>NC_051191.1:16232811-17610649 GCF_015220075.1 Falco rusticolus
GAAAATGGATACAGTCAAGTGGATATTTTCAGGGGAAATAATCATAGGTATGGTATTATGAGTTCCACAAGCCATATGAATAAAATACCCTGTTTCATGAAAATTTAGTAATAATTCTAAACACAGAGGAACTTGCACTTTAATATTAAATCTTCATCCATTTTATTTGCAGTTTTTTTCCTTGAGAATTTTTTTTTAAATATACTTCTACAGTTTTCAGAATAACAGTGAGAAACTATCAATCCAATTAGAGCAGCCATGGCACTCAAGAAAGTAAAAACTGATAGCATGGTAGGAAGCTATAAGTAGTTTAAAAATTATTCTAATCAAGGGAAAATAGCTTAGAGTCTTCATAAGCAGATTTTGTATTTTTTGTGCCCTGAGGACAAATAATAAATCTGTAGTGTTTCAGGAAGCCAGCATAATGAAATGACCTTTTTTAAAAAACTGGGATTTTGGGGAGGGAAATATATGATCATATTGCAGCTAGATTGCTATTAAAGTAATATACTGCTTCATATGCAACGAGAAAGGTACCTGCAGCAACACTTATTTGAGTCAGACAGCATTGAATCGAACTACTGTTAAATGCTAACCTGTCTTTTTCTGCTTGAGGCAGTGCTTTCTGCTCATGTGATGTAAGAGAGAAACGGTGAATATTCATTTGATATCCAGGTAATTCTTATTTTTGGCAGCTTGATCTAAGTACTGCCTGTTTGTATATGAACCTTGCTTGGTATGAGTCCATTTAACTGTGGCATTTTCAGAGTAATTTGAGCTTTGCTTTGAAAAAAAATAATGAATGATTAGTGCAAGTTTCTAAAAGTGAATTTCTGATATTGAGAGCCTGGAAACTATGCTGCTTCTAAGAAGATGTAATTTTATTTGAGAAAAGATAAGTTAGTAAAATATTAACATCAGGGCTTGATCACAATTTAAACTCGATGCTTATTCCAGCAGCCCCCACAGTTCGGGGGCGATTGGCCCGTTGCGGTGCCGGTGAATTGTTCCCAGGACCAGGCAGGGGTTCAGTCTGGCTCTGATCCCTGTGCTGCAGGAGCCATGGCAATGATGCAGCTTGAATGTCTGTGGATTTAAGCTCTGTCTTAAAGCTGGTTATAGTCGTTTATCTCCCAAATTCCTGTTGCAAAATTGTTTCAATGCTTCATTTGCCTAGTGATTAAAAGAAGGTCTAAATTACAGTAAATTTATTCAAGTCTAGTTTCCACCCTTTGTTCATATACCATGATTGTCCTTTGGCTTAAACAGCTCCTTTAAAACCCCGTGATAGTTAGCGATAGCAGTCAGCCTCTCTCTAAACAAGACAAGCTTTTTCTCTCTCCTTTTATGACATATTTTACATTCTTCTCATCATCCTAGTAGTCCTTCTCTGCAGCTGCTCCAGCCTAAGTTAATCTTTTTTGAACACAAGCGTTCATAATTACGCACAATAATTGAAGTGATGTCTTAGCAATGCTTTACCAGTACTGTACTAATACTCCCCCCATCGTTACTACAAATAATTGAGCTGATGTATTTTAGGGCAGTTTGCCTTTTTTCACATCGGTAGCTCATTGTCAGACTGCGATTAACTGATGTGGATTGAGCTTTCTCCTCCTCAGTCATTTCTAGTTTATAGCTGGAAGTATTCTTGTTATTGTCTAAAGTGTATGACCTTACACTTTCTACAAGAGGCAATGAATCCACTTGTACTTTTTTCCAGTTGTTAATTGTACTCTGTTTAAAAAGGTGCCTAACTTCTAATTTTAATATGCCTTGTTTCAGCTTCCAGGAGCTGGTTCTTGCTATGTCTTTTATGATGTATCAGAGTCCTTTATTAGGGGATATTTTCTTTATGTTAGGATACTTGTCTACTGAAATCAAATTAACTTCTCAGTTTCAAGAAATAAATTATAACCTATTGAACACTAAGTTTTTAGTGTAAGGAATCTTTTTTATATCTAAGCAGAAGGTATAAGGCAGATTGCTACAGTGTGAAGAAAAGCTAATTTTCAGCTTCCTTCCAAAAGTGTGAACCCCAGCATCATGACAGATACTCTTGTCACCTCAATTCATAGAATCGAGGAATGGTTTGGGTTGGAAGGGACCTTAAAGATCATCTAGTTCCAGCCCCCCTGCCATGGGCAGGGACACCTTCCACCAGACCAGGTTGCTCACAGCCCCATCCAGCCTAGCCTTGAGCACTGCCAGGGATGGGGCACCCACAGCTGCTCTGGGCAATTCAGTGCCTCCTGCCCTCACAGTAAAGAATTTTTTCCTAATCTCTAACATAAATTTATCTTCTTTCAGTTTAAAGCCATTCTTCCTTGTCCTATCACCACATGCCCTTGTAAAAAGTCCCTCTCCAGCTTTCTTGTAGGCCCCTTTAGGTACTGAAGGCTGCTCTAAGGTCTCCCAGAGCCTTCTCTTCTCCAGGCTGAACAACCCCAACTCTCTCAGGCTGTCTTCATAGGAGAGGTGCTCCAGCCCTCTGATGATTTTTTGTGGCCCTCCTCTGGACTTGGTCCAACAGGTCCATGTCCTTCTTACGTTGGGGGTCCCAGAGCTGAATGCAGTACTCTAGGAGGGCTCTCACGAGGGTGGAGTAGAGGGGTGGAATCGCCTCCCTCGACCTGCTGGCCATGCTTCTTTTGATGCAGCTCAGGACACGGTTGACTTTCTGGGCTGCAAGCACACATTGTCAGTTCATGTTGAGCTTCCAATCAACCAATGCCCCAAGTCCTTCTTCTCAGGGCTGCTCTCAACCCATTTTCTGCCCAGCCTGTATTTGTGCTTGGGATTGCCCCAACCCAGGTGCAGGACTTTGCATTTGGCCTCATTGAACTTCACGAGGTTTGCATGGGCCCACCTCTGGAGCCTGTCAGTGTCCCTCTGGATGGTGTCCCTTCCCTTCAGTGTGTTGACTGCCAGTCAGCTTGGCGTCATCAGCAAACTTGCTGAGGGTGCCCTTGATCCCAGTGTTCATGTCACTGACAAAGGTGTTAAACAGTGCTGATCCCAATACTGACACCTGAGGAACACTGCTTGTCAGTGGTTTCCGCTTGGACATTGAGCTGTTGACCACAACTCTTCAAGTGTGACTATCCAGCCAGTTCCTTATCCACTGAGTGATCCATCTGTCAAATCCATGTCTCTCTAATTTTGAGGCAAGGATGTCATGCAGGACACTGTCAGATGCTTTGCACAAGTCCAGGTAGATAATGTTAGTTGCTCCTCCTTTATCCACCAGTGCTGTAACCCTGTCGTAGAAGGCCATCAAATTTGTCAGGCACAATTTGTGCCTAGTGAAGCCATGTTGGCTGTCACCAATCATCTTGTTTTCCTCCTTTCTTGGACCTCTTCCCTCCAGGGCTTTATCCTGTGGTACTCTACCAAGCAGATCCCTGAAGAGGTCAGAGCCTGCTCTCCTGAAGTCCAGTGTAGCAAGCTTGCTGTGAGCCCTTCTTGGGGTTCTCAGGATCTTGATCTCCCTCATCTCATGGTCACTGCAGCCGAGGCTGCCCTTGAGCTTCATGTTCCTCCTCATTGGTGAGAACAAGGGCCAGCATAGCACCTCTCCTTGTTGGCTTCTCTGTTGCTTGGAGAAGGAGGTTATTGTCAGCACACTCCAGGAACCTCCTGGATTGCTTATGTCCTGCTGTATTGTCCCTTCAACAGGTATCAGGGTGGTTGAAGTCCACCATGAGGACCAGGGCTTGTGTACGTGAGGCTGTTCCTATCTTTCTCTAAAGGGCCTCATCCACTTGGTCTTGCTGGTCGGGTGGCCTGTAGCAGACTCCCATTATAATGTTACCTGTCCCTGTCCTCCCTTTAATGCTGACCCATCAGCTCCTCATCCATCCCGATAGAGGGGGGCACATAAGAGGGTGAAACCCCCTCCTCGTCTGCCCTTCTTATGGAGCCTGTTTATAGAAAAATATCTGTTTCAGTGCTCCAGTCACAGAAGCCATCCCACCATGTCTCTGTGACACCAATAGGTTCATAGCCCTAGAGGCCTGCACACATCTTTTAACTCCTCTCGTTTATTTCCCTGTGCTGTGTATTTGCATAGAGGCATTTAAGCTGAGCCCCTGGTGAAGCTGACATGCTGGCTGGAGCAGCTGAAAGTCCTTTGTACTGCTCTTCAGGTGCTCTCCTGCTGACTCACAATCCCTTTCCAGGCTCTGGGCATCCCTTTCTGACACTGGCATCAAACTGGTAGGAGCGGGATGGATTGAGGTTCCCTTCCCCTGGCAGCTTTAGGCTAAAGCCCGCTTCACTTTGCTCTGTTGTTCACTTTGATGCTCTTCCCCCTCTCTGACAGATGGACTCTGTCAGCCCCCAGTAAACCAGGTTTCTCAAAGTGAGTCCCATGGTCTAAGTAGCTGAACCCTTGGCTGCAGCACCAGTCCTGTAACCGTTTGTTGATTTGCCAGCTTTGGCTGGCCCTTTCAAACCCCTTCCATTTGACTGGGAGGATTGAAGAAAAAACTACCTGTGCTCCTGAGTCCCTTACTGCCGCTCCCAGGGCTCTGTAGTCATCCTTGACACTCCTCAGACTGCTCCTGGCTGTATCACTGGTGCCCGTGTGAGACAAAAGCAGCAGATAACGGCCAGTGGACTGTATGAGGCTTGGTAGTCTCTCAGTGACATGCCTGGTACGAGGCCCCGGTAAGCCTCATACCTTTCTAGAGTGCACATCGTGTCAGAAAGTGGGTACTCCAATTCCTCTCTGGAGAGAGTTGCCTACTACTGTCACCAGCTGCCTTTTCTGAGTTGCAGTGGTGGTTATACAGGGAGCAGGCTGGACTGCCTTACTCAGCTCCAGTGTCTGTCCTGATGTGATGGGTCTTTACTCTTCAGTCTGCAGAGCAGCTCTGCAAGAGCACCCCAGGCTCCGAGGAGAAGTCTCTTCCTCCTGCAGGTCCTTGCAGTTGCAAGCTTCCATGTCCCTACAGGTCTGTGTGGGTTCTGGTTGGTTTTGCTTTGTTCTTAAGGTGGACTCTGTTGACCAAATACTCTCTTTACCATATTCCATCTGTCTAACCTGATTCGGGATTTGTTCCCACTTGGCCAATGTTTTATCATTCAGAAAACGTCGCAGTTGGTGATTTCAGATCTGCTTCCACGATACTGATGAAAATGCTAACTAACAGCAGTACTCACAAAAGTGCCATTTAACGGTGATTTATAAGGGACAGCTGGCCGAAGTGACTCTTGTGCTTAATGCCATAAATGTATGGTTTGATATTGTTTGGGACTATTTTTGAATATAGAGATATTACATTTTTAAGTTAAGTACCTCAGAAAAGGCTAAAAATGGTACTCTCAAACTAAGTGAATTGGAGTTGATAAAAAAATTCAGAATATTCTGGATACAAATATATTATTTCAGTGAAAGCAGATTCTATCATTTTCCTGCTCTGCTAATTAACAATGGAGAAGAGTAGTTATTATGTGAAATTCAAGCCGTTCAACAATTCACTTGATTAAAACATGCAGAATAATACATGTTAGTCAAATACTGTTTTCCTCTGAGATCCCATTAAAAATTTGATCAAAGTTTAATTACAGCATAGGCCAGTTACGTTTAGATGACACTGAAAACATCAAGGCCTTTCAAATAATGGGAATGAAACAAAGGGAGTCGACAATTGTCATGAACCAAACTGGAAGTCTGCAGATTTCCTTTTCAACCAAATGGCTGCACAATACAGAGAATAGTGCTCTTTCGGTGATGGCACATCACAATGAAAAGATATTTTTCATTCTTTGAGGGTCACTTTAGTTCCAGAAGTCACTTGAGGGCTTGATAGGTATGTACAGGAGCTCTGGGATTTTGTGAGCATACCGTTCTGAGGAGATAGCTGACACAGAAACCAATATACGCTGGTTTCATGAACCCTGGTGGTTTGCTTTGGGATTAGCTGTTTGATATTTTCTTGAGTCCATTTCTTTTTAAGAAGGAAGGTGAAGATAGCTCTGTTTGACAGTTCTCTAGTGAAGATTGTAATTTGGGAGCTACTTGAGGAAACAGGTTGAGGAAATGGGTTGTAGTGCAAATCCAAACAGGGAAATCTGAAGTCTACAAAAAGCATGGAAGCTGGTAGAGTAGGAAGAACGGGATAGCGGAGAGGTTAAGGGGAAAGAGGTTTGCTGAAACAATGAAAGTGAGGGAGGCGTAGGCATGAGAACAGAGGAACTAACAGAGATGAAGCTGTTCAAATCAAAGTGTATCTGCTTCTTCCTTGTGAAAATTAATCCAAGAACTCAGATGTTGGGTTCAAGAGAATTAGGACTAACGGTTTGTACAAGATGCATGGAAGTTTGTAAATCAGCCTTCAATGCAGGGTCAACATTCCTGGGATGTGCTGCGATATGTAGCATAACTGCATTTTTAAATTTAATGTAGCACAGTCCATTGGTGGTCCTTCAGGAAGCAGTGAAGAACAGGATGTTCTTTCTTTGAGCAGTTATAGGGAAGAACCGCATGACCACATCATAGCTCTGTAAAGCTCCATGGGGAAAACACAAGCCTCAAAGCAGAAGTACTGCTATGCCTGCTTAGATCATCCCACCAAAGACAGACTTTCCTTCAGGAAATCTCATCTGGACAGAAGTCTCAGAGACTCTAAAATAAGTTTTCTATGATATGCTGGATTTTAAGACATACTACATGCACAAAAAATGTGTACTGATGTAACAAGAGGAGTTCCTAGGAAGGAAGCTGTGATCAAATGTATATTCTCTAGCAGAGATCCATTTCTAACAGGATAAAGAGATCCTATACTCTCCTAGCTTACTCATTTTCCCTGTAAGAAGACCTATAATGATATGAAGCACTTACATCTCTACACGTATAGTTGTAGATATAGTTATTTAACTATTACTTTCTTGTCCAGATGCTCTGAGGCGTTTCAGACTCAGCTTTAAATATAGCCATGCATTCATTTTTATGAGTAATACATCACATTAAAATTATCCGCTTCAGCAGCAAAGACTTGTTTGTTTCAAAGGTTCTTGAAGACTGTTTTCAACTTTGCTGCACTAGTATAGCATCTTTTCTTACCTTCATGATTTTAAAGCACCCCAGAGAGATCACCAAAACCAACCTGCCTCACCCCCCACTACTCAGAGATTTTAACCTCTCTTCACTTCAGCCTTTTTTTGCTCTCCTTAATGACGTTCTTTAAACAATCTTGAATTAACTCTTATTTTTTTCCTACTTCAAAAGTAAATTAAATTTACTGAGGTAGCCATCCCTAATGGCATAATTCTCCTAAAACAATCCACCCACATTACGTGTCCCTGAAGACTGCTATTTGCACTGAGTAGAATTAGTTATACAAAGATTTAAAATCTCTGAATGCCACATCTGTAGTGAATACTGGGAACTTGTTTTGGTTCATAGAACATGATAGTCAGTGTAAAAAAAAAAGTGCCTGCTAGCAAGAAAAAGATTTTTCCTTCATTTTCTTGGAAATAGCTGTATTGTAGGGCTAGCTAAGGGCAATCACAGTCTCTTTTTGTTGCATATATTGATTTTTTTGCTCTGTAATCCTTATTATCAAGCAATGCCTGAAACTTTTGTGCAACTGAATGGGACATAAGTTATAGGTAGCCTTCTGCAGAACCCATCACAGGCACCTGTCTCTCCATGTTGTTTATAAATGGAGTGTAATCATTTACTGTGTGAGGAATGGCTCATTAAGCATCTAAATTATAGGTTTAAGTGGTCTGGACTATACCCGTGGAAGTTATCAGAGGCTAACCACTGAAGTGTTTACTCAGTTTTTATAGAAGTTTTAAAACTTTATGTGTTCTTATCAATAACAGACTTAAGCAGCTGAAAGCTAATTTGGAGGTGACCACATGGGTCTAATTATTCAGGGAAGTGATTTCAGCATAGCCAAACTTAATGATAAGATAGTTCAAGTGGTATAAGTTGCTGATATGCATTGGACAGATCTGGGCTTAGGTCACACTGTGAGGGTCTGTGTATTTGCATGCGATAAAATGCTTAATATCCTTGATTTTCTATTTTAAAAATATCTCTTAAATACATAATCTAAGAAGGAACAAGGAAAAAAGAAACATTCAAAAGCTGGAAGAGAATATTGCACGTTTTGCATGGTTTTAGTCTTTCCATTATTATTATTTCCCTATGGCTTTCAAAGTAAGGCTATCTATTTTAAGCTTAGATGTAATTTCCAAAGAGCTGTATGTACTCTGTACTACACTGCATAGAGTTGTGTAAGTAATAACAACCTGCATGTATCTCCAGAAAAAAATATTCCCGTATACACCTATATGCAGAGTATCGGCAACCCTTGAGCTTTGACATATTGCAGGGACAACCTGCACTGCTGGATATTTCATAATTTTAAAATGAAAAATAGATGGAAAAAGAATTGTGGAAATTATTTCAAATTGAAATGTGGCAATTCGAGATAAACTGCAAAATAAAGACTAGGCAGTGTTCTTGAGCACGGAGTGTATAAAATTAATTACAGCCACAATTAGTGATCACAAATGCTCTTATCATGAATATTTTTTTTGTAGAAGTGGGACACGGGCATTCCCCACTGCATCATGTCTTTGCTTGCTTGCAGACATGCAGTAGCTTCCTCAGGAGGCCACAGTGACGCTGTCCTCAGTCTCACTCCAGAATGGCTCTGTCACCTTTTGGATTCACTCGTGTGAAAGTAGGCATCAGCTACCCAAGAAGCATATTTTAACCAATAGTCCCCTTCGTCAGTGATGATTTGGCCATGGCACTCCATAATAACTCCTGTCAGCCAGCTTTAAGCTCCCATGTTTTTCCAGATCAAACTATCTGGCATATTTGGTTCTATTTGTAGATCTACTCAGTTTTGGTAAGCATGTTATTTACCGGAAATATCCTTTTATATACTAGTTCCTCTATCAATGGGGAACAAGATCCAGAAGCACTAAGTCCATTCATAGATTAATAGATGCCTTCCCAGAAAAGCATCAGTATCAGAATAGAGAACACAGACATGTGGAGAAGGGTTGATATTTGTGAGAGCTGATGTTACAGCGTGAGACAGCAAAGTCACAACTGCAAAGTAGCTGAAAGTCCTAGCAGGAAACCATCTCAATTAGCATACGTGGCTGGGCTGAGATTAATGTAAATCAGGAAATCTGCTCATTTTCTGAATTGCTAATCTGTTTTGAACAAGCAGAAATGTAGGTAAGACCTAGAGATGGAAAGTCAAATTTCTCCTTTTCTGACACACACACTTTCCTATTGATTTCATCATATTGCAAAGCAATAATGAAGGGGGGAACTTTGCTGTAGGGCTGCAGCTCTTTGAGATATTTTTCTTGTTAAGTGCACATTAGCAGGTCAAAAGGGAGAGCCATGTTTTAATCTTCGTATTTTTAGCCTTCTCTTCACATGTTAATGGGACTACTGCTCTGTAGTTCAAGTCTCTTGGGCGTTACTTTGACTTATTGTATTTTTTAAAACTTTTTAAAAAAACTGCAGTAGAATCTTGGAACATACATCCCACTACAGTTGCAATGGGGGTTATTTACTCAGAGACAGGTTTTCAGCTAAGTGTTCATTCGTGGAACTGAATCAAGCAAGTTTTAAGATTAAATTCAAGCATCTAGTTGAAAGACCCACAGTAGGAGCACTGGAGGTGCTCTGCTCCCACTCACCCCCAGCATGTCACGGCCTGGAGCCCAAATATTTTTTTCTCACTTCCGTCCCAGATCTTGAAATGCAACTCAGACCACTTCCAGGTGATAGTTTGCTTGGTTTTCTCCTCATATTGCGATAGTTCTAGATGAAGCTTTCTTCCTTCCAGCAATGCCGTGGTTCATAGAGGTCACGTAGTGAAGGTCCCCTGCACCCTATTTCTGTAACATACTTGATTTTCACACACATTGTGGTATTAGCTGCTGTCACATGAACATTGACTAGGCTTCAGATGTGTGTATTGTTTATGTTTTAATTTTTTTCCCCCTATAAGTGGATAGGACACCAACCATAGAGGGGGCTGCATCTCACCCATGTCTGTGGAGCTGTGTGTGCTGGGCAGGGGGATACAGCTCAGCCCTGTCATTGGGCTGACCCAACAGCAACTGCATTACAGCACTCCCAGGGCAGCATTTTAAGATCCCATACTGGACATGAAAAGATGGCAGATGATCAGCCTTTCGTCATAAAGTGCTCTTTTGAGCATAAACACTTCAATAACAGCAGTCTTTTCCCCCAAAATTACTGTTTACATTGACTGATATTTTACAAGAGGGTTACTGGTTGGTTTGTTTTTTTTTCTTTGGGGTAGTTCGCTTTTATTTGCCTTTCTTGTATCTGATCTGGAAGTGCTCTTGCATATTTGGAATTGGTAATGTTTTGTCTAGAACAAGTAAGTTTCAGGCGATGGAATGAAATGCAGAATTACTTTCTCCTCTGATTTCTTGCAACTCTCAACTAAGAATATGTGTTGTCAGATAGAAATAAAAGGGCAGCGTTATGATTTTCTGGCTGTCCTATGTGTCTTAATATATACCATATGGCTGGGGGAAATTGCACCAGATTTTTTCTCATTACTTTTTTTTTTTCTCACTAGAGTTAAAAGTAGTAATATGGAAAGGAATGAGTAAAATAATTTGTTCTCCCTCTGGACTTGTTGGCTGTGATTATTCTGTCTTATTTTAAGTGTAAAGTTTTGTATTTAGGTTTTGTTTCCTGAAAGTTTTGCAGCTGTTCATTTTTGTCAGCTTGTAACGTTTTCTGAGGAGCTTTTTTTTTTCCACGGGTACCATTCTACTTTCGGGGGCAGAAATTCAGACTGCTGGGCATGCTGCTGTGCTCTTTAGTAACTTCTTAGTGAAATACTCTTAACAGTATAGTCCATTGCTGATTAGTGTGGGAGATGCAGCATGAAGTTGCAAAGAGTGGGATCATTGCAGTATTTAAGGTAGAACAAAAGCCAAGTAAACTGTTGCCCATTTCATAAGGGAAAGGGAACAACTGCCAGACTCTGCAGTGATCAAGTTCCAGTTTTCTGTTTTGTCCTGCAATAATCACAAAAAAAGAGGCATAAAGAATTAAAGCAACTGTTTTGAGTGTTTGTAGAAAAGGCATTTTTCTCTTTTGCCAAACATACTATGGAAGTCTGCAAATCATAGTTGATACTTCTACTTTGGTGATGAAAGTGTGAGAAGCATGTAACAGGGAAATACTTTGATTTTCAAACTGCAGCTTTACAGAGTACCTGAATACCAATGCTTCTGCCTCTGTTGCCCCTGCGCACCTCCCTGGTGACAGCAAGGTGACGCTGCATGGCCAGGGTATCACCCTGGTGGGGTCAGTTGGGCGTTGGTGGCTGGCGCTGCTTTCAGCCTGCTGGCACCTCCAAGCTCCCCCGCTCTTGCAGTCGGTACACAGCACCTGTCTGAGCACACACTCACCCACCGGGGATGATTTAGCTCAGGCTTAAAGCCTTGTCACCACTGCCAGCCAGAGCATCCTCAGTTTGGGTCTTCTGTGCTATAAAAGCTGTAAATGTGATAGCTTTATGGTTACAGAGGAGGTAAATCCAGCAGGTTTTCTCTTGATATGTCAGAACATCTGTGGAGCATACAGGTGGTGTACAGGGCTGTGCTTCCTTCCACCACTTGTGTTCTGGAAAGAGATACTGGTGGGTTTCAGCCAGCGGTGTTGAATCTCAGCATAGTTTCAAAAAACGAACAACTGGAGATTGACAATTTTAATTGAAATGTCTCCATTCAACCCACAAAACCATTTTTCCTTCCCTGTTTCTCCTTTACCTCTCCCACTAACTTGTTTGGTGGTTTCTCAGCTCCTTTCAATCCCTTTTTAGAGGCTGAGAATGACCATGGTGCCCATTAAGCAGCTTTACTTACAGTTCTAGTTTTTATATTTATGAATCCTGAGGAATTTGTAACTCTTTCCTCAACTCCCAAAGAGGCAAACCAGTGCTTCTGTGTCGCTAGTGTCAACTGCTGAAAAAAATGCAAATGTCTTCACTCCTGAACACAGTGTTAACAGACGCTGTAACTAGTGTTCATGAATTGCACGTTGTAGTGCTTGGCCATGTTTAAATGTATGAAGATAAAACCATATTCTGTGATTGCCACAGCCAGCTTTTCCCTCGCAGATGTGTAGCTCCTGCACACAACCTTTCCTGAGCAGATAGGAAAGGCTTTTACAGGATACCCCTGCCCCAAAAATCTCCCAGAGGCTCTGGGACTGGACGTACCCAGGTCACTTCAGTGTTCCAGCAAGGGACTGTGGGGCTGTAGAAGGCCTTACACAGCTCACCTGAATGTGGGCATTGCCGAGATGTGGGGAGGGGGTCAGGAGACCTGGAACATCTCCAGGAGTGCTCCTCTGGATAGAAACTACCTCCTGTCTCCAGTTTTGTGGAGTTGTTGCAGCCGGTGCTGACGAGGGACACACTGTGGCTTCTGTATGCAATACATGGTTTCAAGTTGACTTTCAGATTGTCTGAGATACGGAATTGGGGAATAGGACAGAATAACTTGCATAACAACATCACTCCAAAACAGGAAGAGATGCCTGTAAATGACAAATACTCCGACTGTAAAAAGATTTCCGTGGAAGTCCCTCTGGTTTCATTATATAGTTATCCTTATTGATTGGTTTGACTGATGTAATTTGCTTTGGAGGAAACTATTAATTTTTAAAACATCAGAGTTCACCAATGATGTTGATAACAGAGATGTAATTAGGGAGGGTGCAAGTGCAAAGAAGATACCAGACGCTGAATGTGTCCTTCAGGGACTGAGGCAGTGATGGCAGTGCTGGCAAATGCAAAATATGTCTGTGGGCGAAGGATCAAAATAGAGGAAACGCGTTACAAGCCAGACTGCTGCCAGAAACCATTAAGTTCATTTAAAACAAATTAGAGAGACTTATCCGTTTTGTAGGTAAAGCCTTGAAGCCATTATCCCATAGTCATACCAGACTATAGAGGAGCAAACAGGATATTGGGATGTGTCACCAGCACCAGTATAGCCAGAGAAGGGGTGTGGTGAGCTGCAAATGGCTCAGCCCAGTACAGCTAAAGTCTGGGGTGAAGATTAGTTAATTAATTTTTTTTTTTGGAAGCTAATGCTTAATAAAGGTTGCTTTATAGATCCAGCCAGGATGTATGTGTTACAGATGAGGGCTGGAACTTTTTACTGGGCCGTGTGGTTGTTTTCTAGTTGTGGCACAGCAATGTTTCATTTGATGTTACTTGCACTGGTAAGCAGGGAGGTTTGGTTGGTTCATGGCTCTAAGTGAGCAGGTCAGTATGGTTTTGTCAGTTAAGACTTCTGGTTTGTAGTTTCACCTCTACCAAAGCAAATTCAGGGCAATTCCAGGGGCTCTGGTGCTGCCTTGGTGAATTGTCACTGCTATAAGGAAAAAGATGTAGTTACTGCTGGCCCTGAGAATGAGTCTGGTGGGAGCAGATGCCTGGTGCGTTAACAAGGTGGTCCTTTGTCACATTTGTCACTGGTACAAAACCTATCGAGCAGTATGTCTGTTTGGCTCCTGGGACACATATAGGTTTGTGAAGTGGAAAGATTCAGAACAACCTGATACTTTAGGGAAGTTGTACAAGAGTTGCTCCTATGGATGGGGTACTCATCAGCCAAATATGGTCACAATGAAAAAACCAGACACAAAAGGTAAGTGAATGCAAACCAGGGACAGCTGCTTTTCTGCAAGAAAGTAAACTGGAATACGTTGCTAAAATAGACCTATGTAAAGCTGATACCTTCATTCCATATCAGCCTCACAGGTTTCTGTAAAGAAAAATATAGAAGTTGCTACTACAAAACATGCTGGGGATGTTAGGAAAACATTTAAAATAGATTTTGGCTCAAGCCTTTGAAAAGAGTTGTTTTTTCTTCTATATTTCAGCAACACAGTAGCTTATTAGCATTTTCTATTTATATTACTGCCGGTCCCTGTTTACTGTTACTAAATCTACTTGCCTTGGAGCACTTAGTACTGTGTTGCTCTCTATGGAGCACTTAGACTTTAGCTGTAAATTGTCCTCTCTTCTTCCTGACAACAGCTACCCTAAAACCACCAACACGCTGCAGAGCAGGGTCTCACCACCCCCGCCCCCTGACTCACGCTGCCATATTGCAAATTACACAAGGGGCTCATTCAGTGTCTTGGGGAATTATGCAAATTAAAGGAGATATTCTCCTCCCTGTGCACCACAATTTCCATATGTGTAACTCCTGTTAGGTTTAATGAGACCAGCACTCATAAATCCCTGAGATGAAATTATACCCCTAAGTGGGTTCTAACAAAAGGCTGCTCAAAAGTTTTGATTAACAATCCCTTAAAAGTAGAACATTAAAAGAGAGATTAAGCAAAAAAAAAATATTCTCTCTTTCAGAGAAAGTTTTCATAAATCTGTTCATTCTTGCAGACCTGCATTTCTAGTGAAGTGCTTGCTTCAGTATTCAAAAAACGTGAACATAAAACACTGCTCTTGTTAGCACCTAAATGCCCTTACTGAATCTGCTTCGTACCTAGATCACAAATTGTGAATGTAATTCAAATGTGAACTTCCAATAAATTGTTGTTTTCAGAACTATATAAAAAAACACGTAAATTTTGTATATGTATCAAAAGGTTATAAACCCCATACTTGTCCCAAGTCTGAGTCACTACAGCACAGCAGTACCCCCCCAGGAATCAGATTGCTATATTCAGGCTCAAGTTGGCTCCTGACCATAAAAGGAGTTATGGATTTTAGTGACAGACTTTAAGTTGTTATAAACTTACCCATTTTTTTCTACTGTTCTTAGCCTGTGGAGGGTATTTTGCCCAACATTGCACATGCTGAAAGGATTTGTTATTTAATAATGAAGTGGTGATAATCATAGTGAAACAAACACATGACTTCAAGAAAGATAAAGGTAATATATTGCTGGGTGGAAGAATGTATCTGATGGTTGCTGGTCTTTTGTTTCTTCATACTGTTTAATCATTTATCAAACCATCCTGACCCTTAATTGATCACAAGGGCCACCAAGTGCTTTAGCAGTCTGTTACATTCTATCAAACGAGATGTGTTTTTCCTGTGAAGCAGAATGAAATCATCCCCCAAAAATCAATCAACAAGAGCATATTTTAGCTAGGTGGGTGCAGTCCACTTAAGGCCAGATTCTGCAGCTTTGTTTACTTTGAAAGGAAGTTGCATGGCTAATTCAGTTGCCTTTAGCTGGCTGCTTGCTTGAGTAGAAACTGTATGAGCGCATAATTGTACTGTTCTGTTCACGTTTTAGAAATTATAGTTACCAGCTCCAGATATTTATTTACTCCAGCAGTCCTTTTTAACAGAGACTACTGATATTTTTCTTAAACATATATTTGTTTAGATTTTTTTATTAAAAAAAAAAACCCAACCAACCAACAACAACAACAACAAAAAAAACCACAAACAGAAAGAAACTTGTTTTCTTCCTACCACAAGTTCTCCACAGGATTTTAGGACTTACATTTCAGAGTACCTGTAAGGGGTTCATAATAGCTTAAGGATGGTGCTCAAGTATTCTTCCAGTAACTAAAAATAAACCATTATTTCACTATATCATTCAGGGAAATCACGTATTTCATTTTCACATGTATTTACAGGTAAGGATCAAAACAGGCCTTTAAACATCCAAAGTGACCTAGGACAAAGGGAGGTGCTAGCTCTGAAAATGTGGCCTGAGAGCTGCAGCTTCAGCAGCTGTAAAATGCACTTGGTGTCTATATACGTTCAGTGAATAGATTTTAGCCTGAAGATTTCCTTAGGGCCTGCACTTGGATTTCTGTGAATTTGCATCTTGCCAGCTATGTGCCCAACTGTGCCTCAGCCTCTGTGGCTCCTCAAACAATGTAGAGAGGCATGTGGCTTTCCCTTAACTTGCAGAAGAACCCTGGTTCTGTGGTGGTCCTGGAGACCTGTCCCACAGGGACTTTACTAAAAAGCCAGGCTCCTTGTCAGTAGCCACTAA
Source organism: Falco rusticolus (assembly GCF_015220075.1). Lineage (NCBI taxonomy): Eukaryota > Metazoa > Chordata > Aves > Falconiformes > Falconidae > Falco > Falco rusticolus. Next base: position 16,248,844 of record NC_051191.1, read on the forward strand.
GCTATGTCACTTATCCCAACACTCTTGCATCTGAGTAGTGTGGTCTTATATGCAACAGGAGAATGAGGGGACCTCTGGATACAATTGATCTTCAACTTCATAGAAAGGATGTGCTTCTGGGAAGAAGAGACTATGGGCATAAGCTTTCTGCCAAAGGGGTTGCTTTAAATGATAGTTTATTATAAAAAATATGGCTACAAGCATCTCTCCGTTGCGAAAAAAATGAATTGTCCTGCATCCCTTCTCAGAACAAGTCCCTGGTGCTGCATGGGAGAAGCAAGCTGCAGACTATAGTCTGGCCACTTTAGCGTGGGGTTCAGCATGGGAGGTGTATTCTGGCACATTCCCATTTGCATCACTCCCTGCTTCGTAGCACCAGGCAGAACCATGCTTATCTTGTGGGTTTATGGATTGCCCTTTGAGATGCTAGAGCCTGGGTGGAGAATGTAGGTCCCCAGCTCTATTTTCTAAGGGAAAAGACTGTTCCTAGGACTAGGTAATTCATTTTTACATAACAAAAAATCTAATTTGAAGGTGTTTATTTCTGACTGAAATTTATTATTTACTATCAGGAATTATTACTTTCCCAAAGATCCCAGAGGGATTTGGTTACTTACAGCTTTATTTTCTTGGTATTTCATCAATATTTTATGTTTGGCATTTTGCTGTCACTCATGCATAACTTTGAAAATGGAAGTATGTAGCAGAGAATCAGTTTAGAGGCAGCAAAAAACAAAACAAAACAACACAAGCAGTCATTTGTTTTACACCTGTATTTAACATTTAACATTAACTCTCTCCTTTAATATCATACTCAATTAATATAATAAGTAGGAAACAGTAGACTACTTACCATCTGGTTGAGTGCTGGAAAGTCTGTTGAGACTTAGCCTTGATGAAGGATTTACCAAGGACCTTGATGTGCAGATGAACTCCTTGCATAAAGTTTTGGTTTAGGAAACTGTTTTCTAATGAGGATGCAGAAGAAGGATACGTCGTGTTGTAATAAGGAACATTACATAGTTGCCATATGTAAGTCAGGACTATTACAAATCCACATTTCTTAGACCTAGAAAGCAGACAATGATGAAAATCTAGTGCATGTATCTGAACCGCTAGATGCTTCCCAAGCTCTGCCAGTAGAAAAAAACCCCATCTTTTGGCTTCTGGGGGGCCCAGCTGGGAGAAGAGTTCCTATCCTCTAGCTCTCCCTTTTGGAGAAGCTACACAAGATGAAAGTAATAAGAAGTTCAGGAACTGCATTTGTGCTTGGCTATTTATGGACCACCTAAAACAGCATCTTCACCTCTTGCTCACCTTCCTCTGGCCTTATAAAAGGGGCAAAACATTCCCCTGCTTTAGTTGCTACACTTCTACTAGTCATTCTGATTCTAAATAAAGTAATTTTCCATATATAAAGTTTGAAACTATGCATTTGTCATCTGACTTCACCTAAGATTTTTCCATTCAATAATTTTTCTCTATCCCTGGATGTCTTTTATTTAATCTATCTCTTGAAATCTACTTCTTTACATAGAAGTTGATTCACTGACTATAGATAGCGCATTGAATAGGGCTAACCACGTTTTTAAAAGTTTACACAATAAAAACAGCTGCTGAGTTAAATCTTAGAGGAACTGAACACATCTAGTTCTTCTAGCAGTGCTGTTGCCAGTTACAAAGCATGTCTGGGATTTGTAGTATTATGCTGAGACTTCTAAAGCCTCAGAAATTTTAGAGGCTGGAGAATCTAGAAGGTTCAGTTGTCTGAAACGTGTCAGTATGATGAGTGCACGCTGTAAAAACAAAGGGAGCAGAGAGCAGGAGTTCAAAGTGATGCTAACAGCATCTTTGCATGTAGGTTGTTTTAGAGCTGTGGATGTGTAGCTGTTGCAAACCTTTGAACGTTTCAGCGTCCAGTAAGTCACATGGAAACACTTGGTTATTTGTAAAAGTATTTATAGAGTTGTAAACAGGTGGATCTTAAAATTTTACCTTAAGATTTTTACTTTTTTAAACACTAGACTTGAATGTATATAGTTGTATTGGTCAACAGGACATGAGGGGGGATGCCTGTAGAACAATGTTGACCTGAGCCAAATGCCTTAAACAAGTGTCTTTGAAGCCATCTGAGGTACATATGGGATACAGTTTTGTTTCAAGAGCTGATAAATAATCAGGCTTGTCCTATATTAATTTCCTTTTTTTGTAGCAGCAGAATGCTGTTTCACATTTGTCCTCCGATTTGTTATGGGGCAAATGTTGAGTTTGGGAAGCAGCTTGTCAAATTGGAGAGGGGATGGAGGAGAAGGGAGGAGCTGTCTTCCATAGCAGGGGATTGCAAAAGGACTGGAAGCAAGGAGGAGAAATATTATTCTTTATCCTTAACTTAGTAAGTTCTTAGTATCCATTGCGTTACTCCATTCCTGGCATTTTGGTGATTTTTATGTTCACCTTTTCAGTAGGAAACTTTGGGGTTTAAACATGAAAAAGTTTTTTTTGATACCACTCTGTGGCTCACGGAAGTTTCACTATTTAGTTACTGTGAAATATTGTGAAGCCGCTGAACTCCAAAATGGAGTCGATGTACCCAGTAAAGGTTCAGCAGATGAGGTGTAATTTTTATTGTAAAAACTATCACAATAAATTATTAATAAAATATAAAGGTAAAATGGTGACACAATGATAAAATTTGAATATTCCCTGTGCAATTCATTGACTATTTTCCAGAAAAACATGAATGAGTTGTTGTTTTTCATTGGTTAGAATTTATTCTAGTCACTGTAAAGTTGTTCTTTTTTTAAACTGTAAATCAAAGGAAAAAGAAATTCTCCACAGATGTTGTATGTGTTTGATGTATTAGACACATTTTTGCAGTCTACTGTCTGAAACCTAGGGAATTCATTAACTCACAAGTCGCTGCCAAGGAGGGAAGCGGTCACATTCCCCAAGCTGGCCAAGCTGGCGTGCCTGTCCCCTGGGTGGGGAGTGGGGTAAGGGCAGGCTTTGTCCTCCCTTGTATTTGGCTGGCTCTGGAGAAAGGGGGATTCCTTCAAATTGAAGGGCTGTTCCTCTTTCTCCCCTGACAGCATCTGGTTTTCAATTAACCTGATAAAGTCTGTAGTTGTGTTTCCCATTGTGCAGCCAGAAATGATGATAGATGAGAGCTGGTGCACTGTGTCAGTCCCAGAGTGCCATCACTGAAGTCACTGGCTTTAGCACAAACTTCAAAGAGAGAGGGACTAGACTCACGACTTTGGGAAGGAAACAGAGTTACCACCTTTCACCCTCAGCAAAGCAAAGCAGTTGCCTAGATAGCACTCGCTCTGTGAGGGACCTCTCTGGGCATATTTTTTGACACGCCTGTCTCAGCAGGGCACCACTGGATATAGACTTCATTAGTGAGGCTGAAGACAGGACAGTGGGTCCCACCGGTCAAGTGGGTTTCTTTGAGGATGTTAATGCCACCCCTCCCAGTTAGCCAAGGCAGGCAAACAAAGATTTAAAACAGTGAGGCAAGAGATGGCCAAACCTCATCTCTATCTAGTGTCCTGCAATAAGCAACAGTTAGTGAAATAACATCTCCCTGTGTTTCCCTTCTACTGCTCTACAGAAAATAGGTTCATCCAGGGGAGCCTGAGCCTTCCCTGTGGCCATCGTGCCCCAACGGGCTTTAGCATTGCTTGAGGATTTGAGCTGAAAGGTGTAGCTGTGTGAATGATGGAAAACTTCATGTGTATTGCTTCAGTGGGGAACTAACAGAGAGACCCTGAGTGAGAAGACTCTGGTCCTTTGTGAAAGATACAGGCATCACTGCCATCACCCACTGTCTCCTGTCATTCCTGGGACACACTACTTAAACTCACTATGGCTTCATTTCTCCCCCCTCCCCAAGAAATTGAAGCTGGTTTAGAATTTGATAGCCCTTAGGATAAATGACATATGTAAAGCTGAGCTATAGTCTACAGTCCTCACGAGTACCTGAATGGGATTTCAGATGTTATTTTTGATTTATAAAATGCTAAACGGTTTGCTTGTGAGACAGTCGTCCTCCGTGCAACATGCTGCTGGCTGGGCAGTCCCTGCCGAGGCACCAGGTGGAGCAGACTGTTTGCATTAGGAAGGATTCGTCCCCCTCCTTCGTGGCAATTTCTCGCTCTGGAATTCCTTCCACCTCCGGATCTGTGAAGGGTGAAGAGAGATTGCTGGGTTCACATGACAGAAGAATTGTCATCAAGAACAGTTGTAGAGGATTCTCGGGAGCAGAGATGGGTTTTATTTCTCTGTTGTTTGAATTGCAGCAAGTAAATATAAGAAATACCAGCCACCATAAACTTTCTGAGATACAGTCACCCAACAGCTAACAGTGACCTGGTTGAACACAGAGGTACCTGCTATCATTTGCTTTTCCTTTTGATCCTACTAGCCATCTTTCAGCCCATGTCACTATTTTCTGGACTGAAGGTTCAGTATTTAAAGTGACTTGGAACAAGGCATTTCCTTCTGATAAGTGCATTCAAAAGAATAGTTTCAACATTTACTGTTTAATGTACTAGGATTAAAGGCATAGTACTCCACTCAAGTAAGACTGACATACTTTAAGCCAAAGGGTGTTAAACAAACAACCCAGTTTGCACTAACTTGTAGGAAACTACAGAAGGGCTCTGAGGGGGAGAAGGTTGCTGTCTGATACTGTTTTGTTGTTAAAAAATACAGTTCTTTTGTCTAACGATGAACTGCAGCGAATTCCAGAGGGAGTGATTAATAGATGACATTTACATTCATCCATGTATTAGAGGCTGATAAAAAATTTTTCAAAGGAATGTGTACTGGTAAACCTGCTGAAGGTTGCTGCTTTTATTTCAGATCAGAAGAGTTCGTGAATCCAAAGTTCATCTGCTTTTTTCCAAATAGATGTGCCTGTCTACTAAAAGATAACACCTTTCTCTTAACAGCTTCATTTTGATTATTAAAAGATAGCATTTTTTTCCTTCAGGTTTATATTTTCTTTTAGATCTGTAATGGGTGTAAATCAGGTAATAGAATAATACTGATTTACGGTAACTGTGATCCATATTTTCCTTTAAAAATGCAAATAATTCCTCTGGTATTGGTCTCATGAAGAATAACAGTAGTAAATACATGGAGCCTTGCAGTAAATACAGTTAGCCTTGGCTCAAGCAAAGGCCAGCTCCAATGTTTTCATTGGCACGAATTCTAATTACTCAGTGGCATAGTCTTGTTTTTTTCCCTGTGTTGTCATGATGAAACACATGGCAGATGTATTTCTCAGTTTGTTAGCACCTTGCAATGAGCCATTAACATGTGTTACTGTTTATCTCCCCTGTGTCTTTCTTGTAGGAATAATGTCTGACCACCAGTTTGGAAACCAGTTTATGTGCAGCGTGGTTGCATCACACGTGAGCCATCTCCCGACTACAAACCTCAGTTTTGTTTGGATTGCTCCACCTGCGGGGACAGGCTGCGTCAACTTCATGTAGGTATATGAATCACAATGCCTATGAGAAGATAATTACTTGGGAGATAATGAAGAGATCTAACCTGCTTGTACTAGAACCTTAAGTCTGGATCAAGGAGTCGGTCCTGAAAACTGTAGACTTTAGTGAAAAGTAAGAATATTGAGTTCTTCCTGGCTGAAGGGTTTCTGTGCATATTTAGACTTTATATTTCAAAGCTTCTAGGAAGGACATAGTTTTTGTCATGTAGCATGCTGTCAGTGAAATGATGTACAAGTGCATCAAGCCTAGCATTTCAATAGAAATTGATTCCTCTCAGTTATTAATCATATCATCGATCCTTTAAGTATACAGTACATTTGCATTGACCTAATTTTTTGCAGACCTAAATCTCTTGCATTTAATGAGAGCTAGAACTCCACACAGGTGCATTATTCAGATTGTAAGCTTCAACATAAAATACAAGTATTTGAAAGTATTCATACTTAGGTATTTACTGTTCCGAATAACAAAGACTTTTAACTTCTGCTTAGTCCAGCTAGTTTACAACCTGGAGAAAACCAAGAGGTTATTTTTACACGCTTTTTGGTAATTAGTTTTAAAGACTTAAGGTGTCATTTGATGATTTAGTACTATATAAAGTTCCAACAAAACACACAGACATGAATTATTAGAATATCTTTTGCTGTATTTTACATTAAAGTAATTTCTAACTATTTGTCCCAGAATTTTGGTGGATCAGATTTAAGAGAAATCTTATTTAAGAAAATACAACTGAAGTGGATTTGGGAGTAGGAAATATTTCAAGTTTGACCCGTTCATAGAAAAAACTCAGATTGCTTCCTAATTAGATAAGTGAACAGTTGCAACATTTCAGTGTTCCTGTGGCTGTCCTGTTTGTCAAAACAAATCTTCTGACTATTATTCCCTTTCTGCCTATACCAGGAAGCTGCAGGTAAGTGCCCCACATAAGCTGTTTAACATGTTATGAAAAGTAGAAAGTGAGTGAGTGACTTCTCTGAGAACATAAGTTGCTGATGGTGAACATGGTACCTGTTGACTGATTGATCTGTATCTTTGATAGTTCCCTTTTCCCACATAATGCTTTTTTTTTTTTTTTTTTTTTTTTGCCTATGCTGTTACAGTACATTATTTATGAGCTGCAATGACAATGTCAAGAGAATTTTATTTCTAGTTTTCTTTTTCTTCTGAACTTCTAAACGTAAATTGGGAAAAATATTAGTTTTGATGAGCGGTAACTCACTTCTGAGAATATATTTGTTTCTTAGTAATTTCTACAGTGTACCAGAGAAGCTGTAGCTGTTTACAGTAGTTAAGATTCCCATTCACTATTTGACAAAAGTCAAATTTGATGAAATATGGGAGGAAATACTGTCACTGTTTTACTTAAATTCTGTATTATAAAAGTTAGCCTCCTTGAGGAAATCTGTCAACTATGTTTTTTCTGTGGAAAATCTGTGAATTTTATACTTCCTTTAATTCTTCTCTAAAACTAGTTTCCTTTGTTGATCAAGTTGTAGCAGCTAAATTTTGTTCTTTGAGCTGCCTGAGAAAAGTGAGGTATGAGATGTGCATCTTCTCTGCATATTCTTGCTTACTCCCTTTCTTTCTCAGATTTTTGTTTTTCCTGGTATTCAAGAAATAACTGTTGGTCCTAGCTTGCACAGTGACTGAGAATGTATTTATTTCTGAGAGATGTGACCCTGCATTGCACATTTTGAGGTCAGTTTATAAACAGCTCTTTGTTTTCCTGTGACTGATTCCCCACCCTGCCCACCCCCATAGTTTTGTACTGAGTTTTTTTGTTCATGTTCAGCATTGTTGAAGAAGAGGTGACAAGTAGCTCTCTAGAAATAAAAATACTACTGTGATTGCTCATTCCCATTTAAGTGAAATTAAAGGGCTGTTCTCTAAGGCAATGGGTCCTTACCTTAGAGTCTTTAAATCAATGGAAGGTTCATCACTGGCTTCAGTGGAAACGGTTAGGTCAGCATCAAACAGTTTTGGAAATCCAACCTGTAATTCACAGTGTGTATAAGCCATAATGCACCTCTTCACCATTAGCACCTCTTCAGAAATGGTGGTGTTTGTACTATCTTAGCAAAGCCCTTAGCCATGCCGCAGTGTGCAGAGCATACATAGCAGAAATCTGAATTTATTCTCGACTATGCAATTTACAGCATGGATGTATACCTATGTGTGTCAGCAGCCTGGCGCAGACACCAAAACTGTCTTTCCTTGCTATCCGTGAAACCGTCGGGGCTGAGAGGTCTGATCCTGCCCAGCAGCACAGCTGCTCCCAGCGTCCTGACCCAGGTGTCTGTCAGTCTCAGTGGCTTTACAGACTGCCTCACCCCATGGTATAAGGATGCTCCACGGGTGATACTTGTTTGACTTTGAGGATGAGCAAACCAATGCAGTTAGATCAGTTTGATGTCCTGTAGGACAAATTCAGACAAGAGTGGAAAGGCTCAGCTGCTCTGAAGTCAGTGTTTACTCCAGGATCACATTTGGCTGCAGGACTTCTGGGTAAATGTGATCATCAGTTGAAGAAAATGAATAGAGGAGGGATATGTTTTACCTCCAGTCCTCCTCATTTTTTCTTCAGCTGCCCACACTTTCTTGCTTCAGCTGTTGTTTCCCCTGCCTACTAAATCACAAGTTACAGTAAACAAAGCTATTTTTTTGGTGTGGTGTTAGTCTGCCTGCCTTACCCGCTTCTCTGACTTCAGGATTTCCAGAGATTTGGCTCTACCTTGTTCATCTCCATTTGCTCCTCTATAGTAAACAACTAACGTAAACAAGATTTTTTTAACACTTGAGACTAACTACCAGTCTAGTTCAAATTTAATATAAATTAATTTTAATTAATTTAACTTAAGTTTCATTTAATATAAATTTTAAATATTTACAGAAGGTATGTGAATTTATAGACTGACAACAGTGCAACATAGGTAAAAGCTTCCTACACTCTTTGTTGCCAATATGTCTGTGAATTCACATTAACTCATTGGTCTTTGACCTCTTTGGGGATGGATAATAAGATTATTAATTATCACTAGCTTTGCTGTGCCATTTTTGCAGCGTTGATACCTCTCCCTGGACAATTTGCACAAAGGTCACCAGGCAAATCTCTAAACAGGCCAGTGCACGGCTAGCTTTTATTAACTGCACATACTATTGACCTGGTCTGTCTTCCACTGGGAGCATGAACATGACACAGGGAAGTCATGACCCTGCAGATGCCATGGGTAAAATTCCCTTTCGCTTCATCCATGCTTCTTCTAGAGCTCAGTCCTGAAAAAGACTGAATGCCTACGAAACAGGATTTGTGTGGTGATGCTGTCAGTCTGTCTTCCCCTTTAGCTCTTATACCCGTTGATAACAAAACAAATGTGACAAAGGGGTTTGAGATATCAAGGTGCTAAGTTTCATAAAAATCAGCAACCAGGTAGAGCATTATTTATACCAGTAAATTCGGACATTCCTAGCAACAGTCCTGCCTGCTACAACATGATTGTGTATGAGCTGCCAAAATTTTCCTGGCATTAATTTGGCAGTTTCCAGCTACCAGCCCATGCGTTTCCCAGGCATGGCTAAGAAGCATGGCTTCTGACCACATTTAGTTTACTAAAACAGCCAGTGATGGACACCCAAAGTATTGCTGCTGTTGCAGGAAAGAAGGGCTAGCAAAGCTTTCATCCTTTGGGATAAGGGGAACTGGGAATGCTGTGGGGAGAGGTGTGGGGTTCAGTGCCATAGGGAGCTCCTACAAGGAAGATGGGCTTGTTCTTGGGGGTGGGAGACGCAGGGATGCAGCAAGCTGGGATTCACACCTTGTACAGCAACTAGCAAACACAGCACTCTGTTTCTTTCCTTCCCTGCTGAAAGATTCCTCATGTCTACAATTTGATGTAGCCCAGTTATTTCCATTGCACACAGTGCTGAGCCACTGCCAGATGTTGCCTGACCTGATGGAGCCACATATCTTTCTTTGGCTCGCACTTCACTCAGCAAGCCTCCTCCCCGGTTTCACCAGGGCAAGGGACGGTGCAGAACCTTACGCTCTATGGGGCAAGGTGGCAGGAGCCAACCTGCTTCTATGCAAAATCAGGTAATAGCCTTTTTTTTTTTTTTTTCCCCCACTGATCATGTGCAAATTGTTGCTTATTCTCTATTCCCCCCCCCCCCCCCAAGTACATTATTATGGCAAATAAATATTTAGAAGTACATTTTTATAAAGCACACTTCTAAGAGAAACACAGGAAGCTGCTAGTGTCCCTGTAGTCCACCTCAGTGTAACCTTTTAGTATTTTTTCACCATAGATACTTTCAAATGAGCTACTGAACTGAAGGATAAAATGCATCATTTATTACAAAACAAAGTAGATTAGGACCATTTTAAACAGGTGTTGAGCACCAGGGGCTTCTGAGGAAATTGCCAGGATCTGTAAATGCTCTTTACCACCAAAAAATAGTAGATCGTCCTTTACACTACCACGTAATTTCTCTGATGGTGTGCAAATTTGTAAAACATTATCTTCCTAATCCTTCTGCTAGGTTTCACTGTTTGTAATTTCTGCTCTAAGCTCACGCTAACCTAGTTAAAGCTCAGCCTGTCATGGAGGGATAATGGTGGCTGTTAAGCAGGTTACATCTTCGGTTGTTAAGCCTGTTGTTTTATAGATGGCTTAACCTACTAGTTTGTAAAAGTGATAAAGCTGACCTAAATTTCAAAAGCATATTGTGTTTTGACCATCAGCATGGTTTATTTTAGAAGTTCCAGTTACTGTATTAAATAGAATAGGTTGCTATAGAAAGTACTTTGGAAAATAAGTATTTTTCTTACATAGCCATTTTTGCTAGTCATTGAACAAGTGTCTTATGATTGTGTCTATATATATATATATATTCACTATAACCTCTACCAATTGTTGACTGGACTTCTGTAATGCTGTCTGCCTGAGTCTGTAGGCAGTGCCTAATAACCCATGCAAGAAATGTGACCCATCACAAGTGATCTTAAAATTCTGTACATTGAGAAGTCTTTGAAAGTACTGAAAGGCCCAGTTGTACATTATTTGACGCCTAATTCATACAGCTTATGGCACAAATGGCTAAAAGGGAACAGGAATAGTTGTGGTGGTGTCCCCCGATGAAGACAGAGGTAAGAGAGCTGTGGTTGCTGAGGCAGGGCACTGGCACATTGCTTCTAAGGCAGGAGCAACTGGTTCTCAGCCCAGCTCCTGGAAAAAGTTTTAACTGAATGCTGAGGCAGAACTATTAAAAGAAACTTGGAAGGAACTTTCAAGAAAGGAGATGTGTTTTTCACTGAGAGTATGCCATTTCCCATAATCACCTAACGATACAACTCCATTCTGGGAAATCTGGAATGCCCTGTTCTAGAACTGGTCTTCTCATGCCCTTGTATTTAAGCCTGTTTCTAGGAACTGGCAATGGTGTTAATGTATGAACTGGAAATACCATGCTGTACAAACACTACAGAACATAAAGACTGTGATTGAGAGGCTTGGTTACCTATTTAAAGCATTTATAGAAAACCTATGATAATAATTATGCAAGTATTGAATAAACATCCAAGAAGATTACATGGTTTGCTATATTAGTCCTCTAGCCAGGATGGGAAAGGGCTATGTTGTCTGAAAGCACCACATTCCCCTGGTAAACCACTTAGCTAAGCTGTCATTTAAGACAGTGTTTACTGGTTTTTTCATTTGTTTGAAAGAAATACAGAGGATTATCTTCAAGATTAAGTACACAATTATGTTTACTCTATACACAATGATAATACACACAAATATTAAAACTGGAAAGTAAACAGGAAATAGCAAATATCAGAACTAAGGTTCCTTAAGTCCCTTGTATTTATATATAATCATTCAACTCTTAATTATATGGTCATGTAAGTTTTTATCTCTAATGTTCCTATGATGAAACAGAATTGTACAATTAAGTATATTGTTGTGCATAGCATCCTAGCTGTTGCTATGATTTACAATCATTGCAGCCCGTTGAAAAGTGTGTCTTAACGCACATGGAAACCTTAGTGTAGAGACAGCCTTGGCTTTGGGGTTCTGTGGAGCACCAGCACCCTGCTTCAGTTAAGTGCTGCCGTTCTCTTCCTACTCTTTATTGCAAGGTAAGGGTGAAAAAAAATAAATCATCAGTAATTGTTCCTTGTTGGTGTGCCAGCTTGGTGGAACTATGAAGAAAAATTACTCCTTTGCTTGGTTTTCCACTTCCCTGGGTAGAGGCATTGTTGTACTGTCAATCAATGTTATGTGTAACATTCTGAAAATCACAAGCCAATATTTGATTCAGATCTTGGCTCCACTCTCATATCCCGTTTTGATGTGGTGCCCAGAATACCACCTCCATCCTCTGTGTTTGTTAATTTTCCAGTGAAATGCAAACACCGTGCATGGAATCATTGTGGCTTCTCTAAGTATGACCCAAGCAGCACAGACTCAGCTGACTGTGCACAGTTAGATTTAGCTTGTCTATTAGTTTTGTCTGAGCTTTGTCTATTTTGTGTGGTGGTAAAGTAAACAGAGATGGCTAATGAGGAATTCTGGGTGTTTTCAGGAATTTTAGTCGTGGAAGGTGGTAACACAAAGTGTACCGTGATGGTAAGTATTCAAAAGCGTTCAGAGCAAAGCAAGAAAACCATAAGGGAGGGTGGAAGCTGGTTGCACCTCATTTTCCACTCCTTAAAGGGATTTTAAAGTTTTTTCAACTGGAGGTAGTATGTGCAGGTATCTCCAGGTAGGCAGTTATCTGTGAGCTGTGTGTCTAACTCCGTTGAGAGTTAATGGGAGTGCAGTCTGGTTCCATAAACGTCTAGGGCCTGACATTAAGTTCCACATTTAAAGAGAGGTACCTGTAGGTCTAGAACATCTCTGTAGCTATACTAGTTTCCTTAGGACATTTCAAATTGTTTTAGATGTATTTAGGCAGCTGAATCAAGCCCTAGGTCTCCACTGACCAAAATGGATCACTAGCTACCTAGCTCCAATGTAGACGTTTATATAGGTACCTCTTTTAAGCTTTTTTAAACGTGGATCTGAATCCCACCCAGACTCACTCAGCTGCCTAAACATAAACACTTTGTGCCAAATCATGAAGATGAATTTTTCATCCCCACCACCCTCATCAGTCAGTAGCTTTGTCAGTGTCAAGAATTTCCAATGAGCAGGCTGCTCAACAGTTGAAATCTGCTAAAGGGTATGAATAAAAAAGGCAACTTTGTAAAGTTCATAAAATCTTGCAATTTTTTTCCTTTTTCCTAAAGTCTGTTGTCTAATATTCTCTTCCATGCCTGATACTCCTACTAAACCCCCACTTTTATGAGAGGAATGTTCAGTTTTTAATGTTTTCTCCAAGTTTGCAAACAAATGGTCATTTGCTATTTTAGGCTTCTCATGCTGTGTAGGTGCAAGAAAAGCAGAACCAACAGAGCCTGAAAGAATGGCGATGTGAACCTTTATTAAAAATAAAAGCACATGAAAATTCTATTGATAAGTTAGTAGAATGTAATTCAAAAGATGACCAAAAAGCGTAAAATGCTACTTTCATCAACATTGTGTAATGCCAGAATAGAAACTGCAAGAAGATACAGTATTAGGATGGTTTCTGTTCTTCATATGATACAAATTTAGTATTCCACGTACTTGTAATGTCTGATAGCAGAAGGCAGCTCAATATAGCCTTTCGCTACTCTGTTACGATTTTGGCGTGGTTCCATATAGGATTCTGGCACCTCCTGCATGAAATAAAATGAAATTCAGTAATTTTTTACTGGTATTATTTAAATAATAAAACAATCATGGTGAGAATTGTTGCCTTCTTACAAATGTTCATTTGGCAATTCTAGAAGCAAAGATTAGATTTTACTTTCTTCCCTTTCCGAGCAACGTACCCATTATTTTTGTGCATGAGACCATCAATTCACAATACATAGTTCAATTATCAGTAGTTGTGTTTAAAATTCTCTCCTGAACTTTGCTTTTCTCTCTCTGAAATTTAACCTCAGGGTTATTTTTCAGAGATATTCTAGTTCATCAACAACATAAATCTTTGTTTTGTTCAAAGCAGTGCTTTGTCTTCCCCTTTCTCAAGATGGCTTAATTTTGAAAACATGACTAGACTATAAATGTATTACGCACACTCCGACAGTTCGCTTCCACCTAGAGATTTTCCTGTGTAATAGAGGAGTTGAATGAAATATCTTATGACTGCTAATAACTGATTGGTAACAAACTGTTCAAAATGACATCCTAGAAGAAATATGCTTAATGAAATAAATAGACATGCAACAGTTTTTGCAAATTCTTTTGGAAATGTTGGTTATATAAAGAGTGAGCAATAAAGATCCATGGAACCATGATGTAGCAGTAAACATATAGTGTGTAAAAACACAAGTACAGGCAAAGGCAGAGGACAATTGTAAGAGATGTTTTAAGCTAAATTTCAGTGCTGCGGACAAGCCCAAACAACTGGACACTGTGGCTGCATGGAAGCCCTTTATAGCTCTGGAATGTCCCCCTGGCTGACAGAGAGTCTGATCATTTCAATGACATCTCTCAAGTGGATAATACAACAAGTGTCCAGTGCGTGACTGAGCTTGAGATAAGTGTATTGTCTGTATACTTTGTAAAGTACTTGACTTCTTGCAAGGGATTATTACTAAATAACTTCATGAAGAGCTCTGTACTGCAGGATACTAAGCACTGGCCTTGGTCCAGCAGAGCAACCATACGTGTCTGTGCTGTCATCAAAGGCACAGGCAACACTTTTTGTATTTTTTAAAATTCATGCCTTCAAATTACTTGTTTGAAATTTGTCTCTGTTTGTGTATCCAGCCAAGGACATATAAGGATGCTCTGTCCATATTCTCAGTTCACACAAGTTAACATATTTTTCTGACCTTGGTTGTTTGGATGAACTTTAATAGAGTGATCGAAAAAGTATTTTGTAGGCATGGAGTAACATTCCACGAGACTTCATATATGTGTATAAAATGTGAAAATTTAGATATGATGAATGTGAAAATCCAGTAATACAAAAAACGCCACAACCTCCCTTTTTCTATACTATGATGGTTTCCTCACATCTAGTTCTAGCTAAAGTCTAAAAACCACAAAAGAAACCTTATACTTGAAGCTATAAAAAAATTAGATCAGCTTTTTCTGCCTGCTTTTAGGAAAATTTGGATTTGAGTATTCAGAATGACCGTGACCTCAAACTAGCTGACAGAGTGAACTCTGAAACACCTCTTGTAATAATTGTTTAAACTGCAGTTAACAATTGGGTGTATCCCTCCCTTCTCAGTTTGAGAAACTCAAATCTGTTTATTAATATTTAGATAATACTTATTTGTGGTTATAGAATAAAATATGGTTTGATCTGTTTATAAATCATAAAATACTATAATATTGTTGCATATAAAACATTTCAGAATATATAATAAAATATTCTAATCCTTCTATAACCTCAGTATATACATTATACAAATGTCATCAGAATAGAATTGTTAGGAATATATTTGATAGTATCTGTCTCTTTTTACAGTATCTGATTTTTTTTCAGTATTCACAAATGATGTTAATTCTTTTGATGTCATTCAGAATACAAACATTGCTGATATGCACTGGCCTGTATGTGATCATATTGTGGTCTATATATCTTTATGAACTCTGTCTTTCATAGCCAAAGACCCCTGTGGTCAAGATAGCTCCAAAGCTTGCAGAGGTTTCTAACACAGTTGTTATTTGGTAGGTAAAAGAGAAAATACATAGAGGTAAATAGAATCATTAACAATAATTCTTTTGCTTTGTTTTTCTTCTAGTCTGGTCATTAGGCAGGTTTAAACCAGAATCTTTTATTAGCTCTCTCCTTTCTTCTCCACTGTCTTTCACTGCTTGTTCTCTGGAAAAAAGGAAGTTAATTCCTGAATGACTCCTGAATGGGAGACTCGTTGCTGAATCCAGTGAGGCATGTCTTCTTGTCTCCTTTTCTCTTACTGCCTGGAATACACCCTTTTTGAAAATACCCTTGATAAGCAGCACCATCATCAGCATCATCCGATGCACACAACTACCCCAGGGTGAGTGCCGTCCCCCCTCTGCCATGGCACTGTGGCCCTTTCAGGCAGTAGCCCACAGCGGGTCCATCTGTGTGACGAGAGAGCCACCAGATTTTAACAGGTACCTAGTGCTAGCTGGTACAGCAGTGTATTGGAAACCTCTGTGGAGTGTGGAAGTAAAAAAAAAGGTAATCTGAAAAAGAGATGTACAGCATTAACTTTCAGAATTAATAAACAGTGTATCCATTTCCCAAGTCATCACATCTGCCTTAACAGCCCTGTTAGAAGGCCAGGGTAGCTGTACCGAAGTGTTACATTACTTGCATCTTGCCAAGTGTGATTACTTAGGCTGTGGCCGTGACATATTGGTGGGTCTGTGAGCTGTGTGGGGCAGAGACAACACATCAGCAGGACATTTTGGTCTAGCCAACTTTTGTGTATTGGCTGCTCAGCAGTTCCTGGTGGGCAGCGGCTCAGTCATGGGAGCAGAAGTCTCAGACAGGTATCAGGATGGCACCTGCTCTGATAATGATGGCATAGTGATGTTTTAACGGTGGTTGCCCTAAAGGCATCATAATGACAAGGTCATCATCGTAGCAGCTGTCAGTGAGAGTTCTGTTCCGTTCTGTGATACAGAAGAGTTACCACCTAAAGGAAGGCTTGGAGATCTTACACTAACTCAAATAATAATAAATTTTATTTTAAGTGCAAATTATTGAAGGATTTTTCCTGCCATTTTCTGGCTCTTGTTGCTGATTAATGGCTATTCTCACAACATATTTCATAGATGCAGTACCACTGTAACATTACAAAATCGGGTTTTCCTTACATGGCATTGTTTTCCTTATTGCTCTCAAGTGGCTTGGATCTTTTAGTTCTTACTAGAAATTTAACAAATATGCCATTTTCTTTTACAGCCTTCTAAATATCCCTCTTAGCTCAACATAAGCTGTTTAGCCCTAGTAGTAATGTACATTTACTTGAGACGTTTGCCATGGAAAATGCATTTTTGAAGTCTTAAAGTGTAAACAGCTCTCCAGCAATCTCTGTGATTTCCCACACAAGTAGGGAAGAGTTTAAAATAGCAACCTTGAAGAAATTGATAATGGAAGAAAGTCAATCTCTTTGCCTTTTTTTCAGTACTTTGCCAGCTTGAGGCCAGATTTTGCCCACATACAACACATCAGCTGCAGTCAGGAACCAAACACATGTTCCGTAAGCTCACCCAGCTCCTGTCAGCATTAGTGTTTATGCAAAGGATTATAACTGATATGAACAAATTACTTTGCAGAACCTATTTACACATTCAAAGAGCAATGTCCTAAAACAAAATACAAAAGCTAAACAGTAGTGCACTTCCAATCAGTATCACCGACTGTTTTGCAAAGCAGTGAAGATGTTAGGGACATAATTTGAACGATGGTTTTAACAAGCAAATAGAGAGAATATATATGGTGAGTTAAGCTGCAATAAAGCCTTTCTTCTAAATCCAGATGTAGGCATTAACTCGCATATTTGAGATGGCATGCTTATTTGCTAAGTGCAAAGATGGTTAGAAAAAGGCTTTCCTGACTGACGATAAAAGCTGGAGTACTCTTTAATTTTGGTTACTGCCAAGCTTATTTCAACAACCACAATAGTTATTTGGCTCCATACCAAAAAGTGGCAATACAGTACTTACATGTCTATGGATCAAAATTAGATGAAAAATTGCTGTTTCTCATCTCCAAAGCCATTTGCTACACATTTTATAGGCCTCAAGATGCCTTTTGTAATATGTGATAACAGAGCCAACTGAAGCATCTGCCTGGGAAGAGATTACTTTAATTATGGACTCAATGTCCTATTTTCTGCAAGTGCTCCCTAGAGAATTTCTTACTGCTGGATGAGAGGTGTTATGATACACATTAAAACCTACAAGTCAAACAAAAGAGGTTGTAAAAGTGAGACAAGGACACCCATAAAGTCTCCAGCCTTGTATTCAGTGGCTAAAAAAATAACCCTGAATTCTGTGGTGATAACTTTTTAATTAATCTGACACCTGTTAAAATAAATCTCCATTAATGTAGAGAAAAAAAAATATGTTGAAAAACTTATCCTATTTTCCTAATCCTATTATGTTTTCTAAAATAGATTGATCTATAAAAGTCTTTAAAATTCTCATGTTTTCCTTTTTAGTTTTTTCAACATAGTAGTTACTAATGATGTAATGTGAAAAATGCGGTAGAGATTTCTTCTTAGCTTCTATTTTTGTAACATGCAAAGTTTCTTGTCGTTAAGAATTCATTTGCCTTCTGCTATAGTATCATTGATCACAATTAACTCACTTGATATTAAAGTGAATGTGCTGTAGCTCCTATAGAAATTCTGTGTAAATCACCATTGATTTAGCACAGTTTAATGGCTACTTAAAATATTTGTCATTCTCTCTTTATCAATTAGAAGAAAGCCTAAAGATCTTCATTAGCAGCTGGTGCAGTGATGAACTAAAAGTTTTTCTTTACACAAAATATGATGGAAGAGCTGTAAAGATGGCTTGAAGATGCTGTGACAGCATGTGAGGTACTGGGAAACTTCCCTAGAATTTGTAAAATTGCCCAAATTAAAAGGGAAATATTATCTCCAGAAGATACTGAAGTTAAAAAACAAAACAAAAAACAAAAAACAACACAAAAAACCAAACCAAAACCCCAACAGCTATTTGAAGTGCATTTAAATCAGAGGGCCACATCTGATAACATTTGGGAGTACTGTCTCTTTGATCCTGTACAATTATTAGAAAGGTTTATTCTCTTGAAACAGTAGAGTGAAAGCAATGCTCATCCTCTGTAAATAACATCGGCTACCATTAGGGTTTTTTCAGTTTCCTAATTTTATAGTAACTGTCTTTACTGAAGCAAAACCAAGTCTGAGAAGGATGTTACATAGTCGGTACTTCCCTGCCTTAATGAAGGTAGTACAGAGATTTCACAGCTTAGCAAAATGGCAGAATTTAGCCAGCCATGCAGCTTCCAGCCCCAGGAGGAGCTTCTCTCCTGGGGAACTGAGAACATCACGTTGGGGTCATATGTGTCTCTTCTTCATGGTCTCCAACACCATTTCAGGTGCCTGGGGAATACCCACCCTCGGCTTGGTCTGCGCTGTCCCATCGCCTAAGCTTGTTAACCTGGTCACAGCACGATGTGCTGGTGGCTGTGGCTCAGAGATACCTGATCGGCATCTGCAGGATCGAATTTGGGTTTGGAGGTGATAGCACCTGTTCTGGCTGGGCTGTGGGTATGCTCCTTAACTCACATCACGTAACCTTTAGGTAGTAGATGAAGAAAGCTGAAATACCGAAGGTGGTTTTTCATGGGGCCATCCTGGGTAGAAGGAGCTGGAGCTCACCTTCTTGCTGCACATGACATGACATGGCATGACATCCTGCAGTCCACAGACACATGTGGACTCCAGCCTCATGGAAGAATTAAGGAGAAAAACTCGGATCCCTTGTCTATCTGTTGGGCTTTTCTTTGCTGATTTTTTTCTGACTCCTTCCTCTGTCTGTAAGAAGCTGTGCAGCGCCAGGGTTTAATGGAAGGTTTTCGTTTATAAGTGAGTCAGAAAAGCCCTGCTCTCCGAAGGCAGATCTTAGGACCAAGGTGGGAACTGAGTCAATATTGACTATTTCCAGGCTTGCTACTTTGCCTTTTTGTCTGTCACTGAAAAGATGGAGGAAACTAACTTCTGTGGTTTACGGAAGTGACTGAGGCCACTTTGCTTGGAGCTGGATTCAGGACGTTGTTGAGAGGTAGATGTGCAGGAGGATGGCTGGTCAGACACCAGTGTCCCTTCTGGGAGTTTGGGAGACCCTCTGCCTTCATCAGGCTGTGGAAATGACACGTGTCTGAGTCCATATGCCTAGAAAACTTTCGGTGAGGCACCCTGGTGCATCTGTAGCTGGGCTCTCTGGGCTGCTCTCCCAGGCTCATGTGCCCTACATACCACCAGATCCCCTTGCGGCACTCAAATCATGCTGAAAGTCATGCAAAATTTCAACAGTGATGTCTGCAAGGGCAAACATTTCAGCTGTGACACTTTACCTCGCCAGCAGCTATGAAATCTGTTCGAGTATTTTCCTGCTTGACAAAGAGAGTTGACCTTTGCTTTGGGTGAAGTGCCCAGCTTTGGAGCTACTGTCCAGAGCTGGCACTGTTTCATGTGTACCAATGTTCTTAGCCAGAGATTTATGTTTTAAATAGTATGGGAAATTAGTTCATTGTTCCAATTATCTATGTACAAATTATTGCCTTTTTTCTTTTAAGGAGTCTATTTTGAAGTGACCTCCATGCAAAAAAGGTTCCAAGAGGCTGGACCTCTGTTGTTACTTAACATGATGAAAACATAATTGCTTCACAGGATGGTGGTGTGTCTCCCACTAGCTTTGAGCAATGGGTTTCTTATTCTGTGGAGCCTTGAACTTGTTAGGGAACTTTTTTTTTTTTTTTTTTTTCCATTTTTCTGGTAGTTCTTCGCAAACAGGAGTCCCAGAGTCAAGTGAGTAAAGAGATGGAAAAAACAGCTCTGCTTCTGAGATGCTCTTTGCACTATCAGCTAATGTTGGTGGTAGATCACATCCCTCTCCTGCTAGCTTAGCCTGGCTGCGACAGTCACGACTGGGAGGTCTCTGCCCACCTGGACAGGAGGCAACAACTGCGCTGTGGTGGCTCCTGCCTCCTCCACCAGCAGACATCTGCAGCTTGGATTGCCAGGGGAAGGGATCCCGCCCTCCTCCCTCACAAAGCCATGTGAAGTGCTCTTGAGTGAGAACCACTAGTTTAATGCTGTAAGCAGTTGCCCATGCTGACAGATGAGGACCGTCAGCTTTATTTCCTATTTGGGGAGGGCAAATAGATCTGAAGTCAGTAATGACACTATCTGTGTTCTGAAGTACAATGAGGATACGTTTCATTTTTTCTAGCCCATGCAAGGATTTCAGGACCTTTTACTATGGAAACTAAAGTACGGTCTCACAGATATTTCTCTTTGTATGGTATTTTCTTTAACGTATCATTTCCTCTTTTTTTTTTTTTTTTTTAAAAACCACCCACTGCCCCCGCACCATGTTACACAGAACATCCATGTCAGCCTTTTCTCCTTCTTACAAGGCTCATTTGTAGCTCTCCTGTGGCAGCAACGTACCTGGCAGTAGTGAAAAATTTCACAATCCTGGCAGAGTACTGTGGTCCCTGCGAGTAAGTCATGCCTCTGAAAAGTGCTTATTGTTTAATCTTAAATTTGTGAAAAAGAATACATTGCTCATGTATCTATTAGCACATTTATTTCTGCCTTTAAAGAGATGACCGTTGTGATATTGAAGCCAAATTTAAATCTAAATTTGCAGTGCCATATGGCACAACCTGTAGACACTAAGACTCTGGGCGTTCACGTATTAGATTGCCAGACTAATATGGTGGATTAGTACATTGTCATAAAAGTCATTAGTTTCAGCGCATATAGATTGCACTTGGCCTTTTTTTTTTTTGTTAAGCTTTTAAGGGTTGATCTTTTAATGTGTTGTTGTGATGCAAAACTAAAGCATGTCAGGAGGACACTAAGGTTACAGATTGTTAGTATGTGTTAGCTGAATGAAATAAAAATAAGAACAAAGATCTCGCTCTTGCTAGTATTTAGGTTATGTCAGGAATGTTTACTTATATTTTTCAGTATATTTCCATGGTTGATTTGTAACCCACCAGGGATCTAACTAGTAGCTAGGTTTACTGTTTGTGACTATGTTCAGAGCTCTGGAATACTTTTGGCCACAAGCCCCCGTGGACTAGGAGAAGAAATAAAAAATAATAAAAAGATCAGAAACAAGTATTTCTGAATTGACATATGTTCTGTAGCAGGATATCGATGACTATTGGATGACTGTTACATTTATCAATAAAGGTAGTTTAGTTTGGTAAGGTATAGTTTAGCTTGGTAAATGTAGTGTATTTGCATCAGCAGCTCATAGCTCTTGATCTGTATCTGTCTCATAGTATGGTAGTTAAGCTGGATTTCAACTCTGGGATTTTGACCTGGTTTTGGCAGCAGGGCTTTTCTGGGGCAGACTGTGACTTGGCATGTGAATTCCTAGCTGGAGCTATCAGGGAGTGCCAAAGCCAGGAAAGAGTAGTTAACCTGTCCCAAGGATGCTCCCTTTTACCTGGGAGCCAGTCCTGGAGCTACGCATGCTCCAGAGCCCCAAGGGTTGTGTGCATGTGTCTTGGGGCTCTCTGCTCTATGGAGGTTTTGGGGTGTAGCTGGTAGACTGAGGAGCACTGAACACCCGGTGACATCCAGGGAAAGGGAGGGGTACAGACCGCCGCCGAAACATTAACATTAGGCCAAGTAGATGAAGTTTTCGTGAGTTTCAGTACATTTCCAGATAGTAACAAAATCACAGGGTAAGCTCAGTGTTTGCCAGTGCTGGAGTTTTGCATTGCTCTCTTTAACAGTGCTTTAATAATATATTTAAACTTTCAGATTATATTTTAAAAAATATTAAGTAGAATTTTAATAAACCTTGTTTCTTTTTTCGCTTTAAATTGGCAAAATAATGACAATAATATTATTAGGACTTATTCTTTGCATGAAAGTGTGAGCACAGGATATGTTTCATGGTTGATTTATGAGCCCCTTGAAAATAAGGTTTATAATGAAATCCTGACAGACCCTTAACAAAATTAGCATAACAAATAGCAATGTAATAATACTTTTCATGCCTGTGCATTCCTGTAGATTTACTTACTAAGCACTTGCCAAAGGCCCACAGCACTTCCAGCCGGGGCTGGGCAGCACAGCATGGCCCGTGCACCCACAGAAAGCTGACTGCCTGCTGCACGTGGTGCCAAGTTATGCATTCGGAGTCTGTACGGGCAAAGTTAAATCAGCAGGAGTGTTACCAAAATAGCGTCAGACTAAGAATAGCTGTCTTCAGCTACACTGATTGCTGGTCATCTAAGGCAAAACATGAAAAGTGTAACTTACGCTGCTGTCAATACTTAATTTCAGGGTTTTGTTAGAATTAGGAAATACAGCTGAGGCGGTAGCTAGAAAACCAGTCATGACTTGGGCTGTCATTGTTCATATAAGAAGTCTATATTTGTCTTTATATTTTAAAGCTCTATTTTGATGAATTTTACAGTTGAGTCTGGTCTCTAAAGGCTGAATTCCGGATGCTTAGCCTGTATCTAACGATTGCAATGTAGGAGTTCAGTTTCTGCTGCTGTGTCTCTTTGGGAACATTTGGGTTCTGTATCAAATAACCTGTGCCAAAGCTGGATAACTGGATCAGACTCAGAATTTTTTATGTGGAAAAGTCTGGGCTGTGGCCATCTCAGATTTAATAGACGTAACACCAGCAGTTTGCCACTAGGAATTTTGAGGGCATTATACTGACCTCAATCTGCTCACGCAACCACTGAAACAAATTAAAGAGCAAAAGTACTATGCAGCTGTTGGCTTGTAAAGGGCTGCTGGAGGTTGTTGAAATAAAAAGCAAGGGGAAGACCTATAGTGAGTAGCATAATCTTTGGTCTCCCAGCAACAGTTATGGATAGATGGAGTTAAATTTTAGCATTGAAGTTCGTATGTGTAGAGTATAATTACATTTTTATTCTGAAAACATAGTTAAAGCAATGTTAGACTCAGTGGTTTATTTTCAAAGGAAAAGTTAAAATGGGAGATATAATTCCAGATGGGATAGTTAGAAAGAACTGTTTACTGTCTTTCCCATTGGCAAATCGTTAGGATTATTCTGGGAAATACAGAAATGGGTGGGAACAGAAAAAAATGTCTGGGAAATAAAAAAAAGAGGAGTGAGCTTGTAGCTTGTGGTGAGACAGCGAAGCTCGTTGGATGTGCAGGTAAAGGGCAGGGCTGGGACAAGTCTGTGCGGAAAGTGAGTACCCTGCTTACAGAAATTTTGGGAAAATTAGAAACCATTGAGTGACGACTTTGTTATTTTTCCAGAGCTGTTTTGTTTAGTTTTGCTGGCGTGTCTATGCCTGTGGCAAGCCTCAAATCTCCACTATCAAAATGTCAGAGTAGGAGGTAACTCAGTACTGGAGATCACTGGTTTACTGGGGAGAGGAGCAGAGGTGGAAGGAACCAAGAGTTTGGGGGAAGGCTAAACCAAGGCTCGACACAGATTGTCTGTTGTAATAATTCAAGCAATTTTATTTCCTTTTTTTAAGCACTTTTTTTTTTTAAGATAAAAAGTGATCATGAAAAGGTTTTATCATAAAGTGTACGAAATGGGGACAGTGTTGTTCTCCTGCACTCAGCCCTCAGCTTTTTCACTGTGATTTTTAAGACCAGAATTTTTCCTTTGTGTTAATAGACTTACGAAGGAATGAAAAAGCCATCCTGAGTGCAACAGCATACAAATTGTCAGACTGCTATTTTTCCCTTTTTTGTTTGACTAGCCAGGCCAAGTACCCTGAAAGAGCGATATTTGGCCTTCAGCCAGCATGGCCGGGTGCATAGTCCATTAGCCAGATTTCTTAGGCTTACAGTCTTGCTCTTTTGAGCACAATTACTTTTCTCTGATCGTGTCCTCTGTAGCCACTAGCAGATCCAGCAAGGAGGGAGAGATGTTTGTGCACAACTTTATGTGAGGGGCTTCCCTGTTGGGATCATATGTCAGGACTGCTGCCGTTTCTGGGGAAGCAAACTTCTTTTACGGTTGTAACATCCATGACATCACTCATGACCTACACAACAGGGTCGTAATCCAGTTTTACGGTTGCTACCTCACAAATTGTACAGCATCTGAAATCTGATCTCTAAAGGGGTCAAAAACTTATAGCCAATAAGTATAATTGGCCATGGTTTTACTATTTCTCAGACAGAGAAAAAGATACATAACTCATGCTGAGTAATTGCAGAAAAACCAACACTTGAAATGAAATTCCCCAAAGTACTAGAAAGCAGGCCATAAGAAACAAATTAGCTGTTTTTCCTGCAAAAGGCTCTCAACCTTAACAACTCCTAACTATTTTTAGTGTCAGATGATTTGTAAATTTATCATTCATTGCTCTCTAATTTTAATTTTCTTAAGGAAAATGTTTCCTAATCTCTGTTGGACCAGATTCTGCTATTTTACATCACATTGCACAGGACAGTATAGTACGAGCAGTGAGCCTTACTAAGCATAGTGTGAGTATTGGTGTACACACACGGCATGAGATCTTCTCATGAGATAAGGTGCTGATAACTCGGAGTGAACTTTCAGGACATGGGTCTTCATATTTAATTGAAGAGCTGCAGCGGCACTGCTAGTTGTTGGGATAGTTGCCTATGTGGTCAAGTCAGTAACTCGTAGCAGCAGATGAATAATTCAGAAATACAGGTACTGGAAATGGTTTGGCACGCTGGGTTGTTGGACTATGTATAATGTTGAGGATGACACAGATGCAATATTTTCTTTGCAATTTGCTTCTTGTTTTAAAGAAAGAAGGTCTAATCCAAACCCAGTTAATCTGAAGTCTGGCATATATAATGTTATTTGATAAAATTTCTTGTTCAGAACTTTCACATTTTTACAAGAAATGGCAGGTATTTATAATTTGCTGCACAAGTAGTTTAAGTATTTTAGCATAATTTAGAGTGAATTAATGGCTTGTTATTTATTGCCTAATGCTCTATAGCAGTGATTTATAAAGCCACGCTCTGCACTGCTTGTTACTTTGTATTCTCTGTGTTAGATATATCATCAATATCATTAAATGAATTCGCAGTGACATTGCTCTGGAACTATGGGTTTTGATACAAGAGTAACAGAACATAAATCAAGAATTATGTTTAATTCATAAGAGGCACCAATCTCTCATTTAGGTGTAGGCTGGGCTACAAGGTGTCAAAAATATGCTTTACAATACCTCTTCTGATTGCATTTCAGACCTTCTCTATATGCCCTTATGTTCTGTATGAGAATAATATATAGCAATACAGTGCAGTTTGTCAAGTGAATAACATTTGTGTTTTTATTTATTTGGGTGCAAATGGTATCGTTATTTTTACCACAAGCCAAGAAGGAATATATTTACATGAATATACCTAAAATGATTCTTAAGGGAATCTATAAATTTAAAGACAAGTCTTACCTATTCTGTGCAATAAATACTATTGTTGATTATTTAAATTACATTTTAAAAACCTAACCCTTTCTACTATTTCTTATGATTATTTTTACTTTTATCCCTGCTGAAATATAAATAAACTTTCATTTTAGTCTTTACTTACATCTTTAAATCCCTCCTGAATTAGTGCATTGAAATCCAGAGCATCAAAAAGCCTATAACAAGATTTATCTTTTATCTATTTACTTTGTCTTAATTTTATGTACATATTTAGTTTATATACAAAAATTATTCTTACAAAGCCTAAATTTAGAATCAGCACTGACTTGAAAGTGTACTTTTACTTCAATATTATTCCAAGTGCATATGAACTCTTCACAGTATCATTCACTTACAATGGTAATTTTGAAGCAAGAAGATTTAACTCTTCATGCTGCTAATGCAATTTATTAGAGGTGTTAGTTATGCAAGATCTGTGGATGACTCCAGGGCTGCCATTTGATAGAAGTTTGTTCATTGCCTTGCTGCAAGAAGTGGAACACGTTCTGTTTGACATTTCTTGGAGTTACTAAAATAGTCATCACGTATTTTAAGTGTATGACTGAAAGGAGTTACATTCATGGGAGAATACTAATGTTTACGCCTAAATCAAAACTAGAAAAAACCGCTATCTTATGAAAAGGATGGAAGAATTTTTGTTCACTATTTTAAACTCTTCTTCTCACTTGAAACAAAGTACTGTAAAACCAATAGCATATCACTGGACAGGGAGAGAAATCAGACTTCAGGCTCCTTGTGTCACAGCTTTCATGCCCTGTCCTGTGTGAATATAAATCTGGAATAAGCACAGATCAATGCGGAAAAGAATTGTATTCCCCTTATTCCTCACTGCAGCTTGCTGCCACAGCTGCCTGTCCCTGGTCTGGAGCAGTGGAGGCAGGACATCCCATGGTCTCTCTGCTTCACTGATGCTGGGGCTGTGTTACCCACACAGTGGGGACCACAGTTCTCTTCCCTGCAGCCCTGTGGCAAATGGCAAGCAGAAGTGTGCTGGCAGGAGGAAGTCTGGGAAGATAGTTACAATTTTCCTTCTTAAATGACTTTTAAAAATGATCACAAAGTATATCCTACATTGTAATTAAATATGTGAAAAATTAAAGAAGATCTTTTTATCTGCTCTAAGTTATGCTTTTATTGTTTCATTTGATGAAAATTTCAGAATGTCTGGATTTCTTTCTGAGATGCTAGGGAAGCACGTTGCACAGTGCCGACATGCCTCCCAAAATGGAATTTCTGTTCTCTTTGCAGGCCTGACTAAAAGGCTAAGGTTACAAAGAATCAAAAGCTAAAAGCTTTATTAACAGACAATATTTTACTTTTCACTAAGATTAGAAGAACCTTTGTATTAGAATGAGGAAAAAATCGATTTAAACATGATAAAATTTTGTACACAAAGCTAGAAGATTTTTTTTTCTTTCATTTTCACTTAAAAATATGTTGGAAGGGAAGTTTTCGGCTTAATATTGCCTTTTTACCTTTTGCAGTTCAGAGTTCTGTCCTATTTCTAAACAAGACTTAGACGCTCTTCTAGAACAAAAAGCATCTGTATGTGAAAATCAGAATTTGCCATTAGTATTTTATTCGTCCCAATCTTCCAAAAATGCTTTATCCTCAGTGCTTCATTGGCTCCTCTTCCCCCCTGCAATGATGCCTTTCCTCCCGCTGTTGTGCTGGGTGATGTTAAGGGTGTGACCAGTGAGTTTAGGGATGGTGTGTGGACCCTGAGTGATCCCTTGGTCTCGTAGGAGGTTGTGGCCCACAGATTTCCAAGTCTTCCTTACAGGACCCCGGGCATCCCTCCCACCTCAGCAGGCAGCCAGCACCCAAACTGCAACATACTAGACACCTTCTTCTCAGTTTTGCAAAGAAAATGGATATCTTGTTAGTTTTGGCATCCTTAGGCAGGGCATAAGGGTGCTCAGTAAAGAGCTATCATGTACCTACTTAATGACATTAACGTGCCTAAGACCCCAGAGCTCCTTTAGGATCAGAGGTTAAGACTGCAATAAGTAACTGCAAGCTCATTTCATCTTCTAGTACTTCTGAAACAACAGTGACTAGGGTAATTTTTCTTCGTTATCTCATGTGTCCTTTGATTAGGAAGGTTATGTTTTAAAATGGGTAGCTGCTGTGCATGGTGACATAGTACAGATCCTTTTCCTGGGCAGCTGTCCAGTTTTCAGACAGTCATTAAGTAATGCTAAAATTTTCTGTCACCAGCATTAAGAGGTACCTGTGCCAGTTAAAAACAGGGAGAGAAAATATGCAGGGAAATCCAATTTAATTTAGTGTAAGATATATTTCTGCAATGGTAACGGTGTCTGTCATTCTCCCTAAACTAATTATTTTTGAACTTGTAGGTCCATTCCAATGAAAGCTGGCAGCAGTTTAAGTGTCTTAATATATTATCTTGGGTGTTTGAAGGACTGTGCTGAAGGAAACGCTGGGAGGGATTGTCATATCCAAGAGGATCACAGGGACAAAACTTTGGGGCAGCTCATGCTTGGCAAGGAGCTCTGGCTGGGCACATGTTTAACCAAATTTCTCCTCAGCCAGGAGGGGTTTGAGGTGGCTTGAGAGACTAAGAGAAAGATGATACCAACGTGGCTGCAAGCGATGAGCTTTCTGTGGCTTAGAAATCACTGCTCCTCACTTCAGGTGCAGAATGACTGTGTACACGCTCCCACTGTGTGGAGGTGCACAGGAAAATACATTAAGTTAAACTGGTACCTAATAAACTCATCTTAAAATCACAAAGCAGCATGGTTCAGCATACCTGGCATCAGGAATGCAGCCATGGGTTTCTGACTTCAGAAATGCAAGGCTTTAAACAGGATCTTTTTTTTTAAAGTGCATTTCCAAAAATTAAAATGGGATATTCTTATTTATTTTGATACAAATTTCAGAACTGTTAATTCATATAAACATTTTTTCAAAGCATTAATAGTTTTTAAAATAGACTATTAAGGAATATAAGTGCAGTTCCTATAAATACAATTCAGCAGGACCAATATTTATACTCTAGGGAATAAACCTTAGCATTTAAAAAACAAATACTTTCTGAAATGTAATGTCTTTTGTTCTGCATAATGAAGCATATGAAGTAGCCTGGGAAAAAAAGAGCAATTTCAATCATACTTTCTCAAACAAACAGATTAAAATTCTTTACAATGTTCTTACTAGTAAACTCTTCAGAAGGCCAAGTAGCAGCGTGGAAAATATTGAAAACACTTTTCCACCATGGCACTAACAGCTGCGAAAAAGTAAGCAAGACAGCTAGAAAATTTTTGTAGCAAGCGTAGTTTAAAGTATTTGTGAATGGAAACTTGGACAAGATTCATGTTCTAGTTGACTAAATGTATCTAAAAATATTTAGGATGTTTTCTATTTCTCTTAGTTTAAGAATTCTGATAATTTTTTATATAATTTTATACAGAATCAATAATAAAGCCACAGCAATGTTTAGGTGCAATATATACTGAGAAATAGAAATAGATAACGTCTTTGAAATTCTGAAGCTAAAAGGTACATGTGAATATGTGTCCACTGAGTATTATAAATATATAAACCCGGGTCTTCAATTTAAATGCAAGGGAGTGGCTTCAGGTCAATAAAATAAAAAAAGGAGATGGGCAGTAATGTCATGCAAGGAATCCAAACTTATGAGCTGTTTGGTTGACGGATTCTCAGAAATCGATGTATCTGGAAGCTAAAAGGCATAGATCACCAACTGTATTTTATTTGTTTGCAATATATTGTTTTTCACAGCCTTCCTAGTAGAATAACATAGCGGGGTTAATCTTTGCCAATGGATGAAGTCTGCCCGTGTCCTTAGCCTGTGCCAAACAAGTGATACTGCATAGATAGGGCTGCTACTTTTACAGCGTTGTTTTTAGATGCTGTTCTCGGGTATGTCTTGATTTCTTCTAAACTGATAATTGTATCTCTGTCATCCACACGCCTTTACCAGTCCACAGTTCACTGCTATTTCTTCCATCTGTCTGATGGGTCTTACTTCAAGTCCTGTGACTCACAGCCACATCCATCCCACCCAGAGGGACAAGGTACTTTCTAGCCTATGATATGTCGGGGTTTTTTGTTGTAGTTTTTCAAGATTTCAGCCATTCTCTGTGTAGACATGGGATTTTTTTGCAGAGATCAACAGGTGTTTGGTGACCATTCAAAATAGGAAATCGCCTTTCAAAATAGGAAATATTTGTGGTACCTTTATGTGATCAAATCTAGTATCTGTTGGGAATCCATCTGTAATGGCAATGCTCAGAAGTCTGGTTGGTTTTACTTAGACTACATGGGAAGATTTATCTCAAGGATGTGATGCAACTGCTTCCCATTGCCAAGGGACTCTGGCTGGAACCAATATTTCAGATGTTTTTGCCAAAGGGAGTGCTCAGATTAGCCAGGGTTTTAGAAAACCTGATTTACTCTGACACACTCCTGAATTTATCCTGAGCAGCTTATGAGAAGTGTCTCTTCCCTAATGGTACAGGGGTTTGTATTAAATGCGGTGGTGGACCTACTACCCAAAATTCCTTAGTTGAAGAGGAGAGATTTGCAAGAACAAACCCACAGTTTTTGCTGTTGTTTATTTAATGCAGTCTTTTAAAAAAATCTTAAAACCTGTGACACTCCGAAAACCCCATTAGAATATCAGTTTTGAGAAGTCCCCTTTTATCATTGTGTTACCTCAAGTTTGCTGCTTTATTAATCAACCATATATTTCATAGCTATACAAATTACAGATGAATTTTACTCATTTCCAGCACCACTCTGCTGTGTACAGCACCAGATGTGCAAGTCTCTGATGAGTGCCTTCATCTGGAATACTTGGTATTTGGGATTCCAGACATGGGAATTTGAGCTCCCAAGCAATATTTCATGTAACAGAGCAGTAATTATTTGTGTGTATTTGAAAAGTTCACCTTCCTAACAACATTACTGAACTGAATTCCCAATGTATTCCTTTTGATTGGAAACTGTCATTAGCAAATAAATGAAGAGTCGAAGTCTGGTTGCATTTCACCCAATATTGCCATTTTTTGTTCCTTTGGGATATAGGGAATCCAGTATTGGGAATGTGCTAAAGAGTCTCAGAACATCAACAGGATATTTTCCTACAAAGATTCATTCTAGTGTTGTGCTTATTCTGCCAAAGCTTTCTGAAAAAAATCTGTGCTCCGAGGAAAAATGAGTCATTAACAAAGAAGCGAGACCAACCATCTATCCTGGCAGTACTTATGTTATTGCTTAGATTCTCTGTTACTTTGATTTCTTTCAAGGCTGTAGTTATAAATCTCTTCATTAATACTTTAAGAGAAAGGTTTTTAGAGTTTGATGTCTTTTTTAATTATAGGCTTAAAGAATTATTATCAACTAGTATCAAAAAGAGATACTATGGCAATGTAGCTTAGTGGGTAATGTATTTCCAAGTAAGATAAATCACGGTTTGTTTCCTAATGAGAAACATGAATTCAAACTCATTATTGTTGGAACAGTATATTATATGGGAGGCTGCTGTCCAAATGAGTTGTAAATTGAGATTATTTATGCCTGTGTCAAGTGGCTGACCAGTTCAAGCTGAAGTTCACACAGCAGTTTCTGTTTAACATAATCTTGATAAACCTGGCAGTATTTTATTATGCAAAAACATTTGCAAATACCAGAACCACAACCCTGGACGTGCTGTTGGGCAATGTGGCAAAAGGCATAGCAGGGCTGTACGTGTTTGGATAGTGCAGCTGATCCTGCTTGGAGCAGGAGGTTGGTCTGGAGACCTCCTGAGGTCCCTCCCAACCTGGATTTTCTTATGATCCTGTGATCCTCTCTTGGAGGTGAAGATGAGTCTGTGTGGACAGGCCAAGGTCTCCTGGGTGGAGGAAGAAAAAATTCTGCCATGGCTCAGAAGCAGCTGAACTCACCCATTTTGGAGCTGGCAGCAGGTGGGGAAGTTGGGTCCTGACCACAGCTGCCAGCTCACAGGGACAGAGCTCCCATCCACAGCAGAAGTGGAGGCCAGCACCAAGGAATGCTGAGCCATTGCTAACACCCTGCAAGGGGAGCACAAGAGCTTTGCTCAGCTCAAACAGCTGCTGAAAGTTGCTGATTTCTAAAGCAGAGCTGGAGGACAGGACCTATTGTGGAGGGGCACAGAGAACAGATTGTTCTCTTTTACATCTGGGGTTTTTTTGATCTCTCTGGCTGAGGTGGTAGAGATTGGATATGGTTTAGATAGTTTGGGTCTCTGTCTTTTAATCCAAACCTTAAGATATTACTCAAATGGGCATTTCTGAAACAAACATCTTTGTTGAAGAAATGCCTAACTATGCCGTGAGCAGCAGGATCCATGAAGCCCTTTTTCCTACATCTATAGGCAATAAGGCCCTATAGCACCCACACTGGAATACTCCCAGGTGCCCTCAACACCACATCTCAGCCTCACCTGCAATACCCCCAGGGTCCCTGAATAGCCTCCTAACCTTCCCCAGAACCTCCAGCTCCTGATATCGATGGCAGGCCTCCTCACCATAGTCTCTCCAGTTTATGCTGTGTACCTGTTGCTATTCCCCCTGCTTATTTTGGCTGGAGTTCTGTGGTACTTAACAAATTTGACATTTTTTCAGTGGCTGATGGTATTGATTATTCTCCTAAGGTAGTATTTCACCTGCCTATTTCTATTTGTAAGCTGGTATGGTCTTCAGGGATATGTTTTCTTCCAATACATAAATCTGGCTGAAAATTAAAAACCATGCAGGAGAAGTAACTGTCCATTGTATGATTAGTGACCCTGCATTTTTTTCGAGACGCTCACTACATTCCCACCAAGCTGGAGGTGAGTGAGAACAAGGAGACATTAACAGTTTTTCAATAACAACTATAGCAGATTCTTCCTTAGTTTGATTTTTATCAGTCTGTGAAAGGTTAGCGTACTTCATTTGTTTTTCAGTCCTCTGAAAACATTTAGGACAGTGGGAAGAGTGCAAAGAAACGTTAGAGGAGTGTAATATTTCAGCGTTGGGTGAAGCCTTAGGAAGGGCAACCTGCCTGACCCGTGTGCTCTGCAGTGCAGCCTGTGGATAGTTTGATTTTTGATGAACACTTTCTAGCTTTCAACTAAAGAGGCAGGTTTTATCCTTCCCTTGTAAGCTGATTTTGACATTATGGATGCACCAGTTGCATCTCTGTAATTAATATTGAAATGAGTGGGTTTTAAGAAATGAGGTTAATTTGGCTATTTGGAGATTTCTCTGTGTGGGTTGTAAAGCATACAGGGGATGAGGTTTCAGATTCTTCTATGGTCCAGCTCATCCACAGATGCTGGCATCATCCTTCGGGAGAGTGGGCAGCTAAAGCAAGTTATGGCAGTCTGCTAAAACCTTAACTGGGAAATGAATAGCGATCCAGATGGCATGAAA
The DNA here is from genome assembly GCF_015220075.1 of Falco rusticolus. Lineage (NCBI taxonomy): Eukaryota > Metazoa > Chordata > Aves > Falconiformes > Falconidae > Falco > Falco rusticolus. The sequence goes on from NC_051191.1 coordinate 16,282,049, forward strand.
GCAGTGAACTGAAAAGGTGGCCTTAAAATCATCCTTTTCCTGTTATTTAGGAGCTTTTAAAAGCAACATTGTTTTCATCATAGGATCTTATATGCTGTTTTAGATTTTAGTCTTTTAGGTTTTACATGTTTTTAAATTTTCACTGTATTAGCTGAACATGTTATTTCTTATCAGCTTTCATGTGAAAATGTATCACACCAGAAAACCTAGAGCATCACTACCTGCAAACTCTTCATTTTCTGGAATCATACAAAACCCTTGGCACTTCTGGTGGATATTCTGAGATACATAGCCATAAACTCACAGATAGGGAGAATCAATATCACAGGTATTTACACAAAGTGTTGGACATAATGAACTTATTAGTTCTTTTGTGCTATGAAAAGCAGTTCTCAAAATACATGTTGATTAATCTGATTAGATGCAAACCTTGCTTTCATTTCTTTGCTTTTACCTGACATGCACAACTTCAGAATCATGGGTCTGTGGGATAATGCAGACTGGAAGAGACCTCAGGAGGTCCCCAGTCTAAAATTCTGCTCAAAGCAGGGTCAGACCATGTTGCTTAGGGCTTTAATCCAGTTGGGTCTTACAATACAGCAGTGATGGAGGGGAACTGCACAACCTCCCTTGGCTAGCTGCTCTCAGGTCCCACTAGAGTCATCTCTTCTCCAGGCTGAATGAGCCCTGGTCCCTCAGCCCCTCCTTGCAGGGCAGGTGCTCCAGCCCTGACCATCTTGGTGGCCTCTGCTGAACTTATCCCAGTTGATCAACACTGTCAAACTTAATTAGTACATGTTGATAAGAAAAGGATCATACTCATTGTAGAAGCATATAGGAAATAAGTACGTGCTGCAAGTCCATTTACTTAATATCTCTATGTTCCTTTGGAGATGTCAGGTACTTTAAAATCCGCACTAACTGTAACATTTATTCTTGTGATACAGGAAAAGACAAAGACCATTTTGTTCTTGAAAGATAATTTAGGTGTTTGAATGCTATCTTGATTAAATATAGTCTTTAGAAGACTACACAAGCAAAAAATTGGGAAACACAGTATTTATTATACCAGAAAGATGTAACACATTCATTAGCTTAGGGTTAAATATAGATTTCAAATAGTTATAAATACTCAATGTGTTAAAAAGCTGAAATCCATACAATCGATATTTCACTAGATAATAAAGCATGATAGATTGCAAAACCTAAGAGAAGGACAGCATCCTCTCCCAAACACTGAAAGAGGTAGAAAACAGTTGTTGGCACTGTGTCAGTAGAGAGACAGTGGATGCTTGTACTATTATTTATATGAGCTGCCTACTTGGCAGATGCCTCTGCAATAACCCTTTATTTAAAATGTAGAAAAAATAGAATTTGCTTTCTTTTATAATCACACAATGAAAAATACTAATGAAAATGTTGGATTTCCTGTAGCTGAGAAGAAAATGTTGTCCTAATCTGCTTTCAGTCAGCAAGAAACTCTAATCATTCCCATCACATGAAACTAGATAGAAGCAAAACCCCCCATCTTTTTATTCTCTGAGATACAAGGGAAAGGAGAATGAAAATGTTTATATACAGCTTAAAACAGTAATTCTTGCTTTTTTCCTCTTTCATATACAAGGGAAAGGAGAATGAAAATGTTTATATACAGCTTAAAACAGTAATTCTTACTTTTTCCTTCTTTCATAATGCATATATACTGTGTTGTTGTATCCTTCTGTTGTACTTGTACCTTGCAACCAAAAAAAAGTTTTGTGTTTTTTAGGACTATAGAAGAAATTTCTTAGAAATTGTAAAGTGTAGTGGCCAGAGCTGCCTGTACACCCTTCTGCTTCCAGTGCTGTAACTTTAGATCCATTCTCTGTAATACAGGCTATGATTATATGCTCATCTCCTTTATTTTTCTACTTGAGAACATTCGTTTTATTCAAATCTTGGTTAAAGAAAACCCTTAAATTTGTACTTAATTCCTAATTAGACTAGCACAGCCTAAGTGTACACAGGCTAGCACAGGTCTCCACGTCAAACCACAAAAAAAGTAAATCCATTTCATTTTGGTTTGGTGTTACCATTTAACTGCTGTATTCCTGCTCTTATATGTAGTCCAAAACATCATGTTGCCTCTCAAGTATATAACTTTTTCTTTCTTTTTTTTTTTTAAATACCAGAGAGTAACAACAAAACCCACTTTATAACTGTCTTATAAGTGTGCACTGGACCATGTATACAGTTGGAAATGTACACATCAGGTGAACACACAGGAGTGTGCATGGACCACTGCACGCTTTATAAAGGCTGAAGTGTGATTGAAGATGTAGGTTTTAAAAATGCATGTTTTGCATGGGGTGCACTGAATGAGATAAAAGTTCTGCAAGACCAGCTGAATGCAGGTTGGGTCTAGCAACACTCAAGGAGTTATAATTAGCTTTTTGGAGTGCATAGATAGTGTGTGAGAGGGAGAAATAGCCTGTCTTTGCTCATAGTGTGTTTTATCCCAACTCAGTGATAGCTTCTGCCAGCCATATCAATGTTATGATGCACGTTTTATTAATGACAGTGTGGTATCAGGTAAAGGTAGTTGACACGGGTACACATGCACTTGCTTCTATAGGCAGACATGCATGTATGTGGTTTTAAATGTTGGTTTAATACCAAAAGCATTTGCAAAAGGAGACTGATTCCTTGTTGCTTATTGGTTCTGGCTGAGAAGGCTTTTGACATTCATTCTACATTTTCTGTCTCTTAGATTTTATTATTTTCAAATTTTTTTAAAACAAAATTGTAATTTTAAGAAAGATACTCGGCACACCCTTAGGTTGACTTTTCAGTTGCTTTCCTTACATGTGCAGTCCCCAGAAAGAAATTCAGAGACAAGGGAGAAGGTGAGGTGGCTCTTGTTTCTCTTGCATTTACTCTATGTGAAGGCAAAGGAGTCTTAACTCATCCATGAGGTCAATCACGAGCATAATTTATGAATGTGAATCACAGACTTCAGCTCAGGGCAGCTGCCCCAAATGAAGTGATTGCTCTTTGCCCTCTGACACATACCTTAGTTTTTGCTGGCCGTTTTAATCCTTTCCCTCTGAAGACATTTCGCTTCTGATCAAGGCTTTTAGAGCAAGTGTGCTAATTCCAGTTTCCTGAAGAAATGTCTACACCAGAGTAATTACATCTTACCTGCCAAATTTCTGTGGCAGTTTCAGTTGAATATGGTCAGGAAAGATGACTTTTTAAATAGCATCTCTGGGAAGATGCCACTGGGGACAGGGAAGAAAAGGCAGAGTCAAAAATGTGCCTTCCAGAGCACACAAATCTAATTCCTGCTACTTTAATTAGACTGTGCTTGCATGTGAAATGGAAACTGAAAAAAACAACTTAGAGGCATTTAAGCAGTAGCTGAAAGCTGCCCACCCAAGCATCTCCTGGATTAGCAGCCAGAAGTGCTCTGGGCATTTTACCTGTTGGCTCCAACACCAGCACCATCTTCCCTCTAGGTTTAATATGTTGGTCTTGGCTGCTCTTGAAGAAATGTCGCTGAAGGCTTCAGCCATGGTATAGGAGACATGGGCTAAAACACCTGTCAGCTTGGCCTCACCTCCTGCCGTACACAGTAAATGGTCATTAAATCACCTTTGCAAGGCCCTGCAAAAAAGTGTTTACACTCCCACCAAAAAAGGCTGGACACAACTACCCTATGTACTTAAGATACAGAAGACCTATTCTCTATCTAGTTTTTGTAGTTATTTTATTTTGGAATCTCCTAATAAGGTGACATTTGGGGAGCATTTTTTATTTTAAGAGACAAGAGCTAAAACAAGACAACCCAACAAGCAGAGATGGTCATCCAAATTTAACAATGCATTAAAAATCAACCGGTTTATTTGCATGAAAAGGGCATATATCTACCCTGGCTTCTGGGCAGTGCTTCCGTGCATCTTTTCCACACATGCACTTGGCAGAGCCAGGCAGCGCAAGCAGTGTCCATGCATGGCTCAGTCCCACATACTCTCCTGTTTGTGCTCTCCTGAGCTGAAACACTCTCTTTAAAATGCACCCTTGCTAACAAAAGCATGTTAGCAATGCATGTGAATCCAGTGTGAAATATGAGCTACTTCAATATAAAAATCATGACAGCAATTACTGGGTATGCATTGCTATTTTCCACACCAGCCCAGGCTCATCAGACGCTCAGCACCGACCACAGCAGCAGGGAGGGAGCACAGTCTGTGCTGTAAGCAGATCAGGTCTGACACGGGGGGAACAGCACTGTAAGGTTTGGGAATACCGATCTCAGCTTTGTGTAATCAATCACTGATTTCCCTGGAGCTGGCATTAGGGATGTCACTCTGAGGAAGCAGTCATGAACCACTGTGTACAGATACACAATGCAGCTGATAGCAGTGGGCACAGGGGGTGAAAAAATAATCTCATTCTCCTTGGTCCTGTTGAAAACCTTTTTTGGGGTCTCATGAGATGAGGTATTTTACTGTAGGAAATCTGAGTCTTTTCCCAGCTTCCTCACAAATGAATTTGTCCCATTGCCTTCCCTCGCCAGGGGAAGACATAGATGCCAAGCACCCCGTAAGGGCAGAGTGAGCTACAGGTGTGCAAACCCCAGAGCACGACCAAATGGTGACAGCTTCAGGGGAAGGCCTGGGACAGGTGCTTTGCTCCTGGATGCACAGCTCAGCATGCTGCATCTAGTCAACAGGAAGCTGGAGGGACGTCTCTCTATCTATAGGTTCATGAATGTATGCAAGTGTCTCCAGCTTGCTTTCTCCCAAATCACCTGGAATGATTTGTGTCATTGCACAGGGGCCAAACTGATATTACTTAGGCTATGTTCAGAGGAGCTGGCACTCAAATAAAGTGTTTTTAAGCTTGTTGGCACTAGAGCAGGGTGGTGCTTCAAGTGCTATTTCACAGGTGATGTGGGCTATATATAGTTCAAGTAGACAATCAGCAAGTCATATTTCTTTTTTTGCTTTTCAGTGACAGACAATCTAAAAATTCTTATTGGCACCTGATTTCATCTTGAATAGTTGCAGTTTAGGAAGGAAAATTCTTTACAGAACTGCTGTAATTGAAGCGTAGGGTTAGTGGTGCCTTGAAGTGACAGTGAGCCTTGACACCTGATACAGTCATCTTGTGTTCAGACCTCTTTCTTCCTCTGTCAGCAGTTTAACTCCTCTTGCTACTTTTAAAAACACATTTTCCTCTCCTCCATAGCCCCAGGCAAACAAATACATCTAGGCTAATGGAAGTGTGAAGTTAATATAAAGAGGAACCTTATTACCTCTAAGTTGTTTTTCTTTTGAAGCTCTCACTTACCATGTCATGATGTTCCTGTTCCCTCCCATTTTTCTTTAATTTCTCATCCCTTTGGAAAGATTCGTTCCTAGTGAGGAATTGCCTCTGGGGACATGCAGAGCATGCATCTTGCCTTTTGGCTGATTGACGGGTTAGATTTGATTAGTCACTTGCCCTTTAGCTGGAAGTAAGTAGCATACAATGACAGAGTGGGACTATAGACTGGAGTAGAGTAACACCAATTAATAGTAAGTACCCTTCATCTAAACAATATTTCACTACATTAAAGACAGTATAGAAACTTTTGAAAAACAGCACAAAAATCATTGAGTGGATATGTATGTCGAGGAAACAAACCCCCATAATTAATAGTTGAATAGTTTGCTTTCTCTGGTAGAGTCTTTTTCAGGTGTTGCCAGTATTATTTTTAATTAATAGAAATATTATGTAGGTTTTAGACTTGACTGTGAATATAGGTATGGATATGGTGTTGCAAATGTTACATAATTTTAAAGGTGCAAAATCCAACTTTGTGATCCTGGTCCATTAATCTCACCTGTCAGGTAGGAATATCACCAGCAAAGAAAGTTCAATACCAAAAGGGTATGTTTTGCACTTTTTCCTAGAAATAGCTTAGTTCATGCATAATTGCACTGCATTGTTGTCATTTGCTCCATGAATAAAGCATGAATATAGAGAAAAACAAGCAGATAATACTGGTAAACTGACAGTAACAATAACCTTAATAATTCTCTGAAGTTGCACCGGTGGTGCACAGCTCATGCATATGCCCATCGCAAAACTAATGCTAATGTGAGCATATGTGGTAGGAAGCGGTGCCCTTACTGCACGGCACTGTTGTCCCCAGGGTGCAGATTGCTCCTGCTATGGAGCAGCAATAATTGGCTCCTAGTCTGCATTATCAAACAAGGGATGATAGACACAAAAAGATGCAGATCATTCAACTGGCTGCTGGCGCTCTCCCCAAATCCCTTTTTTCTCACACGCATGCAGAGATCCAGTAAACAGTACAGAGTTTGGTATTATCGGTATTATTTGGTATTTGTTTGCATTCAGACACATACTTGAGCTCCCCTCTGCATGTGGTCCGTGTTTTGAGAGTTTGCTCCTATCTGCCTCATAAAGGAATTTTGTGGTTGCCATCATTGTTGCATACACCCTGAATTGTATCCTGGGCTATTGCATAAACAGCATCTCTGAAGCCCCAGTCCGATGCTAATGTAAGTTTTCTTTCTCACTGTCTGCAAAGAGTGCTCTCTTGTACCCTGCCAGCCCGGCGGAGGGGTAGAAATTGCAAAATAACTGCTGTGTCTTAGGTGTGGCGGTTTCTTGTATGTGCCCAGGAGCAGGGTGAGCCCGGGTTTTTGCTCAAAACATGGAATTCCCACAACAAAATGTATTTGCAAAACAAGCCTGTTGGTGCTGTGTTGGACCCGAAGCTGGCTGTGGGATCCCTGCCATCCCAGCTGCCAGAGGACGTCACCATATCTCATCCTTGTAAAGAAGCCTGGGCAAGTGTTTGATTTTGGAGGTTGGTTGGTCCCATTCTGACTTGTGAGTCTGCATACGCCTGTGAGGAAATTTGCAGAGATGTATGTAGTGATCATGGTTTCTTGCATATTCATCACAACAGAGCTTTAAGAAGTACTTTAGTTCATTCTTTTAAATGAGATAGAATGTCTCAGCTCTCGTACTTTTCTTTTTGCACTGGGGCAATGTATTTGTTCATACTTTACCCTGGTCACTAGTCATGACAGCAGATGAAGAAATGCTAATGAAGATGGCATGGTGTTTTGCTATATGTTACAGAAGTGATGAAAATCCTAAAATAGTTTCCTTGGTGCACATGGTAGGGACTACAACCAAAGCCTCACACGGGTAGCGTGTTCCCAGGACTGTGGCCAAAACACTATTGCCACCAGGTAAGGCAAGGTTCCAGCTTTACCTGTGCCCATGAAAATCCAAGCAAATGGAAAAAGTAACACAGCTTTTCCGCAAGCAGAGAAAGGGAGTACCCTAAACACCCTAGGATCATCAGGTGACCATAGTTTTGCATTTCTGGACACATGCATTGGCATAAACAGAGCTTTTCTAAATGAGCAGGAAGCAAATTAGATCCCAGCAAAGTTTCTTTTACTCCTGTTTGTACTCTGACAGTTTGTAGATCGGCTTTACCTTGAGGATCCACCATATATGAAAAATTTAATACTACATGTGTTACTTTTGTTGTTCTTCCTTGTCAGTGCAACTGGCCTAGTAGCCAAGAAAAAAAATAAATTATGTTTTGGCTTTCCTCTCAGGCTATTCCTTTATGGTTCTTCCTGACATTTTTATAAGCAAGTAAGGTGCGATTCATTAGAGAGGGCACACAGCTGGCTGATAAAACATAAAGTAGCCTTCAATGTCATACTGTTGAACCGAGAGGCTATCTCAAGGAGTTCATATGGATCTATCTTGAGCTTATTAATGTTAATTATTTTCATTACCGACTTGGAGAAAGGATAAAGAACATGTATGAAGAGTGTGTATAAGTCTAGACATATTGGAAGAAGTTTGGCTGCAAGAAATCAAAGGCAGCCAAATCAAACACTGGCAAATACTGGAAAGTTTTGAAATCTCTGAGATAAAACTGAAGTTGTGAAGTACTTCACTTAGAGAACAGGGATGAAATGAGCAATTGGAAATAAAGAATAACTAGCACTGTCAGCATTACAGCTCTGTAAGAGAAACACAAATAAAATTGCATCGTATTTCTGGCTGATTATGAGAAAATAAAATGACAAATCTTTCTCCATGGTACATTAGCCGGTCTGTTAACTGTGGGTCATTAGTGGGAAGTAATTATTCTTTAGACAAAACTGGTGAGATCTCAAGTATAGGAACTCTACATGCAGCTATAGGCGTATTGCTTTCTCAAAGATGGGGACAGACTGAGACCAGAGGAGACCAAGACAACAGTATGTTGTTCAGAAAGTGAATAGTTAGAGGACAGGCAGTGTGAAGGTACTGGGCTTCTCTCTTTGAGGGGGAAAAAAAAAAGAGAAAGAATGATGATGATTTAAAGAGGGAAAAAAAAAGGGGGGGGGGGGGGGGGGGAAGAAAGTAATCCACTTTAGCTTGCCTGGACAATGAAGGAAATAAAAAGAAAGAACAACTTAATTGGCAGCAAAATCCAAGGCAGCATACCAAAAAAAATATTGCAGGGTCTCCTTTTTTTTTGGAGTTGTTAGGCAGAAGCCTGGGGCCTAGAGCTTACTCGTCTCTCCCTTTGTTTCCAGAGAGGCTTTCTGGACATCCATTCACGCTCTACCTTTCTGTCAGTAGCATTTAACAGTACTGTCATTGCTATTGCCTGTTGGATCATATGACTATTAATTTCACAGGACAGCAGCTCTGCAACCATTTCTTCTGTTCTGCACTGAGACAGGTATGCTTTCTCAGGCATAGTGATGTGTTAGCTTTGCCATATGCTTGCTTTTACTCATGTCCTTCATTGAATTCCTGGGCCAGTGTTTTTTATTATCAACCTAGCCGTTTTGGTTTAGAAACTTTTGTTTTGCAATGCACAGAAACAATCCCTACAAATTATTCTATGAGTATGAAAGAATGCAGAAAGAAGAACACAGGAAGAAAGCAGAATGGGACTTCTGATTTGCTTAGTCATGCATATAGATATACATATGCATATATAAATAAGGATACTACATTATTTATTGTTGTCTTTTTTATGTTCACAGGGCTACAGCTACTCATAGGGGCCAAGTTATATTCAAGGATGCCTTAGCACAACAGTTGTGTGAACAGGGAGGTAAGAGCCATCATATTAAAAATATCTGGCAAATGTGGTTTTCCATTGTACTTGCCTGTCAGTGTTACTTATCGTGAAAGCTATTTTGTAGGAAACTTAGTATCGGGATCTGATTTATGTTCTTAAAACTGATACTTTCTTTGGCTTCATACTTCCCATTAGTTAATTTGGAACCACCTCTGTCCTCTCTCCTAAATGCTGGAGAATATACAAAAGTTAAAGTAACTCCTATTGCGTTATACACTTCCCTGAAATCAGCCTGCAACGACCAACATTTGTTTTTTGTCAAAACCACAAGCTATTTTAACCTTCACTGTATTAACTATAAGCAAAAAATGCAATATGCCTGCAGCAAAAGCTTTGTTTACCATCCAGCTCACACGTATCTTTGGAAGAACCTGCCTTCCCATTTTGTGAAAGTAGGCCATCTAATTTTTGGCCATCACCTACAACATCTGATCATTTTTATAGCTAAACAAAAATGTTTTACTTACATAAACTTTAAAAATCTAATTGTTTGCACAGCTTATCATATACATCCTTTTGATGAGTAACTTAAAAATAAATGTCCTATTGTCAGCTGTTGTCTACAAACAGTACACTGCTTTGAACCTGCTTCATTAAAAGTGGGAAGTAGAGAAGGTATCTGCCATTTTTGGTACAGGAGAGAAAGAAATTTCTGTGCTCATCCAGTTTTCTCCACAAAATTCCAACGATATTTCCATGTGAAAAGACACAGTGAAATACAGGCCATGTTTCTGAAACCGCTCTGACATAAACGCTTCAAAATTAGAGATGTGTTCTCATATTAACAGACAGAGAAAATCCCCCCAAATACATCTTTTGGGTGCATTAGAGCTATAGGTGTTTGTTTTATTCCTATGAATCTGGGAATATCTATGCAATGGCTTTTGCAATAACAACGTTGTGTTGGGAGCATATACTGAGTTATTCATACAAGGGACGAATAGTACCTCTGTGATACTGAAGGAAAATTATTTCAGTTTTCAATTTCAGTATTTGAGGTTTTAATATTTTAATATTTCAATGTGGAGTAGGAAGGGGGATTCAGAGACATGACTGAAGATGTTAGCTAACAAGCTCGGAAGTTGCTTGTGTTTTGAACGAATTAGAAAAAAACAACACAGGTGCTGGCAATCAGAAGGGGTTTATAATGAGCTGGATGGAAGGTGATTGTGCTAGGCATGTATTGGTATTTTTACTGTGTGGAAGGAAAAAACAGCTGGAGAAATTACCAAAATGGATTTGGTATTCAAAACAGGAGATAAATTGTAACCCCATCATGTGGGTGTGGAAGAGTAGTGTTTCAGTGACTAGTATAAGGGGATTTGGGAACAGAATTGTTGGCAGGACCACCATTTCAGATATGCTAAGGAGGATGGTTAGAATATCTCACACAGACTACTCGCTGGATGGACACAAGTCAAGAGCAGAAAAATTACTATTGCAGAGTCATCAACATAAAATGATGAAAAGCCTTAGAAGCAGATGAATTTCTCCAAAGCAGGGCTGTGAAGTGAGTGCATCACAGCCAGAGGCAGTCTGTGGTAGCCAGAGCAGGTAAGGGAAGGAGAAGGAAGTAAAAGACAGATTGGTGGCAGAGAGCCAGAGAGCTGGCAGTGACCAGCATGATGAAAGCTATGTGCAAGCAAGTTGAAAGGGAATATATGGCTGTCAGTGTCAGAACTGGCAGCATGGTCAAGGAGAATATGTGCAAAGCAACAAGATTTCTCCCTGCTACAGGAAAACACCTTGATAAGCAGAGACTGCTGAGTAGAAATCCATCCATGCAGGCTCTGACAGTCCTTTCTTCAGACATACTGTACCAGGAGATTTTAGTAGGAGAGCTGACAGCAGAAACTGTAATTCTTTCACCCTTCTATGCTTTTTACATTTCTCCAATTTTGGAGCACAACCTAACCTCAAATGAACATTTCAGCAATACTTCTGTTGGTTAGAACAATAAGTTGTGGTACTGTGTGCTGTCCCTGGGTTTGCAGGGACTCTGCAGAACAAAGAGAAAATGGGATTCCTGTATTGGTTGTGTGTGGAGAGTAAAAGATGCTGAGATGTGCCATCCCTGGGCCTTCCCTGGCTGCTCAGCTATGACAGTCCCTTTGCCACCTCCTCCCACCCAGCCACTGATAGCCACGTCCTGCATCGCTTCCCTGAAAGGGCCTTCAGCTTCCCCACTTGGTCGTAGTCTCCCACAGCCTCATGACTTTTGTATTTCCTGTGATTTTCCCAGCAATTATCTTTGCTTTATACACAGTCGCTTCAGAGACTTTCTGGATTTGTCTTCTCCAAAATATATATCACTGTGGTAACTGTAAACATCAGCTTTGACTTCATCAAGGGTCACCCAGAGGTACTGCTCTATGAGCAGCTGACAGTGTACGACAGCCATGAAACCAGTCTTCAGGTTTCCCTGCAACACTGATGTGCAAGCTTCTCAGAGGTTCTCTTGGTCTTTCTCCTGCATTTTTATCCTCACCAAGGCTTCTGTCCCCTTGGTTTTCTAGCTCGGCCACAGTTTTCTTGACTCAGATAGTCACCACCCTGTTGCCCATTGCCCTTCCTCCCATCCATTCCAGCACCAGGCTCTCCTCTGACCTTTTGTTCTTGTTCCTTTAGCAGACAATGCGCATTGCATTAGTCCCCCTAACTTGTGCATACTGTTACAACTCTTATACTATTAGGATTAATTTTCCTATTCAAATAAAAGAGAGTTTCTTTGAAGCAAACCTCAATACTATTAATGAAAACAAAGGATTATTTCAGAAATAATTAGTGAATTTATTTAGATGCAAATATCGTATTTTTTGCATCTAAAATCTTGCAAAAGAGCGAGGTAGGTTGACATTAATTAGGTTTTATGGTCTGTTTCTGGCCCTAAACATTACTATACTGAAATGCTGTGGTGAATGATGTGACATATTAAGTAAAGAAAATAAAACCACAGGGCAGCTTCATAGATTAAAGGATATCTTTTTAATAAGTGTGTTCACTGGAGATTACACCAGGCTTCATAATAACTAGTACAAAGGCTATGCGTGGTGATGTGAAAGTAGCAAGGAATCTCAGCAATCATGTTCACTCTGGCTGTCCACACATGGATGTGTATTAGAAAATCCTAATAGAGTTAATGGGATTTGTGCAGTGAAAGAAAACTGTAGTTCTTATTTTGAAGAGAGTTAGAGGATGATAAAGGGTAGTGTTAAGGGATGACAATGCCGAACAAGCAGTCCTATGTATAATATAAACAGAATAAGGAATGATGCCATAGGGAAAGACACCAAAGTAAGTAAAATAATTGCTTGAAAAGCTATGTGTTCAGCATATAATAAATATTTTTGGAAGCTAGGGAGATCTTTGAAAAGTGATGTAAGCTTTAAAGTTTAGAAGAATTGTATTGGATATTGAAGAGAAGAGACAAAAATTGTCAGACAAAAGAGTCAATCCAGCAGAAATTGGCCAGAAAACAAAAACTGTATAAACAAAGACAGAAAAGATAGATGTCCTATAAATACTTTTAAGGACAAATAAGATGTTAATGAGTAATGATACTCACACCATTAATATCTTTAATTAACTGTATCTCTAACTTGTTGACCTAATAGCAAAATAAATGGAAAATAAGTTAAACTTATCATTGTACAGATCAATTCATATTTATTCCTGACTTGAGGAGAACAAAAACAATACATTAATAAAAGTAGCATAATTAAAATGGGGTTGGCAAAACAGCAGACCTGGCTGCATTGTGCTGTGGTACTCAAAAGAGTTTAGGTTTGTATGAATACAGCGATGCTGCTGGAAATACCAGCTTGTGGTACAGGGATGGAGGCAGCCGGGACTCGCTTCACACAACCCCACCAGCCTTCACCCCACACCAAGTGGGGTGCTAAAGGGTTAAGGATGCCATTTCCACAGTATGCTAAGTAACTTTGGATCAGTAGTACCATTCTTTGAAATAAGGACCATACTGAGAGATCTGTGAGCGTGTAATTTAGTTCTGACTGACTAGGGGAGACTCTCAAAAAAATAAAACCTAAGAGATGGAAAAGATGAAGGATGTTCCCTCCTAGTGCAAAATCATTCCTTTCAGCATAGTTCCCAGAATTTTACACAATCTCATACTCAATGCCACAAATTATAGGATTGGGATTCCTTTCTTAAGAAACCACTCTACAGTTTGACAGATGTCTCCATATGAAAGTAAATCCTGAGAATTGGCCCAGACTCTCTTTTATTTGATAAATTTTGCCTGAGTGTTTGTAGAAGACCTTCTAGGTGAGTTTTGTACCTTGTAAAGTGGAAGAACACTCTGAAAAAAAACCACAAAATGAATTGCAGGCTCTCAGGCTTGACCAGAGCAGTATGTTACAGAGGAGCAGACTGGAGTTCAGAGCTGACGTATTTTTCCTTGGCTTAAGTGTCAGCGAGAATAATGCAGCCCTCAGGCAACACATTGACTCTGTCTCCGGGGATGTTCAGTCTGTATCATTCAATAGCAACTTTGTTTACCAGTAGAGACAAAGTATTGGCAGAAGTCTAAGTAAAAGCATTAATTTCCTTCAAGGAGGTTAGACTTTTCCATAATCTGCAAAACAGAATATATCTCTCTCCATATCTTGTTTGTGATGAGTTGATGAGCAACAGCTAATGGATGCTGGTTGTTGAACTCTAAGCACGGTGTTTCTCTGAGAGCATTTGTGTTTCCGTAATTCACTTTTCCTTTATATTTAAAATAAATGTTCCGGGTTCTCAGAAAAAAGGGAAAAAAAGTCAATTTTCCAGAGAGTTTTAAGAATATTCTCTTATCCTGTATTCCCCACCTATCCCTGTACACAGGCTTGACCCCACAGATCTATAGAATATGGGTGTCAATAGTACAAACTGACATTGCTGGAACGTGTGTTTAATTTGCATTACGGTAGCTCATTTTATCTGAATGGAGACTAGTTTTGCTTAACTGTTAACCATTGCCACCTTTAATGATTTTGGTACTTATTTTTCCACTGCCATTAGGACCATCACCCAGTCTTTTTTCCCTTCATATATTCCAGCTCCTCTATCTGAAGATGACATTCCTTTCCCACTTCTCTCATATTTCCCTCCCTTCCAGTTTAACCAAAACAGGGCATATTTTTCTATTGGCTTAACCTTTCAGTAGCCTTACTTCATCCACAGAAAATGTTAACCTTTTACTCTAAAAGATGCCTCATTCTCCCTCATCCCATTGACACAGAGCCCCACAATGACCCCATTGACTTTTGAATTCCCTATTGCTTTCCTCAAGATTCTCACGCTTCCAGTTTCACTGTGGCCTTTTTCTCCCTGAATCACTTTGTATTGTACACTTTCTTCTGTGCTTCTCCTTACCAAAGGGATTGCCTTGTCTTACAAGGCAATCATCCTACATTTCCTTACATTTTCTCATATTGTATTTGTTCATGCCTCTTAGATTGTGAACTCCGTTGAGCTCTGTTTCCATTCTTTGCTTAGTACAATTCGTCTCTTGTAAAGCTCTATATATACTCAGGGTGCTAGTTAAAAATCAAATAACAAATTCTTTTACTTTTTTTTAAAAGGTACGACATTCTCATTTAAGCTAAGAGGCATTTTGGAGCCACACAAATACTGATTGTAAATTTACAACCACCCAACCATGTGCCTAAGGAGCATCTAAGAAAGCAAATTGTGGTTTAAAATATAGACTAAGACAGCCTTTCCCCCCCCCTCACTCTGAAGTATTGTAGAATTCTTTTTAAATTGTAAACATTTTATATCTTTGCACTGTATAGCTACTCCGTATATTTAATTTTTTTTAGCTTTGTCAGTTATGTGCGGAAACTCCATTTGACTTCAGCCACATTGTATGGTCTACTGTACAATACTGTCTTAAAATAAGTAGTTCTAGAAGTTGATGAAAAAGGCAGATCTGCAAATATTTTAAAACTACAACAACTGGTTTTGTGTGATATTCTGAATTAATATTATTTTGTGGACCTCAACTATAACACTTTGAGATCAACACAGTGCTGTTATGAAGTATAATATGTAATACAGAAATTATTCATAGGGAGATTAAAGTCTAGGTTTAGCTCTCATTAAACGTACCTTCACAGTCTTTTGTCATATTCAGCTCTGGAATTCGAATTACAAATCGGATGAAGGAATACCTAGGGCAAAAATTCTTGGGCTTCTCAGATCCTGTAAAGAGTTGGGAAAGAACCCCTCCTCAACATAAAGTCTTTGTTTGTAAGAGCAACCTTTTGTCCAGCATTCTTTGCTTAATTCCACCTCTAGTTTTTGAAGTGAATGTACTAGTATGCATCTGCACAGTTTCCTTCATTTCAGTCTATTGAAAAGCAGTTTTGTTTTGCAATATTCTATGCGTATAATCAAAGAGCTATTTTAGGAAAAATTCTCAGGTTTCAATTTATTTCAATTTTGTATTCTTTAATCACATGGACAGCCAGTTATACTTTAAAAAATGCTGAAGTCAAAGGAGTTTGCAATTTTAAAGATTTCAGGTTTGTGCTATATGTGTACCTTTTGGCTAAATGCTGAAATTTCACATAAAATATTCAGAAAGTATAGCTAGTGACTGTGTGTATCCTATACTGGACCATCTTCCACAGAAAGTCTCTTCCAAAGAGCAATGCCAAGCGACCTGAGACGAATGATTATCTAGTCTTTCATTTTTATTTTGAGGTCTGAACCACTGTCATCGGAGAGGAAGGTATCTGTCAATTAAGTTACTCTCAAAGGCCAATGAAATTTGCTTGGGCAACTAATGAGTCTGCCCATGATGTGGCCTGATGTGACCATCCTCCTCATAGATGAGCACTAGCAGAGTGGCCCTCAGCCACACCTGTGTTCACAATGCATCATCTCTTAGTAAAGATCTGGAACTAATGAAAAGCAGCCATACAGAGCATCAGAGACAGGGGTCTTATTTTAAGCTTAATCTCTTACAACGTCAGGAGTATTTAAAATTCCATGCCATAATGTGCTGCTTTTCCTACAGGCAGAATCCAGAATGGTATACATTGCTCAATCTGGGAAGTAATTCAGTTAATCCAGTTTAATCTATTTCTTCTGTGCAAACATTTTTAAATGGTTTTCTAGAGAAATTTTTACATGCCTCCATGGAGAAAAACAGTGCCTGGGACTGCAGGGGACAAATGCAGTCTTTTCCTGTGTAGTATCCACCAGTGCAGCCCAGCGTTAACCTGGAGGCAGTGCCAAGTGTAATGTGCAAATAGAGTTGTAGTGCTCCAGATTTTTTTCTGTCAAGGTATGAGGTCTTGGCCATTGCAAATCCAGACTGCTTGCCATTCTTTTCTGGTCTGCAGATAACTCAGTTGTTTTTTTCTCAGTCTTCATAATCACCAACTTCCCCATGAAACGTTGCAATTTCATTACAGAATGTCACGCCTCCATGCAAACCCAGTGTTTAAGAAGAAAGCAGGAAGAGAAAAACAAAATTCTTGAGATTTGTGTTGGACTTTCTATTCAAATGACTATCTGTGAGGGCTCTACACAGATTGCTGCATTCATCTTTATGCTTATTTTTAATCTATCTTTCATTTGTCAGATGTTATGACAGAAATTGCAGTACTTCAGTAAATTTTGCAAATATGCTAAAGAAATCAGGAGTACTGATACAATTTAGGTCAGTGCCCAACAAGAAATACAGAATCATCAAAAAAATCCTGGTTTCAAAAATTCTTTTTTTTTTTGGTGTTCTATTTACCGAAGTACAAAATACATCTAGAAATACAACTTCATGGGCGAGGTGCTGAGAAGCGAAAGATGTGGCAGTTCCCCAGGAGCTTGCTTATATGTACCCTCTGTGCCTCGGCAAAAGAGGTGTAACTTACTTTGGATTTAAGATTGGACAAGGCTATGCATGTAGTAGCTATCACGGAGTATCTAGCAGGCTGTGTAGCCAGGTCCTAGACTTCCCCATCTTTTTTATGTAGCTATGCCCTTTCAGATACATTCTGTGTTCGGTTGTGTAATGTTACACCCAGTCTCCTGTTGCAAAGTGTTAGGAGAATAAGGAAGTTTTGTCATTTTACACACATGCCAACCATGCAGGGTGTCATCATGATATTCTGCTGTTTCTTGGAAGACAAAGACCTACTGGGGCATTGATTTAGCAATGCATGTGAAAATGTGCTTTAAAATAAGGGTTTGATTCTGTGATTTGCAGAGTTACTGTTACTTGTTACAGTTGTAATCTGTTACTTGTTGCACTAGGAATACCAGGATTTTTTCTCCCAACAATATAACCAGTAAAATGTTGTCCGGTGTAGTATAAATGGTCAGTTGTGGCATTTTTGCCTTGTCTGGGCTATTTCTTTTGTTCAGCCTAATTCCCACTCTCTTCATCAATCACTGAATTACTGAATCTTAATCCAAATTATTTCTAATATAGGTCATAATCCTAGACTGGAAGTGATCTTTCTTACCTTGCTGTACAACTATTTCTGTCTTTCATTTATTACTGATGATTAATTAATTAGAGAATATTTTTTCCTATTATATTTTTATAACTTTTGGTGTGTATCACATTTTTCATAATTAAATTGTCAGGATAGTTGACTTAGGAGAACATGTACAGTACAATTTGTTTTATGTTGAATTGATTTTTAATGCTGCAATTAAGCCCTGATCATAGAAGATATTCATGCATTGTGTGTCTTTGTTCTCTGCAGCCCCGACAGAAGCTCCCTTACATCCTCACCTAGGTAGGTGATTTGTCATTCTTATTACTAAAACTCAGAATCCCTAACTTTATTATAATAAACAATCTGTAAGGTCATATGAAACTAGCTCTGGGGAATTCAAATAAAAATGAGACTCATATAAAATCAGTTGAATTATGTCTAATTCTGATTAGTTGGTTTTTCATTGTGATTTTTATTGCTGTTTATGTATTGCCCTTGAGCCCTTGCAGTGCGAGTATACCATGCTGCAGAGCTTTTCTTCCTAGCTGTGTATTGCAGCATTTGTTTGGCTGAGGACCAGGGCTGCTGAAGCACCTCTGCTATGGAGACAGGCTGAGAGAGTTGGGGTTGTTCAGCCTGGAGGAGAGAAGGCTCTGGGAGACCTTAGAGCAGCCTCCAGTACCTAAAGGGGCCAACAGCAGAGCTGGAGAGGGACTTTTTACAAGGGCATGCGGTGATAGGACAAGGGAAAATGGCTTTAAACTGAAAGAAAGTAAATTTATGTTAGATAGGAGGAAGAAGTTATTTTCCTGTGAGGGTGGTGAGACACTGGCACAGGTTGCCCAGAGAAGCTGTGGCTGCCCCATCCCTGGCAGTGTTCCAGGCCAGGCTGGATGGGGCTTTGAACAACCTGGTCTAGTGGCAGGTGTCCCTGCCCATGGCTGCGGGGTTGGAACTAGATGATCTTTAAGGTCCCTTCCAACCCAAACCATTCCATGATGCTTTGTCCCATAACCCCCAGTGTGAGACAGCACTGTCACACCTGTGCTGAGTCACTGGGAGGATGGTTTTGTCCTAGTGCACGTCCAAGGTGCACCCAGGAGCAGGGCACTGCTTCTCCTGCTCTCCAAGCAGGACATGGAGCACACATCAGACCTGTGTTGCAATTTGATTAGTCCGGGACAGAATCTGGCATTCTTGCTCAGTCTGAATAGCAGATGACAGCTACTTCATTTATTTGAGTATTTGTAGAAAAGTGTCTGTCCAATACAAATACATGTGCCAAAGTTTTGGGATTTTTTTTTATCATCGTATGTAAATGATACAGGAAATCTAGGGGGAAAATCAGGGCCTCAAACTTGCAGACTGATGGTTAGAAACATTTGTGTAACATAGCCCAGTTTATATTCCTTAAATCAGCTGACCTTTACTGCCAGCTCCACTGATAGCAGCAAAGAAATTCCAGTGAGCTCATAGATTTTTGCTTATGAGTTATCAGAATTAACCCCCTGCCCATTAGAAGTGTAGTACACTCACTAGGACATCTCCCTGCTTGTGCCAGTGTTTCAAAAATCTGGATTCAGAATATTTTTTTTCTGACCATTCAGAACAACAAACAATTTGGAACAAAAGTTCTTAAAACATTTGGTATGTACTTGATGTCTGCATCTTTTCATAGTCATTGCACTTTGGTGATAGATTGGGACATGTCTTACTTTTATGTGGTACTATTATGATCCAGAGTAAGCAAAAACCCCTTGTAACTGGGAATACCCTGCTTTTGTAACTAGTGTACTTTAAAAAGCTGATTTTTTTCATTTTACAATGCATTGCTTTAGTCCTAAGTAGAAAACACTGGGTGATTACACTGCATTATTTTCATACAGTGTTTTCATTTCTTTGTAGCTGAAATTCACAGTGACAGCATTATCCTACGAGATGACTTTGACTCTTACCATCAGCAAGAACTGAATCCTGCTATGTGGTAAGTTTCAGACTTCTTTCTTTTGTACACATTTGAGCAAATTAAAACATTTTGGTTATTATAGTGAAGTATTTGTATTATATTAATTACTAGATACCTCAGCTCACATTGGTGTAAGCCTTTGTGTGTCTTTGCTCCATTGGGGTCTAAATATAGTAGTTTATTAATTAATTGACTAATGAGTGACTGAGAAATTGAGTGAAAAATTCTCATTGACTTCAAAATTTGAATTAATCCAAAACCAGAAAGGAGTAGAGCTGAGCTTAGCTAATGTTTTTGTATGAAGATTTTGATTTCTTGAAATCATAGCTTTTCATGAAAAATGTGATGAATTTCAATAATGAAACTTTGTTTTTTCAATATATTTTTTTTCATGTTCATGTCATACATATTTCTGGTGAAGCTAATAGGAAAAACTCCTTCTAAACTGAAATCAAATGTTTCCAAACAATTCAAAAGAAAAAATTAACTGGAATTGAATGTCTCCACCTAATTTTCAGCTGCTAAAAATCCCAGAATCACAGAATGGTTGGGGTTGGAAGGGACCTGTGGAGATCATCTAGTCCCGCCCCTGCTAAAGCAGCTTCTCCTACAGCAGGTTGTGCAGAGTCAGTCCAGGCAGGTTTTGAGTATATTCAGAGAAGAAGACCCACAGCCTCTCTGGGCAGCCTGTGCCAGTGCTCTGTCACCCTCAGGGTAAAGAAGTTTTTCCTTCTATTCAGGTGGAACTCGCTGTGTTGCACTTGGTGCCCATTGCCCCTTGTCCTGCCGCTGGGTACCACTGAAGAACCTGGCCCCGTCCTCTTGACACCCACCCTTAAGATGTTTGTATGCATGGATAAGATCCCCTCCAGGTCTTCTTTTCCCCAGGTGAAACAGTCCCAGCTCCCTCAGCCTTTCCTCATAAGGGAGATGCTCCAGTTCCCTATTCAACTCTGCAGCCCTGCGCTGGCCCCTCCCCAGTAGCTCCTTGTCTCTCTGTAACTGGGGAGCCCAGCACCGGACACAGCACTCCAGGTGCAGCCTCACCAGGGCAGAGCAGAGGGGCAGGATCCCCTCGCTCGCCCTGCTGGCCACGCTCCTCCTGATGCCCCCCAGGACCCATTGGCCTCCTTGGCCACCAGGGCACCCTGCTGGCTCATGGGCAATTTGTAAGGTTGATTTTTTTCTTTTTTAGTGGAAAGCAAACTTTTTCAAAACTTTTGTATTGTGTAGGAAAGCAAAGCCTTCCCTTCCCAGCTCTATACAGCAGCTCCCAATTGCTAGGTTTTTTTCATTCAATAGGATTCCTGAGTAGGGTCATTCATATTATCACAGTGTACATCTGAAACAGCAAGCACAGGTAGTTGTCATTCTTTAACCAGTAGATGATGTTGAAAAACCTCAGGAATCCATGTGCATAATAAGGCAAGTATAATTTAGGACAGGTCAGGCAGAAGCTTTATTAACTATGACCATAGTTGAGAGAGCACTTGGACACCATCTCCCCCTCTGCTCCCATCTTCTGTGATTGCAGAGACCCAACCCAAACACTGTTTCAGAAAACAAGGAAAGATACAAGGAAAAAGCAATCATTTCAGTGTTAATAAAGTCAAGTATCTGTCTTTGGGAGGGATGGACTCCTTAAGTCACTGTCACAGTTCTAAGGACTCCAACAGTAAATAACAGGACAATATGGAGAGATGGCTGTTGGTGGAGCCTATAGGAGTAGCACACCCAGTGTCACCTTGGCTCAGAAGTAGGGAGTTGGAAACAATCACTGGTAGCTTTTAGTCAAAAGCAATGTTCTTTTAGCTAAGATCATGCTTAGCCAAACTTCTCAATCTTAAATATTAATAATTTTACCACCACAAATACCACAGTGATAGGGTACCATTTCATATGATATAGGTACATGCATCATCACCAAAGAAGAAGATACAGGTCTCTTATAGTATAAAACCGATGCTGTTCTGTATAGTGAGTATATCTACTGGTCATACTATACCCAGATAAACACATCAATTGTCCTTAACATGAAGTCTTGAAGGTTGGAGTCTCCTTTTTTATATGAGATTCTTACTGAGTTTCCTACTCCTTCCAATCCTATTTCATAAACATAACTAATTTTATTGATTTAATTCATGTAAGACACAGAAATATTTTCCTGGGTTAGTTAATCTTGTTCAAATAAATTCGTGACGGGCATTTTAGCCGTTACCTGCATTTGTTAGTTAGGAATGCATATGTTCTGTGAAATCTGAATTCATTTTCCTTTTTATTAAGGTCTGTCACAATTTTCCATCTGTGCAGGTCTTTCACAGTTCCATCATTCTATTTTAAAAAATTGTGTTTTATGGAATTTTATGGATATTTTTCTTTTGCACATATTAACTGTAATACTTTTTGATATGTGCCTACTATTTTTCCTCTTTTTGTTCCTTTTGTATCATCCCTTTAAATGTTTTTCTGGATAGATGCATTAAGGACCTGCAATACTATAATATAAAAAAAACCCCACCTCTTTTCTTTATGGGAATGAATAGATCAAGGACTCTTAATGGGTTACAGAATAGCTGCCAAGGTAGATAGCGTTAGCAGCAGTGTGTTAAATGGACTTGAGTGGAAAGAAATGAGAGGAGGCATTATTTCCCTGCAGATGTCTCATAACTCGCAGAGGGCCTGTCTGTTGGGAACCTCCATAATTTATTTATCCATTGCTCTCTCATCTTTAAATTCATCCTTGCTTTATAGAAGTCTCAACAGAGAAATTTTAGACTAAAATTGCCCCCGGTCTCCTGCTCCTTTTGTCTCCAAGATACGGATTTGCTCCCCCTGGAATAACCTTGACCCACCTTGGTTGGTGGGCCAGTGCAGAGGTGTGTGCTGGGCAGGAGAGTCCCAAACCTCGCCACAATCCTGGGACAGTTTTTCCTGTAGTATCACCAGAAAGGCAACATCTTCTGCAATGCTAAATACAAGTGGAGCACAAAAATGAAAGAAAACTATATTGAGGTGTCATGAGCTTTTCTGCATAAAGGATTTCTACAGTAACTCTGCCTACAGTGGAGACCTGCTTAGTGGCAGAAAGCTCATTCTCATCTGATTGTCTAGTGGGAGTTAAATCAGGGATTATTAATAGTTTACACCATCCACCCTAAAATTGCATTTTATTCCCCTGGCACCTGCTAAAATCGCATCTTTAGCACAAACAATTGCAGTAACTGCTGGAGCAGTATTTCCAGCCTTGCTTGGTCCCTGGTCTGCTGTGCTCGGAGTGTGTGGTAGCAGCTGCCTTGTGTGTACCAATACTCCAGCAGTGCCGTGTCACCAGGGGCCAGTTAGACTAAGCCACTCTAATAATTTCTGAAACCATTATTTGTGTAAAGATGAAAAGAGAAGTGTTTGTATTTTCCTATGATCTTTTCTTCCCATATCATACATAACAGTGGCTTGGATACGATTAGTATTGTCCCACTCCTGATCCGCTTTCTGGCATGTGCAGCTCTGGCAGAGATGTACAGTCTAAGTCTCAGTGCACAAGCAAAGCATTTTATAGCTTCTGTGTGTCTAATTTTATGAATGCCAGCAGAGCCTGTGTCACCCCATCACTAGGACAGGCCTCACATCAAAGAACAAGGGCACTGTATGATTTTGAGCGGGACTGCCTGTTTGTTTATGGATTTCTGGTCTTTCAAATGCATTCAAAGACACATTCTGCCCAGCAACCATCTGTTTCTTCAGAGGCTCAGGGGCAGGGGAGGGATGGCTACAAGTGTTTCTTGGAGCTGCAAGGGGAGGAGAAAGGGAAGGATGGGATGGGGCTTTTCGTAGACAGAAAAATCAAAGCATCTGGGAGTGAGCTCCTGACCTAAACCACAGTTTGGTGATTGAAAGAAAGCAGGATGAACTGGTAAGGTGAGAAAGGACAAGGAGAGGAGGAGGCAGCAGGAGAGGGAGGACACATAAGGAGAAGGAAGCAGGGAGAATTTCTGTGTTGGAAATAGAGGAATGGGAGCATGTCTCATCTCATTTTATTGGGACTCAACCACAATGAAGATTTTCTTTTATGGTGTGTCCAACTAATTTTTATATTCTTCCACTGTGCAGTCGTGTAAGAACATAATTATTTCTGAAGTCCTCAACCAATAGGCAGAAGCCTGCTTACTTAAGCAAAGATTTCATCATTTCTTGGGTCTCATTTGCCACTAACTTTACAAAGATCTCTTTGGCTTGTGAGAAAAAGCATGCTTCATACATTCGTCAATGTCCAGTGTATTTTATATCTAACATGTATTAGCTGTGGAAGATAAGGTAAGGCAAGTGACTCCCACTCCACAGTAAACATAGCACGAATAGCCATGCTAAGCGGTTCACAGCTGACTTGCAGAACTAATTAAGACAGTAATGTTGACTGCACTTTACAATGAAAAGTCTAATAGTACAGGTGACTGGTGGTCCATGGGACTTGCTGAAAACTGGCAGGAGTGTGTTCAGAAATCTCGGGAACCATGGCAGTAATTTACTTCCTCTGTAAGGAAAGGGAATCTGCACAATGTACTGCTTGCCAGGAAAGGGCCAGGAGATAGATGGATGAGAAGAGGTCCAAGATGGGTGGTATCTAGAAGACTGTCTAGGTCGTCGAGCACCCATTTCTGTGACCATCTTTCCTCTATGTAACCTCATAAAATTGCAGAGGAAAGTTTTAAAAAGGTACTATGTAAGAACTACAATAGGCCTAACAAGAACAAATCTAGAAAAAATATTCTGTATAATCCTATGATAAATGATTTAATGTTCAGACAGAAAAGGGGGGGGGGAGGGAAGGAGCTGCATAAATTAGTAAAGAAGAGATGCTGGCATTATGTATGTTTCTATACAAAACAGTTTTAACAGTAGGTCTGTAGACAACAGGGGATTCAGTACATTTAAAAAAGAAAGACTGTACAGAAGCTTGTTGCCGGCTAAACTCTCCTCCCCAGCTTGATGCCATGTTTCATCTCAAAGCCTATCAGCACTCCAAACAGCAATCACTTACAGAAGACATACTCTTCAGAGATGACATGAAGAAAAGCAGAGCATGCCAAATCAATCAATAAGAAACAGGTTCCATCACTTCTTCATGGCATATGAGAAATGAAGAGGTACAGTAATATTTCCAGTGGCAAAGAGGTAGAGGAAAGCTTTGTGACAGGAGAGAAAAGCCCTAAAGTGGTTTCCAAATTGTACTAAAACTGAGGGATTAAACTTCAGAAAGATTTATGTTCAAAAATCTCTTGGCAGCTTGAGATGTTTATCTTCTTTATAGTCAAGACATCACAAAAGACATCAGTCAATATAATGTTCACAAACTCAGGTATTGTAGAGGGAGATGAGATGACAGATAGGGATGAGGAAACAGCAGATGTTTCCCCTTCAGCAACGTGAAGAACAATAGCAGAGAGAGGTGGGACTTTAAGCCAGAGATGAGAGTGATGGCAGGTCTGCAGAGAAGACATCTAGATGAATATGACACACATCAACAGTGGCAGTGAGTACCAGAGGTGAAGAGAAGGCTGAAGTGGTTTTAACATGCTAAGATTTTAGACCAGGGAGGTGAGAAAGAGAATGTAAAAAGCTGCACCCAGCCAGGGCAATTAATACTGTCTCCTGTTTGTATAAATGGAAAAGAAATTAACCTTCCTGTCTGCACCAGGAGAGGAGCAATTTGGATCGTTTCTAGACATGTAATACTATGATGATGATCTGAAGAACAGCAGATCAATTATCTTGCTCTTCATGCATTTCTGTCAAGCTAGTCAGCGATTTATTGTCAGAGGTAATATGTTTCAAAGAAAGCACAAGGATTTGAATCAGGATTACCAACAGCCATCCAATTTCTTAGGAGAGTCATCCTAGAAAAGGTGAGTGATGATGTATTAGAAAGACAGTATTTCTGGATTTCCAGACAGTGTTTTGTAGACCACATTACAGAAGTAGAATAGATGAACAGCAGAATCATCTTGTATTCATTGAAATATGAATATTACAAAATTAAAATACCCCTTGGATTATGTAGCCTGACCTTTCATGAGGGACTTAGTGTTCGCAGGCAAAGTTTTCCTGCTGTATCTGTCTCTCCCTGCATACATCAGGGGTTCAGGTAGATGCTTGCTAGAAAACTTAAAAATGTAGGAGCAGATGATGAAAATAATGGTCAGAAACAGCCAGAATCCTACAGAATTCCAGGTATTGTAATTCCTGTCTCTCTGTTCTTCAGTTGTCAGAGTTTAGGGATCAAGTGAAGTTTAGATGGCAACAAAACATGTCCTCTGTGAACACTTTTTCTGTACTTTCTCTTAAAGTACCATTTTGTTCAATCACACACTCTCTCCTTGCCTTGTATTGAGAAACAAAATTATGTTCTATAAGTAAATATTAACTCATTGAAGTCAATAAGAACTATATTACTTTATTAGAGGATTTAAATTTGCTGCTTAAATTCAAAATCCCAAATGCTATCAGTGTGAATTGCTGAGTAACTTTATTGACATGCTTATACAGGAAAAAAAAGGAATTTTTACATCTGACTTTGTTTCGGGAAGTGGAACTGAAAGTGACCTTTAATAAAATCTCAGAGTAAGGGAGAGATTTGGAAAGTGGGAGCAAGGCATTCATCTTTGACCTCTATAATGGACTTGGACATAAGAAAGCCAGTCCTGTGCTGAATTCACCCAGGACCCACTGAAGAGACCCAAAATAGCAAGTGCAATCAATTATTCACCACATCCATGCATCTGAAAACCTAACAACTATTGCTCAGCAGAGCTTAGCACTCACAGACCTGCAGGGTGTTGTACACCGCCCAGGGTTAACCCATTCTGCCAAAAGCTCCCCACAGCATGCTGCCCTGGGAAGCCAGGGGAGTGGTGAGGAGCCCCAGTCTACTGCAGGAGCACACCAGGAGGTAGCTCCATGTAGTTCAACACATACTTTAAAAACTGATTTAAACATTCTTTCAAATCACTACCTGGGTTCGCACCAGCCCATTCTCCCTTCCTCAGACCTTTTGGGTGAATGGCCCATGCAGGGAAAAGCTGTGCCAGCCCCATGGGGTAGCTGATAACGTTACCAGCCTCTTCCTTGCAATGCAGCTGGAGATTTCATTTGCCCTGGCCAGGACCTGGTGGGCAGATGATTTTCAGATACTCAGAAACAGAAAGATCCTGCTCCAAGGAGTTTACAGAAAGACTCTGAGAGGTTTAACACCACACTTTGCAATGAAAAGACAAGCAACATACATTAGGAAAAGAAGTAAAAGAAACCCAAGCAACTTTGTATAGGCATCAACTATACGTTGATAGTATGTATGGATTAGCTATGATCAGCTACAATCATTGAAAACCCTATCATATATGTTGACAGCAAGTCCCTGTCTCCTTGGGATTTCTTCCTTTCTGTCTGATTTCCTGTAAGATCTGCCATCCAGAAATTAGCCAGAGAATGAAAAGACAGAAGAAAACCAAACCTTTGCATGCTACTAAACTACCTCTGGGCTGTGTATATGGGAATGTGTATTTTGGTGACATTATATGTCAGAAAGGGTAGCCAAGCCTGAGGCACTCTGTGTGAGAGAAGCCAAAGAAAAAACTGCCTGAACACCCTTTACGTAAGTCCATTGCAGTTGAAACTCTAAAAACACCAGTTACCAAAATGCAGACAAAAATCAGCAAGAAATAAGAAGGTTTGGGGTGAGTTCACCTTTGCTTACAATGGAGTTACTCTGGGAGCAAATATTTGCCTATAGGTTTGATGTTAAAGCTGAAGACAATGTTCATCAGCCCCATGGGAGGCAGTTTGTCAGGGGCTGGGAGCATCTCCAAAATTTTTTGAAAATCTGTTGCTCATGCCAAGAGCTGATAAGCTGATTCTGGAAGGTGAGGGAGAGGGCCCTCTCCCTTTGCTCCACAGTCAGGCTGCCCACATAGTCCTCTATATTAAATTCAGAAATATCAGGAGAGGTGCAATTAGTTGGCTCAGCAGCGCTTACCAGCCTCTCTTGAGATTTTCTTCATACTTTTTCCCCTAAAAGGTGAACAGAGTGGCAGCTCTTTGGTACTAGGAGTATGGGATATGACAAATACAAACACAAAGCAGCAGCAAGACCTGTGTTAGAGCAGCTGGGCTGTAGGAGCCTCTTGGTGCCCAGTTTTGGGTAGGGTCTGCAGCCTGGAGTCTGCTGTTTGGGTAAATAACTCTGCGGGCTGCAGTGGGGCTGATCCCAGCACCTTCTCCTGAGCTGTTCTGTATGGTAAATCTGTGATGGTGGGTTTACATATGGTATATCAGACATGTAGTAAGCATTTTGGAAGAAGAGTAACTTCAGGGTAAATCGCTATGTGTAAGAGTTCAATTTGGTTTCCCATGTTGTGATGTTTTGCAGTCGACAAGCAGGGAAATACCTTTTTGGAGGGAATTTCCAGTTTGCAGAGAGCGAGAACTTATTCACAGGGACCTTTCTTGAGAGGTGACTCCAGTACATCATACATACAGCTCCTCAGCCTTTATGTTCAGCACCATGATAACAAAACAGTCTAATTTTTCTGAGCACCAAGATATAATGGTCTTATTTTACAGTTTACAAGCCTGATGCGAGCTCAAATGTATGGTTTCTGATTTCCATTCTGAACATAGTGTGTTCTTCCTGCAGGTCTGAATGCAGTAACTGCGAGGTTGGAGAGCAGTGCGGTGTGATAATGCACAGTAACGCTGTCACTTTCTGTGAGCCATATGGTCCTCGAGAACTGGTGAGTGAAGGCTGGCTCATCTGCCGGGGCTGGGACTGCGGGCTGTGAATCGAGGCTACGTCAGCTGCGGAAAGTTGGTGTGATTTGAAAGTTTGGTGTTCAGTGGAGAGAGGGTCTTAAGCAAGGCAATAGGGCCCTCAAAGAGCACCCCAGGAACATCACAGTGTTTTAAACTATAGATGCTAACCAAAGGGTATCGCAATAGTTTGCAAGGGAAACTTGATCTGGCATGCATCCAAGTTGAAGTATCTACAAAATACTGGAAAGGCAGGGACATAGAGTTGTGTTGTCAAACTGGCATCATTCTCTTTTTATTTCTGACAATGAAATAGAGACAAGGTTAATTTTACTTATTTTATTAGCTGTGTCCCGTTTTTTCTTGTTGCTCTTGACAAATGTTAACTTGGTTGTAAAACACCGCTTTGTTTTAACTCATTTCTAGTTATACTATTGAACATAGGTAATGCTTCTTGAAAAGCAATCTATTTATGACATTTAGCAAACCCAGGGTCCCAGCTCTGAGGGTTTTGAAATGTCATTAATTAGCTGTCTTCTCCCTGCTGATAAGTAATTCAGGCTATCCTTAGTAATCATAAATTGGCTTCAAAATCCAGTGCTGGACTGTATTTGTTGTATTAGCATGTAGTAAAATAGCACTGCCGTGGCATCAGGAACTTTTAAAAATTTATTGTGATGCCAAAGTGGTGTGATTAAATAATCATCTGAAAAAATCATCACGCTTAGAAACAGCTAGCAGCCTAATAATGGAAGTGTTTATAAATATGATGGCTGTGTTGCAGAGAAGTCAAATCCTTCTGAAGGAACATGCTAACGGCTTAAGATTTTGGATGAGCACAGGATGGTGTTCATGCCAGAGGTCTGACATACTTTAATTTTTTAATATGAACATAGCTTTAAATCCCGCTTTTCTTAGAATCAACTTGTTTCTGATTTGTAGTCATGTTTCAGTGATTTCACAACATATCTCTTCCTGTCACAAATTTTAAAACCTGTTTCTTCTCTCCAATCGTTATGCATTTTTATTCAACCACCTTTACTATTTAAATCCTATTCTGTATCTGCTTGAAATGGCTCTTGAAATCACTGTTTGTGGCTCCTAGTGCCACATTATTGCCTTAAAATACTCAAGAAGAGTTGAATTCCCAAAATGTGTTATATCAACAGCTGTGACAGCTGCTGGTTCGCTTCCTTGACCTCCCTCTCTTCTCCTGACTCCCAGCAGCTGCCTGTTATTGCAGGCAGAGGGATTTTTTAATGCCAACTGTCTATGTCTGCTCATGAGAATTCACCACTGGCAAAATCCTGGAAAGGCGTGCAGCATCAGAGATGTTGCAAGCAAAGGAAAATAGCTACTAAAGTCTCCCTCCTGTCTTCTCTGCAGCATCTGAAATTAGTAGTCCTTTGCAGAACTTTGCAAAAAGATTTTAGTAAGTCTAATGCTTTTTTTCTAAAGCATTACTGAAATGATTCACAAAATAGTGAATGCCTCTTCTGTGATAACTGATACATTTAATTTCTCAGTGATATGAGCTACTGAACATTGATAAAGGGCTTCGTTTTCAAACTAGAACTGCACAACATAATTAATTGAATGTAAACTAACATAATAGGTACTCATAAATCAAGTTGGAAAGCGCTTTATTATTTGGCATGGTAAGTGTGATACCTAATACTGAATCGATCCTGACAGAATGGACTTAAATGGGGATGTGACTGCATTTTTAAAGGAGTTATGTAAATGATGCTTCCCTGTTTTTCTTTAAAGGCCAAAATTTCCTGTTAGGAATATTAAAAAGAGAGGAAAACTGTATTTTAAGTAAACATGATATACAGATAGTGCCACATTTTCAGATAGTTTTGAAAGCTGCTGTTTGAGATTATTGTGAAGCCTTGGGAATCTGTCCCACTGAATCTGTCTTAGTTCACATATTAATAGCTATGATCAATTTCCCAAATTTCCATGCACCTTCCTAAAGAACATGTAGTCCTGTTACCAGCTAATCCTCAGTGCATTTCAGTAAAGATGCCATTCTTTAATACATACAAAAAGTTCCACTCCATATGTAATATGTATGTAGAAAAGAAACAAAACACACCAAAACCTCATGCCAACCCATGCAGGTCTCCATCCATTATTTTCAAAGGCATAATTTATGAATACCTCAACTAGGTGTATGCCAGCACCGGAAGAAGTCCAGCCCCCTTTGCTCTTCTGCATCACTGACTGTCCCCTCCCACCACAGGGAGAGATGGTATTTGCATGAGCGTTAGTGGGCTGCATGGCAAACCACACCAGTAAATTAATCCAGGTTAAAACTGACTTGCAATGGAAAAAGACTATTAGTTTAACAGAAGGCAGCTATTCGAGCTGATTTAACTTGTAGCTACCCAGAAGCTGGTACATGGAAGGGAATGGAAGGGGCTATCACCTAGAATTTGTTGGTCATATAGATTCTGAATATACATTTGCAAAGGTATGGAAGTTCTTTTGAAAATCTCCAAAGACAGAAAAGCCAATACAAGTGACTGAGAGATAACATTTATTCTGTGTCAATGAAGTCCTAAATAACAGTCAAAAAACATCTGCATTTAGAACTAGCTTTTGTTCAGTGTTGTGCAGCAATGCACAGGGTAATAAGGGACTTCAGATGTGAGGGAGATTTCTCTCAGCAGTTTTCATGTTTATCTGCATAGTAGATAATAAAAGAGTGCAGGAATACCTGATAATGGAAGAATTTCTGCTTTCACCATGTGACTCAGGGAAATTATGAAGAAATTGCACTGTTCATCATTATAAAATGCTGATAAAATTGCCATAGTTAATGGGTGCTTGAAAGAATGTAGCATCTTCCAAGTCTTTGAGTCTAATCTTTACTTGGGTGCTGGCTTTTTTTAGAAAATGATAGTTTAGTGTCCATGAGCTCAAATGTTTATCTATATTCTGCAGATTACCAGGTTTTTTCATTCTTATCTACTATTCATTTTCCTCTACATCACTCATACGAGCAAAGCTGGAGGATCATTCAAGTTGTCCTGGTGCTCCGCTTGGAGCTGCCTCCATGCAGATTCCCAGTTGAGCTCTGGTAGTCAAAGCCTGCTAGCCCCAGGACCTTACTTCTGGGGCTGAATTTGCTCAGAAGTTTGAATTCTCTGTGGCATATCCATGATAAGATGCGGTGCATGGATGCAGATCACAAGGAGCATATCTGATGGAAGAGTCTCTCGCTGCTTTCATGGGAAATTACATGAATTATTGGTGTGTAGGTTCTGACATGGTTGGACAGCTCCAAGGTCTTGAAATCTGTTATGCAGGCATCATTAGCAACAACATCAGATGATTTTAAGGTGTTTGCTGTCCCTGTTCTTCCAATTTGATGACTTCTTTTATGATTGTGTAAACTTACAGTCTGACCAGGTCACACCTTTTTTTCCTTTTCTCTTTTGATCTGATGTTGCCATTGTCTTTCAGCTTGTACTTTTTTACTTCTTCAATGTAGCCTCTAAAATCTGCTTATAATAATAAATTATACCTTCATTGTGTCTTTTGCTGAAGTGAATGAACAAAACTTTGAGTATCCTCTTTTTGGGGTGACCCTCCATTTGATCTTTCTGCTTGCTAAATGGTTGCAATGATTTTTCAGCTCTTTGACAAAATAACTGGATCAGGCAGTGGTTCTAGGTAGTGGTCTTAGACAGTGCTTCTGCCTTGCTTGTTATTTAGCCATACCATTAAGTCCAACTTTCAACATGAATTGAAAATAAGAAGGTGTCCTTTGCAACCCTCTAATGCTTTTTATTTTCAGGAAAACAATCCTAATTTGAGCTACTGACATATGGGGGCATTGAAGAGGGGAGGTGGTGTGCTGAATACAGAGTGAGCTGCTCGGTGTTTTCTGCCTGTTTTTAGGGCTTGGTTGGATGTCAGTAGAGTCTAGATGCTACTACAAATTTTCGTTGTATATATTATGCATTATCACCAAGGTTTTGTTTGCTTTTCTGTTGAAGGCTTAGGTTCTGTTATTGCCTCTTAATATTTTATTTTGTTATTTTAGATTTACTTATTTTTTTATTTATTTATGATCATTTTTGGTTGTTCTTCTGTGCTAGGAGAAGTGAAAACCGTTCTGTATATACAGATTTATACTAGGCTGATGATAAACCACAAGGTTCATTTCTTCAGTTTTCTAAACATGGGTCAGGTGCCAGTGTTTTAGATAAATGTGCTTGCTTTGTAAACTTTAATACGATCAAAGACTAAAATTTTCAGCTTTGACATATGATGAGATATCAATAATCAAAATGACATAACAGAAATGTCCATGATCACTCAACCTGAAAGGGTTGGCAATTAGTTTTATGCACTGGAGATCTAGGTATCCAGAGAGTTTCCATGCTTTCAAAGAAAAACAAGTGATGAATGTATTGTTTTGCTGGTTTAACACAACCTCTCTGCTGTTTGTTTTTCTTCCTATAGACCACCATTGGCCTTAACACAACTACTGCATCCGTCCTTCAATTTTCCCTTGGTAAGTTTAGCTTAATCTTTCACCTGAGAAAGTGTACAAAGCCATTTCTGCAAAGGAAAATGGCCCTCAAGTTCAGGTTTACCTTTCTGGTCGATGTTCTACTTGACAAGAGGAAATAAAAAAATCTTTTAAAAACTGGAAAACATTTATTCATCTCCTAATCCTAACCTAAACTTTGGAAAGGAGGAACTCCAGTGGGTACTCTGATGATGGGAGGCATAGTCAGATTTGAGGTTTGGTGTTTTTTTTATCATTTACTTTATAACCTAACAGTTAACAGTATAGTCTCTTGGTCTTTCTCTGAAGTGTGATTACTGTTTCTAAAAAATCATTTTTTTTTAACATCTAAACCCCTTAATATATTCCAAGTTATGGCTGGTAGTGCTGTTTTTAACACATCTGTATAAACAGAATAGGTAGGTCAGACCAAAACTAAATGCTACTTGGTTCATATTATCAACAGTGTGTTTGTATGATGTATTACTTACAATACCTGCTGTAAGTTATTGCACATTTTCACTGTGTAGTTGTGGCTATAAATTATGGCAGATGTGGCTTGGGCTGAGGGCAAATTGGGAACACAGTTTTTTAATTCATATCTCAGTGTTCAAAATATGAAGGAAAAATGTTCTTATGATATAAATGGTTCAATAAAAAAGCAAGCAGGAAATGTAGCCTGCTTCCTCTGCGGACCCCTGGGTATGTGTTTCCAAATCATACTCCTATTTTTAAAAAAGTAATTCTCCAAAAATATCTCAGCAGATGTGTGATTAAACTCTGGAAATCTTAGCTGGAAATAAGAGCTATCAGGTAGCAAGCAGCTTGGGTTTTTTTTTTTAATGGATTGGTGATCAAAATCCTAGAAGGCTCAGAAATATGTCACTTAAATATTTTTTTTACATTAAGTTGCTTATTTGACTGTTTGAGGTCATCATTACCTATCACCCTGCAGCTGACTGCAATGTTCTAAGGATTGCTATATATCCTTTTAGTTTGAATTACTGTTTTTAAAAAGACAGAAAAATGTATCCATTCCTAAACTGAATTATTGCATAAATATTGGGCACTTCCAATGAAACCCAGCCTGGAACTACCCTGCAGTTTCATTGAGCTGGTGAAAGGGGAGCAACTCACTTGATCTGCTAGGACATGTTGCTCACCTGCAGCAGGCATCCCACCTTTGGCTGGGCTCAAGGATAAGTGACTTCTATAATGCTGCAAGTTTGCAGTGATGGAGGAATTTTGCTTTTCAGGAAGATCTACAAAAACCTTCTATGGATTTTCCTTACAGTGACCCAGAGGGGTTAACAGCAGTGCAGGCTGCATGGGTTGGTAGGTAAATGTTTGCTGTTACAGCTTGGTGGCTGATGTCTGCTGCAGGTGAACTACAGAAGGGTGCAGTCTTGAAGTTTCATAATTAGACTTAAGATTTCACTAGTAGCCTTTGTTGCTGTCAGCTGGAGAAGGTCAAATAAAAAGAGGATAAGGACAGGCTGAGTAGGAAATACCCTATATGACAGGACTGTCATGTATATATATGGTAAGAATAGCTTAACCTGGACCAGTAGAAACCAGTAACACCCCCGGTATGGTGGAGCAGGAGAGGGGTGGACGCATGTCTGAGGAAATCATATTTCAGCCTGAAGTTCAAAATGTATCACATTTCCCCATGCGCCTGTGTTGAGCTTGAAATACAGTGCAGATTGGTTTTATAACTGATAAAAACCAGCGTGAGCTGGGGGACTGCTGCTGAGCTCAGCAGTACTTGGCTTTACAATCATAAATCTAAACTAGGCATTTGCCAGTTTCCAGCTTATTCCCAAATGTCCGATTTAATCATAACCCTATTCAGGGATTCATCTAAGGGAATTGCCTTTTTTAAAAAGAATGTTTAACACTTTCTATCGACCACGGAATAACTTAAGCTGTAATCTTTTGGGGGTATCTTTACATTACATTTGTCACATAGCTTTGGCCACATTAAAGTGCATACCCTTTGATTTCTCTCACCACTAATTATCAGATGGAATTTTGTATTTGCAGGTATATAGGCAGATGAGGACTGGGAAATGAAGCAAAAAAATGGTCCTGATTTGACCATAAATCCCAGATCTTTTTAAAGTGTGTGCTCAGGTAGGGTAACACCCTAGTGAATTTTTCATTAGTTGATATTCTGTGTAGTTTCCTTCATGTACCATCTATTTGGTGGTCTTGCCCTTTAAAGGGCAATGGGGTTGAAAAGGTGCACTTAAGATGAAGGTTTATTAAGAAGAAAAGGTAATTAGTAAGGCCTATTCAGCACACAGGACAACATTAATGTGCAGTACCGTTCCCAAAAGGGCAACTTGTCTGCCACACAACATTCACTTGGAGCTGGTGGCACTGCTTTTTGGTGCGGGGCTGGGGTGATGTTTACATTCATGCACTTTCTGCCCAAATGTGCATAAAATTTCCATTTTTTCAGATGTCTTAGTCATCCATGACCATTCTCGCAGACCAAACGCTGCCATGTGAAAGACAAAGTCTAGCAGTTTCCTTAATGTTCAGTGGGACGGTTAATTGAGATATTTAAAGTAATGCCTTTGGGCTCTCAGGCCAGAACATCTAGTTCAACAGCTTGGGATTGCAGGATATTGCACAAAAGCCTCCGGGCTCAGCTGCCACGCAATGTTAGTCTGATTCATTAGCTGAAATACTCTCTTTCTCACTGCAAATCTCAGGCTTTTCCCCTTAGCTACATCCCTGGACCTCTCCTGCGTTCAACATGATCTGTCATTTGTGTAGGCCACTGTGATGGAAGGTGACTCATAGTACTGAGAGATTAGCAAATGAGCTAAACACAAGAAGGAAGAGACCCATGAAATCCCATAAGAAGAGGAAAGGCTTTAAGGGAGCTATGCCAAGGCGTGAGGAGTGCAAACTGTTCTGCTTTTGGTGCGTGTTCTTTGGGTGTCCTCTTCAAGCATATGCTCCCATGGTTGTGGTGTATGTGGGCTGTGCATGCTCTGCGTGGGCAGTTCAGCATTGGCAGGCTCTTCCCATCCCTCCTTCTTCTGCAGTGCATTTGAGTCAAACACCAAGCTGAAGCTGAAGGCACTGTGATGAGTACCAACACAGCCTGGCCTCCGGGGCAGGTGCTCCTCGGAGCGGTGTGTGCCACTATGTGAAAATTGTTCACGGAAAATATTACATTACCTTGAAAAGCTTTGTTCCGTAGCGCTCTCCTTACATCTTTGTATTGCTAGATCATTTCTGCCTGTTAAACAATATTTGGAAAAGGGAATAACTTGATAATGAAAGCTCCCACTCTTCAGCTTTGTTATAAAAACTCAACACTCCTCTGAGAATGGGATGACTTTGACAGTGTCGTGTGCCAGATAAATACATAATGTTTGTAAGGCAGGATCCTACTTTTAAATTGTTTCCTTGTTGCCTTCACGGGCACGCTGTGACCTGGTTCAGGAATGGCACGGCGGCCGACCCCTGGCCGCACGGTCCATTAGCTCACAGACACCAATGTGGTGGATGGCAAATGGCGTTTATTGCTGAACGACGTGACACTGTATAGCCTAGGTTTACAATGTCACTTCCGTCTGCTTACATCATAAACTAAAGCTGCTGGCTACCTGGAGGGGGGCCCTGTGTTTCCATACAGCGCGAGATCTTCCGGCCGCCAGGCCCTACCTAGCAACATTTCCCCCTCAACTTTTGTGCTGTTATCACAAGGAACTTCTGTCATTACTAGAGCAAATTAGCAATTCCTCCCCCTGCCCATTTTCTAAGAAAATCTAACCCCACTACTATTTTATATTAAACCAAAACTGATTCAGGGTGGAAAAACTTTTTTTTATCTTCTGAGAGGGAATACATCTTCAAACATTTCAAACATTTGGCATTATAGCTCCATTTTTTAGAGATCAAGCCATTAGTCTTGCAAACAAAGAACTAGCCAAAGATTCAAAAGGGTGTTTTGCTTTATTTCAAGGAAAAGTTTGGGCTTGGACTCTCCCTTCCAAAAAATCATCATGAAGAAATTTTGTGAAAGTTGGGTTCTCAAATCTAACAGATTTTAGTTTGGGTCAATCATTAATCCTCACTTTCAGCCACCCCCAAACCTACCTTCTGTGGTAAATATTTGACCTGCAATATCTTCAGTTTGTTTCTAATTATAAGCCATATTTCCCTAACTGATTTTGGCTGAGTTATGGTCATTTCATATGTGTAGCATTGGCTTAGGTTTAGTGCAAAAGGGAATTTGACATTAATTGCAAAAGGTGCCACGTAATATGGCGCTAGATCAAAAAAAATAATTTGCATGAATTCCTAAGAATGAAACTTGTCTGCAGCTCACTGTTACCTGTTCTGTGCACTGCTGTCTGATATACAGAAACAGCACATTTTGACAGAGATTATTTGCTTCCTTATACATTGGGATATTGTGGTGGAGTTACTGCTTTTATACAAGCATCATTTAATTATCCTACAAAGGACTGCAGTGAACTTGAGAAAGCTAATGTACAAAGGAAATTGTAAAAGTACATAAATATTATTTAGAAGTCAAGAAATGCGAGGTAAAGCTTGGAATCTATCTATGCCCATACCATATTAAGAAAAGTTAACTGTAATCTTTCATTTTATGCTTCATGCAGTCTTCTGAAACATCTTTCTGTTAGCTTGGTAGTGATCATGCCAGAATTCCTGGCATCCAGAAAAGGACATCCAGAAAATCTGTGACAGCTACACGTTTGCCCATGACTTGCCATAGTTTTTATACTTCAGATTTAAAGTGGTGAGACCACAGCATACTTGAAAAGGTTGGAGTATATGTTCACTGTGACAAATGAAACGTCTTACAAGAAACTCCATATGATGCAGAAGAACTCTTCCTGCAATAAATGAAATAATAAACCCCTGTCCCTAAAGTTCTGGTGAGCACTGAGAGTACTACTGGGCTGGCAAAGAAGTTGCCACTCTCTGAGAGCATTATTCAGTGTTAACATAAGAGACTTGAAGATGCAGGATGCATGAGCAAAGGTGATCTTCAACACCTGGACAACCACAGGCTTGACACTGGAAATTACTTAGGTATCTTTGCTTCATGGATCCTATGCTTATCCCTGCTATTGCTAGAGAAAAGACTTGATGCAAAGAAAAACATGTATCTGGCACATCAGTCTTGATTAAAAATACAGTTGTCAGTGTGGGGTTTTAGTAGTAGGCTTTAATCTGGGAGAGTGCTTTGTGATTTGGCCAGATGGACTCTGTCCTCTCAGGAAAATCCCAGTAGATATTATTCAAAAAATGGGTTAAATGACCTGTGTGTTATGATCTGCACACTGGTCTGGAACCAGGAGCATTTGGACCTTACTCATGGAGTAAGAACGGCCCTTTTCTCCTGCTGCTCCTGGGTGAGGAGGGAAGGGAAGGGAATACTTCAGTTGGAAGGGACCTACAATAATCATCTAGTTCAACTGCCTGACCACTTCAGGGCTGACAAAAAGTTAAAGCGTGTTGTTAGCTTCTTTCTCATTATCTAGTCATTTCTCTGCCATCTGTTGCCATTGTCCCTTCCATTGTTCCAATTTATTTTGTCTAAACATCCATCAGACAACCAAGTTTATTGTTGATTACAATCAGATAAAACTTACAGGATTTAACCTTATGGATAAAACAAATGTATTACAATCACTAGCTATACCTACCTGCAGCTTATCAATCTTTCTAATGGAAACCTATAGCAAGGATGAATGTGTGTATCTATTGTTTTAAATATGGTAAAAATATTATTGAAGGAAGGTTATTATTGGTGTCCAACTATTCAGGACTTTGGTCCCTAATTTCTGTCCTCCCCAAAAGGAAATAAAACGCTAAACTTTCTGCTTTTACATGCATAAATATTTCATTGACAATCTTCTCATATAATCACTAAAACCAGTAACAAACCCAATAATTTCTCCAATCTTGGTGAAGACACTTTACACTCTTGCAACTTTATTTTCTGGTTGAGTGATCACCCCTGTCTTCACTTCCAGTTTCTAGAGTTTTTTAAATCTATCAGACCATTAGCTGCACTTAACTGAAGAGTAACTGTATTACCTGTGATGATGTCATATTTATACTGTCAGGTTTTTAAAGAGGTAAGGTGCATGTGTAATACATATACCAAGAACTTCCATGTGGCTTCATTTATTTAGTTTATTTTTAATGCTGGCTGATTTCATATTCCTCTGTAAGTGGAACGGAGAAAACTATTTAAAATATGTTATTGATTGCTTTTGATGAATACAGGTCATAGATTTGGGTGCAGATCTTTGACATAATGGTTCCAAAAGGGTTTTCATGTCGTGTCCTGCCTTGCCCTAAGACATCATATTAGTGACTCATTAACCAAGCAGCCTCTTCCTTAACCACCAAAGTTGCTAGGATCTATATGAGAGCTGTTTTACTCAGCAAATCTGTGAACTAATGGTCTCAGCAATGTTTGTTGAAGGCAAAGCACAGAGAGTGTTTATCAGATTTAGTTAAAAAAAATGTAATTTTTTTCAGGCTTAGGTATTTTCCTTCAATTTTTGCAGTGGCAATTTGCTTTTGTTACCAGTGTGAGTCTTGCAGAATTACATTCTAAAATGTAATTGATTGCATAGGTAGTGGAAATACTTCTTTTTTGCCCTGATGCATTTCCAAACTACAGACTATTATTATTTAATCATCATCATCAGAATAAGAATAATCAGAATAATCAGAATTGTTGGATGTGCCTTTTCGATTTATCCTTACCTGGCAAGCTTCTATGCTTCAGAAAACATATTTACTTCCCTATTAACCTCAGCAAACAGAAGACCACAATGGACAAAAAATAATCTTACAAAAATTATCTAATTACATAAATAGTGCAGCTGATTCACTGGCCTCTGTGTATTTCTGTGGAGGAAACAGCTGTCTCTCCAGGC
The DNA here is from genome assembly GCF_015220075.1 of Falco rusticolus. Classification (NCBI taxonomy): domain Eukaryota; kingdom Metazoa; phylum Chordata; class Aves; order Falconiformes; family Falconidae; genus Falco; species Falco rusticolus. The sequence continues at coordinate 16,321,923 of NC_051191.1, forward strand.
TGTCCCCTAGAGGAGTATCTGGAGGACTCTGCAGAGCATCTGCATGGGACGGCAATTCCTTCCCCTTCCTGCCAGAAACATCCCGACTCCACTTTGGCTCAGCCACGTGAACAACAGTGACTGCATTTGGCCCCATGTAACAGTTTGAAGACACTTATTTATATTTTTATCATGTTTTGGTTCAGTTCTGGTTGCAGCCGTTGTATTGACAGTACTGCTTTGATGTCATCTATTTATCCTCTGTTTGGATTTAAACCACTCGGTAGAGATTCACACATCTAAACAAGTTTTGTCAAGTATGCCTTAGCTTTGGCTGAGAGGAACCATTGCTCATCATTTTCTCTTAATCTCTGGTTCTGTTTAGTCAGTTTTACAATTAGCAGAAGCTATCAGATGACTGACAAATGCTGTAATAGCCGTTTTATGAGGTAGCGCTGGGCTTGCCCCCAGCAGAACTGAACAGAGATGAGCAATTTGCTTCAGAATTACTATGAAAATTCACTCACATTTCTCTAGAGAAATACCAAAATGAAAAATAAGCTCCTTCTGAATTCGACATGGAAGAGTGTTTTATTTTTTAAATCTCTCACCATCTTGCTAGCTGAACACATAAAAAAACTCACGGAAGAAACTGTGGTGCCAAAGGTTTGGGGCATGTTGAGCTATCTCCTTTGCTTTAGTCACCTGCATAGACGATTTCCTTCAGTCACCCACATTTGTCCTGCTCCAGTGCCTTCCAGGAAGCACCAGGTTTGCTGGCGGGCATGGTACAGTCCTGCTGATAGCAGTACCAGCAGGGAAGAGGCTGGCCAGTTCTGGTGGCCACAGGACAGATTGCCTAATTCAAGATAGTCTATCTGGAGCACTTTTGGTCTGGCATGAGGTTCTAAGGGATTTCATTGCCAGGAAACTGGCTAATAAAACTGTGTTAGAATTCTGTCTGACCTGAGCTTAAATAATGCATACAACCACTTTTTACATTAGGTCATTTAAAGCACTAATGTCCATAAGAAATGAAGATAATTAAATGAAGCTTGATTGTTGCTATATTCAAATCTAGTCCCTCCTAAGCAACGAGAACAGAGCACTGAATGTATGTGTTTTGTCCTAGTTTCTTCCCTATACATTTGGGAAAAGCTTGAGAATTTGATATAATTCAGTGCCAAAACTGGTGTCATTCACCGTTCTGCAGTTTTTCTGCTTGCTTCATTTCCCATTTTCCTCCCGATCAAACAATATTCAGGTTTTTGACTCACCACCCAAATTGCCATTTGCTATTGTCTGACATTAGACCTCCTAGTTTCACCTTCCTGGCAGAGAAGTCCTTTGTGTAGATGCATAGGTTATAAATTACATCTAATGTGAAAGAATAAGACCAGTAAGTAACATCATCTAGCACACTTCACATGTGGAAATGTTAGGTGGTGGTTATTGATTTTGCTGAGTTATACAAGAGGGGCTGCTTGGATAATACCTAGATTGAAACCAGGGTTTAAAGTTAACGCCGTATTTGAAAGACATTTTAATGGCCTTGGGGTAAAATGATTTGTGTTGTTTTGGCTAGCCCAAGGTTACAGTGAAATACTGGCTTTATAACCTCCGTCCTGGGGTTTCTCTGCCACTGTTGGGAATTAAAATGTGAGTTACAGATTTACTACATGGAGAAAAGCAGAAAAGATAAAGAGAGCCTCAGGATTCAGAGCCAGGGCAGGTGGCCAAGCCACTGCCTCGCAGTCAAACACAGGCCATTATGGAATTGGTTGCTGCAAATAATAAATGCTGGATTACAGACTGACTTTCATCTTAATCCTGCTCATATCATTGTATAGGATAACACTTTTGTATGATTAAAATTGTCCATTTTTGAATTAACTCAAACAACAAAGCATCTGTAGTTCACAGGGGGGCGGAACAGAGAAGTCCCCAGCTCAGCAAAACGTTCCTGGGTCTTTCTCCAGTGGGCGAGGGAGGGGGTTTCCAGGAAAGCAAAAGCAGATAAAAATAGAAAAGCCCACCAGGAATTGAAAAAAAAAAAAGAAGCTTTTGCCAAACTAATTGTTATCTACCCACATATAAAGCTAAAGGCAGGCAATCATTTTTATAGCATTTCAGAAAAGAGAGATACCTCAGCTCAGGACTTGGCTTGAGAAAAAGTGTTTCCCAGATTTTCTTGGTGCCAGGGAATTTTACTGAAGCCGGCAAGGGAACGACCTTCAAATCTTTATGTTCAGGATGCCTCCTTTTACACAGCAGTTCTTGGGTGTTTTCTGCTGCCTTTCTAGAATGGATTGGCTGTAGGTATGTAACTAAAACATCATTTACCATCCTGCAGTATTTTCATACCCTTATCAGCACCTTATTGTGCTCATTTTCTTGATTATTGACCTTTGCAGCTGACCCAGGCTGCTAAACAGAGTTAAAATGTCTCTTTCTACTTACCAATACATATTAGCGTACTACTGAATTACTTTAAGTTTAAGATGGTGTAATTTAAATTTGTCCGCCTTCATTGAAAGGTCACCCTCTCAGCGAATGGCCACAAAATCTGACATTAAAGATTTAATGGCAATAATGCTGAAGCATAGAGTACAGGTACACCAGTAGAAAATGCTTACTCAGCACAGGATTTACAACTTGGTCAGACATTCAAGAACTACTGTAAGAGTATTTCTGGGGTGTTAATGATATTATTTCAGTAGCTGTAATTCCTGGGTGTCCATTACGTCCAGATCTTAACAAGTTAGCTCACTTTGCCTTCAGCAAGGTGCTCTATGCCATGTGAGTGCGCTGAAGTACGTGGTTAAATTTACAAGCATCATGTAATCATTTATTTGGCAACAGACACTTTACCCAAGCACATACCTGCTGGCTGTATCTCAGAAACAGATGCTATAAATAGCTGAGCATCTTTACATCAGAATAAATTGGGAACTGGCATAAGGGAAATACAGCTTTCAGCCTGGCTTGTTTTTCTCTCCTTAATGTTCTCAGCAAAGAAAGCAATATGAGTTGTGATCTGATCATGTTCATTAGAAGAGAAGAACATACTTGTGTGAGCGCAGGAAGCACATCATATCTCTGAATATAAATAGACTAAGAGGAAGTTGAGTCAGATAAGTATTTCCTCAGACTTTACTTCTCATCTAAAGGAAATTAGCTGCATTAATTCATAAAATATGTTTGCTGTTACGGGTAATCCTGGAAGGAGGTGGGTGGGAAGCGACCATGGGAGGTCACCTGCTCCAGTGCTCCCCCCATGCTCCAGGCAGAACCACCCTCTTGGCAAGGACAGCTCGCTCGGGGTCTGACCTCGGATTAATTTTTAGGACTTTGTTTCTGAAGTCCTTGTGATTAACTTTTATTAAATGTATTTACTAAGTCTTTTTTGCATCTTTTAGTTTTACAGTGGAGGCTTTTAGCATGCTTTTCAACGCTTTTATTTTGATTTAGATGTAAATACCAAGCATTTCCAAAATGGAACAACAGCCTAAAGCTGCCGGTGGAACAAAAGTTAGCTGCTCTCTGAAACCTGCAGAAAATAAATAGTTGCATTTGACTTTGCATTTCAAAATGCATCATTCTCACCAATGCTACGGTAGATCTGATTTTACCAAAGGCAAACACCACGGACATTTTTGTTTACTAGTGTCAGATACTATTCAGATTGTTTATCAAAACACATACAGAGATGAAGATAGTCAAAATCCTCTTCTCACAAGGGAGAAAAAGCAGCCAGCAGTAAAAATATTTCATTCTTTCCATGAAAAAGGTAGACTATGATTAAAAAATAGAATACAGTTCTTACAGTTTTTAATTTGAAGATTTTTTTACACTTAAAGTATTTGTTTATACTGTGAAATTGTTCTATAAACAAAATTTCTTTAAAAATAGTCAAAAATCAAAGATGCGTCATAATTAAAAATCACACTTGTAGTTAAAGTTGTGGCTTCAAAGAAAAACTAAAATGCTCTTGCAGCCTTCTCTTGAGGAAGTTTTCAGATGCAGAATGGGATGAACAGTGAGTTGCATGCTTTGGTACCAGTGCTTTTGTTACATCCAGCACAAAATATTCCATCTTTTAACATGGTTAAAATCATCTATTTCGTGATCAGAAACCCATATAAACATGCACCTACAAAAAAATGAGGATCCATGGAGAATTCATTGTACCAAACTGTACGGTTCATTAATTTGGAAAAAACTGTTAGCAAGCCAGCCAAATCTGACCACTAGTAATTTATACTAATCAGTTTGTCCTAATTCAAGTGGCATCAGAAAATCATAATTCTTAGCAAACACTAATCATTATTCAACACATCAACAAAATGAGCAAAAGTAATCTTCTAGCATTAGGTAAACATGATTCTTTTCAGCTGCCTTTTGTTTTTCAGGCTGCAGACAGGACACAATTCAAACCATTCTACAAATTTTTGTGTGAATTTTTCTTGTCATGTTCCACATTAGACTCATTCTCCTTAAAGCCAGCATTAGATATCTCATCTGCTTATCCACAGAAGCACTCACAGGAGCTATCAAGAGGTTGTCAAGAGGCAGAGGACGTCACAGTCTATAAGAAGCAAAATATTGCTTCCCTTGCAGATGGCACCCAGTTTATCTCAGCAAAACACCAGCTTCTAATCAATGTTGTTAAGAAATCTTAGGGACCAACAGCCATGTGACTCGGGTTTCTGTAAATCTGACACAGTTGGAGGCAAAGCCATACTGAGAATTAAATTTGCCTGCCATTGTGTTAGCCTCGATACAAATAACTGAGTACCTGGATACAAATACCTGTTATGAAGTGCCTTCATAACATCTCTCCTGAAATACTGTGCTCTTAGTATGTCTACCTACATGATACTTTAAAAAATAAGGTATGTAAAATATTCACTAGTACTTTAGACGACACTGAAGGAATCCAAAATCAGCTTAACAAGACTCAGGAAAAAAAAGTCAGAAAACTCATGATGATCTCAACTAGACATACTGCAGGTGGTCAGTGCTAGTCAGGTCCTGGCTGTGGGTTACCTATCCTCTGAAACCAGCAGCAAAGCTATTGAGAAGCCTACTTCTGTTTCCCTTTTCTATTCTTTCCTGGTTAGCTTAGGTAGAATCAACGAAGTGACGGTCAGGAGCTGTTTAGCATTTCCATGTTCTCCCAGTCAAAACCTTGCCCTTTTAGCACTGGTGTCTGGATTCAACTTCAAGCAAATTTTATTTTATTGAAATGTGGCTTGGGGCAAAATCCAAGTATGTAAAGCACAAGGCAAATAAATGTTTCAGAATATTCAGTATATGAAAATAGCTGGGGTTTATAACAGAAAGTGCTCACCATTTTTGATAACAGAAAAAATTGTTGTCTGAGCTTCAAATGTATCATTTAAAATTAAATCCATGAAGGTTGTCTCTGCTTTAGCTTTTTTCCAGAAGTTTTAGAAGTCTGTGAATTTCAGCTAGAAGCCTGTCAAAAATAGTAAAGTAACTCCAAAGGAGAAAAATACTTTGTTCCTGAAACCCAAGGACAAGCTTGCCTATACATACATAAAGAAAAACTCCAGCTAATATTGGTTGGGGGGTGGTTTGGTCATGTGCCAGATAATTACACATGCAAGCTCTTAATATTGAAGGTATAATCCTAACTCTTAGATTTTGCTAGCAATAACCTCACCAAGGCATCAGGTTTGCTGTGACATACTCAGCTTAAGAAAGAAACTGCTTTTTTCTCTAACGCAGTAACTTCATAATGTAGCCTTCTTTATGGTAATCATTGTGAGTGTTTTATTACCTGCATTTCACGGCTAATTCAAAACCTGGGCATTCCTGATTTAAAACAAGCCTATTCTAATCTTATTCAAAAGGTTTTATATACAACTTTTTCTTTGGAGGACGGAAGGGTATGAAGATTTACAGTGTGACACCCTGCCCCTGCTTCTCTGCTTGGAGCTGACAAATTGTTTATTGCCATCTCTGGACGCGGTGTGAAGGACACCTCCCTTCCCCGGCTGAATTTGCCCTCAGCTCCTGCTGTGTTACTACTTGAATTTTGATCTTCTATTTGTTCACAAAGTCAGAGTATAGCTCTGCTGGTCTAGGTAGTAGCAAACATCCAAACTGCAGATTTCTTTTTTAAATAATCCTAGTTTAGGATTACTGAAATAATAGTAATATGGAGTAATAGTATTAAGTAATAATGTTGAAAATTATATTGAAAGCCAGTGGCTTGCAAGACTGTCTCAGTAAAACCTGTCCTGGAGTGCAGTTGTATGTTCGTCTTCCACCCTTCTCTTGGGAAGAAATTCTTAGTGTAAACTGGGACGAATATTGGTTATATATATTATATATATTGGCAATATTGGCAATATCTGGCAATATATATATTGGCAAGATATATATATATCAGCAATAACTGGCAAGCACCAGATACATACATTTCTTATATATTTTAAAAAATGGTTCAAATGTCAAAGAATAATGCCTGAACCTTGGTGATGATTTTTTCAAATGTATTAATTTCATTCTTTTTTTTTTTCATTGTCAGCTTGAGTTTTGCAGAATTAGATACTTACATGAAAAACAATCTTGCTATTTTATGATTTTGAGTCAAGAACATAAATTGTTTAAACACTGATAAAAACACATTTGTCACCACAGCCAGTAACTGCTACTTACATTGACCTTGAGGACTTTCCCAAAGTAATTTTAATCTTAATACAACCTGCCCTGCTTATTAAAATAATAAGAATAAGCAACACTTGTCTCCCCTCTTTTCATGGTCTCCATTGCTCTCTTTCCAGTGGCACAAGTGAAATACCACACTTGCCTTGCAAAGCCCTTTTTCAGTGGCCCCATTTCTTTTAAGCAGTAACTTTGATCTTCATTGCATGGTTTGAGAGTGTTCAGATTTAACAGACAACATTTTTCGTATGGATTGTACTGACAGGGAACACTCATTTGATATCGTCTTTGCAGTATGGGCAGCAAATATGGCCTTCTCCCCTTTTTTAGCAGCTGATTTGGACTTGGCTTTGTTTAAGAGTGCTGTACCAAAAGTTGACTGTAACACTAACTGAAGCAGCATGTGTTATAAAGTGTATATTGCTGGTTATTTTTACTGTTTATGTTCCTTTAATTTTTGTCTAACAGAAAACTCAGTGTGTTGCTGGTTTGCCTCCCAGCCTCTGGCCAGCCAAAGTGGTTAAACTGGCCGAAGTTCACTGGTTTTTGAATTGAATTCCCCTGAAACAAAATGAACGAGCGTGATTAAGGGTTGGAACTCCTAAATGCCACAGAAGTAGGAGCCGGCAGCAGATGTCACTCAGTAAAGTAGACCATCTCAGCAGATGGGCAAATATGAAACGCAAAGGCTTTTCCTGACATCGTTGGGTTTTAATATGATAGAAATAAAATGCCTTGTCAGTAAAATATGAGACGGTTGCTTTGTAGTCATTCTGGGTACATGGTTGGTAATTCAAAGTCCTGCTGCCTTTGCAATATTAATTATTCTGTGCCTCGTTAAAGCAAGAATACGTTTCAGACCAGCTGAACGTACCACATGCAGCTGTGGTGGGTCTGAAGTGTCTGTTCCTCTGTTTACAATTTAACATTAGTAAAAGGTACAAGAAAGCAACTTTGTGGGTCATTTCCAGGATGCTAGTTGATGTATCAGGCAAAGTTATAGAGATGGGATTTCGTCCCATGTTTTGGGGCAGTTTTCCTCCTGCAGAGGTATGTGATGTGCATCTCGGAGCGGAAAAGCAGTTCTGTAGAGCTGAGAGCTGCAAATGAGAACTGCCTCGGGGGAGCTGGGGCTGCAAGCAGTGTACTTAATGACATATGTTCCCATTAAAATGTGTAAGCTGTTCTCTTGTACAAGTGGTTAACACCTTTTTAATCAGGCCATTTATTTCATTACAAAAATAAGTACCTCGAGTTGGAAAATTATAGTATTTGAGGGTCAGCAGTTTCCACATCTGGGTGTATACATGTACATTTATACATATATAAAAAGGTGTATATGCACAGCTTTCAGTGTGACTGAACATATGTGAAGCACACATAAACATAACATATGACTCGTAGCGCACGTGAGATGTACTCCTACTGCGAGCAAAGCTGATGCCATCAGAGGTGCTGTCTAATTGAGTGCTGCTTCTCTTAAATGTGGGAGATAGCTCGTGTCTGCTGCTTTCAATCTTACATTTCAGCATGCTTATGAAGTAGAAATTTTGACCTTTGGAGCACGGGTTAGGATTTGTCTGTTTCACTGGGTGTTGAATTTTCTGAGATGGATGAATTACCTGCTGTCTGAAGAAAAATAGTATTTTTAGTGTATTTAATTACCACTGAGGTTGTTTATCATGTCTTCTAGGTTGAATTTTTCATCCCTGTTTTTGTTGTTTTGACTGTCCCCTGTATCAATTGTTAAGCTCATCTTTTCTGACAACACCCAGAAGGCGCCCTTTTATAACTCAAAAGTAAATATATTACCCTACCTTGCAGGGGTGCCATAAGGCTTAATTAGTTCATTTTTGTAAAGTGTTCCGAGATTCCCAGATCAGCATCAAATGTTTATTATTAATTATAGGCTCTAGTGAGTATATTGGATGATTTCTTAATTTAATTCTCTTCAGGCATCCTTAAAATAACCGATTCTGTAACTTTAATTCCTAAAGTGCATTTGCTTGTGGCTCAAGTAATTCTGTATACATTTTCATATCACTATATTCATACTTCTGGAATTATTTTTTTTTCTATATAGTAATACAAAAACCAGTTTTTTTACTATGAGTTCTGCTATGTGGATTATTCTCTAATAAGAAGGTTTTGTTTAAACATTATATGGTGTTTTTTTTCCTGCAGTGAGGGGTGTTAAGTAATTTACTTTGCTTCCCCTGGGAAATTTGCGGAGATTACATGGCACTGGTGTGATTTATCATTTCTACTTTATTTCTGACTCATAAAGCATGCATTATTTTGTGTTTACCTTCAGCAACAGATCACAGGAAATTTCGTCATCTATCAAAGTGCTTTAAAATTGGGAAAAGTGATGTGACAAAGGCATGGTCAGCAACTGTATCATTTATTGCTTCGTTGTGCCATAATGCTTCTCGTTTTATTGGGGTTTTTTTCCAGGATCGGGTTCATGTCGCTTTAGTTACTCAGATCCCAGCATCACCGTGTCCTACAGTAAGAACAGTTCTGCAGATTGGACTCAGCTGGAGAAAATTAGGTTTGTTACAGCTTTTTAATCATGTTCATGCATTCTGGCTGAGCAGGTGGTGTCTAAACCTGGCTGGTTTAAAACCTTTTTAATTGTTAACCTTTCAGTTCTTACTTGTTCATACATGTTAAAAGATAAGAGATGAAATTATGGTCACTAAAGCTAACTGCAGAACTGCCACTGGGTTTGGTAAATCACAGTTTCATTCATTGATTATGTGGGGAGGTAAGGAAGATAATGACTTCAGAGTTAAAATGCAATTCTTAATAACGAGCAGGTTCAGGTACCTGAAAAAGCAAAACTCTTGATGACTTGCACCTAAGCACTGCTTTTAATGTCAGCAAGAGCCATAATTTATAGTGCTACAAGTTTCTACTTTGGAAGGATAAGACTTTCAATAAAAATAGTTTATAGTTTTATATGAACACTTGGCTCCTAACACTCTCATAATAACAAGGTTATGGTGAATTATGCCTTGTTCTTAAACAAACTGGTTTACATGAAAGCACAAAGGATTACAAATGGGGATTTTTGAAGTATTTTTATAGAATCATAGAATCATTAAGTTGGAATTAAGTTTAAGTCCAACCGTTAACCCAGGACTGCCAAGTCCACCACTAAACCACATCCCTAAGCATGGCATCTATGCATTTTTTAAGCACTTCAAGGGATAGTGACACAACCACGTCCCTGGGCAGCCTGTTCCAGTGCTTGACCACCCTTTCAGTGAAGAAATTTTTCCTAATAACAAATATAAGACTGAGGCAAAGAAAGCATTAAGTACCTCAGCCTTTTCCTCATCCTTTGTGGTAGTGTTCTCCCCTGCATCCAATAAAGCCCTCCTTTTGTTTCTAATGTATTTGTAAAAACATTTTCTGTTGTCTTTTACAGCAGCAGCCAGCCTGAGTTCTAGGTGGGCTTTCACCTCTCTAATCTTTGCCCTGCATAAACCTCGTGACATCCTTATAGTCCTTCACAGTTGATACTGCAATATGCAATAAGCACAGTGTCAGAGTTGGATTTTTCTAAGAGAGCAGAACCAATATTTTATGAAAATGCTGTTCTGGTATAAATTCCTTGTAGCGTCTCAGTCCACCTTCCTGCATTACCTTAGTGTCTGTGCCACACAGGCAATTTGATTGAGCCTGTTTTCAGCCCTCCGAGACAATTTCCAGAGCAAAAGGCTACTTAAATTCTAATGAGTAAGCAAAACTATAGCTGCAAGGCTGTGGGTTTCAGTATCTCATCCACCTGGGGATACATCCTTGGGGGAGTGGGATTACAATTTCATCGACAAAAGCACAAATTATGAAAAATGTTAGTAAATCTAATGATGCTAATTCTGATCTCAGAAAAATATAAAGCAAGAGTAACTTTACTGCAGCCCCTGGGGTTGCCCCAGAGTAACCACGCAATACCTTTTCCCACATTGATGCAAAATTATGGACCTCGTCCATAACATCAATTTAGTCACCCTCATAGCTCTGCAAGCCAGGAAACTCAAAAGTTCTGATAGTGCAAACACAAGCCCTTGAAACCCAATTTTTTTAAAAATTAATGGGTATGCAGCTTGATCTCTGTTGCTTTAACTTTGACTGCTGGATCTAGCAGTAGAAAATAGGTCAATAGAGCAATGTCGTGCAAAGTGGAGAAGATGAATTATGAAAGGATGCTCGTTTCTCCTGTGGTCCGTATGAATGGCAGCATTTATTTGAATGTGCTTCAGTGGCTTTCACTGTACTACGTGTAGTTCCAAGCTGTAGGGAACAGTAGGAGAACTGGGGAGAAGTGGGGCAGTAGGGCAGCTGTGAAGGGAAGGTGTTGTGTTGTGTTGTGTTGTGTTTTGCTTGTGTTGTGTTGTGTTGTGTTGTGTTGTGTTGGTGGGATTTTGGCTGTGGACTCCCGGGAGAGAAGGGAATGATGTCTCAGGAAGGCGGGCACTGCGTGGGCTCAGGGAGAAGTGAGGACAGTGTCTCAGAGCAGTGTTGCGGTGGAGGGTGACAGACATAACAATTAGCAAGTGCAGGGTGATTTCTGGGGGCAGATTCTGGGTGTGAATACGGGACAAATACGATTGCTTTTCGATATTTCACTACACTCTAATGTTTTGCTTTACGAAGAGAAGTTCATCTATTCTCTGCTACATAAGCAAGCTATCGGTGCCTTTTTTCACTGAACGCTCTGGATTGTCTCTGACAAAATGTTCACCCACCAAAGCATCGCTACCCAGGCAGAGGCAAGGCTGAGTAACTGACATCTTGCAAACCCCAGTTTTGTAACTCCCTGCAGCCTGAGGTCTGTCTGTAGCTAATTCCTTGCTGGGTAATTAATAAAACAAAAATGATAATTCTCAGCATCCCTTCCTTGCACACCAACTTCAATCCTTTCATTGCCATTAGCAATGTGAAGACATTCACTTGTGGTGAACCTCAGTCCTTTCACAGCTCAGAGGACAGCTCTGCAAAACAGAGCTCAAGGTCCTGACCCTTGCCTTATATTAATACTCCAGGTCTGCCTCTCCTCCCCACATTTCCCATTTTCAGCAGCAAGAGAGAGGACAAAGGGGTTGTTTCCTCTGTATTGCTCTTCAAGCAGAACACGGAAGGAAAGGCAACCTGGCCCTCCCCGTCCACCGAATTATCCTGACAGCAGGGGTGTGGGATTGGAAAGACACACTTGTCAGAGAAAATTCCCAGGTTTTCCCTCCAGGCACTCTGCTCCATCCAAATCTATGAGGGACTGAGGGACCAGAAGTTAGGAGTTTTGTTTGGTGAAAGCTCATGCAAAAATCCCATTTTGGGACACCTGGTTTTGCAAAGTGCTTCCTTAAATTTCTGCAAAATCCCTGATAATGCCCAGTCACCTAGGAACTGGGACCAGCATCGAGTTTGCCCCACTCTTTCCTCCTGCTCTCCAAACATCTGCACCAATCTGTTATTTAGTGCCTTAGCTTGCACTTTCTTCAAAGCAAGGCTGGCTGTTCAGGCTGTACGTGCACCGCCTGGCACGATGGAACTCTGCCTTGGGACAGGTATTTTCTTCCCCATAGAAGATTTATCAGTATACAAGGGACATCAGCACAACTGCGTCACACCTAGTAAATGCGTCAAATGGGGGAAAAGTGTTGCTGGCTATGGGTTAAACTTGCTCTAATTCCATATCATTGTTTTTCAGTGCCCCTTCCAATGTCAGCACAATCATCCACATCTTGTACCTTCCTGAAGATGCTAAGGGGGAGAACATCCATTTTCAGTGGAAACAGGATTATGTTCATGCTGGTGATGTGTATGAAGCCTGTTGGGCATTGGACAACATCCTGATCATTAATGCTGCTCACAGAAAAGTTGTGTTAGAAGATAATCTTGATCCTGTGGATACTGGCAACTGGCTTTTCTTTCCTGGGGCCACAGTTAAGGTTAGTCTGATTTCCTATGGCTTAATGTTTTTATTACTCTTGTATGTAGAAGAAGACAGTAGCATCTAACCAAACTGTGAACACACAAAGGCATTTAGGCCACTCCATCTGCTTCTAGAATTGGTCTCTTTTTTTACTTTGTTTTTACCTTTTCTGTGTCCCATCTGGGCTTTATAGAACAATACAACTTCTCTGCCGTGACCAAAGCCAAATGAAGTTTATACTGTCATGTCAAAGATCATGTAACAGAAATTGGGAAACAGCTTCCTTTTAGCAAAACAGTGCAATATTTTTGAAACAAATTCAAGTCTCTCCGCTGGGTATTTTGAAATCTACATGCTTATTTATTTTGGTGGTGTTTGACTACCACTACGCTTCATCACAAACCATCACAAAAAATATGGTTTCCTACTTTTTCTGACTGTAAATACCACATCTCTGTTGCAGCATGCATTCAAGTAGTGGCTGTTTCTTAAAAGTCTCTTTTTCAGTAAGATCTTGTTTTGATACATGAGATCAAACTGTACAACCTTGTGAAAAACTCTAAGGACCCCTACGAGATTTCTGTGCACAGTTCCTTCAAATGCAGCATTGTTCAACGCCTGGAAATCAGTTGGATTCTTGCTTTCTATGTTTCCAAGCAGCCAGAAGTTGAAGAGCAGATGACTTTCTGTTTTCATCTTATTTTTCATTCACAAAAAAAGGCAGTTTTGATGTTGGGGTTCATTTATGATGCTGGTAGTGGTTTTGGCAGGTGCATAGGAAACAGATGTCGAATACTGAGGGCAGTAGAGGTTGGCTATGGCCTCATCCTTTTCCCACAGAACCTGATATGAATGGCCTCAGATTAATCTTTTTAGAAATAAATACTTCCACTAAGCTACTGACAGTACCTGCATATTAACTTTTTTTTTTTACTTCAGTAAGACCATTTAAACTACAATGATAACATTTTAAATTGAGATTTTAGAATCAAACAATATCCTGTATACTTAATGAAGTAACTTTCTGTGATCAGTTTGCTTTTGTTTTCTTGTCAGTCTTATCTCTAGATTTTAAAATCCAGCCCAGGCATGTGAAGGTGTGAAAGCAACGCAAGGATTAAGGTGCCATAGGCACAGTTACTTCTCAGCCAGCCAAGCCTAAACACTGCTTGCTCCTTCTGAAACATGTATAAACAACATTTAAACTTTAGCAAGTAAACCTCTGTTGTTGTTGATTTCTTGGGGTTTTGTTTAGTTAAACTCAGCCAGTTTGTGTCAGTACACAACTATGGTTACATGAAAGACGAGGGACCTAAACTCAGAGATCACTTAGTGCTTCTAGACAGAAATCCTGTTCAAGATCAAAACTTACATGAGACATAAGTAAGGATTCACCAACCTTCCATTCCTCCAAGGTCATCTTCTGTTTTAGGGACAAACGAAATTTGCAAGTGTCTGTTCCCAGCTACACATTTGACTATGTGTAGCCACTTACACCAGGTTAAGGCAATGTGTAAGACTGTGGTACAGCCACACTGGATTAAGGCTGTGTGTGTGTGATGCAGGGCTTTTATTCTTCATGGGACTCTGTAGTTATTTCAAACATTTTTAGTGTATCTAGATTGCAACCAGAGCACTCCTGTAGTCAAATTTCATTTTTAAGGTTTTTGCTCCAGTTTTCCTCAGATTTTCAGGAACAATCTTGCCAAACATAATTTGAACAGATTTTGCAATGTGAACATGTCATGTTAAAACTATAAATTGGGTCAAGATTTACATCAGATTCAGCATAGACTCCGTTGTAGCATTATAACACCAAGCACATATTTTTTTTTGACAATTTTTCTGCTTTTCAGGTTTGGAATGTTATATAAAACTTTACAAAAACTTTTAATATTTTCTTTAAAACATTTAACATAGCTCTAATCTCGGTTCATCACACACTATTCTGTATAAATAGAAAGGTAAGAGTCTTTGTACAATGTGCTAATGACATTCCATCACATTTTAAATGGAACTACACCAGTCACCTCTGTTTCAAGCAGCATTTCACAGCAGACAGGTAACTTGTCCAGCATAATGGCAGAACGATGGCAGCAACGACTGGTACATATTCACAGGATTCCCAATATTGTTATTGCCAGTATTGTTAATGCTCTCAGGCTGAAAGGGTTCAGAGAGACTGGGGGAAGCTTTTAGGAGATTTCTCTACCATAGCCAAAGGCACCAGCCTACAGAATAGTGTTGGAGAAACCCTGACATTGCTACAGGGATAGCTAATTCTAGTTCTCTTTTTCCTACAAGTCCTTTTGCTTCCCAGACATCTTAAAACTTGCTAAATAGTCCTGATGTTCAGAAAGCCTGCATATCCATTCTAAATTTTATTCTAAATTTTTACTTATATTTTTACTAAAGGATCAGCAAATGTCATTGTTATACTGTGCTATCTTTTGTAACTCTTACCTGTGTGCTTTTAAAGAAGTTCCCATACTCACAGTCTTATCACTATGCGAAACTCCATTTCAAGCTGATGAGACCTTATCTCTGCCATCCAAGCCTGTTTGTGCCATACAAGTTTCAAATCATATCCTCCTGTCCTCTGCCAATTAGTATTTTAGATCAACTGGCCTTAAAAATCTTTCTCAAAGTTTATGTTAACTTCTTCACTGGCTTCCTTCAATGCATTTCCTTATGAATTTCCTTGACCATGCCAACAAACAGTCACATTTCTGGATGTTACTTGATGTCGAACTCAGTTTTGATTAGTATTTACAAAATCGTAGGTCAACTCTTTTCCTAAATTGTGCCATAAAGATAAGTTGGACTGAGGGAATGAAACATTAAGAAAAGTAAAAACAAACAAGAAGAATGATCTTTTGAAATTTCTTCCACTTACTGGGGTTATTTTCTGTATTCATCCTTTGTTGCTCACCACCTTTCACCCCTTAAAATGGTTGATATTGCATATTTCTCAGATGGAAGTTTGGTGCCAGTCTGAGATAGCTCATCCAGCTGGTAGGCAGAACAGAAAGAAGAGGAAAAATACATACTTATTTCTGGTAGAAAAAAAGAGTAGAGACAGTCTTTCTCTAAGTGTTTACTTTTTGTCTAAGTGTTTACTTCTGGACTGCCCCAGCAGGCATTGCTCAGATGGTGGAACCTTCTCCTTGGAGGCTCTGTGAATAAGTAGTGAGTGAAGCAAACCAGGGTGTGAACATGAGCCCGTGGTCTTACCTTAGTTGTTATGACACCCCCCTGATTGGCTTTGGCTTGTGCAATCTCCTAGACATTATCTTCAAGGGATGTACCCTCATGGATGGGCCACGGAGTGTTTCCAGTAGGCAGCAAGGATGACGCCACTCTTCTAGGAGGAGAGAGTTTGCCTAGGTGGATGCAAACTCTGCTGTGTTATTTGCTGTCAAGGCCATAGGATGGTTCCTGGCTTAATCCTAGCATGTTAAAACAGCCCACCCCACCCATCCTTTCAGCCACCCCAAACCTTTTAAGATAATTTTCATTAAAAACAATTTGTTGTCCTAGGAGGTTACTCTGTTAGTAAAGATAGGCATTAAGATATGGTTTGCTGGTAATTCAGAATGAATGTTGCTGTCATTCACATAGATGTGGTTTGGCAAGTTCTTTTCCAGTAGTTGCTCAGGAGGTGGGGTTTAGAATTGCTTGTTATACCTGGTACGTGCTCTTGTTGGATGATTATCAAGTTGCAAAGTATATTCTTTTCTGTAGAAAGTTTACTTTGGTAGTACGTGAGATCTACTAAAATAAATAGCAAACATTACAAATCCGGGAGTTTTGCTAGTAAAGCTGCTCAGATTAATAGCTACTTAGATTAGTAATTTAAAAAGGCAGCTGAAATTAAGAAAAATCCTACCATGAAAACTACTGCTGCGTCCTGGGTTCGATGCTGTGATGGATTCAGTCACTGGAGTGGACAGTGCAAGCCTTAATGGTAATTACGCACGGATGCATTCATTCCAGTTTGGTGGATTTGGACAGTGTATTCTCAATAAGCACTTGTGCAAACTTGCCTGTGCCCAGCTTGGGAAGCGGTTTCTCCTCCTCTCCCAGTTTGCTTGAGCTTGGACCAGGAATTTCATTGCGTTCAGGAGCGGTTGCTGCTCATTTGAGAGCACATGGCTGGTTGCAGATGCAGCTGGAACTGGCTGCTGAGATAGGAAGCAAGCTGAGAGATAAGCCACTGAATTTGTGTATTTCGGTTCCAAAGACGACAGCAAAAGGCAAGAAAGATGCTGTTAGCAAGGCCAAGCAACCCTTAGGAGATTAATTGGATCCACTGGAACATATTTATCTGTGTTGGACTGTGTGGAAGGGTGTTGAACAGGATAAATTCCTGACTGCATTTCAGCATTTCCAGTGACAGCTCTGAGCATGGGCACGGCCCAGTAACTAACTGGACATGGTTAGGGTATTGCACTGGTGGTTGAGGCTGCTGAAAAGCATGAAGCAGTGTTGTGCTCTGAGAGCTATTAAAGGTCTCTGAACCTCAAGACTTCATACTAATTGGGGGAAAAGTAATGCTTCTGGGATCTCTGCTCCTATAGAACACAAAAGTGATTTCATCTTTCAGGGGACACTTCATGTATCTTGTAGATTTGACCAGGAATTATGGTGGCTTGGGGTACAACATGTGCCAGATTTTTAGTTTTCTCTGATTGCCCCTGTCCAAGATTGGATGTGCAAGCTTAAAACTGAGATTGAGAAGGGAGATGACCTCAGCAGTCTTATAGTTCATGTCTCTGCAGTATTTTGATTATGTAAAAATATCATTGAGGTCAAACCACCTGTCTCTGGAATTTTTCTACATCTGGGAAAAAGCAGTATAGATCGTTAGAGACACTAGAGCGGTGATGTATTTGGTCATGATGTGTTAACCCAGTGACATGTCTCACCTCTGAGAAGAACCAAGTTACAGAACTGCTGTCTCACAGTAGTTGCAGCCACTCTTCCCTTGGTGGCTGAAGGTTGCAGCCCACCTGGTCAGCTTTAGTGTGTTTGGTCTGCAGGGCTTGGCGACTACACCTGGGGTTGTGTGTGATGCTGATCACAAGCATGCAGCCTGGCACCGCATGGAATAGGGCAAGGGGGGAAGGTCTGTGCCATCCTCACTGAGCAAGCTGGGTTTAGGACCAGGGAACAGTACCTGATGCATGTTATTCACTACCATGGACATGACCAATAAATCCTGACAGTGTCCCAGCCCCAATATCCTGGTGCAGTAAGCCCCTTAAGTAACAGGTCATCAGCACTCAGCTCATTTTAATTTCCCAGAAATGCATGCCAGCTTAGCAGAAAGCTACATAAGAGGACAGTGGGAGATCTGAACATTCACACTCAGAAAAATATGCTGAAAATGTGTCTGTAAAACTGGGTGACCTTTCACCACACACTGAGGGAGCAGGGCTACGCACATCCTAGATCTGCAAGTCCTTCCTGAACCTGTGTTGTTGTGTGTCACTGAGCAGAGGAGACATGCACGCAGGCCTAGGAGTTTGGCAAAAAGAAAGGCTGATTAAGCTATTCTGCCACCCCCAGTTCCAGAGCAGATTTCCAAATCTCTGAATACTCTGTTAATTAATAGGAATGGCACTGGGTAGTCTTCTTTCAAAACAAACAGCCTGATATTCCATATATATCTTTGTTGGGTTTAATTGTTTGTGCTGAGATGAACAAATTGTGTGGTTTTTTCCATTTTTTTTGTTTTTGTTTTAAATTCTTGTTCAAAAAGGGGTTGAGGTACCTGTTGTCTGAATCAGGTCAAATATATTTGTTTGCAGGAGGAAAGGTAGTGCTCTGTTTACCAGTGTGAAAATGGCAGAAAATTGCTATGACTTTATGTTGGACAAAATTACACAGAGATGCTTTTGACAAGACTCTTTTATTTTTTGAATAAGATTTAGCAAGGCAGTATTTGGTCTGTGGGCCAAACCCAACCTCCTAGCCAGCTGCTTTGCCTCACAGGAGCCCTTATCCACCACATCTTCCTGGGAAGAGGTGAGCAGGCCTCCTGCTGTACCTCATCTGAGAGCCATTCCTGCTTCTCTGTGGGTGGAAAAGGGAGTGTGAGAGGGGAGGAGAGGTGGAGAAAGCAGAGCAGGGTGCACAAAAACCTGTCGACCGGCTCCCTTTTGTGAGTGTGGGCACTCTGAGCTGTGCCCATGAGGAGGCATCTGTATATCCATAGGGCTGGATCTAGCCCGTGTGTGGAATTGTTCTTGGGGGGTGGGGGTGCTGTTAATAATCACACTTTTAATTAAAATAATAACACTTAAATACAATGCCTAGGGGTTCATTGGAACTGATAGGTTGTTGACTGTGGTGTTGTGAGTTGTTCGGGCAGCGGAGAATCGCTGTTGGACAGCAATGCTGAACCTGCACCTTTCTCCATGCCAGTTCCCCATGGCTTGGAAGTGGGGGTGGGGGTGGCAGGGAGCCAGCATTAGCTCTGAGCTGGCATCAAAACACCAGGGGTCTTTCCTGCCTCCTAGAAGGAAAGAATTTGGTCTTTGCAGGTCACTGTGAGATGCACATTAATGAAAACAACATGAATTGACCCATTAGATGCCAAAGAGTAGAAATTACTTCGGTGGACTCTTTCTCACTTTTAATTTCACAGTGGTGTAAATACATATCATTACTTTCAGAAGAACAGATGAGGTTTCATCATGCTTACTGCAGAGTACTAGAAACATCAATAGTTCCCAATAACATAGAGGAATAGTTCAGTTCGTGCCAGTTAAATGACTCATTAAGGAAATTGGTCATTGTCAGAATGACCAGTGTTGTACAAATATCATGAGATGTCCTAGAAGATTAAGAACCATACAAATCTGAATCACTCATAAACAAGCAAAGTGTTTAGAACACTAGCCTTTGAATAACAGTCTGTAGTCGGAAATGATGAGTGAAAACACACTTTATAAACAGTATGTTACTGTGTCATAGAACAAGTTTCATCCCATTGTTTTGGAAAGGGAAGGTGCACTGTAGCCCTCCGTGCACCTGGCCTGCCTGTGCAGCCAAGGTTTTCATTCTGTAACTTGTATTAAATGATGTAAAAATGTAGCATGTGGGAAAGATTAAAGCCCTGGTTATTCATGGGAAAGTATTCTAATCACATTGTATTTTTTCATTTGGTTAAAGAAGGGACTTCAGGCCAGAAGTGTCAACAACCAAATCCACAGAATTTAGAATTTAGAATCTTCCCTAAATCCTGTTGTTGTATCTTTCCTGGCTAAGACATTGCATATGGAGTATGATTTTGTCAAGACTGAATCTATCCCTGTACCTGCTATCATGTCACAATCTTAAAATCTTTAAAACCTGTGTGACTCGTTCCCAGAAAGACATGATATCTAATTTATGGCTCCATTGACAATGCTGCTTTAATTAATTTTCTTCATCTTTTTTTCTTGTTCCTCTGCTTCCCATATCTCATCTGTTTGCATTGCCTAGATTTTAATTAAAAAAACCTCTCCTCTCTAAGGAGCAATCTGAAGTGGCAAAAATAATCACTTAAAATATTACAGTCATTAAAAAATTGGCTGCGGTCAAAGCCATGCATTTTCAATTTGCCGACAAACGATATTTTTGTTTCCTTTTAAAGTGCATTTTGTATTTGAATAGCATACGCCAGCCAGCCTGGCTATCAGAGATGCTCCTCCAGCTGGGTGGGCTGCATGACAACTTCTTAATGGGGGAAATTGATGGCCCTCTGCTCATGTAGAGGTGAAGGCATACTGGGCAGATTTCTTTCCATCTGCCATCAGCCCTTTGCAAGCTGGCACTGCCCAAATGCCCAACACATTCATTCCAATGCAAGAAATGTCGCCAAAAAATAAATTGTGAGGCCACAGCTGCCTGAAAGAATCATCGGGGCCATTAGGCCCTGGAGAGATAATGTGAAGAGGAGCATCAGTGTTTGTCTCTGATAAAAACCTAGCTAAACGATGGTAAAGATGACTGTGGATACTTTAAAGGCACAGAGATGAACAACATTTTCGTGGGAGTGTGGGGGAGAACCTCGGGAAGATGATATGCAGCACCTCAGCCAAAAATCTGTTACACTGAGGAATTTCACACTAGTGTTTCCTGTTGATGGTTCTCCAAACAGCACAGTTGTATCATTTAGTTGCCCTCTCTTCTGCTCTCCAAGTAAAGAAATCCCATACTGTAAAGCCAAGAGGTATTTATTGATTCACAAGTTTGACTTGAACAACTGGGACAGAAGCTGGTTTGGATGGACTTCAGTGTTTCTGTTTACATTCCCAATCCTTATCTTTTGAGCTTCTAAAAATCTTTCGGGCTGTGTCCTTAATTGCAACTATGGCATAGGCAGATCTCATTGATGCTTGTGCTACTTCGTATGGCAGGATGAACGGGAGACCTCCAGAGGTCCCTCCCAGCCAAGAGGTCACACTGAGGGTAGCAGATGTCTCCTTGCATGGTGCTCTCATACAAGTCTTTAAAAATAGGGAGATTGTTCATGCATGCTACATGATGTAGGTTCCAAGACCTTACTTGGGGCCCTTAAGTCATTTAGACATTGTGGAAAGCTGGTCAGCATTTATGAAAACATAAATCAGTAAAGTACCTTCTTTGCCAAATCTGATTTCCCTGCCTTTGTTGACCAATGGTTTTGAGCAGTCCTAACAGAAACCCTTCTACATCTCAGACGATCAAGAGGCTTTCCTAAAAGCATCTACCAAAAAAAGGTGAAAGCTGTAGGTAGATGTAAAATGTAAGGAGTATGGAGTAGGATAAAGAGAGTGACAGACTCTTGACAAAAGTTTGATTTTGAAACCATGCAGTACCCTCTCACATAGTCTGAATCTTCAAATTATTAGCTAATGCCCTCATGTACAACAGAAATCTCACCTAAATTAATAAGACTTGCTGGCTCTCATAGCTAACTTGGCTAACAATGGTACTTATACACTAGAAATATTCATAAATAACAGCAAATTTGGCATGAAGATTTATTTTTTTTAGTAGTGGTACCACTGTAGCATCAAAGAGCCCTGAGCAAGGAATCTGCCACTGCTGCCTCCTCCGGCACAGATCAAAAAAATAGCCTGTGTCCCAGGAAATTGCCCTCTGTTTATAAAACAGGAGATAAGCTGGAGCTGGGGAAACCTGGGAGTAAAAAGAAGTATTGCAAGACGAGAGAGTGCTCGTCCTGCTGAACGGTGCCTTCTTCAGTGTAATTGATGACAAGGTTTGTTGTTGAGGGAAGCACTAAGGAAATGTCTGAAGGACATCATCTTGTGGGGAATTTGCCAAGCATGGTGGGAAGAATGGACAAGGTCATGTAAGTTTGGTCGTCTCGCCAGCAGACATGGTGGCAAGCATTGGCAGTCAAGGAAAAGTGAGCCATGAGGTGATTGCATGTGGGAGATGGTGGAGGCAGGTAAGGATGAGCCATGCAGGGCCTTGAAAGTAGGATAAAAGCAGCGATACCATAACTATCCAGTAGACAAACTTTAGAAACAGAAAACTCAGCGTGAAGATTAGATTGAAAGCAAATCCAAGCATGCTGAGATATGGGAATGCATCCAGCCAAATTTCATTTTGCCCTATTCATGTAAAGCAATAGCTTAACAATTGCAGCTAGTGAATAATAGTATTAGTAGTGCCAGATTAAATTAAACTGGGGTTTTTTTCCCCCTTGGGATGACCACAGTTCCTGAACAGAACTTGGCTTCTTTCCGTTTGGCAACAGGCAAGGGTTGTTTATTTAGGAGTACAACAGTTTACTTATGGCAGGCTGATAGTCCCACTCCAGTTGCAAACAATGGGAAACAGCTACTGTGGTGAAGTGGCTCCATTCAAGTGCCTGCAAGTGTCTTATGTTTTATTATGTAGGTGACTGGGGAGAAAGCTTTGTTTAATGAAGGTTATCAGATTTGTCAAAGGATTTATTCTCTAAATTAATTTTTCCTCTCAAATTAGTTAACTTTTCAGTGTTGTAATTTGAGTAAGGACACAGTAAATGTTCCACATGCTTTTAATCCCCTTTAAATAAAATTAGACTGTGCTTTAGTTCTGGACCTACAGCTGATGCTTCCATGGTAACAAGGAGAAATAACCTACAAGTTGCTGCCACTGGCCTTTTTAGTTACAAAATTTGCACAGCAAGCTAATTTGTTCTTATCATAGAAATCATTTCATTATAAAGAAAAATAAAACAGAGAACAAATTCAATCTGGACTTTGTAAAAGAAAACTCTACATCTATATAGAGATGTCTGCAGTATCTCCAGTTTAGAGAGAACTTATTCCAGTTAAATTCAAAACACAGTATATGTTCATTCCACATTTTTTATCACTTCAGAATGACACAAAAAAACCCCACTGTAAAATTCAATCCTTAAATACTGGAAGTATATAGACTACCACTGCAAGTGTAAAGCCTTTAATTTGGGAAAGAGGCGACAGTATGTAAATTGTACTTCAGTTCTTCATTTCTAAAGGCTTGGATTCAAATTCTGGGTTGAAACCAAGAGAAAAAGAGTCTGATGGTTTCAATTCAGTCTCTAATCTGTTCAAGCCCTATTAGAAACCTGCAAAATAATCCAACACAGTCAGCAGCCTCCTGGATGTTGAACAAGACTGACAGGGAAGTTGGGAGCAATGCCGGTGAGGGACCATCTCCTGTGGAGCTTCTTTTGCTCCTGAAAAATTTGGCTGAGGGCCCTTTGACGTTATTCACCCCTTAGCAGCCCATCGAGTGAAAAAAAAAAAAAGTAGTACAAGTAGCAACAGATAGTGACTGCCTGGAAAATCAGAAGAAAAACGTGGAAGCTAAGTGTAAACTGGGAGTGATGCTTATACAAGTGAGGGAAATGTGGCAGGTGGGAGAAGGCAAGAGCATGAGCAGAGGAACCCTGGCCCTTGTGGGGCGGCATGGCTCATGCAGATGGGGCTCATCCTCCTCTGCTTCTCCTACAGGCATGTGTCTGGGGTCCCAAAGGTGCCACTGGGGCAAAAAATGTACCAGAAAATGATGGCCCTCCCTCAGAACTTCTTTAAAAGCTATACCTCTGGTTTGAACATCTTTCTTACTCTCTTTAAATGTAATCAGCTTCTGTGGCTGGTTTTGTAGGTATGTAGAATAACAGGAGTTAAACCCCAGTTTGAACTTCTCTTCTGCGTAGCTGTTTCATGTGAGATTCAAAGATAACGTGAGCAGAGAGTGATTTAAGCCATACGTTGTGTGGTTCATTAACATATAAAATATGCATAAAATACATATTCACAGATAATATGTAGCTGTGTATAAAAGCATAAAGATAGTTTTATAGAATTAGTGAAATAAACGATGCTTTTGAGCTTTCATAAAGGGTTGGTCATATACTACTGTATCAATAATTACTTATTCACCCCTTTGCCAAACTGCCCATTTATTTAACTTGACAACCTAAATGGAAACTCCATCAGGTGTACTTCAGTAAATATTCTGTTAAACAGCGGAAGAGCACAGAAATGTTAAGTGATAATAGGTTTGCATCTGGTTTGTGTTTATTTTAATAGGTTGCTTTCATCTGGCAAGAGATTACTAATTACATACTCCACTATCAAGTATATACTTATATGTAACTTAGCACCTGAGAAATAAGTAAGGCTTAGAAAGGATTTTCCAAAGCTTGTGTGCAATTGTAATAACTAGCTCAGTAGGATCTATGTGTCTGTTTGTTTCCTAAGAGATGAAGGGTTACATGGATTTGAATTAAGTTTTAGCCTGAATATTTATTTTTAGTGTATTTACTTGACTGCCTGCAGATAATAGGAGTTTTGTGGCAGATTGATTGACAGATAAAGGATACTTCATTTCTGTTCAGCAAATTAAGAGAATTCAGAAAAGCAAGAAGCAGAAAAACAAATTATTCTTAAAATCCTGATGTTAGCAATACCTGTGAACATGAAGGATAAAATCAGTGAACAAAAGCCATTTCTCAGTCAGTTACAAATAACTGTATGGTACAAGCAGTGTTTTTCAAGGAGAAGTAAAATATAAAACTGTTTCATGAAATTCTGCTAGTTATAAAATATTTTATGTGTAAATTATTCTGCCTTCTCAGTGGCAGCAGCTGCATATATGGTGCGCTGTGTATATGATGCATTAAACAGATTAGGGAGATTTATGACAAAATCTATTGAATTTCTGCAATAAGTTTTATCAACATTTGAGAATCTATTGCTTTGACCTTTCTTTGGAAGAAAAACATTCAATGTGTTTATTTTAGCAGTTGAAACAGTCTGTACATTCTTATAGTGTGTTTATTTCTTTAAGTGATATTTAGTCAGTGTTTAATAAACATAGAGCTGTTGTCATTCAACTATAGACCAGAAAGCGTCTATATAAAAATCCGACTTCAGGTCTTGATTTTTTTCTAACAATGTGTAGACACCTTTAGAAACATAGTCATAAATTATATTCCTAAATATAAATTAATTGCTATGTTATTGTCAATCATACTTGAAAATCATCAACAAAAGAATTTCAGTTATGTCTCTTTTTTGCATTAGTAAATGAAGGAATGTGACAAAATGTATTACTTTGTACTTTGCTTATAGAATCCCATGCAGGTGTACTGGGCAGTTATAATTTCTTGCCACATCGTTGTCTTTGTTAAAAATATAATTATTCACTTATGGGGCACTGCCATGACCTTTTTAAAAACAGAAGAGGTCATTGTCATACTTTCCCTCGGCACGTTATGAAGAGGTCCAGAGACAGGAGGGTACTGCACAGGCGGTACTGAAAAGGTCAATGCAATTTGGCATTATTTTATCTCTTTTTCAGATGTTGAACTCTGTTAAGAATGCAGAATTATTCTAATTAATTATTTATTATGTCAGCTTTCATTTTTAATACAACAAAGATTTTTTTTTAAAGTGTTTTAGCTAATTATTATTTTTATCAGTATTGCTGTAGTGTGAGCAATTTGATAGAATGCCAAGTTCTCAGTTTGCATTAAGGCCAGGTAGATCTTCTTTAGAAGCTTCCAGTATCTTGTTTGCCACACAGATTTGGAAGACTTTTACCATTTTATCAGACACACAAGAAGGCAAAAGTAAGATGGGAGAAAGAAGTAAATCTGAACTGTAACCCCCATGTGCTCCTCACAGGCACCTTCTTCCAGGTCGACACTCCTGGAGAGCTGTGGTAGGCAGGGCACACTTTCGATGCTGTTGAGGAGGTGCAATAGGAAAAGCAGATGTGTTGGGTTTGGAGGCAGCCTTGGGACCTCTGAGACTGCTGTATCACAAGACCTAGTCTCCTATAGAGCTATTAGTTATGCTATTCAAATGAAATAAGGCAAATATTTGCCTTTTCACTCATGCACTTCAGGCCCCAAGTTTACTGTATGGCAACGCATAGCAATTTTACACACAAACACCTCTTCTGGCAAAAATTCAGGCATGGAGACCTGATGTGTTTCACAGCACAAAACTTTTATGCTGACAAGATACCCATAGCAATGTTTGATGCACTACTAAAGTTATTTGTACACACAGTTGTGTATGTGCCAGATATAAAGGCAATACTTCAAAATAGAAATAAACACCTGAAGAGACGGTACATGACTTTTCTATGCAAACACAGTTTTACAATAATCTGTGGTGTGTTTGTAAGGAAGGTATGAGATTAGGGCGCAATCATCATTGGGAGTGGGGCAAGAAAGATAAAATATGACTGTCCATTT
This sequence comes from Falco rusticolus, assembly GCF_015220075.1. NCBI lineage: Eukaryota > Metazoa > Chordata > Aves > Falconiformes > Falconidae > Falco > Falco rusticolus. The sequence continues at coordinate 16,348,286 of NC_051191.1, forward strand.
TTTATTTTATGTTGTTTCAGGTGTCGGTAAGTCATTAGGTAACATATAGCTCTCTCTGAGTTCTGACAGTGCATGAGCAGGACACTTTACAAACCTGATGTAGCGTCACCTCCCCTGTGCTCCTTTTGTCCACAGCATAGCTGCCAGTCGGATGGGAACTCCATCTACTTCCACGGGACAGAAGGCAGTGAGTTCAATTTTGCCACAACTCGGGACGTGGACCTCTCCACAGAGGATGCCCAGGAGCAGTGGGCAGAAGAATTTGAGAGCCAGCCTAAAGGGTGAGTGCCCCTCACCTGTGCAGGGCCTTAAGCAGATGTGCAGCATCACTCCAGGGGTGTGGAAACTGGATAAACAGAGAATTCCATTTTGTCTTTGCTGTGTAGTCAGGGAAGATCGTGACTAGGATAAATAGCAGTACAGTAGATAACAGGTGATTGTGGATTTTAGGAAGGAACAAGTCCGGAAAGCCCCAAAGGAGCAGTCAGTCTCCAGACCATCCTGTCACCTATGTTTTTAATGAAAAAAGTCATGTTTGTGAATTTTGCAGTCATTCTGAAGAAACACATGATGTTGATCTGTTTTTTCATTCACACCTGAGTGCTGTTAACAAACTCATATCCATACAAAATCCAATTCCTTGAGAAATTCATCCCCCTCTAGACTGCCGCTGTGAGCCACACTTTGCCATGAGAGATCTCCTGCCTGTGCAGAAGCCTGCAGGTGTGGAGCAGGTGGAGGCAAGACAGCTGAAGCAGCAGCCTGCTCTCACCTTCCAGAACCGAGTACATGGCCATGCCTGCCATGCAAGAGCTGAGGATCTGGCTGATAATTTACTGGTTTTTACTTTAAATATATACATTGGGATTCAAAGAGTATCTGTAAAGCCAGATCCAGCAGGGACTGCTGCAAACGCACGGAAAATAAAGAAGCCATCTAGGACAGCAAAATTGCTACTCTTAGCAAAACATGAGTGAGCTTAAAAGAAAAAAAAAAAAGTGTCCTGGTAAAGAAGTATTATTTTATATACCTTAGTGTATAAATTCTGACAAAAAGAAAATGGCCAACAATGTGGTCTTGATTCTTTTTTTTTTTTTTTTTTTTAAAAAAAAGACTTTAACTAGTTACTGTAACCCCAGGGCAATGAGAAACATACACTGCTAATTTATGGGTCTCTACCGAATATTGATTTTAACCTACAAAGTACTTCAGATCATTAGCAGCTGATTCAAATGCTGCCTATGCTGTGCTGAAGGTAAAGAGCACCTTTATAAGAAGTACATGCTAATGTCTCCTGTGGACACATAGTTTATGTGAGGCTTACAGAAAAGTATTCACTGTGAACTCTGTCCCAGTTTGAATAATTAACCCATGGCACAGCAGGTGCTGTTTTAGACAAAGGAAAGAAGATGAGTGTGTGGTGTGTTGTGTGACTGTGTGGGATACGTTTGATATGTTCTCTTAGTCTCTTTTCCATCTTGAAAAAACAGGATGGCAGTGTTACATCTGTGCTGTCTGCAGGTCCTGTCTCTACTGAACCAGGTATTTAGTTAAGCTAAGCTGGGCCAGTTGCAACCCTTGTTAACAAATACACAATTTCTTCCAAATTAGGAAGATTACATTTTTGCTGTCACATAGTGCGTAGCTCAAATCGCAGATGCCACCACTCCCAGCTAGGAGCAAGGCAGGGTGCAGCCAGAAGATGCATTTTGCTCTCTCATCCTGCTTGCAGTCCCAGGAACCAGATCCTGATCTGCCCTCCTGCATGTAAAACCTTTATGGTGTGGCAGCCTGCCCTAGCAGGTGGCAGTTTTGTTTTCTGAGGCACTAAGCAGCCAGCCCAAGGCCTCAAACCTTTTTCCCTTGGGTTTTGGTGTTTGTTTTTTTTTTTAAATTTCAAATTTTATTCTATATTAGAAACTTCCTCCTTACAATTGTTGCTCTAAGAATGGAAGATTAAATTGCATGCAGCCATGAAAACACACTGAACTCAGGTGATGTTACAGATTACATCCCCATCATATAAAATTGTAACTACCACTGTCCCTATCTGCAACATTTCTGTGGGACTTTGCTTTGGGAATTGTATGTGACTGCAAATATATGTGCCTCCTTAATTCCTAGAGAAATATTTTTGAATGCTGTTTGAACTATATTTAAAGTACCGCTTTACTGTATTCAAATAGTCACAGAAACACTTTCTTTATACCTGAGACAGAGCTTGCAGGAAGTTCTCAGGCTCCCCTTTGTAACATCAGCTCTCAAAGGAAAGGCAAAAGCATCCCTCATAAGGGAGAGAGCAAAAGGAAGCTCAATGTAGGGCTCACCACCAGCTTCTTCTGCACCAAGCGCTCTCAGAGGTGAGACCTGTGAAAGAGCTCAACAGTGAGGGCAGAGGAGCTTATCATTGTTTTTAATAAGCAGCTGACTGGTATTTTTTGCATGTCCCACCTAAAGCAGTAAGCTACATGGATAGGGGTTGTGGTTGTTAGTACCACGCATCTTCCCACTGTCATTCGGCTGTTTAACTGTGTAAATTAGGACCTGATCCTAAAAGTGGGCAGATCCTCACACCAGGCTGCCTCTGCCTCTAGCAGACACATTAATGCTTTGGACCTCCGTGTCCTTTTGCTCTAGTTTAGGTCCTAGTGATATTATTTAGAATAGTGATATTATTCTATCACCGGGTTTATAAAGAAGAATTTCAAGAGTCATGCAAGTGATAAATTAATTCAAATGTAATGTCCGCATCTCTGTCATGCCATCACCCAGGTTCCTTCTCCATTTGTCCTTATGGACAGTGTGTTGATATATTTCTATTAAAGTGCCAGGTTTTATCATGCAGTAGAACTTCCTGGGTTTCATTTCTAATGCTGCCTAAAATGAGAGGATCCATGGAAGCATCCATGATCTGCATCATTCATGACCCTGAGTTGTTTTGTGGGTCACTACTGAGAGTGTTTTAATTGAGCTAAATAGAGCATACGAAAGATCAATGGAGCATTGTGAGATTTTCTCATGTAAGTTAAAGAAGGCACAACTGTTTAATTCTGTACTTGCCTTCAGCCCAAGAGACCCATTTTTTAAATTGTATTTTGATTATATTGCACATTACCTTTACAAATTCTGCATGACAGACTTAGGGTTAGGTTAAACTGTGCTTTGGTTAAAATATTTATATAATAAAGCTTTTCAGTGATGTTAAACTCACTAATTCCTGTGTAAATGACTGACAGTTTCAAAGCAGGATTTCCAAACAGACACGCTGCTGGTCTGTCACAGCTTAGGTCAATAAGGAAACTGGCAGCTTTTTAGAAGATCCTAAAAATAAATTTTGAAATAGTTGGAATGGTTAAACTGATAACTAGACTGTTGAGTTCTTGAAATGACAGGTTTTGAAATTGTCTTATGGCATATAGCTGCTCGAGATTATTTCTGCTGGAGGGAGAGAGGAAAAGGCTCTGCCTTCCCACAAAGGTTTCTGAACTGCAATTTTTTCTCATTCATCCTGAATCTTGCTGGCTAGTTAAATGATTGGATTATCAGGATTTAGTGATTCTGAATAATTTCTTTGTTTTATCATCTTTATAATTTTAAAATACTGTATTATGAATTAATTAAGACTTCAACATGAATAATAATGGATCAGACCAAAGTAACGTACAAGTTTTCAACAGTTTCTAATCTTTCAAAATATTGTAATTGAGTTTTGAAGAAACCAGTGCTTTCATGATGAAAACATATTTTCAATTAAAAATATTTAATTGAAAAATTCTGCAACAGCTATTTTAATTATCACTGAATAAAAATAAGATAAAATGCTGTACAGAAAAACTGAGAAAGATCGTATCATCACATATTAGAAACACAGCAGTCTTTTTTCGTACTCTGTTCATGTGTTAGTTAAAAACTGTTACCCTAAATGCTGAAAAAGATGAAAAGAGAGCATTTTCAGCTATTACCTACATATTTAATGACTGTATGGCAGGTATGGTGGGCATGTGCCTTTTCAAACTTCATTGAACTATAAACCTTATATTATGCAGAACAAAACAGAATGCAATTTATTTTAAACATTTTATTGTCAGAAAAATAATGAAGATGATAGAACAATACAACACTAAATATTTGGTAATAGCATTCATTAAAAGCCTCATTTTTTTAGTAATTCATGCTTTTATGGCAATTTATTTAAAATACTTGCATTAACTTTGCTTTAAGTCAACTGGGTTTAAAAGCTAGTATTGAATATGTAAGTAATGTCATAGGAGTCATGTTTCAAAGACTCCATTTTGTTGGCCTCTCTAAGAGTAGAAGCAGATGCCTTTTTTTGTATGTATAAATGAACTCCTAGAACATCTTTTGTATGAGTTTATCAGTAACGTGCCACTGCATGTTCTCTGCCCCTTGTTGATCTCTTCAGGTGGGACATATTTGGAGCCGTCATTGGTACCGAATGTGGGACACTGGAATCTGGCTCAGCTGTGGTATTTCTCAGAGACGGAGAAAGAAAAATATGCACTCCTTACATGGATGCTACAGGTTATGGGAACTTAAGATTTTATTTCAGTATGGGTGAGTATATATTCCTAATGTAATACAACATATGAAGCACGTGAGATTTAAATTGCTCAGTGTGCATAGGAATTTTTAAATACTGCTCACAAGAGGATAGCTCTGATTTGTGACTGTGATGCCCATGAGGATGTAAGACTGACCACTGCTGGTCAGATGAGAGTCCACCCTTCTGGATGCCCACACAGGTGTACAAACACGGTAGGCACGCAAATAGACCTCCCAGAAATATTCTCCCAGATGAGACTGACTTGCAGATGAAAATTTCTGCTTTCTGAACCAAACAGGGCACTCTGGGTTTAGTAGCCCTTGGTGTGCTTTTCTTCCATGGATTTATCCAGCCTTTTTTTTTTTTTTTTTTGGCTGATACAAACATTGAGCATCAGGTTAAAACAGTTCAATATAGAAGTTATATGAAGGTGTGTCCATGTCAGATCAGTGTCTAAACTTCCTTTATAGTTAGAGGAGATATGGTCAGTGTCATTGCTGGAACAAAACGTTCAGCTCATTGTGAGATAGCTGTGCTAGACCAGCCGAGCAGCTCCCTGGACCCCACTGACTGCACGGGTTGGATCCCCACTGATATAAAGGAAGCTTAAGCACCTGGTGCACACATAGATGTGGGTTCACACTTGTTGAGTCCTCAAGCGGGATTTGTTGCACAAGCACAGGACGTTGTTGCCACTTGAGGTGTCCAGGTGTTTCTGAGACATCAGCACAAGGCTGGCAGATATAACCTGGGGCTTGGTGGAAATCACAGCCTGCTGGAGTAGCAGGTAGGTGAGGCAGCCTCTCCACAGTGTCTAAAGTGATCCTTGGTGCTAGTGTTTAATCAACTGAACCTGCCTGTTGTGCCCACAGCTCCATAGGTTAACAATTATTCATGTGAAGTAACATCTTCTGTGTCTCAGATCTTCTAATGTCCCTTAGTCACCAATGTCCCTTATTATGTCATTAGAAGCAATAGTCATACCTTTGTCATCCTTACCACACTGCAAAGGATGATTTATAGGTACCTGTCATATCTGCCTGCAGTCGTATCCATGTAGACCCTGGTGTTCATCCATCAGAGTCAACAGGGTTGCACCCGAGGGTGAGACAGGAGTAGCACAGAGGTAGAGCAGCCTTACCTAGTTGAACCCATAGAATAGTTTCTGCTCTTACTATATTCATAAACATTTTCCTCTGCTAATGTGTTGGCCCAGGGCGAGAGTCACACAGAGTGTGCTATAGTGTGCTATGGTCTTGGAGAAGTTATGGCCTATACGTGGTACCCCTCATGAAAAGCACGATGCGGTGTTAGCATTATCTGTAGACGTTCCCTGCCGGGACAAAGTGCAACCTCAGTCATTTACCAGGGCTAAGAAAGCAGCTAAGAACAAATCCATGCTGTCACTTCCCCTCTCCACTGTTGTCAGCGCAACTGCACTAATTGGCTGTTGCAACACACCAAAATCCCTATGAACATGGTGGTTATCATTCATTCCCTCACAGTGTTTTTCCAGAACTTTTATTTTGCACATAGAGGAAATTGTATGAAGTTATTCTCTCAACACCATGTTTAAAGGAGGTGGGTATTTTTGCTTAAAAGTAGAGAATAATAGAATAATAAAGGGGGAAGCAGAGACTAAACTTGTGACCTCCACAAGCAACCTTCTGAATCAACAAGAATGAACACACTTTATTTAATGAGTGGAAGACCTCGTGTTGTTGTCCCAAGTTACCGCACATCTCGTCTGTGTTACATGAATTACCAATAAAGCACAGGAAAAAGAGGATGCCTTTTCTCAGTTCTTCCAAGCATTACAACACCTGCAACAGAAACAGGAAATAAATTTGCTCAACCTTCTGAACTTGGGGGAGAAGCTGTCAGCACATGCAGGGACAGAGGATAGTGGGATATCACTTGAAAAATGTATTCTGTATGTACTTGTAAATTAAATAAATAGTAGTTTAAACATTCGGGCAGAGGATTTGAAAGGACACAGGGATGCTCCTTATTATGGTATAATACACATCAAAGATGCACATCTTAACTAGTTCTGTGGACTGCTTTGCCTAGTCCATTCCAAGAACTGGCCATCTGTAATGAAATGAGAAAGTCTTTCGTATATGGAACTTTTCTACTTTAGAGACTTTTCAGAGAAGCTTCCTCATCCTGTTTTTTTCTCTTGTGTTTTTTTAAATACCTGTGGTACCCGTGGTGTACAGGGAAATGGTGTTTCCTGTTTCAAATACAGTACTTTGTTTTAAAATCTTTTCTCCAGAACACCAAACTAGTGTGATGATGCCCATCTCATAACTATAATGCAGAACTTAACACTCGTATTTGCCAATACACCTGCTCTTTTGGAGAAGGTAAAGAAGTATTTTAGGTTCTACCAATATGAAGATATTTTAAATGCTGTCCCATTCCAGTGAGGTGACCATGTCACATGTTTTGTGTGATGTAATAGACTCCATCCATCCCTTTGAGGATATGGTGTAGACAGTAGAAGTAGCAGCACAACAAATAAGGTACACAGCAGTATTCCTTGTTTCCTACTAAGAACAAGTTCTCAGCTGTGAAACTATCAGCTGAGAAGTATTTAAGAGATCCTCACAGATGATGTGTGTGGCTGCATGGAGTGTGAGTACTAAACAACAGTTTACTGACAAGGACTCAAAAGCAGAGCAGTTCTATGTAAATACAATTTAAAGCATACAGACAGGGGTATTGCTTTGGGCACAGCATTTACTATTAAAATTGTTTTGATAAGATGATTGAGAGAGGTACTGGAGGTTTTCATAATTGTCAACCCCCTTGATCTCTGGCATGGTGTGTCTGATCAAATAGTTCTTACACACTGTGACCTTAGGGCTGATGATCTTTTGTTTCATATCCTAAGTTAAATAGCATCTGGTTGTAATTATTTTCGTAATTATGGCTGCATGATATGATTCCACTTTCCAATAACAAGGACTTCAATTAATTTTGTTCTCCCTCAATTGTGTGCTGTACAGGGGGAACCTGCGATTCTGGAGAATCCCATGGAAATGATGTCATACTTTATGCCAAGATTGAAGGCAGGAGGGAACACATACCTCTTGATACCCTGACCTATGCTGCTTACAAGGTAAGCCATCTTAAACAAAGTAGGTGGCTGGGGTGGAGAGATCAATCTGTTTTCAAGCCACCACAACAATGTTGTATGTTGAATTCCACAGGGAGGGTCAGACATGACCTTCCCAAGCACATCAATCATGTGCAGGTCTCACAGTGATGGGGTGCCTTTGCAGCACAGCTCTGCAGTCATTGCTGATTGCTCCACCCCCAAGCAGGACTGTGGCGTTGGCCAGTACTAGGGTAACAGGCAAATGGGCAACAGGGTTCAGTGATAACGTCTTCTCACAAATAATTACTTTGTCTGCACTCAAGCTCCTGCTAGCCACAGTTTGATATTCAAGAGCCATGTCCTGAGAAGGTCGGTCACGGTGGGATCAGTGGCTGGGAGGAGAGTGACTCAGAAATGCCTGGATGTCTTTCCCATGCCTACTGCAGGAATTTTCACATTTTACACTTTTTCTTTCCCTTTTAAATACAGTTGTGTGCCCTCTTAGAGGGTCCGCAGTGATGTGGGCATGAACTCGGCCATAGGAGGCGGTTGCTGGCAGCGTGCACAGGCAGTGTCTCCTCTGCTAATAGTGGAGCCTCCTTCCAGCCACCGCCACCACCCTCAGGCAGGACACTAAGGACCTGGAGCTTGCTGCCACGATCCTTCCTGTCTAGGGCAAGGAAGCACTTAGACCACGGGTACTCTGGATAACCCAGCCATGAGGTGTCCTTATTCTGCTGCTGTAAAAAAGGCAGCAAAAATTGATATGTAATACATACAGACATGGATGAGAGAAGAGATTGAAATCCAGTATGCTTATACAGTGTGTGGGAAATTTGGTGGTAAAGATGCAGCTGATTTCAAGCAGAGGTCTGTATGACCATTTATCCTGATATTTTGATGAGGATTAAGTTCCTTTATATTTTTGTATGCAGACAGCAAATGTTTACAGTCGGGCTCGGCCTGAGTTTGGTTGAGTCACTTGCATTGTTTCATTGTGCGTGGCTTCCCTCCTCTCCTGCTTCTGTGTGAAAGACAGGGTAGAACCTTTTTAAAACTAAGGAAGCCGTAATTGTAAAATAATAAAAAATTAATTGGGTAACTCGGGGAGAGATAGGATCTGTAATTACACTGAATTCATTGTGGAGTTTTTTTTAAAACAAGCAGTTTTAAAGCTGACATCCTCTTTTGACATAATAAAGTTCTAATTATGTTGCTTTAGGACAAAGGCTAAGCTTTGTAAAGGCAGTGCTTTATTTCACAACGTAACGTCCTCCCTGCATACGCCTGTGAACTCACGCAGTTACTCCATTCTCACATATTCAGACTAGACATGCCATTACCCTCCATTTGCTTCTGTGAGCTGAAAGGCTCCAGGACAAAGATCATCTTCCATTACTAGCTGAGCACTGGCAAAACAAACTGGTATTTTTCAGAATGCAGGAGGTACAGTCTTTTCTGCAGTGCCTTTACAACCAACCAATCTGATCCCACTAAGATGAAAAGCGACACCGGTATCCAGAGTGTTAATCGGCTGTGCATATAATATAAAATACTTTTATTTGGGATCTTCTGTGGAAAAAAATGGCTAAAATAGTTAACAGAAATGAAGCAAGTAGAGAGAAAAGCATGTTTGGTTCAGCAAATTTGAAGTTGCTTTTCTATTTTAAATAGTACCTTGTGACCCTTTTAAAATAGTATTTGTTTTATTTAAGCCTGGTTTAATTTCTTTTAAAGGTTCCATCTTTGGTTTCTGTTGTCATTAGTCCGGAGCTGCAGACTCCTGCAACCAAATTTTGCCTGAAGCAAAAGAGTCACCAAGGCCACAACAGGAATACCTGGGCTGTGGATTACTTCCATGTCCTTCCAGTGCTCCCTTCCACGGTGACTCACATGATCCAGTTTTCCATCAATTTAGGTTGTGGAACTTACCAGCCTGGTAACAGGTACAACTAGTGAGATCTCTCTTTTGATTATCAGCTTTCTAGTACATTTTGCTTTGTAATATCTATATGAGTATTGGGAATTTTTTTCTCAGAAAGAATGGAGCCAATTAATAATGACAAATATAAGCTGCTCAAAAGTTAATGTTTCTCCTGATCTCCACAGACCCAGATTTATGTATCTCACATGCAATAAGGAGTCTATTAAATAGCTTTACAGGTCAAAACTTGCTTTTCTTAGTCCATTATTCTGAAATATGCTTATGATTTCAGAGCAACTTTTGCTTCGGTTTCTAATGGATATGAGATTTACCTCTTAATACTGTGTAAGGGGGAGAGTATTAAAAGCAGCAGCAGCAACCTGCCCTGCTGACCTCTCAGAGATTACTGATGCCACAAGCATATCTAATTCTTCTAAGACTGGTGATAAGTGGTCCTCATGTTACTGACTGTCAGTGTGAGGACCTCACTGTCTGTAGACTGGCCACAGAATTCTTCTGGCTTCACTTCATCGGGCGATTCAATATGATTTTTTTTCCATGGAGTTATGGGAGAGGGAAAGGGAAATAAGGGAGTCATTTGCTGCTCCATATTTTGTAGAATCGTAGAGTAGAACTGCCAGTACTGAGGAGTTTGGCTCTGCCTCCCTTGCGAGTGCCCTCTGCACCATCCCAGGCTGCTGTAGCTCACCCTTCCTCACCAGGCTGAGCAAGCCGCTCCTCAGCCCCTCCTAGCTTGGTGCTTGAGGCCACAGACGTCTTGGTCATCCTTTGCTCCACCTCTCCAGTTTCCTAACATCCTTCTTCAAACAGGGGACCCACAACCAAACTGTCCGCTGTCCCTCTTCCCTTATGTGCGTGTGAGACCATCTATCCTGATATTTTGATGGGGATTAAGTTCCTTTATGTTTTTCCAGAGTCAAGAGTTTAAAGTAAGATACTCTAAGTGCTTTCACATCCATGTCCTGTGGCACCTGCTTCTGAGTGGAGAAGGCTGCGTTAGCACTGACAGTCCAGGCAGCCAGGCAGGGCAGCAGAATTCAAGGGGCAGCAAAAATCAAGGCATTGCACTTATCTCTGCTAGGAAGGGAAGGCAGCAACGTTTTTCTACAAAAGTGAAAACTTTTCCTGTAAACACTCTTGACCTGTAAACGTGTTACATAAAGTCTCTGTCTCAGTCTGTTATCTTATGGGGGCTGGTATATATTTGGAAAGATTAATATTCTTCCTTTGTGTAAACTATTTCTGAAGCAGAAGTGAGCTTCTTCATAACAAAAGCACTGGATCCCCATTATGCCTATTTGTATTTCCCAAATAACGCAGCATGTCCCATCTCTTGGTGTACAGCATTATTCAGAATGCTTTCATTACTTGCAAATGTGAGACTCGCACTGAATATATGCAGCAAATACAGCCCTCCAAGGTATCAGTACAGTTAAATCTGAAATTAGTCAAAACTTCCATGAACCGTTTTAATACACACCTACAATATCACAGTGATGGTACCTTTAAATGAAGTAATATTCTCAGCAAATTATAATGAAAAGTTATAATCCAATAATTTAGTATTGAGGTGATGAATTATGACTTTTCTAATGTTCCACTGACATTACATAAAATCAAACAGAATATTAGAAGCTAATTATATGGAGGAAATTACAAGAGTATTTCAGTAAAATACTAAATCCATAATAAATCAAGCACTTTTTGTATTACTGTTTCAAGGTCTTCAGAATGTAAGACATCTAAGGATTTCCTTACACTCTTAAATTGTAAACAATGGGCTTTATGAAATATGCAGTGAAATAGGGAAGGAAAATATTTTTTTTCTGAAAATTGAACTAGTCAATTAACTTTTGGGGGAATGGGTTTAATAGCTCGTTGCCATAGACTCAGTGAATGGTCTCATAGTTTCCAGTTCTCTAATGTCACTGCCTGCACATGGATGGTTTGGTTTACTACTAGTCTATGAAACTAGAGAACTGCAGCCTTTTCCCAAGCAAATCTGGAGTTTTCACATGTGCTTATGTCACAAAATTCACCAAAATTCGCCACTGAGCACTCCAGGCTCTGTGAGGTGGAAGAAAGCCTCAAAAGATCACTGTAGCTGAGCAGTGCAGAGGCTCCCATGGCCCCCGGGGGCTGTGTGCCATGGGGGCTCTCTGAAGGATGGGTGCCCTTCCCCCAGTCCCCTCCACCCTCTGTGGTCCTCACCAGGGGCTGCCTGCTTTCACTGTTCCACAGTGCCTTTCTGATCCCTGTTTAGGCACGATGGTTGGAGGAGGCAGGTGACTGGGGAGTCCAATGAAGTCAATACTTGTCAGCAATGAAAGGGAAGAGCCAGCCAGTGCATGGATAACTAATGGTCTTTTACCACCTTCTGAAGACGTAATGGTTAGCCGCTGGCAGTTGTGAGTGTCCTGTGCTCACATGATGCTGTCTAGCTCTGATTAACGCAAGTTTTCTCCTCATTATTTTTGAAACCATTTCTAGCTGAAATATACAAGTAACATCAGCTCATTTAACAGCAGCGGCCTAAAAAAAGTGGCTAGACTGTGGTAAAACAAGGACTAGCTGTTTAGACAGTCCTCAATCTATAAGCTACCCTTTTGGTTTTTAAACACAGATTTGTTTCACATTTGTATTTTCAGGAATTTTTGTATTCAAAGTCTGCTTAAAATTATTTCACATTTCATCGTCAGTTATTAGGAATAGCAGATTTGGTGGTTTCTCAGAGTTGATACTGCTACATTCGTGTCTATGCCAGGTGGGCTCACGGTGTCTTTCTACTTTCTTTCCTTCACTGTGTTATCAGTGTCAGCTTGGAGTTTTCAACCAACCATGGTCGTTCCTGGTCCCTGCTTCACACCGAGTGTTTGCCTGAGATATGTGCTGGGTCTCACCTCCCCCACAGCACCGTCTATGCCTCTGAAAATTACAGCGGGTGAGAGTGTTCTCTGCAAAGCTGAGATGCAAGATTAGAGAAGTGAATTATAGGTGACAGAAGAAAGCAGCAAAGCGCACCACCCTGTGTCATCTTTCATTTTTGACTGGCTGAGGATAGCAAGGAAGGGGTGTTGTGGTCTCCCTGGCTGCCCAGTAATGGAATTTGAAATACATGGGGCTGCTTCTGTGGTATAATATTATTTTTCTGATGCTGAAGATAAATAACAAAAAAACCCCAACTTGTGGACAGCATGCTGGTAATTAGAAGAAAAGTTATACCTTGTCAAAGCCACAGAAGTTTTCTTCTTAGTCAAAGGAACCATCAGTCAAAACCATATTTACATCCTCAGGCACCTTTACTCACTTGGAATCCCAATGCTGGGTTATAATAAAGCACATCTGTACTTCTGCAGATGGAAATGGATATTAGTGTCACTTTGTTATACCAACCCTTCTCTTTATTAAGTCTCTTCGGTTCTGTTCTGACCATAAAATGAACTGTGACACCTTGTTGCGCGGTGCAAATCCCATGTCTGTGTATCCTTCGTATCCCAGCTTCCACAGACACTTCACAGCCGTGGCAATGACTATGGGAAGAAAGTGTATTTGAAGCACTGCTGTGATCTGGTGACCCCACTCCCCATTCCTCTACCATTTTCATAGGAACCATGACCCACAGTGTGTGTAGGAAGTGTAGCCCCCATGGATGATACGAGAATGATGGCCCAGACCGCAGCAGGCTAAATTTTCTCAACCCCAAGGTTTTCCACCAAACAGAGCTCAGTTGTACCAAAAAGTTTAATTCCGTATGCAATTTAGGACATACTCATTGTGACAGAAGCTGCTACAGCAAAGCAGGTTAAGGTCTTTGCTGACTTCATGCATTCATACCGGGGGGGCGGGGGGATGGCTGGGTTTGATAATATAATAATTAACATTCATGTAGTGTATGAAAATATCATGGGTTATATTCTTTTTCATTTGTGTTTTCTAAAGCTGCAGTAACTTCACTCTTTCATTTGAGCAGATTCTAGAACTAAAAATTCTCACAAAACTTCTAGTATAAGTAAACAAATCTGCAAAACATACTGTTGCTTAATGACTATCAGTGTAAAATGCTAGCATTTGTTTTATATGTATTTCAGGTGGAACCGAATAACTATTCCCCTTCCTAATGCTGCATTAACAAGTGACACCAGGATTCGATGGAGGCAAACTGGACCAATCCTTGGAAATATGTGGGCAATTGATAATAGTTAGTATTCTTATCCATAATCATGATACATCAGAAGAGTAAACTTCTGTATGCTGTTCCAAGTAAACATATTGTCTACAATCACAAGTCAAAGGATTTTCAGTTTGTTACATTCCTTTTCTTCTTATCTGCAATTGGTAACAGGTGCATTTTGAAGAGAGAGGGGAATTCTGCCATTTGAAAAGACAATAGCCCAGTAGATTGCCTTTTTTTTTTTTTTTTTTTTTTTTTTTTTTTAATAATGGAATGCTTCCCAGGAAAAGATATTGGTGGCAAGAGCTTAATATAACATTTCCTCTGACTGCTTAGTCCTAGTTACTTTGGTATTTATGTACTACACTGCACTATTAAGGACACATACTGCGCCAGCCTAAGCAGCAGTTGCAGCATCTGGGACATATTTTTCCTTCTGGACATAGAAGACCTTCACAAAGCAGTGCTGCTACCAAAAGACTGACAAAACTTTTACATTGTTCACAGTATCTTTAGGGGGGGAAGTACCATCTGTTTCAGGGAACTGTTCTTCCTTTTGGAAATTATTTTTCATTTACCTGTTCTTTAAACAGATGTGAAGAACTGGGAGAAGCCTATACTGACTCATATAATTATAAAACTTAGTGCAGAGGATAACCAGGGCCAGTCTTGAAAGGAAATACTTTAACGCACAGAAAAAGTATTTGGCAACACAGGATAAAATAGATACAATGTATGGAATGCAGAAATAAGCATGATTGAAAAAGCTAACTATGAGAAGATGCAAGTTTTTTTAGCATGCGCATTAGCCCTGAATGATATGGAACTAACTACATCCAAAATTTGTTTCGTTAGATGTGTGAGGTATGCAATTTAAACATTTATGGTGATGTACAATAGCCCGTGAAATTTTGTAATGATTCCTGGTAAGGTTTGATAGGGAGCCTGGGAATGGCACACAGTTACATTTTGCAAAATTCTTAAAATAGATTAATGCCTACTTTTGAAAAGAAAATCCTTGAAGCTGATAAGGCAGTGCCACAAATGAAAGTTTTTCATGGAAAGTAATGAAAATTATTCTCTTAATCATATGACTGGGAATTAGCATCATCTTAACATTCTGGATAGCCTATTAATGCTTGTCTTTAGAGATAATGATATGCATCAAAAAGAAAATAAAATGAAGGGAAAACTGAGGTATGTAAACTAGATGTCTGTGAGTATCTGCAAAAATTAGTTCCAAATTCTTTACAACAGGACAAAACAACAAGATTCTGAAAATCAATTGGCAATTCATCTGTCTGCGCCACCCTTACTTGCAGAACAAAATACAATTCCATCAAAGGATGCTGCATGCTCCAGTGTGTGCCATCCCAAAAGAAGTTTTACCAACTATCTGCCTAAAAAGTGCCCATTCCAAAATGCATTTGAGGTGTAGAACCATGATACGGGAATAAGGTCTTAAAGATGAACATGTTTCTGAGGTTCTGCATGCCTCTTTGTTAGATACTAGTGCAACTGAAGCTTTACACCTTATTGTAGGAAAAGCCTTATAAATATTGTCAAGCCACTCAAATTCTTGAAGAGAGGAAGATTTTCAAGGATTCAGCACTCTGACTTTTAGCTTCACAACTGTTTCTTATGTGAATTAAGTTTTAAATGAAATCTGGAAGCTGGCCATCTTTTAGAAACACTGGAAAACTGCCAATTTCCATAAAGCTTTTTTCATTTTGAACGACAACATTACGTCTTTAACCCTTCTACTTTTACCACCCCCTCAAAAAGACCTCAAAAGACACAAATAAATCAAACAGAACAGAATTTTTGCACCCTGAAAAGTGAGAAAATCTAGAAATCACATGAAATCTGATGGGGAGTTAGTTACAGGGAGTAACTAACAGGGATTTAAAGTGCATCTGCCAGGGGGTACTGACACACTGCTATGATGGGCAGCATCATAAATCTAGGAGAGGGAATAAGTGCAGCTTGTTATAAATGATTTCAAATTGGTGGCTATTTGGCTGACATTCCAAAAGTCACAGTGTGAGTGGATAACTCCAAGTAATAGGCATTCTTCAACAGAAAAGATGACGCTATTCATGGTTAAGGCCTGTTTATCATATTGTATTGAAAAAACATTGCCTGTAAGTTACCACTTTGGGCTACACGCAGCTTAATGCATTTGGTCTATAGCCAGATCAATGCTTTTCTTTATAGTAGTGCAGAGATACAGATTGTACTGAGATTTACTCATCTTTCCATTCTTCATATTTATCACAAAGTATCAACACTGTCGATTCGGAGTCATTGGAGGAAGGTGAAGTAAAAGAATAAAACAAGCCTGGAGTATTTTTGAGCACATATTATATGGAGGTTTATTCCATTTGAAAGAGTCAGTGAAAGTGTATGATATTGCATAGTTACTTAAGATATATCAGGGCAGGTTTTAATTCCAGTAAGTCCTGTGAATAACTATGTGGATTTCAGTGAAACAAGCAGTGGCACATTTTTAAAATCTGCAAGACTGCTATTGGAATGTACTAATATAGGTATTGGATTACATCTCCAAAATAAGATGAAGAAAAGGGAAGGCAAGAAAATGGTCAATGCATAGCAAATCATCTGATCTCATTCACAGTCTTAGAAAAATCAGGTAAATTAATTAAAACATCACTCAGGCCACACATAGACATTACCCATTAAATAATAAATTATCCATGGCTATCCTTGATACAGTCAAACACATTTTATCCTTTTGTAGACCTCTTGCAGCTAGTGGGATTAAGATAAATATAGTAACTGTATGAGCAGGTCTGTATACTTTCTTGTATTCATTATATTCTGTTTATCACATAACACACGTTCGTTTAACTGGTTTCTTTTCTCTGCAGTTTATATTGGTCCATCTTGCCTCAAATTCTGCTCAGGGCGAGGACAGTGTACGAGAAATGGCTGCAAGTAAGAGTTATAATTCAGTACTTGTATTCAATTTCTGTCACATAGTTCACTTGATGATCTGAAAGTTGAAGTGATTTTCATTTCAGCCCTTGCTTTTTTGAGATGACTAAATATAAAACTAGCATAGCCTCCAGAATGCGTAAAGCTCACTGGAGAGCTAAAGATCAATCTTCCTAAACAGCAGCATATTTAACTATTTTTTTATAATTTTCTTTTGGGAGAGAGTCTAACTTTCAGTTCAACTTAAAATGTGCTACAGACCACACCGAAATGTCAGCGATGCATGCTTTATACTGGTTTTAGAGGTGATTTGGGACTGGATCACTTTCATATTAAATTTTGGGAAAGAATCACAATTTTCATAGTTCTAATATCCCATAGCCTAACAGATCTCAAGGACAGAAGGTCAGCACTCCACTTTTTTTCTGAAAACTTGGCTTGTTAAAAGGGTTTCAGCCTAAAAAATAAAGCTATTTACTCAAAACCTGTAAGCCCATTCAAAACGTTGCTGTACTATTTTTAGTTATTAACAGCAGCGTGACCCACAGCGTGTTCTGTTCTGTTACTCAGTTTCTTGTAATCACATCTGACACACTACAGATAAAATCAAATTAATCATGTTATATATGAACAACTGTAAATTATGTCGGCAGTATTTTTGTTCCAAAAATGAATAAAAATATTTCTGTATTGAGTGTTATCTGTAGATTGGTGGAGTGTTCATAACTATGATTTTTCAAAATTGGAAAAGTAAGCACTAGCTAAAAGGACACCACTGGCTATGCAATACCTAAATAGAGTTTAAAGAGGTTCTTGGTCCTTAGATTTCAGAGGGACTTGGTAGGCATCTTCACTTCATGGACAAGTGCAGACACTGTTGGTTTGCCAACCAGCCACAGGAGAAGACAAGTCATTAATTGTGCTGTTCAACCTTCCTCACCTGCAGGTGCGACCCTGGCTTTTCAGGGCCGGCGTGTGAGATGGCATCGCAAACCTTTCCCGTCTTCGTCTCGGAGAGCTTCACCAGCTCCCGCCTTTCCTCCTACCACAGTTTTTACTCCATCCGGGGGGCTGAGGTCAGCTTCGGCTGCGGTGTCCTGGCCAGCGGCAAGGCCCTGGTCTTCAACAAGGATGGGAGGCGCCAGCTCATCACCGCCTTCCTTGACAGCTCCCAGTCCAGGTGAGAGGGAAGGAGCAGTAATATGAGGCAAAGAATTTGGGGTACCCCTCCCCTTCCAGCTACAACCTTGTGTATTATTAAGCCCATTGTTTTAGCAGGAAGAAAAGTTTTTAAAAACCATCTAGTTCCATATTTTCATGGTGATTTCATAGCCTTGCCTTTTTTCCTCCTGCTTTGTAAACAACAGAGCCCAAAACAGACTGGAGGGAAGTTATTGTACAGCTCGGATGGAAAATATGAAATGTTAATATCAAACCTGAGTGTCAAAGCCAAGTGCTAATTAATTATTTATAAGGTTGTGTTTATTTGACACCTTGTGGCAGCTGATTAGATCCATTCACTATGTCTCCCTCCCCTTCAGTGCCTAATAAATAATTAAATGCTGTAATGATTGGCATTTTTTAACTATATGTGCCACATTGCATTACTTGACAGTAAAAACAAATCATGTGTACAAAACCCCATAACTGATATTTATCAAAATTTGTCTGGATTGAGAAGATCTGAAAACAACCCGGTTAGGAAAAAAAAGCCAAAAACCAAACCACTATGCAAACGGTACCCTATAAATACTTGTGTAATTCTGATTCAGGTTCCTGCAGTTCACACTGCGCCTGGGCAGCAAGTCAGTGCTGAGTACCTGCAAGGCACCCGACCAGCCCGGGGAAGGAGTGCTGCTGCACTACTCCTACGACAATGGGATTACTTGGAAACTATTGGAACACTATTCTTACCTCAACTACCATGAGCCAAGGTATGTACATAAACATTACAAAGAGTGTTATCTACATGCAGGTAATGCTGGTAGTGGCAGTCTATGTCAATGTGGAGAGTAAGTACATCTGCCCATACACCCCAGTGTGGGGGTGAGTGCAGTGAAAAACTTTTACTGCACCCTGAAAGTTACTGCTTTGCCTTAAAATTTTGCAGCTGTTTTGGGCACTTCCCATTTTTGCCTGCTTCTGTAAAAATGAATGTATGGATTTAATGGCATTTAAGTCT
Source organism: Falco rusticolus (assembly GCF_015220075.1). NCBI lineage: Eukaryota > Metazoa > Chordata > Aves > Falconiformes > Falconidae > Falco > Falco rusticolus. The sequence goes on from NC_051191.1 coordinate 16,367,212, forward strand.
TGGGTGATGTGACAGAAGAAGCTGAGGCAGTGCGGGATGAGGGATAGAAATGTACTTGTGGGAAACAGAGGCGTGCCTCTTCCCATGGAAGCAGCCAATTGTAAAGAAAAATTAACATAAATTATTTGTAGCTTTGAAGCCGTAGACACCTTCACTACACCATCCTCTGGGATTAGGAGTTTGCAGTCAGTGCAGGAAAGCTGGGATCTCATTGTGAGGGTCTCTCCAGGTCAGCAGGCAAGTTGTGCCTGCTCCCACTGTGGCTGTGCCCATGCCTGTGGGTCGGACTCGGTGCCCTGAGAGAACCTGCTGGTGACTGTGCCTGGGAATTGTACAAGTCACAAAGAAACTGAACAAAAAGCTCATCTCATCTAGCAGCGCTTATGTTTGGTGACAGATTTGAGAGGAAAGTATCTGATGTATTTGGAAAGATGGTGTTGTTTACAGCTACATTTGTGAGACCATCCGCCAATTTTAATAAAGCATTACAAAATCAGGACTCTTCATGAGCACACCTGTACTGCAAGCCCAGGACAATCTGGGCTGGGTCTCTGCAAACCCACTCAAACCTAGAAGCATCCATCTTCATGGGGTACTGCAGCAGAACCAATAAATCCCAATGAAAGGAAATGCTCTTCAAGGGAGCACACGAGAGGCAGAGCCAGCGATGGCATTGCAGGTCCCATCCCAGCAGGTCCATTCCTGCCACAGGGCAGCTTTGCACTGTGCATTGCCCTGTGTCCTCTTCTCTACCCCTCCACCCAGTTCCAGGATAATGCCTGAGCCAGCCTTAGGGTGGGACTGTAGGTAGGCTGCAAGTCACTTTAACTACGTACAACTTTCATTATTTATATTTATCCAGATCAGATCAATGTACTGAAAAAAATATTAGATTTCCTCACCTTGTTAATAACTCAGTACAAAATTACAATATACAAAATGTGATTAAGAATATTTAAATGGAATAAAAAAATTGTAACGTTAAATATATTTCCTGGGAGCTATAAGAAATACTCAAAAATCTGAAAGGAATGACTGTATTTGGTAGAAGTATATCACAGTAGACTTTAATTTCTGAAGTTTTAAATGTTTCCAAAGGAAAGATCCTATGTACTGGAACACTCATAAGCCTTCTTCAGAATTCCCTTTCCCATCCTTTATTATAGTCACATATATATTTTATATGCCCCTGTTTCTAATTCTTACATTCAAGATTACAGCTCTAGGAATTATATTTCCCTAAAGGTTTTTAATATATAGCACTATGAAATTTTTATAACAAAAAGGAAAATACACATTCTGGTGACTGATTTTAATGAAGTTTAAGATATAAATGTAGTAAATTCTATTGATGTCAGAGACTTCTTTTGCTTTTGAGATTAAGTATGAAACACAATTTCTGTTGTTCTGACAGAGCAAAGAGCTAAGCACAACATACACAAGTTAGAAAGGTTTTGCCGTGGGATATCTGTAGTCCATTCTGGGTAGATGTAAAAATGACAGACATACAAACCTGAAGATAATGCTGGCAATAATTATGATGAAGAACATGAAGAAAGCTTTACCTTTTCATATTATGTTGTCTGAAGATATCAGCATTTTTGGTAACATAGATGGACTGCTGCAAAGTTTGGCAATCAATCTGTATCCAGAAATTTAATTAATCTTCAGTCATACAAAAAATAATTACACATTTAATGTTCTGCTGAAAAGGTGCATTTAATCTGCTAACATTTGACAGCTGCATTTTTCTTCTGAGCAGAACAGCGGTGGCTTTTCAACATTAGGTATGCGCATAGCTTGAAAGAATGAGATCAGAGCAAAGGTCTCCCAGCTGGTTTTTAAGAAATCTAATGGTAGCTGGTAATGTTAGTAGGAACACTTTTCTTCTCTGCAGCAGAAAAGTCATTAGCAAGAATCCCCCTCCCTCTCCATCTATCTCAAACAAATCAAAGCCAGACAGGAGAAGCTGTTATAACTGGAGATGTAGTCAGGTTCTGCATACTAACATATGTGCCATATATGGTGGTTTCTGCCAATGTTTTTAAATTGTGTTTGCTTAATCCCCTGGGATAAGAAATTTATTTTAGCATGTGTTAAATATTTTAACATCGAATAGGTGTACCAGTGGTGTATGTCATGATTTAGGATTTTCTGTAAATTACTGTCAGTAAGAATTAGAGTCCACGTGGGCAAGCTTATGAGAGTTAAGAGTGAAAAGGAATATTCAGGCATTAAAAACAGCCACCAGCAGAGAAATATTCCCAGGATTATAACAGAGCATTAGCTCACACAAGTGCCAAGTGCTTCACAGCGTATGCTGCAGACAACGCTCCTTCTAGCCAGGGTACTGGCTTTCCTCAGGTTCACCCTGCTGAACCGTGGAAGACAAAATTATCAGTTCCTTTAGCATCAGATTTAGAGTCATTTGTGCTTTTAAAAATTATCTCAAGAAGTTGTAGGGTTGCTGCTTATTAGGGAGCCCTTGGAAGAAAGAAAGTCCTTGTTGCTTATTCACATACCAGAGAGTAATGGCGCTTGGTCTTTCTCCTAGAAGGGTATGATGTTTGAGCATGTTTATTTGAGCAGCAAAAGAAATGTATACACCATACATATAGTGTGTGCACTGCTGGTCCCTTGCCATGGGGACGCAGCAGCCATCACCTCTGGCTGTCCCTTGTCCCTGCCTTCTCCAGCCTACAAGTGGCCGAAGGCAGCTCCCAGGAATGCTAGCCAGGACTTTTTGAGTGCTCTCCACCTCTTCAGCTGAGCTGTTTGATTTTTTCTTGCTAATGGGTTAATGTATTCTTCTTTAAAATCAGTGTGACACTAGGCAATGCTATTGTAAGTTTACTCTTTGCAAGGACAGTTTAGCAAGTCATTTTTAAGAGTATGCTTTTGCACTGAGTGCCACAGACACAAGACTGTTTCACATGTGCAGAACAAAATATTACAACAGACAGCTTGGAAAGCCTTAAATCTGGAAAAAAACTTGGTGGTAAAGTACAAAATTATGTTTCCAGTTTCTCTGATTTGTCATTTTATCCACATTTCCTCTAAGAGAGAAAGAAAAATAATCAGCTATATGATGAGCTTGCCAAAACCTCTTTTGACAGCAAGTAATTGTACACTGCCGGAGACGAATGTCCCTGTTGCCAGTCTGTTTCCCAGCTCACGTGCGTTGTGTGGGGCACCGTGGTCCTAGTGATTTATGGAGCTTTCAAGAAAGTGTCGTTGCTGTGGCAATTAATGCATGCTCCCTGCTGCTGAGTACCATAATTGCTCCTGGAAATTAGATATTACTCTTAATTTTCTTTGCAGTTTGTCAATTATACTTTTGTTGACATAGCTGCCATGACAAATCAGGTGACCTTGCATACCAGGAGAAGCACCTAGGACTCACCTCCAGTTGTATCTCCATGTAACTACAGAAGAAAAGAGTCTGCCATACAAGACTACACATAATCACATTGTCTGACAAGACGAACCTTTTCCACTTGAACATGGCAATTTACAGGGGTGGGTTCTTCTAGGACAGGAGCAGCACAGGCATGACATCAGTGCTGTGCAGAAACAAGCACAGACATTATTAGGAAGGTGCGTGTCTTCATATCAGAATAAAATCTACTGAGTCTCAGAAAATGGAGCTGGAATTCACAAGTTCTTGTCAACTGATCATCCCTTTGCCAGTCTAAGCAATTGAACTTCAAATGGAGGGCATTCAGTTTTCTTCTGGCAAGGAAGAGCACCTTCACATTTACAGAGCACCCCACACTAGCAGCAAAATTTACAAAATTGGTGGAAACTATTTGTGGCTTTTGCACATGAATGTCTTTCAATTTCATTGACAACCAAGAGAACTAACAATTCCTCTGTCCCTGGTAGAAGCTATACCAGTAGATGCTAAGGTAATTCAGCTGAGGCTGAATTTAACCCACGATTTTTAGGGTCAGTGAGAAAAAATAACTATAAAATACATCCCCATAGAATTCTGACAAACAGCAAGAATTTCAATAATAATTTTCCTGTGTTTTCCAGAATAATTTCAGTGGAGCTGCCTGAAGATGCAAGACAGATTGGCATTCAGTTCAGATGGTGGCAACCGTATCACTCTTCTCAAGGTGAAGATGTGTGGGCGATCGATGAAATTATCATGACCTCTGTGCTTTTCAATAGCATCAGCCTGGACTTCACCAACCTAGTTGAAGTCACACAGTCTCTGGGATTCTACCTGGGAAATGTTCAGCCCTACTGTGGACATGACTGGACTCTTTGGTGAGAAAAATTTGTTCCTTTCTATTCTACTTTTGTATTCTTTGTCTATTCATCCGGCTAAGAATCAAGTGATTCCTGCAGATGAATCCTTCTGTCAGTTATTCAGAAAAATTGTGTCTCATCCTCACATTATGGACAAAAATACAGTTGCTAATCTAATTGCAATTAGCAGTAAGTTTTTATATGCCATTGCACAGAAATTTTTGTTAGATGGGAATGTTGAATGTAGCATTCTTTCCCCACAAAATACTTGAATAATATCCTAATGGAAACAATTTAGAAAATTTTCATAGTCTTCACTTAAAATGCAGTCAGGCTAATACGAGTATACAGGTTATGAAATAATCTGTTATGTACAGACTCTGAATATTTTGTAAGTAATGTTCAGATCTGTGTACATAGCCGTTAGCTTACACTCCAAAAGTAAAGGCAGCAGAATGCTGGTAGAATGACAATAGTTATTTGTAGCAATTTTGTCTGGTATTATCCATTTTGTCATTTATACTGTGATCAGCATTATGACAAATTGCAATTATGCCTAAAATGTGCAGTGTATTTAGAAACGAAAGCAAGAAAATATCACCTGCCCCGCCCCCTCCCCCCCAAAAAAAAGGCAAGAAATTAAAAAGAAGTGAAAACCAAAGTAAAATAAAACTGTTAGGATTGTGTAAAAATAAGTAAATTAGTAAATTAGTAGAATTAGTAAAACATTAACCTAATTCACAAAAATTAAATTCTGGAGTATGTAAGTGTAACATTTAGAATTAATACAAGGGAAGCTCAATTTAATCTCTATGTTTTGATTAAAACCAAATAACAGTTTCATGCTAGTCTGATCAACATATAAACCCAGTATGGCTTTAATTGGCATAGATATATTTATTTGGAGAAAGTACAATCACAGTAATTATAGAAAGCCTCAAGAAAATACAAATAATTTTAGCATCCCCATGGACACTCAGAGAAACACTGTTGGAATTTTATTAGCAAGTATCCCTGAACAATCTGATTTGACTTTCTGATCATCTGTCAAACTAAAAGGAGTTGGCTTAGCAGTAGGAACAACACTGGATGTGTTCTAGCGGTGATAATGAGGCAGTAGAAGCACCATTAACCACTTTAATAAGGACAAGGAAGATACTCGCTGCTCATTAAAATGAAACAACATGTTAGGGCTCAAACTGTTTGCATCTTCTTCATCAAAGAGCTGGAATGAAAGCCCTTTAATGACATTGTTTTCCCTCTGTTCTTGTAAGACCAGCTTATCATGGGGAAGGGGGTAGGTTATTTAAGATAGCAGAGGTTCCTCTGCTTTCCTCCTATGACTCTAAATCAGAATCAATATAATAAACACTAAGCTAAATTCTCCATCACATATATTGGCTAGGATTTGTAGTGCTCAGTCATAGTGGAAATGCTGAACTTCCCATGCATCAACTAAAGAATCAAATCCTTTGCAGTATTTCCTTACTATTTATGTATAAGTATTTTTCATTATCACTGGAAGACATGAACTCTATCCTTCATTGACCTTGTTTCTCTCAAGGGAAATTTTTAAACTTACACAAAGTCTGTACAAATGGCTGCTACTTAAATTAATTATTGTTGGCTTTTCCCAGCTGTGAGTCCATTTGGTTCTCGTTTTCTAACTCATGTCTTGCTATGAGCAGAATTTGCAGTAGCACTGACACCACCCTCTTGAGAAAAGTCTGACAACTGCTTTTTCATTAGTAGAACTATGGGAAATGTGCTATAAATCATTTTACAGGGTGTCATCCCCAGGCCCATTTTCAGTGAATTGCCTTTAATTGTCTGTTAGGCCTCTGCTTTTGCTTCAGAATCAGTAAATCTGAAATACATATCCTTTAAAATTTGGGAGAACTGAGGGTGTTTTATTTTTGTTGAAGAGGGAAGTTGTTCTTTTCAATAGCTGGCTTCATTTAGAAAGGAAGGGTTTATTGATATACGTATGTTTTGAGCAAACATGATTATTGAGTGTTTTATAATGTTCCATATCTGGAACAGTCACTTTATTCAATTGTAATCATCAACATTTGGTTTCAGATTGGTCTTTAGACTATTACAGCAAAGTATTTATTAAAGAAAGGATTCCAGAACACTTTGGAAATTAAATGTTTGATGATGTCTGTTAATTCATCACTTCTATAAGATGCTCATACACAGGCAAGGTTTTGACCCAAATGCCTATGAAGTGTTGCATTTAAGTATTGGTAAGGATGCTAATAACACTTCTTCTGTGGTTTTTTTTTTTTTTTAATATTCATCTGGACACAAATAAAATAGCTTTATATAAATAAACTGTCTCAGTCAGATGACAACATTATGATTTAACTCAATGTAATGAACAATAGAGTGTCCCACTGTCCCTGGAGCAGCCTGAGGGAAGACCGTAAATCTGGCTCATAACGAACTATCATTATGGAGCAATGTAATATAGCTGCCCTACATCAGCTTGATATTTTACCTGTTTTATAACATGTTTTGTCTTTTAGATTAATTAGTACTCTGTAACATGCAGGAAGTTTATTTCGGGTAATTGACTTAATTAAAATATATGAATATGTTTAGGAATTATTTAGCCAAGTAGATGTGATGTGATGTGAAAAGACATAAACATCTCCTGCTTTTGATGGAAGCAAAGTTGGGGCTGCTGTGAGCATTTGACCATCACGTCAATATTCTCGGTCAATACAGCTTTACAAAACTAGCTGCATCCAATGTGGCTTTTCAGTATTCCTGAAAGTAGCGGCCTTGAAACATGGTAACTCTGGGGATCCCAGAGCAGTTTGGAACAGCACAGACTGGCTGACATTGGCTGTGATATCATTCCCAGAAGTACCAATTAGTTGGCAGTGCTTGGAGGGAGAGCAATTGTTCTGAGGGCACCTATGGGTATTGTGTTCCTGCGCCTCCACAGGTCTAATTATGTACACACCAGAAACCAACTCACAGCTACATACTTATACAAAAATGTAGCCTCTGCATTCTCATTTCTGAAGATTTTTTAGTTAATTATTGTTACGCCAGGGACGTTACTCTGCTTTTTACAAAATCTGGAAACGTAATGCAGCTGCGTGACTCCCAGAACAAAGGAAATATTTGGTATTCCAGCAGAAGAGCATGCCCCTAACCACAGACACGGGAGAGCTGGAGAGTGAGGAAGTGGCAAGTAAGGTGGAGCCCCCACCTTTAATGTTACCCTTGTTCAGCTGGAGGCAATTTATGGATGATAAAGGACTTTGTGAACCCGTAATGTGATTTCCTCCCCTTAAAAGAGTTTCTTATGGAGTATCACAGATTGTCTTCATCTCATCACTACCTTCCTTTTACACATTTCTTTAATATCCATTTTAAAGAGCTGTTTTGCCTTTAAAACAGTGCTTATTTAATGTATTGTATAATTTCCAGTGGCTAAGTTATTAAATAATATCCAGTGGGTAAGTTATTAAATGAAAATTAATACTAAACTTAAATTGTTTTACTCATCACCTGAATGCCACCTGTAAAAAAGATGACAGTTTAAGGTTTTTTTCCCTAGTTTTACACCTGTGATATTGAATAGAGGGAATTTTTGGGGAGGCAAAGAGAAAAAAGGAAATATTTACTTCTTTGCGCCTATACGGAATATCGGTCCTTCACTTGTCTTCCATCACTTTGGGGAAGACAGCTTCTGGGCAGATAATTCATCAAACTGTTTAGTTTCAATTCCTTTATTCTGTTCAGATGAGCTTTAGGTAACTGTGATGTGTTGTGAGCAGGTTTATGTGTGCAATGCCAGATCATTTTCCAAAGCATTGCTGCCTATAACTTTCAGCTGATTACACTGCACATAGGTGACTGATACCTGGAGAGCCTGGTTGTAATGGCACAGATTTCCCAAGAGAGTTTTGGTAAAACTTTGTTTTCCCACATCAGCCATGAAATTTCAAACTGCATTGTAGAAATTAAAATTTTGTCAGTCCAAGTCAGCTTTAACTTCTAAATTTGCAGGTTTTTGTCATTTTGAAAAGTATAAAATAAATTTTGAAAGAAAAATAAGTTCAGGGATTATCCAAACAAATTCTTCTGAGGTGCATTCAGGTCTACCAATGAAGCCACAAACCATGAGTTGCCAGCTGGACCGCGGATGAATGGACATTATACCCTCTGCTCAACATCAAATTATCCTTCCCATTGAGAACAAAAACACTGACAACATTCACTGAAAGAGCAAACAGTTGTGATACAGTTTTCCAAGGTGACTTACTGCCTTCTGGTCCAATTGTCCATGACAGTGCCCCAGCAGTGCAGGGAATGTCCATCCACAGTTGGTTTGTGGTGCTGATTGACGTAGACTGGTTAGTTTCATATGATGCCATGAACTGGATCATCGTTTAGGAAATAAAGTTGCAGAGAGCAAGGTTAGCGAGCAAAAAGGAGCCCAGACCTTAACTGCCAAGTAAGAGCACTTTGATAATGGTAAAACTAATGCCAGCTTTCAGTAATTTCTTCTAGAACTTTAAGGTAACATGTTGACATTTATGGCTTAGCTTAACTGCACCCTCTGGAAGGGACACTATAGAAAAGAGTGTGGGTCAGTGAATTAATTTAAAAGAGTGCTAAGTAACGCTGACTTGTATTCCTAGTCTTTATGCTGACTTCGTCATGACCTTGAACTTTACAGGGGTAGAAGCTAATATATTTTATTGTATGGTATTGAAAGATCAGGGTTTCTTATTTAAGATGATAAACTGTAACTTACTCGACCATAAGGGCAACCTTGAACTAGATTATTCCCGTCATCAGTGTACTGAATGTACCTTTTTATTTTTGCATGATAATTTGCAGTTGTTTTCTGTAAAAAGATGCAATCCCTATCCTAAATTGTTCACATTTAAAAACAGTTTTAGAAAATGTTTTAGCTGAAAGGACTACAATACTTCTGAAGACACTAACTAAACATCTCAAACTAAGAAGGAGGCGATTTTTATTCTGTGTGAAATTTCTTAAAAACGTTCTGATTTGAAGGCTAGTGTGCAGGATTCAAAACGTAGTTGTTCTTACTTCCTTCTTATACCTCTCTTGCATTTGTTGGTTTGGGGTTGGTTTTTTTTCCTTTTCAAGAGTGCATAGAAGAAAAAACTGCATTTAAATTGAAATAACCCTATAATTTAAAACTATATGTTGTGTTACCATGTATGTGATAACTGGGTACCTTGTACCGTATGCAAGGCTTGGTTTGTTCCAAACATTACTACTGACAAAATTATCTTCTCCAGTCTACTGGATAATATAACTCTTGTATCAGTGTATCTTGCAGAAAAGAAGCTGAATATAGGCAATATTAATCCCAAAACATAGTCAAGTCAATGAATGCATTGCATATAGAATCACTTGAAAATCAGTGGAATGAAAAGCCAATCAAATACGAATATTTTAAACTAAATGCAGCGTATCTTTACTGTCCAGTGTTTGAATGAAACTACAGCTGTTACTGTGACACGACCTTAGGCAACGGACACTCCTGGGGAATTAACTTTATGTTGTTTTTTCTGTACATTATCCATTGCTTGATCCTAATGTGATCCTTAATACAAAGAGCATATAGTAAGAACTAACAGAATAATTCAGTGTTTCACACTCTGGGATACATCAAGGCCTCTCTGGTAATTTGCAGAAGGTACCAACAGAAAGATGCTTCTGTGCATGGTCTCGTCCCATGTGCCAATCTACAGAACAAAGAAAGAAGCAGCACTGCGTTTAACCCAGAACCATTCTTAATGTTCCCTTCTGAAATATTTTGGAGATGGATCCTGATTCTCTCCTTACATCTCTCAGTTTTACAGGAGATTCAAAGTTAGCTTCTAGCATGCGCTACGTGGAGACCCAGTCTATGCAGATCGGAGCTTCATATATGATACAGTTCAACTTGGTGATGGGCTGCGGTCAGGCATTTACTCCTCATATGGACAACCAGGTGAAACTGGACTACTCCACCAACCATGGCCTCACGTGGCACCTTGTTCAGGAGGTGAGGCTGGCAGCGAGGACCTTTGTCTTCCATAAACTCTGCTTATACAAAGATCATCAGAGATACACGTGTGGCATTGAACAAAGGGAGATGTTTCCCTCATTCCCCTTTCTATAAAGAAATTCTCAGTTGAAGTCAGTCAAAATTACCAATAGAAGTATTTAAACTGTTCTGTTCTTCATGATATTTGGAAGAAAGGTATCTGAGAACCTTAAACACAAAACTGACAGAAATGAACCAAGCCTGAGAAAAGAACTGGGGCACACTTAGACAGAGCTACAGAGTAATGGCTGAGATCTTTCCTGTGCTACTGTTTTGGGTTGGGTTTTTTTTTCAAAGCAAAATGCATCTACTGTTTCCTGGAATTTAAATGGATAGAAATTCTTTCTACCCTTGTGTGCAGCCATTTCATAAATGGAAAGCACATTCCTTCGGGGGATTGTAATATAGAGCCTTTCATCTCCCCTCCCTGGTTCAAACACAGTCCAGGGCCGTAATGACCAGCTCTTTCCCCGTCTCTGCTAGAAGTGCAAATAGCAGTGTTAGCTGCTATTCCCCCGTGTGGCTCAGCTCTGCCTCAGCACAAATGTGAATAGCACATTTGGCCATAACTTGTGCTTTTGTTTTCCCTCTTAGATGTCAAGCTAGACTTTCCGTGGCCTCAGGGTGAACTAACCAAGGTCCTTGGGCTGCCTCCGAGCAGATTCAGAGGGTGTCAGGGAATCTGTCCTAGTGCCTTTTCACTGTATGCTCTGTAGGTTCAGAGAGGGATTTGAATGTCCAGTCCCAAATCTTCTATGAGCAATGAAAGCATTGTCCTGTTACCGTTTGCCACGTTGTGTTTCACCACGTTTACTTTGGTGGGCAGAGCAGGGAACTTTTAAATTTTGCAAATCGAAGTAATGCTTTCTTACCTTAAACAGAATTCAGAGGAAAGCTATAAATACTGTATTTCAAACATTGTTCATGTCCTTTATACCTAGCAGGCATCATCATGGTGTCCAAGAATAGTTCCTAGTGGTGGGTGTTTGGGGTTTGTCCTTGCCATCAATGGAAGATTAGTTGCCTTCAGATTTTAGTGCTCCTTTTCTCTCTCAGTGGAGCTGAGTTCAGAGAGAAGAACTTGCAGCCAAATAATTTTTCTCACACCACCCGTGTCGCTGTGATAAAAGAGTAATGGAGAAGGCTATTTGTAGTATATTTCAAGGACGTAATCTGGCAAATACACAAAACACTAATTAATTAAAATGTTTGAAAGTTTTGTTTGCTTCACAAGCACTGATCAGATCCTGTTTTGTAAGATCTTCTAGGGGAGATGAATCAACAAAAAATGTTTGAAAAATGCTGGAAAGGAAACTAAGCCTTTAGAAAATCTACTGAAAAAAAAACCCCAACAAAACAGAATAAGCTATCAGGTCTTCATAATACTCTAAGATATTTGGGCAATAAATTTCTCTGTTAAATACATTCTGCCCTTCTTCATATGTAATATATAACTATTACTATATATTTTTATATTTATATATATAAATTAGATATAATTTAACTATTAAAATATTCTTAATTGCTCTAACTACTTTAGAGAATTATTGTTTTATTATTAGTTTCAGAGCAGTCAAAGTAGGCTGCTTGCACATGCAGGTGTCTGTCCCAAAGCTCTCCCTCTTGCCTGATGTTGCTGGCATGAGTCCAGCAGTGAACAATGAAAGGTTTTCAGAGAGGTGGGGATGGTCAGGAGGAGCTGTGCTGTGACAGTAGTGGCAGAAGGGACTCTGAAGGGGTAGCTAGAAAAGGAGCACACAGGTTAGTAGTAACATTCAAGCACTTCATTAATACCTCATCAAAATCTCAGCATAAAAATTTTGGTTGCTGTTCTGGAAATACATAAATAAATGAATGGAATATTATGGAAAAATGGAGTAACATGGGAAAGGCAGGTCTAGAAAACAGTAAGAGGCCAGGATAATGGACTTTATTTATATTTTGTATAAAAAGGACATGATAATGATCAGATTTTCTGAAAAGAAGAAAGAAAATTTGGGGAACAGATCTCTCTAGGAATCTAGGAGTTAAATGCAGAAAGAATCATAGAAGCAGTCAAGGGGAATTTACACCACTTGCTGTAGGCATCAAAGGTAAATGCATCTGCAGAGCATGGGCCTCTGGTGGCACCTTCAGTAGACCGTGGTTGGGTGCTCTTGTGTAGCGATGTCTGTTGCTACTGCTGCTTCCCACTGCAGATGGAGGGAGCGAAGGGAACCCAGAGTCCAGAGGCAAGGGCTCACAAGTAGGTCTCTAAAATGACTGATATAAAAGTTTGGAGGTCAGTTCTATAGACTTACTCCATAGTGGACTTGCAGACTTACTTCATAGTCTGCGCTAGATGTTAGGGCAAGAATTGTGAAAAAAATGAGCTAGATATCTCATGGAGGGAAACAGAGCATTGCTAGTCATTAATGCTAAACTCTTTAAATGAGTCATATGGCTTTCTCCTATCCTCAATTGTACTACTGTTAGCTTTCTGAGAAATTTCTCTGCATCATGCCAGCATTTTTCTGCCTCTGGGTCTTTCACACCAACATCTGGGCCCAGACAAGCTCCTGATTCAGTGAATGTTTAACCCTTTCTTCTGTCCCCAGTTCTTCCTCAATGTTAAATCTGGTTTTCAAATGTTTTACTTCAAGGAATGTCTTCCCAGTATGCCGAGCTGTCAGGAGTTTACATCAGCAAGTATCTACCACTCCAGCGAATTTACTCAGTGGAGGAGAATCACCGTCCTTTTACCACAGAAGACTTGGTGAGCATTTCTTTCTTTTTTTTTTATTTTTTTGAGAGTGCAGATAATTCATCTAGTTTTAAATTGCTGTGACAAAGATCAAGTCCTCTGTAGATCATACTTATGCTTGTGGGTGGAGCGCCAGGGTATCTGAGCTGAACCTGTTGCAGATATTTAACATAAAATGCCTTCCTTACATAACAGAAGAGTGAAATGATGGTGAAGTCACCAGAAGCTATTGTTTAGGATTGTTTTTAATACATACTGTGACTCTTCTAATAAGGTTCAGACCCTTTCAGAAATAGTGGTGCTTGTCTGTAAATGCCCTACTGGAGGAAGGCTTTATTTGGATTGTTAATTTTTATTTTGCACATTCCTTATTGTTTACATCTTCAGACCAAAGCCTTGTATAAACAATAACTAATGATTCATTTCTGGGAATTTTTTACCTCTTGTTTCTTTTTATAGCATTTCTTCAAAAATAACATCCTCTTCTGCAAAAAACAGCAACAAAAATTATCAGAAAGCACTACCCTATTCATATTATTTTAATCAAACTTGTTTTGTGTGCCCTAACATTTTTATTTAACTAGGTCATTTCTTCCATTATTTATTTAAAAGCTTCATTATAACGTACAAATGAAAAGTTGTCATATATCTCAATAATCTTCAGGGCTTCCTTCATTTGAGAATTAAGTAATTCCAATTAGATTTACACTTTGCTTATGTTTGACCTGAATCCATCACAGCAATTGCAATGAGAGCTTGCTCAGATTAAGTTATCATTGTATTTCCCTGTCCTTCATCATTTTTCTGTGCTCTCCACGGCCTCAACACAACCTACTTCTACCAGCCACCCCACGATGATACCTTCATTCAACACACTGGCCATTTTTACTGTACAGCCAATACTCAGAATTTCCTATTTCCAGGCAAAACATCAGGGGCAAGTATTGAATCCTTAAAGTATATCAGGTTAGATAATACCAAATGGCACAAGTAAGCCTATAAATAACTGCTTTGCAGTTAGACTATAATGTACTAAATCTTACATGCTGTTATGTGCCACCAGCTGTAAAATCTATGGTTTATTTAGGCACTTAGGAGTTTAAAAACTGTCTACAATTTTGCAGGTTATACTCTAAGAGTAGGCTGTTATCTTAAAATTTATTTATGAGATATATACTGTACTTAAAATTATTATTATACACTGTATAGTTGATGATAATACCAATGTTGTGGGCCTTTTTTTCTTTAGGATCTAGTAATTTTCCTCAGCATATGAGGTGACAGAAGCAAATAATTCCATTTTAATTTAGGATACTGTGGGGAGAAATTATGATGAAATAATAGCTGGGTTCCTGTTTTATGCTGCACACAAATCATAACTATTTCACACTCTATCTTGTATCTGAAGGGATTCCTGTTTGTTAGCAGGGTTTTGTTTGTAATTAAGGTACGAATTACCACTGAACATTACTTTGCTCTTCATAAAGCACATGTTCAGTATGACTGTGTTGTGCTGTGGTGTAATCAGGGTGAAGAGGAAGGATGGCTGCATGTTCCCCACCAAAAGCAATCTGGCACACCAGACACATCTCAGCCGCTTTCCCTCTTTTTTCCCCTCCTTTTCACTGGCAACAAGCAGACCAAGGGCACAGTTGCTCCTTTGGGTTGAGATTGGGAGGGGATTTTTTTTGTATTTGTAAAGCGCCCTTACTAACTGAGGGCAAGTTTCTGCCTTTACAAACCTGGAGGTTACTGGTGAACATTTGACGTGGAGAGCTGCTCTGCCAGTCTGGCGACACAGAGGGCATAATCCCGGGGGCCTGGTAGCAAATATTCACCACAGGGCTCTTCTTCAGGGTGTCCTCCCCCCTTCTCCTCTCCCTTCCCCACCCATGCCCCCCTGCAACAACCATCCATGGGCAAAAATTTGGTGATGGCTGGGAAGAACAGTGCAGAGGGGGAGAGCCAGGTCATCTGCCTTCCCAAAAATGAGGGGAGGGAAAGGGGACTCTGAGGACCTTCCTTCTGGTTCAGCCTCACAAGACAAGGGCTGCCAAATACACAGCCTGCGCTGTGCTTACTGCTCAGGGGAATAAACCACCTAAATAAGGATTCAGGACTGAGGACTGAGGTCTCATTAGCCTTGCTCTGGCCCTTGGTAGCCTCGACATGCCTTCACACCCCTGTGCAGCCCTGCTATGATTGCCAGGGCTTTTATTCCAGCACGCACACGTCTTTGCTGAGGGTCTGCACCCTGGGTGCACAGGTAGTCTCCTTCTGCAGTGCTGTGCTCATGCAGCCAGGATGTTGTTAAAAACAGCACCTATTTCTCCTGTAAAACTTTCTGGGCATGCTGGTATTTCTGCACATCTGTAGATGTTCTGCATCTGG
The DNA here is from genome assembly GCF_015220075.1 of Falco rusticolus. Classification (NCBI taxonomy): domain Eukaryota; kingdom Metazoa; phylum Chordata; class Aves; order Falconiformes; family Falconidae; genus Falco; species Falco rusticolus. The sequence continues at coordinate 16,382,694 of NC_051191.1, forward strand.
CAAGCATGGGTTTACAAGGTCCCCGTGTTATCTGAGATTTGAGGTGTTAGGAGGTCTGCTGCAACAGTGAGACTTGTACTGGAGAAATGAAATATATGCACCTGCTCACTGAAATTGTATTGTACTTGAACTGAACATTTCTAACACTGATGAAAATTAATTTCAGTTTTATGGGATGCATTTACATATGAACAGGCCTTAATGAGATACAAGCAGCTGTCAGTTGCTGACTTCATAAACAAATCAACACCTAATGACTGAATGAGAGTTTCAGGATAATTGGGTAAATGTAATTACGGTAACTCAGAAGGTAGCAAATACAATTTTATCAGCTACAAATTTGCATTAGATCATTAGGGGTTTTAATATCAGGAGAGAAGACAATGATTTTATTTTAACCCACATATCAGAAAAAGTCTATAACAGAAAGAACATTATTTCACTCACAATACATCTGGGACATGATTTTCTTGTGCTTATGTAAAATGTCACACAACAACAGTGACTTTTATTTGACATCAGCCTAACTTAGATATTTCATCAGAAAGCCAGATTGCCTTCCAGTAGCATAAAAAAAAGAAAAAAAACCCCAACAACCAATAAAAATAAACCCAAACCCCAACGAACAAACCTGGGAAGACATATGAGGAACTAGGGTAGTTTATTTTGGTTGTAATAAAATGCTTTCATAACTCCTCAATACTGTACTTCTCGTTTGAATAGGTGTCCAAATGGTGACTGTCCAAAAACCTGATATTTTATCACTGAGAATGCAGCTGACACTCATCTCCTTATTCTCTTTTCTCAGTTAACATGGCTTTTTTAAAATGCTGATTACCATTTTTAACAGCATAATCCTGTTAAGCCATTGTTACCTCAAGGTGCAAGAGCAGCCTTGGAAAGCTTTCAAAACCAGTGAGCAGGACCAGCCTTTCGGCCACGTTGCTTTTGCAGTTGCGAATTCAGCTTAACACACACTATCCCATGCCCAGAAAGGGATCTGAGTCTGTGAGAGCTGTTGTGGCCCACAGCCGTGTGACAGCGGCCCTGCGTTCCGCGGGTTGCCCATGACCGCCTGGCTGGGTGGGAAGGTGAGGGCAGCCCCTCATCCCGCAGCATCTCGGGGGCCATGGGATTGCCGCAGCCACAAAGCTGTCCTGGAGCAGAGCTTTCTCTGTCTGAAGCTAAAAATAACCCCCATCCGCTAAGATGTTGCTCCCCAGGGACAGTCCCCAGCTGCCCAGCCAATGCACACACCTCCTTTTCAGCTGCATGTTCATCTCCAGGCGGCAACGCAACTCCTCCCTTAAATGAGGGAAACAAGTCTCCTGCCATCACCGCATTCATCTGGGGGAGCCTCTAAGAAACAAGGGGAGCTGAGCTCACCCTTAGCTTGACGTGCAGCCAACATCTGAGACCCGAGGAGGAAGGCAGAACCGCTCCAGCGGCACGTGACCCTGTGCTCTGTGCCTGGTGGGGTGGCCAGCCCGGCAGCGGGAGCGGGACACTGAACCTGCCCAGGGAAACATTTTGCTGAGGCGAAACCCAGGCGAGCCCCAGCACAGGCTGTCAGCTACTATACCTGCCAGCCTCCATGCCTGCTGCCTCCATGCTGCCGGCCTCTGTGCTGCCAGTCTCTGTGCCTGCTGGCCTCTGTGTTGCCAGCCTCCATGCTGCCGGCCTCTGTTGTCCTCTGTGCCTGCCGGCCTCCGTGCTGCCGGCCTCTGTGCTGCCAGCCTTTGCCAGCCTCCATGCCTGCCAGTGCAGGCCCAGCCCAGGGAACAGCCCCGCAGCAGTGCTGCACAGGGGTCTTCTCCGTGGGGTTTCAGCTGTGGTGCTGCCCTGGGCACAGAGGTGTGCATCGTTATTACCTGTGGGTGGGCTCTCCCCGCTGTTTGCGTAGGGTGGGTGTGAGGGGTGCCCCAAACCCCGCCACAATGAACCCCCACAGCCACCCTGCAGGGATGTTTGCGCCTGGCAGAGGCCAGCGAGCGGCTGAGGAAATGCCACCAACGCCACACCAAGCAGCATGGGGAACTGCATCCAGGCAGCACCGCCACTTGTTGGGCACCACAAGACTTCCATGGGATGGCAAAATTACCCCTCTGTCACTGTGAATCCCCCCCTCCCACTCCCCAATTTGTGTAGATACCCCTGGGCTGCAGTCACACACCCCACCTCTACCCACATGCCTTCCCTACCAAAAACTGGAGAAGCCTGGCCACAAGGCATGCCCTCCTGTCACCTGGGCAGACGCGACTTTATTGTGCTGGGAGGTCATGGCTGGGGGCGCGTTGCCTGCTCTAAAACCTTTCTTTGGTTTCAGTATTGTTATTTTGCTCAGCCCACATGAGAGTTAACACCAGGTGTTAGCACTCCCTCCGGAGCACACAGCCTCTCTGGGCTCTCTGCGGTGCTGTTGATGTTCTGTAGCGAACATGAACGCCACCACCAACCTGACAAGCTGACTTCAGAGCACTTCAAAAATAAACAGTAAATAATCGTGGTGAATATGGACTGTCCGTTGTGCCTATGCAAGCTTAGGAAGTCCTTCATGTGCAGATTACTGGCATTGTGCACTTTTAATGGATAATTGATAGCTCTTTTAATGTAACCCATCAATACGTTGTATCCTGAGGGAGTATTTAATCAGCAGATCTACCCCCACAGATTAGCTCTGCGTGCTGTAAAAATGATTACAGTATTTGCAATATCAAGCAGATATTTAAAACAAACAGGGGTCATTCCAATTAAAAATAAGCCTTTGGACAGCTTCACTTGTTTGCTAAAGAAATTCAAAATTGGTGTTTTAAAAATTTCTCCAAACGTGTACTAAACTAATCTTTGTGTCCTTATAACATGACCTGCTCAGCTGTACTGTTCATTGTGGCTGCACAGCCCTCCTTTATCCACTTCTCTATTTCCATACATGTGAGCAGGTGGCTCAGGCACCTTTATAATATTCACTTTAATAGGTCTTATTCTACATAAATTTTTGGGGGTAGGAGGAAGGGCTCTTTGTCTTGAATTGTAGTAACAGCATTACATCCTGTGCCATCATAACATAGCCGTACAGCTCAGAAACGGGCTAGGAAAGAAACTCCTACTTCTTGTAGGAACCTCCTGCTTCTCATCCACAGCCTGTCTAGTCAGCCCTTGGCCAGGCATAGGCCTGTCCCATTTTAAAGTCTGGTTTTTAATTCTCCACAGTCAAACTTGCCTTCCCTGTCCATCCCCTACATAGCTTTGCAACCCAGCCTCAGCACCCACGTTGCCCCCACCCACCCCTTTTTTCCCAGATGCATCACGCAGCCAGCACAGCCTCTTTTGCTGCATGAAAATGAATGATTTCCCGTCTTTGTTTCACTTCACATGCAACATATTTATCTTAATCTCATTCTGGCACAAGCATAGATTGGAGGATCCCTGCGCCTACCAGCTGGGAGCTGCCTCTAGCCAGTGCCTGTAACCTGTTGGATGTGCGCAGGTTGGCAGGGCAGGTTGGAAAGGCTCAGCAGTGACAAAAAATTCGTCTTCTCATAATTCAATCTCTTCTCCAGCCTTGATTTTTGAGGGTGGTGGATGTGAGGCTGGGGTTGGCTAGCAGGAGTCATTCAGCATGGAAAATGACAGTGTTGCACTGGACAATCTCTAGAGGACCAACACCAAGCACTTTTTAATACATATGTTACCTGACCCCACTATAATAAAGAAAATAAAGCTGTTGAAGAGAAAAATTTTAACTAGAAAGGAGAAACTAGAGCAAGGTATTCTGCTTGAAGAATATTAGAAATACCCAGAGCTTAGTTTTATATATATATAAAAATATAAATATATTACATATAATGTATGAATTATTTTTTAATATGAATGTATTCAAAATACATGTATGAATGTATGAATTAAACATTGGGTATTATAGATTTTGTTCCAGTAGTTGGCCAAGAGTGAGCTATTAACCATGGGGAAAAAAAACAGGTGCTATGAAACAGGATCTTTGTTAAAAACTTGTGATTGCAATGTCACCAGTAGTATGTGAGTAAAATCTAGTTTAGAATCATCCTGACAAAAAAAAATTCTACAGCCAATAAAAAACAGTTAATTAGTGTTGAAGGAAATAGCCAGTATTCAAAGAGGAGAAATGCTTACACTCAAGAACTTTGATTTAATAGTTGTTTTTAATTATAAATATCAGAAGAAACCTTTTTACACAACTTATATCCTGTTAATTGTGAGCAAAAATGTGATTAAACTAATGCCCTAGATCCACCTTTCTGGTTTTGCAACCTGTGACCCTTGCAGAGTGGCACTCAATAAAAATCTGATAATATTCATTGATAGGTTTATCTTAAAATAATGCACAAAACGCCCTGTAACACATCTGCAGCCTTCCTCAGAAATGTCATTAATGATGGAAAGGCCATTATATAGCCCTGTCCATCATCTAAAAAGGTCAATTCCAAAATCTGCCTTTGGTTGTGCCAGTCTTTGGAGACTGAGCTGTGATTGTGATAACACCTTACTTTATTTTTTTATAGTTGCATCTTTTTTCCTACAGTTCTGTAAAGAATTGCAAATAAAAGTGTTGTTATTGGTTTTAAGGTCCAGCGCCACACGTTTCCGCTGGAGTCAGTGCTACTACACAGCCCAAGATGAATGGGCCTTAGACAACATCTACATCGGACAGCAGTGCCCAAACATGTGCAGCGGACATGGCTGGTGTGACCACGGCGTTTGCAGGTATAAAGCATTTGCCAGTTCCACTTAACAATGGTCTCCTGCTACTTCAGGTATCCTATTATTTTGCTTCCCCACCCCGCACCCTGCTCCGTTGTTCTTATTTTTAGATTAAGCATTAAAAAATAAAAGCCATGGGGGGGGTTAGACTACTCAAGCAACATTAACAACCAGTTGCTCCACACCTCTCTGTCCAAGAACCCATACCCTTGGTAGATCCAGGCATCAGAATAGCTTTCAGTGGCACAGGGCTGTCCTGCCGCAGGTGTCCTTGTGGCCCCTCTAGCCCTTCCCACAAGGACCGCAAAGATCAGCTCAGTGCTGGAGCTGTTTTGCTGGGGATCAGAAGGATGCCAGGGACCAGCTCAGCACTGCCTGACAGCCTTTGTCAGACTGGGTGCAATACCAAGGGTACAGACTATAGATTTAAACTTTCTGGACACCACAGGGTTTTTTTAGAAACTTCTTTAAGCTTTTTAATTTTTTATTTTTTTTATATTTTTATTGTGTATTAATTATTAATTTTATTTTATTTAATTTTTTAAATATAACTTATTATAAGATGAATAAATATAATACATTGTATTCATTTTATAAAACATAAATTATAAAACTAAATTTATATAAATTACTACGTTAAAGTAATTATATTATTTATTATTTAGCTTTTTAGAGGTTTTTAGCTTTTTTCCGTTATACAGTTACTCAAGTTTGTTGCCAGGATCCAAAATTCCAATCCTAGAATGTTTTTTTATTTCACATCTCATTTTTAAAGGACAGTGCACCACCTTAAGTAATTACCAGTGCCAAATAAAGTCTTTAAAAGCTTGTTACATTTACACTTCCTTGCAGGTGTGACTTGGGGTTTCGGGGTACTGAATGTCAGCCTGAAAATCCCCTTCCTTCGACTGTCATGTCTGATTTCGAGAACACAGACAGCCTGAAGACAGAGTGGCAGGAAATTATTGGGGGAGAGATCGTCAAGCCTGAAGAAGGCTGTGGGGTCATCTCCTCTGGCTCCTCACTGTACTTCAACAAGGTACTAACGAGGGATGGGAGGCTGAGAAAGGCACATACTGTAGGTTTGAATGGAGCGTGATGCGGTTGTGTGGCAAAGAAAAGGAAGGTGGCAGAAAGCTGCATGCAGTATGAGAAGTGCCTTAAACAGCACAGCTGTGCTCTGCAGGTGAAGAACAAAGCAATCAAAAGAAGTAGGGAAAGACACGCATAATGTATTCAAGAAATATCAGCTGTAGTGGAAGGAAGTAAATTGTCAGTGCGCTGGGAAGTGTATACATTCATACTGTCTTAATTGTGCATTTTCTGCTTTAAGACTTAAGACTGCTTTAAGACTTTCTCAGCTTCCAGCAGCTCCCATTTGTTTTTTCTGTACTGTTGTGGGAAAGGGATGGAGAAAGGTTTGCTTTCCAGGGGACAGGCAGCTTAATCGGAGGTCACAGGACCAACAACTTCTGAAAAAGCAATGCCGCCAGACTTTAAGGAAGTGGTTAGCCTGTAGGAGCATACTCTTTTGTATAACTTGGATGCTTTGCAGACAAAAATAATAGAGCAGGAAAGAGAGATAGGGAATTCTGCTAACTAATAACAATTATAACTAAAATAAAAAGAGATCTTTATGACCAGATGTAAGATTACGGGTTGTAATCACAGAATTATTTTTTATTGTTGCTTCTTGAGTCTAGTACTGGATTTTGTTCTTAATTGAAAGGAAGAGTATAAACGCAGCTATGTGCTTCTCTTCTAAAGGTTTGATCAAACTGCCACCGCTGTCATGAAAGCCAGATTAGTCCCAGAAGGATAACCCAATATGCAATGCTGTATAATTGTGTGTTGTTCACCTCATTACAAAAATCTAACCCATCAAATAATTTTCGGCACTCCTACATAGTCTCACATCCAGCTCCCCTGGAAATGCAGCTCTGTGCTGAAAATTTCATAATAAACCAATCAGTATAACTAGCTAATTGTGATAATTGGATTTTTTATATAATTGTCTTCTCTGTTAGATGTTTTTCCTTCTGGCTCAGTTCCTTATGCCAAGTTTCTCATAAGTAGTTTGCTAAATTAGAATTAACCTGCTATGATCTTTCTTCTGATTTTTGCTAAGGAGGAGTGAAAAACTCATTTAGAAATTCCTAGCTTCTTTCTATTGATCTCTAAGGGTTAGGTTATCATTCATTTCTTGAGTAGTAGCAGTCTGTGTGGCATCAACAGAAGGTGGTTTATTTCACTTCTTTTTAGATCTTTTTCAAGTCGTATAGTGGCCATGCTGGTAGGTAATAAAAAATTATTTTTATAGTTGCCCAACAGTTGTGTATTGTTTTGGGAGCTCATATTCACAGGCTCAATTTCTTTTCATTTGCTCAAATAGCCACTTTTTATTTGAATGTCTAATATTTACTGCCATAATCAATTACTGCTACCGGAATTAATGTTGGCTTTATTCTGCCAACCCTCTATCTTTTGTTTTACAACTCATTTGAATCAATTGTAGGTGTGTTCAGAATACAGAGCTCTTCCAGTTAGCCCCTGCAATTCCTGAGAGGTTTTATGTCACTTGTGCCCTTTCTCAATTAACCTGGTTCTGTGGTTAACCCTTTGGCAGGCAGAGCTGCTGTGGGGTGTAGATACGGAAAACCCACCTGGAATAGTTTTACAGCCAGAGTTTGATCCACGGCAGGTCAATACTTTGGGTACCCACAGCCAGCTGGGATACACCTACCCGTGGGGCAGCAAGGGTGTTTGCATCTTTATTATCAATGGTTTGATTTGATGATGATAATTTCAAATTCTTACGGATCTCCAAATGAAGCTGTGAAAGCAAACTACCAAAAGATTATCAGTGTCACTTTGGCCAGTATTAGCCACATGGGGCTGCACCAGGAAGATTGGGGCTGCACCCAAAACTCAGCCCATCTCACTCTCACAGCACCACCCAGGAAAGCTGTGCTCCTAGGGGTAAACCACCAAATAAACCAAAACAGCAGGCATAATTCAAGATCAAATCAATATGACTGTATCCTAAATGAGTTTTCCAAGGGTCAAAGGATTCTTCATGGGTTTTAGTTTTCATCAGTGGTGCAAGCTAACCAAGTTTCAAAAGCACAAGCATTCAGCTTCCAGAAATTAGTCTAGGAGTGCGACGTGGCCTGTTTGGTGGGGACTGCAAATGAGCTATGAACTCAGCCTGCAACATCAGCAAAGTAAAATGTTCTGAGAAAGCAAGCAAGTAGTATTTATCTGTTTACCCTGAACTAGGTAGAAAGGGGAAAGAGGTGGTGAGTGGAACAGGATTAAAATTCATATATCATCTTATTAAAACCCACAGATATTTTAAATCTCAGCCCATAAATCTTGTTACTTATGTCCAGCAAGATCACGTCACTTGCTTATCTCAGATTTGTCTGGAAATTTTTCAGAAGGGTCATGAATGTACAAGTGAGCCAGAGAAAACCATAAATATTACTTAAAACATAGGCATCATTTTATAACTTAGCCATGTTTTCCTTTTAGGTACCTTTTTGTGCTCGGAGATGGACAGGAACCCATGATTTTTAGGGAATTAGGAATACTAGGCGTGTTGCCAGTTCTGATCCATTTTGGGGAGCAGTGCCAGGTTGCAGCTACTTTTAATGAATGCAAAGTATGATCCCTGCAGCCTCCCTCCAGCTGCACATATTTGGCTTTGCCCTACCTATAAAAGCTTGCGGTGGCACAGCGCTGTGTCGCTGCAGGGCTGTGCCAGGCGTGGGGCATGGGGGTCACCTCTGTGGGAACCTCTGTCCTGCCTCAGCATGGGCAGCTTCATATCACATAGGCTGCTGATATGCAAACCCACAAGCTCAGCCTCAAGCACCAGGGCACAGGGGAAGAGGGGAACAGGCTAATTCCAGTTACAATAAAAGGCTTTTAAAACTTAAAGCTTTTTTTTAGCTGAATATACTCTGCCTTCCTTTGCCAACATGCAGAGAGTGACCATGTTGACCACAGCATAGACATCCAAGAGCTGTTTCCTGCTAGAATTCAAAAACGTCCTTGGAAAAGCTGTTCGCTAAAATTTATGAGGCTCTTTTTTCTCTCACTTAATGCTTAGGTAAACCTGAAACCAAATCCAGAGGTTGTAGTTGAAAGACTCCTGATTTACAACACTTGCTAGGAAAAAGCCTTAGTTTTGCATAGGAACAAGTCCTACTCAGGCAAGGCATGAAAAGAAAATGCCACTCCCTTGTTCTGCTGTAGGAGACGGGCTTCAAGCAACAGGTATTATAGGGGCTATAATTTCAGATGACTGGGTAACCCTACACAGTGCAAGTTTCGACTGGGGAAATGAGACTGCAGAAATGTCCTTTTACTGCTTTATGATTAAAAAGCTGAATACTTAAAAATTTACCCCTGGTTGACTCAGGATACCCAGCATCTGCTTTTTGTCTTCTGAAGGTACCTGGGGCCTTGAAAGAATGAGATGAAACAGCTGTGTGGAAATTGTGCTGTGAAGTTGCATTGTGTGTTGAAATATAATAATAAAAATTCTTGTGGCATCACAACGTGGTCATTAAGACATAAAGAATGGCCAAGCAGAATCATTGTGTGAAAGGCAAAAACATTCCATGTTAACACAGAATTCAGTGTCCTCCGTGTTGTGCAGTTTTCTGTGCAATATTCATCTGTTGGACTTTAAATAACGTCTATTCATAGTGAAAGTGATATATATAATATTATTATTGTCTCTCTGTTCTTTATATTGTAGGCTGGAAAAAGACAGTTGGTAAGCTGGGATTTGGATACAACCTGGGTGGATTTTGTCCAGTTTTACATCCAGATAGGAGGAGACAGTTCTTCATGCAATAAACCGGACAGCAGAGAAGAAGGTGTGCTGCTGCAGTACAGCAATAACGGCGGTATCAACTGGCAGCTGCTAGCAGAAATGTATTTCTCTGACTTCAGCAAACCCAGGTATAATTTTGCTCTAAATTAAATCTGTACTGCATCAGCTTTTAAAAAAACACCTATTTCTCAATTTATGAAAACATGAGTAATAATTTCAAGTTATAACGTTTAAAAGCTGTCATTATATGGAAACTTTTCCAGGCTGCCAAAGTAAACTACTGCTGTCACTAGGATGGAAAAATCTAATGAAAGTGGGCCTTAAAAATAATGAAGTAAAATAGAAAGTTTCCAGTCACTCACCTCCCATGTGAAACATGACTGAAATGCTAATATCTGCAAAACATTAGTAAGCAAGTACAGAACTTACCCAAAAGAGGTATAGAAATCTGCTATTTCCTCTGTCTCTTGTCTCAGATCTAATGAACATCTATAAATGTCACATACAACAAAAACTCCTTTAAAGAAGTATTGAAGGAGACTATATTATGTTCAGCATTTCAAATTTGCTGTAAGAGAGCCTGTCAGTGAAAATTTAAATTGAGTTTGTCTACATAAGTATTAACATGATTTCTATTATCTATAGTTCACATCTTTCTAGATGTAAATAATTTTATCTTCCCATCTTGTCATTTTGCATTGCAATGAGCAATGTTTTCAGAAGGACTTCCGTAACTCAGCAAACTGTCCTTTTCTAAAGGTGATGTAGACACTTGGAAATACAAAATCATTTCACTTTGTTTAGGATAGGGTAGAACAGAACAGAATAGAACAGAATATTTCAGTTGGAGGCGACCTACAGCAATCATCTAGTCCAGCTGCCTGACCAGTTCAGGGCTGACCAAAAGATAAAGCATGTTACTATGGACATTGTCCAAATGCCTCTTCAACACTGACAGGCTTGGGGCATCAACCACCTCCCCAGGAACCCTATCCCAGGGTTTGGCCACCCTCTCAGTAAAGAAATGCTTCCTATTGTCCAACCTAAACTTCACCTGATGCAGCTTTGAACCATTCCCGTGGATCCCAGGGAGAAGCACTCAGCACCTCCTGCTCCACTTCCCCTCCTCAGGAAGCTGTAGAGAGCAACGAGGTCACCTCTCAACCTCCTTTTCTCCAAACTAGACAAGCCCAAAGTCCTTAGCTGCTCCTCACTGGACATGCTTTCCAGCCCTTTCACCAGGTTTGTTGCTCTCCTCTAATGTATTCCAGGATCTTCTGAAATTGTGGGGCCCAGAAATGCACACAGTACTCAAGGCGAGGCCGCACCAATGCTGAATGCAGTGGGATAATCACCACTTTTGACCAGCTGGTTATGCTGTGTTTGATGCACCCCAGGATGTGGTTTGTCCTCTTGGCTGCCAGGGCACACTGCACTGCTGAATTGTACTGAGCCTGCTGTTGACCAGCACCCCCACATCCCTTTCTGTAGAGCTGCTCTTCCAACCACTCCTCTCCCAATTTATTCTTGTGCCTGGCATTACTCCATCCTAAGTGCAGAATCCAACATCTGGACTTGTTAAATTCCATCCCATCAATCGCAGGCCAATGTTCCAAACTGTCTAGATCCCTCTGTAAGGACTCTTGTCCCTCAAAAGAGTCAACAGCACCTCCTAGTTTGGTATCGTCAGCAAATTTGCTAACGGTGCATTCAACTGCTGCATCCAGGTCATTGATAAATATATTGAACAGGACTGCCCCTAGAAATGAACCCTGAGGAACATCACTGGTGACCAGTCACCAGCCAGATGTAGCCCCATTCACCACAACACTTTGAGCTTTGCCTTTCAGCCAGTTCTTCACCCAGCACACCATGAACCCACTCATCCCACAGCTGGACAATTTGTCCATAAGGATGTTAAAATCCAGAAAAAACACCTTCCCTTCATCCACAGGGCAGGTGGTTTAACCTCTACTTCGTCAAAATTACAGGACACATGGAACGAAGAAGCTACATACTGAAACCTTCATCACTGGACTATCCAATACATTGTTTTTAGACAAAACATTTGCCCTTCTGAGTAACCAAGAGTGATGGTCCTTACTGAATATTGATTTGCATAGTTATTTTTCTGGTGCTTCAAAAGTGGTCCAGATCTTACTTTCCAAATCCTTATTTTCCAACATGTACATCTAGGAATCCTCTGGAAAAGAAGGTTCCTTGTAGCTCTAAACAATTTCTTCACATCTCTCTGTCTTAACCAGCAAGCGAAGCAGGGTCCGTGGTACAAAATAACGTGATATAGAGAAAGAGTGCTGGAAGGAATAGATGTATAAATGCATAGATGTGAGATGTCTGAAACAGGACTGAACAAGTAACTGATTATTGTACCTTTTAATGTAGGTGTGATTTAGGTATGAAACTTCAGCTTTTACTTAATGTCATTTTCGTAAAGTGTTTCCTAAGCTGAGCATAAAGCAAACTGAGAAGACCTTAAGTTCTTTTATGAAGATCCATATAGGAAGGCTGAAATATTTTTATCCACAACAGAAAACTCTGCTACATAATCTGTTGCACTGTAAGAGAAGGACGTTTTTGTCTACAAATAGGACCACCCAGCAGAAGACAATGAGAAATTATTTTTGCCAGCATATTTCACTGTTACTTGCTGGCACCAGAAGAATGTTAAGACTTGCTGAACATGAATCAGCTGAACAGTTTAATTGAAAGCTGAAGAGTTCAAATCAGTTCCTTATTGTGGTAGTCAATATAGTAATAAAGAGTAAAAAATAGCCATTGTCTTAAAGAGCTTACATTCTCCACAGACAAGAAGGACAAAGAAAGCTTCTTGGTATGCAGTGTTATAAATAGGTATCCAGATACATAGAAGATTTCTGAGGACTTCTACATGTAAGATAGATACGGGCTTTCCAGCCTCTTTACCCTGTTCAGTGGTATTTCTCCCATCTCTCTACAAACTGTGTTCACTGAAGTTCTGCTGAATTTCTGTTTTTCAGGTTTGTCTATCTTGAGCTGCCAGCTGCAGCCAAGACACCTTGCACCAGGTTTCGCTGGTGGCAGCCCGTGTTTTCAGGAGAAGGATATGATCAGTGGGCCATCGATGACATCATCATTTTGTCAGAGAAGCAGAAGCACATCATTCCCGTTGTTAATCCCACTTTACCCCAGGTAATAAGCAAGAGTAGGCTGTGGGCATCCGCATGAAACAGGAACCATCCTCTCTGTTAGTAGACTTTTCTTTGATATAACTGTCTTTGAAAACATTTGGTGTATTTAAAGAAACAGCTCTAGTGTTCGCAGCTGTGTCTGTCTGTGTGAGAATAACCTGGGCCTTATCACAGAACCATCAGGCTCCTAATCTTTGTGACAGAGGATGTAATCATGTACCTCCTCAAAAAGTCAAGAAAGACATTTTAGAAATCACAATTTTTTGAAAATGACAGAAAATACAGATTGCAAAATATGAAAGCTGATCATTTTGGGAATTATTCTGGAGTCACACTTCAAGGTGATAGTATTTGTTGCTTTCCTTTTCATTTCTAACAGAACTTTTATGAAAAGCCAGCATTTGATTACCCTATGAACCAGCTGAGCGTATGGTTAATGTTGGCCAATGAAGGGATGACCAAAAATGAAAGTTTCTGCTCTGCCACCCCCTCTGCCATGCTCTTTGGTAAATCAGATGGAGACCGGTTTGCAGTGACTCGAGATTTAACTCTGAAGCCTGGATACGTTCTGCAGTTCAAGGTATTCCTTAAACAAAAATCCCTGCAGAATATCAGTAAAACTGCCTTTAGACAATACTTGCAAGATGTCAGTGGGGCCACAGTTCAAAAAAAGGTGATAAATTATACCACTGTGTAAAAAGATGTGAAGAGCACAAGTATGAATGCGTACAGCATAAAATATCATGCTGCTTTCTAGAAGGACAGCCAAAACCTTGGTGCAGGAGAGCTTTTACCCCTCTGGAGAAGTTTTAAAGCTTGTTCTTCAACACATTTCAGAAGTGGGCTGAAGTGACTGTCACTATATTTGAATCAGTACTAGGAAATGGTACTGCACTGTCAAGGGAAAAAAGGATTTATCCCATCTGGGGCTCTGTGACTACAAAAGCTGCCATGTAGTTTGTGTATATTTTTTTTATTTAAAACTATTTAAGGACTTACAAGCTGCTCTGTGCTCCAGTGTCGATTTTTCATATAATTTACTTTTATTGTGTCAACAAATATGGGCTCCAATTATCATTTTCTTTTTTAAACGGCTTACAAAAATTTCGGTGGTCTGACAGTACATCAGAATATGGGCTCCAAAGAGAGTATATTTGCTTTGACAAGCACTTGTTTCTGAACCCTAATCAAAATTTTATTGAGTTTATAATGAAATCCCATTGGTGAATTCTGGAGGTTGGTTGCAATGCAATTTTAATGAGCTCACCACAAATACATGGTCCTTACATAATTGGTGGATACAGACACTGAATAATTTACAAGTGGAATTATTAAAGAGATCAGATGTTTACAGGCAGCTTTTCAAATATAATTCCCACAGTTCTATAAATAGGAAAGTTAGTTAGAAATAATGGGATTTGTAAAATAATCTCATTTCATCTGAAAGTTATGCTAATGAAATGCTATACAAACTGAGGGATTGCAGTACAGTTTCTGAGTCAGTATTGCTTGTAGTTTAAACTGTCTAAAATCCAAAAATACTTCAATATATAAGTACCATTTAGCCTGGAAAAGATGCTATTTGCCTTTTTACCACTTGCCTCTACTTCAGTGACTAAGTCTCCATTTTGCAGGTTTGATGATCAACAGCATTTCAAAAATTGTTTAATCTAAAAAAGCAATACTTAAAAATATTTCATACACCTTTCATCACTGAAACACTTGGCAATGTAAATATACAAAATATATATTATATTTTAATTTATATTTATGTAACTTTATATATGTTTACAATATATATAAAATAAATATACAAAGCATAAACAACGTATCAGAGAACAGTGAGTTCTTCTTCATAAAGTCTATTATTGAAGGCCTGAATTTATACTCCTCTCTTTTTTGGAAAGCTTTTAAACTGGCCTGCACATAAATGTGTCAGTCCTATTTGCATGCTTTAATTTTAAACATATGGTTAAATGGTTTCCTAAGTTTGTCAAATTTCCATTTTAAATAGCTGCCTGGAATCATTTTGCATTGATAAACTCAAAGGCAGTAATTGCCAAAATTATTTCATTTTACATGAATGATTTTTGGTTTACATTTTACATTCTAAATGTAAATTAGGATTTCTCCAGTAGAATTTCTGCAATAAAATAATGAAAACTAATATTTTTCTGATAGCTTGAAAAATGAAACTGAAAACTTCAGCAGTTGATTTTTGTCTTGGTTACATTCTCATTTCACATTTTAGTATGCTTTTTTCTACTTCATGCAATTTTTTCATATTCTGGGGACCCAAACTGTAGCATCAACTCCCAGTCATCATTCCTGCGAGGCCAGTGACTAGGCTGTGGTCAGGGCTTGCAGCCCAAGGCAGGGGGGACCTGTGAGTCAAGCTGATCCTCTGGGCACATTGGGTGGACTGCAGATGGGACGGGTGTCCAAGGATACAGCTCTTCCCACTCCTGGGCATGTAGGTGCCTGCACAGAGTTTGCTGTTTGTGGCCTGCTATGCGCCAGGACATTTGAAAAGTTCTTTGCACATTTTGGTGTGCTGAACCCAGCAATTTTAATGAAGGGAATAATGGGAATTTTTACTGAGAAATGTCATATATGTGTAGGAAACAGACTCCAGGCATCACTGCCAGCACGGTTCAAAGCAAGTATTCAGAGCACTAAGCCTCCCAAACTGAAAAGTCAAAGGTGGTTTGCAGCCAATAAACCAATAACAGCACAGGTTTCTTCAGTTTTTATCTCATGTTCTGCTTTTTTGCAGCTGAACATTGGGTGCACCAACCAATACAGCAGCTCTGCTCCTGTTCTGCTTCAGTACTCACACGATGCTGGGCTGTTCTGGTCACTGGTGAAGGAAGGCTGCTACCCTGCATCTCCAGGCACAAAAGGATGCGAGGGAAGCTCCCGGGAGCTGAGCGAGCCAACTGTGTATCACACAGGAGACTTTGAGGACTGGACAAGAATTACTATTGTTATCCCCAGGTCACTTGCAGCCAGGTACTGTAAACCAGTGATGCCAGTGGTACCTGTGAATTACCTGCCTCTTTTTTGATGCTATGTTAGGAAAAAGTTGCAAGCTCTGAGTAAAAGTGGTGTTAAAAATCCAAAACAGGGAGAAGCCTTCTATTTTAAAGGTGTCAGAATGGTCTATAAAATTAAATTGCAAAGCAAGGAACCCAGAACATTTTAATTTGACATCAGTCTCTTCATTGTGGCGCTGTCTGTCTTTACACGTATCGGTTAGGTCAGAGGCACCATCAAGAGAGTGGTAAGTCATTTGAATCAAATAAGCCATTTGAACAGGATTAATTTTACAGTTACCACGGGGCAAAGAAACCCTAGAAGTGTATTTGAGCTACTGTGTAATGTGCTGTGTCATTGAAGGTGGCCATGACAGCCAAAGTCAAAGGAGGGAGGAATGACAGGTGTGCTCATCTGCGAGCACCATGTCAGCATCAGGTTAATACAGATGAGAAAACAGCAGACAGTGGGAGACGCAAATAAGCCTTGAAATCAGGAGACTTTTCTCAATCTTATTTGGATTTGGCTGAAGTTCCTCACTCCCCTTGTTTGCTGTCTTACGCCATCAGTAAACCACCCTGGTCTGATTTGCTGCCTGCACAGAGCACTGCCAGGGCAGCTGGCAGCCGGTCCCTGAGCCCCTGGCCATCACCCTGTTGCCTCCTGCCTCTCTCCCCTGGGCAGCTGCTCTAGTGCTGCCCCTGGGCTTCAGCCCCATCCTCCTGCTGCAGGCTTCTCATCCTCAAGCACAAATGTTGAGTATGCGGCACAGAGTGTGTGGCATACTGTGTAGCAGGGGAGCCAGTGCCTTTGCCGCAAGGAGTTGAAATAGCAGCATGTACCGTAACAAGTTTGTCTTTTCTTCAGTAATTAGCCAATAAAAGCAGGTGCCAAATTGCACAGATCTGACACCAGCTGATTTGATTTACCCAAAACAAGCAGTGCAGAATCAATAGCAGCAATCTGTTTGGCATTATGTTCAGTAATGTGATCAGGAATAAGAGGCTTATGCTAATACATTAAAAATGTAAGTATTGCAAGTACGATGAGGGTCTCGGCATGTTGGAAACTAAATTCATTGTGGGTCACTTTGGAAATCATGGTTCCTGGGTTATCCGGAGAGCATCCCATTTCGTCAGTTGGTACAGAGCACTAGCACAATGACCACCTACCTACCAAAACCCAGTGCACAGCAGAAAAAAAGCAAAAGGTTGATTATATTTTAGGCTGAGTAGCAAGGAGGATCGTAGTTAATCCATTGGATTGGCTATGAGATTTTAAATCTGTTCCCCTCTCTGGAGCTCCCATAGAATCATTCAGCTAAAAGTTAAAGACTGACAATTAATAATAAAAAAAATTTTTTTTCAACAAATTTCCTATGCAGCGGGTCACCTGGAGTAACTTAGTGTAGGCTCACCAAAGCCTCTGGAGCAGTTTCAGTTATACAAGTTAAGGATTAGATCACTCTTTTCCAGGAATTTCATGTTGTCATCCAAGAACAAAAACTTAGTATTTCTGTCCACATGTAGGACATCGGGGAAGTTTAGATTGGATATTAGGAAAAATTTCTTCACAGAAAGGGTGGTCAAGCATTGGAACAGTCTGCCCAGGGAGGTGGTGGAATCACCATCCCTGGAGGTATTTAAAAAACACATAGATGCAGTACTTAGGGACATGGTTTAGTGATGGACTTGACAATCCTGGGTTAACGCTTGGACTTGGTGATCTTAAAGGTCTTTTCCAACCTGAATGATGATATGATTCTATGTTATTTGCCATTATTTTCAGAAAGAGGATTATTTTTCTCATATCCAAATTATTTGAAAGTTTTTTACTCAAAATTACACAGTCCCATAACAAACTCTGCATCACTGCCATTACTGAGTTCCTTTCCTAAGTACTGTAAGAAATGGAATTCTGAGATTTTAATATGTAATTAGCAGTTCAAGTTGAACTGAGTAGTGAAAGGCATATTCGGACTCGCATGTAATCTTTCACTGCTGTTGATAAAACCATGTATCCATTCTTTGCATCACAATGGTGGATTGGGCCAGAGAAATAGAGGAAGTTAAAATACATTAAAAAAATCTGGAAAAAATATCATTAAGTAAAACTGCACAAAATGTAGGTTGTCAGAAATCTTTTCCAGGCATCCATTCACATCTTATTTGCAAATGGTTAATTTAGGAAAAGGTCCTTTTAATCTTAAACATGTAGCAGTAGATAGTGAAGCAGGCAATAGTAACACTGTGTCCTTCGCTGTTGTTTCTCTGCAGTAAGACTCGATTCCGCTGGATCCAGGAGAGCAGCTCCCACAAGAGTGTGCCTCCTTTTGGCTTAGACGGCGTTTACATTTCTGAGCCTTGCCCCAACTACTGCAATGGTCACGGGGACTGTGTCTCAGGGGTCTGCTTCTGTGACCTGGGCTACACAGGTAAGACAGCCCTTTTCAGGTGGGATTCCAGTAAGCATTGGCTGAGCTAAAGCTGTAAATTTAGCATCTTGTTTTTCCACTCCAGTATTCCATAAAAATATACAATGACATAAATTTCATGGGCTGCCAGCAAGAATCTTTTCATTTTGTTAAATAAAATTCAGCACAGGCAAAACAGAGCAGCTGAAGGCAGTGGACACTGGTGATATTTCTGGCAACCACAATCTTTGAACATCACCATCTGTATGAATGGGAAGGGACTAGCGATAAAAGAGAAAACAAAATAAAATGCTATAAACTAAAAAGTCTGCTTAAAAGCCTTTGGATCATCTTCAAAAGAATTGCTGCTGTTTTTGAGTCCCCTGGCCATCAGATGGCATGGTACCAGGAGGGAACATATGTTCTGACAGGCCCTTCTGCGGAAAATTCTGCTCACTTGTGGTTTCAGGGGCTTTTATGCTGAAATACAGAAAAAAAAAAACCTCAACAAAACCCAAAAAATACAGTTAAAAAAAACAGTGATTGACGCAACCAGTTGCACACTGTACTCTTTTTCAACCCTCTATACCAACAAAGCAACAAACTAACATCTTTTCTTCAATTTGTTTTAAAATGGAATAAAAGGTATTTTTCTGTTTATATAAAATGCCTTATCAACATAAAGTGTGGCTGCTTTTCACCTAGTGAAGTAAATGATCTTAGAGTTTAGAGGAAGAGGGCTTATTCTGCTTACAAAAATTTGTGAAGTGGGTTTAAAAAGGTACAATCCTATTGTCAGGGCATTTTCTTAGAAAAGCCTGGTACTTTCTCATATCTGGATGCAACAGAACCATCTGCCAACATACTGCATCTGACCTTTACTCTCTTCAGCACAGTTTCACCAAAGCGTCTCCCGTATTTTCTTTTTTTTCTTGAAGCATCGCACGGAACCTGTGTGTCTAACGTGCCTAATCACAGTGAGATGTTCGACAGGTTTGAGAGGAAGCTAAGCCCTCTCTGGTACAAGATAACAGGAGGTCAGGTTGGGACAGGCTGTGGAGTGCTCAGCGATGGAAGAGCTCTGTACTTCAATGGACCTGGCAAAAGGGAGGCAAGAACTGTTCCGCTGGACACCACAAATATCAGGTGAATCCTCAGTGCTGCTCCCAACAATTCTCTGTGTATTCATGTTGTCTCCTCTTCACTATTACAAGTGTAGATGTGAGAAGGTGGGAAATGTTTTTATGGTTTGCAACCTGTACAAGAAATCTTAAAGACAGAGAAATTACTTTTTTGTTCATTCTGGTGTACTATTACCTTTTCTTGAGAGAGAATACTTAGGTTAGAAACAGCTTAGGCTGGAATAGCGGCATAAAAAAAAATGAACTCTTTATCATCTGAGAAGATGGTTTGCATTGTATTCTAGATGGATGGGCAGAAGGCACAGTCTTAAGACTGCATAAGACATATGACTGCCCATAGCTGGACAGAAAAACTCCCTGACTGTGTTGGATTGCAGGCATGGCAATGGCATAGCAGTGAGCTGTTGTTTACTTGCCAGATGTGAATTAGTCCAATTATCAGAAGTAACAAAAAGGAATGTGAATTGTTTCTGTGTAGCCAAGAGGTTAACAAGCCTTCACCTCTCTCCCTGCTACCACAGAATCCCGCTCCACTGGTAGCAATTACCCTTTTTCTCTCAAATTGTCTAATTGATTCATGTAATCAAGATAACCAAAGGGCTGTTAATTATAACCATTATTTAGCCTGCAGTTTGCTACTGCTTTGTCCAGTCTCATGAGGGATCATGCACCTGAAACCTTGCCCACCCTACAATTATATCAGTTAGCTTAATAAAAGATATTTCTCCTGACAGAGGCTGCTCCAAGAGTAATGCCATGATTTGCTGCATTATTTAATTTGTGGGATCACTCAGCAAAGATTGGCCAGAAGTTACTGCTACCCTTCTCCAGCTCTGGCAAGTGGTGCTCCTCAGGGCAGTGTGGGTGCTGTGGGTTTGGGGACATCCTCAGCTGCTCTCCATCACTGAGCGGCACAGCACCAGCTGCCTTTCCTCTGCCCCCTGCATGTCTGATAAATATGTTGATTAATTATATAATCATGTAAACTACTTAATAATTAAATTCATTGTTTGACAAATACACTTTGGACACGTACATGTGTGCACTGGAACTCTGGGAAGATCTGAGCACTTCTGTTCCACCATCTTTTAAAATCTTGTGTTATTAATCCTGTGAGGCATAATATGGGAAGTAACCACATGATCTAGAAGTCTATATTCAAAGAGTATTTTTGACCTATTCCTTCTTTCCTGGAGAAATCTTTTTATAAAAGAAAAGGATTTTCTTTAGCTTTAAGATTACCTTGAAACCACTTTTAATGCCAGATATTCATATTTATAGCTTTCTATTTTTATAGTGTTTGAGCCATTCTAAAAGGCAGGAAAAGTTTTAAAATACTGAGCAATGCTCTTTCTTGACTTTTTAAATCTATCACTGCTGCTGTTTTGCACAAGAACATGGTCATCTGGTGTCTTATAACTGCCCCAAGAATGTAAATGGCCAAAGGGACACCTGGCAAGAGCAACCAAGACCCCTCTCCCAAGCAAGTGCTTACTGTGCGAACTGCTCTCCTGCTGTGACTGATCATTTTGTCAAAACAAATCAGCATTAAAATATTTTTATAAGCAGCACAGTGAGCAGTTTAAATTCCTTGAACAATTCAAGCTTGAAGCCACATCCCTGGGCTGTTTCCTAGAGAGAGCAAACACACTGGTCATCTCCACAAATAGGACTAACATAGATTTTTTGGTTTCTTGAGCCACATGTGTGCTCAAGGTGTAGTACCCACCCCATGCCACTTGACCAGAACCTGGACACCTTAGACTACAGCAATTACCCCAGGCTGTTATTATGTTCAAAAGAGAAAATAACTGCTTCAAAAGGGCAATGCAACTAACTCATCCTAAAATAGGGTCTAGCAAAGGCCAGTGCTTTGTCTTCTGGAAGTATGTATTTTTTTCATTAATTATAAGACAATCTGAGTTGGCCATGTAAAATGTAAATATTCAGCTTTGGCCACCTTGTTTAGAACAGGTGCACCCCACTTCAGTGTTTGAGACCATCTGTAACATTAACTGAGTCTTTTTTTGCTAGAAGCAAAGGCAGACTAAGTTTATGAGAGTACGAGGGGTTAACTGAAAGACCCATACCCTAAATTGAAAATAATTCCTCAGCATAGAAGTATTTTTTTGTTACTGGAGCTAAAATTGATGTCACTTGAAAGAGGAGATTAGACAGAAGCACTTTCCCATTTTGGTATTACTTTTTGCATTCACTAATGCCTTGCATAGAATTTGGTTATCTTATTAGGGGTCATCTTAGCCCCTGCAGAGTTATCTTTTATTTTGGGGGGCGGAACGGTGGGGGATTTTGGTGACTGAGTAAACAGCAGGAAAATATGCCTTAAAAGACATACCATTAGATATGTGGATTGAGGGTTGTGAATAGGGAGGCTGAAACTCCTGCAGTAGATTTTTAAGCTTCTTATTTTTCAGGTTAATAGTGTTTTCCCAGACCATTTTAGATCTTGTTTCATTAAATCAGGCATGAAAGAGCAAAAAATTGAAAAATATTGCAAGACATTACAGTTTTATTTTCATTCTGAATTCTTGCAGATCTACCTATGCATATTCCCTATCACCTTGTTTCAGCTACAGATTTTGAATATAAAGTGTAAATTTTATGTGAGGAATATAAAGAATTTTTGGGGTTTTTTGTAAGAAGTACAAAGACACTTTTCCCCTTCACCCATCTCTTCCCAGGGTCCATGGGGGCTCGGTGCTCCCAGTTCACTATGCTCCAAAGAGGTTGAGATTTGCCAGCCTGAGGTGCGTGGTGCCGCTCAGGGAAGCAGCCCAACAGGGCACCGGCAAACTCGGGTGTCATGCCAAGAGCATTTAAGACTAAAGCTTGCTGTCTGAAGCCAATGTTCGTAAACAAGGACTTGATGATTAGTGTATACATTAAGTGCTACCATAATCTTAGATTTGTTTGTCCTATGGTGTCCTTACTCATTTATATGGTTGACTACGTTTTTTTCACAGACATTAGGAGCATGTCCCATAGCACTAAGAGAACTGTAAGTGTCAAAATTCACTTCACCCAGACCATTTTTTGCCCTGCACTTCAGAGCCCCCCTGGAGTCTCTCCATCCCTTCCCTTTTGCATGGCCCGATGTGCCAAAGGCACCATTTCACCAGCAGTATTTCCATTCTTCTGACTGACAATAAGATACCTGGATGCATTTTGGTTACTGATGAGCTACTGCCTCCCGTTTTGATGGCCTGTCCCTTATGACACTCTTTACTATCTGTTCAGTGAGACCATTTGCACACAGTGCCTACCTGGCAGCTAGATAAAAACCAGGGAATATATGTATTTTTTTCCAAGTAATGACATCTGGCTTGTTAGCTGACTTGGCTCCCATCTGTGTTACAGACTCCCTTGCTAATGACTGTGCAACCATCCCAGAGAGGTGTTCTGGGTCAAACACAGATCAGATGGGCTGATTCACCCTTCTGCAGAAAGGGGATTTTTTTGTCTTTTGGTTTTGTTTTTTACTGGTCTTTACATTTGGCAAACATAAAACAGAATTTCATTGTAGGACTGTAAATCTTTCCACCTCTGAGACCGCTGTCTGGTGGTTTATTGCCTGAACTCAGAGCTGCAGCAGTCCTATTGTTATAGGACCTACCTGGCTAAATAGTGTGATACTGTGAGCCTGTCTGCTCTTGAGCTATCCATGGGGTTATATTATAAATGAGACTCATGAGTATATTCTGGCTTGTCCTAATCCCTACAGATATACGAAACATCTCAGACAGGAGATACCAATTTTGGTAACAGAACTGAAGTGTGACTGGATTTAGAATCCGAAGAGGATCATGACATTATGTATGTAGCAGTGGGTGAAGGAAACTGGAGTCCTGTCTGCATCATACTGGCTCTGACTGTAGTTCTGTGGCTAGTCTGTGATTTTATTGTCACTACAAATTAGGGCCAAATCCCTTAAAAGGAAAAGAGTTATCCTTGTGGGGAGTTATTGGAGTGACAAATCAAGCTTTGATTCTTCACACAGACACAAATTCACCTCAAAATCAGTATTTAAAATAAAGAGGTTATCTACAAGAAATAGAATGAATGAAGCCTAGTTTCCTGTAGTTTTGTGTTCTTTTTTTTGCCCACAACACCTGTTTGGCAATAACCCCACCTCACCCTGTGTGGTCCCTGAGGACACTGCCAGCACAAGGGACAAGCAAGTTGCTTCCCAAAAACATCACATCAGCAAGTACTCCAATAGTCGTAAGACAACAGGCAGGCATCATCCTAAGTCAAAAACTGGCTAGGAAACAAGAATGGCCTCACCAGCTTCCAGCATGTAAAAGCCCATCGTGGGGAGGAGTCCAGGTTCCCTGTCTGTTCAGGCACTGGTTTTGGTGTGCAATGCCAACAACCTGTGAAGAAGGCGTAGATCAGGGCACAATGGCATTCTCCACCATCTCAATGCTCGTTACATTAGTTATGACCTGATAAGACTCAGATGAATGTCGGAGACGTGCAATGAAATTTGGTGAGTGAGCAGCAGGACATGAATTGAAATTAGTTGCTGTTTCACATAACGCAGTAGTGCGCATCTAAGAGGAAGTGTAAGCTATTCTTAGTTTGACACCGCAGACACAGAGTCACAATTAAAAATATCTGTTCAGCAAGGATACCAGGGCATCGCTGCAGATTGGGGGAAAAATGTTTTGGAGCACAAGGATGAGTTAATTACTAATTCAAATATAGCTAAATAGGGATTTTCCAGGGTAATCCAAAGTCAATAAAATCAGCAACACTGTCTCAAAGGGATGTTGTGGCTTTAGAAGGGTTGCAAAAAATGGTTTTGGGAAAAATTGAGGACATGGGAAAACTTTCATGCAGAGAGACAGATGGAAATGTTGCTATGGCATACAGTAGAAAAGAAGAGAAAGTAGGAAAGTGGTAAAAGCGCTGGCTACAGGGAATGTTGCAAGAAAGGCACATAAGGAATATTTTTTCCCCTGTCTTGTGACACAAGAACAAGAGGATATTCAAAGAGATCAAAATATATAAGTTAAAAATCAAAGGCTTTACTTCACAAAGTGTCCCATGAATGCTTTTCACCGAAAATTGTTTGCATCAAGAATTTAAGGACCAAAAAGGGATTGGTCGTTTATTGAGGATATAATAATTTTGTTAAAACTCCAATACAGTATTTTAAAGCTTAAACAAATTTCTAGTTACAAGAGGCCAAGGTAAGATCTGATGTAAGGAACAGAGTTGCCTGCTTTGGAGATTTTGCACCATTGTGTGAAAGAAGGAACTGTGAAATTCTGCTGCTTGGTCCAACAATACATTTATTAGGCAAAGGATCAATAAACCACATCATCTTCTTCTGTCTTGGGTCCTCCACAGTTTACTATGGCCATGCTTGATTTCACTGGGAACATTACCTGGTCAATAAGCCTGGAATAATGACCTAACTGAAAATGCCACATTAGTTAAGAGAGGAGAGTTATCCTGACTGATCTTGTGCTATCAGAAGATAATTACACTTCTCTTCTGTCCTGATTTTTTTAACAGGCTAGTTCAATTTTATGTACAAATTGGAAGCAAGGCTGTTGGTAATTCCTGCAACAGACCAAGAGCCAGGAATGAAGGTAAAGCCCCTTTTCTTTATAATAAGTTTTTTGTATTTTGGGTCTTCTACAGTGTTTTTACCTTTTACTGCCTTTACAAAATCCAAAAAAAATCTTCTATTTTTAATGTAAATCAATTACATCTTCACTTTTCACAAGTGGTGCAGGAAACTATTTACTTTTGTTCCCCATTTTCATTTATACTTATTTCCACCAAATGTAATGGTGGTCTATCAGTAAGAGTAACTGCTGGAGATGTGAGGGTTTAAGAAAGACAACATTTACAAGATGAGGTGCAGTAGCTTTTATTATACTACTTGATAGTATTGGAAAGCAGCTAAATTTACAAGTACACAGGACTTTCTTCAGGTTTGAAATAAGAGGAATAAAATTCAAGTTCAGAATAAATTGGGCAACCTCCGTATCTGACCTGAAGAAGGGGTTTGTGCCTGAAAACTTGTTCAGCTTCTCAACTACACCAGTGGGTCTAATAAAAGATTGCCTTCCAACCCAAGTTCATGCATGGTTTACCTGAAATGCAAAATTATAAAGCTGCAGCTGCAAATGTATTTAGTCTAAAGACATTAATCTCTTGCAGCTGTCTCCTTTCTTATTTTACACACATGCTTCGAGTTATTGGGGGGCAAGGCGGGGGGGGGGCTTATATTTGTGTTTGGGAAGGTTCAGCAGAGTTTTGGGAGCAGATTCCCCATGTAAAGTGATCTAGTTGCATGAAGACAGACCATTGGCATCTGGTAGATGAGAAGACGACGTTTTCCTCTCACTATGAATCATTTAACATCACTGGACTGTTTCCTGATGTATAGCATTTACATTGATAGTGACTCACAACTGTCATCTTTCAGCACAGATTATACTGAAGGTTTGATTCTCCTTTCATTTGCACCAGTATAAAGATACAAGAAAATCCATTATCTTTTAATATAGTCCAGTGTAAATGAGTTTTTAAGAGAAGAAATATATATAAGTAATTCTTTCTTATATTATCCCCTTTGATGAGCTCATAAGAGGCTACACAAATCTGCTGTGTCCTAGTATTTGCCATACTGTGTGTTAGATACAAAGTCTATCTCAAGTTATCTAAAATTTTTAAGGATGCTGTGAGCTTGCATAGGTAGCATGAGCATTGTGAACTACCTATACTGTGAGCCCAGCTATCAGAATTACAACTTAGTGTCCCACACAAACTGCAAGGATACCCGACAATACTGACTACATGAAGAAAGTCACATTATTCCTGTTGTTTCTGTGGTACAATCATTAGTTTTACGGAAGTTGTAAAAGATATGATCCTTTGAGTTTGCTGAAGACAGGCAAGATAACATGTGGCAGCTGGTGAGCCCACGTCACCTTTGCAGTAGGACTTTGTCCACAAAATGCTCCCGTACCATGAGATGCCAAAAGGGCAGGGGAGATGCCAAAAGTGCCACATGCACTGGATGGGGGCTGGCAGCTCCTGAGTACAGGCTAAAGAGTTGCCCCCTTTTGCTCTGTACAGTCTGACTAACTGTTTTTCTTAATTTTAAATGTAGGTCTTGTTGTTCAATACACAAATGACAACGGGATCACCTGGCATTTGCTGCGAGAGCTGGACTTCATGTCATACCTGGAACCCCAGGTTGTTTCGATAGACTTACCTCGGGAGGCCAAAACCCCCGCCACCGCTTTCCGCTGGTGGCAGCCACAGCACGGTAAGCAACTCCATCCTAAAAAATTCACCAAGCAGCTTTACACAGCCCACATTCCAATGCTTCTCAGTATGGACATGCTCTGCAGAAACCTCAGCTTACCAAAAGTACAGTACGGTGAACAGCTGGGTGCTGTAAGAGCGTATTTAGGCTCTCCTCAGTCACTGCAGATGTGATTTGCTTTTATAGCACCGAGTGGAATAGTGGGCTTAAGAGTAGAATTGTTTAAGAGCCAAGTTTAAACCAAAGATGCTGAGAGGGGAGGAGAAAAGAATATTACACAGTAAAGCCTAAATAAGATTAGAGGATTTACCTGAGTATAGAGTGACCTGGGATGTCAAATGGCTTACACATTCTATCTCATTTTTTCTCTGTTTTGGAAGAGGAGGCATAACTTGGCCTTGAATCTGCCTACCTGGTGGCTTCCATCTCACTATTTTGATATCTCCACACTCCAAAACAGGACCCCCATCCCCTGCCATTTCTGATGTCCCAGTGTCCTGCTCCCCTGCCTTCTGCTGCACCTGCAAAGCCCCTTCAGCCACTTCCCACTTCCTCAGCTGAAAGTAAAACCCTGACGCTGACTGATACCTAAAGCCGCTGTGAGAGCTCCCACCTTGCATGGGGGCACGTTACCACTATTAAAAATGTCCTGATTAAGTGTCTTGCCTTTGTGCAAGGCAGCAGCTCCTGGATTCCTGCATGAAATATAAGGTGATATAGCAAATATAGCAAAGTACATTTTAACAGCAATTCCCTGGGTAGAAAAGCACACAGCTTACATTCAGGTAATTACGGTATGCAGCATCTTTGATACCATTTATCATTTTGATGGCTGTTTCTTATTCGTACACTTTCTTACAATGTATATGCTGGAGTTAATTGTCCTCACTAAGCAAAAGAGTAGACAAAGCAAGAAGGATGTGATTTAGCTAAGATGCCAGCTCATTTGGGAAAACTGATGAGCAGCAGCTGCTGCACCACAGACCATCATTCTGCCACAATCATCTGCACTGGTGACTGGTGCAATACCAGACTGGTTGCTCCCTACCTGTGTCCTGCCCCATGGCAGCTTGCTCTTGGGGCACCTGGATGACCTCTGTCCCTGCTGAGAGTGTTCACTCTAAGGCTACCCAATGGCAGTCCTGTGGCTCCCGGTAAGAGGGAGAGTTTATAACTGGAGGTTGAAATACCACTTTCCATACCAGCACCCGTAGGTGACAGCCACTCCTCATTACGGATATTAGCTCCTTCATAGATTGTTTTCATCTACCATAACTCAATGCAGAGCGGCCCTATCAGCCATGACCCACATTCCTCATAGTAGCAAGACAAAAGCCCTGGCACATCACTATGAGCTCACAATTTATTGTCAAGACTTTACCTCTCCTGTGAGGGCAGTGACTACAGTATGATGGCATTTTCAACATGCCAGTAGAAAGCTGAATTGAAATGAAGGAGAAATGTCTGAAGATGATATTGAACTGAGATGCCTGTAGGCTGGAAAGCAATACAAGAGAGTTTTACAGGAAGGAGAAGGTGAAGAGCACTTCTGTGATTATCATTATATCAACAGCCTTCAGCATTTCCCTTTGTCTACTATCCTCTTCCATACAAAAGGTACTTTGGGAACTAGAGAGATGTTTTTCTGATTTAGCTATGGGAAATGGCAGGAAGGTTGTAACCCATGAAATGAAAATCCCCAAAGAGGGACTCGGGGAGTATCTCATTCAAATACAGGGAGAGCATACTATGATGAAGGCACTGAAGCTTGAGAAACGAAAAAAATACCTGTGTTTATCTAAAGCAGAAACACACTCTAGAGTCCAGGTTCATCCTTGAGCAATGTTTTAGTCTTGTTCAACAGTGCTCATCTACATGACCGAGCACTGCTCACTGGGTGAACGCAGCGTACGGACATAAAAAATAACGTACAAGGATTCCACTAAACTGTCCGTTCTGCTTTTTATAGGGAAGCATTCGGCTCAGTGGGCTTTGGACGATGTCCTAATAGGTATGAATGACAGCTCTCAGACTGGTTTCCAGGATAAATTTGATGGAACTGTGGATTTACAAGCAAGCTGGTACAGAATACAAGGAGGTCAAGTAGACATCGACTGCCTGTCTATGGATACAGCTCTGATGTTCAATGAAAACATTGGTATGTGTCACCAAACATTACTACATTTGTATGAGTCTATTTTATAAATCAGTTATGGGTCAAGTTTTTACAAGATGGGAGGTATAGATAAATTCAGGTATATAGTAATATGCAGGGAAAAGAAGAAGGAAAATAGTTAAAATACAGATAATTAATTTGAATGACAGTACTGAAAGCATAAGTGTAAGTTATACCTTTTTTAATTGATTTTCTCTCTTTCCTTAGGAAAACCTCGTTATGCTGAGACTTGGGACTTCCATGTATCAGCCTCTTCTTTCTTGCAGTTTGAGCTGAGCATGGGTTGCAGCAAGCCATACAGCAATTCCCATAGCATTCACTTGCAGTATTCTTTAAACAATGGGAGAGACTGGCACCTGGTGACAGAGGAGTGTGTCCCTCCAACCATCGGCTGTCAGCACTACACTGAGAGCTCCATCTACACTTCAGAAAGATTCCAAAACTGGAAGAGAATTACGGTCTATCTCCCACCCCCAACCAAGTGAGCACTGCTTTTCTGGCTGTTTAGCATGATAAAGATTTTGCTGATCTAATTTGAGCAAACATCTCTCAGCTTGGGAATTTTCTGCATGTCTTTTAAATTATTAAATGTGTGTTGTCACGCCATCAGAATTTTAAATTTCACTTCAAAACACTTCATCAGATATAATGTGAACTGCAGGAACTTAAGGAAGTAACAACTTTGAATGAGTGAATTCTTAAGCCTTGCCTATAATCTATGATGGCAAGAACAGGAACGCTAAACCAAGCTTTTCTAACATTTACCCAGTAAGAAGCAAAAATTAATGCCCTGACCCATCCTTTCATATAAAATTATTTTCTATGATTGCATCTAACTTGTCACCCAACATTTAGGCATGTTAGTCATGGCATTCAGCAAGTCAAAACACATGTTACTAGATGTGTCACCTCCACCCTTTTGACCAGGAGGAGAGTTCTGCCTGCCTCATAGTGTTATCACATGGTTGTAAATGGATGTGGCAGATGTGCTGGCATCTGTTTCTGAATAAAACCATGCTCTAGTTTAGAAATAACAGATTATGATATTGCTTACCATTATTCTGGATAGTTCTGTAATTCTTCAAAGCGCCCTACACATTACCTCTGTAAATTTCACCAGTCAGAAAATATGGTGGTAAAAATGGACACACAGTAGATGAACTGGGACAGGGGTTCACATCTTGGTTTCTAATTCCATAGTATCCTCCAAAGGACCATACATCTTCTTCCAAAGAATCTTCCTCACAAATACAATGATATCCTGATCCTATCAAAGTCTGAGGGCAATCCTCTGTGTGCTGTCCACAACACATTTCCTGCCTGAACAAATGGAAGATGATCTAACCCACAGCATTGTGATAGATTATTTTTTTCCAGAATACTTTCCTCATCTGAGGATTACAAGGCAGTCAGCAAACACAGCAGTGTGTATGCATGTGCATGTTTGTACATATATATTCATACATTGTTATGTGTGTATATGTGTAATCATTGTTTTTTCTTTACACAACACTTAGTATAAATTAACTTTCCTTCTTACTTTATTGAAGCAATTATATTCTTTTAGCTCTTAGCAACACATGGAGCTGTCAAATGCTAATGTAGCCAATAGTTTCTGCTCAACCACTTTGTTGACTGGCAAGAGTTGCAGCAATGTTCATTCTTGGTTTTCACGTACGGCACCTTCCTTTAGAGTCTGCTGGAATTTTGCCTAAAAACTAACCTGAGAAATTGAAACTTCCAGTTTCAACTGGAATCTTTTCCAAATACTGGGAGTCATGCTTATTAATATGCTTTTCCTCTCCTGAAGTCTATGAGATTTTCTTTACTATTTAGCACTTTGTGGAGCAGACATTCTGGATCCTGAAATACATGCGCTCTTTTTTTTCTAGCTCCCCCAGAACACGGTTCAGATGGATTCAGTACAACTATGCTTCTGGTGTTGATTCTTGGGCTATTGATAATGTGGTCCTGGCTACAGGGTGCCCTTGGATGTGCTCAGGCCATGGCATCTGTGATGCAGGTCACTGTGTGTAAGTAGCAACCTGCTTAACCTGCTTCATAGAAAGTATGTTATGTTTTATTTAGGCCAGATGGATAACACCTTTTCCTTCCAATTTGTTGCTAGGTGTGACAGAGGCTTTGGTGGTCCGTACTGTGTCCCTGTCATTCCTCTGCCGTCTGTACTGAAGGATGATTTCAATGGTAACTTGCATCCAGACCTTTGGCCTGAGGTCTATGGTGCTGAGAGGGGAAACCTGAATGGTGACACCATCAAGTCTGGAACAGCTCTCATTTTTAAAGGGGTCAGACATTATTTACATTGACAAAATGAATAAAACCCAGTAGAGTTAAGAACAGAAAGTAATTTTTTTGTTGTTTCCCCACATATGTTCATATCAGTCTTTAGGCTAGAATTTGAAATTTTAATTTTTCTTGTCTTTTCCTGCCCTGCTTATGCACCATGTTTGTCACAGTTGTTTTCTTATGAAAACATGGGTTTCATCTGTTTGTTGGCTATTGCTTTCATTTGTGGTATAAATTCCTCCTTAACCACCAAAGGAAAAGAAAGAAATTTTGTTGCTGAAATTCTTGAGGCCAGGTGAGTGATTTGGAAATATGATACACATTACAATCAGTTGGGTTTACATCTTGAAATCCCCTATCTTTTGAGTATTTTGAATAATGCAAATTAGTCAGCACTGTCGTCTATGTAATCAATGTTTATGTAGTTAGCCTGTGTTTTACTTAAATCTATCATTTTTGAAGTTTTCTAGCTCTTTAAGGATTTTTTTTGTTAATTACAGGTTTTAAAAGGCCAGGAAATATCCTATTTTCTGAACTTCTCAGTTCTTCAACAAAACACATAATAGAAATACTATTGTTCACATAAGCACACAAATTTTAAGCTCACACAGGAGTCTTCACTTGACACTGTGAATGCAGGTACCCCAAAAAAGCAAAGTTTAATAACGTTTGGTGTAGAAATTAATTCTTTGAATTCTTTAGAAATATTTCCTTGCAAAACCTTGACTCCAGTTCAACCTCTTTAAATCATTTAAATCACAAATTACAGGATGTGAATTGTCTGAAACTTGGATTGGTTGTTCCTGCATGTTGTTCCCCTAGGGGGAATGGGTCTGAGAAAGAGGGAAGCTCTGAGAGATGGTTTGCCAGATCTCTGTAGAATGGGTACTGGCTCTGGCCCCCGGATCCACACAGCATTGATGTCCGAAGATGGACAGGACCTTAGGGGTCACTATGGAGTTTGCTCTCTGCTCCCTTTCCTTACTGCTTTAAGTCAAGAGGTTGCCCCAGAAGACTATTTTTGTATGAAATATTTTTTGAGGCACAGAAAAAAGCTCCTAGAGAGGAATCTTCCTGCCTGGAAATTAGGGTGCTTGGCTACTATACATTTTGCTAAAAAAATTAGTATACTAGCTTGGACTCAATGTCTGAGTAAGTCAGTGCTTGCAGATCAGATCGTATCTCTATGGTTCACAGCATGAACTGAATGAGCTGTATCTGTGGCTGTAACTGATCATGCAGCTGTGCCTGTGGCAGTGACACAAACCCATATCTAGCCCTTTCTATTGTCATGGCTCACTTTGCCAAGGCTATTGCTGTCCCCATTTTCTACATGGAAGAAGCTGTGGGACAGAGAACTACCTCTCTCACTGCCGCTAGCAGTCAGTAACAGACAACATCCAGACAATACAAGCTGCAGAGCATCTTCAGTGGTGGGAACTGAGACTCACACTATCTATTCTGTATTTGCAGGAAGGACTGAGAATGCTTGTTTCGAGAGATCTAGATTGCACTAATACTGTGTACATCCAGTTTTCATTTAAATTCATTGCAAAAGGTAAGATCACTGTTGATTTCCTATTACTTCTCTAGCTTTATTCATACATAGTAGCATCATGGAGAAGAATATGGGTTTACATTTTCAGCTTCAGCGTACATGATCACTGGTTTATGGTAGATAATCCAGGAACTTGTTTGAGATTGTACATCATCCCTACCTTGCTACCAGCCTACGTGGCCGTCTGTGCCGTTCCTGAGAAAAACATAAACCGGTAATATAAAAACCAGCACAGCTAGTAAAGTCTTTGAGCAGAAAAGAAAAAAAATAACTCAACATTTTTTGAGAGATTTTGCAGTATGTTGGGGGAAAATTGATTTATCAGTTTTTTAAGTCATAAAATTTTGTCTATAGTAGATCACTTAGGGAACTGATAAGAAACTACCAGGTTTTTCATTTTCAAGCTTCAGTCCACTGCATTAAAAGGTCTTACCATCTGACTTCCTTGTAGGTATCTTAGAGATGACTAAAACTTCGTAATTCTGTTCAATTGTATATGAAGAATAGTCAGACCTGCCAAGCCAAGTTTATACATTGGTGTAATAAGCTTGAGACAGTTTTTTCTAATACAAGTATTAGAAATGCCAATGATTCGGTCCTACCCTACTCCAAGCCCCTGCCATCCCTGGCTTTGCAAAATAATTTTTTCCAAGTCAGGAGTAACATGGTGGAGAACAACTACCCTGGCTGAGGGCTTTCAGTTGTTTTTCCCAGTATTGCCTGTAGAACTGGCACTTCCAAGCTGAACTCTCAACATGCAAAAACTCCTCTCCCTTTGATGGAAGATGGAAGATGTTCATAGCTTCTGGGACTGGACCCTAACTGACTCACCATTTGCCAAAGGACAGCATGAAAAGAGTTTTGAACTGCCTCTTTCTTTCTAAGTAAATTTCTTAGCCAAATCACTGTATGGGCAAGTAAAAATGTAGCTCTTTCTGAATTAAGTTTGATTCACTTGAATAGACATTTAATCATATATATTTGGCTATTTATTACTATTAAGTACTTTATCGAAAAGAGATAAACCAGTAACAGCCAAAACCATAACATAACATGCCCCAAAATAACGATGTGCCAAATACTTCAGTTTTAAAAGCAAAATCTTTCTGAAAACTTCTTTTACAAGACTCTGACTTGGAAATATTTCTACATATGATCCTTGCCAAAATATTTAAAAATACAATGAGTAAAAATATCATCCTGAAAGGGAGGAATAGCCGAAGGCTCAAGGCTGGATTTTGACACTTGACCCACAAGAGGTAAAGCAATGAAACTCCATGAGAAATCTTTTCTCATTAAATCCATATGGCTTGCTAGGCTTAGGCCTGGATCCAGGACTTAGTCCCAACAAACTCCCTAATGTTGAATGCAAATTAATATAGCTGGGCATATCTCTCAACTGTAAGAGTTAACAGCATGTGTTGTTTAGTGTTGATCACCACAGGTAAGGCAAAATCAGCTCCTGTCTCCTTCCTGCTCTGTTCTACACATGGCCATTGAAGAGAGACTTTGCACTGAAGCAGAGTAGAGCAGGAGTGTGCACATCAGTCATTTTGGCTTCAGCAAATTTGGTTAATTTAAGAACAGAACATGGGAGAAACTTGCACAGTAATGCAGTGAGGCAGGGATGAAAAACCTGTTCCTTAGTCCTTTTCTGCTGCTAGTTCCTGTCCTTGGACTGAGTTTTTGGGGATGTGCCATCACTATGCCACACTATGAAGGGAGTGGATAGTGTAAATTTGTCCAAGTGAGAACTCAGCTTGGAGATACTGTCGCTCAGATGTTGATGTTCTTGGTCAGCAAGTCAGGCATGGGCCAAATAGACACTGAGGACTGAGCTTGTGCAGGATAACCACACCAAGTGCAAGTGCTGGGCTTTAATCAGCATATGTTAATAGCAAGGGCTGTAAAGAGTCTTTATTGACTCTAGAAAGCTTTAAGTAAAAAAGGAAGAACTGGTAGTCAGAAAATGCAAATTTTACTCTCACTTCCACCACTGATTTTTAGGCCTGCTTAAAGCACAGAATATTGCTGCTGTTGTTGTTAAAACATGCTAATAAAGATCCTCAGTGCTTTCCATCAATTATATGATTTCTGGGCATGAATATGCCCATATCAGTGCCTGCAGTCAGAGCCGTGGACTATAAATTGTGAGGATAAGGGCTGTGTCTTTATCTGTGGGTGCTACAGATGGTGATAATGTCTGGTACCTGGGAAAAACAAGCAAATAAATATTGAACTACTGAAAAATGTCTGTGGTAGAAGGAGATGGTTTGTTCTAATCTAGAATATTATAATAGTGAGATAGCTTCTAATCTAAGTAATTAACTGTGACCATACATATAATGAACAGCAATGTAAATTTAGCCCCTAATTCATTAGCATTTTGCAGACAGGCAAGCAAGGGAAAGTGCAGGAAGACGTATGTGTACAATCCACCTATAACATCTCAATAGCTTAAGTTGTTGATAAAGGAAGCCCATGATCTGTAATAGATGTCACAATAACCTAACTGCATTTACACTTGAAGAAGTATTTTTGAGCTAGTGCTTTTAAAAACTGGATTATAATGAACATAAATGCATGTCCTCTGCTCCAGGCACGCCCGAGAGGTCTCATTCCATCCTGCTGCAATATTCTGTCAACAGTGGCATCACTTGGCACCTGATAGATGAGTTTTACTTCACACAGACTACAGACGTCCTCTTTATTAACGTTCCTCTGCCCTATGCAGCCCAAAGCAATGCAACACGGTTCAGGCTTTGGCAACCTTACAACAACGGTAAGGAAGAGACACCCACAGGACTCCAGGTCCACACTTGCACAGCTCAGCATCGGTAGGAGGGTAGATTTTTAAACTCAACAATAATAGAGACTCTTAAATCATGTTTTCTTATAATTTAACTCCTTCAATTAAAATTATCACAGAATCATGTTTACTGTTCTTATAAAGCTGCTGTATGCTTTAAAGTGAAAGTACCTTAACCTGATACTCCTTGACTGTGTGCAGAAGACTATTTGGTCCTGGGGGGATGGGGAGGTCAAGCAACACAGATAAAGTTAACTTCACTCAGGTTCTTATTATTTTTAATGGACCTGATTCGCATTTACACTGAGGGCCCATTAGAATGCTCCAATTATACAAAAACATCCCAAGTGCAAATGGGAGCTGGGCCTACCTTGCTCGGAATTAACTAGGCATTAAAAACCCATTTAGACAGAGTATGTAGTGAGCAGTTAATCTTTTGATTAAATTGTAAAGGACTGTAGAAAACCACAAGAGGAATGCAGCTCATTCTTCCTGATTGTAGGAGATGTGCCAGCTGAAGAAAGCTCTCCTCTGCTATCAGTTACTCTGAGCACATCTCTTAGCAGAAGCTGACATTAAGGGCTCTAAAGAATTCCAGCAATCGTTTAGACACAGTAATACAGCAACAATTTATTCCATGCAGGCAAATGCCTAGCACATCTCTAACAAAAAAAGCAAACTTAAATCTGGTCCTAAGAATCCAGTCCCACTTCATTCTTCTGGTGGGTTCTGCCTAAAACTAAGCTTTTCTTGCACACATTATCCTTAAGTACAAATCTTATTTAAAAGAAGCCTTTTAACTTTCTCTGATCAACACAAAGGCTTTTAGATAGATTTAAAAAAAAAAACAAACAACAAAACAAAACAAAAAAAAAACCAGTTGCACAAAAGATCTGGCAATCTAATCCTTCCTGTCCAGTTTGAAAGCACTAATTTTACAACATATTTGAATTTATAATCCATTGGAGAGAAGTCAATCAGAATTTCCTTCTCTGTCAAAGAGCCCTTGCCAGGCAAACACAAGCTGCTGAGTCCAAGGAAAAAGGTGCAGAATGAAATCAGCCTTTCAGGCTGCTTGGGCTCTACAGCAACCACTCACTCATTTAGATGATTCTTAATCAAAACGAAGATACTGACGCTAGTGTAGTATAATAGTGGTATTAGGTCTTAACAGGAATGTTCCCCTTTTCTTTGTAGGCAAAAAAGAAGAAATCTGGATTATTGATGACTTAATTATAGATGGAAATAACTTAAAGAATCCCATGATCCTTTTGGATACATTTGACT
This sequence comes from Falco rusticolus, assembly GCF_015220075.1. Taxonomy (NCBI): domain Eukaryota; kingdom Metazoa; phylum Chordata; class Aves; order Falconiformes; family Falconidae; genus Falco; species Falco rusticolus. The sequence continues at coordinate 16,419,505 of NC_051191.1, forward strand.
TCGGTCCCAAAGAGGACAACTGGTTTTTCTACCCTGGTGGAAACATAGGGCTTTATTGCCCATATTCATCTAAAGGAGCTCCGTAAGCACCTCTCAGCAATAAATTAGAAAGAACTGTGGAATAAACTGAGTCTAAAGTGTTCCTTTCCTTTTTTTACAGGGAAGAAGATTCAGCTATGGTATTTGTTTCAAATGAAGTTGGAGAGCACTCCATTACAACAAGGGACCTGAGTGTAAATGAAAACACTATAATCCAGTTTGAGGTACTTGTCCTCAGAAAGTTATTTTGCCTTTTGCTTAGAGAGTTCTCTTCTTCCAGGTTCTGCTCTTTGGTGTATTTGCCCAGCTGTTATGATTGCCAAGTGCAGAAGCCTGTCTAATTTCTCCTGTAATTGCTTTGATATTACTTTCCCTCATGTGTGTATATCATGACACTTTTAACACAGATAAGGGAAATTTCTGCCTCAAACTCTTCTAATTTTATGCCGAAGTTACTACTTTGTCCATGCCTGTATACTTGCACTGATAGCATTAAAGTCCATGACCTGGGAGTTGGAGAGTCATCACTGGCAGAGAAGATGATGAGCAAAATATAATGAGGGTCCAGATTGCCACTTCACAGCCTGCTCAGGATAAGTGTGCAGCACTTCCATAAGGTGACCCGGTGGAGAGCTACGACTTCATCCGTGACACTAGAAATTAATTTTTCCTACCTGCTGGCTTAACTGCACTGCTGTACTTTCTCAGAGAGCCAAGGCTCTGCTTTCCTTTTGCTTCTGCCCATGCTTTCATAGACACTCTAGAAGAAGCTGTTTTTTGGCCATGATGGCCTGAATTCATCCCATCTTAGTGAGTTATCCAAAGCTCATGAATAAAGAGCATGCTTTTTTGGTTTTCATATAGTCAATGGAAATGGGTACCGCAATGACAACACGTAGTCTAAACTAAACTGTGTTTCTGGTTTATCCTAAAATCTAAATAGTGCACTGGCTAGGGCAGATACTGATGGGAGTAACCATTTAACCTAGTATGTATTAGTTTAGAGGGGTTATTATATTGTCATTAAGAAATCATAAAATAATCTTTCATGTAAATTGCCATGTTACATTTACCAGGCTACTTTTAAGAAAGATGTAGTGTTAAACAGCAAATTATACTAGTTTATAAACAGTTAATAAAATGATACTAAAGGTTTTCCAAGAAAAGTAGGTTTAGCTGTGTACTCATGCATGCTTCAGTTTGTCATGCAACTAATTCATAAATTATTGAATGCAAACCATTTCCTGTTTTAAAATATAGATTATAGCCTGTAGAACAAAAATGTTTGAGGTCACTTTAAGGTATTCATAAGTCTTCAGAGCGTTAACCTCATAAAATCTACATGCTTACTTCCATATGTGGTAAGAACATTGTTTTCAGCTCACGTTTTTGAGGATATTAGTATAAATGAAGAAGTTATGCATAATGCAGTAGAGTTTCTCCCAAGAGTTATAACCGATATTGGGTCAAGCACCTCTCTAAGATTCCAGATGAGTAGATAACCCTTCTAGTCGTATGTAGGTTGATGGGACTCATGTGCACTGAAGAGTGATGAAGGAAATTCAATGTCAGATACATTTTCAACATTCCTGCACAGTTCTAAGTATTATTGGGTTTTAGAAATAAAGAGATTTTCATTACAGAGCAGCATGTTATAAAGAAACTTACTTTCTGCTACAAAGATATGTAAAAACCTCAAAATGTTCCATAGTTTTAGTACAGGCTTTGTATTTCATTGGCAATGGGTTTTTATTTTTTATATGGTAAGTATAATACATCTTATTTTATATGACAGAGTCATCCTGTAAGGGAACTAATTCTTCTTTTATTTATATTATTTCTTTTATTATGAGCAATTTGAAACTAAAAGAACATCTTAATATCAGTGTGAAAGAAAAGCAGACTACTTTGCACTAGGGGCATGCAGAAGATATGTCTTAAGATGTCTTATATTCTGTACAAAGCATCATTTTATATTTTTTTTCCAATAGTAGAACTGTGTTCGTGTAAGTTTTCTGCCTTTTCTACTGTTCTCTAAATCAAGAATCTTGTAAGAATACCCAGAGAAGTTTGATGCTACCAAAATATATTTTGGTGTGATATTGAATCTAAATCCAGTCCAGCTATGATACTTTTAACACTGTCTCCTAGGGCTTTGCTCCTATATATAAACAAAAGGGTAGTGAGTATGAAAGCTGAAGAACACATGGAGTGATATAGCATACCCCCTGTGGCACAAGCTTTTTCATTTTTTTGGAAGTGTAACACAAGAAGGACCATAGTGCAGCTCAGCAATTTAACAAAAGGTTTATATTTGCACATTTTGTTTTAATATTTCTGGGTTTGAAAATGCACATTTTTTTGGTGCTGTCATTACTTAAGTACCTGCCAGAGGACTGCAAAAGCTGATGCATTTGCTCCAGCAACGTTAGCAGCTCTCCTTTGGGATTTTGTCTAATTATCTTTACAGTTTTCTCTTAATAGAAGTAGTTGGGGATTTCATATTACATTAATTTTATGATAAGCTAGAGTGCAATATGCCTATGGATAGGTAGGGCAATGTGCAAGAGTTCATGTTCACATGCATGTCTTGAGTGCATCATCCCAGTTGTTAAATGAGTTCCCAGATCCCTGTTTTCCTGGGCTAAATATATACCTTACCAAAGGGAGAGGCAAAGAGACAAAAGAGTGATCAGGAGTTCCACAACTTGCCCTATGTTATCTTCTGTATTTCCTGTCTTGGCCTCCAGATCAATATCGGCTGCACCACTGATAGTTCCTCTGCTGACCCAGTAAAGCTGGAGTTCTCACGAGATCTGGGGGCGACCTGGCACCTGCTGCTCCCCTTGTGCTACAGCAGCAGCAGCCACCTCAGCTCCCTCTGCTCCACCGAGCATCACCCAAGCAGCACTTACTACGCAGGCACCACCCAGGGCTGGAGAAGGGAGGTCATTCACTTTGGAAAACTGCACCTCTGTGGGTAAGTGTCCAGCTCCTATTCCTGCCAAGCTGCTTGTTGTTTGTTTTCATTTGTATTTTCCATCCAAAACGTTCTCCCAGAGGTGTGTAAGAATTGTGGCACTAGAGCAGATCAGATGATCAGTTTTTCTCCAGTTTTTGTCCTGAATGTTAGTTAGTGTTCAGAAAATTCCCAAAAATACATTATGCCTAATGCTAATGTAGAATAACAACAGATGATTTCCTATTTATCCAGATATCTAATTGGTGACATCTTTATGGAAGCGGGTTGCGTGGTAAAATTAATGCAAAACTGACTGTCCTTATAGTGTTTTGAATGTTCTTTACTGCAGTGAATTAGCCATGTGAATTTATCAAAGATATTATTGCATAAAATTTGAAATTCATTAGAAAATGCAGTAAAATGTGAGCTAGCATAAACTTGATTTTACTTCATTGTAAGGAAATGGACTGATGTAAATACTTGAGATCTCTTGTAGCTATAAAATTCTGTCATTCTATGAAATTAACTGCTGCAGTCACTCAGAAACTTAAAGTTTGTGGAACAAGCCAGGTTGGGTGATAACAGATACATAGCATAGAAAAACAACATATGCTAGCAGGCATAACATTACGTAACTTTTCAAAGTATAAAACAGTGCTGGTTACTGTTTTCAGAGAAATCTGTCTTCTAGCATCAACTCAGTTTATGTAAAAGATCACATCATTAAGGATTAAACTGTAGCATGTATGAATGAAAACGAGCTATGCAACTGTGAGACTTTATGAGTCTATGCAACCATGAGACTAAGTATTTATGAAACTACTGAATGCAGTGGGTCTTCCACTAAATAAATGGCCCTGTATGTGCCTTTGAAAGTATGAATAAACCTATGTAAGAGATGAGAACCAAATTTGGAAAACATGGATGTTTAATTTAAGAAAACATTTAAATTTTAAATTTGCATTTTGTGGTTTATGACAGTTACCTTTTCAAGTGTGGAATAGGTAACTACCTCTTGCAGCAGCTCATTTGTCCTTCTGCTTTTGCCCAAAAGAATTATTTGACTCTTTACCCAACTACCAATGCATTCCTCCAAATGAAAATTTTGACTGTGCAGACTCCTAACTCATTTAAACCTTCCAGGTATTTTGATTTAGTTCTCTGTTCCTGAGTGTTTCTAGCACATTTGCCTGCCTGCCTTCCTGTTCCTTCCCCATCGCAAAGGCCAGAAGCCAGTTGCTGACAGCCAGCCAAACCCAACAGCACAGAGCAGCTTCCATGGAGCGTTCGGTGCCACGAAATTCTAGGGCCAGAGGGCTGAAGGGCGATTTTCTTCACTAGAACCCCCTGGAATAACAAGAAAGAAACTCCAAACCTGACTCCTTGTGTAATTCATACACAAAGTGTCAAGTGATTATATTTAAATGAAGATAAAGACATTTTCAGTTATTTCCACTGTGTATGTTAGTTTGGAAATTAATATACGTTCTCAGCAGACAGCTGTAACTAAGAATTAGTATTCTAATTGTGTCCTGAAGGAAAAGTCTGTGGCCTGTTGAGCCAGTGAAGAAACCCAACCCCCTTCAGGAAGATCGGTATTTCGCTACGAGTCATGGTTCACCCCCACCAGGAGGGAGTCTGAGAGAAGGAGCTGACATGCCTCAGGGGTGGCACAATTCCAGCTTGTGGGGCAGAGTTCTCTGAAGAGGAGCTTACGACACCTCCAGCCTCACACTTGTGTCCTTTACCTCAGGGTGCATTAAAATCAATGTTTTTGACTTCCAGCAGGACTCTGGCTCTCGGGTATCTTTCTGGAAACTCTCAGTAGTGTCCCCACCCATCAGCTATCCTTTGTCACCTGAATCCCCTCATAAAAACTCTTTTTTAGCAAATCAAGACAAAAAAACTCATCAGCTACCCGTGCTATTGATTCTCCTGCTGCATTTAGTTATCTCTAACAAGACACATTAAACATGCAAGGCAATTAAGTGCTTTTCCCTTCTCACTCTTCTGATTTCCTTCCTCCTTTAAAACATTTTCTCAATTGGGAATAAAATTAGTCTCTCAAGTGTTTTTCCCTCTCTCAATTTGTTTTCTCTTCTTCCCCAGTCAGTTGCTCTTTATATGCAGCATTGATGCAAGTAGCACTTAGGAGGTGAATTAAAAATGACAGGACGGCACCCAAAGGAGAATATAGTTTAAATTAACAACTTGCAATATCAGTCTGGTTTAAGATTAAGCCACCGAAAGCAAGCCAGTGACATGGCAGGTCATGTTTTCTTTCCATGTAACCGAGGATGAGATCCTAGCACCCCAGCTTCACAGGTGGACTCCCTGGGGGAAGAGTGGCAGCATGAAGTAGGGTTTCACTCTCCGGGAAGGGGTGAAAGTGGCCTGGTCTGACCCAGACACTGTAAGCCAAAGCAGAAGGAAATCCATCAGACCACAGCCATTCATCCTCCCCATGACGATGGAGAGAAGAGCGGTTAGCTTTCAAATCCCATTTTCAAGTCCGTCATTCAGTTTTGGTATTATAAGTAATGAATAATGTTATTTTTATTTCTGTCAGTACTTGGGTTGAATGTCAACATAAAGATGCATGAGAGACTGAAGGAATTAGATATAGCAGTCGGTTTCTAGAATTATGCTATTTATCAAGCCAGTTCCAACAGAAAGAATACTGTATATATTGCATAGTATTTTGTATATCTACAGAATACAAAAAAGATGGAATTATTATTTCAATTAAATACATTTTATGCCTTTTTCAGGTTGGCAAGGTTTAGATGGTACCAAGGATTTTACCCTGCTGGATCCCAGCCAGTGACTTGGGCCATTGACAATGTGTACATTGGCCCACAGTGCGAGGAGATGTGCAACGGGCACGGCAGCTGTATCAACGGCACAAAGTGCATCTGTGACCCTGGGTACTCTGGGCCAACCTGCAAAATAAGTACCAAGAACTCTGACTTCCTTAAGGATGATTTTGAAGGTATCTCTTTTTTTTTTGCAGGGGTCCGAGTTCTGCCTGTCTGTCTTAGTGAAACCCTGGGCTCAAGGGATAAAACAGCAAAGTCTTCCTTACCTCTGCATGCTTCTGAATGTAATTTATGCTGGAGGGGGATTCCCGTGAACCAAGTAATTTAGATGTCATTCTCAGGCATGGTTTGTGAATGTTCAATGGCTATCAGTTGTCTAGTTTGGAGTGTCTGATTATTTGTGAAGATGTTAATGCTGGAATACAAAATCTTCACCGAAATAGAATTTCCTGAAACTTTATATGTAGAAAATAATTTTAGAAGAAAATGATGGTTTGATGGCGGTTTGACTTTAACACAGACAGAATGCGTGCAAGTGAGGCAAACAACAGCGGGCTTTAATGTTGTGCCGTTTCTCACTACAAGGGAAGCCTAAGTGGCCTTAATACAGCAAACATGGTTTCAGGGCAGACCCTGTGTCTCAGCGGTGAGGGCCACCACTCGGCAGGCACAGCTTGGGGTCTCCAAGCGAGCAACGGCAGGAGGGAACTCAAAGCCTCATGCAGGCCCGGGCACACACAGCAGTCACCTACACAACTCTAAAACCACCTTGAGGTTTCCCCCAGTAGCAAGCATGGCAAGAAGAGCCCGTTTTGAGTAAAGCAGCACCTGTGAACCAAACTCATTCCTTCATACGTGCTGCTGTTCACTTTGAATTTTGCAAGCCTTTGCTTGCCCGCTACCACATGATACCCAAAGATTCTTTATAGCCCTGAGTACTTTCTCATTATTTTAAGAAAAATGTAGAAAAGTGGCAAATCTTGTGAATAACTAGAGAGTAAGATCGCAGATTTCATACTTCTGAGGGTTTTTTGTTTATTTTGTCTTGATTCACGGCAGTTTTCTAGAATGCATTGCATTGGAAACATCAAATATTTCTTCACTCTGCATGTGATGTTTAATTTAGCTCTCTTCCCCTGGAAACAGTACTCTTGCAGTAGGAGCACTTTGGACTAAATCATAAATATGTGTTCACTGTGTATTCAGGTCAGCTGGAGTCAGACAGATTCCTGCTTGTGAGTGGTGGAAAGCCATCAAGGAAATGTGGCATCATGTCTGGAGGAAACAACCTTTTCTTTAATGAAGAAGGCTTACGTATGTTGATGACTCGAGACCTAGATTTGTCACAAGCCAGGTAACACAATTTCAAAGTTCTTTCAGGATTTCACTATAGAAATAACATACTGAAAAATAATATATATGCAACACTTCTGTGGTAAAGGCAAGCTGATATATTCTGTGGTCCTTACGGTAGTGAATATTCCATTTTAACCATTGTTACCATTTTAAATTAAATTTAATTTGAACTTTAATGGATCATTTAAATTTTTGTGGGTTTTTTTTACCTTGAATAAGAACTCCAGGATCTGGTGCCACACCTTCAGTAGTTTATGCAAGTTTTTATTTTTTAAATGCATAACATGAGAAATCGATTGCGTGTCACACGCTCTGCTTGTCTTACAGTTTGGTGTATTATGAGCCATTGCTGAAACAGGAGTATCTGCTGCCAAGGAGTAACTTTTACATTCATCATCTCATAATTCTTTCATTTTTGAAGCTTACTTTCTTCGTATTGTGCACATAATTCACTGAGAATTTCCCATCAAGCTGTCACCAGCTACAGTGAGCACAGCAACTGAAAAACAAATATTTTTAAGTGTATTTAGAGATTATGTTGTGTCATTACAGCCCACAGAGGAGGTATTTGATAAGTGAGACATGCTAAGCAAGCCACATTAAAAAAACGTACACTAAAATTTAAACCACATCCTAATAGTGTGCATGCTAACAAATAGGCATTGTTTTCTAATTATTTCCGTATTTTAGCTTATATCCTTACCTTACTACTTCGGAAAGGTGGCATTTTGTCTGAGACTTTTTTCTACTGATCTCTTGTAACCACCCTACTTCTCTCTAATGTTCTTTGGGGAACACTCTAACAGGCGCTTTATTTCTTTTTGACTTGTCTTCATTAGCATTGAAGCTTTAAATAATCATTTAATTGCAGAACCTCATGGTCAATAAAGATGCCTAATTTCTAACCATTATATTTTTTAGATCAGCAGTTAGCTAACCCTCAGTGAGGTGCAATATTAAAGATCCCTGTATTGAATCTGTAAGATTCCTTACAGCAAACTTTTTTCAGAACTTGGTAAATACAAACATAAATACTCTGCACTGATTTTATTTCCTAGACCATTCTGAAATTAAAAGATTGTTTAACAAAAGAAACAAAAGATCTTGTAAGTTGCTCCATTACACTAAATGACATGTTTTCCTTATTACTCGTGTTCAAAGAGCCGTCATTTATCTCCTCTTCGTGACAGTCTGTAGCTGGATTTGCATATATTGACCTCAAGGTGTTACATGGAGATAAATGACTTCTGTCTTAGTAAAAGGAAAACAAAACAGCACGTTTAATTTCTTGTATATGCTGATGAAAAATAACAGTTATCAACAAATAACTGTATGTTGTCTTCTGAACAGCAAGGCAGACTGCAGCGGCATTGCTGGGGGCTGCTCTTTAGCAACCTGAAGTAATTGCAGTGGGGTTTTCTTAATTTTCAGGCTGACTCTATCAGCCACCTGCAAAGCACAACAGATCTGGCTGTGACACAGATGTGCCAAATTCTGCACAGGACGTGGGAAGAGGTTTCAGTTTATGCCAGGAATGAGGAGAAGCAGCACTTCTAATAAATATCTTTAAGGGTACTTAGACTCAGTAGTCACATCAAAACTTCCCCTTTTCTTACGAGGAGATGCCTTGAAGTACGCAGGTGAGCAGTGGTGTCTATCAGTGCTGCAGGCCACGCTCAGCACCTGGGGATTGAAATGAAGCGGACTTTGCAATCCATTATCCATTGCCATCACATTTATATTTTAAAGAATGTAACACAGGGGACAGTATGTCACCATCATGGTGATACCTATAGCTGAAACTGTACAGCATGAAATATCAGTGGGGACAGAATATTTGAGGTGTCATAGCTAACCAAATCCCTTTCAATTCTGAATTACTAGAATATCCACACATTTTAGTGTTACTAGACCTACAAGAAAACTTTGCTTTTCCATTTCAAAATAGGCAGAGCCTTTGCAAAATATCTGTGAGATGAGAAGAGAGATATTTAAAATTACTTTTTTATCTGCTAGACATTGTTACCTATTTTTGAGTGGGTTATTATGATATTAGTAAAAATTCAGATAAAAGAATAGCAATCCACAGAGACCAGATTCAACAGAGACAAGGTCACCTGGGTTTATTTCCTTTGAATTATGTGGTGAATGTCAGAGTAAATCTGAGGAGGCACAAAGACTTGCCAGTAGTGAATCCAATCCATTACAGTTGATACGTTGATCCATGAGGGTCCCCAGTGCTCCTTTACAGCACAAGCAATAAGTTATGTCTGGGACATGGAGGTGGATATAATCTATAGCGAAAGAAGTTATATATATAGTAGCAAGAGAAACCGTGAGTCACAGAGAGGACTAGAATTAATTGACTTGCAGGTCTGGTGTTTTATTGAAGCTTTGTCTGCCCAGCACCTCTGCAGCCTCCGCTCCCAGTGGATCTACCTGCATATCAAACCAGAGCAAGACTTTTGAATCAGAACTTCTTCTGCACCATTTCATTTAACCGTGATCCAGGCAGCACTAATGCAATAATAATTAGAACAGATACAACACTCTAAAGCTGTGTGAAAGCTGTGCAAACATGAATTAATACTTGTAATATCGCAGCAAGTCTGATAGGTAAATAACATTACAGCAGCGGTTCCCTCTACTCCAAGCGCATAGTAGAGCTATTTATGAGCATCGGCTAACCAGAAGAATTTCACAGTTTGATACAAGTCTATTGTGCTGCTTTGGAGAAGCCAATTAAATAGGGGATGAAAGTGCTGGTTTCCCTGGGTGGCTTGGGCTGGCTTCAGGGAAACCAGCACATTTAAGCGGTGTGATTTAGACAAATTTCCCAGGCTGACTAAATGGACCAAATGATCCCTGAAAGTGAAACGTGCTTTGTTCTCCTGTCCGGATTTTCTCTAGTTTATGCCAACGGGAAACCAAGATGCTTATTTTGAATTCAAGGATTTCAGCAAATTCATAGCAAATTATGATCTACTTAGGGTACCATTGCTTTTCTGTCACTAATATCTGTACTCATGGGCTACAGGGATAAAAAATTTCACCCAGGATTATGTTTCTGATATTAGCAACACCATCTGCTATGCAGACAAAAGCTCAAAACATAAATGACTGGCTTTGTTCAGCCTCTTCTGCCTGGCAAACGACCACACAGGCAAAATGAATTTTTGTCACCCCACCTGTCTGTCTACTTATATTATGGAGGCTTTGAAAAGGAAATCATAAGACCTCCCTAAAGCTGACTCTTACAGCAAGAAACCACAGGGCTAGTCAATAGACAAACTTGAAGTCTTTCTAGTTGGTTGTGTAGGATTTTGCAGAAAAGAAATCTTCCCAGTAATTGCTCCCCCTGTTAGATTTGTGCAGTTCTTCATGAGACTGGGATGCGGCAAGGGGGTGCCAGACCCCAGGAGCCAGCCTGTGCTGCTGCAGTACTCGCTCAATGGGGGCCTCACATGGAACCTTCTCCAGGAGTTCCTCTTCAGTAACTCCAGCAATGTGGGACGATACATTGCCCTGGAAATTCCCTTGAAGGCTCGCTCCAGCTCCACTCAGCTTCGCTGGTGGCAACCATCCGAGAATGGACATTTCTACAGTCCCTGGGTAATCGACCAGGTAAGGAATCCTGTGCACTGTTTGTTGATAATACAGCTGTAGACTGTTTTCAGTCTTAATGTTTCCCTTTTGTTGGCATACGTCATTTCAGCAGGTCAAGCAAAAATGCTTTGTATAAAGATATTCCAGAATTATAATAATTAGCAAAATAATAGATTTTATCTTAAAAATATTTTAAATTTAAAAATTAAAATAAAAATAAACAATTACTCTTTGCTAAGCTTGTGTTTTTAACACACAGTTTCCATGCAGGGTACTGAACGCCCATTTTGGAGCTAGGAAAGTCCTTCGTACATGAGTAGAGCCTCAGGTTCACACTGCAGAAGCCCTTACCATGCAACATGCAAGTCTGAGTTTTAAACTTTAAAATCCTTCATTTAAACTCTGTCCAAATATGTAACTGGCTTGGTAGAATGTAATAGAAAAAAAATGCTGAAAAATGCCAGTCTATATCAGTCTTCTAATTTTGAAAACAAAGTTGTTTCCTATTTGAGAATTGCTTCTATAAAGATTATTATGTTTCTTTTTATTACTTGGTATAAACCTCAAGAAACCCCACTAAAGTGATTGCTCTCTAAGTAGTGTTATTGGGCTGTCCAAGTTAAACTTGCTTAAACATATGAATGATTTTTTAAAGGAGTTAGTTCAGGTCCTTAGGAGGAATCCAGAAACTGAACTCCTAGCCACATTTAATGATGTGGTTACAAAATTTTACTTCCCATCCCTCCATTTAAAAATGAAAAAGTCCTCATTCTTTCATTCCTATAACTTCATTGAATATGGTTAATTTTAGTTCAGAACAATCAAAACCCGAATTCAGATAGCAAATGAAAATTAATTCTACCTTGCTTGCTGTTGAGTGGTAAAATGCTGACATCTTACAGTCAATGGCAAAAGAGACTTTTTGCCCAATTCTATCAGCCCATGCAATCTCGTAGGAGTGCACCAGATTACAGCAGAGCTGAGCAGTCAGTAGGAAAAACGACAGTGTAATAACTTTGCTCATACCAACATTTATTTTTGTGAGCAGTTTTAATTCACCCAGGATGGAGTTCACTTCCCTGAACTTCAGCTTTGTATAGCTGAACGGATCTCTTTAGGACTCCTTTGTAGGAAAAAGATATTCCCCTTCCTCATAACCTAAACTCTTTACAAAGTAAATTTGTGTATTTTGGGCCAGCAGACTATATATGCGTCAATCAGTAAATCTCTTCCTCCTCCAGGATGCTATGTCACATGTATGTTTGTGAAGACTTCTAGACATTTTTTCTTTTCAATAAAAATTTCCTTTCCTAATGTTTCAGATTCTTATTGGAGGAAACATCTCTGGCAATACAGTATTAGAAGATGATTTCACCACACTGGATAGCAGAAAGTGGCTGCTCCATCCTGGTGGAACAAAGATGCCAGTCTGTGGCTCTACTGGGGATGCTCTAGTGTTCATTGAGAAAGCCAGCACCCGCTACGTTGTCACCACTGACATCGTTGTCAATGAAGACTCTTTCTTGCAAATAGATTTTGCGGCATCCTGCTCTGTCACAGACTCCTGTTATGGTAATGACCTCTTAGTAATTCCTGCCCTTCCTCTTCCTCTCCTGTACAGCACACTACACTTGTTTTCTGGTTCTATTTTTCATCGTAACGAGAACTGAGAAACAAAAGATAGTTGCATGTTTCTGTTAGGAATTGTAGTATCAGCTTTTTTATTCTAGGTGTCTGAAGCATAAGGTAAACTAAAGTATATTATTCCCTCCGAGCACTTAAGTTAACTGTTCAATTCATTTGAGAAAAAACCTAACAGCTTCTTACTCAAATCCATTTAGCAGTTTATGGTATCCACAGCTTGGGGTTATCTTATGCTTCTAATAATAAGCAGCTGGGTGTTCCCAGCATATATTTCTTGCTTTGTGGTCTTGCATTTTCAGTGAAGTCTCAGTTCAGATCTCACTTGCACGGGTATAATTAAGAGATGATTTATATCAGCATACATCTGACACCAGCTAAGTCAGCATCAACTGCAAAAATGTGTATTGTCCACATGAAATAATAAACATGTGTATATATATGTGTGTATGTAGGAATGTATGCATAGATACATGCATATATATGTGTATATATACACAATGATGCAATTTTTAATTACCTAACTTCTTTTTTTCCATATGATGTGTATTCAGTGCAGAGCATGCTTTTGTATGTGTGTATGTATACGTACACACATACACATATAAATAAAAACATGCTCTACACTCAATACACATCACATGGAAATTAAGAATTGGTGCATTATGTGAATTCTAAGATGTACAAGAAACAAGTCTTCCTAGCTTTTGAATGCTTGATTGTACATCTTAAATTACATTATTTTAGCATAGGGTTTTGGGGTATAGATTTTTTTTATGAGTAGAATATAATATGTTGCAGCATGTAGCATGAGTTAATTCACCGGGTTGTGACTATTCCTCTAGAATTCTGCACAAAAACTGGAAAAAGACTTTACATGAAGTCCCAGGGGTGGCTTCTCTGATTTTGCTGTTCTAAAGTCAATGGAAGTAACATATTTTACTCAAATGCTTAACAAATTTTAAATTTTTTATTTTATTTTATTAAAAAAACTGTGGCATCCTAAGATCACCTCTGCTAAGTTTAAAAGTGTTTTGGCAGTTTATACTGGCAAAGAAGCAGTTCCTTCTTTTTTTGTTTCTTTGTCCACTACACGTACCATTATCTTAACTTAGTATTAAATTAGGCAGGACACTACCTAATCATGCTTCCAGTCATGATGAGCAAAGCATTTCATTTTGGTGATGGAGATTTAACACTAAAAACTCACTTACCCTTGTTTGTATCCACTTGCCCTTGTATTTCTATGGCACTGTCTTCTGTGCTTAGACATCGAGTAGGACTGGTTGGGTGATTAAGGGTCATTCTCTGTGCATGAGGATAGAAGAAATGGGTCTGTAGTAATTAAAAAAGATCACAGATTATCACTCCTGTCACTGCAAACATGTTCCATGTTTTACACAGCCAGAATGCCTGGCAGCTGGAACATATACTTCGAGTTACAATTCTGTGCCTGTTATTATTTACTTTTTAATGGCTGCATAAAAGTTTAACTTGAAGTATTTAGTAAGCTTGACTAACCTTTACTTTTCATAATAAAAGTTTATAAGCCATAAGCATCAAAACAATGAAATTGCTGATTTTTTGCCTAGAAATGAATACATTACTTCAATGTGGCTAGACTGTGTTTGAATGAAAACAAGCTCAATGACTAACAAACTCAATTTAAAATTGTTTATGATGGATAAATACATGTGCTGGCCTGGAGGGGTTGGAAGGGTGACTTAATCATCCTGTGACAGAGCCAAAAGTTTGAATGTAAGTGTTGCTCTGGCTAACACAGTGATCTGAATCTCATCCTTCAGCCTGAAAAACAAAAACAGGTGCTGGTCATGATGCTGCCACATCACTTTCTTGCACACTGCAACCACAGGCCTGACTTAATCCTGGAGACTTAAAGACTTTATCTTTGCAATTGTGGTCCCTTGAGTAAGGTGATGGATGCAGAGGTGTATTGCAATCTTCTCCTGAGCTATATGTGCCCAGCAACATGTAAAGGTTGGGTAGCTTTGTGCTTCTGTCACAAGAGTTTGAAAAGTTTTGAGTGGTTATTTTGTCAGCATAAACTTGTGACTAACGCTCTCTGGGGTTACCAGTTTATTGCAGGCCTATGGATGTAAGGCTCTAAATTAAGTAACTAACCATCTTTCCACCATTAGCTATTGAACTGGAATATTCAGTGGACCTTGGTCTGACCTGGCACCCCATTTTGAGAGACTGTCTTCCCACTAACGTGGAATGCAACAAGTACCATCTCCAGAGGATTCTCATTTCGGACACTTTCAACAAGTGGACCCGGGTTACTCTGCCTCTGCCTCCGTATACTAGGTATCTCCCTCTGGTTTTCTGTAGAATAAATCTAAATGTGTAACTGTGTCTTAAGGCATCATACATTATAGCGTTAAAATAATTGTACCTTGCCATTTTTGTTTGGTCCATGTATATAGCAACAAATAAATATCAGTAAATGAAGCCCCATTCTGCTTTGCATAAAAAATTCCAAAGCTCCTATGTGCATTTACTTTTCTTAGCTATTTAAAGATAGGAAATTCTTGTTCTGTCTTGTCCTGGGGAGGGACAGAGGGAACTTTTTCAAGAATCTCATGTTATCCTCAGTCTCACTGAATTCTGGTTGTTTCAGTGTCTAATTGGACTGGCTGAATCCCTGCTGCACCCTGTGCTTGCTGTTGTTATGAGCTGTCGATTTAAATGTAGCACTTTTCAGGCTTCTTGTTTTTCTGTGCATTCTTTGTGTCTTTTGTGTCTCTCTCACCTTTGATGTTCTCATCATTGTTTTTACTCATGCCCCATTTTCACCTCTTCTTCCTTTTCCTATGTTCTTTTGTCTTTGAGGGAAGAAAAATTGTGGGATTGGTTGGGAGGGTGCAGTGAAAGGAGCTGTTGGGACTGACAGGGCTATTGGGAGTGCTGCCATACTGTTCCCTACGATGCTCTGAAAACTCCTGGATTTTTATTTTGTTTGTCAAAAAGATCCATCTAGGGACAACTGGGTAGTTCAGCCTTCCAGTTTGCATCCTTCTTGATGTGCTTGTTTTGCAGGAATAGCTGTGACTGTTCCCCGCGCAGTCATACCTGATGAAGCTGGCGTAGAGCTAGCCCAAAGTAAAGCCCTGCAAACACAGGTAGCATGGACATCAGGCTCTCTGCACAACCTGGCTCCACAGCTTTGCTCCTGTTGCTGAACCCAACCTCCTCACATACGCATAGGCTGAACTAACTGCGGGCACAGAAGTACCACAGCACCAGCAGAGCCTATGCCTGTTTAAGAAAGGTTGTTGTGAAAGATGCCAGCTAATGCCCATACGAGTTTGGAAACCGAGACCTTTATCTTTTAGCAATTGTACTGAGAGCGCTTATACACTTGCCACACATTTGGAAACTAGTAGTGGAAAAGTCCATGTTCTGTTACCGATCATGTAAGGCACCTAGATTCTTCCCTATCTTCAGTGCAGTGCTTCACATCAAGTAACAGTATTTTTTTAGGACTTGTTCCCAGCATCGTTCTCCTCTTCTTCCTCTTTTGTACTGCTTCACTACACACTGTCTGCAAATTCCATTACCCCAACAGTTCTTGTATAAAGTCTGTGAACCTGTGTTCAGGGGGGGCTTTCTGAGGCTAAATAGGATAAATCAGGACTGGAGCTGATGTTTCAGACCAATTGAATTTGGACCTGAAAGGAACCTACCACCCAAAATAAATTTAGGTTTATAAATAACTTTGATTTTAAGACTGAAAAGTTTTTTGAGCAGTATACGACAAAAGAAGTCTGATGTCCTACAGAGGCAAAGTTCGCTTTTGTGTCCAATCCAATAACTATATTTGTTGGCTCAGGTAATAAGATTTCCCAAAGCTATTAAGATAGGAATTGCATGAGAGAGGTGCAGCTAATAGGCCTTTTAGTCTAGATGCAATATAATTTTTATGCTGCTTTATTTTCAAGCTGTGTAACAGCAGGTGTGTGTCTCTAATTGTTTGTGCCTGTGTGTTTTGGGGATATGCAGGCTACATAGTCAATAGCTTGGCCTATTGCACAGCACCCATCCTTACGTAGCCTTTTAGGGCTTGTGTAGCCCAGGGTGCTATCTAACCTCTGGCCTGTGGAAGGCAACGAACACTCAGTTTTGATCAGACTCAGAGCTGATTTTAAAATGCAAATGCAAATGCAAAGCTTCTCTGGGGAGCATCAGCTCCATAAATTGTTAGTGAAGCACTAAACCTAAAGCAAGCAGTGTAAGATATAGGGCTTGTCTTTATTCCTAAAGGACCTCCTCACAATTTATGCATTTCTTTTAAAAATGCTATTTGGTGAGCAGCTAGACAGCACAGTAGTAGATTTCTCTTTGGATAAACTTGTTATTCATTCACCTCACACAACATGTTTATAAAGAAATAATTCATAGGATAACACTGACCTTACCGTAAAAGGTCTATATTTACACTGAATAAATTTGGGGGATTTTGCTGTTTATTTGTTTTGGTGTTTACAATAATTGTAATTTCGCTTTGAGTTTCAAAAGAAAACAGACTGCACAAAGTTCAATGCTGCCATCTAGTGCTGTACAGCAAAACATGGAGTAGCTTGAATTTAAAATGGTATTTTTGATAAGTTACAGAAATTCATCTACTCACAGCTATTGGAATATAGGTGTCCACTGCTGCGTGACCTGAATAGCTATTAGGTATCCCCTGACTGTTTCATCTAGGTTTTTGTCCTCTATCTTGGGAGCTGAGACACTTAATTCACATATAACTACATCAAAGCAAGGTGTTAGAACAGGGAGCTAAGCCCTCTTTAATGAAAAAAACGAAAATGATTTACTGGAAGGAGCCAGGATCATGCCAAAGACTATTTTTTAACATTTCCAGCCTAGCCCTGGATGGAGGGGAGGGAGGAAACTGCAAAACCAGGGTCATGCTGCACATACACATGCTCTCATCTGTCCCCTGTAGGTTTATAAATGGCAGCAGCCAACTCACTCCTTAGAGTTGCTCTTACTTAAGTGTAGTTGGGAGAATTCATAGAGAAAAGGTTGGGTTAGTTTGTTGACTTGGACAGAAGCAATAGCACTCAGGCTCAGGGTGAAACTTGGAGGATTTGGGTGATTCTGGTTTGATCCAGCTCCCAGCTGTCCCTCAAGTTCGGATTTGTGCTTGTACGTGGTTATGACTGGTCTGAGCTTCCCTTTGGGCATATCACCTTCTTCCTACCCTCTTCTCCACTGCACCAACCACAGCCCACTGCCTTTGCTCTCACTGGTGAGCGCTTTCCCACCTCCCACGCTCTCAGCATGCTACCAAGCACCCATGCTTTGTCCTGCTCTCCAAATGTGGGCACCCTGCTCTTGGCTTTTCAGAGACCTTGTCGTTATGAAGAATCAGCCCTGGGTTGTGCTGGTATCAAATGAATCTTCCAGGAGCAGTCTAGCCTTAAGACTGGCATTTCTTTTCAGTCAAAATAAAGATTAGCTTAGCTAGAATTATTACCTTTCTGTTTTTCTTTCTCTCCCAAAGGTCTCAAGCCACTCGTTTCCGCTGGCACCAGCCTGCTCCTTTCGATAAGCAGCAAACATGGGCAATTGATAACGTCTACATTGGGGATGGCTGCATAGACATGTGCAGCGGCCATGGGAAGTGCACACAAGACAACTGTGTGTAAGTGCCATTTGTGCCCTGTCCTGCCCGATGCTGTAGCGTTTTGCTCCTCCTCTGTCATTTCAATGAACTTGCAGGAAAGGCTTTGATACAATTTTTAAAAGGAAGGTGGATCTTGCTGTTAAAGCAGGGCACTGGGACTACTTGGGAACAGAAATAACAAGAGGAAGGGGTAAGTGTGGGGGTTAGCTCTGCCAGACCTCTGCCTGTTTGTACGTCAAATGTGTGGGCCGTGCTGCCAGTCCTTTCCTCAGCGGCAGCGTATCACCTCTGCTGCTGCCTATGCTGTATCTTGGCTCCCCTCCCACTAGGTAGTGAGCAAGGACCCCTTGAGTTTGCATACCCTTTTAGGAACGCACAGGCCTGGAGCTTCCCAGAAGATGTCACCCTTATTCCCAAGGGGTTTCACGCCATGTCTCCCTGCCCTAATCCTGGCCCTGGGTGCAGAAGACCTGGGCTGGAGGTAAGACACGTCCACTAAGCAGAATACACACCAGTTCTTCACAAGGCCAGATTTTGCCTTGGGGCTGGTGTTGGCTTGATGGCCTAACGCAGTGCCTCTGCTCCATGGTAGGGTTTGCCAGTGGAGCAAACCGGCTTGATCCTCAGACTGTTTAACAGCCCACACAGAGCCCTGCAAAGCTAACAAACAACAACCAGATCCCCCCAGATTTATCTGTCTGGCAACAGAGAAATACCTTCCAGATGGATGTATTGCTTTTTTCCAGCCACAAATGGCAACAGAAATGGGAGAATTGTTGTACAATTGTGCTGTGACTGTGTTTGCTAGAAATACATTCCGCTGCAGAATAGACATATTATTGTGTTGTCCTCTCTCCTGACAGCACTGAAGTACCAAGGCTTAATCTCCCTGGTGAAATCTGCATAGTAGCAAAACACATTTCCATGCTGTTATCCAATCTTTGACACATTATAAGAAGGTTTTTCAGAGAAAAAAAAAGGGGGACTATATAATGAAATAACAGGAAAGTACCCATCCACTAACAGTTTAAAGAAACTTAAAATCTAACATGAGCAGGACATTCTCAGGCTTTGCACATTCTCTTAGGTTTATCTCTCCAAGTACAATGTATTTGACTGATTTTCCTCTGTGCCGGAGTGTAGTCTGTATTAGCAGCTAGAATGAGACATAATACTAGCCTTCCTAAAGGCATTTTTTTCATGTTAACTACAAAAAGTGGCAGATGTTTGAAACCCCCATACACCAGTTGTGTGCTAGCAAATGATGCAGACAGCCTCTACGCGGAGTAAGATGGCACCTTAATGTGGAATAACACGGCACTGATTAAACCTCTGTGCAGAGCTTTTGCCAGCTGAATTTTGCATTTGCTTTCCTCTGCAGCTGCGATGAGCACTGGGGTGGGCTGTACTGTGACGAGCCAGAGACCCCCCTTCCGACACAACTGAAAGATAACTTCAACCGCTCGCCATCTAACCAGAACTGGCTGACAGTGAATGGGGGCAAACTGAGCACGGTCTGCGGCGCTGTAGCCTCTGGGATGGCTCTTCACTTCAGCGGGGTGTGTGTTCAGCACAGGGGCCAGCTGGCTCCATTCGACAGTATAAATGGGACTGATTTAAAAAGTTAAATAAATAGGAAGGTGTTAAAAAATATCAGCATAACATATTAAACACATAACATACAAAAAACCCCTTATATTCTTTTCCCAGCTTAAGGTCAAAGTCAGACAGGTCCTACAGACTAGGGCCAGCCAGAAACACTCCAGGAAAGCAGATACCATGTTCCTGCTGCAGCCAGGAAAATGAGATATAGCATGTGTGCCGCCTCAAAAGAGCTGTGGAGGGGCCTTTGGAGGTGGAGCTGATAGACTAAAGCACAGTCCAAATATGTAGACACTCAATTCCACTCACTCATAATAGGCTCCTGATAGCATTTAGAACTTCCAGAGACAAGACTTTGGTGCAGCTTCTAATCAGACCACAGAGGTAAATTAATAACTAAGTATTTGCATGTGTATAACTTGCATTGGTCATTGAAAATACATCCCTGTGTAGCCTCATTCTTCAGATACTTCATTGTTGGGGTTTTTTTCCCAGAAAAGTAAGCTGAGTAAGCTCAGAGTAAAATTTCCTGGTTTAGCTGCATACATAGGTATTTAACCCAGACTGCTGCTGAACTACAGTTTGCTTACAGATAACCTTGTGATTATAAAAATGACAGAATAGTATTTTATAAACATGCAAAACATATCCTTGTAGATCAGCTCCATGCAAATATATTACTAGGTTCAAACTGATGCAAGTTTTCAAAATAAACTGACAGAAGTATTACATTTCCACTTCCTTCCAGTAGGACTAAGTAGGTACCACTAACTAATAGACTAAGCAACATGAAATATGTAAGGGATTATGGAAAAACAAATTATTAAAACTGCTGTGCCATTTGATGCTTTGCATAAATTGAGTCATTAGCACATAATCAGTGATTCATTAATTCTGCCTGGAAAACCTTATATTTTACACCAGGGGCATGGATTTTTATAACTCTTGTATTCAGAAGAAAGGTGAATACCATTCTTGATACTGAATGTTGTAAAGCTGTAGGTACAAGTAGCAACATGTATGAATACACAACAGGAATTTTTAAATTGCAACGCAACTGAAATTATGTCCTCAGGGAAGAACATTTATTGTTCTGTTGTAGCTTTACCTTTTTTATAATTAGTATAATTTTGTACAATTTTGAAAGTTCTACAATGTGAAGTTAAATTAACAGTGACTGCATAGTCTAATACTTTGTTGTGTTTGTAAGTTTTGCCAGCCAACGTATTTTTTCATCACTTTTAAGGGCTGCAGCCGTATGTTAGTTACAGTGGATTTGAACCTCACCAGTGCAGAATTCATCCAGTTTTATTTCATGTATGGATGTCTGATAACTCCTAATAACCGCAACCAAGGAGTGCTGCTGGAGTATTCTGTGAATGGTGGAATCACCTGGAGCCTCTTAATGGAAATTTTCTATGATCAATTCAGCAAGCCTGGGTTTGTAGATACCTTCTTCTGGCTATAACATTTCCTGTACTAAAGTAAGGTGGTCTTAAATGTTTCTTAAGAACCTGTGGGACATATTACTGCTGTCGTTTGGATGTCATATCTTTTAAGAGTTTAGCCTGCCCAGTCCTGCAAGCGTTTATGAATGGCCTTAGCACATGTGCTTGAGCATCATCAGCATTTGTGCAGCTGCTAGGCCAGAAATACAAGGGTAGTAAGGAGTCTGTAGCAGTCTAGTAGATTCGTAAAGGGTTGCAGGAAGACAAATTAATAGCTACTGTAATAATACCCATGCTGTTCTTTAAGATACTTTCATTTACAATCTAGTTTCTTACTGACAAGAGCAGAAATTCATTGCTTGAACTAGTTAGAAAATGGTGTGGAGAGGAGAAAATTAATTCCTGCAGATATCCATCAAAAGGACGGATACACTGAAGATCTATTTTCAGATATTCATGAGATTCAGATCATGCATACGTATGGTGGACCTTTTCCTCACTGTCTAATCTAATAGACTCATAGAAAATGGGGCTGGGAGGGACCCCTTATTTGTTATTTCATTTGGACACACCAATAAATCACTAGCACTTTAACTGGACAAGAGATTTAAGTGTACTACCATCTACCGTTGGAATGGAAATAAGAAAACGGTACTCAAACAGCAGATAGCTGAATGGCTCCAGGTTGAAAATAGCAATCTTAATTTTACTTCAGCATTCTCCTTCTTAACATTTCCCTTAAGATCTTATGGTCATACCCCACTTGCTAATCTAGACCATTGCATTGGGTCCCATAAGCAGAGTTGGAGCACACAACGTTGCTCAAACCATGTCACAGTGGCTGCTGACCCTTCCCACCTCACTCTGAGACCCTGTCCCAGGGATGACATTGGGAGTAATAGGGAAGGTTTTTGTTTCAGCCGTTTCCTGTAGGGGAACATAGGCTAGATCACCCAGTCTTTTCCTTCTTTCCCAGCTTCCACATAGTCTAGGAAACAATGGGAGTGGACCTGGTCAAAGCACCCAGCACAGAGCACTGGGAAGTGTCTTCCTCCTGTGGCTTTCTTACAACTAAATTCCACTTTTTATTTCAGCTTTGTGAACATCCTCCTTCCCTACGATGCCAAAACCATTGGGACACGCTTCCGCTGGTGGCAGCCTAAACACGATGGCCTGGACCAGAACGACTGGGCTATTGACAATGTGTTGATCTCCGGCTCAGCTGACCAGAGGACGGTGATGCTTGACACCTTCAGCAGTGCTCCCCTGCCACAGCATGAGCGCTCCCCTGCCGATGCAGGGCCCACTGGGAGGATCGCCTTCGACATCTTCATGGAAGACAAAACCACAGGTAAAGATTTTACATGGATCTGAATTAAAAAGCAAGAAGTCAGTCCAGCGATTTCCAAATCTTGCTGAGCCTCTGAATCTTTGTCTTACTGACACAGATACCACAGACAATTCCACCGCTTATAGGCATCTCGTAATTTGTTTCTAGTTCACAAAATGCAAAATTAAAAGATGTAATTAACTCTTCTTTTTTTACTGCATGGATTTATTTAGAAATTAATTTATTTTCAAAAAAAGAAAAAAGGATTTTAAGGTGCCAGGTTATGCTAAGCAAGTTCCTTAACCTGAATATCTGTTTTCTGTTTCCTAACTTTTTAAACATTCTTTGGGGAAGTTACATTTTAAAACTAAATTTTGTAGAGCATGTATTTCTGGATGTTTACAAGGCTTAACAGCTAACAGTGGTGGGGTACCATTTGTGCAGACATATAGGCAACACCCATTAAGAAGTTCTCCCATGATGTCCAATGTAACAGAAGTTTATGTTTTGAGTAAGTCTTAGATCCTTGCTTCTTGAACTTTAAAAAATAATGCTATAATTCTTATGTAAGAGAGTAGTAAGAGGTGCTTTGAGTAATAAATGTGATAAATGTAATAAATATGCACATGGGAAAGATGGAGTACCGACATTCTCAGGAGTAATATTAAATAATTTTCATGTAGGCTGAAAAATAAAGCTATGAATCACCGTTAGTGGTTAACACTACTTTCTGTTCTCTTTAATTTATATCGTCATTGTATATTACTGACACTGCCATTTATTTTCAAGTGAATGAACACTGGTTATTCCATGATGATTGCTCAATTGAGAGATTTTGCGATTCTCCTGATGGTGTCATGATCTGTGGGAGCCACGATGGCAGAGAGGTCTATGCAGTCACCCATGACCTGACACCTACAGAAGGCTGGATTATGCAGTTCAAGGTAAAAGCTCTGTCTGCAATATCATTGTTCAAAAATACTTTTTGCTCCAGGTCTAAGAAGATTTTGCAGGCTGTAGGATGATGCATAAGCCTATGCACGAGCCATTCTCTGCAGGGAAATTGTTAGGCCATCCTCATTTTTCTCACCTGCTCTGCGTTGGTCAGCTTTAATACCACAGGCTGTCCTCAGAGGTGACGCACACAGCAGTTGTGTGGAAATCATGTAATAAGAATATTACATGTATACAAGGTGCCTGTTTTGTAACAGCTGCTTGGTAAAGGAAAAGCAGCTCCAATGTAGCCCACACCGCTCCTATGCTGTCATGCATTCACATCAAACCTGCACCCAAACTGCCCTTCATACACTGCTTTACCTACATTAAAGTAATGACCCAGCAATATATGGAAGATCCCTTTCCACATCTCTCCCATAAAGACAATCCCCCTAACATAACCAAGCTGACTGGCCTCCTGTGGAATACTCAAATCTTACGTTGCGTGGGAAGGGAGATTAACTTTATTAGTTAAGGGTACTGGGGTATAAGCCACAAGTGTCAAAACCTGGAAATCCAGAAATGTGAGCTAACTAGGAGAAAATGAAACTCAGAATATGGTGCCTATTCTCAGTCTTGGGAATATTGATGAGATCTGCAGATGACTGGTACCATATCAGCACTGCTACTGCCATCACTTCAGGCAAAATTCTGCACTCAGTTTTCAGGTCCAGATATCTTTCTAAACTCTAGCCACCACCACAATTAATTCTATTTTGCTTACACTGTCTTTTTTATTAGGTTTCTGTTGGATGTAAAACCTCAGAAAAACTTGCACAAAATCAGGTCCATGTGCAGTATTCCACTGACTTTGGTGTTAGCTGGAGTTACTTGGTACCTCAGTGTTTACCAGCTGACCCAAAATGTTCTGGGAGCGTTTCACAGCCATCTGTCTTCTTTCCCACAAAAGGATGGAAAAGAGTAACGTACGCACTGCCTGAAAACCTTGTCGGGAAGTAAGTATGAATTCGCTACCCATTTTGTCTTAGTTTCAGTACCTTCTGAAAAACACAACGGGATACATCTGCCTATTCATTCTCTTGCAAGGAAGGTGCAGACTAGTGGCATTCACGCTCATTATGTATGCTGCATAATTTTATTTCCTATCAATCAGGATTGACCACGACTCTTGGTCTGAGCAACCGGCAAAGTTATCCTTGCTTCTCTGTAGCTTGCTCTGGTACAGCCTGTTATGTTTCGTTCAGGCAGCTGCAGTCAATTAGAGAGCAGATCTATGACCTTACTGAGTAGAAAAGTTAGTAGTAGCTAGTAGTTAGTAGTTAGCAGTTAGCAGTAGCCCACACACATGCAAACCATTTGTCTTTTTCTGCAAAATTAAAATCTCTTATATTCTTTAAATAATCTGTTCAGGAAGTGTAACCAAAATTGAAATTCTCTGGCAAGAAACCAGAATAGCTTTTTCCAGCTTCAGCAGTGTCTGGAATCCATCCATGTAGCATAGGTAGTACATGTGTGAAGAAAAATATATGGATGTATAAAATCAGTTTCAACAGACACTGCCAGATATTACTTGTGGAACTTTGGAGGATAGTACAGTCATAAGTATATTGTGTTTCATCCACCTTTTTTTCAATTGAGCCGAGTTGTTTTATACACATGTCTGTTCTTCTTCATTCCTTTATATCCAGTCCTGTGAGGTTTCGGTTCTACCAGAAATACTCAGATATGCAGTGGGCCATCGATAATTTCTATCTGGGCCCTGGTTGTCTGGAAAACTGCAGAGGTCATGGGGACTGCCTGAATGAGCAATGCATCTGCGACCCTGGGTATTCAGGTCCAAACTGCTATCTGACCCAAACATTGAAGGTAATTTTACCACGTATTTTAAAGAGTGAATTTTGCCGTGTGTTTGGCTGAGAGAGAGAAGAGAGATGTCAAACCCACTGGAAACTGAGCTTTGATTCCTGTCAGCCTGAAGATACTGAAATCCATTTTCAATGCTTTTATTGTTTTTTAACAAAACTTATCACTGCAGTATCTAAGAATGGGTTTGTTCCTTTGCAAATAACACTGCCCAAAAAAAGCTGTGATTAAGTTCACTGTTCATCCTTAGATCATCATTATACGATCTAAATCACCCTTGCATATATGATTATATTTAATCAAGACCTGTAGAAGGATTTTCTTTATCATGAAAGAGCTTACTGAAGTAGAGGATACGAGAAAATAGCATGAAATTACATAAAATTAATTCACCTACCTGTTAGTGTTACCCTGAAACAAGTGAGTGAAATTTAGTTAGATGTTGCTAATTTAAAAGTTAACATATTTTTAAAATTTAACATATTTAGAAAACAATATGAAGGAACCGCAAGTAAGTTTAAAATGCAATGTTTACCATCTCATTTTTTCTACATCAGGTAAGAACAGCACAGGTACGTGCTCCACAGAAACAACAGGTTAAGCAGCATTCTGTCTAAAGAGAATATAACTGTTTAACTTTTCAGTTATGTCATTTGAATTGTTGTGACCTTCTGTTTTTCATTTGAGATACTAATCACATGAACAAATATCATCATCTGTTCGCAACTTTTAATTAGTAATGTATTCTTCGCATTAAGGACATTTGGGATAAAATCCTAGCAAATTTAGGGGCATTTTACTACTGTCTCCTTAAGGCCAGGATTTCACTCATGGCATTGCTTTTACTGCACACCTGGAGGTAAGTGGAAATCACAGATATATCCTACATAGCTTTCACTGCAAATATTTGTGCAGACAGTTGCGTAAATGCATATTCGCTACAATAACCCTAAAATTTCATTGTGGTACTGGTTTTGCTGGGGAAAAATATAGAACAGCAATTTCTCCCATACATACTAGATATATACTGGAGTGGTGTTACTTAGTCTGAAATAACTATGGTTACGAATTAGACCCATTGTGGTGGGTTGGACCTGTCTGGGTGCCCAGTGCCCACCACAGCTGCTGTCACTGCCCTCCCTAGCCGGGCTACCAAAACCTTGCCGTGCAAACCCAATACGCCCATTCATTTGCACATGCAAATTTTAGTGTGCTGGATTACCTCCCAAGTATGTTAAAATCTTGCCCTAACATATTCTCACATTCAGCCAATTCAGTTCAAGTGGCTAAATGTTCAGCCAAAAGGGATTATGTTCAGTCACCTGTAAAAAAATTTTTACAGCGTTAAAACACGCTTAAGTTCAAACATGTTTAAGTCAGTTCCAGTTGTGGTCGCCACAAAGGGTTAAGATCATAATTTCCTGTGCTTTACTTACAGACTTTCCTGAAAGAGCGCTTTGACAATGAAGAAATCAAGCCAGATTTATGGATGTCCTTAGAGGGAGGAAATACCTGTACCGAGTGTGGGATTCTCGCAGAAGACACAACCCTGTATTTTGGAGGTGCAACTGTGAGGCAGGCTGTCACTCAAGATCTAGACCTGCGGGGGGCAAAGTAGGTCTCATTTCCCTGTCATTTTGATGTAGAACTCTGTTAAACGCTGACAAAGCAGCAGATGACATAGCTTGTGGCTCAGGGAATTCCTAGGCCACCACGAGCATAGCACTACCTCAGACAGGCGCTAATGAGATTGTGATTCTCGAGGCACTAACACTTTCAGCTGAGTCACGGAGAGCGCAGATCACCCTCGCACAGTGGAAAGAGTCTGTCATGTCCAGGTGAAGCAGCAGGTCCCCTTCCCCAGGAATATCCTTGAGTCAGCAACGCCTGTCTTGCAAAGAGGCGAGATAGCACAGTTCCCTGAGCATTACTGCCTCTACCCCGGGAGGCACCAGCCGTGTCTCCCGTTTTGTTCAAAACATAACCTCTGCTGGTTTTCTTCTCTTGGGTGCCCGTACAAGACCCACTCCATTCACCTGCTGTGGAAAAGGATGGCTTAACTGAAGAGCAATGGAATTATGTCAGTTTAGATAAGCTAAGGACGTGGCATAGAAGACAAATTCAGCATCATTTCCCTTGACTGTATGGCTTCAATGAGGACACATACTCTCACTTCCATGATTCAGCAAGAATTCAGAGTCACACAACCTTTCAGGAAGGAAGGGGCCTCAGGGAGTCCCTAGACCAGCCTCATGTTCAAAGCCAGGTCAACACTGAATTTGGAACAGGTTGCTCAGGGCTTTGTCCTGTTTGGCCTTGAGAAACCTCCAAGGACAGAGATCCCACAGTCTCTCTGGACAGCTTGTTCCAGTGTTGAGTTACCTCACAGTGATTTATTTATTTTTCCCCCTGTTATATCCAGTCAAAACCTCCCCTTTTTTGATATATGACCACTGCCTCCCAGTCCCCGCCATCTTCTCCAGGCTGAACCAGCCATGGTCCCTCAGCCTCTTCTAACAGGGCACTTGCTCCAGCCCCAACTATTTCAGTGGCCTCCACTGACCTTGCCTTAATTTATCAGCTTCTTTTCTGTCCTTCACTGATACAAGGGCACCTTGTTAACTCATGCTGAGCTCCCTTTCCACTTGGAGTCCCAGGGAACTGTTAGCCAGGTGGCTCCCAGCCAGTCAGTCCCCAGCCTGCTGCAAGGGGTTAGTCCCTCCCAGGGGCAGGACTTTGCTGAATTTCATGAGGTTCCCATGAGAATTACTAGGCAATTCTTTTGAAAACCTCTGTTCTCTTTGTACGTCGATGTTACTTGCTTAAAAATGCTGGCGTTTTGATCGTTTTCAGCACATCTGCTAAAAGAAAGCAAACTTCTCAATTTGTGCAGATCTCACAAATGTAAATTTACACATTTACTCTTAGGTTTCTACAGTACTGGGGGAGAATTGGGAGTGAAAACAACATGACAACATGTCACAGACCAACTTGCAGAAAGGAGGGAGTGCTGCTAGACTATTCCATTGATGGAGGCAAGTACATCCTGCAGTTTCAGCTAAGCTACAGCCTTGTTCTTTTCAGCTAACCTGCAGCACCATGAGTATCTGAGAAGTTGTCCGAGAGATCCAAAATACTAAGATAATTTTTCATTGTCAAGTTATTTTGTCCTTGTAAAGTTTTTTCCCCCATCTACAATTTCCATCTATTGTTCAGGAGTTTTCCATGAAAACCTATTGCCTGATTTCAGTCATTAGTGGCTCCAGCCAGTTTGATTCCTTTATACGATTACAAGATTTCTCTTGCAATGGATAACAGTGGCCAAATACCCTTGGAAGTTAAGACTTGTCTATTAGAAGACTATCGCTATCACTTTTTACTTCCTATTATCTTCCTTTAATCTTATAGAAGAGTCTACCCCGCACTTGTTTTTATTACTAAACCTGCATCTTTCATTCTAGGAATATCCTGGACTTTGCTTCACGAGATGGATTACCAAAAATACATCTCAGTCAGGCATGACTACATCCTCCTCCCTGAACATGCCTTGACCAATACAACTCGCTTGCGCTGGTGGCAGCCTTTTACCATCAGCAATGGGATCGTGGTTTCAGGCCCTGACCGGGCACAGTGGGCGCTGGATAACATCCTGATCGGAGGAGCAGAGATCAACCCTAGCCAGCTGGTAGATACATTCGATGACGGTAAGACAGGCTGTGACAGCTAATCTGTTGTCTGGCATGATCTTATCTGAAATTAGCCCTGTGAGCTTGCAAGCAGACTTTTTAACTCTGCAAATTTTTTATTTTGTAGACTAATGCTGTTTATATGCTATTCTTCATGCTAGTAATACAGGTGTATAAATACATATATACATGTATACTCAGATATGTACGTGTGTAAATATATATATATGTATATACCTATAAGAAAGGCAAAATTTTTTATTCCAACCCATTTCATTTAAATTCCTAACGGTAAACTTTTATTTAATCTTATTTTTTTAAAGTGCCATTATTTAAACATTTTAATTACCTTACTGTGTGTCACGACAGATAGCATACATTTAGTGTTTATATCACTGAAGTACTCTTTCTAGTGATTTTTTTGGTTCATTACTAAGCCTTGGTGTTTACCGAGACAATGCAGTAATTGTATTTAATTCATCTTAACAGAAGGCAGCTCGCATGAAGAAAACTGGAGTTTTTACCCTAACGCAGTCAGGACTGCAGGGTTCTGTGGAAACCCATCATTTCATCTCTACTGGCCAAATAAGAAAAAGGACAAAACACACAACATCCTGTCCTCCAGGGAGCTCATTATACAGCCAGGATACATGATGCAGTTTAAAGTAAGAAATGTTCTCTCTCTCTCCAAAGTGAAGTAGGCAATGAAAAATCATCTAATGTGTCTCCAGAAATCATTCTTCTTCCAATAGGATGCCAAATTGGATGAATAATTAATAATGACTTTTTACTAGAATTTAAAGGAACTTCTGAAGTGTAGGTAATGGGAACCAGAAAGGTTGCATGTATGTTAAATGTCAAATTATTCTGAATGTCTGTATGCTTTGGGGGTTACTGAAAGCAATTGGAAGTCTAATCCCTTTTTCCTGGAATTACTGTATCATCAGATACAGTAGGAACTATTTTCTAAGGTGAGAACACACAGCATGCAGAATACGCCATTTTCCCCTCACCCGTGAATAACCAGAAAAGGTGAGGTAGACACAGGCTGGAGAAGAGCGGTATATGGAAAATGCAAAAGTGCTGGAGTAGAAGCACCCCTTCTACTTATTTGTGTCATGGCAAATGACCTAAATAATCAGAGAAAAATTTCTGAATATTTTGTTTTAAGGTAAAAATCTGCACAGGGCCAAAGGCAACACATGGTTGTTGTCCAGAAATGTTCTAGGCCCTTCCCCAAACACCATGTTTTAAATAAATGAGCAACTAATATGAAAAAAGGGTTATCAAAATAGTCATCCATTTTCTTGTTATGTTTTTTTTTTCTTCTTGCTTTTCTGTTTGACAAGACAGTTCCAGAATTTTCCGTCTTCCACTAATCAATATTTTCACCTTTTCTCAACATCATTGCCTGTTTTATATTGACTGTCCAGTCCCACTAAGGCACTGCTTCCCCCACTCACACAGCATGCCTGCTTCAAAGAAATTATATAAAAGAGGAGCCTGACATGCTTTCTACTACTAAATGCCAAGACCCCCTGAGGGTGCTTGTTTTACCCAGCCTATCATCTTTTTCCTGTTTTAAGACCAAAATTATGTTAACCCATCAGCACTTAATAGTTCATACTACTAAACCCTTGTTGCAAAGTTTTCATCTCCTTACTCTCTCCTCTTTTTCCTCACCAGTCACAGCAAAGATTTTCTTTCTAAACTAAGAACTCAGCTCTAGTGCATGGCTGACATTTGGTTTTGAAGCTCTAAAAATTTAGCTTTTTGTTATCCATTCAGTACTATACATTGGGTATTGGAATCTTTCCACCCTAATATGACACAAATATGTTTATTGTTTTAAATATTCAGAGTAATTCTGTTCTTAAACTGGATTGACTTGAAGTTTATATCCACATGTTTAGCATAAGGAATTATAAATCTCTCAGGTAATTCATGTTTATCATAGTGAATTATAAATCTCACAGGTAATTAATACATAGTTAGATATTTCACTTTCTGAAATGCCAAGGAGCTACCATATCTTTGTGGTTCCGACACAATGTTTGTTTAGATATTTAATTTGAACTTTAGGAACATAGTGTTAGGATTCTGCAGCGATGAAGCAAAATTAAATCAGTAAAAGCAGTATCTGAAGTACTGTGTCTTTTGTTTTCCATCCACTTTTGATGGATTGTGTCTAAGATCTAAGTTGGCAATCTTTTTTCTACACCCCATAAAGAAAAAAAAGGAGAACAAGACTTCATTATATATCACATGAAATGTCTACCAGACTTGTTATAGCAGCCAATTTCATTTGTGCTATAGATCGTGGTTGGCTGTGAGGCAACTTCTTGTGGGGACCTCCACTCTGTGATGCTGGAGTATACGAAGGATGCCAGGTAAATGACAGCAGAACACATAGATGTAAAAAAAAATAATAAAAAAATCGTATGATATTAAAACCCTAGAGAGCTTTTCTTTATTAAAGCAATTACTTTGCTGTTCATCTGGTAACAGGATCTGGAAAAAGCTTGTGTGTAAGCACTGGGATTTGTCTACATAACTCCCATAAATTCTCTTTATTATTTATCCCACATGTTGACAGATTCATGACATCAAGCTTGCAGTTACAGTTGTGAGCGTGCTCCAATTAAAAATGTGCTTGCAGAAAACCACATTCACAGGAAACTGTTGTTTTAGTATGATACAGGACTATATATTTAGGACCAAGCTGTAATGAAGGGGGAGTTACTTAACTCCAAATCAGTCTTTAACTAGCAAACAATTAATAACACTGTCTCCTATGCTGTAGTATATTAGTGCATTATAATTTGTAAAAGCAACAGTATATTCTGTGCTCAAGTGACTGTGGGTGAACATGGAGCAAAATCTGTCAGGACTCTTCTGAACACTTAAGAGACAGACTAAGGAGCAAACTCCTAAATAAATTATTCTGTCATGCCTGCCCAGAGGAGCTCTGGGTTAGACTCTGCTGTATGTACCACCCCCAAGGGTTTCACAGCACCCAAACGTGGTCCTGGAAAGTCCACCCTGGCTGCACCAGTGCTTCAGCCTCTCACCTCTTGTCTATTTGTGGCTACATAGCATGGAAACTATTGGCGACAATCTCTTGGGCTAGTTTAGTAACACAGGCAGTGCCATGATCCTCAGAAATCACCTGTTTCCCTTTCATTTTCCTTTCAGTTGTTCTAAAACATTTTTTTCTGTTTCTTACAGGACAGACTCATGGCAGCTTGTCCAGACACACTGTCTTCCTTCCTCATCTAACAGCATTGGCTGCTCCCCATTTCAATTCCATGAAGCTACCATCTATAACTCTGTCAACAGCTCCGCGTGGAGAAGAATAACGATCCAGCTGCCTGATCATGTCTCATCCAGGTAGGTTTCTGAAAGGTCAGTTCACTGTGGACCTATAAAATGTCAGCTTTCTTGCTGGCACTGTTCACTTCGAACAACTGGTGAATTAAAAATGCTCCTTTATTGCTGGTTTTAGAGCTGATACATAATGAATGTTTTTCAGGAGTCTTCTTATTAATACAAATGGCTACTGCCAGTGATGAATCAGCCATTCAGAGTGGGTCTTTGCAGTTACTGAAAACATAGCCCCTTCATACGACATTTTTCATTACATCTGCTGCTGGCGTATTTGAACATCACTGTACAGATGTGTTTAATTGCTAGGTATCATAATACGACGTTCGGATTTTTATATTTGCAGTGCAACACAGTTCAGGTGGATTCAGAAGGGAGAAGAACTAGAGAAACAAAGCTGGGCAATTGACCATGTGTACATTGGAGAAGCGTGCCCTAAGCTCTGCAGTGGCCACGGATATTGCACAACTGGAGCCATTTGCATTTGTGATGAAGGATACCAAGGTTTAATTTCTTCGATTTATTTCTTATACATCTGCTACAGTCTAATCTAGCTCAAAATTAAAGAGAGAGTGATGTATCATGTCTAAATTCATCACTGGGATGCTTGAGTAACAAATTCTAAATTAATAATTTGACAGAGCTGCAAATAAATGGCTTCCACCCTTCCAAGGGTGGAAATGGCACTCCTTCCAAGGGTGCACCCGCTCTCAGGGGATGTGTACATGGGATCCAGGTGCTGGTGACTGCCACCTGTAAGGGACCCTGTTGTGTGCCCACCAGGACAGAGTGTTCTGCTGTAATCCTTCAACGCAGCTAAGCACATGCCTAATGGTACCTGAGTGCCCTTGATAAATTGTAAGTGCTAAGTGGGAGTGAAGCCAGTGTTTAATGTCTTCCAGGGGAGAGTCTCACAACTTTGTAAGATTGGATCCCTGCCCTGTTTTAGATGCATTTCCCTTCAACTGGCAGTTTGAGGTTTCTCATATTACCATCAGTGTAAAACCAGAGAAAGTGTATTGCAGTTCTTGAAGTTATACAGCTGTAAAAAATAAGACTCACAGCCTCCATTTTCTAAAATGAAGCTGCGCAGCAATGTGCACAATATTAATGGATCTGCTAAAATATATTCAGCCCGTAGTCACACTGTATATTGGGACACAAACTTGAATGGAATTACAATGAACTGTAACTCAATTTTCTCAATTCTTTCAATTTTTGTGTGTTTTATAACATCCCTGTGTCGTTTCTAGGTGACGACTGCTCTGTTTTTAGCCATGATCTCCCCAGTTACATTAAAGATAATTTTGAATCTGAAAGAGTCACTGAAATAAACTGGGAAACCATTCAGGGGGGAGTGATAGGGAATGGATGTGGACAGCTGGCACCCTATGCCCACGGAGATTCGCTCTATTTTAATGGATGTCAAATACGACAAGCTGTGACGAAGCCTCTGGATCTCACCCGAGCAAGGTAATACTTTGAGCCTAAAATGCTCTTTTAGCAGCTCATGAGAAAGGAAACTGTTCATATGTATGCGCAGCCATGTGGACCAGTACTGGTGAGGATGGACTGACCTGGCTGTACCATGCAGTCAGATGTGGCTGGCAGATAGACGTTAGGGTTGGCAAAACACTTTGTGACTTCCATTTGGGAGATGGAGAGTGAGGAGGATGCCCAACAGAACACCGTCTAGTAAGCCAGCACTGACAATGAAGCCGCTGGCAAAGACTGGACACCGAACTGTCTGGAACGGTGCCTCATCTGATGAGACAAATCCCATGTTTGTACGTGCCTCCGCGACCGTTATGACTAAAGATGCTATTAGCAATTACGGATTCATTTTCCTGTTTCAGTCGTCAAACAGAATTATATTCACCTGGCAATGAACAGGAGTATCTTTTTCATCTGTTGAGGCTCTTTGTCCATGGATAAACAAATGCAGCTAGGCTGTGCTGGCTCTTAACAGAGTAACAGCTTTCTGGACTGGTTTGTATTTTAGTTGTCTAAAGCGAGATTAGAAACAGGAGGAACTGGCAAATGGGTGAGATATAAATTAGGCTCTTCCTTTCTTATTTGAACACCTAGGTAGAGTATGATAAATCTTTTAAGCACTTTATAACATTCAACCTTTATTTGCCCTTTTTTAGCTTTTCATACACTCATTTGCATGTTTATATTGTTTATGTATCTCATTTCTGTGCAGATACATAGTAAAATTGAATCTATTGCCTCCAACTATACAGCAATATGTTATACATAGTAAACTATTACTTTGAAAGGGGAGTTGTGTTTTAGAGATGTGAGAACAGTTTATTTTGCATTTTAAAAGTAATGATTCTTGAGGATGCTCGAAGTTTTAATAAGGTAACTGCAATAAAGCTGGAAATGCTGTTGTTCCTCTTTGAATATTTTTTGCATATTGAAAATACCTTTTCTCTCTGTTTTACAGCAAAATCATGTTTGTTTTGCAAATTGGAAGTATTTCACAAACAGACAGTTGCAATACCAATCTGAGTGATCCTAACACTGTAGACAAGGCAGTGCTCCTCCAGTACAGTGTAAATAATGGAATTACATGGCAAGTAATTGCACAGCATCAGCCAAAGGACTTTATACAAGCCCAAAGAGTGTCTTATAATGTTCCCCTGTGAGTACTCAGTCACATTTCATTACCTCTAAGTGCATGAGATATATTTCTGCTAAGAAAGACTCTATCTTTGCATCCCTGTGCAAGAAAAAAGGTTGATGAGAGGATAAACAAAGAAGAAAACTTAAGGGAAGGCCTATTAAGAAATTCCAGTCTAGTGTTTATTAATATACTTGAAAGAAAAACCAAATACTTCTTCTAAAGATAAGGGGGGTGGGGGGTGGAATTCTTCCTTACCTTGTGCTTTTTTCACCATTAAATGTTTTGCACTTAGGATGTCTTGATGTTCAGGGATGTAGAAATAACATTTTGACTTTGCTCTCCGTTCCCGTTGGGAGGGTAGATAAGGGATGTGCAAAACACCAGTAGTCTGGAGCTCTCACAGGGTGTTCCTTTTCTGATGACAGGGAGGCACGCATGAAAGGAGTCTTACTGCGCTGGTGGCAGCCCCGTCACAATGGAACAGGTCATGATCAGTGGGCTTTGGACCACGTAGAAGTCGTCCTGTGAGTATCAGCTTCACCTCATCCCACCCCATCTCAGAAAGCACTGAAATTCCTCCAGCATGGCACGAATGTTAAGCTCAGTAAGAACCATTGTGGCACAGGAAAGCCTTTGAGAACCAGTCTTTGCTAATGTTCTGCGCTGACTACAACTGTCAGCGGTTAAGACTGCCACGAAATAAATGGCACAGCAGGGGTATGTGTTGTGCATCGTGGAAAAACACAGGAGGGAGAGAGTGGGGCTTTATTACCACCAAGTATTGGTGTAGTCCTGTAATGCAGCAATGGCCATGAAAAAAATATTGTGCTGGGACACAAAATAGGACATTCTTGTTCAGTGCTGTGCTGCCATGTAAGGCTGATTTATATCCTTTCAAAGATACAAAAAAGTCTGCTGTATTGCTCTTTGCACAAAGTGATGTTGTTGTGCCTCTGAAAAATTTGTGTTAGCAACTAATGCCTTATTCATTTCCTTTTTTTAGTAAGAAGGATACTGTTCAGAAACAGGGTTCACTATATCAGGTTCCTATGGTCCGAGCTCTATATTCATCCCCTTGTCAAGATCTTATCAAGTACAGTGTCTGCACCCTCCTGATTCTCCCATTCTTGAGATGGGTTTCACTGACAGCTAACCCGTTTTTCCTGTGTTACATCATGAAGAGATGACCTGCTTTTTCTCTAACAATTTAGTTCCAGTAGAAGTGAAATGCTAGTGGCTTCCCGGGCGGGAACTCATCGCTGGCAGTGGTTGGCAGAGAGAGGCGTGCCTGCTCCATAGATAGGTTCAAACATTCCTTTTATTGAACAATTTAAAAAACCAGCAATAAAGAAATTAGGCTTGGATAACCTCCAGATTGTGTAATTGTAACCATGAGGTTTTTGAATTAGCAGAGACACTGCAAGTAATGTTTTGTAACAGTAGCAAAGTGAATTATCTGATTGCTAGTTAGCCCTGTTCTTCTTTCCACCGAGAAGCACCAGCTTGCATGGCACTCATACCAACCTCAAACCAAACTGGTCCCAACACTGAGTAACTGTACACGCTCTGCTGCTTTTACACACCTTGCTGAGCTCTGCTTCCATAACATTCAGCTTAAAACTTGAAGGAACAAAGGGACGGATGCGATTCCTGGCTCAGTTAATCAACAGCTGTACAATGCTGCATCAGGAAAGATATGGAAGAGTATGAACCTGCAGGAGGTCCACAGTGTTTAGGAAACCATGGAAAAGGGAACTGGTAGCTCTGAAACATTCCCAGGTCTTTCTACCTTGCAATTAATAAAAACAAACCAACAAACAAACCAAAAAAAAAGGAAAACAAAAAAAAAAGAGAAAAAAATCTGGTCAGAAAAAAAAGTTGAGCATAGTATTACCCATCAATCCAAGCACTGAATTAGGGAGTATAAGTAGGAACTGGACTGATCTTCAAAAAGTGATTCTTAGGCGGGAATATGGAGAATTTCCTTGACAGTGAGATTTGCCAGGTTGTAGACTAGACATACAAGCTGAGTGGTGACAAGTCAGTCGTATGAGATATGTTATACTAGTATGGAGACAGCAATAGAAATGCCGTAGCAAGTAACCACACCTTGCCTAGAGAAGGAACCAAATGGGCAGACGGTGCCTCCTCCCTTCTCTTCGTTTTTCTCCTGTTAAAGAGCATTTCTGAATATTGGCCAAAATATCAGGCTAGAGGGAGTTTCCACCCTGTTCAAGGGACACCTGATACAACCACAGAAGAAGCCAGATCAAACCAGACAGAGTTCTCCCTTACAAGTACTGTGAAATGCAGTGCCATGACAGCGTATTTCCCAAAGACCAGATATGGAGTCCCAGTCCCGGCAAACTACAACACGTGAGATGTGTTGCTCTCGGGAAGGGCAGGACTACATGCTGTGGTGCATCTGGTTTACATACTGATACGTGCTCAGACCTGACAGGCGGCTTCGACCCCTCTCTTGTGCTTAAGTTCTATCTGCACCTTCGAATTCACCAAAATACTCTGTAGGCCTCTTAAATTTTATTTGCAAGTAACCCGCCAAGGGTTTTCTAAAGTCTTTGGAAGGCTTTCTGAAAGGAGGTGCACTGTTCTTGTCAGTACTCTCACCTGTGTTTACCTTTAGCTCTGCTGTTTCATTCCACCACCTCACGCTGGTCACTTTACCCCCAGCGCTTCAGTTTTTTCTATGATTCTATAATTCTTCACCTGTAAAATGATGAGGACACTCGGTCACCTCCATGGAGCACTACCAGGCATACAGAAGGGAGCCTGGATCGATGTCCGTCAGCACTAACCCTAGATGTTCTTGCACACACTAGGGCTATCGGCATTCACAGCGTGAATACTAAGGATAGGACTTAGCTTTAATTCTTAATATTCCTTCAGTTTCCAGTGAAGGGCACAGTAATCCTGCCTGCCCCTGGGGAGGGCAAGCCCCCTACCCTCTCCAGCGAGAGGCAAGGGGGCAGTGTCCGAGTGCTCTGCCCTCCCACTGAGATTGCCAGAGGAGAGCTCTGCGGGCGATGGCCACCCCAGGGCTCTCTGACACGGAAGCATGGCCTGAACTCAAACCATTCACCAGGGTGCAGTAATTACCTCTTCCCATTAATTCTATAGTGAGCCATTGGAAAGTCAGTAGGCTTCTGCCTGGCTTGTTCATCCCAAAGCTGGGATACCTTAGGAAACATCCGTGCCTCCGAAATCGGGAGTAATTCCTGTTGGCACTCTGACCTTGTCTCAGAAAGCTGTGAACGTCCCTGGCTACAGGACCTGTTGATGGTCTGCGTCTAACACAGTCTGTGCTCGGTCCTCTTATAACACTGCACTCCATCACCCACCTGAACGAGACTCCACGCACCTCTCTGGGCACCATCAGAGTTAGTCTCATGGCCCTGGTTCAAGTCCTAGATTTTCATGTTTGTTTGTGATCTGTGTAGCCATGTTGATGGCAGCAGGCAGATCTCTAGCCTGTGAGGTGTTACAGCGAGAAGCCGACCTGTACTAGGAGGTGTGGTCTGGGACATACAGAACTTCCTGGCTTTCCACACATCTCGTCTCGTGTGTCCTCCACTCCCCTGTGGGCTGACAAAGAGGTCTGATTTTCCCAAGCGCGCTAGGGTGCTGGCTTGGCCGCCTGCACCCCCAGATGCACACCTAGGTGCTGTGCCAGCTTTTCCTCAGCCCACTGGCAAGTGAGCTGTGCTCTCCTTGGGCGGGCTAAGGGCTGGAGTAAGAGGGCAAGCAGGGAAAGCACCTGCCAGCAGGGAGAGCTGGTCTGTAGGGATGTACCATTACCAAGGATTTTCTTGAACCTTATTTCCCATCCAACATGGGCGATGTCCCTGCTCCCTCTCACAGTGCTCACCCCAGGAACAAATCTATGAATACCTGCTTTCATGGCTCAACTCTTCTCAGCAATCCAGAGATTTGAAATTAATTCTGCCACAGGCCCAGCTGCCAAGTCATAGTGCAGATACTACTTGGGGCTGATGCACAGCCAGGGTCATGGCACTCTGTTCAGTCCAACTGAGTCAAGGGCCATTATCCTCTCACCAGCAAACACGTTTTCAGGGTACGACTTCTTTGTTTCCTTTTTTGCTCCGAAGTTAGTTTGGTGGTGGGAAAAAAATTAATGCAGATTATACATGCATGCAAAATACCTAGCAGTGATAAGAAAGGCCAAAGCTGGATGCTTTTGTATGTTGCTTAAAATCACTCCACTTTTGGATGTATTATTTGAATCACTCATTAAAAGGCGGTGTCATTAAGATGGTGATGCAGCTGCAAATTGTGCTCAAACTGACCACCTCTTTCAAACAGGTGAAACACAATACCTGTTATATATTAAATTGATCTTGCCATCTGACCGCTCACCAACTTACTTTAACAACAGTTGACGTCCATCCTGTGGTGGGGAGAGGATACTAGTTGTCAAGTTGTCCAGTCCCTTTTAAAGCTAGTGCTGACTATTCATTGTTAGTGCAGCATTTTTTCTCTCCATTTGTAAAGAAAATTTTGGGCACAACTCTCACATGTTCCATGTGGCTCTTCTTAGGATAAAAAGGTATTTTACTGTAGACTTAAGAAGGAGTGTTTTTCTGTGCCCCTGTACTTCTGCCCTAAGAAGAGCCCAATATTCAACACTGCATTTCATTTGCATATTGTTTTTCTCTGGAAGCACAGCTCTCAGCCTGTCTGCTGCACAGACACCACACACTTTTTTGCATGTGCATTTGGAACTGCCATTTCTTTGTGTACAGGGCAGGCCCTTACCAACATCTCACAAACTCAATGCTGGTCAAAGGTATTGAGAACTAAAGGGTAATGATAAGCTGAATGCTAAGGGTCTGATGTTGCTTTCTTTGCACCCCAAAACTCGTTATATGATCCAAAGGAATTTGACTTGTGCAAGGAATGCAAGAAATATTATTCCCACCTACTATTTTATGGTTACCTGTTGGATAACAGAATGAATCCCTCCATAGCCATCACTCCATGCTCTTCATTGTCAAGATGTTCTCACATTTTTGGCACAAATGATTTAGCGAGAACTTCCATTGCATTTGGTGCAAAGAATGTTTATCTTTATTTTACAACATTAAAATACAAATGATATATCCTAGCTCTAACAACGAGTGCTCATGTGGAAAAGCATTTTCATCTGCTTAATTTTTTTAGTAAAAAGCAATTATTTGAAAAATGCATTTAAATTAAAGTATCAACATATTTATTATAGAACTGAATTATTATTGAACTGAAATAGTTCAAACATTAGGTAATTATCTGAATATTCACAACATTTATGCCAAATTTAATATGATGCGGTTTGTGCTTTTATGACATTTTTACTATGTTTCTAAAAAGTGCATGCTGATTTTTATAGAAAATAGAAGTATAAACATTGATTTGAAATATCAGGAAATAATTTGTTCAATTTTTATTTTCAAAAGAGATGAAAAGTCCTATATTGCCTCTAAACCTCATCAGGGTTTTATGACTAATCACAGTGCTGCATGCATTGAAAGGCATTTTCTAACTTGTGTTGTATTTCATTGTTTGCTGTCATTGGTTTTACACTAGAATAAGGTAAGTACCTTCCCTGAATCAGTATCAAATGTACGTTTCCGTTATAGCTACAGCTCTTTCACAAAGTTTTGTCAGTGATGGGTTGGTGGAAAATCATTTGTACTCTGAGATGTGCCACATAGCTCTTGAGGGTCCTGATCATCCAGCTCTTCCCCAGGGAGCATTGGGGGAAGTTAAACCTAGCAGAAAGTGTTCAGCAGCTCACCCTGTACACAGCAGGAATTTCAGAGGCTGCGGTGAGAAGCCTCACTGCAGTGCAATGAGACCCACCAACAGCAGTCACCCAGTGTGTTGCATGGGCAACCTCTCAGCTCCAAGGGGGAATTCCCACTTTTCTCCATAATTAATGACCACAGAACTGAAGCTACAGCCAGGTAGTGTGCGTCAGTGAATCTGCATGGTGGCATAGCCACGCATGCCCTTAGACACACAGCAGGTGCCTCCTAGGTTGTGCTTTTGTTTTGTGTCTCTCTGCTGCTTGTTTCTTCTACCAGCTGTGTCACTGCAGTTAATAGATACCACAAACCAACATGGTTACTTAGCTCTGGGTTCAAATCTTTACCTCACTGGAGCCAAAAAACATTTGTCATTGATATGAGCCATCGGGACTTCAGTCTAAGCACATCACTTTTCTCATGATAGTACAAAGCATTTGTAATTCAGCCTCAAAATTTACCCCAAGCCTAGTCCTGAGAGGCATGTGTTTGCTGTTTTTGGAGGTTTTGTTTATGTTTCGTTTTGTTATCCAAATTTTTTTGTTTCTATTTGGTTCCTATTGTGCCCTGTCAACTAAAAATAAAACCACAGAAATAATGAATGATGTTAGTATATACTGGCTTTTTCACCACATATTTTTCATTCCATTTGACAATGTTCTATTTTCAAAAATTTTAAATTGCAGACTTGTAGTTCAATCTGTGCTTTAGGAAACATGCAATAGCCAGAATGCTCTATTAGTGACTAAAGACCCATCGTGACTTCTCGCAAATTGCTTTACTGTAGGTAGTTATTGAATATGCCCTAGACAGAATTTTGTTCTATGTTGGCTGCATATTGTTTTCACCTAACCAGTATAATTCCAGTGATTTCACTGGAATGTTATTTAGGGTTTCCTACATACATTGGAGCAGTATTATCTTCTATTTATTTTTTAATAATGCACTCAAAACTGTCAAACAGATTATGCAGTAGTTGCTCCTATTAATTGCTCTTCCGCTGTTTGCTCCATCAGCAATGCACAGATAACTGTTTTGGATCTGTACTTCTCCAATTCCCTGGTGGTTCGGTGAATGCACAGAAAAGGCAGAAGGCTCAGCAGATGCTGACCTGTCCGTTACACACTCGCAAAGCAGCCTTCAGGTTGCCACTGGTATTCAACAAAAAGCTCCCTCCACACCCTCCATTATGGCAGGTGGGATCTATTCCTAATACAGCTTTATGCTGCCTGGCACATACTGGGTGCTCCGAACAAGAAAACAACAGGAAAAGTATGGTAAAGCCTTTTATCAGTCTGTGAAAATACTAATTACATTTGTTATTAATAGTACTGAAAACATTCTTAAATCCACCAAATGCAAGAAATGCGTAAGTACTCCTGCAATCTATATTATATAATTCTTACCATGATCTTATAAAGCACTATCAATCTCTCTTATACAGTGCTTGCCTCCTACCAATATATAAAATGAATTCAGAAAAATAAATATAGACCTACTCTCATTTTGTGGATACCAGACTATACACACTATACAACATAACATGATACTAGAATACATAGGGTATATATATTTACCTATAGCAAGAGTGAAAATCATGCCATTTTCTATAGCAGGCATGAAGTCTTTATGTGGCATCCAACCAGTAGTTGGAAAACCTGTCTCAGATCTTAGTGAGGACAAGTCTGAGCCATGTCAGTGTAAGGAAAAAAAGTATTTCATTCTTGAGAATTTAGATTTCTTTTATTTTTCACACACTGCACTGCTCTGGTGTTCAGTGTAAGACATAAATGTCTGCTTCTTTGTAACTTCTTGATCATCTTATAACAAGACAGAACGATACACATAGAAGATAAGTAAATATCTTTTAAGTTATTATGTAACTCTTTCTTTGCTCCTTTTTTCAATTCTTTCTTTTCCTTTCTTGTTGCTTTTTTTTGTTTTGTTTTTTGTTTGTTCATTGTTTTAAACACCTTCATCACAACTTTAAGGCCAGATACAAAATGGTATCATTTGAAGTGAAATAGAGACTAGGTGCACCTAGCAGTGTCCAGAATGAGTCCTGAAAATCTCTGCTGAGCTGATGCTGAATGTGAGCAGACCAAAGGCAGGAGGGAGATGGGGGAACGCAAAGGCCCCTGGGCCAAGGACTATATGTTCCCTGGCTGTCCAAGTCTTGCCCAAGCTGAGGCTCTCGCAGCCAAGCTTAATCCTAAATTTAACCAGGTCCAGAAATGGCAATTTTGTCAGCAAAACACATTGACAGGCTCTGTTTGGTCCCATGTACCTAAAGTAAGGCCACTCATAGTTGGGCTGTGCTTTCTCCCAGGCTCCTGTATTTTGGCTGCAGAGCAGCCTTCTCCCAACAGATAGGTGCTCCATCCTCACTT
This sequence comes from Falco rusticolus, assembly GCF_015220075.1. Lineage (NCBI taxonomy): Eukaryota > Metazoa > Chordata > Aves > Falconiformes > Falconidae > Falco > Falco rusticolus. The sequence continues at coordinate 16,462,698 of NC_051191.1, forward strand.
CATGGTTCTAATGCTCTCCTCAGAGGTGAGATGTCACCTTGAGGGCCCAGTGTCTAAGGAACCACCCACTTCCCAGGCAATGGGAATGAAAGGGAAGGCAAGATTAAGACCTCCTCCAAGCCACTTTCCAGAGTGGGTTCAGGGTTATGATTTCCCTCCTGCCTTCCTCAGTGAGGCATTTGGCATTGCAGTGAGGGTAATGTTCTGCTGAGATGACTACAGGATCAGAATAAAGACTGATCTTCAAGGCTTCTTCGCACTTGAGCTACCAAGTGGCATTAAAACTATACAAAGTCACTGCAGTCCCTCTCTTACACAAAACTCTTGCAATTCAGCACAGACCTTTCCATTTCAGATGAAGAAGTCAGGTGAAAGTCAGGACTAGTCAACCTCAAACATTAACCCCTCTCTTAACTGCCAGTTGCTCTAGAGCTCTGCCTTACTGTGAGGGTGCCAAAAGTTGTGCCGAGTGTAGATCTGTTTGCTTTCATTGTCACCAGGAGCTGGACTGAATTTCATTCTTGTATGTACATTCTAGTGGGGAAAAAAATATAACAATTTGCAAAGCCTTGGAAAACTAGTTCATAAGTGACTTGGACTTGCTTAGGGGTTTATAACCTAGATTTTGACACAACTGCTTTTATTCAGTTTAGTCAATCGTGTTCTAGATTAGCTGTTGAAAAGGGTGTAATTTTATTATACAGCGCTTTTTTTGATGAAATTAGCATACTACAGCAAAAGCTATCTTTGCCTCTGAAGGATGATAAGTATTTTGTAAAGTAGGTAATTATTCCTTTTTCCTAAGGGCCATATTCACTAAAGTAAGCTTATGCACTACAGAGGAGCGTATGTCTGATTACAGTATAAGTATTTACTTCTTACAAAGAAAGCTCGCAAGTGAAAACCTGCCTTGCACCCACAAATGGGAGACTTGTTGACTGTAATGTCTACTGCAGGCCTTTACTTCACAGATCACCTTTAAAATCTGATGGGCTTCTTGGTTTGAAGGGTCCTAGTAACACCCAGTCCCTTGCAGCAGAGATGCTTAGGCCAGGCATCCTTCTCCCACTGCAAGACAAAGCTAGAAAGCACAAGGTCCTAAGCAGGCAGGGAGGATTAGGAGGGGGAGTCAGAAGTTATCCTGAGACTGCACAGATTCACTACACCTTCGTAGCTCCTTTCCTCTGGAAACCGAAAGAAAACTGGGCCATGCAGTCATCAGCAGTTCTCCTTGGTGAAGCTCCTTCCACCTGTTGGAGTTGTCCTTGGGGCCTGCATGGTTAACACAGTGCTCCAATCTCTTAAGGAAACTGCCTCCTCTGACTGCATCTATGGGAGCATCTTGCATGCCATTTTTCCATGTGGAGAAAGGGGGTCAGGTAGCTCTAAAACCTAGAGTCTGGCAGCAGTATGTGACACTTTTAGTTTTTTTAAAGTAGTCCTCTGATCGAAAGGTCTTTCCCATACCCTGGCACTCTACAGTGCAGAGCTCAAGTCACAGTCTCTCTTACAGCAATGTCTCACCTGCTTTGTATGTCAAGTGCATTGCAAGTGGTAGGTCTGAGAGGAGACGTCCTTTATCAGAACTTAAGAATACACAAACCTTTTCATTCTCATGTAATTCTGAATGCAGTTTGGCTGTAGATCTATGTAGGCCCGTATTTGTGTGCATGCACTGGGGGTTTGGGCATGTATGTAAACACACCAAGAAAAGGCACAGCCTGACGAAACTCTGTGGCTGTTCTGCCGTCCCCTGCCACAGCAGAGGCAGTAGGGTCTGTGGTGCTGTATGTGCAGTTCTGTCCAAGGTGTAGGCAAGCCTGTATAGGCCATAAGTAGGCTCATACGGATGCACCATAGATTTTAAGGGCTCCATTTACAAAGCTGCTAAAATTTGGAAACTGAAGCTGGGTTCCAGCCCTTAGGAGTCAGATGGGTTTCAGGTGCCAGAGTCCCAGACAGCTGTCTTGTCCACTGCTGCCTTCTCATGGTTCTTTCTGCCCTCAGTGGAAGAGGTAGAAACCTACATTAAGTTGGGGTGGGTCTTGTCCTCAAGGTACCTCTTCCAAACAAGTGAAGTGCCGCTTCTTCAAGTACGCTGCAGTCAGGCTGCCTCTTGCCTGGTCTCCTGCCAGACGTGATGATGCTTATTTCTCAGATCTTCCTTTAATTTTGGATGGAGGTGTACAGGGGAGGGAAAATTTAAGTCTGGATAGAAGTGTTGTGCTCTACTTCCTTTATGGTAAAAGTGGAACATAATGAAGTTGAGTAAAGCTTTTCTTCTGTTCTCAAGATAAAGCAGTTAATTGTAAAAGACAGAAGGACACCTGGAGTATAAAACGACTGTAAAGAGATGCCCTGTATTGAAAGGATATGAAGTGCATACAGCTTTAGTGAATCTGGCCCTAGGCAGCACAAGTTTTCATTAGCTGAAAGCTCTTAACATTTCCCTAAGATAATGAGTTAAAAATAAAAGCGAAGTGGGACAGATTCTCAATTGCCTTGTACCTTGCTGTTGTACAAAGGGCGCACTTCACACCACTTTACACAGGCTTGAAAGGTCATGCAAGGACAAAGAAGAATCTGTCCCACTAGCTCACTGCTTCGAAAGAATTTAAAGTACATATAAAAGAAACTGACACTCTTCTCTTCCTCCGTCCTTTGATTTTAACAGCACTCGCAAACAAAATTACATGATGAATTTTTCACGGCAACATGGGCTCAGGCATTTCTACAACAGAAGACGAAGGTCACTTAGACGATATCCATGAAGAAATGAGAAATTTATTTTTTTCCTCCCAACATGTGATGTGTTGCTTTCCATTCTTTAAATCTAGCACTGCGTCTGGTATCAGGACTTTTTTGCAACTGGCTTGATGAATAACTGAAAGCCTTTCTCAAGACAGAGTGTACACCACTTTTTCGCACTGTGAACTAATGAGAAGTGACTTATTTTCTCATAGGTAAATGTTTTAATGTTGATGTGTCTGTGAAAATTGTGATCTGTTGTAATATCAGTTACAGTGGCAGTATTGGAAGTAAGCAATTAATTCTGTTTAACAGGAAAAAAAATTTAAGCACAAAGACTTTTCAGATTTTATGTTTAAAAAAACCTACATACTAAGTACAGAATTTAACATTCTTTGTCACGTAGGTATTTAAGTGCACTGTATTTCAGCTCTGTGTCATTTTATATGATTAAGTTATCATTGTTTGTCTTCTTTGTATTCTCTACTACAACATGACACACTGGCACTGTATTTACTTGTTTTGTTGTTGTAATATTTTTGCTGCTGATTTTTCAGCTATTTACCTTTTGACAAAATGTATTAAAAAAAAAAAAAAGAAAGTACCTAATCAAGAAGATAATTGCAAAAGTAGTTGTAAAGGCGTTGATATCCTTCAGTCTTATTCTTTGATATGTCTGTTGGTTAGCATTGTTTTGTGGATAAAAAAAGAATGCTTGACATTAAACTTTTTCTACTAAGGAGTTGTGGGTGAAGCCCCAGACAGAAGTTCCCAATTCCCTGTCTAAATGTAGTCAGTTCTTTGCAACTGATTTACTTACAGTAACTGCCATTTGGTGTCTGTAGTAATGACGTGATTTGTAAACAGTGAACATTTCATCGTGTTCTCTTTGGTGTTTGTTTCTATTGCGGGTCATGTTTGTATCTTCTGATGAAGTTGTATCTACACCAGCAACGTTATAATGCCCCTATAGCCCTAAACTGTCTATTATCATAAATAAAATGCTTCACTTTATGGTGAAACAAGCTAAAGATCCATGCTTCAATAAAAATAATGTCAACAAAGAATTCTGACGTTAGACTTTTCAAACCATGCAGCTTTACATGAAATCACAAACCAACTTCTTTTACTAAAAACCTAGATTCTAATGCAGACATCAATGGCATGTTTTAATATTTAGTACATCGCACTTAACAGCACTTTGCAAATAACACAAACCAAGAATTTTTCCCAGTCCCACCTGTGGGCATAACATGTTCGTTGGAGCAGGTCCTGGCGCAAGGAATAAAACGGGACCACAGACCAGTACACACTCTCTCTTGTCTTTATCTGCGAACCCAATATGTGATGTGCAAAATGGTGTTTCCAGGCTCTGAGAACTACAGTGCAGCACATAAGCAACCTGGTTCAAAACAGGCAAAGCTGCTAATTTTTAGAATTACTTAGGCTGGAAAAGACCTTTAAGATCATCAAGTCAATCATAAACCTACCGCTAAGTCCACCTCTAAGCCATGTCCCTAAACACCACATCTACAACTCTTTTAAGCACCTCCAGGGATGGTGACTGCACCACATCCCTGGGCAGCCTCTTCCAAGGCCTCACCACTCTTTCAGAGAAGAATTTTTCTTAATATCCAATCTAAACCTCCCCTGGCACAACCTGAGGCCATTTCTTCTTGTCCTATCACTTGTTATCTGGGAGAAGAGACCAACACACACACACACACACACACACACACCCTGCCGCCTACAGCCTCCTGTCAGGGAGCTGCAGAGAGCAGTAAGGTCCCTCCTGAGCCTCCTCCTCTCCAGGCTCAACAGCCCCAGTTCCCTCAGCCGCTCCTCATTAGAGAGGAGGACCATATACACCTGCTGTGCTCTTACGTCACGTGCACCTGCTTTGGGGACCATATGGGTCTGAACCAGAATGATGTTTGTTACACACCCATGCTCAGCCACTTAAAATGTGTTTAATTCTAAGAGGTTTTTGATCAAAGGTATGTTAGTAGTGCAGGAAACAAGGAGGTCATTCAGTGACCAACTAGTCAATACCTTGGCTTGGTCAAAATTATGCAACAGACCTTTGACAGACCTGGAAATGTACTGCAACAGCCCAGCCGCCCGCAGCTGCAAACCCGCTGTACTGTACTGAAGAACCATCTGGGTGCTTTCAATCCTTGAAACAAGATAAAGGATCTATTCAGAGAAAGAGCAGGAATGAAAGAAAAAAAAAGAGGTTATTAATATAATAGCTTAATGTTTGGGCAAGAGATTTTAAAATATTGTAATAAAGGTTTCGCCCATTGAACAAACAAAAATGCAGGACATATGCTCCTATTTTTTAAGATAATTTTATTTGCCCTTATATGTCAATAGAAGGGTGATATTTCAATCTAAAATGCATGTGCAGCTAGGGTGTTGCTAGGGAATTAATTTATTTTAAAGACTTTAGATACAATGAGGCACTTAATCTGATTTCTTTTTCCAGGTAAGAGAGCAGCATAATCAGAGAAGCTGCTTTTCACAGTTGTATTTATTTCTTTTGAATAATATATGTAATCATGACTACTGAGAGAGACATTTCACTAGAACTCACTACAAACTGCGCACAGGCTTTTCTCAAGAAAATCATCCCTGATGGTCAGCTCCCAAGTGATACTGTCATTTGCCCTTTCCAGATTCCAGGAAATTCTTCCTTACATTTTTTTTCCATTCCTAGAGCACACGAGGTCCCACGCACATATGGCATGCTCAGTGTATGTGCTGGTTTATTTTTCCTCCCATCTGACTGAAAGCCATGAGTCACCTGATATTAAATAGTTGTTAAAATAACTAGAGTGACATAGCACATCAACAATGGCAATAAAAGCGATACTGCTGTAAAATGCGCTAACAAATAAGCTTATCTACTGGTATAAAACCTGCAGGCGTAACTATGAAAATTGATATTTTTAGTATGCCTTATAGTCTTCCTCCTTTCTCCCATCAGCTTCCTAACCCATGTTCAAGTACAGTAGGGAGAACCTACGAGAAATGAAATAAAAATACAGGAAGGTGAAGTGCTGACCTGCTGAACTTCCTGGGACAACCAAAACCTGAAGTCATATTTTTGCCTAAATGTTCTTCTCTTGAGCTTGCTTCATCCAAAGGTGGTAGTATTACCTTAATGGGAGGAAATACGTGGAGCACAAGTACTTTGAAGGATCAAATTAGGCTTTGTATGAACTTGACAATTTAGAGAAACGGGTAGAAATGAAATAGCACAGCAAATGCACTCAAGGACAAGACACTATCAAAGAGCAAGGCACCAGCATGCAAAATGGGAAGATATCTAGCTAGGCAGCAGAACTACAGGAAGAGAATCAACAGCATAGAGCAGTTTAAAAACAAGTCATTTTGCATTGTATCAATAGAAGTGTTTATGGTAAAACACATTAAATATATATAGACAGCAGTTGTCAGCTGTTGAGCCCTTCACTTAAATACAGATGTAAACAAGTGGAGAGATTGCAGAGTACAGCAACAGAAACAAGAGCCTTGAAACCACGAGCTTCCAATTAGAAAGAGTTGGTTTGTTTAGTCTAGAAAGGAAAACGCTTGGAAAGAGACATGACAACAGCCATAAACATGGATCTATGTTTTATTTACTTCCTAATCCTTCCGGGCAAATATCACTGGGTGGAAATGCTGTCACAGCATCACCTCATCATTTATCCATCAGTGGGGAATGGGGTTTGGTTACTATCCAAGCAGGAAGCCGCAAGGCTCTGTAAGCCCCGTGGAGGGATGCAGAAAGGTCCATGCGCAAGCAGCAAAGCACAGCAGATGAACCCCGCTCAGCTCAGCTCTGTAGCGAGGCTTAACTAAACGCGGCCCAACACTGGCATAGCAGGAACAAGCTACCTGCAGAGGGGAGCTACCTTAATCCTGAGCTGGTAAGGGAGCCTCACGCCAACTGCAGAACACCAAAAGGGCTTGCCTACCTTAAGCAGGGCCCTGAAGAGCTCTTCAAGGGTTACTAGCAACCTGGAGCAGCTGAGACCACACACCCGCTTGCAGCACATCTCCTGTGAAGGAGCAGACAAAGCCCCCACAGATGCTGGATCTGCTGCCAAAAGAAACCACCATAAGGTATGAGGCTGCACAAGTCATAGGGGTCGCATGTGGACGAGCTGCCTAGTGTTCTCCTGCGTTACTGATATTTTATGACTGTTGCTTTTTTTTCCCCCCCGTGCTCTTCTTGGCTCAGCTGAAGGGACCAACCTGGCAGCAAGCCTAAGGACTTAGGCCTGGGCACGGCTAATTACCACAGAGCCTGATGGGGAGAGTCTGAGCCAGCACCCAGCAAGGAGGGGCCCAGTAACAATGGTATTGCAGGGATGGAGGAATACTGTACTGACAAATGCCGAGTTTGTAGTTTGAATCTGTATTTCTTTTGAATGAAAACAAGATTGTTCAGCTGCTTTGGGAGGGGACAGGGTGGAAGAGGATGTGGTTGTGCTTTTGAGCTGTGTCACTACAGATCTGTGAAAAAGTCGGTGGCAAAGAAGCTATTTCAGAGGGCTCGGCTGCTTCCCTGATGGCCTCTGGGCCAAAGGCGGGACTCTGGGAGGTTCTGGGCAGTCACAGGTTTCAGGGCCACGGCCGCACTGGGATGCTTTTGCTGATACCACAGGAGCTCCTTCCCTGCACACTGACTGTCCATACGCTCGCCAGCCTTCTGCTGAGACCATATTGCTCCAAGTGGCTTAGAAAGGGCACACACAAAGCCATTCAGCTGGTTTATATTCATGACTGGACACCCAGCATAGCTCATTTAAAAACACGCCCTTCTCAAGGGACATTTAAAAGCATTTGAGTTCAGCCACTTTCAAGGAACTTCAGGTGGTAAAAAGCAAAATGTCCTAATGTTTGGACCTCTGCTAGAATAATTGTCTTATTATGGACAATATCAAAGCTTGACATGACTAATCTGTATAGGATGTAGGTAGTAACTAATTAACAGGAGCATTTCGAGAACCAAGCCACTGATATCAGTGGGAAAATCCCTGTAAATCTAAATGTGTTCCACTTCAATCTGGAAATGTCCACCTCAACTTCACCAATTCAGCTGGTTTGACCTGTCCTAGGACTTACGACAGACTCCATGGTCAAATATTACTGGGGGGCTTTCACCTTAGAAAGCTGTCAAGTTATTAGAAGAACTCTGAGTGTAGTTAGGGACTGGCTGGGAGTGACCCCATCAATGGATCCCGTCTAATACCATTTGCTAACCTCAGATGTCCACGCCAATGAGACACGCAGAAGTGTCAGAAGTCTCCACACTCCCCAGCCCCTCAGCTAGCCCCTGTGCCCATGCTCACTATCCGTGGTTGTTTGAGGAAACTGAGAACTAAACAGCCCAACAACTGAAGCTCTAAGCAGCTGTAAGCACCGGATCTGGCCTTTGCCAGTGCCTCGCAGCTTTCCTTAGGCTGCTGGAGAGCAGCGGCTCGCGCTGCTCCATCCCCTGTGAGCCAGATGAGCCCTCAAAGCTCACACTGCGTGCTCTGTCATCACACAGCTTCAGTGGCGTGTGTCCCATTAACTAATTTCCCCCAATTATGCTCCACAGGGGATTTTTTAGTCTCTTCAACTGTCCCTATTGTTTATTCTACACTGACTTCCCCTCCCTTTTCTTGTTTTGACCAAAAATACTCTTTTCATCTCGTCCCTACTGAGTTTAGCACTATATTAATCCCTGCCCTTCTCTCAGAGCTGAAGAACGGAAGCATCTTTTACCATTTTAGACAATGCTGGAAAGAAGCAATAAAAAGAACCATTAACCTTCCCAGTGCTTCATGCCAAAATGTGCACAAGAAATTAAAACCAGCCTGTATTTAAAGGCAACCATTGACACAATTAGTGTAACATAATCCACAGTGTGGACTACTGTAACTGTCAAAATGATTTATACTTTTGTGGGTTTTTCTAGCAGGACATCTGCTACTCCCATGTTTGTTTCAGGCTTTCTCCCCTCCCTCCTCTTTGTGTGGGGTGTGTAAGTACAGGTCTGTCTGTGGTATGTTACTGCAATATATGATTTACCGGTAATAAAGCATTTCACAATTGCAGTACATTAGTGGTGACGCCACACCTTTATAAGGTAATTACACCTGCATTCTAACCTGCCCAAGTTCAGGAAAAAGTAGCTTTCTGGATAAATAAATATGAATCAAACAGATGTCTTTCCCAAAGTATCTCCATTTACCCAGCTCTGTATAACCATGGCATCCAGCACCATTCCACATAATGTCCGATGTATGTGGTGTATCGTATATATCACTCTGTTCATCAAAATGCCTTTTTGTTACAGCCTATTTTTGGATAAAACTGGTTTAACAAACTTCTTATTTAAAATGCAACTTCTGAAATGTTTTGACCTTGAAATTTCTGTTTGACAATACTGAAATTTAAAGTACCGTATTTCAGCTTGAATTACTTTAAATTTTATTGATGTTACTCTTAAACTCTTAACAAGGGCTAACACATCAAGGAATAGTTTTAAGGTTTTCAAAATTATACATTCCTGTAGACACCAGTTTTACAATTTTTGCCATGGTCTCAGTGCGTAAAAAAATTTAAAATGTTTTTTTCCTACCAGTTCTATAAACAAAACCAAATCTCTAGGAAACTGAGCAGCAGGTAAACATTTTCACCTGGGTGGGACAGCAAGCAAGCCATCATTACATTGGAAAACATTTATAAATTGGAGACTGAAAGATGAGATCTGTAAAGATATTTCACAACTAATTCCTGTGTATTCACAAAGAAATTGATAACTATATATCCTTTGTACCCCTAAAGAAATAAAAAGCCACACCAGTCACTTAGGAGGCTGGCCACCCCGAGGCCCAGGCTGAGTGTGTTTTTCACCCAGCGGAGCTAGCAAAAAGTAGCTCCTCATTAAAAAAGAAGAGAAATAATCATCAAGTCTCCTGAAGCGTTCAGTCAACATGAAGTCCTTTAGCACGTTCTACTTTGACGATCATTTACACGACTAGCATGCGTCCCTGTTGGATGCCTGGGGCATACCCTACATTTCTTATTAGTCAGAGCATTGCTGTCTACGTTTCCAAATCAGACAATGAATCCCGAGGCAGCTTCTCTGGACTTTGGGGACAACCCAACAGGTGTATTCCAGGACCACCACAGCGCGCCTCAGCACCACCCACCACAACCCTCCTCCGCGCAACAGCAGCCCCCAGGCCGCACCTGGGCGGGGTGTCACCGCTACCAGCGCCCACCCCGCGCTCCCCGGTCACGGTTTGGTATTTCAATCTGAAATATACTTTACTATATTTAGCAAATGTAGCAGGGAAGAAGGGCCGTCGGCCGCAGCCGGGCACCGCGGCGCGAAGGGCGCTGCCGGGCGGGCGCGCGCAGCCCCCTCAGACGCGCGGCGCGCGGGCGGCCCCGAGGCATCCTGGGACTTGTAGGCGGCGGCGGGCGCGCGCCCGGCGGGGGCTGAGGGGGGACTACGAGTCCCAGCCGCGCCCGCGCTGCTGGCGACCGGCAAGGGGAGGAGGCGGGGGCTGGCGGCCCGGCGCCGCCCGCCCCGCACCCCCGGCGCTCACCTTGGGCGCGGAGGGGAGCGGGTGAGCGGCCGCCGTCGCGGGTGACTCACCGGCGGGCTGGACGGAGGCAGCGCCTGGAGGTGAGCGGAGCGCGGCCGCGCCGTGCGTGGGCCGGCGGTGGAGGGGCTCCCTCCCGAGGGGCGCGCCTCGCCCTGAGGAGCGCCCGGGTCGGGGTCGCGCTCCCCCTGTACCCGCGGCTCCGGCTTAGTCATCCCGGGCGGGGGGCTGGCCTGGGAGGCGGAGGGGTCTCGCACGGTGCTGCCGCCTACTCGCCGTGCCGTCCCCCGCTGCCTTGGCCCGCGCCCCGCGCCCGCCGGCGGGGCTGCCGAGGCTACGTGGGCGCCGGGAGCGGTGCGAAAGGCACTTAACCGGGAGCGCGGCCGGGCCGGGCGGGCCGCCTGCCCAGCGCCGGCACCAACGCGCGGCGCGGCGAGCGGCGCCCACGCTGCGCCTAACGGCGTGGGACACGCGAAACACCCGGGCTAGCTCGCAAAAAGAAGAAAGAAAGAAGAGGGGGAAACTACAGAGATCAGTCATTTCCTCTTCTGGTAACTGCAGCCCGTTGACTTTAAGCTGCGGGTTGTCGGTTTAGGTCAGAGTGGCAGTCTGCTGTCCACGAGGACTTGTAATAACAAGAAATAACGTGCTTTGCTACTAGCTTCCACCCAAAAATCTTCAAAACCCTGATTGAGCTGTCCCTCCACCCTCACCTCCCCCAGTTCTCTGGCAAAGAGTAAGGTTGTGAGTTTCCCTGTGTCGGTGTTTTTCAACTTCTGGTCTGCAAGCTGTGGGAACGTTTTGAACCCCTTAGAAGGGACAGGTGAAAGCGACCAGGAAAAGCCAGCTAGAAAAGTAAGTCGGCTTAAATTTGCTGTGCTGTTATTGCAAAACTTTTAATTGTCTGAACATTGAAATATGATTGAAAGCTGTTTCCAGGATGCTTCAACATTTCAGATAACCCAGATGGCTGTTGCAGCAGGCATTTAGAGATAGCCCAGTAGTAAGAAAAATAACTTTAAAATTTCTGCCATTATTTCTGCTGATGATTCAGCAGAATGTACATGCATAATTTTTTTGCCCAAAGATTTCATAGAGATTAAAATTTTCACGTAGACTTTTAAAATGTCTTCTACTAGATGTGCAGTAGAATGTATTCTGTGTTAACAGGTGTCTTGATTTATATTACAGAATTTTCATAAGTAACAAGCTACTTTACTAGCTGCTGTAGAAATGGAAAAACTGAGGTAATTAACTGTGCAGTTTCGGAAGCAAGCACGTGTAGATGACTTGCACTGAATTAACTCTGTGGGGATCAACTCTCACACTGGCCTTTCTCACGTGGTAGTAATTAAATTCTGAAATACTTGATTTATGGCAATTCTAAGCCTTCTCACAAAACACGATAGGTGTTCCGGTTCTGCATTTAGCAGTATTCCTGAAGTGTTTTACACTGTCTTGCAACGTACTGTGAAATGTCTCTGAAATGGGATGGGGAAAGAGTATAGGTAGAGAATGGAGTGTCACCTATGCAAAGCTCCTGTTGGTAGATGATAAAGCATATTTATTTGCAATACCATTTACCCCCTTCTGTAGATTTGAGGGCCTTAAACTCAGCAGCACTGAGCTAAAAGCTTAAAATGCTTAAAGGTATATTGGGTTATAACCAGAATCAAGTTTCAGTAAAGGAAAACTCTTAAGTCCAGTAAGAAAAAAAACCCAACCTGCTGCTACTTCCAAGCTTAGGTTCTGATTACTGAACCATATTTCCTCTGCCAAAGTGATCTGTCCAGAGCTGATGTGGTTTTTTGACGGTACTGTATGAACTCTCTGTAGGGCAACAGTTTGCTTAAAGGCTGTCACACAATTAAAAAAAGTTAAGATGGCTAAGCATGATCCTGGGGGAAAGGGCCTAGGAAGTGGCAAAGTCTTTAGCCTCTGCCACAAACTGAGCCCAGTTTTCTGAGCTGAGTTCTTACTGAAGTGCTCTTTGGGTTCAGCCATCGGATCTTAAGACTTGGGGCACTAAACAGCCATAATGTTTGGAGTCTCTGATCCATTACTGTGGTTCAAATCATATGTTTAGCACACAGTTCTTCATAGGTATTGTAGTCTGTGCCCAAGGATGCAATGTTTTTAGAACTTAAATACTCCAAAACCACATGGGAAGTTGGCTATTATTTACCACAACACTAAAATCATGCAATACTGAGGCACAGATCTAGCACATGGCTGCCACACTGTTGTTCTTTTGCTAATAACTCAAGAAAGAGTAACTGAATATGGATTCATCTGCTTTGACTATTATTATAGTATAGACAGACCACTGTTGTCTTAAACTGTTATTTGGACTGTAGCTGTAGCCTCTGTGAATGTGACCAAGACCTCTGTGGAGCACATGAGTTGCCTAGGGAAGCACAGAGACCTTCAAGCTCTTCTGCCTCTCTTGATTTGGCGGATTGTCTGCTAAAGTCAACCCTGCTGGAGAGCTACAAAGGAATCTGTAACTCTGGAGCCTGCTGCTTTTTTTGTGTTTTGAGGAAGTTTTCCCCTGGAGAAGACAAGCCTCTGCTCTATGATTTGGTGGTGGTGATGGGGGGTGTTCCATGTTTTCTTGGCATAAGACCCGCCCTGTGCAGACTGTCCTATCCATGCTGGCTTGCTCAGCTTTAACTGGTTATGCCAGTTGTTACCAAGCTAGAGGTCAGTGTGGTAGCAGGTACAAGTAATGTAAGCTTGACAGGATTGGGCTGGAACCAGAAATAATTAGGCCCAAACCATGTCTGACTTAATAGGCAGCGAGCAAGTCTTAATATATCATTGTCCTCTAGTTCCCAGTTTGAATGCACAGTGACTGAAGCATTTACATTATGGTCACTTTCCTAGCAACTTCCTAAAGGTATCCAGACCGTTTCTCAAGTCATTGTCCTACGTGGTAGCATCAGGCCTTTAACTGATTAATGGAAGGACAGTGGATCCCAAAGAATAATGGAATTACAATGGTACTGTATCTGTGCATGTACATTAGATTTCAATTTGATGATTAAATCAGAATATGCAAAAATTCTTAAGAAGGGATTTTGTTACTTCAGCCGTCCATTCTTCCCATGCTAACATTGGCACATGGGGAGAAAGCCAGAAAGCCTTTTATTCTTGTCTATTAATTATGCCAGCTTCTCTCCAACATTAAAAAGGTTGCTTTAATTCACAACTCAAGATTCAATAGCTTTCATGGGTTCCCTCATTTCTTCATACCAGTCACTTTTCTTCTGAATGGCTTTACATGAGAGTCTTCTGGCATCTCTCATGCATTTCCCCATGATCCAGCATTTACTTCCTTCTGAATCTGAAGAAGATGAACTACTGACTGCTGTTTTTTCTTTTATTTCATTGCTGGTATAATTTTTCTGTAAGAACTGGTTTTCTAAAGCTTGTGTTTTTCTGTCGGATCATTTGTTAGATCTGTAACTTTCAGCACAAGAAGATCATGCTGAAGCTAAAATTCTCAAGCTCAAATTAGCCTATTCCCAGTTAAGTTTAAGGAATTAAATACCTTCCTTATCCTGATGTGTTTCCCTCCCTAAATCTGTTAGCCAGCACACTGTTGTCCCGCTAGATAGTATTTCTTGATAGTGTTTGTTAATATGGCTACAAGACCTGCCATTGCTATTATTTTGTAGCTTGTTATCTATAGCTTTTTGCTCTTCAAAATTATAAGCAGCAGTGGAATCCAGGTCTTGTACTTATTTTCTACATGCCTAGGTAATGAGGAAGCTATAGACAAACAGTGTCAAGTATTTCCATGTGTATGAAGATACGGCTGTAAGTTTGTGCAGGCAGTTGAATGGGTTTGCAAGTCAGTTGCGTTGATAAGATGTAGATTTTATTAATGATCAAAGTGTGGGGAATTTGGACTATTTTTCTCCAAGACTAGCGTTAACTGTGTGTCTTTTGTTTTGTGCACTAGCAAGCTGGGAAGACCTATGTAACAAGCACTGGTGTGATTGCCTTCTTGGGAGCTTTTTGACAATGAAGCTGTATTTTGCTGCCTGGGTGGTGCCTCTCTTTCTCCAGGCTTCACTGAAGAATTCTTACCACTCTTGCACAGGCAGTGGATCAAGTTTTACTGCTGTGCGTTCACTGTTGCCTACTACCATTTTATACATTCCATTTTATTTGCATTCTTGTATTGCTGTGGGTTGTTTGGGGTTGTGGTTTTTTTTTTTAGCTAATTAATATCTTTTAATCTATTAGTTGAAACCCTGATACTCTGGCATCTACACTGGGCTAGAGCTAAGGTCAATTTGTTCATTTTCATTTATTTTATGGAAATTGCGTTCTGGGGAAGGGCTAGGACTTTTGAAAACTCCTCAGAAAACCTCTCATAATTAAAGCATGGACAGAATTTTCCAACCTAAATTGATGATTGCAGTGTCTGTCATTTGAAACATCCTTGTTAAGAGTTCTGTGTCGTAGGGCCAGATCAAATTAAGGATTGAGCTAATGAGGTGTTGCAAAATTTCAATTTTGGGCACCTGGTTTTCATGGAGCAGAATTCAAAACTCTGTATACCATCCAGGAGACACCTTGGATTGTTACTCAGAGGTATCCACAGGAAACTGCCTGTTCCTGTTCTTGGGGAGCCTTGCTAAGCTCAAGTATGTCTGAAGAGTCATGTAAGGAACAAAAGTACAGATCTGTTGTAGATACAGACATCTGTAATATCCTTTCTAAATACTGAAGTTTTGCTTCTGCTATCATAACTTCATGGCATAACATGGTTAAAGTCCTTTCCCAGAGGAAGCTAGACCTGAGTTCAGTTACCACTTCAGCGTATTGGGATTTAACCCTGCATCTCGTGTTTTACTAGGATAGTGCCATAGCTATGCAGCTTTGACATAATACTGGTTTTGAAGCTGTCCCAGTTTCTTTATCTTCTGTCTCTGGACCATTTCATTATTCAGTTTGGAATTTTGCCCTATACTTCATGTTTCCTTGTTTTCAGTTCTGTATCATGTGTTTCTGGTTTTATTTCTTTGCCAGTTTCATGTTTAAAAGTCAATGCTTATGATATTTTTTTTCATTATGGCATTGCAATGCTATAGATGGTGCTGTATTTGCATCCATATAGTTGAACAGATGACCTGAGTCTTTAACTTACTACAGATGTAGTGAGTCTGGTTTTCTTTTCCCTACTTTCTGGTGACATTTTTCTTTTGCATATGTGTTTCTGAGGAAGGAAGGTTCTTGCAAGAAATCACCAGAAAATTACTCAATGAAGCTTTCTTCATTCCATTTGATGATCCTCATCCAGACACCCTTGTTGCTCTTCCGGTTCCTTCATTCTGGCACCCTGTTTTAGTGTTAGCTGTTGCAGGAATTCATTCATAGTGGGTTGTTCTGCCAAACATGCTTGAAAATCAGTTGGAGAACTCTTGGCCCCTAGAGACCTGTTTGAACTAAACTCTGGGACTGACATCTTAACAAAACTGATACAGAGGGTGTTTTGGTAGGTAGATTCTTAGCTTTACTGCATGCTTGGATAATGAACACCGCTACTGTCTTAGAGCTCTTCACAGGATACAGTATCTTCAGTTCTACCTAATAAATGCCACTGATTCATGAAGACCTCACAGACATATCTGAAAGTCCTGTGCTTCAATAGCCTAGTAAAAGTAAAGTATAACTGAACAGATAGGAGTGTGGTAGGTTGTTTTATCATTCCTATACTCTGTAGCATAGAACCTTTGACGTATGAACATGTTCAGCGCCAACTAGTAACTAGCATTGGTCCAAAGCAATTTCTGTATATTGTCCATCTTATTTGATTGCTCTGTTTGAGATTGTGGAGTCATTTCTTTAGCTGTATGAAGGTTAGTCTTTTTACTTGTGTAGTTAAGAACAGACACAAGGCTGTCTGACATTTAAAATGTGGGATCTGTCATCAGCCAGAGGAGAAATGCAAAGGTGAGTCTGCAAATAAATAAAGCAGGGGGTTGCTGTGAAATACTTATCAGAGCAACTTATCTATATGTTCATTTTGCTTACTATGAACTTTAAATATTTCAGGGGAAAGCAGTATTGGCCTGTGTTTGCTGTGCATTCATGGCCTTAATGTGTAAGCTCAGCATCAAGATGTTGAGGAAGGTCATTCCCACTGACTGGTAATTGCCTTTAGAACATGAAGCAACACCCTTAAGTACATAGGAGATAGGAAAACAGTTGGATAATACAATCTTAAACAAACAGCAGTTGTATATTTGGGGACAGGATCTGTCACAAGTCATGTCCTACTCACTGCTCCTGTAGGATTTGGTTTGATACCTAGTGCACAAAAGATACATGCAGAAAATGTGTATTGTAAAGTAGCTGCCAAGAATGAAATGTTTCTTCCAAATGCAGATCCTGATATGGATAGGGAAGTTGAACTTCTCTTGTAGCTTCGATAAATAGTTACTGCTACTACTTTCCCAGATAGTGTCTGCGCTATGCTGAAGTTCTTTTTGACTTTGTCAGAAGCAACAGTTCTTCAGGATTTTCTTCAGGTACTGTTCTACAGGGGGGCAAATCCTTTCAGAAACTGTTAGGAAGATAGCCTTGTAGTGGATCCTTGGAGACATTTCAGACCATCGTATTAGTTAAGTAAGGTAGGTACTTCATGCCTTGTTTTCAGCAGTGAAACTGGAATGTAAATTTATAGTCCCATCCTAAATGCCCTCTTCTCCCCTCCCCCACCTCAGTCATTTCTTCCTGTGATGACACTGTGTTTTACTATCCTTCAGCTTCCCCTGTGACTTGAGAGGTTTGCACTGTAAACATGATGACTGAAATGATTCTGGTCATAAATAATAACCTTCTGTCTCTTTTGTGTGTGTTTTTTTTTGTTTGTTTATTTTTAGCTTGATGGAGTACTTGACAGGCTAGTGATGTATGTAAACAGGGTTGATGAAGCAGATACAGAGGGGGAGTATTCTTTTGGTGGTTTCTCTGCTGAAGGAACTGTATCATGTAACTTCTTCCTTCTGCACAGACATTTGTTTGATGTCTGCTACTTGTTCCACTTTGCCAGAAAAGATCAGCCAGCTGCTGGAGGTCATTGGTGCACTGAGGTCACACGAACTATAGAAATTATTCTGGGTTAGCTTGCTGTATATGCATGATCTTGATTTTATGCTCTCTCCTGTGATTATCAGCTGGAGCTTTACAATGAAGACTGCTCCAGCAAAGTTTTTGGCAGTGGATTGCCTCTGGAAAAATGAAGATAGCTAATGATTACCTGTCTCTGAGGGGGTGTATGTCCTTATCAGTTGGCTTAAGCATGACAAGGGGGTCATCAGCCGTGGTGCCGTTCTGATTCACTTACCTGATTCCACTATCACTGGCTACTGCTTTTGGATTTCAGAAGGGGAGGATGCCAGATTCAGACCCAAGGTCACTGAAGCTACAAAAAGCAGGAATAGGTATGATCATATTTGCAGGGTTCTCATGGTTGTCAACAAGTTTGCACTGGAAACAGAAGCTATCTCTTATCTATATCTGAGAGGGAAGGAGACCAGTATTCTGCTGCTCAAAGTGCTCCATGTGTTTGTCTTATGTGGAATTAATTAAACAGTTCAATCATCATAATAGGTTCCCAAAACATCCTCTTGTTGAAAACAAACATGAGATTGCTGGTTGATAAGAGATACCAATAAGATACTAATAAATTCATTCATCCATGAAGCAAATCTTTGCAGGCTAAAGTATTTTTTGGCATGGAACATGAGATATAAAATACTCTTATCAGTTACATAATCTTTTTTTATATATACATAGGTGTAATTTGTACACATAGGTGTAATTTGTTACTGTTTTCTGAGACAAGGATCTCTGTGTCTCACATGCTGTTTTCTGCTCTTTTCAGTGGACAGGATCAGTTTATTAGAGGAAAATATGTCATACTGAGTCCAACAGCCTGAGGAAGGTGAGGCTGCTGCTGTTCCATACCCCCGGGTCCAACCACTATCAAGGCTGAAGATGCATTCCCGGCAGGCACAAGCACACAGAACACATATACACAACATATTTACGTATATATATGGCAAGTTGCACAGATTAGACGGGCAACACCAACAGCTTCATCCTCCTTCCCTCTCTGGCTAAGCAGGATGGAGGTCCAGTAGTGAGAATATGTACACATATATAGAGATACATGCACACACATGTATGTACAAGGTGGGTCCCTCCAGCAACTGCACTCAGACACTCAGTCTGCCCAGTAGCTACCTCTTGCACCCCAGTCTCCCCAGTTGCTGGTAGCTGGGCATATGAGCCCTCAAGTTCATAGCCCCAGTCCATTTGCTGGTACAGATCATCACATGCACGCATGTGTGGCTGGACTTCACTTCCCAGGTCCCAGTAGCGGCCTCCCCACCCCTTGTGCTCTTACTGTGGGATACACAGACGCTTTCACACCCAGACTGGCAGGGACCCCCATGGTCCTATAGCTGACCCTCCTGTGCTGCTCTGGACCAGTGGAGGTGAGCCTTTGGTGGTCTGGTGGACCTGGGAGTAGCCCAGCAGGGTATTACCCAGGCTGTTTGTCCTGCCATTGTCCCTCTGAGTAACTCTGTGGACATGTAGAGGAGCTTTTTATCACACAACCCAGCACAGGTTATGTAGCCATCTCACCTTTCTATGTGCAACAGAGTGGAAATTTTGCCTGTCTAAAAGCTATATAGGAATTCAAGGTCCTGATTTTTTATTATCATTCCCCCCACGCCAAAGGTTCACTCCTAGAGTGCATTTATTATCTTAGGACTTACACAAGGAAAATTTTATTTGCTTCACAAGTTATTTCTGAATTTGTGAAACTTTACATGAAGGCTACGGGTCTAAAGAATCTTTTCATTGGTGGATTTAGTGAGAGTGGTGGAGGAGGAATGAGGATGATAAGCACAGGCCAAGGAAACTAGGAGAGCACATTCCTTGTGACCCCACCCAGTCATTTTACACCTTTGTGCTTGTTTTAAAAAAAATACTTCTATTTCAGCTTGGTCTAATTTTACACACATCACTGAAGGTGATAGGATAAGTGGAAGGGCATAGGGCACTGGGGAATGAGGCCAGAGAGGAAAGAAATAAATGAGAAAACATGTGGTTCCTGAAATTGTCTCAGGTTTTTGGGCTAGCCTCTTAAGACAGTGGAACAGACCTTGCAGTAATGCTGCTTTTCAGTGTACGTTTTGGAGAACATGTTTTGCATAGAGTGGTAGCATTTCCACTAGCCCTTTGGCTGATGATGATCACCTGTACTTTTAAGCTTAAAGACAAAATACTTCATAGACTTTGCAGTTTGTGAGCAAACTTGGAATTCCCCAACAGATGCATTTTTCTACTATAACCCTGTACTAGTGCTTTTCCACTATTTAAAGCAGCTCTGTGCTTAGCTACCAGAAGAAAGGTTTTCTGCACTTTTAAAACAGGCAAGTCAATGGATCTGCTGCTGACTCCCCCCTGTTGCATTAGGTAGTTCATATACATTTAAGTTAGATACACAAGGTTAGGAGCCCCATTTTGTAATTATAAGCCTATTAAAGCTGCAGTAGTCACACAGTACACTATTCTTAATGTCTCTTTTTTTTTTTTCCCTCCTCTCCATAGTCATATTTTGAATCTAAGGAACAGCAGCCATATCATGGTCCTTATCAATTTTCTGGCTGCAGTCTAATTCATGTGGACTGGATCAAAAATTATTGTCCTCTGTAAGAATCAGTGTAGGTGGCTTGACAGCCCTGCTTTATTGTCCAAGATTGGGAAAAGAAAGTACTTTGTTATTAGTAATAGTGTTATAAATTAATGTTTGCTTCACTTTTTTAACACCTTCAATTTGATAACAGCAGTAAAGACATAGGACAGGCCTTTATCAAGTCAGATAAAGAATCACCAACTCTTAAGTCTTTTGCATACAGCTTTTAACTACTTCAGCTCAACTCTTATCTGGCTGATAAGATTAATGGCAGTGTTTCTTATAGCTCTTTAGTTTTATTCTTGCCACGAAGTTCAAAGGTTGTCTGAGAGCAGTATTCCACTACTAATTAAGACTCAAATGCCCAGACATAGCCTTTCTCTTCCTTTCGATAAAGCTCTGGGAGTTTTCAAAAATCATAGCAGTAAACTTTGTTTTAATGAAAATGGCAGTACCTGCTTTTGCTGTTCCTCGAGCATGCTAGGAGTGAAGAGCAAGGCTGAACTTCCAAGCCTTGGATATCTCTGCTGGCAGATTGTCATACTGCTATTCAGCAAACACGTGGAGAGACGCTTCAACCAGTCACAAAATGCTGCGATTTTGCTTCTCTATGGACAACGCATATCATCTGTTGTAAAGACAAGCATCTCAATCCTTGCTCTGTGTGGGCTTTTGCAAAAGAGATGGGTGGTATTAAAGACTTTCATCTTCTACAGCTTAGTATTCAAAATGATCATCAGAGAACATGGTTATATAGGGCTGTTAGGATGAAGTTGGTGACATGACATGGAATACCGAAAATTATGCATCCAGCTATAGTTCTGGGGTAGTTTAGGACCTGTTTTAATGGCATGTGATTTCTTCTCTATGTTCTGGTATCCACTGTGAACCATAGCTAAACACAAGATCCTATCATATCCTCCCTCACGTTTCCTTTGTGTTAGATGGGTCTCATGATTCAGTACAGTATAACTTCCTTGTTCAAACAATCAGAAATGCTCAATCTGCGGTTTAAAAACCTTCAGACCGAGTGATGGTGAAACTTGGGTTGTGACCTCTGGTAGTATTTCAGACAAACACTCGCCATCATCTGGATAACTGATTTGGAGTTGAACCCTGTTCAGTTAGTCAAATACATCTGTATCATTTATTTTACCATGACAAACACAGGCAGGACTGAACTTCTGTTGTTCTGTATATCCTTGTAGTACCTGGAAGAGTCTGGGCACATGTACAGAAACGAGAAAGGAACTGGAGATGGAGATCTTAATACCTCTCCAGATCTAGATTTACATTACAAACTTGCGTGGCTCTTCCAAATATTAACCAATCTATCTGAAGCTTAACAAACTTGAATGTGGAAAGTACATATCCCAATCAGAACCTGAATTGTTTTGGGGTTAGAAGGGGGCTGTTTTGTTGCTACATCTTTCCCATACTTCAGCAGCTTGTCTTTGAGAATGCGCTGGGAGACACAGCCTTACAAAGCCTTGAAAAATACAAGATAAAGAATATCACTGATGTTCCCTTTTCTACCAAACCAGTCATCTTAGCATAAAAGGCTATCAAGTCAATGAGTCAGGTTCCATGGACTTGTGTATGTCCAACTTGTTTAAATATTCCCTTACCTGATCCTTTTCCATTTATTTAAGTTTTCCTAGCTCCAGGCTTTCCCACTGGTCTCAGGGGCTGCTGAAAGCTGATCTTACCAGTAGACTGAGGCAAAGCTCGTCTTTCACCATGTCCTTTATCACCTTTTCAGTAGAAGGCCCACATTTTTTGTAGTCTTCCTCTTGCCGATACACCTTCTTGTTGCCTTTCATGTCCTTCTCCAGATTGAGCTCCTGGTAGACTTTGGCGTTCCTAACCCTGTCCCTGCATGCTCAAAGTGTAGCTCTGTATTCCTCCTGTGTCATCTGTCCTTGCTGCCACCCCTCACATGCTTTTTTTTCATGTATGAGTTTTGTCAGGAACTCCTTGTTAATCTATGTGAACCTCCTACCACTCTTGCTTGAATTCCTGTTACTCAGGATGGACCATTCTTGAGTCTGGAGAAGGTAATCCTGGAAAATCAGCCAGCTCTCCTGGACACTTCTCTTCAGACCACATTCCATGGGATTCTTCTGAGCAGGTCCCTGAACAGGCCAAAGCCTGCTCTCCTGAAGTCTGGGGTTGTAAGCCTACTATATGTCTTGTTTCTCTCAGGATGCTGAGCTCCACTATCTCATGGTCCCTGCAGCCAAGGCTGCCCCCAGGCTTCATATTCCTGACCAGTTCTTCCTTGTTTATAAGTATCAGGTCTGGCAGAGCGTGTCCCCTTGTCAGCTCCTCCATCACCTGTGCCATCACTGCACCTCAAAAGGCTCCTGGATTGCTTGTGCCCTGCTGCGTTGCCCTTCCAGCAGATACTAGGGTGATTAAAGTTTCAGTTTCACTGGGCAGAAGTTCATACGCTAGGATTCCTGGGTAGCTCACTGTTTGTGATGGGGCAAGGTGTGAAGTAGAAAGTGGCATTTGTGGATAGGTCGATACTGACATGGAAAAAAAAGCACTACAGATGTCGGTGGCCAAACATACATCTTAGTATGGATGGCATTGCTGTAAATATGAAGTAAGATACATGTGATAATATGGAGGTGAGAAAAAAGCCAGAGGGCTGCTCAGATGGGAATTGCTGGTAGAACAATCCTATTCTAATGTCGACTGGATCAAAATCTGGAGGTAGGGGGGAAAAATTATTCATCTGTGGAGAGTTACAATTTTCTAAACAATAACACAAGGAAACACTTCACAAAATGTCATTCAGGCTCCCCAGTGAATGGAAACTATAGGAAGATGTAAAAGAAACTTCAGATGTGTTTCAGGGGTGCAAAGGTAACAAGTTCTGACAGTACCTTTGATATGACACTGATCTTACCAACAAGGTTTAAGTATCTTATTTCACATGATAAAGATGAAGTAAATTTTGAATATGGTTTAAATTTAAAAAAATATAATTTTGGTAAAAATATCCTTTTGTGACTATGTAGGGAAAATATTGCTTATGAAATAATGAGAACTGAAGACATGCTAGGCTATGTCTGCTCTGTGGGATAGAGAACAGCAAACCCCACATGGAAAATTCCAGCACCTTTATCAAACTGAAGGCTTAGGTAGCGATATTGGTATTTTGCTGCCAGGCAGACTGTATTTGCTGAATCAGAATGTTGGACCAATCCTGATTATCTTTGAGTGTTTAGGTAGCAATTTGTTTAATTTCTGCGTGGCAACCCTTTTCTAGGAAAGTATTGATGTACAGCTAAAAATTAAACACCTCTGGGTTAGCTGCCTTGGTTGAAGGCAAACACATGCTTAAGTGACTTGCTGGACTCGAGCCCAAGGGCCTTGTTCGCAATTATGGCTCTGTTTCCCATTGCACTCACGTTCTGTCATCAAATGTAGCATTAGCCAGCATCTCTGCTTAACGATATAGCAGTCCTGTCATTTTGCTCATAATTTGGAGTTGTTTCTTGCTCCAGATTTCTAGAAGCAGGCAACACGGGGCAAAGGAATTAACAGAGTATCTCCTAAACATGTTAAGATGTTTATGACGCTGAATCAGACAGATGAATAGATGTTTACAAACCTTCTGGCTAGTTTTAAAATTGTGTGCATCTCCTGACTCCTGTTTTAGTGGGTGCAGGACTGAGAATAACAGAAATGACACAACCATTGAAAGAATAACTTTTTGAAAGTAGTCAGTTGTGCATCCTTGAGATGCTGTCTGGAAGAAGAAGCCTCTGAAAAGTAGGAGAAGGCAGGCAGATAAATGGACTGGCTATCTGGAAGAAAGAAGTGGCTTTCTCAGTGTTAAAACTGGAGTTCTGTCTTTTGGAGGTGGACGTGACAGTTTGTGAGTAAGCAGGAAGTAACTCAGCAATAAAGTAATCTCCCTTCGACACTGACTTTTTCTTTAAAAACTTGGAGGGGGGAAGTCCAGATAAGCATGAATATAACCTTTCAATTTTGTTTGTGCAATTATTTACAAAGTAATTAATGAAAAAGCTTTCTTTGCCTAAGAGAAGCATAAATTAATGGCTTCCATTATAGTAAAGACATGAGTGTGGTTTTTTTACTTACTGCTGTTAGAGACAGTCTAATTAGTGCTTTTAAACTGCATTCACAGTTCTTGTCTCTAGCTTGTCAAAATACATTCTTTGAAAGGAAATTCCCAATCTGAGGTTAAAAATGTAACCAAAATTCTTTTTGGTGCAACAGGTTTTTCAGTGTAGGCTGTGGAACTGTTCTTCCTTGGCTCCTGCTCCATGACATCAACTATGGAACATGCTCAAGAAAAGGAAGCATGTCTTGAGCAAACCCAGAGGTATTGTGTGGAGAGACCAATATATAACCAAAAGCTCTTGCAAGGACAGCTACACAGACGAGAAAGAATACCTCAGACTTTAAGGCAGAAGATTGCACATTCTTGTCGGTAGGGTTTTTGTCTTATCTTTATTTTATTGGTTAGAAGTATTCTAATTCTTAATTGATTCATGCACACAGCTGGTAATCTCTTCAAAGAAACCTAAAAGATAAAAGCACTAGTTCTACTTTGATTATTCAGAAAGACTGTGATGAAATTGTATATGTGGTTTTATATGTTAATATATAACTGTATTACAAAATGTTGGATAAATTAGTTTAACTGCCTTCATCAAAATGCAAAGGAAAAATACTCAGTGTAGGAATGTGAAGTATTAGTCAAATCATGTGATGTGAATTCATAAGACCCAGAAAAATATCTGTCCTTTTTACATGGAAATACTTACAGCCAGTTTGTGATTCACATGATCCTTTAATGGAAGAAAAGTGGAGACGTATGACAGCTGCGTAGAAATCTAAATTATTAGTCTAATAAGGACTTAGTAGAGGCATTCTGTGGATTTTAACTAACCGCCTTGGAATCCAAGTATCATCTGGTTAGACAGGAATTGTTTTTAACTGTGCAACTCTTGCTCTGTGGTACCAGAGGATAACGAGGAGAAACTTATTCTAGTTAAGTTCTCATTAGCTTTACATTTATCCATGCTTCATTTGCAGAGCTGATTCTGTTTCTTGCTAGAACCTTGTTCTGCAAGACAACAAATGATTTCTGCCCAATTGCTTGTCTGTAAAATATTCCTGTTCACATGATTTGACATTTGGAAATCCGTTTTGGTTAATGGAATAACTGTTCTAATGGTGATGGCACCTAATTCCACCTCAAAAAACTTACCTGTCCTGAGTAAAAGATGTGGATCTATATCCTCCTGAGCTATGACTACTTGTGATTTAATCTGCTTAAACATGGAGAAATGTGGATAACTAGTTCTGCTCTCACTTGTAGCAGTAAGCTTCTCACCATGCACTTTAGTCCCGTAAGAATTCAGAAATGTTAACGAATCTCTGCAGTTCTCTTGCAGTTCTCCACAGAAAAGCATATCTATGATCTCAGTGTTATATTTTTACCCAAGGTTAAACTTTCTTACCACTGTACAATCCAAGGATGATGCGTGGCAGTACTGGATAGAGATATTTATTTCCTGGCTCTATTCATTTGTCATGAGTCAGGGTTTCAAAAGGTTAATAACTCTGCTAAGAGGCACAAGGATCAGTATTGTTGACTTTGGTGCCTTTCCTTTCAGGGTAAAGAAAGGTTATGTTCTCAAATAGCCTTAACGTTAGCCTATCAGTACAAGTGATAGTAACAAGCATTAGTGAAATAATAGTTTAGAAAGAAAAAGAAAGCGTAAGTATGTAATATGTTATAATAAAAAAGTATGAAGCATGCAAATAGGAAATAAAAATAGGAAAAATCACTGCAAAGTACTTTGATGAGTGAAAACCACTGTCAGAAAGCAAGTTATCCTCAGGGGATTGTTACTAGGAATGATTTCAGCAAAAGGTGTTGTGTGACTGCTCAGTCGTGCATGGTCTTGAACAGTTTCGCTTCCCACTGACCACCAGCCTCACAAGACTGTGATTCTCTCCTCCAGTTATGTAAGATTTGTGAACAGCAACCAACACATGATAAAGGGCTAGTTGTAGCTGCTTGTGTTTAAGCTTTGTCCAGAAATTAGTCTTCAGGGGCCTGAGTCTGCCTTTAATAAAGTGGTTTTCCTGCATAGGGATGAAAGACAATTTTTTTTGACCCTTGACCACTGCTAGTGTCTAACTTTTTCTTTCTGCTTTGTATTTTCAGTTGTTCTTCTAAGAAAGCCAAGTCTCATCTTTACAGTTTCTTACCAATTTTAAAATGGCTTCCCTGTTACCCAGTGAAGGAATACTTATTAGGAGACATTATCTCAGGTATAAGCACTGGGGTTATGCAGCTTCCTCAAGGTGAGTATCTCTCTAGATTTATTTATCCCTTCTTTGCTTTTTCTGTGTGTGCTTTTATGGTAGTGCTTGGCTTCCTGAACAGGTGCTCATGAGAAAAGGATGTGTATTTCAGGGGGTGTGTGGAGATCAGTACGGCATTCTGCTGACCAGCCCATCACGATGATGTCCTTGAAACTGCAAGTCAGTGATATGCAGCAGACTCTGAGAGAAGCATACCTCTTGGATCAATACCAAAAGCTCTCAATAACAGAACCAGCTTCTTATAGTCTAAACCTTTGCTGAATGCACTCTCTTATTTTCTGATCCCATCATCCTGAAAGTTGTAGCAAATTTCCTACAGAGGGTAGCAATATCTAATAAACATATAGACATGTTTCAGGTTGACAGCTGTTGCAAAGTAACCAAACTAAATTCAACCAGAGAAGAACATGCAAGAAACCAGAGACTGATCCCTCTTTCTGTTAAGGCTAGAAGTCACAGGTTTAAGCTGGAATGATAGTAGTGGGAAGTGATTTACATAGTGGAAATAAATCAAAAGTATATTCTATAACAAGACTGAAAATCTGTGGAATGTCTATTAAATTACTTGGAAGTTTCACCCCAAGCGGAGCCTGGCCCTGAAGTAGGAGCAGGCTCTGTGGAAGATGAAGAGAAAGCTGGTGTTCACTTTTCTGGTCAGCTCTTGGTGACTGAACCAGTGGAATCTTTTGTTCAGCCTGACACCTTACTATCAGCAGTTTCAGAACTGCAGTGGAGTTAGTGACAGGGTTTTTATAGCAGTATCATGATGGGGTGTCACCATTGCTCTGGGAATGGCAGCTTCATGACAGCTGCCACAGTCCCAGTAGATTTCCTCAGGAGGTCTCGGAGTGGAGAGAATTTTTGAATTTGTGCAGAGCCCAGTCCAGAGGAGTCCTCATGCTAAGGGTAATGTAATTAAGCATTTCATATTTCATATCTCTACCTCACTTGTTCCACTTAAGGCTGAGGCAGGTATGAAGAATTAATCTGTAAATCCGAGAAGCCTAGATTTTAATAGGTGGTAATCCATTAAAGCAGTGGAATATCCTAATTTAGTCTGTGCAGTTGACTTGTTTATTTCTGTAGCTTCCTGGGTCTGTGCATTTTTTTTATAATTAAGGATATTTTTTCTTAGACAAATATAAACGTCAGCTTATGTTAAATTGCTAAGTATGTGGTTAACTGTCAGCAAATCTGCCATACAGTAGACCCAAACATTACCAGTTGTATACTGAAACACAGTTTATGTGATGATCAGATAAGGACACTAAAATTTAAGTGGTCAGCTATGAACTTTATAATTAAGTTGTGACTTCGTTTTAAACTAAATATTATTCTTTTCTTCGGTGACTGCAGACATGCCCTTAAGCTGCTCCTAATCTTTCTAAAAAGGCAAAAGTTGAACTTTTATTTTTCTGGAATGCATGTAATTCTATCAAGCATGAGTTCAAAGAAGCCTGGGGATCATTCCAGGCAGAACTGAAATGACCAGGGTGTTTAAGCTGTGAACTCCTGTCATGTCAATATCTCTTTATTTCCTTGGCACTGACAGCCTCTAAAAATGCCAGTACAAATGAAAAGGAAAAGGAATAAAAGGGTATTCAGATAGGAACTTCACATAGACCCACCCTTCTGGTTTTGAAACCACTAGTTTTCAGTTCTGGTCACTTGTACTGTTAAGTTCATCACCATA
Source organism: Falco rusticolus (assembly GCF_015220075.1). Classification (NCBI taxonomy): domain Eukaryota; kingdom Metazoa; phylum Chordata; class Aves; order Falconiformes; family Falconidae; genus Falco; species Falco rusticolus. The sequence continues at coordinate 16,490,860 of NC_051191.1, forward strand.
TTAAAAGCCAGGCTGTTATAGTACAGGGTGTTCTGCTGATTCTCTTGGCATGAGAGGTAGCCCCTGGGGCAGAGAATATATGTGGGATGTGTTTCAGCAGTACTTAATGAAGAGCTCACTGCTGCAAGAGAATAAACAATACTTAATGAAGAGCTCATTGCTGCAAGAGGATAAACGATATCATCATTCCAGTTCAGATAGGAACTTGAACTCTTGGTTAGGACTTGGCCATTGCTTAGGGCATGAGCAAGACTGTGAGCTATTATACTGTGCAAGAGTGCTTGGATGACACAGAAGATCCTTTCCTGTTCTTATTCTTTCGTTGTAACCTGATGCTTTGTCTCTCAGTTTGAAAATACATTAATAGGAAGAGGTGTTTTCAAGTATCACTAGCTCTCCATGGTGGGTGAACCATTGCTTCCTTTCATAATTTGCACTGGACTGTTGAGCTTTTTGGTCCTAACTTGGACCAGTCTGCCCAAGTGCGGCAAGAACACACAGCTTCCTCAGGTGTCGTGAGTCTGCTCTTGTGAAGGTGAAATGGAGAACAAAGCCAAGCCAGGATACAGCGTTTTCTTCTCAAGGCCCATTTGTTCAGTTCTGGTGTCTAATTTGCATTAATGCAAGCCGTGTAGAACTATGTATTTTGCTGGAACTTGGGACCATAATGTGCCATATCACGTGGTGCACACAATTTGCTTGTGAGCCTGGTCCTATGGTAAGCACATGCTCGGTCACGCAGAGGGGGAGCACTGTGGGAGGTGTCCCTCCCTGGTGGCCCTTAGAGCAGTTTCCCCACAGCTCCATTGCCATGCTTGCCAGCCCCCCTTACAAACAGAAATGGTGTGGGTTGCACTTCCACTGCCTGGAACTTGGACAGGGCTTGATAACAAAAAGGACTTATTTTTTGGGGAAGAATATCAGGCTATAAGCTCTCTATGACCTTACAGATTATAAGCAATGATTCTCTGCTCATTTTATATTTTGGAGCATGTTTTGCAGAAACATAGACTGTTATGTCATCCCACTTGTTCTGCGGTGAAGATGGAGGGAGGTGTTTAAACAGTCATAGATTACCATGAAGGTCATGTCTGATGAGAAAAGCAGAAGAAAAATTAAATGTGTCCCACTGTTTATGGGGTTTGGGGTGTTTCAAATTACATTCTTTGACAGACAAAAGGCAACAAAAAGTGCTTGTTGGCTATTAAAAAGTACTTCCAGCCCCAAAGTTGAAACAGTGAGAGCGCAGGTGCACAGATGTATGCACAAACATGCATGCACACACCTGCAGTGCCCATAATTAGATACTTCTGGTTTCCTGACTCAAACCATTAGGTTTCTAGGCACTGCCCTACAGTATTATACATGTTAAAGAGTATTTGCTGCAAGACTTCTTGTTTTTTAAACCTGTGATATGTCACAAGATTTCCTATTAAGTGAGTTCAGTTTTAGTAAGCTTAAATCCTTTTGCTTCAGATGGTTTCTTTCTGTCGTTTGCTTAACATATGTATTTGTGTCTTGTTTTCTAGGTTTAGCCTATGCTTTGCTGGCAGCTGTTCCCCCAGTATTTGGCCTATATTCTTCATTTTATCCTGTCTTTCTGTATACTTTTTTTGGAACCTCCAAGCATATATCAATAGGTATATCTGTATGGATAACTGAAAGTCTGTGTGTGCATGTGTTTAATAAAGTTGTAAAAAATAAAATTGGGGAAGTAGGAAGTGTAGTTGTTTTCCATCAATTTGAATTTAAATGAATAGGAGAAATACAGATGTGTCAAACAGTAGTAGTATTTTTTATTGTTAATTTATCCATCCCACTTAGAAAGGAATAGAAGAGCATTTTTTGTCATATTAGATCTAGAAGTGTGTGCTGTGAACTCCTGAACTGTAATTTCATCACTGCAGTCATCCTGTGTGGCCAGGACGAATCTCTAATTTGCATAATAGAAACGGAGATAGAAAAAAATTATGGTGTTTACTTACTGTAGATGTATATGTTCACCATCTAACTAGCTTTAATGGTGCTGAGTACTAGAGCAGATTTGGGGACTGAAAAAATAAAATATTTAGGTAGAAAATTATATTATATTTTAATTGCACACATCTCAATAAGAACCACTCTTAAAAAAACCCACAAACCTCCAGGATTTTAACAAATTATTTTCCTTTCCCTCTTACTTCAGGCACCTTTGCTGTGATTAGTATGATGGTTGGTGGCGTTGCTGTGAGAGAAGTGCCTGATGAAATGATATCTATAGGCTATAATTCTACTAATGATACAGATTTCCTTGAATATTACAATGCCAGGGATACCAAGAGGGTACAGGTGGCTGTGACTCTCGCTTTTCTTTCAGGAATTATCCAGGTATGTGCTTGCAGTTAACTGTAAGGGCAAGTTCAGATGCTGCTGCTAGACTTGCAGGGTGTGCTGGGTCACGGTGGATCCCCTGTCAATAGACTTGTGCTTCAGCACTGCACTGTGTAGACTCCAGACTGCTTTGTGGCAGCCCATAACAGAAGTGGGGAGGGGTGGGAAAAATGGGACCTTCCCCCTTTCATTTTTTCCTATTGCATCAGAAAAACTCAACCTGATGTTCTCTAATCTGTCTATGAATGCATACAAACGCATATGTTTATCCATATTGCACACTGCACCGGCCAGTGACATGGAAGATTTGGTGCATTGATGGCTGCTTACTGAACTGTGGCTTTAGAAAGGCCAAATTCAGGTTTGCCTTATCCGGCTGGGGCATTGAAGTAAAGAGAGGTGGCCTGTGGCCTGTGTGCTATACAGTGCTGATGTTCAGGCTACAGTGGGAGTCACGTGGTTAATAATTCTCTTCTTTGTTAGTTGTGTTTAGGTTTCCTTCGATTTGGATTTGTAGCCATCTATCTAACAGAGCCTCTGGTGCGAGGATTTACTACTGCTGCAGCAGTTCATGTCTTTACTTCTCAATTGAAGTATCTCCTTGGCGTTAAGACTAACCGGTACAGTGGACCCCTCTCAGTTGTATATGTGAGTAACTACATTTACTAAACATGCAAATTCTGCATTATCTGGATCTAGTACTTAGGATTTTTCCTTTTGTTTGTTTGTTTTTTTAATTATTATTTTGGCATTAAGTGGAATGACGCTTTAGTATTCAAAACTGGGTATGAGGTCTCTAAGTGCCATAGCAATATATGGACATCTTAAAGTGCAGCATAGGCGCAGCTTGGTAGTTCAACACAGTCTGAGATGGGCAGGTTTTAGGATTCTGCTAAGTGTAGTTTTGCAATATGAACACCATAATGTTCATTGAAGCAAGGAAAACATGCTGCTAAAATGCTTCATGTCTTGCAAAGCTAGGAAATTTTATTCTCAGAACCTTGCCCAGTCTGTATTTCTTTAATTTCACACACAATTCCTGATGGAAATATTCTTCATTTCCTGTTTGTAAAGCTGTTTTATAGCATGGTTGGACACAAAGTGCTGTGTGATCATAAATGTACCTGTTCATTAGAGCAGTGGGAAAAACTCATGTCAAATAAGAACACTCAGTGTAAAAAACTGCCATTTATCAAAGACCCTGAGCATTAAAACTGATTGTTCAGAGCATGTAGGTATCAGGTATTTGATGTAGCTCATAGTCTGATCTTCCACTCACCTTCTGTCTAACACATTGTGATGCAAGTGGACAGAAGAAAAACCATGCAGTGTAAAGTTATGATTTGGCTACTATGACTTAAGTAAAACCAAAACCTCTTCTTCACTCAAATTTAAAATTTACAATTGTGCTCTGAAAAAAATGTAATGGATCCTATGCAGCAAATTATTTGTTTAAAGGGACATTTCTAATCAAAATTACATCCAAAGCTTTTAGGTTTACATGAGCGTTACTTTTCTTACTGTTATGAACAAGCAGAGTTGAAATGCATCTGAACCTGATTTGCCTGCCAGTCTAGGAAGCCCCAAGTTGTTATCACAAAATCAATGCTCTGATTTTACAGACAAGAACTCCTGAGTGGAAGAATAGGGAAGATCTCAGGTATCTGTGAAAACCCAAGCTTTTGAGCAGATTGATGGCTCAGCTGTAACGAAGCTTCAGGATTTCGACTACGTGAAGGCTATAGAAAATACTTTGTGGGAGTCTTTCTTGTGTATTTATGCAAATATAACAAAACTTTTGGAAACAAGGCTATACTAATGATTAATTCCTAAATTTGCTGTTTGGTTCACTAATCCAGAAACCAGATGGACTAACTGCCAAACAAATAGGAGGGAAGGTATATATTCAAGTTGTACTACCAGGACATCTTGAATGTATAATATCCTGATAGTTGCTGTAATTTTCCTTCTGTCTACAGAAGGGTATGTACATTTTCTTTCAAAGATCTCTCCAGAGGTCATTTGTTTATTTTTATTTTCTTAAATGCAGTGGAAGGAGAAGTAATTGTTAGGGGAATCATTTACCCTCTAGCACTTCTGTGTCCCAGCAAGCTTTCTTTCCTAACACCCTTTTGATAGTGTTTTCAACTAAAAGATATTTGGAATAATGGCCAGTGCAGCAGTGTTGCAAGATCATGGTTATTTAATCATATTGCTATGGTAACCTCAATGGTTGTATCAGCAGCCTTATCGTTTTACAATAGTTTGTGCAGTTTTAAGTAGATGTGACTTGCCAAAGAATATTTGAAGGTATTAGAAGGGGTTTGCATTTATTACTTTCAGGTAGCTGCCAGTATGAAATATGTGTGAAAATGTTGAAGATAACAGAAGTGGTTTAGTTTAGACTTTTTCCCCCATGATAGTTTTTTCTCCAAATTTTTGCCCCATTTGAGAAAGACTGATATCGTAAATGATTGCAAATGCATCTCCCTCACAGACATACTCTGAATTTCTGTGTTTTGTGGGAACAATGGGAATTTTGGTGAGGCACTGATTCACTGTGGTTATAAATGCAGAATAAAAACACAGCTGAACAGCAGTGTATAATTTGTTCGTTTGTGGCAAATCTCCATAATTATATTTTCTCAGGAATAATTATGATACTTTTATTGCGTTACAGAGCATAGCTGCGGTGCTTTCAAAAATAATGACGACCAATATTGCTGCATTGGTCGTTGGATTAACGTGCATTGTTCTATTGTTGATTGGCAAGGAAATCAATCTCCGGTTTAAGAAGAAGCTCCCAGTTCCTATTCCTATGGAGATCATTGTGGTAAGCCAGTTGTGAAATTCTATGGCTCAATTATATAAGTATTCTAAAGCAGTAGAAACTGTCTCATTTTCTATCAAGTCTTATTGAGCTTTAGAGTAACTTCTGTTGAACATAATTCATTTGACACTTCATCCTTTTGAAGTTTTGAATACTCATAAGGTTAGGCACTGATGTGCCCAAGTTTTAGGCATAAAGTCCCAAAGAAGAATTAAAAACCCATAGTCCCCTATGGTAACGAGTAGGTAGAGATTTGTTGTAAAACGCACTTTATCCTGGAGTTTCAGCACCTGAATGATTCTCTGTGAGACATGCACCTGAGCAGCATTTCCCACATGGAGTCCAGGAGCTCAGAACCCCCTCCTGAAGGAAGGTGTTTACGGGTGCCTGTTTCAGAGGTTCTGCAGGGCTTGCGTGCTTTTTAGAATGCGGTGGTAGAAAGAAGCGCAGGAACCAGCAGGACTTACTAATTGGCCTTCCTTTCTCTGTTTCTGAGACTGATAACTGACTGCAGCATTGATTCTGTTTTGAATGATTACTCTAAACTGCATGGATAAAGCAGACTATCTTAACGTACACAAAGCCCACATCTTAGATAAACTTTCACCTTTAAAAGCGGCTGGATTTAAAAATGAGTTCTTGGATAACTAGAGCTCTCAAACAGCCTAGTTTGAGATCAGAGCCAAGAAAGGGAATAACAGGGTATGAGTACAATCTAGACAGAAGGAACAAAGAAAGGGACGGTATTGAGAGATGATGGAAGTGGTGTAATAGGTATTTGACAGTAAGGCAACAGCAAAGTGATCTTACACCTGTTCCTTTCACTGCTGCTGCACCAATTCTGGTTACAGATAGCATGCAGGTTGTGCACGTGAAAATATGGCAGTGCAGACGTCTTTGGCTTGTCCTTGCATTTAATTTCCTGATACACTATTCTGCCTGAGCTTGGCTGAGGTAAAGGGCATTCAAGTGATTCAGATCGTACCATGGCATGTTCCACTTCACTGTTCCCAAGAAAATTTTATAAAATCTGGGGGGGTGAACATGATGGAGGGAAAATCGTGATACTTCCTCCTTTTTATCTGCTTCTTTATTCTCTAACTCTTAGAAAACTGATTGACAAATAAATGTAATCGTAATCAGCTAACTGTTATTAGTTCTTCGAGTGGCTTTATCTCTTTCTAGCTGACGTTTACAAATGTGTTTGTGGATTTTTAGGTAATTATTGGCACAGGAGTTTCAGCTGGAATGAATCTGAGTGAGTCATACAGAGTGGATGTTGTTGGGAATATTCCTCAAGGGTAGGGATGATATATTCTTATTAAAACTATACCTTTTCCATATGGCATGTAGCTTTTATTACAGTAATTTGTAAATATTTGTTTCACCTTCAAGGTTACGTGCACCGGCGGTTCCTGAGATTCAGCTCATCCCAGCAATATTTGTGGATGCAGTAGCAATAGCAATAGTTGGATTTTCAATGGCTGTTTCAATGGCCAAGATCTTTGCCCTTAAACATGGTTACACCATTGATGGGAATCAGGTAAAAGCACTGGGGTTGCTTTGTTGAAAATTCTCAGTAGCACCTTTATTACATCATTAAAGTAGAATGGGATATTGGACAAAAATGAGTTTTTCTTTCGTAGTGGAGTCAGGTCAGGTTTTTGATAGCCTACACATGTAAATGCCAGGAGTTATTTTAAGTTCTTCTGTTTCCAGTTTCCCTTTTAGCTTCATTTTGGGAAGCTTGCTTCTGTTAGACTTGGACATATGCGTGAATATTAATTGTTGGGCCAGACTGTCCTGATGGGCAGCTACTTTCTCACTGCTTTCTGTAACAGAGCAAAGCATAATAGGGTTGTCATGCGGTAAATACAATGCCTTATGTGTCAAAAGAACTATTATCTGAAGTTTAGACATTCCAGTTATGTGTTACAGTTTCTTTTTATTCCAACCTATTGCAAATACGCAGCTTGTTATTTTCTGGGACAGCAATTGGTCCTGCCTATAGTTAACATTCTGATCATGATATGAGTGATCAAGGCTGTGGTAAGGACTCTCGAAAACTAAAACAGTGTGTCATCCTCACCTACTCTTGTCTTCCCTGTGCATTTTAGAATCAGTATTGCAGTTGGATTATTGGCAGATGTCATTGTGGTGTTAAGGGAGACAGAGTTCACATGCAATAAGGCATTTCTTAGAGCAAGCATCTGACAGCACCAGTCAGCAGTTCCCCCTTCTGGAAATGGCTGTCTTCCTCTGAGAGTAAATGGAGTTTGAATGACTTTTACCTACGGATTTTTATACCTGGTCAGATGAATCTCAGCCTTGATGTCATTGTTCTGTTACCCAAAGAGAGAAAAGAACAAATCTGTAGCTGCACAAATGGAATCAGCTCTATTTCCATTAGTTAAAGTGATCATCACTTCATTGACCCGAGTTACGCATCTAGATCTTTTCCTCAGGTGGTGTCAGCTGCTACTTTACCTGGATGTTAAACTACCGAACTCCTTATCACAGGATTCAGTATATGCGAAGTGTTTAAATGAATCAGAAAAAGGATTGTAGAAACGCAAAGAGAAAAAAATCCATCCAGAACTTCTGTACAGCCTGCTATAGGAGAGCCTGCTTTAGCAGGGGTTGGACTAGACGATCTCCAGAGGTCCCTTCCAACCCCAACCATTCTGTGACAACGTATAACTTAAAGCACCTCATTTACAACTAGCAGGATGCAGAGTAATCTGTGGAGGCCTCATAACAAGCAAATTCTTAAGCATCAGAAACACAGTACTGAGGTAGATGGAGCTCTGATCTCACTCATGGTAACAGTTTTCCCGTAGGATCTTTCTGATGTAGCAGTGAGCACACATTGTTTTTTTCATGTACAGCAATGGATTACCAGCCATGGAAACACAGCCAAGGCTGCTCTTGGTTCTAATAAGTACTAAACAGATAGTTAGGGTGAGAAGCAAAGAACAGTGTTTGTATAAGAAACTATTTTCCACATATATTCAAAGTTATAATTCAAGTTATACCCAAGTTGAAATCCTTAAAACAAACAATGCTGTCATTCATTTTAGTTTTCGGTCTGACTGATTACTGTAACATTTAAGGATGGGAAATATATCCAGCACTTCTTCACATACTTTAACAGATGATTTAACATGCATCAACTTGCACATTTATGAGAACCACAAGTATAACCTACAATAAGGTTTCTTATTCTCTACAATAAGATTGCTAGTAATTACTGTAAATAAGATGTGGTTATTAATATGTGTGGATAGCTCCAGTTTTGTATAGTTGCTAGATGTAACTGCCTTCTGTTTTGATCTATTGTTTAACATAGGAACTTATCGCCTTGGGAATATGCAACTCTGTGGGGTCATTTTTCCAAAGCTTTTCAGTCACTTGCTCCATGTCTCGGAGTCTTGTTCAGGAAAGCACTGGTGGGAAAACTCAGGTATGTAAACCCAAACTTTGAGCTAAACAAAGTTTGCTTTTTTGGGCTCCAAAGCTAAAGTCCAAAGCTTCACAAGATTGCCAGATTTCTATGTCTAGACCAGAAGGAATAACTAGTTTCCCCTGTTTCAAATCCGCATTGGGCCAGAATAGAAAGCTGCACAAGCCAAAATGGGTGAACTGAGTGGGAAGGATCAAAATCACTTGAACAACCAGCCCTGTAGGAAGCACAAGAGGGGTTAGCTAAGCAATAATATTGCTCTTTGGGAGCATTTATAAATGATTTCTGCCTTCTTTTGCTCAGATTGCAGGTGCTCTCTCTTCAGTTATGGTTCTGTTGGTAATTGTGGCTATTGGATACCTCTTTGAACCGCTTCCACAGGTAAGGGAGTTTTGCGTGTGAGGCAGTGCATTGTCAGTGAGCAGAGGCAATGAGTATTGCTTAAAATAGTGATTGTGGGATGACTAGTAAACAACACAGTTAGGCCTTGATCCAGAAACCTTTATATTTTGTATGCATTTTTGCTGTTAGACCAGCAATTAACTATATTTTGAAGGATCCAGCATGCTTTTTGTTGTTGTTGTTTTTTAATATTGGATGTTCTGGACTCTGTCTTTAGAACATAAAAATGATACCTTCAAACAATTCCCCTTTGGAGTCATGTAGGTTGGAAAAGACCTTTAAGATCATTGAGCCGACCTGTAAACCTAAAACTGCCAAGTGTCTTGGTTTGACCCTAGCCAGGAACTAAGCACCACACAGCTGCTCACTCACTCTCCGCCCACCTCACACCCCGCACAGGGATGAGAAGGAGAACCAGCAAGGAATGTAAAACCCAAGGATTGAGATAAGAGCAATTTAATAATTTAAATAAAATAAAATAGGAGTGAAAAAAAACATAATAGTAATAATAATATTAATAGAAGAAAAAACAAAACAACAATAATTAATATAATAATAGTAACAACAACAAAACAATAATAATAACAATAATAATGAAAAGGCAGGAGAAGGGGAGAGGAATAAAATCCGAAGGGAAGGGCAAAGAAGCCCAAGCAATGTGCAATACAATTGCTCATAAATAATATTCTGACTTTAAAAAAAAAGTTTGTTTCTGGTGACACACATAGGATGATATGCAATTCCTGTTTCTTTTCATAGGAGTTGTACCTTGGATTACACCTATATGATTTACAGGAATTGTTGCAGTATGTTGTAGAGACATTTGAATTTGAGATTATAGTCTGGTTGCTTCAGGCGCTATAATTGAAGAAACACGTTGCTCAGGAATACGTGATTTCTTTTGCCAGGAAAGAGTAAATCAAACCGTACTGACTCTGGCTTGCCATTTCTGCAGCCACAGTAAAGGTATAGCTCCACTGCTTGAAAAGTTGCTGGTTCTAAGTAGAACATCTGTTCAGCAGACTTGTATCAGTTGTACAAAGCACGGAAACACAGTTATTTGTGATGCATTGAAGTTCTTATTTGGGATGGGTTTATTTTGCTTCTGAAAATTGCATTTGTGTAATATTCTTAGACAGTACTGGCTGCAATTGTCATGGTTAACCTGAAAGGAATGTTTAAACAGTTTGGAGATGTTGCGCACTTCTGGAGAACCAGTAAGATTGAGCTGGTGAGTAATGCACAGTTCGGTGCGTGTAAGTTACTGTATTAAATTTGTTGCTCCTCTTCTTCCTAACCTCCAAAACAGAGTAGAAACTTATCAAGGAGTTACAAATTGATGTTGGGATACAGATGAACATAAGACATGGAGCCATAAGTAGACCTAGAAGAGTGATCTGTTGCACACATAAGAATGTTTTTGTCATTGTTCAACAAGATTTAACTCAGGTTCGAAGTAGTTCAGTTGCAGTAAAAGCAAAGCTCTTGCAGTGTTGCTATAGGAACTGCACTGAAGGCTGTGGGAATGTCCGAAGAGAATTTGAAAAACAGAGTAACAAACAAAACTACTTGAAGGTCTTTGCCATCTTTTAAGACAAACCAAAAACCGGGCTGGAGTGGGCCAGAACTAAGAGTATACTGGAGGGAACATTTTGGTGTCATTTTTCTCCTGGATTAACTGGCTGATAGAAGTAAGTGAGAGCTATTTGCAGGCCTTGGAAATTTTTTTTTTTAATCCTAAGGTATTTGGAGTCTGATGGTAACATAGAATTCCTTGGAGAACAGGACTTAAGGCATTAATTAATATGTGACAGTTTGTCAGATGTTATGTTAGTGTGCCTTGAGCTTTTATGCCCTTCTGAAAGGTTAAAGCAATTACAGTCTGCTATCATGATGGATTACATTATATATAGCCTGTTCCTGAACAGAAGTGATACATAGGTTTTGAGGTTGAATTACGCTATTGTTTTTGCTGTTAACAGGAAAGAACGCATAATAATTCAGACGTTTTCTTTGTTTTAGGCCATCTGGGTGGTAGCTTTTCTGGCTTCTCTGTTCCTGGGACTAGACTATGGTTTGCTTACTGCAGTAGCATTTGCAATGATAACCGTTATTTACAGAACACAAAGGTCAGATTTCTTCTTTATCAAAATTAGTGTTTGCTGATATTCTGTGTGGTTTTGTTTGTTTAAGGGGTGCAGATAAGCAAGAGACTTTTCCACCTTCTTCAGCTGCATACAGTAGAGAATCTGCCTCATAACAGAGAACACAGAACCCTGTGGCTCTGATCCAGGGTTTGCGTTTTATTTTTCTGAGAACAAAATTCCCAGAGGGCATGAACTTGCAATTTCAAGTTTACAAAAACCCAGGAGATTTTCACATTCTTACATTGGTTAATCTTCGTGTTTACTTTTTTTAATGCCTAGAGTTTAGAACTTCAAATCTGCTTGATGTCAATTTTGGTAAATTATTACATTTTATGGGCGCTGTCACAGTCAGTCAGAAGTTGTGTCAAGTTATCACTGGATAAATGTTTAGGGATTTTATAAGTTCTAATTCATGAAATATTGTGCTTGCCCTTAAATTTTCTCACTTCTCCTCTATTCCCATTCAAAGTGACAAAGCTTTTACTGTAAAGCTTTCCAGGTCTAGAGCAAAAAGATTTCTTGCAAGTGTGGATAGGACTGTCTTGTGAGGCTTCTAGGCTGAAGGTCTGGGACGTTTAGGTCTATAAAAGTCTTGGTTTCTGTCTGCATTGGAATGAAACCAAATTTCTGAGATTTCCGCTCTACGTAAATGAGAGTAGTTTTCTGCCATGTCCATATGGTTCTGTTCTTGCAAACAGAACAGTAATGTACTTTGTTGTTACACTGCTTGTGAGTTGGGAATATTCATCTGCTCAGGCGTTGTCCTGGGAGCAGAGTGGCTCTTTGAAATTACAGCTTGTTTTCTGCCAGTACGAGTTTCCATACTTGCAGGACAGTCAACAGAGTTACACCAGTTCATGCCAAAAGAATTTGCCCTGTACCTTTGTATGCTGTGGCCCATGCTTTTCAGAAAATGACATTACTGTGCTAAGTTTATAAATTGTTTTTGCACTGACAGAAGCAAACTTGTCTAGTCACCAGATGGCCCCTTTATTGTGTTCCTGCCCTAAACTGCCCACTGCATTTGACCATGTTTAGATAAGATTGTACCAGACAGGCACTGCGGAATGACCATTTAAAATAAGTTTCAATCTGTATTGAACACTCACTTTATAAGTGATGATAGTAAAACATTTGTTTCTGTTTCTCTCTAGGCCTCAATACAGAATCCTTGGTCAGATTCCTGACACTGACATCTACTGTGATGTGGAAGAGTATGAAGAGGTAGGAGTCTATTCTTCTGTATTGAAGAGTTTTATGTAGCGGGGCAAAGACGACTGGCAATTTGCTGCTTAGCCCTATCATTCTGCACATACAGTGCTGCCTACCTAGCATTCACTAGTGTTGAAGGGAAAGAAAACAAATTTGATGTTAGTATTAAAAGGTATTTTATTCAAAATGCTAGCTTTTTGTACTGCATGTATGTTTGACCAGGAGGTGACCAAAAGTGACCTTTATACTAGCTCCATTTTACTAGCTTGTACAAAATAGTAAGTTTTATAGGAATACCACTGCTAAAGACTGCTATGTACATTAGTGCATAGCGGGCCACCTTCTTTACTTGTGTGGCGGTATGGCATGAAATCCGTGGAACCCAGGATCCAGATATGTTCTTCCAAATTGCACAAACTCTTTCAAACAGCATCTCCCTGCCTCCACCCATCCCTTACCCGTTAAATATACACAACTAATGGCACAGTTGCTTGCCGTGCACTTAGCTTCTTATAAATGCCGTTTTGTTCAACCAAAAGAAAGCAGTACATTTTGTCAATATAATGGACATAAGCACGCTATATTTATTCAAAAAGAGCAGCTACAATTTTCTGCACTCTCTGTCATGTTCTCAGAGGTGCTGCTGTGAAGGCTACATCCCCCTTTACTGAAGAACCATTCTGTAAAAAACTATGTGAAAAGATGATGGTGTAATCTGAAAACTTTCTCTCACCAGTTCTGGTTTGAATATGACACAAAGCAGAAGTGTATGGGTGTGTTTCTAGCTGTATGCAAAGAAGAGGAGACTCCGTTTTTGTTATACTGAATGTAGTTAGCATTTCCTCCTCCTGCATAAAGAAGGGGTTGACAGCGTATGGCAGGCTGGATCTCTGCTGCCAGCCAGGTTATTAGCATGTAAAATGTCAGAGTGCGACCCATTTAGAGATTACTTCATTTAAAATAGAGGAAAGAAACAGTACTGTGACCTATCTGAGGGCCTGTTTAAAACCAAAGATTTGAAAGGCTCTTTTTTTTGTGCCTGAGGAGACAAGAAAGAAAAAAGAGAAAGAGAGAAATGAGTCATTAATGCTGTAGAAAGGGAGGCGAAAAGGGAGGCTAGATCTGCTTGATTTCCTCGTGGTAATACCAACTGCAGATAACAGCATCAGAGAACTACAAATATTTAATTCCTTTTTATGGCTGTACATTTTGTTGTTACAAAGAAGGAAAAATGTTACATGGCATTGATTGTGTGCAGTATTACAGTGGGAAAGGGGGAGGTTCTGATCTTCTGATTGCCTTTGCTCACGACAGTGCCAGCCTCCCTTTATTTGACACATGCCGGCAGCCATGCAGGGCTGGCTGTTGGGCTGCTGCACGTTCATGTGTCTTGTAATCACAGAGGTGCTTTTCTTCTAGTGCAGGCAATACTTAACTGTGCACATCCAATATTCTTTTTCTTAGGTTAAAGAACATCCTGGAATAAAAATATTTCAAGCTAATGCATCACTTTATTTTGCCAATAGTGAGTCATATACAAGTGCGCTGAAGAAAAAGGTAAGTAAAGCAAATTCTTTGATGTCTGTGTCTTGAAAATTCAAGCTGGCTTCTGAAACATGCTCATCTTTCAGCTCCTTTAGTGCCGCCCCTAGCACAATGTTTCTCGGCCTGTGGCCCCTGGAGAACAGTAAAACGTGAGGTATCTCCAGCAAACTGCAGATCATCTTAGGAAGCAACAATGTGGTGGGAGGGAATACGCTTTGTTGATTTATCTTAATAGTAACTCCTTGTGAATGGAAGGTCTGGTGGTTGCAGAGCGCAAACTGGTGAAACGCTTTTTTTTTTTGTTTTGTTTTAAATCAAAAGGAAATTAGTTGCCGAACTGAAAACAAAATGTCTGGGAGTAAAAGCACCCTTCTTGGGTGACAAACTTTAGTGGAGTGTAGGACCGTGAAATACTGTGGCCATTTATGCCTCTCAGGAGCAACAAATGACCCGCATACAAGAGTATGCGTCACCTCCTGTCTAACCAGTGGGTGACTGGGTGGGAATGGCAATAACAGAACCAGCTAACAGCAGAACTGCCTGACCCGGTAGCAGTTGCACCCTTACTAACTTCTGGAAAATTTTTCTGTAGCTCCCATGATGAGCCTTGTACAAAACAGGTGGGTGGTACCGATCTTCACAGAGCAAGAGGTATTAGCGATTTATGTCCCAGTGCACTTCTCTCCCCCTTGCTCTTTGCACTCGAATCAGCGTTCGGTTGGAACATGGCACACTCTGATCTCGAGAAAACAATGTGGTGCATCTCTTCCTCATCTTGTCAACACAGTGCTTGCCAAGATTATTCCTTCTTACTTTATACTGTTCTCTCCCCCACCGAGGGAAACTGAACAGTGCAGGCTTGCGTTTTAAATTTATGACAGTGATTAATGCAGTGCTAATTGATACTGCAATGTCATCCTAACAAGCTGAATCTCCTCTGATCGTGCTTTCTTTTGATGACAGACTGGAGTGGACCCTTGTGCCATATTAGCAGCAAGGAGAAAAGCCCAGAAGAGGCATGCCAGGGAAATAAAGGCGGCAAATGAACTCAGAAAGCAAGCTGTATTGAAACTAGTGAATTCTTCGGTAAATATTTACCTCTGCTTTATCAGCTAACATGCTGCTTTCTGGTGTTACCGTTCTTGTTTATACAAGGTGCAGGGTGCCACTCAGGTAGGAAGGCTTAGGGAGCAAGCGCTGTGCAGTGTGGACAGGCTACTGAGGGAACAGCAAAAGGATCAGGGGCTCAAGGCTGGGTTGGATAATTGTGTTGAACCTTGATTACATTCAGGTAGCAAAAAGCAGAGCAGAGCCTTTCCACAGTGTCATAGTGACTCAGCAGTGGTGTTGGCAGAAACTGGAGGGACCCTTCCTCTGCCCCTCCCCACACACTTGAAATAATCATGCAGAAATAGAATAGAATAAAATTAATGCAGAGCAGCAGTGCCTGTAATAAAAGGGTCCCATCCGCACTGCTGACCCTGGCGTGGCTGAGGCAGAAGGGCTGTCTGAAACATGCTTGTGCCTTTGTGCGTGTTTAAATTTGGCCCCGTGGTGGGGGGCTGGTGTGTGCTTTTTACCATGGGAAACCACACAACTGCCTAACTTAAGAGCCCAGTTGCTGTTGCTTCTTTTGAGTATACGGGCCTTGACAGGATCAGCAGGGACAAGGGAAGGAAGGAACAGGTGTCAGTGTTTGAAGGAATGGGTAAATCGCTCCTAAGGTAACAGCTTTACGCTGCTTGCCTGTAGCCATAGAAAGGCTGGGCATAAGAGAATAAACCTTGATATACGTAAGATATGGAAGTATGCATGCATGTAAAGCCAGCTTCTGTAATGGTTAGGA
This sequence comes from Falco rusticolus, assembly GCF_015220075.1. NCBI lineage: Eukaryota > Metazoa > Chordata > Aves > Falconiformes > Falconidae > Falco > Falco rusticolus. The sequence continues at coordinate 16,506,675 of NC_051191.1, forward strand.
GCTGTACGCCTTTTAAAGGTTGAAAGAACAGATGAGTACGGGGAGAAGGGGGGTCAACACTGAAAAAGCATTGGCTGTCATTTATCTTCTGTCCCAGACCAACGACATGGAAGCAAGTATAAAACATGAGATAGCAAATGATGAGTTACCTGTAAATGGAAAATTTGCATCTCCAGATGCTAGCATACAAGACACGTCTCCTGATGAGCATGAACATTTTGTGGCGCCCAAAACAAATATCCACTCTTTAATCCTGGATTTCACACCAGTGAACTTTGTGGATTCAGTTGGAGCAAAAACATTGAAGTCGGTAAGTAGGGTTTTTTTCCCCCAGAAAAGCCCGTAGAATACTTGTGAGATACCTAGTAGGCAACCTGTCGGCATGAGACATACATGCCCCCTAATCACGGTTTCAGTTTTGTAGCTCTGTAAGTTTTAGCTGAGTACTGGGGAATGCGGACGGTGCAGCTTTCCCAGTAATTGGCTTACATCTTCCAGAACTGCGGTGTGTACAACAGTGTACCTGCGTTTCACTTCAGTTTAACTCTCTTGCAGGTTATAAAAGAATACAAAGAAGTTGGTGTCTGTGTCTGTATTGCCAGCTGTAGTGGTGAGTTAGTTTGTTGGGTTTTTTTGGTGAGCTTTATGGGAGAGACTGTTTTATCTCTTTCCCTCTGGCCCCATATTTTCTGCTGCTGGGTGCGTCGGTAGTATCAGCACTTCACATAAAATTGGATTTGAGAAAAAACAAGCCCATATGCATTAGAGCCTTCGCTTCGGTGAAAGCAGAGCACTGACGTAATGATGTCTGTGAGGACTAGGTCCAGCTCCCATTTATTCCAGCTGGCCAATTGTCAATGCCACCCTAAACGTTGCATTTTGAAATTGCTGTAATGTAATAAGGAGAAAAGCCTGCAATGATTCAAGTTTGTAATATTTGGAATGTAGCATCTTCTGCCAAGAACAGGCCTCTGTGTGCGTCTGGATAAGACAATTACCTGTTTGGAATAGAGGTAGTGTGTGATGCACCTGGCTATTTTAAATGCAAGTTGTTGTCATCTTCTTGAAATACTGTTGTCTTCCATCATTGTACTTTAGTTTACGTGCTTGTTTGGTTTTTATTTTGTAGGCCCTGTAATGAATGAGCTGACAAGACTGACTTTTTTTGATAACACTGTAACCAGAGAGTTGTTGTTTCACAGTATTCATGATGCTGTCCTTGCCTGCCAAGTGAAAGACAGGTCGGCCTCACAGACCGACTCTGACCTCTGAAGACTGGCATCGAGCAGAACGGAAGGCAGATTTGTGCTGATGGAGACTCTTTCTGAATATTTAATTTGCACAGTTTAAAGAGAGCCTAAGGCTATTTGTATCTACGGGTAACAGGGTGGTGCTTATTTTCTGTAGGAAGAGTGGATAAGAAGTTGGAAGCCTTCATGCTCTTGAATGTTTTCTTTCAATCGGGGTGTAGCCTTCCAACAACATAAATGCACAAAATCAGGCAAGACAAGAAAATTCAGTGTATTCTGCTACAATCACAATCTGGTAAGACAAGGTGACATTCCTATTCCTGTTCAGAAAATGGGCACTTTAACTCACTATGAGGTGAGATATTGCAGGAAATAACTGTTCTGCAATTGCAATGCACTGTACCAGTGTCTTTAAAGAACTTTCTTAAATGAATTTTAAAGCATGATGTCAACATCTGCATATGATGAATTCATACAAATTGTAATTATCTGCCAGCTGGATTACTGAATTCACACTGGTAGCATTTAGCTGATACTCTTTTTAAACCTGGACGGTACAGTTATTTTTTTTTTTAATATCTAACCTGTCTCAGCTATACTCAACTCTTCGTTGCTTGAACATTTTCAGTCTGAGTGAACTTCAAATTAGAGGCTCATTGTCTATAATTATTATATTACCAATACGGTACTTTAACTGCCAAAACCTAGTTATGCTTTCTAGAAAAGAATACAGTTGATTTTAAGCTAAAATTAATTTAGCTTCAAAGTTTGAAGACAAAACTGGTTTAAGGCAAGAGTGAAGCCCATTAAAGTTGAGAACTGATGCCCTATATGTAGTCTCTTAAGCTGGAATGAAAATGTAGACAAATGCTGAAGTCTCAGTGGTCCAAATCAAAAAAAGAAGTACTACTATTCTGTTGCCTGAGATTCCTTCCTACCAGCAGTGCTGCTTCTGACTCAGCTTTTAAGTTCTTTGAGAAAATCAGTTCATAGAACTCAAAAAGGTTACATGATTGGGGTTTTTAAAAGAAAGAGTAGCATGGGGGGGGGGGGGTCCCTATAGTCTTCACAACCTGGTTCCTGGGGTACTGCTCACAACTCCAGGTCTGAGATGAAAAACATGGAAATGTAATTCAAGCAAACAAAAGAAATCTTCAATCCCTGTATTTCCCTAACAAGAGTCACTATGAACCTGAGCAGAGGCAGGAATTTCGGAATGTTTCTTCTGCAGGTTATTTTGACAGCACAGAGGAACAGAACATCAGAGACATTTCATTTTGCACCCTCAAATCAAAGGCCCTGCGCATAAAGGACTTCCTCTCTTCTGAATGCAGAACTTAATACTTTCATTTTGCTCCAGGCTCTGTTGTGAGTAGGGCTTGCTTCAGGTAAACCAAGTTTCCCAAGAACCGGGGGCAGTCAGCAAAGATTTTTATTCTTCAGACTCCCCTGCCAGTAGGGATAGGAAGCTTTCTGCATCAGAAATTACTGCTTAGCTGGAGTTCAAAGGATGAACTGAATGCACGTTAACACATTGTGCGTGTTGATTTGAACAACTATTGGTACACTTGCAATGTTAACCAGCTTAACAAGCCTTTGTATCTACATACAGTGTATTTTTCTACTTTTAGCTTGTTGCAGCTTCAGTTTTTAACTATGTAGGGCAAAACCCTGTCGACTTCTAAAATAAAGTGATGATCATGACTCGTCAAAATTTTCCACTTTGCCTTGGTGAGACTCTATGTGGGACAAGCCGAGGTCCCTGGCCCCAAGGTGCCTGTTGCTAAAGGGTAGGCGGGGAAGGGTCACCGCCTCCACGCAGGCCTTGCTGCTGCTCAGGTTCCTGCTCCTGATCCTACGCAGCCCTCTCCACACAGGCCTCACAGCGATATGCTTAAACGCTGCGTTTCCCACCGTGGTAGCAACAGCCGTGCTTTCTGGGGAGCTGTGGAAATGCTGGTGGGCTGAAAAACCTTCGCCCAAGAAAGGCTGAGATTGCAGCCTGCGTGGCACTAGGAGCACTTGGCACCACACTCCTGGGTACTACCGGCAGCGCTGGTAACTCATCCAGTAAAATAAAATCGGGCAGCTTCTGGCTCGTCTCTTCCTGTGCTCTGCTGCCACCAGCTGAAGCACTGCTTCCTGCTCACCAGCCTACCTCAGCCACAAACAGTAATCCGACTTCCTCTCTCCTATACAGATTAACAGACTGCTGTCTACAAATTTAAATCCTTAGGCTTGTCAGCGCTACATTAAACAAAGCCACAGCCTTTAAACTCTTTCCCCTCTCCAGTTTGTCTGCACTGACAGGGCAGCGCCCCACCGCGCCACACGTCGCTGGATAGCCGAGTCCGGTTCCAGACCTCAATAGTCAGAACAATATTCCTCTCCCCCTCCTTTCTCGCAGGAGCACTGACAGTACAGCAGGATACCTGGGAAGAGCCAAACTCCTGTCACACACTGAAGTAAAAAGTACGCTGATTTCCAAGTGCTGCTCTTGGTATATCAAGACACTCTCAATGGTGCTTTTGGAACCACTTCCCCTTCAGGCTCAAAATGAAAAAAATTCTGTCCCACCAATAAACTTGCATCCCTCCCCAACATCTCTTACCAAAATAACAGATAACAGTTTTCCACAACTGCTCGTTTGCTTATCAACATACTGACACCAGCCAAAATGCTAACAAAGTCTATGTGCTGCACACACTCTTTCCCTGTTGTACACACCTCCTCTTCAAAAAAAAAAAAAAAAAAAAAAAAAAAAAAAGTGGCTTCACAATCTAAGCTTGGATAAATTGACATCAGTTGTATCAAAATAAAACCTGATAAAACTCTCACTTCCAAGACAAAGCAGTTCCCAAAAGCATTTTTCCCCCCAGGTAGTTCTTCAAGCTCTCCTGGTCTTTTCTTACTCCCCACAAAACTTCCCACACTTGAAAAAAAAGAGAATTAAAGGCTTGCTTTTCATTTACCAAACCAGCCAGCTCTACAGAATCATGCCAGATGAATGAAGATCAACCTCTTAACACTGCCTGCTGCCAGCAACTATGAGCTACTGCCCAGCTACCGGAGCAGCAGGACCCTGTCGGGGTCGTGCTCCGTGTGTAGCAGCATCTTAGACAAGTAACAATGTGATGTGACAAAGTGCGCAGTAGTGGATGTCAAACTTTTAATCTTTTTCAGAGCAGGAACAGGAAAAAGAAATCTTCCTTCCCTTAGCGCTAAGAAATCCTCATTCTTGACCTACTTACTATTTGGTAAGAAACAAAGAATCTCAGCAAAAAGGATGAAGAAAACCACTGAAGGAAAAAAAAAAAAAATCAAGTTACGATGATACCAGAGCGCTCACACAAGGGAAGGAAAAAAACCCCTTCGCATCGTCCCTGAGGTGGGCAATGACTCACAGCACCAAGCACCTGAGCAGAGCTACATACACCTTCTCCTCAGCCCTTTTCCCACAGCAGCTCCCCAGAGCTTTCTCAGGACACACCTACACCTTGGTGCCGAGTGTCATATGCAAGCGTTTCAGAGCACACCTGGAAACACTGCAGTCCCTTAGGGATCTTTCAGCACCTCTGCAACTGAGATGGTAGGTTTGGGGTGCAAATGGTGACCAGGGATCTAAACTTTGGATTTCTAACATGGCCCAGGTATCCGATTTAAAAATATCTCACTGGTTTAGGCTGCATTATTAGAATCTCACTGAGTTTATTCTTCCACAGCAGCAATACTCCACTAGTGTAGAACACACTCACAATGAACTCGCACCTACTGTTTGGAATATTCCGTTTATTTCTAGCTTCCAGGAGCAAGACATTAATTACTACACTTCGATTTTTGTTTCACAGAAAGTTTTAACAATAGGAACAGGGAAAACTTTCCAAGAGATCAGTTGTAGGTCATGTAGCGCGGGGTAGCACTGAATTTCGCATACGATTTAATGACTTTGTTCACTGCTTCTAAGAAGTCTTTCTCTGTTGCAATTTTTCTACGTGCTCGGATAGCAAACATGCCTGCCTCCGTGCAGACACTGCGAATCTCAGCGCCTTTGAAACAAAGGGATAAACAAATTCAGCTCTAACCACCAGCGGAGGTGAAGCATACACCAAATTGTTAAAAAAAACCACAACAACGCAGCTTACCTGTACTATTAGGACACAGCCGAGCCAACAGCTCAAATCTTATGTCTCTTTCAACACTCATCGAACGAGCGTGTATCTTGAATATGTGAGTTCGCCCCTGAAAAAAGAGCGGAGGACAGAAGCGTTCACGGTATGAAAGAGGCGATGACTCTAGCGTGCAGCTGTCCACATCCACAGCAAGGGCTAATGGAAAATCTTTTACTTGCTGCCCAGCTACAGCTTCCCATGTCTGGACTAGCATGTTTAAGTGTTCACGATACCAAATTAAGAAAATAACTTTTAATAGAGCTCTAACGGTACAAGTACCTCAAGAAATCCCTCTCAAAAGGGCCAAACAAAACACATGCCAACGTAAAAACTACATCATGGATCTGGTTAAAGGATTCTTTATCTGTTGGGACAGGAATATGCAGTGATTACAGCTATCTACCATGGCTTCTTGCCCAGGGATGGAATCTGTTCGGTGTGGGAAAACCTTTTTGGCACATCTTTAATCCCTCCAATCTCCATGTAGTTTCATGTAAGTTAAGAATGCTGCTGTTGTCAATATTCGTCAGCTGCTTCCAGACAGTAACGCCCTAACTGAAGAAACACACTGCTCTCAAAATATACTTGGCTGTGAAAGAAAGCATGCTCACCTCAAGATCAGGCAAGCTAAACTCTATCTTCCTATCCAGCCTGCCAGGCCTCATCAGTGCTGGATCCAGAGTATCAGGTCTGTTTGTGGCCATCAGCACTTTGATGTTGCCTCGTGGGTCAAAACCATCCAACTGATTGATCAGCTCCAGCATAGTACGTTGCACTTCATTGTCACCCCCAGCCCCGTCATCAAAACGAGCACCTGGAGAGAGGAGACACATGTTTCACAAAATAAGAGAGGGACCTTCAGAACATGGAGATGTCACAGCTTCTACAAAGAAGACTGCCGGAAAAATAATTCTAAATTACACACAAATATTTGTGAAGAGTTTAAAAAAGGTGTGAAGGGGTTATTTGAAAGCGACACACTTCAAAGAAAGAGCAATGTTGCCTGTCAGTTACAATAAGCACTGTATCTTCATCCTTAGTATGAAAGGGCCCATCTCCCTGCCTAATAACTGGCCAAACTGCTGAAATTTCTAGGTGTAGTTTGTTTTGCCTTCCCTCCACCAAAATCCTCCTCCCTTGCCTGCATAAAACCTGTTCTACTTTCAAAGGACCCAAGTACATACTTTGAGGAAAAAAAAAATACATTCATTTTCAGGCAGTAATAAAGATTTTATATGTAGCCCCCTTCAGCTTGTGGACTAAAGTCAGCAGTACTTTTTGCAAACACAACACATGAGATCCTTCACTAAAGTTTAAATAATCTGGGTGTTCCAAATGTGCAAAAATTACTTCTCATCTGGGCTGTATAAACCACTTCTTGACAGCCTCACAAACATGGGACATGCTGGTAGTAGTTCTGCTAGGTAGGTATTTAGAAGCACCTTTCTTGAAATACAGCAATCCAGGTAAAGAACTATACCAGGAAAAGAACGCCTGAAAGTTCCCCTATGAGATTAGAGCTGCAGATACTGCAAACATACCTCCAATGGCATCAATTTCATCAAAGAATATAAGACAAGCTTTTTTAGTTCTGGCCATTTCAAAGAGTTCACGAACCATTCGAGCTCCCTGAAAGCAATATCCAACATTTTGTTAAAGATTCATGGCACATTAAAGGAAAACTATCAAAATTAAACTTTTCATACCTCCACACACTTCTAAGTTTCCAATGACAAAACTCTTCTTATTTGTACACACATGTATAACAGAACATTCATAAATCTTAAGGCAACTTATAAGGGAGGGACAAATTACTACTCTTAAATTCAGAAGCACAAAAGAAGTCATTTACCTGAGGGCCAAGTGAAAAATAAGCGGCAGAGCTGGGAACAGAATCCTAATCCTAGAGTCCTCCTGAACTGCAGACTAAACTCTGCACTGCAAAATCCAGTTCCTCAAGGAGACATACTTAGGTCTTACAACTGTCTGCCTGATCAGTAGCCATTAGTTTGACAGCTCCTCCCCACCAGTACCTCCAGCATGCCAGTACATTCATCTGTCAAACCCACTAGGGTGCCGGGTCCCCACAACTGGAAATCCGCAAATCACTCCACACTCCGTCAAGCATTTGCTCTCACCTCTCCCACGTATTTCTGCACCAATTCAGATCCAATTACTCTGATGAAGCAGGCATCGGTCCTGTTAGCAACAGCACGGGCACAAAGTGTTTTGCCCGTACCAGGTGGCCCGAACAAAAGTACTCCTTTGGGAGGCTCAATTCCAAGGTTAACAAATCGTTCAGGCTGTAATGGTGGGAAAACAGAAGGCAAGGTTATGTGCAAATTAAAGATTATGTGCATCAAAGAGTATATGCAAATTAAGAAAATCATCAATCAGGGGCAATATAAACAGACTAGGCTGGATTTCACTTGTTAAAACCAGCCTTCCTTTCACTTAGGTGTTTCTATTCAGCTGTATTATCTCTTCTTGTTTTTTCAAATGCTAACAGATGACCAGAATACTTTCAAAATAATAAAAGTTTCAATCTGGAGGTTACTTACGTGAAGCAGAGGGGTTTCAACCACCTCTCTCAGCTTTTCAATCTGCTCTTTACAACCACCAACATCACTGTAAGTGACATCTGGTTTTTCTTCTACCTGCACAACAAAAGGGTGAGCGAGCAGTTAGCAGCCTGAGGCTGCATATGTCCCTGGGCCTTCAACAGCCCACAACAAAATCCAGTCAAAGTAATCAACGTTACAAGACAAAGCAATGTCACAGTAAGTACTGGCAGTTCTCACTTGCATCATGGTGACTGTGGGATCAATCTTTGGAGGCAAGGGGATATGGATTTGATACTTGTTTCTGTCCACCCTGGTGAGAAAGCATAAAGACTATTATTTTACCGCCAGTTAATTAAGCTGCCATGTAGAAACAACTCGGTAAATTAGCAGCTGAATTCTTAAACTGTTCTTTTCTCTGGCATCAAGACAGCCCAGCCCTGAAAGCTAAGAGCCAGATGGGCTAGAGAATGGAACTCCTCCTGCAGAAAAGTTTAAGGTTTCCAAAAATACTAATTCCGAAGTATTTTGAAAACTGAAATTCAAAATATCCCACAGACCAAATTCTACAACAGGCTTCACCTCCTCATCGAACACTTCCCGTAGCCACCCTGGGTGTAACTGTGCAGGCTGCCAAAGAGGCAGCAGGTTACACAGGCTCCCTGAAAGCTAGCACTGTTGGGGCCCAAACTGAAAGGTGTGAGTCCACGATGCACAATTTTCACCAGAATGGTATCAAAATCAAGATTCCAGCACAGCGTGCAGGTGAGTTACTGGCTTCCAACAGAAAGACATTGGCATTATAATTTCAACCACTGCAAAAACATGAAATGACAGCTGCTGACATGTCAAACTAATCGATCAGATAAAAAAGCTTCATTCCCCAGGAAAACTCATAAGAACACAAGGATTTTGCTTACCCAACTCTCATCCCTTCTTCTATGTCAGTAGGTGCCACCTGGTCACTGAGATCCACCACAAATTTGGCAAACTGCTTGACATTAATAATGTACTTGGGATCCTCGGAGTCTGCATTAATTATCTTTGTACACCTAACAGAGAACATACAATTAACACCACCAAGCAGACAAACTAACTGGCTTGCTATTTGTATCGGCATCAAGGTGACAGAGTCGTATTTTCCAAATACACCAAAATAGCTATTGTACTTGTGACTCTATTATTACAGCATCATACAATAATGACAGGAATAAGTACAAGTATGAAGTAGGTAACGCGTCACCAAGCATAACACAGCCCAGTTTTGATGCAATGGTAAAAACCACTGTTAATATGCACAACAGGTGAACCTTGTTTTTACAAAAAGTCCACACATCAGTTGTAAATCACTACAGCTCCACTGCAAGGAGGAAGAGTGCACCCACCTTGCAACTTGTAATGGTTGCTCGCTTTGGAGAGTTTGCTTGTCTGCAGCCAGATCCCAAAGGGCAGGAGGAGCCAAGCCCGTGTCGGATTCCTTGATTCCTACGTACAACACAGACGAGCTGAGGAAGCAGCTAACTGGCATGTCAGCAATCCTTCCCATACCAAGAACCTCAGATATAAGCCTGTAGGAAGCTTTCTGAGAGATCTCCAAAACACACGCACACATATCTTTGAAGGACTTCCTAAAAAACAAGTTTCCTCAAGAAATGAGGCCTACGTGACTGTGCCAGCTAAGCATGCAAATAGCAGTCTAGCCATCCTCTAACACAACTCTACAGCCCGCAGACAATTACAACCAAGCCTGACTGAGATAGCAGAGATAAGCGCGGTTCTCAAAGTTTCAGAAAAGGAGTGAAACTCTGCAAGTGCTTTCACTGATGGAAGGCTTTAGTGCAAGATATCAGAAGCTAACGGATTCACACAAATGAATTTTTTTTTCATATATATATATTTATATACACACACACACACAAAGATTACAAATCTTCCAAAATATGGATATGTTTTGAACAAATAAAGGATTTTACTGGAAGAGACACTGCAGCCTTCCCGGCTAGAGGCATAGCAACAGGGCCACAAACATACATCAGTGAATCAAAGGTAAATAAGGGAACAAAATAATTTTTATTGTCACTGCCACAACTGACCAGCTGATTTTAAACCAGCTGATACTAAATGCTAACTGCCTTGATACACATTTCTTCCTTATATAAGGACTGGTACCCCTACTTAATAATACACTGGGGTTTTGCAGTCTATGGAAGTTCACTCGCTATTCAAATACAGCTTGACACAAATCCCAACAAATCATCTAGCGGCAGAAAGGGGCATTTGTTTCATGCCAGTGTAATATATAAAAATTACAGTTTTGAATAAAAATGTGTTAAAGCACAAAATTACACAACCATATGTACAGATTAGCTCTGCTCAATCAAAAAGACCATCACCTACACAGCAAGTGTCTCATGTGACCAAAAAAATAAATGTATTCTTTCGAGAAAAATAACAATAATAAAGCAATGCAGAAGTTGTTTAAAATCTGCTTCTTAGAACACTTGTTTTGGTGTAGGCAGCTCTTCTATTGAAAGTTATCTTAAGAAAGAAAGATACCAGTGAGCTCATTGATTTTCTTAAGTAGTTGTTGAATATCATCTTCTACTTGCTTGATCTGCCTTGAATATGTGCTCTGGCCCTGGAAAAGAAAGAAATACCATGTAGATTTCAAATTATTTTATGTTTAGGAAAAAATACCAAGAGCTGTTGAGCATCAAGATGTGTCTTGGTGTAACAGCCAACGATTGATTACAGCCAAAAAAGACAGTATTAAGTTTCAGTAACAATGTTTCTGTTCACAAAAAGAGAATGCAGCTACACACAATTGGCCAACCGCGCGAATGGAAATTTTTCACATTTGTAAACTTCAAGGATCCTTTTTTCTTTTAACACAGTTCAGTCATATTTTTTTAAACTAAGGCTTAGTAAAAATTATATACAGACAGAAATCTGTACATATTATCTGAAAATCATGTGTAGGTGTGCTGTAACTACCTTAGCCAACCCTTCTATCACCCACAGAAGAGAACAGACAGACCATGGGGCAAATCAGAAGCTGGATTCTTGCTTGTGATGCCCCTGCATAATGCAGGCAGATCTGGATCTGCATTTCCTCTACAAGATCTCCTTCATATCAACTTGCCAACAAAAGAGAAGCCGCAGTGGGCACAAGACATATTTCAAAGCTTCATAAATGAGTCTCAGTGTCAAAATTCAGGCTTCTAGCAAACATATGCAAATCCAGACATACACTAAGCTGCAAGTTTCATTTTTCAAGAGTTTTTTCACAGATCCACCATACTTTCCAGTAGAGACATGGAGATTTACATTTTAAGCCTTACTGTCTGCAGAAAACACCCCCCGAGACTATTCTTTTTCACAAGGCCTGTGTACCCCTTGCTAACAGTATTATAACATGATGGCTAAAAGCAAGTAAATCTGATGGGAGAAGGAGTCTTGAAGTTAACTGTTCGTTATAAAGCAAGAAAATTGGTTAGTGAAAAAGCCCTAGCTGTTAGACCCCTATGACAATCAGCTACAAGATACAAAACAAAAATAGAAAAAAAAAAAAAAACATTGTTACTTTCAAGCTAACAGACCTAATGGACTATTTTTAGGGTTGTGGGTTGGGTATGGGGCTTTCTGGTTGGAAGGTAGAAAGGGAGAAAAGATTTTGGCAGGAGAGAAAAGCATTAGGAGAAGCAGATCTACTAACTACTACTGAGTACACATCCCTCCACTCCTGCATTCAGTTCCTAAGAGGACTTACTTTTTTTTCTTTAACACCCTTGTATACATATGCTACTTACGTATGTTTTCAGCAAGGCAATATCTCCTTCATCCAGAGCTGAAACAAGACAGGAAAGACTTAGCTTCCAATTTTAATAACAAAACCTTATTGTTAAAAAAAAAAAAAAAATGATACAGCAGTATCAATTCCGCTTCTAAAAGATGGAATCATGTATTTTAAGGGATTCTTTTCAATTTCTACTTTTCACTAAACCAAAGTGGAACAAAAAAGTATCAGACATTCAAGAAAATCAAAACAGGGTCCCCAGCTACTCTCTTCAGTCCAAAACTGTTCCACACAGAGCTGCAGCAAGCAAGCTACTTAAACTTTGCCTCGCTTGGAGTAGTTTACTGACCTATGACTGTACAGAGATGGAATTGAAGATATCAGAACTTCATCTTATTAACTTTTTGTTTCTTAATGTTTAAAAAAACTACAATGAAAACCTGTCACCACTTTCCACCAGTGATGTCTCTCTTCCAAAATGCCCAGTGAGAGCAGGGAACAGCAACCGAATCTAAGCTGGTCTCCGTAACAAAAAACTACCGCAAGCTACCAGAGCAGCCTGGAATCAATAACTAATACAATGCTGAGTTTGAATATTGCAAAACAAAAAACATGGGAATAGTTGTACTAGACAAGATGAACCGTCTGGCCCAGTATCCCTTCTCCAACAGGAAGGTCTACAAACGCGGCAGACGCATAGTGAGCTCACACTCCTGGGTCACACGTTGTTATTAACAGCCCTTAAAAAATTTTCCTTCCATGAATATTTCTATCAGTTTTTTGAATACCTGTAAACTTTCAGCAACGTGCAGCAGAACACATGGGAAGGAATCCCCCCATTTAAATCAGCATTATGCTTCCTTTTACTTGACTTAAACTTGAAATCTAAAAATTGTACTTAAGCCTCAGAATTCCCACATCAGAACAAGCAGCGTCAGCTGTTAATCGCTTCAGTTTTTGCAGAGTGCTGCAGGATTCCTCCAGTGAACTCTCTCCATTAACTAAGAAAAATGTAACTCTCTACTACTGTCACCCTCTATTTACTTTCATATCGCTTGCCATTTAACAGACCTTTTACATTCCCTCTCCCTTCTCCTAAAAGCTCTCTCTTTTCCTGACCAAATGATAGCCTTCATGTCAAACATTCCTGGCCCACAGTTCTCCCTCTTTTCCAATTCAACTGTATCTTTTCTTATGATAAAGGGAGCACCAGCCACACAGTATTGAAGATCTGGGTGCAGTGTGTATCACACAGCATTTTGAGAGGATTTTTTTTTTCAATCCTTATTTCTTTCCTGATTCTTTGTATTACCCCATTAATTATTTTTTTTTTTATATCTACTGAACACTATGTTGCTATAATTTAAAAACCTTCCTTGAGTGGCAACAGTTCAAAGTCCATCACTGGTTACATGCAGTATCGCCTTGGCTTCCAGATGCATTACTTAATATTTAGTAACATGAATCATAAAGGCAAATGAAATTCAAACATGAGGAGCAACTGGCAATTTCACCACCAGAAAAATCAGCCACGTGGTGCTCTCCTGCCTCCATGGCATTGCCGGTGACGGGGCCACCGGCGGGGTGACAGCCAGCTCTGGGCGCTCTGCCGACCAACAACAAGAAATTACCAGGTTTTATCAGGCCGACCCTTCAGCTGACCCTCAGGCCGCACAAGGCCTTTCGCCGTACGGAAACCAGGCCGGGCCCAAGACGAGAGGCCGAGAGGCCGGGCTGTGACCTGGGGACCCCCGGTGATACCCCGCCGCCCCCCCGACTCCTCCCGACGGGCCGCCGGCCCCCAGCCCCGCCGCTCCTCCCTCAGAAACTCCAAACCCAGGCGGACGGTCACCTTTAACCGCCCCTTGGGGCCGCAGGCACAGCGCCAGCCCAGCCGGGCCCCACGCCGGGGCGGCCCCGAGGGGACGGCGACCGCCGCGCCACGTAGCGCATCTGGGGGGTTTAAAATCTTTTTTTTTTTTTTTTTTTCTCTTTTTCCCTCCCCACCCGCGCTCCCTCAGCCCCGCCGCCCCCGGCACCAATATGGTCGCGGGCAGCGCCGCCCCCGCCCCGCTGCCCCGCCGAAGCGTCGCTCGGGGAGCTTCCCCGCCGCGCACACAGGGCACCCGGCCGGTCCCGCCGCCTCTCACCGCGGATGGGCTTATCCTCCTTCTCCTCCTCCTTCGTCTTCCTCTGGTCGGCGCCCAGGTAGTCCGGCATCGCGACGGCACCGGCCCGCCCTGCCCTGCCCCGGATGCGTTACGCAGCACGGCCGGAGCTTCCGGTCGGGCCGGGCCGGGCCGCGCCGGGGGGACACCAAAGGAGGGTGCACCGGCCCGGGCGCGCCGCGGGCCCCGCGCACCGGCATTCCCTTCCCCCCGGCACCGCTGCCGCCGCCGAAGAGTTCCGCCCGCCACAGCCGCCGGCGGGGTGGCGCGCGCCGATCCGCGGGCCCGGGCCCGGGCCGCCGCCGAGCCCGGCTGGGCCTCGCCGCAGATGCCGGCCCCGTTGCGGAGAGGCGGCGCGCAGGAGGCGGGGGGGCGAGGGGGTCGGCGGGGGGGCCGGGCCCCGCCGGGCCACTTATCTCGCCGCACGCCGCCGCCGCCCCGGAAGCGCTCGGCGGGCGCCTGCATGCGCCGGCTCCTGGCAACCGGCGAGGCGAGGCGAGTGGGGCCCGGCGCCCAGGCCCGAGGCTCGCTGCGGGCCGCCGGCCGCCGCCACCACCATGCTGCGGGGCGCGCAGGAGGGGCAGGTTACGGCTGTCACCAGGGCGCTGTCGGCCGGTAGGTGCCGCCGGGGCGGGGGGCGGGAGCGGCCCGGCCGCAGCTGGTGCGGGGCCACGGCCGGCGGGGCGGGGGGCGGCCCGGGCCGGGGGGGTGCAGGGTAGCCCTCAGCCGCCGGCGGGCCCGGGGCTTCCCCCGCTCCCAGCCACCGCGTGTGCGGCGGCAGTAGCCGCTCCGCTGCGGCGCTGGGGCTGAGCAGCCTTGCGCTGCTGCGGAACTTTCCCGTGCGTTGTGCGTTAACTCCGCGCCCCCCGCCTGTGGCGCCCGCCCCGCCGCTCGTTTGCGGCCGCTGTGCGGGCGGGGGGACCGAGGGGCGGCGGGGGGACCGGCCCGCACCCAGCGTTTGTGCCGCAGTTACCGCCTCTGCCGCCGCAGCGAGGAGGGTGTCGGGTGGCGTTTGGCGAGTGCGTTCCCCGCACTTGGAAGCGCCTTCCCGGACTGGAGAGCACGGCGAAGCTTGGGAGCTACCGCCCGACAGGCGCCTGTTCCGCTTCTTGCAGCCTTTAAAGCAGCCCGGTGTCTTTAGGGCGAGCTGGAAGGCTCGGCAGGCTGCAGCCTTGTGTGATGCGGGGCTTCTCTGGGCTTTTGATGGGGTTTAATTTAAGAAAGAAAAACCAAAACTGCAGAAGGTGAAGTTGCTTTTATGTTTTTGCTTATAGCGTCAGTACTCTGTCAAGTGGAACCTGTGGGAAGATGGTTTGAAGCATTTATTAAGAGGAGAAACGTAAATGTTTCTGCCTCTTTCCAGGAGCTGGAAGATGAGAAGGAACTTTCTGAAGAATCAGGGGACGAAGAATTACAACTTGAAGAATTTCCTATGCTAAAAACCCTTGATCCAAAGGACTGGAAGGTATTGAGTTGATACAGGCTTGCACTAATTTTTATTTTTGTTTTCTGGAAATCGCCCATCAAAGTTACCTGCCATTCCCAGCCGCTAAAGACCCCCTGCCTCCTCTCCTCCCACCCCCGTCTGAACTGGTTTGTGTCCCTTAGCATTATAATTGGGTTTCTATTTTCCACGCATAATCGGTTGATGAGGGCAAACTCACATGTACGTTGGGATAAGCTCTTGGTCTTGAATTGTTGCTTTTCATTTTACTGCTTGTAAGCTGTAAACGCGTCTCTTCTCCCTGTTACTACCTCCCTTATTCTGGAGTTATATTAGCACTCTTTAATACTAAAAGAGAGCAAATCAGTTTTCCAATAATTGAACTTTCTAGAATTCAGTGCTTTAATCCAATCTAGATTAAGCTACTTCAGTTGCTGTAAGAGTGGCTTAATTCATTGATATTTGGTTATTCAATAATTATGGCATTTACGACAATTGTTCCTGTAACCTTTTCCTAATATTTATGGAGAAGGAAGAATTCTGCCTCTTGCTTTTAAAAGATGGGGAGGAGAACTGGTTTCCTGCACGTGTTGTGGCTTTTTAGGTCATATTTATCAGTGTTTATTAGGGTGGTTTTTTCCTTCCTCAGAATCAAGACCATTATGCAGTCCTCGGGCTAGGAAATATACGATACAGGGCTACTCAAAAACAAATCAAAGCAGCTCGTAAGTACCTTCATTTCATAAGCATACTTGTTTTTTTTTTCCCCAGATGTACACAACTGTTTTCCGCGTGAAAATATATACATGTCATGGACAAGCTTTTTACTGTTTCACAGGTCTAAAAATGTCTGGTCTTTGATTTGTGTTGCTTACCAGCCTTCTAAATTCACATCACAGCTCTGAAATCCTCAGGCCTAAATCTAGGGAGCTGAAAAATCTCGCTGAGCTCACGTCTTTCTTGCCTGTGTGTTTTGTCAGTAGTCTTGAGACTATAACTGTACATTTCTGCGCTGCTGTTACCGTACTGATTAGATCAAGTGTTGCATGGGAATGGAGCAGTAGCTCTTGATTTTCAGGGTATTCGAGTAACTAAAAGTTACTTGGGCTACTGAGAAGCTTAGTTTTGCTCTTCTTGTTCATTTCACCACATGAAAAATGTGGAGTTCCTGTGGCTGGATCTCTGGGGTGTTACCAAGCTGTTAAACGCGTAGTCTTGTGAGGTTGTTTCCTTGACGCTTTGGGTAAGTAAACGATAGAACTTGGAAGTGCTGGTGTGCTGCTTAGTGATATCATGGGCCTGTGTCTTAACCATGACATGATTCAGAACGGCTGCAGGTGATTGGGGCTATTCTGTGGTACTTGCGTGTGAAGGAACAACATGTTGGGTTTTGGAACTTATTTTTCTAGAAAGCGCTGTGACCAGGAGTTGCCTTTGCCAGAAGAATGCAAGTATTTAGTAGAGGAAGATTTTAAAGTACTCTGAAGATTGTTCAATAGCCTTTATGAAATAAGCTGAGGGTTTTGTGAGTTGATTTTGCAAAGGATTGCCTGTATAACTGTACTGGTGTGAGCAGAATCACTGTCCCCAGTGAACGCACTGATACTCCCAAATGAAAATAGGTGGAAATTACCAAATTATGAGCTTGCTCAGGAAATTGTTGCCTCAGGTATGTGTTGCTTAGCAGCACCACTGTGGAGCATATGCTCACACAGCATAGAGTAGCACCTATGCTGATGATGAGTAGTAGTCTCACTAATCTTGTTGAGCAAGAACGAGGGTATGTCTCTTTTTAGGATCCCAACAGCACTCAATTGTTACATGGTGGTATAGAGATGTGAGTCTTTCTCACCAGTATATACTGTGCTTTCTTATTTTTAAGAAGGGTTCTGATTTGTTTCTCAAAAGGCAGGTTGCCACAACTATTTGCGTGATGTCATCTCTCTGGTATTTATAGCAAGCCAAGAAGGTACGTTTTATATTGTATGACAAGATGGCTAGACTTTTTGGCAAAGAAGTCAGTTTAAAATCTGGTTTTGCTGTTTAAATACCAAGACAACCTGGTAGCAACTTTAGTAGATACTCTGTATGTGCTAGTTCTATCTTTGCATTTATGGCCTAAGTAGAGAGAACTTGACCACAAACCCTTGTGTGTGTGCTTGATGTTATCCACAGGTAAGTACAGCAGTCTTCACAAGCTCATGGCTGTAGGTTCCTTGCTAAATTTCTTCTCAGGTTGTGTTCAGAACTTGACAAGGCATAGAATACAATTTTTATTTGATCTGAACTACTTTGCTTTTCATTAGAAACAATAGCTCAAATGACGTTAATTATTTTTCTTTATTTTTCCAGTATGATTGCACAGGGAATTGTATAATCTTGCACAATTAAGGTCCTGAAACTGCATTATACTTTTTGAAGCTAACTATGCTTACAGTTACTGAAGCACTTTGCTATGCATAATGTTAGAATAAGTCCCAGAGAATCAGTACTACTTCAGCTGATGAAGGTGGAATAGAGTTTCTGAGTTGTGGTTATTTTATGTTCCAGCAAAGATGAGATAATTTTAATTCTGACAATGGTGTTAAGTTGTAGGAGTGTTGGGGCCCAGGCAGCTAAGCCCAGCAACATCCTGGCTTGTATCCAAAACAGTGTGGCCAGCAGGGCCAGGGCGGTGACCGTCCCCCCGCACTGGGCACTGGTGAGGCCGCACCTCGAACACGGGGTTCAGCTTTGGGCCCCTCACTTCAGGAGGGACGTTGAGGGGCTGGAGCGTGTCCCGAGAGGGGCAACGCAGCTGGTGAAGGGTCTGGGGCACAAATCTGGTGAGGAGCAGCTGGGGGACCTGGGGCTGTTCAGCCTGGAGAGGAGGAGGCTCAGGGGGGACCTTACTGCTCTCTGCAGCTCCCTGACAGGTAGGGGTTGGTCTCTTCTCCCAGATAACAAGTGACAGGACAAGAGGAAGTGGCCTCAATCTGCACCAGGAGAGATTTAGATTGGATGTTAGGAAACATTTCTTCCCTGAAACTGGGGTGAAGTATTGGAACAGGCTGCCCAGGGAGGTGGTGGAATCACCATCCCTGGACGTGTTCAAAAAACCCGTGGCTATGGTGCTTAGGGACATGGTTTAGTGGTGGACTTGGCAGTGCTGGGGTGGTGGTTGGACTTGATGATCTTAAAGGTCTTTTCCAATCTAAATGGTTCTATGAAATCAAAGAAAATTCATTAAATCCTATCTGTTTTCTTCCTGATGTTTTTTTAAACTGTTGATGGTGAAGTGTTTCTAAATGTGATGCATCTATTTGCTAGATAAATCCATGGTTTTGAAACATCATCCAGACAAGCGAAAAGCTGCAGGGGAACAGATTGGAGAAGGTGATAATGATTATTTTACATGCATAACTAAAGGTAAGCAACTGATTTCTTTTGTTAGATACATTCTCAATCTACTTGATAATCTGAAATGTATTTGCAGCACTTCATTAGCCTTTTAAAGAATTATCAATTACTAAAAAGCCAGAGAAGTTCTTTTTCCATTTCAATGCCTCAATTAATAGAAATCACATTGATGTAACTTTCCTCTGGGTAGAAGCAGCATGGAGATGCAGGTGATAGATGGTGGTCTGCCGGGCCACTTGGAGACAAAACACAAACACTTAGAGCAATGCATGCAAAGCTGAACCACTAGAGGTAGCCATATACCCGGGATAAACTGGTGTGCTATAAAGTAGTTCCTCTAAGAGATGAACAGCAATTGGAAGATCTGAATTCTAATGCACTTATTCTGCCAGCAGAGCATCTGTTGATTTGATGTAGGATATCAGTTTCTTCAGTTGCTCTTTTTTGCCCACAGATGACAGAGTGAACTCAATTGAATAATATTCCCCTTCTTGCCTGTAGTGAAGTAGAACACCACTGCTGGCCAATTTCAAAACCATAGGGAGTGTTCTAGGTGTATGATTTACATCTCTAGAAATGCTTTGACTTTGGCTTTTTTGGTTTACTTAAATTAATTTTTTTGACTCAGTAAGGTTGAGGCAGGAGGAAACCTCTGAATTTGTGTGTTCTTGTGTTCTAAAATTTCTTCTTCTGAGTGTCTTCTTACAATACTAGTTAAAATGTTAGAAGTTGACATGTTAGATGAGCTGATGATGTTTTCAGCCTTCTTTAGAGTTGTCAAAAGGAAAAAAGTTGCCAAAGGAAATTTTTTTTTCCATAGTTACCGTCCTGCCAGAAACTGGCAGGTATTTATGATAAGAATAACCTGCAGCTGAATTCAGGAATATGCTCTTTGTTCTACATTCAAGGAGCCAAATATGTTTCTGCTTAACTGCTTAAGAATAAACAGGAAAGAAGGCACAAAGTGGCATGGAAGAGGAGTAATGCTTCCAGGCTGCACCTTGCAGGAAGGAAATGCAGTAGTAGGGAAGGGGGAGCCAGAGTAGGAGCAAGTGGTAACGGAACAGAGACAAGAAACTGCCAAAGGCAGGAGTAGGTAGGTGGGATTCAGAGCTGGGTCTGACAAAGGAATGAGTGGGAGATACAGTGCCAGGGGAATCGAGTATCTGGGAGTAGAACTGGGGATCTGTATGGACATGACCTCTCTGAAGTGGAAGAGGAACCAACAGATGTGCACAGAATTTCTTGCATCAGGAAACCGGTGTGAGGGTTATTGAAGCTCCTAGCTTGCAGTGTAGGGGAGAACAGGGGTCGTTAAGAGTATTGGCCGAGGGGAAGGGAAGACTGGCAGGCAGCAGCTTCCTTCCTCTCTCCATTAACATGTGCAGTGAGATAGACTTGCAGAACCACAGAGCACCAAGGTCTCCTCCAGCTTATCACCTTCTAGGTGACACCTTCAGGGTCAGTGTCCTCTGTCCGGGGGTGCAGTCAGAGAAGCCCATGAATGATCACAGTGCAAAGTTGCTTTGACTTTCCACTCTTGCTGAAAAATAGTGGGCATTGTAGAGCTAACAGCCAAATTAACTCTACACTTCCTTGAGGAAAAAAGAAGAGTTTGCTTAAGCTACAGTGTGTGTGATTTCCAGGATATAAGATGCAGTAATGTGATGCTCCCCAACTGCAAGAACAGGGAAACTGAGAGCGCATGCGTGTCTTGGCTAGTACCTTTGTGGTACTTTATACTCTTTCTAAGTCTCAGTACAATTTCACTGTGAGCTGCAAAAATTCTAATGAATGGCTCCTGTTCTTGCCAATTCTGACATGGTATTAACTTGGGGACTGCTTCCACTCTGTGCCTCTCTTAGTAGACCGTTACGTAATCTGTCTGCAAGGATCTGGTGTAGGATAAAAGCCTGGAGATGTCACACCCAAACTCCCAGTGCCTGAACCAAATTTACTGCTTTAATATTACTTTAAATATAATATAGTTTATTACATCTTCATAGTTAAATGTGTTATTTTTCATTGTCGTGGTTTAACCCCAGTCGGCAGCTAAGTACCGTGCAGCCACTCACTCAGTCCCCACAGCCCCGCGGTGGGATGGGAAGGAGAATTGTGAGGAAAAAAGGTAAAACTTGAGGGTTGAGATAAGAACAATTTAATAATTGAAATAAAATAAAATTTATGATGATGATAATAATGAAAAGGAGAGGGAAGGAAAGAGGAATAAAATCCAAAGGGAAGGGCAGAAAACTTAAGTGATGCCTAATACAGCTGCTCATCACCTGCTGACGGACGCCCAGCCAGATCCTGAGCAGTGACTCCCAGGGCCCGGCCAACACACACACATGCTGCCCACCCCCAGTTTATATACTGAGCATGACAAATATCCCTTTGACTAGTTTGGGTCAGCTGTCCTGCCTGTGTCCCCTCCCAATTTCTTGTGCCCCTCCAGCCTTCTCGCTGGCAGGGCCTGAGAAACTGAAAAGTCCTTGACTTAATATAATAATTACCCAGCAACAACTAAAAACATCCCTGTGTTATCAACATTGTTTTCACACCACATCCAAAACACAGCCCTGCACTGGATACTGAGAAAGAAAATTAACTCTATCCCAGCCAAAACCAGGAGGACATTCATAAAAATTTTTCCTCCTACTTAGTCTAACAGGAATTGAAAGCAGTGCTATTTGGTGTCATTAAAATAATGAAGTATCAAGCTGTACAGAATGGTAGGTCAAATGCAGATCTGAAAGCATCTTTTGAATCAGTTGGAACCTTTTTTGAAACATTCCCAACATGTGGGGAAGACTCTCTTCAGTGTCATGTTGTATTTCTGGTAACTTTTTTTCAGCTTATGAAATATTGTCTGATCCTGTGAAACGGCGAGCATTTAACAGCATAGATCCTACTTTTGATAACTCCGTACCTTCCAAAAGTGAAGCAAAGGAAAACTTCTTTGAAGTTTTTTCCCCAGTTTTTGAAAGAAATGCCAGGTAAGCTACATCAGACTGTCTCTGCTGTTGCTGGAGGATCAGCATTTGCAAATTCTGCTGGCATTGTCTTTGTAAACAGGTGTGGTTTCAAGGGATGCTGGGAGATGCATTGATTTGCTAGAAATGTAATACAAATAAAATAGTGCATTCTCTATGATTTCATTTTAAAATAATCTGAACTGTCACACTGGTCGTATAGAGTTTGACCCATGAGGTTAAAAAAAAAAAAAAGTCTGTTCTCAGTTCCGTATTACTTACTGTCCTTTTTGTACAACACGTTGTTTCATCTTAAAATTATTCGCTATACCAAGTGTGTGTATGCTACTGACTAAAAATTCCTTTCTTTATGATTTTCTTATGAGGGTGAGACATTAACAGAAGACAATAGTTATGTTCACAATTTAGCTGGTTAAAAGAGAAGATAAATGTAACTATCAGTATTTGGTGGTTCTCTCTTAAGGTGTGTGACTTTTTTTCTGCATTTGATTCATGCTTGCCAATTAACTTTGTATTAAGGCTGTCACAATAGAAGTCTATTTCACCTTTTTACCTGTATGAGACGAGGTGTTTTATTGTGCGAGGCACTTTACAACACATTCTGAACAATCTGTTATTTAAAGTAGGTCCATTGAATATTTTATCAAATATTCCAGAGATTCAGACCTGGATCTGTGGTTGTCAGATGGGTTCCTTTCTCTGTTTGGAAATGGATGCTATGTCATGAAATAACAAATGCCTATGGAAGATTTCACCCTTTGTAGGGGAAAAAAACAGGATGGAGGCAGAGCATGCTTGATTTCCTCATACTGCATTAGAATGTGTGGGAAACTTCCTGTAGCCTGCCACAGAGCCGAGTTATTCACAGAGCACCTTTTGTCCACTTTCTGTAAGCTTCTCTACCGGGAAAATGTGCGTGGAGAATTGAATACCTACAAAGACAGTTTGTGCTCCATCAGATCTGCTTGTAGGCACACCGAGCTTGGGCAAGAGGAGTTTGTTTTTCTGGGGGAGCTCCTCAAAAAAGGCAGTCTGGAGGAGGATGTTCAGAAGAAACTCTCCTGTTCTCTTTCCTGATGCCCCTGTCTTGGGGGGGGGGGGGGGGGGGTGTGTGCCCTCTAATTTGGTATTTTGAATCTGTACTTAACACATACCATGTTATGAAATAAGATTATATATATAATTTCTTGAATATATCCATTTATTTTCAGGTGGTCAAATAAGAAAAATGTTCCTAAACTTGGGGACATGAACTCCTCGTTTGAAGAGGTAGATGCATTCTATTCGTTTTGGTAAGTTAGCCGATACCTCAGTTTCTAGTCACCGTATTCAAGCCGTGCACTATAAAGGACCTGCAGACTGTTTTGTATGTAGCTTTTTGGCTGTGGTCTGTTCTGACCTAGTAATGTCATGAAATTACCCCAAAGCTGTCTGGTGCCTTCCATAAAGCTGAGCTGGCTTTCTCCTAGCTAACACCTCTGCATCATAAACTCGGTTACAGTGGGAGCTTCTGGCAGTTCCTGACCACAGTGGCTGTGAACCAAGTTGACCCACAGACTAGAAGCGGGGTTCATCTCGCCTAACTTGTGATTTTTGTGGGTGTCTACTAGATATTTAAGCTCCCCTAGTTAAGTGAAGTCTGTCTAGTTCAATAAAGTCAGTAGGTTATGGCTTGACTTACCTGCTAAATACAGATACTTATATAAAGATCACATTAATTTCTCTCTGGACTCTACAGGCTGCACTGTATCTCCAGTGCCTATAACGGGAGCTTAGACAGCTGCACTGTAGGCATTTAGAGTTGGTGAGACTGATCCCATCCTAAAACTTATTCTGTCCTACAGTACAGAGAGATGTAAATCATTACTTTCAATAGCGTCTTATGTTTTGACCTAACAGACTGGAATTACTATAGGTACAGTAAAATTGTAAATTATGTATTATAAATTGTAAATACCAGTATAATTGCCTACAAAAACCTAACAGTAGAAAAGATAGATTATTTGTAATTCTCTTGCTGTTTGGGGTTTTTTATTCACGCTTTTTTTATTATTTATTTAATTTAGGTATAATTTTGATTCCTGGAGAGAGTTTTCTTATTTAGATGAAGAGGAAAAAGAAAAAGCAGAATGGTATGTAAGTAAAAAGAAATGTAACAGGGGACTGGGAGATTGATATAGCAAGATTTTCCAACTTTCTATTAGACTGTAATTCACATGAAGAAAGGTAGCCAAACTAAGACTGAATTCCACGCTCCCAGCTTAGCAGTCAGTCGTGGACGTGACCTGGACTGCCTGTGGGCTTCTCTTGTCTTATTTGTGTAGTTGAAGTAGCTCTGGCTTGCATCACAGAGGCATTTCTGAGGTGCTTTGAAATGTGTGTTCATTTAAGTCCAGACTTGCAGTTCCAGCAAGTCCCAAACACAGGTTGAACCTGGAGCCAGAACAGAGCAGATAAGTAAGCAGGTATTTCTCCCTCTGATTCTTTATTAAACTGCACTGAGACAAGTGATACTTCCTAGAATTTATAAAGATTAGTTCTGATGGCTTGCTGTTAATAAAAATCATGTATTTATTGATGTAGTGATAGTTGAGTAACTCGGACCATGTTGCCATTGGAAAATACATACTGTTTTTATCCTTCCTACAGTTATAAACACAGAATGTTCAAGTTGGAGCACTAAATCATTTAGTCTAACACGTATTTCACAGGATGCAACCTTTCCTTTAGTTGGCCTTGTATAAACATAACTTGCATTGTATTAACCTCTTCTTCCAAGTCTGAATAGAAATCAGTTTTGTAGTTAGATTCAGTAGTTACTTTGCTTTGTGGCTACAAACTGCCATATTCAGGCTGTAGCTAGGCATTCGTTCCTCTTCTCTTACGCCTTTTCCTGCTATTAAATTTTTTGAGCCTCTCTGGACCCAGCGTTCTCTCCTGTGAAGATTCTGTGAAGGCACTGCAATCAGTTCCATATCACTTGTATTTTTTATAAATTGTACAGATTAATCTCTAGGCTTTTCATTGGATGGCCCTTGAATTATTTGCATAGCTATTTTTTTATGCTTATTCCTGTCATTGGTGTCCTTTTTAAAGAAATGTTTAGACAAATGGTACATAGTATGCTCTACTTGAGAGAGAAATATGTTTCATCTTCTGTTCAGATGGTTGTGATTCTTGTTATCCCTTCTTGCCAAAGGTGATGTTGCTCATGTCTTAAACCTTCAACCTACTCTAGCAGTCTCCTTACTGTGTTATGGGGATTGCCCTTTGTTCTGAGGTATATTGTCATGCATTTGGTTGTGTGGGTGAGGATACAGACCCCCACTAAAAATCTGCCTCTTTGACAGCACTGACAAATACTTCCAGATTATTTAGTCAGCCAATGTGTAATCAGTTTAACCCTGAGCTGTATTTTACGGGAGTGAACCCAACGTGATTTTACCAGACTGTCACAGTACTTCATAGAAAGTGTTTTTTCTGTGCAGATGGTTTACTTGACGTGACCTGTAATCTGTAAAATTGAGATAATGGGCATTGATTATATTGCTGCTCTTTAATTAAACTGTATACCAGCATTTCAGTTGTTTTGCTTGGGTTTAATGTTAGGTCAACAAGTAGATTGCGTTTTGGAAATAAAGTCCATGATCTCATTCCCTGCAATGAGAGATAAGCAGCTTGTTGTGTCAGGTTTATGTAGTTGTGTAAACACCTAGCATTTTTGACATGAGCTTGGGGCCTGGAACTTCATTTTTTGAAGTCTGTTTTTGAAGGATTCAGAGAAGAGCATCTGTGTGGGGAAACTTTTTTTTTAAAAAAAGTTTGTTGATGGATTTCTAACAGAATGACACTGTAGGGTATTCGCACTGAACTATGCTTTCCCTTTTTTAGTCGAGATGAAAGGAGGTGGATTGAAAAGCAGAACAGAGCTGCCAGAGCCTTGAGAAAAAAAGAAGAAATGAACAGAATTAGGACACTTGTTGGTGAGCATAAAAATTGCTGGTGTTTCTAAGAGATATTTACCAACTAACAGTGGAAATCTGGTTTTCTTTTGTACACGATGCATCCTTTCTTCTGCCAGACAATGCATACAGCTGTGATCCCAGGATAAAGAAATTTAAGGAGGAAGAAAAGGCAAAGAAAGAAGCAGAGAAGAAAGCAAAGGTAGAAGCAAAACGAAAAGAGCAGGAGGCAAAAGAAAAAGTAAGTTAACTACTTTATTTGGGTTGAAACCCCCTGGTTCATTCACACCTGATCCACTGCTTCAGCTTCTACATGTGTCAGAAAGCTACTGTTAGAATTATATTGGGGTTTATAGATGTGTTGTCTTTGATCCCTGTACAACAGGCAGTGCAAGAGTGACAGCCTTTTGAGAGTGAGATGAAAACAAGACGCACAGCTCTGAAACAAAAAATCCTTCTAACATTGAGTTCAGCTGTTGCATACGCTTCCTCTGGTTTCGAGGCAGTCATTAAGTTCTGTGGCCTACTTTCCTTTTTCATAAAATGGATACAGCTGCTTGCCTTGTGTGTATGGTCTGTGAAAGGTTAATTGGTATGAAATACTTTAAGGTGACATAACATATTTGATTAATATTAACAGTTTGGAAAAGATGGCTCTGAAAACAGCACCAGGAATGAAAGGGAACTGCAAGGTGCTAAAAAGTGACTTAAAAGACAATACTGGAGCACTGCAAGATAGTATGCTAATAATGATGCAGAGCATTCTTCCAAGCTTATACTCTTGGGGCAGGCATAAGAAATTTCGTACAGTTTTAAGTCTTCATTGTAAAGGAAATCAAGATTTATCAACTAGGAGTCCTCGCAGTGAGTATGTCAATTAGTGTCAGCTAGTACATGTTTGATCACCTCCCTCAAAATTCTTGGAAAACCAATCATTAAAGTATTGATGCATTTAAAAAAAAATAACACAAACCAAGCAAAAAAAAAGCCCTAGAAGCAGGAACAGCACATTTTAATATTGAATTTCCCAATAACAGTGTGACTTCAAGGGTTTTTGTGGTGTTTTTTTTCCCTTTTGATTGCAGCAAAGACAAGCAGAATTAGAAGCAGCACGGTTAGCAAAAGAAAAGGAGGAAGAAGAAGTTAGGCAACAAGCATTAGTAGCCAAAAAGGAAAAAGAGATACAGAAAAAAGCAATCAAGAAGGAAAGGCAAAAACTGAGAACGACGTGCAAGGTATTTAAATATTATTATAGTGAAATACAGGTTACACCAGTGAAATTACTCTATTTGCTTAGATCAGACCCTTTCACATGCTTGCTTGTTCTTACGGCTGGAGGTGGGTACGGAAAGTGGGTTTATTAAAGAGCAAAATACTAAAACACTTCTCTACAGTTCTGAGTTATGAGTAAAGCTGACCAAATGGGTCCAAACCACAGCAGTGGCTGAAGAATGCTGTGTGTTAAGCCTTTGTCTGAAGGAACAGCACAATAAAGTTCAAGAACTTTGTAGAACATGTATTTCTGCTTCCAGAACTGGAATTACTTTTCTGATAATGAGGCAGATTGTGTAAAAATGATGGAGGAGGTGGAAAAGCTTTGTGATCGTCTTGAGCTAACAAGGTAAGTCTTCCTTCTGCTGACTTCTGCTCGTTTTGATACCCATCTTTCTACTAGCTATCTGTTGTAACTTAATAATTTATTTTTAGTCTGCAATGCTTGAATGAAGCACTTACATCCACAACAAGGGAAGGAGGAAAGGCGGCTGTAGTAAAACAGGTAATTATGCTGAGTGTCAAATCAAAGTAACAAAATAATTTGATTTGTGAAATCTACGTGAAAGTAAGATGCTTCTTACTTATAGCTGCTGTGGAATCCTGCCCATTGAACACAAAGACCTGAATTTCAGATTCCCCAGGCAGACTTGATCTCTGCTCCATTTTACATAGTGCAGTTTACAGCTGATGAAATAACCAGGGCCAGCTGAGGAAAAAAAATAAGCATTTTTAATTAGTAAAGGACACAAAGCCTACCATTTGTGCCGTATACAGAAATAGTAGAGGACTTTAATTTTGCCCAACAATGGGTAGCAGTTACCTAGAGGGGAAGGAGGGCAGTCTTAACCTATTCTGTTACACAAGAAAAATCCTAGTCTGGTGTTTGTGATCTGGGGCTGGATCCACAAAAGGGCTTAAGTGCTGCAGGCTGTGGGCACTGGAAGGGCCAGTGGGTTGGATACCAAAGTATGGGAAAAGCAAGACACATGCAATCAAGATTTACAAAACTCAGCAAGGATCTGCCTAAATTTGCCAGTAGGAAAAAGCTATTTGGACTAATAAGACTGAACCTACGTGGTGCAGAAAGGATGAGGTACTTCCTCTCATCTGCTTTGGATTCACAGCTGTGAACTTTCTTTCCTGGCGGGAAAGATGATCTGTCCCCATCCCAGGGTCAGGTTTACTCATCAGACTAAGACTCAAATCCCTCTTGTTCTACAGGGGACCGAATCCAATCTCCCAGCCTCCAGGAGGGTGTTCTGAACATGGGACAGTCACCTTTCTGTCTCTGTTAAAACTATTCCACTTTTGCATTAATAAAAATTCTCTACCAGATAACTTCCCTTTTGCCAGCGAGATTTTATTATGAGAGAGACAGTCAGAAACCTGTTATGAGCATCCTGCTAACAGGTGCAAGTGCATAGCTTTTTTAATATTACCAAGACTGGGCTGGGCATACCCAGAAGCAGACACGTTAAACATGTGTCACACCACAGTCTCAAGACGTGATTACAGTTCACAAAGATGTGTGATGGATAACACAAGTTCTGCTGAACTGCTTGCTAACAAACTAAACATAACCATCTAGCCCTGAGTAAGCACTTAGAAACTAAAATCTGGGCTGCTGCAGTTAATGCTAACTTAGTACAACCATAGTAATTGAGAATTTCTGGTGTAAGCAGGCTTAAGTAGCAGTTAGGTTGGAAGATTTGGCAATCAAGTGCGTTCAAGGTGGATGTTTAACTGCCCTCGCTGGTCACTTTAGGTTCTTAATACTTTTGTGGATCTGTCCCTGTAAGTCAGGGGTTAGCCTGGATGTTCACCCTAAATTCAGAAGTTTTACCTTAATCCTGGGAGTGTTCATTTAATTTCCTAGGGAACTTGTGATGGATCCCTGCTGTAGCTTCTAACCTTGGATGGCCAAATTTGCACATGGGATGGAGGGAAATAATACTGGAGCAGACAAGCACCTCCATTTCCTTATGTGTAACGTACAGAACAGAAACTAAACAAAATTCAAGGCTGAAAGCAATTCCAGAGAGAGGGGGTTGTGTCACTGTAAAATTTTTAAATAAATAATACTTATTTACAATCCTCCAGATAGAAGAAATAAATGAACAGATAAGGCGAGAGAAAGAAGAGGCAGAAGCTCGTATGCGCCAAGCAACGAAGAGTTCAGAAAAGTCAACCACTGGTGGTGGAGGGGGAAGCAAAAATTGGCCAGAAGATGATTTACAGTTGTTAATTAAAGCTGTGAACCTCTTCCCAGCAGGGACTAACTCCAGGTACTTCTCTGGTTTGGTGTTAAAATCCCTACTAACAATTTTTAATTAAATAACAAGCATAACACGACTTACTTTCAGACTGTCCTAAGTATGATGTCAGTGTAAGGACTCCCTAAACTTCTTCCTTTTCCCTGACTGTTGAGCAGTCTGTGGTTTCTTTTCCCTTAGACACCAGCTCTTCATGTCACTGGAGTTAGCTCTGGCCCTGTATCTTGTTTTCCCCCAAACCTGGGCCTCAGTCCATCAGCGAGATCATGCTGAGGTGTATGCTTCCACAGGGCTTACTACAGGACAGGCTCCAGTCATTAAAGCGGAGAACAAAACTGGAGCAGTGACTGTGATGCAGCTGGGTAGGAATACAAGTGTGTAAGCTACTTCCAATAGCTCCACAGGGAACGTGAGGCTGGTTTCTCCTTTACACAGAAGGAAGAAAATATTCAGAGATGCCCCCCTGTACCAGGCACTGGTGAGGCTGCACCTGGAACACGGGGTTCAGCTTTGGGCCTCTCACTACAAGACAGGCACAGAGATGCTGGAGCGTGTCCAAGGAAGGGCAGCGAAGCTGATGACTGGTCTGGAGCACAAGTCTTGTGAGGAGCAGCTGAGGGAACCAGGGCTGTTTAGCCTGGAGAGGAGGAGGCTGTAGGCAGGTGGGGGTCGGTCTCTTCTACCAGACGTCAAGTGACAGGGTAAGAGGAAGTGGTCTCAAGCTGCACCAGGGGAGGTTTAGATTGGATGTTAGGAAAAACTTCTGCATGGAAAGGGTGCTGAAGCATTGGAACAGGCTGCTCAGAGAGGTGGTGGAATCACCATCCCTGGAGGAGTTTAAAAAGCTGGAGATGCAGTGCTTAGGGACATGGTTTAGTGGTGGACTTGGCAGTGCTGGGTTAATGGCTGGACTTGATCTCAAAGGTCTTTTCCAACCTAAATGATCCTGATACGGGCTCAGTGTGCCAGTTCTCTTCAGAGGAGAGCCAGGGGAAAAGCGAAAGGCTTGGGATTCAGAGAAAGTGGCACTGGCAGTCAGTTTCCTAATAAGCATGAAGAATAGGCACATGCCTTAAATCCTGTTCTTTCCCAGGAATGTAAATGCCTTCTTCCACTTAGGATTCACAGATTTGAAGCCTCCATTGCAAGATCTGGATGCTTTTGAAAACCAAAAGCTGTCATACTCTGTTATGATGATACCAGTATCTGTTTCTGCACTGCAGGTCAGCAGTCAAGTACTTACTGAGAACACAGGCCTAGATACGATCCTCCTGTCTGATCAGGTGCAAATATTCTCTTCCATTTTTCTAGGAATAATTCTGGGGCTAGGGCTGTTCCAGCTCTCTCCTGTTGAAGCCCCTTTATCTGATGTTTAGGTGTTCTGGGGGGCAGTGGACACGGGGCTGGCAACATATCAGCCCTTTCAGTGCAGCCTGCAGTGTTTAATGTCAGAGGTGTTCAGGGAATTCAGGAAAGCAACAGCCAAGCAGTTTTGAGGATTAGAGATTTGCACTTACCTACATTCTACCCCATCCTTTTTCTGCAGCAGAAGCCAAGTTCATCCAAGCTGACTGAATTCTTAAGGGAAACTTCCATTATATGTATTTAAGTATGATTAAACTTACTAAGGAGTTGATATAAATGTGTAGAGAAGCTTGACCATAGCTTGTGTGAAGATAAACTATTGTGTTATGTGCTGGTTTACCCTTTCTATTCTTGCTGTAGGTGGGAAGTTATTGCCAATTACATGAACTTGCACTCTACTACTGGAATAAAACGAACAGCAAAAGATGTCATCAATAAAGCAAAGAGCCTCCAAAAGCTTGGTATCTATATCACATTATTGTTGTAATAAGATGGTCTGCATGCTTCTGTACAGCTTGATATTTCTTTGAACAGCATTGTGTTGCTATTATGAGAAAATACTTTATATATCCCCAAAAGGTATGTAGACCAGATGGAAGATTTAGAGGACTTATGTTATTCAGTATTTTCGGCCTTATGGCTATTGTGTAAGTCACTCATGAGTGACACTCGGGAATTCTCTTAATCTAGCTTGATGCACAGATGTCTAGGCCACGTGCATTGCCTAAGCTCCTCTAACTGAGCGAGAGACAAATGGGCCTCCAAGAGGGATCTCTGCAGATGCAGGCATCTAGAATAAATGGAACTGATGAAGCTACAGCTACTTAAAAGATGCTGGGATTCAGCACCGAAGACACCTAAATTAATGTGGCCCATCTCCGCTTGTGGTAAATGGAGCCTAGAGAGCTCTGGAATAAGTTCTCAGGGGAAATAAAAACATTCCACTAAATAAGGAAAAAACCCAAAGTTCCCAAGAAGTTTTTCCATTCCAAACCACATACTTGACAGGGAGGACTCAGACTTTCCCAGTGTTCCTGCTCCTCTGCCATGCTTGTACCCTGGGTAATTTGTGAGTTTTGTGCCACAGCCCAGTAATCCCTTTTGATATCAATGAATTTGCAGATTCAGGTTTAAACCTATACAGAGAAAGTATTCACCGAAGGAATACAAGGAGGATAGGGGTTGGAGAGCCTGACACTTGACGCAAAGTTTACTGGATCCTGAAAGATTGTTTGTGTTTTGTTGTTTTTTTTTTTAATTTACCAACCTCTTTAAAATGATGGTAAAGGAAGTCAGAATTAGGGGGTTTTTATTATGTGATTATTGTAAGCTAATAATCTGCAACACAATGTTTTTATTACTACATCTGGCTTTAATTTTGTTGCAATAATTATTCTATGCAATGTCTGTTGCTTATAGACCCTCATCAAAAAGATGATATAAACAAGAAAGCGTTTGACAAATTTAAAAAAGAACATGGTGTGGTGCCTCAGATGGACAGTGCTGCTCCCTCAGAACGATTTGAAGGTAAAGGTGAAAAGGGAGCCCTTCTTGCAGAGTTGTCTGCTTTGCCTCTTAAAAAGAAAGTAACCCAGAACTTAAGACATGCTTACAAACAAACTTACAAATTTATGCAGCAAGGAAGTGATCCAGGCCCTGTTACTGGATTTGAGGGTTTCTGGTACACACAGTACAAGCCCTAGTTAACTAAATAGCAACAGTTTGAAAAGCTTCCTGGTGAGGTAATAGGTTAAGTCTGATGCTGAAATCATCTGTTCCTCAGAGGGTGCTACATTTTCAAGTAAGAGCAGGGTATGCACTTGAGATACAGGAGCATCCTACAGCTAAGATTTGGTCTCCTGTTAATCCCCAAATGCCTCTCATCAAATTTTCCGGACACTTGCAGAAAGCTGTGCTTCCTTACCAAGTGATCCTTACCGAAACAGAAAAGGCAAAGCTGCATTGCTACCCTAATGCTGTGGCCGTCTAATACCCAGCTGACAGTGAAAGATGTTACCTTCTAATTTACTCCTCTGTGCTTTATTTAAACATCCCAAAGGCCGCTTGTCCAGTCAGTTTCAGAGTTGCTTTTTTTTTTTACCTCTGCTGGGTAGCTCTTACGTCAGACTAGTTGTATCACAAAACTGCAAGGGTTTTAAATCAATTGTAGTAGATTTCACAGTATTTTCTTAGGCATATCTCATAGATTCTTTATTAATATTTTTTTTCTTACTGTCACTTTTGCATTTAAAAACAGGATCACCCTTAGATTCATCCCCTTGGACTACAGAAGAACAAAAGCTTCTAGAACAAGCATTGAAGACTTATCCAGTAAATACTCCTGAGAGATGGGAGAAAATAGCAGCAGCTGTTCCAGGCCGGTCAAAAAAAGACTGCATGAAGCGATATAAGGTATGGTACCTTAACTCCTTCTATGATTGTGATTAGCCCAGGTCTTGTAGAATCCTTTGCTTTTACTGTTGTTCTCCCCACCTGACAACTAACTAACTAAACTAACACAAGGTGGAGTGGGAAGGGAATTCTGTCTCATGAAATCTGTCTTAACATTTGACAGCAAGCTCGTGCAGATGGTGAAGTCCTATCCCTAGCCTCTTGTAGGTGAAGTTCCTGATACAAGGGAAGTAGATGAACATTGACCTTCCATTAATTTATTTGTTTCTAAGAGAAATTGGTTTAAGATACTAAACTGCCTAGATGCCTCAGAGTGTTTCAGGCTGAATGTACGTAGCGTTCAAAACTACAGCATTGCTAGAAGTTCTGCATTTAGGTAAGTATCTTATTTCTTTTTTTTTTTCCAACTGTCCAGGAACTTGTTGAAATGGTCAAGGCGAAGAAAGCTGCTCAAGAACAAGTGATGAATGCTACTAAAGTCAAGAAATGACTCTTACTGACAATCTTTGTTTTATAATAAAAATGCAAATACTGTACGTGTTTTCATTCCTTCCTTAATTATACAGACATACAGGCCTGGCTGGTTCTTGAGTTCTAATCTTCTCAAATGTATTTTTCTCCAACGCAAAAGCTTTAAACAGGAGTGTAAGGCTTGCTTGTTTGTTTTTAAAGCTCAAACACTGTGGAAGTTCTTGTTACTCACTACTCACGAAGCTAATACATGCCACTGCAGATTTTGTTATACTCTGGAAGTTGTTCAATTGGACCTGGAAGTTAAAGAAAGTTGGCCGTGACACATGCTAAACTGATTTGTGTGGAGGGGTTACAGGAGGGTAGGGAAACTTGGACAACATACCCACGCCAGCAATTGCAGGGTGCTTATCACAGATGTACTTTGTACAAACTTCTCTAATAGTCTGGGCATCGATAGCCTGAAAGGAGTAAAGAGACATCTTCGTTACCCCTCTCATCTAAAAGAGTTTGTGATCCTAACTTTTTCCTAATTTTTTCTAATCCAGGAGAACAGGCACCAAAACAGTTGGAAACAGTCTAACTTCTGGATTGTTACTTCCTGTAGCAATTAAATTTCTCAGTGGGCTAATTTAAAAGTTGCAACATGAGTGCTACTTACTTCAATTCTTGCCTCAAGTTCTGGAATTGGGATTCGCCGCTTGTAACACAGCATTTGTCTTCCAATGTCTTCACAGATTGGTGTGGAGCCTAAAATAGGGGAAAATATGCTTCAGTTATCAGCGTACAACTCCACTAAGAATAAAAAGCTCTCATAAGTCTCACCATCAAGTTGTAACAGCATATTTGTCTTCAGAAGATTTTTTGCTCGAGCTACTTCATTTTCTGTAACACTTGTGCAAAGTCTTATCCTGAAAAATCATTTAAATCCAAAGGCATTAAGTAATGGTAAGCTGTAAGCACTCAAGATTGCCTGTGATAAAAAGGTACATATACATTAGTACACCTACCAGGCACTTCTTTTCTATAGACAGAGCTGGTAAGGGAGTTTGGTAAGGAAACCAGCCATAGGATGCAAAGTAGCAGCATAAGAGTAGGGTTTTTTGGAAGCATACCAGTACACCCAAGAGCGAGTTTTTCCCCTTAAAAAAGCTGTATTTCATTTTATTATTTTGAGCCAGGTGTGGTCCATGCATGCTATCTTTAGAACAGTTATTGCTAAGATAGTAGGAACCAAACAATTAGAGGTAATTAGCCTAGAAGGCAATCCACTACTTCCTGACTCTTGGTGAGGTGATTCACTGCACTGCCTAAGGAACGTTCCACCAGGACAGAGGGATGCATTAGATATCTTAACAAATTCTTCTTCTGCTCTGGTTCAGATTTTCTCTGATGCTAAGCTGCAGCAAACTGACAGCTAAAACAATACTATTTTTCTCCATGAGTTGTTACAAAGATCTAGTATAATGGCATATGAGATCTATGCAATTCAAGAAACCCCTCATTTACAAGTTTTCTTTTTGCTTTTGTTTCAACTTCACCCACTTCAGATTAGAACCCTTAAATAATGAGCCTGTTTCTAATCACATCTGCAATTGAAGCATTACAGTTGCACCTATGGACATCTTTACAGATTTAAACCTTGGATTAATTAACATCATCTAGAATCCTAGGTTTCAAAATTCTATACATAACAGCTCACCTACCTTACATGACTTCATTTCTCCAGGTACTCACTAGAGCTCTATGTAACACCACCACCTGGTAGGTCATGTGAGATAGCAACTGCAGAATGGGTAACTACTAATGGTAGTTGTAGGTAATTGCACATTCACTATTCTCATTCATGACCATTACTCTTTCAGATGTCAAACATGCAGTTCACAGGCAGTGTATAATGACTTAGTATTCTAAAAGATTTGACAGTTTTATAAGTCCTGTCACTTGCAATTAAAAAAAAAAAACAAACCCACTGGTCTATTTTCTTGTACAAGGAACACTATTACATTAACTACAGTTAAGATTTATTCTTCCAAGGCAGAAAAAGAAAATCAAACCTAAACCTTAAGCTATTCACTCCAAGTAAGGATGCCAGAAACTGGCTGTTGGGACTCAGAATTTGGTGCATTTGTTTTTCTAGGCAAGCCTACGCAGAGGAACAAAAATACTCTCTTTAAATGATTGCTATTCTCTAAATTGTATTCCTCCACTGAAAACAATCTTTTTAGAGAAACAGTTGTTAGCTTACCATTCTCTGGTAACAAAGTGCACCATGTCCTCTATAGTGGATGGTTCACAGACCATATAGAGTCCCCACAGCCCTGTATCAGTATAGCAGGTGTTGAAAGACTGGAAACTGTGACACAGGTTACCATGGCAGGCAATCTGACCAAGTTTACTGGATAAATTCTGCTGAGACAAAAGAAAAATATATTATTTTATGCAGTTTTCTGAAAGCCTACCAGGCACCTCCACGGCCTCCTGTTTTCATTTCAATGATGACAGAGCATGCAGTAGTAACACAGGCTCCAGCAGATGCTATGAGGTTATCAGCTCTTCATCTCAACAGTTTCCTTCCCTGCACATAATCTCACATTTCCAAGTAACAGCCCGGATTGAAGCCACAATCACAAAGCTACTTGGGTTCAAGAAAAGGACAGTTACTGATACAGGTATGTCTGATGACATACAGGTATGAAACATCCTACTTTCCACGAGGGCTGGCAGACCTCGAGTGACCTCTATTTTGGCGGTTTAGAACCACTTCCTAATATTTTCCTAAATCTTGGGCAACAAATTCTCTCAGACTCAGAACTGGATCCCCTTCTCCCACTCCAAAAAAGGACATTCAGAAACAGCCATAAAGTACTAGTAATGCCATCAGACAGGCTTGAACGGTTCTGTACTGGCAGTACCCATCAGAGAGATCTCACCAGCCTCATTAAGAGCAGGAAGGTGCTTGCATGTTCACTCACCACGCCTCCTCCAAAGGAGCGATCCCAATTACCTATCAGAGTATTTGCTACCATAAGTGGGATTGTATCTGGATGCGACCAGCCAGCAGCTTCAACAGCTATCGCGATGTGTGCCAAGGGCATCTTATCATCTCTTATGCGGATCTGTGGGAACATATGAAAGTAGCTGTAGTACAATCTGTGCAGGGGAATGTATACAGGAAGTTAAAAATCACGAGACAGACATTTCCATTACATCTGGATTATAAAGCGCACACACACAGAACCAAAAATTAAAGCATATGAAGCTTTATTTAACATCGGCCTTAACTAGTCTTCCCTGTGGCAATTTCAGAGCACTTCGCCACCAGCAAGCCTAACGCCACGTACATAGGGAGGGCATTACAAGTAATTTTGTGACTCACAGCAGCAAGGAAAGCTGATTACTTTTCAAAACCTGAACAGAGCCAGGAATAGAACACAGATGCCTCAGTTCTCTGCCATATCCTTTAAATCAGTGAATCTCAACAAGTGGAAACGGTCCAACACCGTAGGCAAGGGGATAAAAGGGAAGTAGCAGCAGGGATGAGGAAGGTATTCCTCCAGAAACTGATGAAGCAGAAGAAGTGGTGGCAGTGAGGCTTGTCCTAGAAAAGTTGGTAAGTACTGCTTTGGAAAGCAGCTACTCCATTGCCATCACTGGGAGCAAGAAACCTTTGAATCTGCTGAACCTTTTAATTTGTGGCTGAACAGCTTGCTCTCGACAGCAAAGACCACGTCAGTTGTCCTGATAGGGATACAAGGGCCAGCTCAAAAAGCCATCTAACACCTTACCTCACTACCTGTGAAGCTACAAGGTGGCAAGGGTGGCAGTCCTCCTTCTGGAGCAGATGGCAAGTTACCAAAATGGCATTTTGCTAGGTCAAGTAGCTCATCATGACAGACCCCTGAACAAAGATATTTCACATACTTTGTAATGTTACTTTGTAAACAGTTAATTTAAATTGTTGTGCAGTTTAAAGACTCAACCAGTTATTTATTGTTCCCCTGCTTTAATGCCCTACTTTCAGAATCCTTACACCTGTTACACACAGTAAGGTCATCATGATCAACCTCCTTAATTCTCCTCAATAGCCTTCTATTAGTATTACACCAAAATAAGCAGCTTCCTTTTAGCCTCGATGTTATTCCTCTTTCTCTCTGCTTTCCTTGTCCTGCCCTTTTCACACTGAACCCCTTCTAGGCCACTCTTTTCCTGCCCACATGAAAGAATGACCTTGGCCTCCAATCCACTTCCAGTCACTGGTTTAAGAAAGTTTCTGGAATATTACTGAGAGGAAAAGGAACAAAAGTTCAAAGAGTAAGGGACAAAACACACAGGGTTAACAATGAACTTCCAGGGCCTACTGAACAACGGGTAATTCATCATGTTGTTCCCAGAAACTTAAAAACCATTATTTTAAGTATAGTTTCACATGACTCAGGGCAAATCTCTCATACTAACCTCCAGCAGCAGCCAGGACCATTCTGGGTCCTTTGTAATGTGTTGTTATGTACTCCACCAAGTCATTACGGTTTATGGATCTAGAAACAGTCAAGGAAACATCACTACTGCGTTAGTAAAGTTTATTACAGTAAAAAGAGACAAGTGTACAGAAAAATAGAATATCTTTGCACAGAGCTGCACAGAGGCAGAAAGCTAAAATAAGGGTAACTTCCTAAAAAGGAAATGGAAACTTGACACATTTTGCCTTTCAAAGATCTTCTAACTTCCTGAGAAGGAGTGAGAATCACAACTCGGGTGGAAACTGGATCCACTAATGATCTCATGCCAATTTGAAAACAGCACATTTAGCAGTCTCCTGGTCTGTACTGGTATAAACAAATGCTGAAAGAGGAGTGCAAACGCAGTTGTATTTATGATAAACCAACAGGAAAAAAGAGCATTTCTAATTTTGTTTCAGATGCATCTTTAACAAACAGGAAAAATATGGCAAATGATGAAGACATGCAGTAGACATCTGAAGTTTACACACCCTTTGATGCCTGCATACAGGGGAATTAAGGCAACAGGGGAATCCTTACAGTTACAACCAGTGCAACTTCAGCTACCTTCCAGGTAAAACTGAAAAGTAACGCTGCTCCCTACATTTTCAGATGTGTCTTTTCAACATATAAAAGTTCAATTAAATAAAATTAAACATAACTAAAGACAGCCACAAATTTGGACATACTTGATGTTTTCAGTGGGTCCTAAAATTGTCCGTCCTAGGGCTGTCTTCTGATAGGCCGTAGCATGAAGGTAATCAAAGACAACTTCTTGTAAATTGGTTTCAACCTCTTGCATCTCTCGAAGTATAACTCCTCGCTCACGCTCAATCTCTGCTTCTCCCAGAGTACTGTTCTGAATTATGTCAGCAAGAATTTCCACAGCTAATTGAAAATAGAGATGGGAAAGGAAAGCATATTTTCAGACTACCAGAAAAATCTGGTTCCAAAAGTAAAACCCAGGCCAAAGACCAAGCAGCCTGAGATTTGCTAATAATATTTGTAAGGGGACAAAAGACTTGCTCTGCAGGAAGGGAGAAGTCCAAAAGGTATTTTCTTTCAGGAATCTAAAGACAAAAATGTTTCAAGTATCAACTTCCCTGCTGGCATTCTCCTTTCCAAACCTGCATTCTCACATTCCTGTGATGTTCAAGAAAGGACTTTTAACCTGGGACGGAAGGGACTGTTACACTGCAAAAGCATCATTCTGTGTTGTCTCATCACAAGCTGGATAAGCATCTCATTCTTTGCTGCTTTTTTGATGAATGAAAGCAGTTACCTCTTGGTAAGTCTTTTGAAAAAGCCTTTGCATAATACACAGTTTGTTCCCTGGATGTATACGCATTCAGATGAGCTCCCATATTCTCAATCTCTAGTTCAAGGTCTAACTGAGATCTCTTTTTTGTTCCCTGAAATAGAACAATAAGAAAATCAAACTAGACTCCTTAATTTACTTACTCCTTATTACTACTTCTTGTCTGGAAAAGTTAAGATCAAGTGAAACAAAAAGTATTCTGGAAAGAAAACTGGCATACTAATCTCCCCAAGCTTGGAAGTCAGATATAAATCCTACTATGCTCCCAAATGAAAATTAAAAGCTGGCAAAAGGGGGATGTGTATCTTCTAAGATTATGACAACAAGTTAGAAATTAGTTAAAATTAGATCTGTGTTACTAACCTATAGCTGTGTATCAGCTACACAGAACTAGGACTTTAGCTTCATTTTCTAATGGAAACCAAAGTCTAAGTTGTCTGCTTATTTTTTCCTCTCCTCAATTTGGAAAATGTAATTATACAATTCTGACAAAGTTCTTATCACTGATCTTTAAAGATAAATAACTTAGAAATCCACTGGAAACTTCTACGTCAATACTCATACTCACCTTGAAAGCCATATGCTCAAGGAAGTGAGCAGTTCCATTGTTCTTCTCATTTTCATACCTGCTTCCAGCATCAATCCAAAGTCCGACCTCATTGGGGAAAAAAAAACAGAAGTCATTTTACCAGCTAACAATGCAGCTTTGCTTGTTTTGTGTATGAGCTACACTTACATTTTCAAGACCTATTTTTAAATGGCTTTTTCATTAAATGAAACAGGTTTTCAAGAAAAAGATGTTGACCTTCACAATAAAACCTAATCACAAAATATTTACAAAAGCCTTAAGACTTCTATTTCCTAGCTTAAGTTTTAAGAACCATTGTTAATAAACATTGAAAGAATGCAATTTAGTTCCACAAGGAAATGAACACACATGAACGGTTATGAAAAAATCTGCCCTTTACAAGTTACATACCGTGCATGTTGAGAGTCCAGAGTCTTCAGAGGCTACTTGTAAGCCATTTTCCAGAGGACTCACCCTAGTTTCAGGAACATTTAAGACTACTTCTGTTGCTGCTTTGGAAGCTCTGAGCCTGCATGTTCCAACATGCACACACTGTAAGGAAAAATCACCAGTCACGCTCAGATTGTTAAGTTATATCCTAGGATGCTCTTCTGAAATATGTATTCTTGAGCTTAAACACTAAGTTTGTGGATCTTTTTTTAAGTATGCACTTAAAAAGAAAAAAATTCAGCACCGATTTATTTGCCAGTACTTCACATCATACTAACCAGACTCAGAAGCAAAACATGAAGATAATTAAAATTAAGCGGACTGCATCTGCCTCTCTCCAATCAAATGATCTGACAGAAAAGCATGGTGCTATCATCAGCCAGCCACCCTAAGAGCCACACTTGTTTCCCCATTCTGCCAGCAAGAGTCGGCAGGGCTTGGATATATCCTTTAGCATCTGGAATTCTTTTGGGTACCCACTTCCTAAAGCGAAGTGAGAATACTTCAAGGGCCTATGCCCAGGACTGCAAATCACAGCCACCTGCTGTTCAGAACAGGGAGATATTGAAATTGCCACCTTTTACACAATCATCTAGAAGTTAAAGCACATAAAATCAGAAGGGGGTAGAAAAGAAGGGAAGGTGGAAGTTAAAAATGTTTATTACACTTTTTCCAACATCAAGAAATTTAGATATGTATCCCAAATGTGCACTTCAAGCAATAAGCTATTTCAAAAATTATTATTTTAAATTTATCAAATAAACAAAGATTTCTCTCAACACGTGACTGCCCTAAACATGAAAGTACAAAATCTAGCTCCCACCCACTCTCCTCCTCATGTATTTTAGGATCATAGCACAATTCATTCTTGAACAGACCTCAGGAGGTCTCTAGTCCAACCTCCTCCTCCAAGTAGGATCAGCTACAGAGTCAGACCAGTTTGCTTGGGGCTTCTTGCAGCTGGGTATTGAAAATCTCCCAGGGTGGTGAGAAACCGCACAGTCTCCTGGGCAGCCTGCTCCACTGCTTGACTGCCAGTGGATTTGACTGCCATATATCCAGTTTTCACTCTCATTTCAACTTACACCCATTGCCTCTCATACTGCCACCATGCCCCACTGTGAAAAGCCCAGGTTTGTCCTCCTGACAACCTTCTCACAGGTACTGGCAGGCTACTGTTAGATCCAACCAAACCTGTGTCTTCTCTAGGCTGAACAAGCCCCAGCTCCCCAGCCTCTCCTCACAAGGCACACGCTCCAGCCCACAACTTTCTCTGCTGAACACACTCCAGTTCACTAATTGTCCTCCTTACAGTGAGGAGCCCCAAACCAGCTGCCATATACTAACCTCCTGAGAAGAGCAAACTAATCACTTTCTTTGATCTGCTGGCTGCGTTCCTGTTTGTTCAGCCCAGGCTGCTGCCAGCCTGCTCTTCTGCCAGACACATGGCTCGCCTGGGCTGCTGCAAGTGATTATTTTCACTACTAGTCTGCGTTACAGAAGGAGAAACCTGTGCTTGAAAACAAAATCCCCCTCTCCTGTTTTCAGAAGGAAAAGCTTAGGTCTCAAACTGAGAGAATGAGGAAAATGGCAGAAGGGGAGAGCTCTGGGATCAGGGCCCCCGGGCAGCCTCCACCTAAACGTGGGAGAGAACTGAAACCTCCTCTGGGCTCCCCCTGGGGTGAGCACGGCAGACCCTGCGCCGGGTGGCGGCTGCTGCCGCCCCTTTCCAAGGCATCTCACCGACGCCCCAGCACGGCACCGCTCCGACTCCCAGTGCCGAGCGAGCCCCGACACCTCGGCACCGCGGGGTTCGATATGGGGTAGCAACGGCTCCAGGGAGCAGGCAGCACACCGGGCTCGTCCACCGGAGAACCGTGTCCCGCCAAAGGGCGGGCGGCCGCCACCTTCACCACAGCCGGGCGGAGACTACAGTTCCCGCCATGCACCGCGGCAGGGCGCCCACACAGCGCCACTGCCTTCCCGCCGCCGCGACTACAAGTCCCAGTGTGCACCGCGCCTCCCGGCCGCCAGTCCCCCCGCCCCCATCGCGGCAGCCCGAGCACCACCGTAAGGAGCCACTGGGGCGCTTGGGCTCTCCGCAGCTCCCTCCCGTTCCCCGCTCCGCCGCCTACCCGCTCCCTCGAGCCGGACGCTCGCACAAGGCGAGTAGACCAAGGCAAGAAAAGCCGCCGAGCCGCTAAGCGCGCAGTAGACGCAGCCATCTTGGTGGGCGGGGCGGGGCGCACTTCCTGCGGGTGCTGCGCAGGCGCAAGGGCGGCTCCGCCCCCCCGCCGCCGCCAGCCCTCCCGCGGGCAGGGCCTTCGTGTCGGCTCCGTCGTGGCTCGGCAGCTCCCGGTGGCTTCGGGGCCCGTCCCAGCCTTCGCGTCACCACCCGCCCGCGGCTAGCACTGGCTCCTCGCCTTCTGCCGCCCTTTCCCTAGCCCCCCCTCCCCCCCGCTCGGCAGAGCCCAGAGCCCCTTCTGGCGCTGCCTGAGACCCCGGGAGGGGGCCGGCACCTTCATGAGGGAGGATCAGTGCCAGGGCCTCCCCCGAGCCCCCGCAGTGCAGGCCCGGCCACGGGAGCGAGGCCCAGTGCTCGATCCGACCTATGGGGAGTTTGCATTCCTCACAAAGGTGCCACTTCCCCCTGTAATTCATTTTTTCAGTGGGATGCTCCCAAACTACTCCCGAGCTGGCTAATTATAAACTGTGTGTAATGGGCCAAGATTTTAATCACCCTCCTCTCTCCTAACTTGGCTCCACAGAACACTGCAATTCAGGAAAGCCAGTTTTCCTCTCAAAAAACGTTATTGCTAGTTTCAGTGACCGCAAAGGCCTGCGTTCCTTCAGCTAGCATGCGAGCTGCCACGGGTGGAGCTGATGGCCTGCCGAGGCTCCTTCGGCTGCGGAACGTAGGCCATTCCAGCACAGCTGGTTGAGGGTGCTGCATTTCCTGTGGGACAGACCCACCCTAACCCGGGAAATCCCCGGTGAAACAAGATAACTACACTTCTTAAAACAAGAGTTTAGATTAACGTATCTATAAGACTGGTCTGTTTGGGATAGGAAGGCTTCATCTACACCAGTAAATCCAGGGCTGTGCT
Organism: Falco rusticolus; assembly: GCF_015220075.1. Classification (NCBI taxonomy): domain Eukaryota; kingdom Metazoa; phylum Chordata; class Aves; order Falconiformes; family Falconidae; genus Falco; species Falco rusticolus. The sequence continues at coordinate 16,550,155 of NC_051191.1, forward strand.
AAGGCCAGCTGGATGGGAACTGCCTGTGCCAAGACTGGTGCCAGGAACAGCCCCTCCCAGCTGCCAGGGCTGGCCAAGCTCAGGGGAATGGTGCTTGACAAGAACCAAATTTGGGCTGGGAAAAGTTCTGGTCAGGTACCAGTAAAGGCAGCTTCATTTCAGTGCCAAAGGTCACTTCTGAGCATGTTTGGGGTGTATGGCTGTAGATAAATAGCTATAGACGGCCAGAAAGCAGTGCGCTCAGTTTTTATTTCCTGTTTAAATTTTTTACATTTTTCCTGGTGTTAGGAGCTTTTCATTTGGTTCATCAAGCATTATCTCAAAAATGAAGGAAAAACAGAGGTGAAATTCTATTTGTCCAAGTCCCACAGTGTGTTAAGTGTGACACAATACAAAGAAACAAAATACTACTTAAAAAAAATAATAAACTGTATTACCTATGCTGGGGGGGAAGGCACTGTCTTTTGGTAATGTTTTCCTAACTCAGGAACACCCCTCTGCTGCAGACTGTAGCACAGGACTTCTGATACCCTCTGCCTCAGTACAGATGCTACAAGACCTTCCCTACTGCTGCCTTGCTCTGCTCCAGTAAGAGAGGGAAAGCTGGGCCCTCAGCAGATGATTGGAAGAAAAGGTGATCTTGGGCCCCAGATGTAGTATCAGCTTTTCCCCAGGTCCTTCAGCACCTGCCTTCTGTGCCCTTGTGCTTTCCTTTTTAATAGATAAAGCCAGTTTCTGAAGAAGGAGCTCAGTGCTGAGTTGATGAGTGCCCTTGGTCGCTCCATCTCTTGCCCAGGGCTCTACTTCCATGCTGGATCTCAAAAATGGTGGGAACCCAGGACCCTTCTGCTCAGTGTGAGCTGTCTCCTACAACTGCTAAGGTCCTGTTACACAGAGCTGACTCACAAGAGCAGTTAGAAGTGGTACTCCCTTCTCCCCCAAATGTTATCAGTCACATGCAGATTTTAGGTGACAAAACTACTGTGACTCACAAAGGATGGTTAGAAGCTCCTGAACTATCTCAGATGCTAAAGCTTAGGAAGGCTATTCACCCTGATTTACCTTCTCAGACTCCAAAACATGGAGCAATTTCAGAAAAAGCCAACGTATTTTAAATACATAGCTTTTCTGCAATATTTTGTGTGTGCAGGCAAGTTCTTACTCCCTTGGCAGTTCAGAATGGAATTGTACTGACTGCCCTAAAAAGTTTGCACTGCCACTTCATATGCTGTGTGCTTAAACAGCAGCTTTAATGCTGCAGCTGGTCTTGCCCAGTTTCTGTCACAAGGACTGTAATTGCATGAAAATAGTAAAACACAAAAGCACGATGTACTACATACGTTTAAAAATAAAAGATGAAACTCTTGTTAACACATTAGTTAAAATACAACCCTAAATGCCAAAAAGCCAGATGCTACCTAATTTGACAATGACCCCTTGATCGCTTATATAACTGTAGATCTCTGTGACTGAAATTATTATTGTTACTGCTATTTTGCTGCCTGTACTATTCTAGTACCCACATAACCTATGTAAGAGGATCTTATAGCTGCAAAGTAGTCACATCCTTTCATCAGAGAATTTACATGGGAGGCAAATTAGTTTCTGTGGAATAGAAAATCTAACCTCACATGAAACTAGCTACTTCTCCTTTTCTTTTTTTAAAGTTTAGTTTCTCACTTTTAGTTTATGCATATTCAGAAGATCCATCCAGTTCTGGCATTTTTTTAATTTCAGATATATCTCTGTCAAGTTGTAAAATAAAAAGCAAAGCACCAAACTGTGCATTTGAAAATTAAAATTAAGCTTCTCTTCCATTTTACAGTTAGATCTAACTGATCTCATTATGCTGGGATTTATCTCAAAGATGTTTTACCAGACTTCACTAAGCCATTAGCCATCCTCCATCCTAGAAATTTGAATCCTTGCTAGACATAGAATTACAGCTTAAGATAAACTGATTATCCGTATAATATGTCTCCTACTTAACAAAATAGCAGTGTCTCATATGTAAATGCAATCTAAAATTTAGCATCCAGAAATGGTCATTAGAGAGATGAAACTTTAAATCAAGAAATATTATTATCCAGCTAAAAAAGCAATAAAACAAAACAAATACTGGTGTTCTAGCAGTAGGAGCTGAATATATAAACATTCACCACTAAATTCCTACAAAACATTACTTTTAAAATGGTTTTAACAACTTCTTTTTACAATGAGATTATTTAGAAATGGACTATTATAACAATGAATGCTCACAATATCCCTCGGGTTTAGGTAAACAGTATTACCTGCAGCTTCTAGATGGAGAAAATGAGACATTTCTTCATAGTTCTTACGTGTCCAGTCTCAAGCAACAACAAAGTGGAAGGGCCACTCCCAGAAGGGAGTTCTATCTAAATGATGTCTTTGTCATTTATCCTGCAGTCATCAGTATTGTAAATAAATAGCTGCCTGCCAAGTTCAGGATGCCACAAAGTCTTATGAAATGGGTAGATGATATAGGTGAGGTTCTTAGGATGATAATCTGGTTCCTTCAAATCCAGGCTCCAGATTTCACCCTAAGTATGAAGACCTTTATATTTTACACTAAGAAGCTATTTTACATTAGCATCCCTCATAAACAGGTTTCTGCAAAAGGACCAAATGGCACTTTTGGTTTTTAAGCAAGCTTTACCTTTCAAACTCACTGGGAACTCCACCAAAACCAATAGTAATACACACTCTGAATGACACAGTTCCAACTGGTTTTCTGAGGAAATGCGGTTTCCGTGCTTATTACTGTATAATATCAACTGAATGACAGAGATCTCGAAGATAAGGCCATTCCTACATCTCATGAAAATGAGCAGCCAGGAGCTGCCAGTTGAGGAGAAGGCTGCTGTATCAGCTCACACACACAGAGGGAGAGACTCTGCAATACCCAATATGAAAAAAGATTCAGCTGGTTCCAGCACTCATGATCTAGCTGGCTGCTTCTAGAGAAATACTTTATACTTTACAAATACTTTCTAAAACAATTCCATGTAGTAGCAGTGAAAGTAATACATATCAGAAATCTGCATATACATACCTGATGCATATGTAACCATGTGTCCTCACAAGAGACAAACACAATACTTAGAAATCAGCACTGCTGTAGCTCTAAGCTAGGATGACAATTTTGTTATGAGCAAAGAAAGCATGATCACATTGAAAGGTTTTTCTTTCAATTGTATAGAGAAAATGTTCCCTCTGACATAAAGTTCCTATCAGCAAGACACAGTATCACAATCAGGTTACTATAGAAGTAGTTGGGAAGAGCTATCCTGAATTACAGGTTGATTCAACCCCAGAGAAGAGGCCATCAGAACAGCACCACTCTTTAGAAAAAAGACCTTCAAAACTGCTGAAGCCAGCACACAGTAAAAGCATTAACAACTGAAATTGCCTTCAGCTAAACTGCTGTTTAGTGCTGTGTTGGCTTTTTGTAGTCATCGTGTTCACTGTTTATTTACAATCCACTATGTTTTTAAAGCAATGATACAGTATTGCACTTAATGAATATGCTGAAATCCTGCTGCCAGGAATTGGCTTTAGCTTAGCCAAGCAAGCAGAATTCAAATGAAACTAAAAACATGGGCTCAAGAAATGACACTTTTTTTGCAGAGGAGTGGGTTTTTTGTGAATAAAGCTGTTTTGAGAATACAAATCAAACTTCACGGACACTATGTTGTCCAATTTTCATGCCAGCTGCTCACTGGCACCTAGATGATTATTTTTATCAGTATAACTATAGGTTATCCTCCAGCTAATTAAATTGCAAATACCTTTTTTTCCCTCATGGTTAATCACTGGGCAGCGACTGCAAAGGCCTACAGGCCACTGACACTGGTCTTTTGTCCTCCTAAGCTGTAAGGAAGACAGTCTAAATTAAACATAAAGGCTGTTGGCTGAATTTATAACATTTCAGTTGCTCATTAACAGAGCACTCTTTTGAAGCTTCTGATAAAAAATTTTTTTCAGGGAATATCATAGTATTCCATCTGCATGCAGTTCTTTTTCTCGTAGATATTTATGCTCTGAAATAAGAAAGAAGGACCTGTTGCTAAGTACCAAACAATTTACCACCTGACTTCTGAAGGCTTTTATCAGAAAGATAAATGGAAGGAGTTTGGATAGTTCATAACAATACTTTTTCAAGAAGAAGATGCCAAATAAAAGATTCAGCCTGATGCAGTAACTCAATAGGAAATTCCTGTGGGTAAGTTCATTTGATTTAGCAAAACAGATAGGTTTCTCCTTGCCTTTTAACAGGCTCACTACAGAACAAGGATCTTACAAATTAGTCCTTTTTTATTGCTTTTGTTGTCATTCTATACAACTGTAATTTCTGTTGATTTGACTATAATCACATACAGGTGCATTCTTTTATATCATTATTCTGATTTAATGGTGGGTGAGTTCCCAAAACTCCAACATTTATTTCAACCTTTTGCTGATTTTAAGAAAAGGTCACTTCAGCAAATATTTTCTCTAGAAAATACTTAAAAGGTGACCCATGTCTCTAGTACAATTAGATAAAAATTAACACCGTTAATGAAAACTGAAATTAATGCAATTACTGATCAGGCAGCCCTAAGACAGCCACCATTCTGTGATTCATTCTTCCTCTGTTCAGACATCATTCAGGTTACAATGCTGTGAGCAGCTTTTCTTGGCAATCTATGGAATAAGATTAGCTTTTCTGCCACATAAAAATGCTGTTAATGGTACTCGTCACAGCTTATAATATAGTAAATGTACAGTTACATGCTATTCTAATATCCAGATAACTGAGTTTTCTCTCTTATCTCCTCTCTTAAACCCGATTTTCTCAATCTCTAATCCCTATAATCTCAGTAATGCTTAAGTAAGCATTAGCAAATACAAACTACAGACCATGTAGTTTTATACAGATATTAATAAAGTGTGGGTATAGACTTACCCAAAATAGTAATTGATCCAGGGCAGTTTTTGTTTAGCTACCATGGCTTCCTGTTGCACTTTAACTGTGGAAGCAACATGCGATAAGCATTTGGCTTTATCCAAAGCTCTGTCCAGTTTCTTAGCTGCTTTTATAGCCTGGACTGACTGCCGTGATGTTTATAGACTCTTCAAGGTCCATGATGCTATTGCAGGCTGGCCAATTTCAAGTCCTGACTCATCTCTGTGTGCTGTAGGCCTGCCTTGTGCTCAAGTACTAAGGTGGTATCACTCATCACACCTAACTTCAGCTGTATAAAACCAGTTCTCTATGCCTTCTCAATAGCCAGTGGAAGGAAACAGGCATCTCCAAAATGTGGGTTATCCGTTGTACTCTGGACACCCCTCTTAGGATGATTACTAAGAAATGTCTCATGGTACTTCTTTCAGCCAATGTAGAGGAATGAATGACTAGTTCCACATACTAAAGATATCCAACTTCTAGGCAGCTACCTTCAGGCAAAACAAATCTTATCCTGAGCTTCAGGCTAGTAGCTCATCCCAGGCTTCTCTTATCTAAAGATCAGATCCATATATTTTATTAAATTATTGGAAGATATTATACAGATTATAAATGCATTTACTCAAGGGCATAACAAGTTGAATTTATATTCTGCAAGGGCCTCCAGCATTTTAATGCAACGGGCTGGAAATTCTGCAACATCTTTACTTAAACCTGAATACCGAGTTCCTGTCATCAATTAAATACAAATAAAGCAATTACTTGAGTATTCCTTGTGTTATTTATCTTTATATTACAATAAGTTTATTTTTTGATGCTTGCACATATTCAGGGCTCAAGACATAGCAACTGTATTTTGTGCTGATTTTTGTGCAACGAATAACCGCATTGTAGAAGTTATCAAGGAAAAAGCTAGGAGTGTTGACAGATGGCTGGCAAAGAGAAAGTTGGGGATCTTAGAACCTGAGAAGCCAGCAGAAGGCATCTGGGAATTTGGATAACACTGGTTGAGTATTTCTGCTCACATAAGCAGCTAACTTGCTGAAGTTGTTATTTAACCTTTTAAATTTCAATTTAACAATCCGCACTGAGTTTAGTGGTTCATGCACTAAAGATCTTTTTCAGACTGATTTCAGACTCACTGGTCTTTTTTTATTGTCCTCTGAAGGAAACAGTTTCTGGAGCTTCTCAAACCCACTGTGTGCTATGTCCCAGATTGATGCCTTGCTCAAATCCTGTTATACCCCATAGTGCCAGACCTACCATTTCTTTGTGGGAGACAGCTGCTTTTGTTGGTCATTTTCTTCCCTACCAATTTTCTACATTTTTCTACTAACTTCCAGATGTTTGGCAGCTAGTGTAGAACAGTAACTCCAAGCAGGCTGCCAAACATCTACTAATCCCAGACATTGTGCAGGCACAGGTTTTCTTTGTACTTGATGTGCACTGTGATGCTTCTCCTTCACAAAAGCCATGCAACCCAAGCCACATATACTCAGAAAATAAACAGGTTTACAATGCATAGGAATTTCAGTGCATGCATGCTAATGAGTTGGCCTGTAGACAAGCAGTAGGTTTGAAATGTCCAGAAGACATTCAAATTGACATACATGCATGAAGAACCAGTATGCCTTAAACACAATTGCTTCTACATTTGCCTTTGGAACTTCAGATACTGACTGGGGACATGAAAGTACCTGTGTACATCTGGAATATATATTTTTTTAATTTGAAAATCCCATTTAACTAAGTATATAAGGAAGAACTGCGTTAATATGAGAGGCTTAAGAGATCTGCCTAAGAGGCATTTCAAACACGACATGGTCTTTACAGCAGATGATCTGCAGTATATCAAATCTAAGAAGGTTTGGAATAGGAATCCAAGTCACTACTACTAAGTGGAATCAACAGAGTTAGGGGATGGGCAGTTACTCTGTAGCTGGTTGCAGTTATTGCATTGATGGTATTGCATAGGGGTTGAACTACATTAAGCGTTAGCCATAATCTCATGTGTTTCTGACTATGGCTATCAGTCATCCTGCTAGTCTATTAATGCTGGCAGATCTACTTTTTGTATTATGTAATGTATTTATTTTACTCTGAAACAGTTTTCCCAAATCGGGTATAAAAAATAAAACCAGAATGCTTTAGAACTTACTGCCAGCTGCACAGTACACAAATCTCACAGCTTTTCTTTTAACTTTCCCACTTTTCTTCTTTTTTTTTTTCTTTCTTTTTTTTTTTTTTTTTTCTGTGATAACCTCTATTTTCTTGGCTTTCTACCAGTGAAATTACTTCTGTCTCAATCTTTTCTTTTTGAATTACAGGTTAAGCACTAGGAGTAATTTTTAGTATAATTATACATATAAGTTTATCACAAGGGATTCATTGAGAAACTCTAAACTCCCCAGAGGTTTTTGAAACTACTATTTTTTATTATTTTCAAAATTTTCAGCAGCCTCTAGATAAATAAAAGAAAGAATATTGGCATTTACATGCACTTTATTTCACTTATGTAAGGTCCTTGTACATTTCTCAGAAATGTATGCATTGACTTTTTCTGCCTATTTAAAATCTACCCCAAATCACATACATTTGAATAAAGAAGACCCATCCACACAGTTTGCAATAAAGCATCAGGAACTATGTGCATAGTTAAGATTTGCTATTCAGTCTTTACAGGCAAAGACTCTAAAGGCCTGAATCAAAGTTCATCACAGTCAATGAGATGCTCCAATTTAATTCAAAGTACCTGCCTTTAAACAGATAACTAGACTTTCATGAAATGGTGGCTGACACTCACAAGCAGAACATGGAATGGAATGGAATACTTCAGTTGAAAGGGACTTACAGCGATCATCTACTCCAACTGCCTGGCCAGTTTAGGGCTGACCAAAAGTTAAAAGCATGTTATTAAGGGCATTGTCCAAATGCCTCTTAAACACTGACAGGCTTGGGGCATCAACTGCCTCTCTAGGAAGCCTGTTCCAGTATTTGACCACCCTCTCAGTAAAGAAATGCTTCCTAATGTTTCTCTTTCTGCCTCCTTGCTTTGACTTCTGCAAATCCGTGTGTATGATGCCTTGCTAAGTTAGAGAAGGGAATAAGACTTCCAGACAGAAAAGGGAAAGAGCAGATAAAGACAACTCAGATAAACTAAATGTACTGAATTGTGTTAGCCTGATGTAATTCCCGTTACCATTCTCTAATAGTTGTGAGAAGTAACTGCTTCATAACCTCTCTAAATAAGTAATGTATAAGTTAAATAAGAAAGAAAATAGTCAAGTGTACAAATGGGAAAAGGGGAGAATCCAAAACTCAGGAATTCAGGAAAGGCAGTTATTTGCCTTTTAGTTCCTTTTGTCAAATAATAGAAAAAACCCCCCGTATTTCTAAACATTTATACAACAGCAAAGAGGAGATTATCAAGAAGATGCAGCCAGGCTCTTCGAAGTGCTGTATGGTGGAAGGATGACAGACAATGGGCATAAGTTGAAATAAGAGAGGTTCAAACTGAATTTAAGGGAAAACATTTTCACCATGAGGCAATCAAGCTGTGGAACTGGTTGCCCAGAGAGCTTGGGAAGTCTACACTCGCATGTTTTCAAAATCAGACAGGATAAAGTCTGATCTGAACTCATAGCTGACCCTGCTTTGAGCAGGGAGTTGGACTAGACACCTCCTGAAGTAGTCCCTTTCAATCTAAATTATGCTGTAATCCTATGGTGGTAAGTAACAGGTAATGTGGTTTTACCAGAAAACCTGTTAAAGTCAGCATTCCAGAATGGGGACATAGGCCTTGTATATTAAGAAGAAGCAATAGATGCTTCATATCTTGACTATAACAGGCTCTTAATCTGGTCTTGCAGGAAGCACTCACAGTTAGCTAATGAAATATTCTGGACGTATCTAGGGGCTAGATTCAATTTTCCTTGAAAATTCTCCCATCTCATGCCCTTTTGTCTCCCTCTGAAGGCCACATGGAATTGGGCAGGGAGCGGTCATGGAATGCATGAATTGTGGTAGTTCTGCCCCATGACACCTTCCTTCGTGAGGGTTGCATGGCCTTTCCTCCGGAGACAGGAAAGTGAATCTGTCAGGCAGTCTTAATGCAGTGAACTAAGTGGTATATGTGCATATCTACATCATGTCACAGGGTAAACATCAGAGTAAAAAATGGTAACAAACCAGAGAAATGGCCTGAAAAAAAACAGGATGCCTTTGAGGATGGAAGGATGTAAGGTATTATTTTTAAGACTAATCAGCTGCATACAGGAAGATGATGGAGAGTTACTGGTAAGCAGCACATCCCTCAGAAAAGCATCTAGGGGTAGTATCGCATCATAAACTGAACAAGCCAGTGCTGTCATGTTGTAAAATAAGCAGGCTTCACACTGGGGTGTATCAACAGCACTATAAAAGACACATGAAACAAGGTTCTGTTCAAATCAGCACTGATAAGACCTCAGCTGGAGTACAAACATCAATTTTTGGGTACCTTACTTAAAGAAAGACCATTGAAGAAGCCACAGTAGAGCCATGTAATTTTCAGAGGTATAGAAAACGTGACCCATGAGGTAAGATTGAAAGAATTCATTGGTTTAGTCTAGCAATGAGAAGATTGAGGGAAGATATATCTGTTCTCAAACACATAAAAAGTATTGCAGAGATACAAACTGTTCTTCATGTCTACTGGTATGGCAAGAAGTAATAGCCTTAGATTACAGGTTGAAGACTTAAGTCATATTTTACAAAAAACTTTTGAATTGTAAGGAATTTTATGCAATAGCTCACTGTGGAGAAATCTGAAGAATCAGCATGACTGCAAATTTTCAAGGTCAGGTTGAACAAATATCTGTCAGGAGCTGATTAGATGGAGTGGATTCTGCTCTGAAGCAAGAGGATGAACTGGAAAACCCTTTCACATCTCTTTGTTTAATCATGTCTAGAGAAGCAACTCCGTTGTCCTCATTACTAAATTGGCATAAAACAGGAGGAAAAAATGTACCACTGTCACCTCTCCAAATTTTCTTAAATTATGCCAAGTATTTTTTTTTCCTTACTTGTTAAAACTCAGTCTTGTTTTATCTAGAATTAAGTAGAACAGTACAGCATACAGAAAACTGGAAAATTATTTTTATTAAAGTTGTTATATTTTGTGTTTTGTTAATACTTTTTTCAACTTAAATCATGTGAGCAGCTGGGATAAAAGAACCCTTTGATGTGTAACTGCTCGTTTTGTTTAAAAGACAGGAATAGCAGGGATAAGAGAAGACTCCTTTGTTTAGCTTTATCTGTGCTGGAGAACATCTCTTGCAATTGCTCTGTAAACCACGGCTTTGTCTAGGTCTTTTTATACTGACTTTTCTAAACTCCCTAAAGTTGTCCTTGTGTCCTAGTTTAGCCCCAGCCAGCAACTACACTCCACGCAGCTGCTCGCTCATTCCCCGCCCGAGGAATGATGGAGATAATTGGAAGAGTAGAAGAAGTGAGAAAACTCATGGGCTGAGATAGAGACAGCTTAAAAAGTAAAGCAAAAGCTGCGCTTGCAAGCAAAGCAAAGCAAGGAATTCATTCACCACTTCCCATGGGCAGGCAGGTTCAGCCATCTCCAGGGAAGCAGGGCTCCGTCATACCTAACAGTTACTTGCGAAGACAAACACCACCATTCCAAACATCCCCGCTTCCTTTTTCTTCCCCCAGCTTTCATATACTGAGCATCACATCACATAGTATGGAATATCCCTTTAGTCAGTTGGGGTCAGCTGTCCCTGCTCTGTCCCTTCCCCACCTCTTATCCACCCCCAGCCCACTCGCTGGTGGGGTGGTATGAGGAACACAAAAGGCCTTGACTGTGCAAACACTGCTGGGCAGTAACTAAAAACATCCCTGTATTATCAACACTGTTTCCAGCACAAATCCAAAACACAGCCTTATACTAGCTACTATGAAGAAAATTAACTTTATCCCAGCTGAAACCAGTACACCTACTGACACAGGTACAGAGACACCAAGACATGGTGTCCTTCAGCTAGGCTTGAAATCATGCTCGTGACCCAACATCTTCATTTTAACTCTAAAGAAACTTACTCTTACCTTTGTAGAGGTCCTGGTGAAATTAGGGGAAATCCCACTTGAAATTTCCAGCACTTCTATGATTAAACATAAATAGTGAGTTAAACATCAGTAAGAGAATCAGTCCCTCACTTAATTTACTACAAAGCAGCCAGTCACTTGTTCTTTATCTACCCAGAAATCCTTAAAAGTTGTGATTTCTAAAAGCTTCCATCCCAGGAAGCAGGATGCATAAAAATAATTTTTTTTTTCTTCTCCATTTTAGAGGTGGTTTTATCCTCTGTGTATGCTGTTTAAATACTCTTAATAGCAGTTATCTTTTATTAATTAACACCATTATTTTGTTACCTGACTCCAAAAGCATTTTCTATGGAAGAAGCTTACCACTGTGCAGCATTGTGCTGTATGCTTGAGTCATTTATCATTATTTTTTTGAAGAAAGATCTACACCAGATACTTAAAGAAGCAACAGTCATTTCCCACGTTACAAATAACATACATAATAATCACACTACCTTTAAAAAAGACAATGTCACTTTTGTAGCTTTGTTACCTTCACAGTTTACATTGTCAATAAACCACCATCAACAATTATTTATGCCTTTTAAGTCAGAGTTGTGCAGTTCTGTTCTAGTTTCACCAAAACTAAAAGACTCTGTTCAGATGCATCTGTTTTCCAGTGATATCTATGCTTGCTTTCTTCCATTTATGCAGTGAACCAGCTGTGTTGACTGATGTCTGAGAAATCAAGTTCACTCCCAGAATAACTCCATTGTAATCAATTTAGTTGCAGCGAGGACCAATTTGACCCATGGAGCTCAGTATATTGTAGAAGGTCATGCAGCCTGTCAGTAGCTCAGACAGGATTTAAATAGAGGATCCTCCTGAATCCCAATTCAAATGAGCCTCTTTTGACATCATCATCATGTCTACACATTCAGAGTGACATTTTGTCAAATGCCACTCGGAGCACTGCTCATCTACTGGCATACTAAAAAGTGACCTTTATGGCTTTAGTCACATGCCCTCATTCTTTATTTCCATTTATTTATAACTCTCTCCTCTATTCAGTGCCAGCTGCTAAAACCAAAGCGGATTTCCTTTCCCTCTCCCTCCCAGGAGCTGTGGATGAAGATCAGGTTTCAGGCTCATTTCAGGAGGGCAGTAGCAGGGTACTGAGGTCAGCCTCAGAGCCCAGCAGTTTTCATTAATGCCAGAGCAGCAGTTCAGCAGCTGAAAGCAGCTTCATGTAGCACATAGCATGCCTGCATGGGGTGCTGACAGTTACAATAATACTCCAATTAAGAAAGATCCTCACTGAATGTAGTGGTTTGGACCATGGGATTTCTTGAAGCCCCTTCTAGCCCTGTATTTCTATGATGCTTGCATAATAAAGCTACAAAAAAAGTTTGTGCAGGCAAGGAAAAGGGTGGTCAGTGATCCTGAGTATCTACAAGCAACCACAAGGAAGCTCTGAAGCCCTGACTTAACTGTTATACACCTTCTTTCTAATTCACTACTATTTCCCTATAGTAACTTTACATTTTTTTAAAAGTCATTATTTTTTCTTCTTTTCCATTTCACAATGTATTTTTCATTGTAATCTAAAAACTAACTTATTTAAAATTATGCAGAAATTCTTGGTTACAATACCACCGGTATTCAATTTTAACCAGGTTTCCTGTGAAACAATGTTCTTTGCCTTTCTGTCTGACTAATCAGCCAATTTCAACGATATTTGAAAGAAGGAAAGAAATTTCAAGGGCTTTCTGTGGATTAGAAAATCTTAGAGCACTCCCTGGTTTCTTAGTAAATGCGGACAACTCAGCTACATCCCAGTTCACCCTGTGAAGAAACCTGGGTATGCATCTCTGTACTTCTCCCTGCAGGCTGGTTTTCATAGGAAGCAAATATTAAAAATAAAAAAAATTGAAAATTTGTGTTTGATGGGTTCTAAATGGTGGTCCAGTCAAGGGATCAAGGCCTTGGTCAGTCAAGGGATCAAGGCCTCAGATCATGTAACGATATATTCCCAAAGCAAGCCTAATACAGCCCAAAGTAATCAAGTTCCCATAATTTTCTTTAACACCAGTATCTGGATGTAGGAAGGAGACTCAAATTAGTTCCCCGAGTATGGGAAAGTAGGTAGAACACAGCAGCACGTATTATCTTAGCATGAGCCAGATGGCAGTGGACACTTGCTGTCCAGTCTGCCTGCACATACAACTAACTGGATTAACCACAGCACACACTGTCCGTTCCCTAAACAGGTGTCATGGAGGCCATGAGGGCAGGTGGGTTCAGATTATTGCGCAGGGAGGGCGAAACTACAGATCAGTGAACAAAAATGAACAGGACACCAAGTTTGCTTAGTTTCATTCTTTCTGAAAAAGCCTGTTTATATATGATTTTATATTTCTATGTGGCTTTGTCTCCCTACGTGCTCTGCGAGTAAACAGTGGGCCCAGTTCTTCCATGGTCATCACTGGTTTTATTCTGCATTGTTGTCAAAGGTATTACACCAACACTAAACTCAAAAATGAGACAGACAGTGAATTCAAACAGGTTCTTCTGATCGTAATATCTCTGAAAGGGTATGTCACTGTTTAGCAGGAAATAAACATGTACGAACCTCCAACATTGTCTGTCTGTAAGAATTCAAAGATGTTATCTTCAAACATGAGAAGGATGAGAGTTTTAACACTCTGCAACTTTATAGACAGCTCCTGTAAAACATGTAAAATGAATGATTCAACTGGCCTGTCACACTCTCATGACCCATCACTGTATTGCTGCACCCCCAAAATCAAAAACATCCTGAGAGCAACCTATTTCAGACACTGCTGGTGAAAATTCAGGCCTATCGGAATCCTCTTCAGGCAGTCCAGATACTCCTTCTGCAGATGTATGCACCCCCAGACAGCCTATTTCCACCACGAGGTCTGTAAGAGTATGTTCCTCCATATTCTTATACCATGCCTCCTTCCCTTCCTACATGCTTGCTGCTTGTCCCTCTCTGAGCCCTTTGTAGTGCTGCCAGTGCATTAGCCCTCTCATTTTGCAGGCTGACCGTATGCCAAACAAGGAAGTGGTGTCTCAGTAGGGTGAATTTTCCTCCCACATTCCAGAGGACTCACAACAGGCACTCCCGGCCAAAGGGCTACATTCAGAGCCACGAACACAGCCAGACCATCTTAAAGACCCAGTGAGACCCAGCATCGGGGTTGTCAGATAAGGCCTATTTGCCTCACAGTAACCCACTTGCTCTGTGGTGAATAAAAGCACACAGCTAGAGCCAAATACTTAAAGCCACAAAAAATGAAACCACAAAGAAACAAACAGCATCCACAGACAGCAATCTGGTCATATCAGAAATCAAACTAGAAGGTATAGTTAAGATCTTAGCAATTGCCAACTTTTACATTCAAGCCATGGCACTATGCATAAGAAATGCTGCCTTAAATAGAGTCACAAACTCAATCCATTTTAGTATCCGTCTAAAATGATTGTTAGAGGACACTTTTCAGCAATGCATTTAGACACCGAGAAACAGTTTGTGATCATCTTGCCTGCAACAGAAGCAGCACAATGTTCTACGATTTCTAATTCACATTTAAAAGTCAAGACACCCCTAAGAACCTAACCGTGCTAAGAGCTACCCTACATATTCTTATTTTTTTATCCTTTTTACATTTAGAAGGTCTTTTTTGCTGTTTATTAAACCTGTTACTCTACCTTCTGCCCAATTACAAATTCGATTGCAAAAGGGCAAGGATTTCTCTTTCTGCACAGTGCCACTCACAAGGGAATCTGGATCTGATCAGGCCTTTTAGACACTGTAATTGAATTTCCTAAATAAATTTTAATGACAGTAATTTTGCAAAATGTTACGGAATATTACGATACATTACCAGGTACTGATGATAACAGCATCATCTCATGGTAGTGCTTGTTCACAATGACACTGCCAAGCTTCACCGATTTTGGAAACAAATGTAACAACTTTAATTTCCCCCGAGATACACAGTTAAATCTCAAAATCAGGTGGTGTCTAAGGCTAGATGAGTTCCAGTAAACTACAGCTTGGGTCTGGATGTTGCCACGCTTTAATAACCATTAAATTGCTAGCAAAGATGCTACCTGAGTTTTGGCACATGCCAGCTAGCATTCTCCCAGACAGTGCCCAAGCATGCTTCAGGGATTAATGTGGCCCAGGGAAGACTTCCAACAGCAATTTTCACCCAGGCACCTACTTTTCAGGGCTAGGAAGGTTTATCTGTGTGAAAATACATGCATTATTGAACTTGGTGTCAGAGCTGAGAATGCTCCTGGCCCGTTACTAGCATGGCCTGACACAGCCTAAATGTCTCTGTTATAATTCCAGTTTATTGTCTCCCCCGGCTCTGGCCCCTAAGTAGAAGTTAAAGAGGTATCAGCTAGGCATCAGAGAGTATTTCACACAATATTTAGAAGCGCATTTTGGTTTGTTTTAACTGTAGTTCATAACTTCCTTCTCTATAGTCCCAAAGATTGTCAAATCTTTGTAAGAGGTTTGGATTTGTAATGGTAAACAACATTTTCAGTCATTTTATTAGTATTGTATATTGATTACATATACGTTTTGTAACTAAGGCAATTTAATATCTTGATTAAACATTACTGCGAAGAATTTTGTGCCTATATGTGTCTATATCTATATCTCTCTATATATAAATCTATTAGCTGATTGTGTAACCCTCTTTAACAGGGTAACTTAAAATCCAACATGATTTGAAACTCTGCTTGCCTCTGCCTGCAACAGGTGTCAAATAACTTTTCTCCCTTACCTTCTCTCCAGAACAACGTGGATACGGTAAGGGTGGTTTCCTGTCCATACTCCAAGTAGAAGGGCTAGGTTAGGCTTTTTGAGTATGTCCCTATATGGGCCAGTTTTGCCAGAAAGGCTTTTACCAGCTTAGTATAATTTCTTTTGGTGCAAAATGTCTATGCTAATAAAAACGTCAGTATATTAGAGTGGTAAAAAATTTCTTTGCTAGAATAGTTCACTTGGAGATCCAGCACAAACTGTTCCAGCAAGTGTGCTTTTTTGCTGTGATAAACTGCATCTGCACTATAACAGTAAATATTGCCTAGTATATAGCAAGGCTAAGCCTAAAGGGATTTAGGACAATAAACTGATATTCTAAGATGGAGTGAGAGATGGTATAACATTTTTTATTTTGTTATCTAGGAGGACTTTCAATCAAGTTTAAACAGTTCACTTATAAAGCTATAAAAATTTTAACCAGAAGAATTTCTGCTTTTTCCTACTTTAGACTGTGCTTCACTTACTGCCCAAGATGAGTATCTTACTCTGACACAGCTTATGTCAACTGACTAAATTGAACTTTGTGAGAGATTAATTCTACACTTTAGAGATCTAAACAAAATACTGACAAACTTCAGTTGCATAGAAAGTTAAACCCTTCATCAAGAGACGTTTTACAGTCTAGTTAGTTGAGCTGTCCTGCCCATGATTAATGCATACACTATCTCCAAGGAAAAGACACCACTGCGGATACAATTAATGAAATACTAACTGTGCAATTCTGTTTTAGATATAGGTTGTTGCATTAAGCAGATTAACCTATGTTAAGGAACCTGTCCTTCCAAGTGGTTAATAAAATGGTACACCCCAAAAACTTTTTCAATAAAAAATATTCTGTTAAATTTTACTGTGAGAAAAAAAAATGCACCCCAAAATAACCCCACTTCGCTATCCCTCAGTATCTGTGCCCCTCTGCAGTACAAAGAAGCTCCCAAATATTTTTTATTTCCATATATACTGGACAATATATAAGGCCGGTCCAAGTAGTAAAAATGCCAGGAGAAGAAGATAATAAAGAAGAAAACAAAATCATTAAAACTCTGTTTCTTAAGACTAGGTGCCAAGCAAGAAAACCTCTTACCTCATGCATTGGTGTTCCAAGGCTGGAACCTTCCCATCTGTTAGTAACTTCGGGCCTCCAACTCCTGCAGGATCCTAAAGTCACTCCTCTAAGCATATTAGCATGTATAAAGTCAGAGAGATCTCTGTTCTGGGTTTACATGACTGTTTGAGCACAGATGTCCCACTGGGACTTTTCCTCAGTTTAAACACATTTGTGTGCATAAGACATTGACAGATGAAAACCTACCAAAGCAGCAGGCCTACACTAAGCTCTTAGCTGGCTCCTGGGAATACTGAAACAAGAAACAAGTTTAAAATTCTGGTTCTGTTGAAGAGAACCTCTGAAGGTGAATTTTCTCATGTAATGCACGCTGGCACGGCAGAGTAGGCAACAGGTACTGATATACCCTTCTAGCCATGTCAGAAATTACTTGAACAACCATATAATTCTTCACCAGTTGTTATACCAGAAAAGAGATGTTTCCCTTTCAAATTGAAAACTGCATGGTGCGCAGACACCAGTTGTCTTTACTTACAGCCTCCAAATGTAGTACAGACAAAAATGCATCTACCAAAGCAGAGCCTCCTGAACTGTGGCTTTTGCATCACTGATGGCATAAAAACTATTTCCAAATGACATGTGGAGGTAGGACTGCCTACCAGGAGATACTCAGCAGAAGTGTAGCATGAGCATCCCAAATCTGCTATTGTAGGCAATCAGTTTACTACCAGCCTGTAGGTACTCACCTGGAGGCTTACAGAAGTTTCTGTACATAGGTGCTATCACCAACAGTTAATGGACATTGATCAGAGCTATGGAGAGCAGCTTTATCATCTAACTCATTTAGTAGGTCTCAGATTCCATAAAGTAAGAGTAGAAATAACTTCAATAAATGTAGTTTTGTGTTTAATAAAGTATGAGCAAAAGTCATTGCTACTACAAGGCCAGCTTAGCATCAGATATACTGACAGGAGAGGAAATGATCAGGAAATGTCAGGTGAGAAGAGGCAGAAGAGGTAAAGTAGAATTTTCCACTGGCAAAGGTCAGCAAATCTGCCTGGCCATAAGCAACCAATACATACCTGTGTTCCTTGTACAGAACAAGACAACTTGATAGTATTCTTCTGCCTTACAGAGACTGGAAGAATGATAGATTACCGATAAGAAGAGTAAGGGTCATGTTTCTAGCCTCCCAAGACTACCTTGAGAACTCGGCCTCTAAACATAGGTAGGATTTCTTCACTAATAAACTGGACATCAGTTTGTGAGACCCAAGATAAAACGTACATAAACCTGTTAGCAGAGCTCCAGAGAGTCTTAGATTTCATATTGCTGCAACATATTACTTTTTATATATATATCTCACAGCTGCATAGCTTTGTCCTTTACCTTCCATTGCATTACGTGCTTAAGGAGATAAGGAAAGATCTAAAAAAAAGCATACTTATTTCTGAGAACCAAATTTATCTGGATTGGGTGCCTCAAAATCCCTTACTTCCCAGCCCAGGGGCTGGAGTCGCATATGAACTGCTCACGGGTGTAAACAGGGCGTGAGGTGATGGCTGAAGAAAGTTGGCCATGAGACTGAGCTTCCTGAGGTAGGGGAACGGCCAGGGGAGGGATGGCGGGCCCCGCCAGCCGGGCTGCTCGGCAGGAGGCCGGCTCGGCCCCCGCACCTCCCGGGAGCCCGTGCCCCGCGGTGATGGCGGCACCGCCTCAGGCTCTTGAGAGCTGAGCCCTGGAAACTTTTCGCTGCAACACCAGGTGGTCCGAGCACGCTCGTACTCCCAGATGGGACCGCAGGCAGCCTTTACCAGCTATCGGAGCCGGCCAGGAGCAGGACCCTTTTCCCGGTGCCCGACGAGCAGCCCGGACTGCAGCGGCAGGGACATGCCGGCAGCCCCGCCGCGGCTCCGGGCCCCTGGGCGTCCGGCCGCCACGGCTCTCTCAGTGCCAGCCCCTCCCGCCGCCATCTTGGTAACGCGCCGCCAGGCGGCCCGCCGCTGCCGTGAGCCCGCACACCCCCGCGGGCGGCGGGGCCCCGCTGAGCGCGGGAACGCCGCCGCGCCATGGTGAGGAGCAGGGCGCTGTGGAGCTGCTGCCTGCAGCTCGCCGCGCTGCCCTCGGCGGCGGGCTGGTCAGGTGGGAAGCCGCAGCCGTTCTACGGCTCCTGCTGGAGAGCCGCGGAGCCGCCGCGGAGGGGGTGGAGCGGCACCATGGAGGAGGAGGAGGAGGAGGAGGAGGACGAGACTCCTCACGGGCAGCGGCAGCCCGGGAGGTGAGCGGCTTTCCGGCGGCAGGCAGCGCTCCGGGGGCGGGGGTCGCTGCCCCCGCGCCTTCCTGTGGGCAGGGAGGAACTGAGCCGAGCGGTGCGGCGGCTCCCGCCCCGTGCCCGCCCGGAGGAGCGGCACCTGCCCGACCTGCCGCCCTCGAAGCCCGGCTGGCGGCCGGGGGAAGGGGAATCGGAGCGACGCGGCGCTGCGCACCTGCTCCGAGCGCGACAGCGGGGCTCGCTGGGCGTACGGTACCGGGGTCCCGCCGGGGGAGCGGGCTGAGGCGCGGCGGGGGGCGGTGGGGAGCCCCGCCGGCGGCAGCGGGCAGAGCGAGGGCGGCCGTCCGTCCGCTCGGAAAAGTTGGGTGGCGGGCGGCGAGCCCTGGCTGCCGCCCGGAGAGGAGCCGTGTAACCCCGCGGCCTCCCGCGGCGTGCCGGCCCCTGAGGCGGGGGCGGGCGGTGTGCGCCGCCGGTGCTGGCGCGGCGCGGGAGCCGGGCCATACCCCTGCCCGGCAGCCGGCGGGTGGCGGCCCCCGGACGGTGCCGCGGGGGCCGGTGACAGATACCGAGCAGCGCCAGCAGCAGCTGGGACGGGGAGACCCTGACACACCGATGAGGGAAAGCCTGGAGGAAAAGGTGCTACCTGCCCTCCCGGCGGCACTGCGTGCCTTTCCTGTAAACTGACGGTAAAGTACGCTGCGGTATCGCTGCGAGAGAAACAAGTTATATAATCGCCTATAAAAAAACCACCCCAAAACCAGACAAAACCCGCGCTTCGGAGTATTGACGGCTTAGCCAGTGTTTTCCTTTGAAGAGAAGACGCGAACAGATGTCGGTCGTTGGCATTTTCCTTTCGTTGTATAGAGTGAAGTGGAACGTATTAATAAAGTCATTTAATGTAATTAGTTCCTTCCATCTCAATGATCGGCAATTATCTCTAGCAAGGATTTAGGGAAAGTATTTGTTGGATGGCTTGACGGCATGCAGTTAAGTTTATACCAAACTTCTGCAGAAACGGTTTTTCTAGCGGTGATGATTTCTTACTCTTCTATTTGCTAAACGGCCATTACAAAGCAAGTTTTCAATTTTAAAGGAGAGGACTGTTTGTACTTAGTTTTTTATTTTTCAAACTACATCGACCTTTTTAAAGTGACATAAAAAATTAAAGACAGTGACAGGAATGTCACTTTTGTTTTCTGGCAAAAGACCCTTGAAAATACTCATGCATTTTTTAATTCATAGTACTGGCTTTATCGGTTAATAAAGTAGGAAGCCTGATTCATTTTATAGGTAAGAATTCCAGGAAGACGAGAAGAAATAAGACTTCTTTGTGATATTAATGTGAGAAATATTGCAACAATTGCTTTAGAAATGCCCAAAATTATCTGAAATTGAAATACCTATTTTAAAAAGGTAATGGGAGTTTTCAATACCTGGAGACTGGAAAACCCTTTCTGATTGACTCACTGTGATGGAGGCGACGTTCAGGAGAGGAGGAATTAAGGGATGACAGTGAAACTGTTCAAATATAAATAACAGTTAATTTGGCTTCAGCTTGGTCCAAATCACAAGAGATCTGCAGCCTTTTTAAAAGGAAGCAACTCATTATTATTTTCTTTACTTGTATTAACTAAGCAGAAATCTGCTATTTCCTCAGCCTTTTCAAGCTCAAGATTGAACCAAAAGTGCTAATTCTTCATTCAGAAATAGCTTTAAAGTTCTTTTCTGCAAATGGGAAGGCAGTTGTTTTGTCTAGGTTGAGAAAAATGGAAATGCTGACGTTAATTAGTGCCTTTATATGTAACACCTGCTGCAAAATTATTTTTTCCTTTCATCTATGAATCCTTTTGTGATCTCACGTCAATATTTTTTTTCGGTCAGTTGCTGTAAGTATGTAGTCTGCAGTATGCTGGCTAGCACTGTGATCAGAATCCTACTTCTAATACACCCAGAGCCAGAATCATGGTAAATGACTTAGTCATCTTGTGTCTAAATCCAGCTTTGAGTAAAAACAATTTTTTTCCAAACAGATGTTGCACTTGGTTTCAATATTCTTAGAAAATCTAGGAAAGAAGTTGTTACATACTGTTTGCATGTAATATCTTAGTATTTAGCAGCTGTATAAAGGGATGATTTGGGTTTGAATAGCATACAACTGTGCCCAAGGAGATAAACCTTACAAAGCTGTTGAGCAAAGAGAATTGGGCATTACCAAGTGACACTGTGAAAACACTTAGCTGCTGTTGTGTCCCTACTGTGAAAAACAAGGTTTGATCAGTTGTTGTATGAGTGAAAAGTCAAGTGGTCAGGAATGTATATCAAGATGTATATCAAAGAGATTTTTCTTGTGTAAGACCTGTTACCATGGTTAGAGCTGGTAGTGCTACTGTCTGCTGAGTAAGGCTTATGATAAGATTTCAGTTTTTGTTGCTTATATTGGGAAATAATTTCAGTTGTTTAGGCAGAAATCTCCCATGCTGTGGACTGGTTTTTGAGGGAGGGTTTCAGTGAGCTTCAGCTGTTTCTGATAATGAGATTGTGGCAATAGCAAGTTGTTTATGTGTGTCTATTTAGGTGAGTGATAAAACATTTTGTCTCCTTAAAACACTCACATATATAGGATGGTGCCTTGAAAATTAGTAGATGGCTCACATTTGGGTTGGAAATGTGCCTTGACTCTTCCATAAGAAAAAAACCCTCCAAAACCAACAAACCAAACAGCTTTTAACACTTTTGTTGTTCACTAACAACCAAAGCACTTTGCATTTCATTTTGAGTACACGAAGAGACATCATAATCTGGAGTCACGGGGATAGAGTAGAAGCCTGGTTATATATAGGAAAAGAGGTTGTCATGAAAAATGTTAACGTGTTGTGATGTTTCTAGTTTCCTTGGGTATTTGTGTTTTGCTGTCTGGTGTTCTACCACTTGGAATTTCTTTTAGTGGCTGTGTTTCAGCTAAAGAACCATAAGGGTCCTGTATCGCTTTCTAGCTTTCCAACGTGAAGTTTTGGAGATTCAGAACTTTTCTATTTGGAAAGGCTGATGACCTTCTGGCTTAACTCATGTGAAAGATGTTTTTGAACAGTTGCATTCAAGAAAAGCATATTTTTCAACAAAGAAAACCTTCTAACTTCCTTATCTTAACTGACTTTGAAATGATTTGTTTGGATTTCAGTACATTTTAAGTTATAAATATGTTACAGAACGATGTTATAAATACTTCTGTAAAATCCATATATCTGGGGGTGTATGTGTGTGTACTTACATATACAGACAGAGGAAGAGAGAGAATGTTGTTGGGACAAGCAAAAATTTAGCTTATATTGAAATTTTAGTAGATTTAGAATAAATTCAGGGGAATGATTTTATATTGTAGAGAGATGGCATTGGGACCTGCATGCTTGGACTTTGAAGAGAGGGAATCAAATAGACAAGCATTTAAATATATGTATAAACAAAATTGTATGACTGTATTAACTTAATAAAAACTAGTTCAGTGCTTGGGCATTGCTGCACTTCCTGGACAACTGAGGTTTTACAGGGTTTTAAAGGATTATTCTTAGTGTAGTCTAGAGAAAGTTTGCATAGGAGTTTGTTCCTTTCTGGCAGGGAGAGAAAAGGAAAAAGAAAATTAAAAGGCTTGGTAAATGAGGTGGAGATAGCAATTGCATAGTTGCAGACATGAAAATGCTGGAGTTGGTTATAAATGAACTGCTTCAGATCCTGCTTTGCCACGTGTATCCTATGGATCAAGGTTTTAGACATGATTTCTATGCACTTTTGTGGAAACAGTTCTTACCTTGTCTCTATGGCCATGCTTTACAAAGGAAATCAGATTTCTACCCTAGTGTGTTCAAGTGGAGCCTTAGTTTCATTATGTGTAGTAGTATTTATTTTAGTCATGTCTAATTCACATTGAGATGTTAGATGGGAAACCTTTACCTTCAGATGGATTGTGAGCTTGTAATATTTTAAAACTTCATTTTATTTAAGAAAAACCTGTGCTGACAGCTTCAACATTACATAGTGACTTAAAATGTTAAACCCAAGATGTATAGGCTATTAACACATGGGTGTGGCTAAAGTACGTTTATAAATGCTGAACTTTAAAGTTTGGTTGCTTTTTCTAATAGTAAACCCCATTTTGGAAAGGTTTGCCTCTGTTACTAGCTAAAGTCATAGCAGCAGACCAACTGAAACTCATGAACTACTTGCACAAATACTTACAGGAGTGGACCCGAGGCTGGAACGCTGAAGTTGGGGTCCAGATCCTGTAGCTGGATTGGTACGAGTTTCATGTTTGCTTTTTTGGAAAAGCTGTGTTGAAATTCTGTGCAAGTGGCAGGGCCATCCATGGAGATTATTGTTGCTGTTGGAATCCAGGGTTTATCTGCCCAGCTGTGCGCATGTGCTATCTTCTCTTATCTTTTTGTGGATTTAAAAAATTGTCTGCATTTGATTTGTGATCCAGTTACTATCTTGCGTACCCTAACACAGCTGTAAAGCACAAACCTTGCTTCTGTATGTTGTTAGCCTGAGTCCTGCAGAGCAGGTAAGAAAACTTTCATTCCAAGTCTTGTGTTTTCAACATTCTTCTCTATACATTTAGTTACATGAAATCAGTTGTTTAGGGAAAGCAAAGGAAAGCACTTTCTGGTGTAGGGAAATTTGACTGCTGCTTTCCTTTGGTGACTGCTTCAGCAATAGCACAGAATTATACTGCTCTTGTGTTTAATCATAATAGTAGTCTATGCTGCTTTTTTGGCATGTGTGATGGCCACATGCCAGCTTCTGGATACATTTATTCAAGACTGCAGTAAAAGATGATAGTAGAGAGGGAAATAACTTATTTTAATAGGCCTGTATAGCTAAAGAAATTGGCTACTGGGTCTGTCATCTCTGTTAATATGCATGGCCCCTATGGGCAACTACTGTCATGTCAGGGATCATAACCTAAACAAAATATGCATGTAACAGCAAACTTCTGTAATATTAAATACAGCTCATAAACATGTTTGGGGACTACAAAGTGCTCGTATTAGACAGGAACAGTCAGCTGGGACACCTGGAAACAAGAGTAAAATAGTTATGTATTGTCTTGGTTCCAGGAAGAGGCATCTTTATGCAGCTGAGACAATGCCCATAGCTGATCAAATTTAACCCAGGGCTGAGAAATAGCTGGCTGCAGGTACTACTGATGGACCTGACTCCAGAGCTTGTTTGCATTTATATCCAGAGGCATGTAAGGGTGTAGCTGATAGGCACTCCTAATGACTATGAATAACTTTCTGTTGGTTTAGTTCCCCTAATGAATGCAAGGAAAATAGAGGTTGGAATGTGTAGTAACGGAGTGGGCTGCCTTTTGGGTGGTAGGTAGCTGCTGAATGTGCTTGGTTATAATAAGAAACATCGCTCTGGGAGGAGGCAGCCAGAGAGTTTAAGCAGTATCAGGACTAAATGCGAATGAAACCTTGGGTAGGGTTTGATTGAAAATGAAATATATTAAGGGTAGGGGGAATCATTGAACCTAACTTGGCGGTGTATATAACTGAGCTACGCTGAGTGAATTCTAAATGGAGGGTATGTAATGAATTACTTCTTTTGTTTGGTTTTGTTTTTTTTTTTTTTTTAATAGCAGCACTGGCATAAGTAGTTTTTGTTTATAACAGCATATTCCTGTTCTCACCCTTCCCTGTCATAGCTGGTTTGTTGGTATAAACACTTGCATGGTTACACAGTGATGCAGGTGAAAATTAAGTGCTTCTCTATGAGATGGGAAGGTAGGAAGTGACTATCAGCTACATCAGTTTCTTGATCTAATTCACCATGTGGATGCAAATGTTTGTTTTGGCAAGCCTGGAGGAATAATGAGGGCAGAAATGGGTTGGTTCAGGATGGTGGCTGCTTAAGTAATACAGCTGTTGTAAGAATGTGCCTAACAACAGACAACCATGGGTAGATGCTTCACATTTGCTTTATTTGTAAGTATTTTTTCTCTCTGTTATGTCTAAATAAAACTTTGTTTTACTGTTGATCCTCAAAATTAGATAAGAATGATAAAGGTTTCATCCTAATTCTATGAGATTGGCTATGGAGACAGCCATTTCTCTTCCTTCTGTCAACTCAGTTACTAATTTTGAACAGTACACAAGATCACTGTAGAGTCAGGATACTTACAGATCTGTTGAGAACAGAGAACTGGGCTGGCAGCTTATAGCTGTGCTATGAAATGGGTACATTGAAGAATGGAAGAAGGCTGTACTAGCATGAATTTTTTGCTTTGTGGATGTTTGGAAAATAGGGAAATAGGACATCACATGGAATCCCAAGCTGGCTGTTAAAATGTCAGATAATTTGAATGAAAATTTCTGCAGTTCTTGTTGTTGCTTGCAGCTTTTAATGGGAAATCTCAAATAATAAAAGTATTTATAGATCAGCTAGTTGCAAGCTTGAGAGATCTCCTTTGTGCAAAATCATAAGACCAAGAGCATCTTGAATAATTGCTGTTCCAATTGCTGTTGCAGTCAAAAAAATGTGTAGTGAAAGAAAACTTCAAAGTTGCATAGAAGTATAAGGTTTGCAGACAGCTCAGGTTCTTGCTTTGATAAGTCTACAGTGGTATGATGAACAGCCTGAAGTACTGCACAATAGAAGTTTAAATGCATTCAGAATTTTCCAGTCTCAAACTGTTCATTAATTAAAGCAGACAATTTCAGACCTGAAGGAAAAATAAAAGCACAGCCAAAACTTAGCTGGCAGTCATTTTATAGTTGAGTGTGTGGGAGCCTTTTTTCAACAAATGACTTACATGCGCCTAAGTGTTTGCAAATACTTTAATTTGTAGCTGAAATATTTTTTTCCTTTTTATTTCTCTTTTTTGTTTGTTTGTTTCAAGCCAAAAAGTGTTCTTTTTGCAGTCATGAAAAATATGTACGTTGAAAGAAAACTTCCAGGTTGTGTAGCAGTATATGGCTTGCAGAAAGCTCAGATTCATGCTTTGGTAAGGCTACAGTGGTATGAGTTTGCTAGGAATTGTGTGCTGTCCCTTTTAGGTGATGCGTAGTGCGGCCCAGTTCTGGATGTAGTCCATACAGAGGGACAGTGATTAGAAATGAACCAAACTGGTTGTTTCAAAAATAAAGAAAATCTAGGATATTTGGAAAGCTGCGGAATGTTTGCAAGGCAAGTGTAGAGTTGTGTAGGTGTTGTTGAGTTTCAGTAAGCCATAGATTCAAAGTAACTCTTATACTTTCTGGCTTAAGGATTTGTTAAATGAGGACCACGTTTCTGTGTAGGAAAGAAAGATAAATCTGTTCTGGCAGACTTCATGGTTAGTAGTGGTGTCTGTGCATGGCTGTATACTTAGTAGGGGGAACTACATCCATTTCAGTTATGGGGTAGTGGATGTTAGAGGCGATTGGGTGGAAAAGGTGGAAACTCGCACAGTAGATTTTATGCCAATGCATTTCTTCTTCAAATAAGGTTAAAATAATTATGCTTGAAGCTCTGCTGTGTTTAAAAGACTATTTTAAAGGAAAAAAATTAATGTCAGAGTTCTTCTTGTAATGTTAATGTATCCTGCTTCCAACCTTCTTTTGGAACAGAAAATATTAAAATAATCAAAAGTTTAACTATGCATTTTCCTAAATAAACAAAAGACTCAAAGCCGAAGTATTTGTATCCAATTTTCGGTTATATAAGCAATGCTAAAATAAATAATTGACCCCAAACCTGTTCTCTTAAGAGCTATATCCTGTTTACAGGTGTAAGCCTGTTTGCTGGGACATAAGACATGGGTTTTCCATGCCATATCCTGCCTGATCTACAACTTCTCTCTCTTGCTTTGTGGATTACTAGGGCCCCCTTAGTATTTGGTGCTGGAAAACCAGTTATGTGAGCTCTGCATTTTGATTCATGTTAGGCTTCATCCTATTCATCAGACGTGGTTTTCTTCCCCTCTGTCTGGAGTACCTTCTGGCCTCATGGATTTGGCATGACTAATGGTCTCCTTCAGTAGTTTGTATGTCTTGGTCCATTTCCTTTTCTGAATTCATTTGGAACAGTAAAGAATCTCTGAGTGCAGAGAGGGTGGCTGCCTTGTGTCTTGCCTGAGCCTCTCTTACAAATGGTGGCAACCTACTTGCCTTTGTCTGGGGGTAAGTCCCCTCATCCTGAAGGATGGGTTCCATTTATTAAGAGAGCAGTTTAATGCTTTTAAGTAGAATAGTGGTTTTTATCTTTGTTTGAAAGTGTGGAATATATGAGATACCTTCTGGAACTTTACAATAACAAATGTTCACCAAGGACATCACTCTTTCCCCATCCTCCCAAGTGAACACAGTTCCGCTCCAGTTTGATTTTGGTGTCTTTTATCGCTCATAATTTAGTTGGCAATCCAGTGCTTGCATTTATTTCTCAAGTGCCAAGCTATTATTTTTGGGGGGGAAGAATTCAAGAAAGTTGGATGAAAAATCATCTCATTTCTGATAGGGTATTTTCTATTATTTAAAATATACCTGCCAAATCTTGTTTGAGAGACTTTCATTTTAAACTAATGATTGCTGGCTTTCAAGAAACTATCATCTACTTTTTCTTTTAATATGAAAAATTAGATTGCTTTTACTGTATTCCATTATTATTCTAGGATATATTGTACCAGTTTAAATGAAACAGAAAGGAACTGGCAAGATTGATACTTCAAAGGAATGTACAGTTCATCAGGAATACTTTTGTCAGTTAATTGTTTGTAAATGTGTCCCTTTCTTAGGCATGTAAAAGGGCTTAAAGTATTCTGTGAGCACTGAGGTCTTTTATCCCTTCAGTTGCTTATGGAATACTAATGAAAGTAATGTATGTGCATCATGTGGAAAATATGTTGGCAGACAGATACCTGCAGTGCCTTAAATGCTTTGGCATTGTCTTTGTTTAATCAGCATAGTTGATCCCTACTTCCCCTAGAGGTTTATACTTTCAGAATAGATCAAAGGTTTATATGAAAATTTAAGCAAAAGTAGAATTCGCCTATTTTAGAGATGAATGAATAGATAAACAGAAGCTTAAAAATAAAACCTTAGGCACTCCGGTCTCTAATTTAAAATGTCTTGTAGGAACAATAATTATGGTAGTTATATATATTGAAAAATCAGACATCTGAGATGTAACAGACGAATTTCCTGGAATTAAGTACCTATCTGATTAAACTTTCGTGATTTGTTTTCATGATGCTTTCTAGAAGAGTGGATGTTTTATGCTGTGTCTGCGTGCTTTGCTAAATTAATAAGCTGACTTGGCATTGAAAATGCTCTTTGAGGAGTGCCAAAAAACAAAAACAAACCCTCTTAAGTTAAAGTAACAGTTAAAATATCCATTGCTATTTTTGGGGTAGTCTGCCTTTTTGTGGCACTGATTCTTTTTGTTACCATTTCTGTCTGCTTAAAAGGGTATAGAGCAAGTTGCGTGGCTGTTCTATTGAAGGCTGATTCCAGTTAATAGTGGAATAGAGAAAAAAGCCTAGGAGTATCAACAGTTAAATTAAAATTATGATGCAGATGTGATATCTTATTGCTAAATAGAAAATAGGTAAACAGGGTGGCTTCAGTAAAACTATGGGGAAACTATAGACTAGAAAGCAATTACATTAAAATATGATTATGACCAAGGGTGATATTTATAAAAAAATTCTATGAGCAATGTTTTCTGAACATTGTTCATGCCTTATCAGAAGTGAATTGTGATATGTCAGTATTTTATCTCTACTGTATGGCATAATAATGATTATTTTGTTACGAAAATTTCACAACATCTCTTTGCAACAGACACTGTACTTTCTGTGTAGTAGTTGCAGGGATGGGCTCTGTATTTGAAGTTGGAGCATCACTAGTAAATGCATTTGGGTTCAACTTGATAACACTTCTTATATGTGTGTAAAATCTTAGCGGTAATGTTGCAGTGACACTATATTTCTTTTCCCCTGTAATTATGAACTTACGAGGGGCACAGTGCGTTACACAATTTCTAAGAAAACTGTGGGCTTTAATTCTGTTCTCTGAAACTGTTGAGTGGCCTGGCGCTGGTTCATCAGCCCAGTGCTGCTCATATGATCACACAACTGAAGTTTGAGTGTGAGTTAATGAACTAGTAGACAGGCTAAAACATGTGGTGGAGGGTTTTCCACAGACAAACTTCAGTTTCTTATCCAGAATTATTCCTGCACCTAAGCAGTAGATCATGTTATCTGTTCGTTACTGGTCACCTAGTTTTATCTAGGTAGTTTCTAAGTACCAGAAAGTTGTATGCTCTTTACAATAGCAATCTATTAAAAAAAAAAAAAACAAAAACAAAACTGTCAGAACAACTGAAATGTTGAAAGTAAGTATGGAGGCTGAAGTATTTAGCTTCAACTGAATTGCTTTAGCAACTTTTAAAATAAAATAGAGATATTTGTTTTTTCTACCTTGGATATAATGAGGACTCTATATTCTTAAACTCTGCAACACTTAATGTGCAGTTAGGAATAAGAGACTGACTACTGAGTTCACGGTTTTCTAAGAAATGTGCCAGAATTATGACTTTATAGAAATAAGCTTTTCTCAGTTATTTTCTCACTTTTTTTAGTATTTTACAATGGAATTAAGACCAGACATTGCAGCCATGATTTATTTGATATTTTCCAATTTTCTGTGGCCTTTCACTAGTCAGTTCAGTTAAATGTGTGTGACAATCGTATTTGAAACAGTTACTTTTACTGTTTATTACAATAAGCTTTTCCTTGATTTTGGGCAAAATAGGAAATAGGACCAAATATTTGTCTTTTGTGTTCTGACTTTTCTGTATGTACATGAATCTTGTCAGTAGAAGTAATGTGTTATTAATGCTACAAGAGGCTGCTGCTCTTACTACAAAACAAAAGTCGGTATATAGGCAAATCCTAAAGTACTGTATAGTTGCAGTGTCTCTTGGACAGTTTTGCAGGATCGTATTACATCAGGTACAAAATGTCATTAGCTTCAGGAGGAATTTACTATTCTTCCAAAATGTAAATTAAGGAACCCTTCCCCCTCACTCTTGCAGTTGGTAGATAATAGTGTTAGTATCTGAAGCTGTGCATACTGGGAAGTAAAATTCTGCCTGAACTGCAAAGAGATCTCATGGTTACTTGCCGCAGCATGTTTTTGCAGTCTTTTGTGTAACAGCAACTGTTTTAAAAGCGTATTTTGTTGAGGAAAAAATACAGTAGATCATAAAATGAGAAAGGCAGGCTTGTTTCTGATGTGTGTGAGGGCATTCAATCTTATGAATATTGATGTTAGTCCAAGAAAAGATTGATTAATTTAAAATTTATTTTAGTTCTCCTCAAAAAGATATGGATAAGAAAACGGATG
The DNA here is from genome assembly GCF_015220075.1 of Falco rusticolus. Classification (NCBI taxonomy): domain Eukaryota; kingdom Metazoa; phylum Chordata; class Aves; order Falconiformes; family Falconidae; genus Falco; species Falco rusticolus. The sequence continues at coordinate 16,580,782 of NC_051191.1, forward strand.
AAGAGCAGCCTTTGACTGCGTGTAGCCAGTATCCTAAAGAAGCGGTGAGGAAACGTCAGAATTCGAGTCGAGGTTCCAGGGGTAGTGATTCTTCCAGGACTTCCAGGAAAAGCTTCAGGCTGGACTACAGATTGGAAGAGGATGTAACTAAATCAAAGAGAGGCAAAGATGGGAAGTTTGTCAACCCATGGCCAACATGGAAATCACCAACCTTGCCAAATATTTTGAAATGGTCCCTCATGGAAAAAAATAACAGCAATGTGCCATGCTCAAAGCAGGTAAATACTTGTATGTTTTCTGTTCCTTATTTAGACTGCTTTTAGCTCTGCTCTAATCAATAAAATAGGACTGTTTCTAACTAATACTTATTAGGCACCTTTTGGAGACTTCTTCTAAATATTGTTATTCTGAATTTATTATCACTTTATTCTTTTCAAAAGGTGGGTTAATACTTTTTCCCTCCTTCCCAATTTATCCGGCTCAGTTTGTTTCCAAAAACAATCCCCCAAAATGGGCCCCCGAACTCAGTCATAAATTACAGTTACAGTTTCCTTTTTAATAGGTGCTACTTTATGAAGCATACCATTAAAATCATTCATATTGCATGAAATAGCTGTGGTATATCTCATTTGAAAAATTTTGCCTTTTTTTTTGCTCAGACTGCCATTTACTACATACATTACGTCTTTCATAAAAATGTAATAAAAACTTGCTGTCATTTACTTAGGAAAGTGTTTGCAAATCTGTTTCTCTGTTTCCATACACGGGAGAAAAAAATTGCATATGCTAAAACTAACCTGAGCAAGTATTTGTACTGAAATACTAGAAGTTCACTGCCAGTTTACTGGGAAACACCATTACTTGGTTTTGGTGTATTGCTTCTGGCAGATACTGTATATAAAGGAGGTAGGGGAAGCAACCTCTGATAGAAGCTTCTTTTTCATGAAGAGTAATAGATACTGGGAAGTCACAGGCTATCTTTGTGGCCACAAGAAGTGTTACGATGGCTACAGTTTTGACAGTTAGGATTACTACTTGGTGTATTTTCTGATGTGTTGACTGTACTTTGGAAAAGCTGTGCTGAAGGGTGCATGACCAGCAAAAGTAGTTTTGAACAAATAAGTGTTACTAATGATTTTAAGCATCCAAGAAGGTATGCTTAAGTTATAAATCTCACAGTCAGTATTTAGCAAAGACCTTACACTTTCCATTTTTATCTTACGTGATTTACTGTGAAGGAAGGAATTTGATCAGCTTTACAGACAGGAAAGCCATGTTGCTTATTAGCACATGATGGTCAGAGGTTTGGGGATTTCTTTAAAGGTATGTGGCATGGAACATGTTTAAGGGAGAAATTATCTTTGTTGTAATAGTTCTGTAATAATTTTACTTCAGAAAGAAGCATGTCAAGCCTATATTGGTCTTCGGATCCCTTCTGACAATTTACTGTTTTAAATTTGGTGTCCTGCTTCTAGACATTACCTGCACCTTGTAGTAGTAACAGCAGTTGTACCTCAGTGTGTATAGTTCTCTAGGAAGTGTGCTGCATTATGCTATTTTGGCCACGTTTGTGTAAAATTCACGCCTCGGCTTTTTCAATTGCCTTTGACTGCTGCCCTATTCTGTATGTGTTCAATAGGCTTTGTATCTTGCCAGCACCAGTCAGAAACCTGGTTAGTGACTAAAGTACCTGGAAGGCAGTGCTGAGGTGTACTACCGAGCGCAGAGTATACTGTGCTCTGATGGCAGTGGGGAACTGCAGCACTCCCCTTTAATTTGCAAATTAACCCTTCAATAAAGGATGGCTACAAAGAAATGCACACTGTACCAGTTGCAAAGCTGTCTCTCTGACCCAGTTGGGATTCATTCTGGACTGATTTTATTGCTTTGCATATAAAATTTTTTTAATTAAATGCTTGCAGTTATTCAGGAGCTCAGTAAAGTAAATTATAAACAGAAAAACTTAGATAGGGAGATAGGGATCAATGAAATGCACTTCTTGAGTCCTCAGCCATTTCAGTGCTTGTTCCAGCTATGTTTGTTCCACACCTAAATCAACCTTTAAAGCATTTCTGAACTTGTTAAAAATCCAAAGGGCTCCATACTGTATTTAGTGCTGCTGGATAGCATGTCCTTTGAGCCGGCTCCTACTTCAGTTACCACATTGAGAGCGCCTAGTGATATACCCTGCTGTGCTGGGCAGGTTCAGTTTATCTGTAGCAAGTACTTTGCATATGTTATAAAAAAGAAGTATATTATCCAGGATATGTACTTCACTGTGTAAAAGCTCTATGTATTATAATCATGCCTTCATAACAAGCCTATATCATTATCCTGAATGCATAGACTTCTTGTATTTTCATTACAGGCTTTATTAATAATTTTCTTTCAGTGCTGTTGGAGTATCTTTGATTTTTAGTTGTTGGATCAACAACTTAGATTGTTCTTATTTCTGTAAAATCCAGTGGTATTCCAGTATGCACTAAGCGCCAAAAATCCTAAGCTAATTAGCTAGTCTTACCAAAGCGTGTCATGTGTTTCTTCTTGCTTTGCATTAGAAGGAAAGAAGAACATGGGGGGGTGGGGGGTGGGCAGGGGCACAGCAGGAAGAATTCTTGTACCACTCCAGTGATGAAGATAAGACAGTATTAGGCACATTTTGCTTCTGTTGGTAGCTGATTTGACATTAATGCCATATTTCAAAGATCTGTTGCAATTCTTATAGTATTAATGTTTCTGGTTAGTCTGACAGAGAACAAAATGTACTCTAGCAGGATAAAAGTTCCATAAGATTATGTATTTTGTTCATTATGTTGTTTTATCCTGTGGTATGAATTTAAAGAATTTTGTATGAAGTATACTGCCAATAGAACTTTGTCTGAAATCTTATGAGTAATGAGTCCTTATTATTTTAAAAGGTAATTCTAGGGATTTTAGCATGCTTTTGTAAAATACTTCCACAAACCCAAACAACACCAAATGCAAACCCCATGCACTGAGAAGTAATTTCTTTAGCTATTTCCCTGTGTGATTTACTATAATGGCTCAACAAAATGCCTTATTTCTAATTTCATCCTATGAGGAATCACTGATTTGAATCAAAGAGGCCTGTGTATCACAAACCTGTAGATCTCATACAGAGTCTGCACTTTCCAAATTACACTGCCTTTGTGCTCTTGGTTTGCCTTGAATTTTTGTTCACAGAATTTCATTTAAATAGGTCAGGATACCAGTTGTTCGACCTGTGCTACTCTTTATTTATCAGTCTTCCTGTCTGTGTGTCCTTTACAAATGCCTTTTGTAGGGATTAGGTCTACCTTTAAATCAACTCTTCAAAATATTTCATAATGTTGACCCTAGTGACATCCCTGTAAAACCTTTAATAGTGCAGATGTGTTGTGGTTTTACCGTGGTAGGCAGCTAAGCCCCACATAGCCCCTCGCTACCCCCCCGGTGGAACTGGAAGGGCAAAAGTGCGAAAACTTCTGGGTTGAGATGAAGATAGTTCAATGAGTAAAAGCAAAAGCTGCATGCACAAGCAAAGCAAAGTAAGAAATTCATTCACTCCTTCCCATGGGCAGGCAGGTGCTCAGCCATCTCCAGGGAAGCAGGGCTCCGTTACACGTAACAGTTACTTGGGAAGACAAACACCATAATGCCAAATGTCCCCGCTTCCTCCTCCTTCCCTCAGCTTTTATTGCGGAGCATTATGTCATATGGTCTGGAATATCCCCCTGGTGAGTTGGGGTCAGCTGTTCCAGCTGGGTCCCCTTCCCAGCTTCTCACGCATCCCCAACCTACTGGCTTTGATGCTGTGTAAGCTAAAACATCCTCTGTTATCAACACTGTTTTCAGCACAAATCCAAAACATAGCACCATAGGAGCTACTAGGAAGAAAATTAACTCTATCCCAGCCAAAACTAGTACGATATGTTTGAGTCCCCATTAAGAACTCATTCTTCACATCTGCCAGTTAGCCAGTTCTTTATCTGTTTAGTATTGTTTATAAATATTGCAGAATGCTAATTTTAACAACTAGTTTTTCTCAAATGTCAGCAAAAATAAAGTGGCTTCATTTAGAGTTCTCAGAATAATTTCTAGTCTACCTCTAAACTAGCTACTTAAAAAGAACACTTTCCATTTAAAAAAGTACTTACTAGTGACCTAAATTGCATTATGACGATTAATTATTAACTTCTGTATGATTTTAATTTCTTCGATATAATCTGATTTGTTGACTTAACCACATGTAATTTGGTGGGTTTTCCTAATTTCTTTTTTTGAGTATTATGTTAGTTTTCTGGATCTTCCACTTCTTTTTTTTTTAATTGAAATGTCACAATATAATACTGTCTGTGGTTCAGATTTCTGCTGCCAGTGTCATTCCTGTGTACTTAGAAGAAAATAGAGGTAAGGAAGTGATGCTTCTTGCTTGAAGAAGCAGCAGTTTGTCTCAACCTAATACTCATACTTCGTTTATTCTTGTATGAATTAAGTGATTGTATTGTACTAACCTTATATTCAGCTTTATAGAAGGTTATCTCTTTCTCATTCCTGGAGATGGTAATGAAACTTTCTCAGTAGACATGTCTTGTCCTTAGCTCTCAGAAAAAGCAATTCCGTGAATATTTTATTACTTACAGTAGAATTGCAGGGGGTGGAGGTATGTGTGTTTTGACATATGCCCTCCAAATCAATAAAATATTGTGGAGGAAGTAACTCCCCTGAAGCTGTCAGGACTGTTTTAGCAAGGTAGACTCCTAAAGTCACAGCATCAGCTGGACTTCCAAGGGAGCAGGAGCTCAGCTCTGTATAAGCTTGCTGATTGTGCTAATTACTATCCTAGACCTAGAGAATGAAAGCAGCAGCCATTGCAGGGAGAACTTGACTAGGAATCAGAAGTGCTGGGACAGCTGTGATTTACCAGGGAGAGAGAAGAGTGTCAGGACTCTGCAGAAGCTGCCTAACACAGGAAAATTCTTCTAAAGTGACATGAGGAGTTCAGACCAGAATTGTCTGGGAGGAGAGCCTTAGCCATGCTGTGGCAGAGCTGGAAATGATCAGGCACTCAGAGAAGACCTTTTGTTTGGTTGGGTTTTTAATAGGAAAACACTTAGTTATTACAAATTAAACTTCTGCATAAGCTTCTCAACCAAACTGCAGTGAAGAATGTAACTCGAGTTCAAAATGAGAGAATGAGTGGTGGTTGTACGACGAGTTTCGGTAGATAATGTACAGCCATGGCCTCCTTTGTGCCAACTTGGGGCTACACATAGAGTCAAATTTGGAAGCCGACTAAGCTGAAAGCTGTGTTTTCTGCCTCTGGATTAATTTTGAGCTGAATCAGTTCTGTGATCCGTTAGACTTCAGTGGGTACTCTGTAAGTATTCATGTTGGAACGAGAGGGGAGATGGAGGAAGGTTTCCGTAACTTTGTTATGCAGGAGTATGGATTTAGGTTGATTTGAAGTCATTCACGGGACTACATCTTAAACATACAGGGAGAGTAATAATTAAATTTTAATTGCCTTAAGGCTTCAATAAAACATCACAAGAAGCATAGCTAAGGGCCTGAAGGTCCATGTTAAAAATGAGTTTGTGTTTCACAAACGTTCATTGAATTATTGGCAGGATGGGAAGAGAGAATTGTAAAAGCTAACATTAGCCAAGTGAGGTTAACCTCCCTAGGCTGCTTCTACACACAATGGGAAGAGAGAGAAGGTCTGCTAAAGGCTGATAGAACAGAGCTTTTGTGGAGTGCTGATGGGAACGTGGCATTCTCTTTCATGGGTGGGTTTGTGACTTATTTGTGCTAGGATTTAGGGATGCATCGTTTAGTTGCACGAGTTTAAACTCAAGCATTTGTTACAGTAACACTGTGTATAGATATTTTGCAGGTCGCGGAAGGCCGACTGATTACAAAGCCCTTCTCAGGATGCTGTTAGTGCTTTCACTGCAGTGCTTTCAGACTATTAGTAGGTCTCCTGGCCTGATGGCATACTCCCCAGCTCTCCTATCTCTCTCTTGACAGAGAAGTGAAAAAGTTACAGAAACTGAAGATGAAATTAGGAGGAAGTACCTAGGAAAATGGTCATCAAAAAGGCATCTGTTTTGTGTTGCAGTGCTCTGATTGCCTGAAAATATAAACAAAGCATAAGTCTTGACTGTAATGATTTATGCCTTGTATGCAGTTTTTGTTCTGCGGCCAAGTACATTCTGAAGTCTCTCATGCATATTGTGTTCTTTTTCGCTAGGAACTCGATAAAGAGCTTCCAGTGTTAAAACCTTACTTTGTCCAAAAGCCGGAACTTGCTGGGAAGACGGGAACTGGTATGCGAGTCACGTGGTTGGGACATGCCTCGGTTATGGTGGAAATGGATGAACTTATATTTCTTACTGACCCAATCTTCAGCCAGCGAGCTTCCCCTACTCAGCTGGTGGGCCCCAAGCGTTTCCGAGGACCTCCGTGCACAGTAGACCAGCTCCCTAAAATAGATGCAGTCATGATCAGCCATACCCATTATGATCACTTGGACTACAACACTGTAACGAGTCTAAATGAACGCTTCGGGAGTGAGCTACGCTGGTTTGTGCCTCTGGGGCTCTTGGACTGGATGCAGAGATGTGGTTGTGAGAACGTGATTGAACTGGACTGGTGGGAAGAGAACTGCGTCCCTGGCCACGATGCAGTAACTTTTGTTTTCACTCCTTCTCAACATTGGTGCAAAAGGACTGCGACAGATGACAACAAGGTTCTTTGGGGCAGCTGGTCTGTCTTGGGACCTTGGAATAGGTTTTTCTTTTCAGGAGATACTGGATATTGTGTTGCTTTTGAACAGATAGGTAAAAGGTTTGGACCTTTTGATCTCGCAGCCATCCCGATTGGAGCTTATGAGCCAAGGTATGAAAATAAAAGTTTGATCAAAATACATAAATGAAATCATACACATATATCAAAAATACACCCAGAAGTGAAAACTGTAGGTGTTAAAAATATACAATAGAATATAGAGGCAAAAGATGGAAATTGCTGAATGACAAAAAAAAAGCAAAAAAAAAAAAAAAAAAAAGCAGGCAGTAGGCAGTCAGAAGATGGAGTTGAAATGTTTAGGATGCTTGCCTGTGTATGTGTGGTGTTCTTGGAGAGTTTTTTCTTCACTCTTCAGCACAGCAAGGATGTATCAGCTGACTTTCTTCCACAAAAAATGTTGAGTAAAAATCTGGGATTACTTTGTGGCTTTTTTCCTGAAATAGCATCACTTAATCCAGGGCATTCAGATGCCTGCAATTTGCTGTGTTTTTCTCATGCTTCAGTCTTTATATTGGTTTTGCAACTTATCTGGAGATAAAGATGACTTCTTTATAGGGGGACATCTGTTTAAGCATCTGTATCCTACTTACAATGAGGTATCTAAACTTTTAGATGATAACATTCATAATGCTGGAAGGAAAACATGTATAGGCTGTGAAAGAAAGATAGGAATCTCAATAGCGTGGCAAAATCTGGTATCTTTCAAGAATTGCCAGGTACTCTCTTCCGCTTTACCACCATTTCCTTAGACTATCTTCTCAAGCACACACTTTGGCATGCACTGCTAGCATGAAATTTTTTCAGGTGTGGATTTAAATCCGTGGCCTTAATGCCTGAAGGCACCAGTAATATGTCTTATACTAATAAAAATACCGGTAAGAAAAAAATGAATCTGAAAAGGAGAGTGAAATATATGATCTGCTGTTCTGTGGGTGTGTTGGTATATTCCAGCTTGTTGATTTTGAGTTTTCTGTATGTTGTTCAGACATAACATGCTCCATAATTTTTTGGTTAGGTGAGTGGGGTTTTTTGGGGTGGGTTTTTTTGTATTAAGATTCTTTGCAACTTACCCAATGAAAGCAAAGAAATCTTGCACTGAATTAGGTGACACAAAAGATTTACTTTTGTGTTTTGGTAGGTGGTTTATGAAATACCAGCATGTGGATCCTGAAGAAGCAGTAAGAATCCATATCGATGTTCAAGCAAAGAAGTCTGTGGCAATTCATTGGGGGACCTTTGCTTTAGCAAATGAGGTAAATTTCAACACTCTACATGAGTTCACGTTTTTTGAGTGCACAGTCATTAATGAGGCTTTGCTCATGCAGTTTAACCTATGTGTCTCTAGATGTATACTTAAAATGTAAACTTCGTATGAATGAAAAGTTGTTACTATTTGTACTGCTGTCCAAAACAATGCTTAGCTTTTCATAGCCGTGGAAATATTTTATGTAATTAAGATTAATTTGAAAGTACAGAGTTATTGAAAGAAAGTAGAGAATTTCTGATATCTGAAAGCTGAGGAACGTGAAAGGTGGCGACATTTATGCAATAATAAAAGTAAACTCAGCAGTGCATCACTTGGAGACAATAATTGCATGCCCGTAGGTCAATAATCTTTTAATCATGGCTAGTCTAGTAAATAAATAGAATAATGTTTTTAATTGTTGATTCATAGTTAAGTACCAGCAAGAATATGAAAAACTGAATTATTCTGAGTTGTTTTTGTTTATTTTGTTCTCCCCCCTCCCCAGCTCTAAAAGAAGGTTACCTAGGTACCTTCAAAGTGACTAAAAATGCAGTGAAAGGGAAGTAACTACGTCTACTTTGGCACACTTTGTCTAGTAGCTGTTATTCAGCTTTGTCTTTCCATCAGTTGCACGACTTCATCACGTAATTCAGTCGTGATGCTACCTAGGTTTACCTGATAAATCACGTTTTCTTTAACTTGGATATAACTTTCTATCCATGATGCTTCCAATAAGCTGTGTCACTAGTGCCCACGGTACAAATGCTACTATGTATTTAGAAGCACCAAAAAAAAAAAAAAGTATAATTTCTCCCTGCCGATGCCTTTTTCTGAAACGTTAACAAAATACTGAGGCAGCTGCGGGGGGGCTCCGCCGAAACCAGGCGCGGTTTCCACACGGCGAGGCGGGCAGCGCTGTGTTACTGAACGAGGGACAGCGCCCCCTGCTGGCCGGGAGCGCCACTCCAACCGCCTCGCTGCTCCGCGGGCATCTAGCCCAATAGGCGGCAGATGCCCGAATTTTGGATGGCAGGTTGTGCCTTGCTGGTTACTCTAAAACTGTAAATTGCCATTCTTATCGTTTAAAAACGAAACCAAACATTACATTTGACAAATATCCTCCTCGCCACGCCCCGACCCCCCGTTTTAGATCATGTTTAAAATTTAAACCATTTCTTGTTTAGAGCAGTGATACGCTTTTTTTCCCTCAAATGCTGCAATGGTATCTTTTCCCTCATGTTATTCTTATTTTTCCAGTATTACTTGGATCCTCCAGTTAAACTGAACGAAGCTCTTGAAAGATACGGCTTGAAAAAAGATGACTTCTTTGTCTTAAACCACGGAGAATCACGGGACTTGAGTACAAACGATGGGTTTGAGTAATGAAACGGTAGCATTTCCTTATAAGCCCCGTTTGATTTGAACTAGCAATTAATGTTACAAATATTAATATGATCAACTTACAAAGTAGTTTTTTTGGAGTGAATTAGCTTTTTAGATGCCAGGTTTGTCAGTTTCAGAACTAAAACTTGCATACCAATTTCACGATAAATTTTGCTAGTTATATTGTTTATAAATTTTGAGGTGATCTAAAAACTGGTTAATATATAAGGTATTGTCTGGGAATAACTTGCAGTTTCAGCTCTATGTACACTGATAAATTACTGGGGGTTTTAAAAACTTTTCATCTTACCTGCAGCAGCAATAATAACCTCAGCACAGGACATATTCTTAGAATTAATGGCTGACTTGAATTAGTCATTGTTAGAATGTCATCTCCCAGTTGTTAGTCGTTAGTCTTCAGGTTCTGCCCTGCACTTCGATAGCTTCACTGTGTGTTTTCTGGGGTGGAGTCTTCCAGTACAGCTGCGTTGTTAAAGCACAAGCACGGTAAATTAATTACTTTACTGAGTGCTTCTACATTTTCATATATTGATGAACCACAAAAGCTGAATTTTACAATGATCTAAAGAACTGTGCCTTTTAAAGAGAGATAATTTAATATTGCATCATTGATGTGTAAAACTTACTGCTGGCCAGAGTATCTGCACACTTTCGTTGGTTTGCCAATGTTTTTAAGTTAGGCCTGAATGTGTCTAAAATAACTTTGTCAAATGCAGTCCATGACATGGAAGAATCCCTTAATGGCACTTCTCTTTGCATTGACTTAGCCTATTACTAAGTAATTTTATTTTTTTTTTTTATTGTTTAGTGAAAAGTCTTAAGCAAGGGCTGTTGTATTTTTTCTTGTAGCTTCCCTCCAATTTTAAAGTTGAATGAGAGATTAAACCTTGTTAAGTATTGTAAAACTTGGCTAAATGTATCTGTATCAAATTGCCATGCTAATTTACAGAATTAAAGCCTATTGTTGCCAATAAAAAGGGTTGTTATTCTCCTTCATAGTTAATTGAAAATATTTTTTGGTTAATTACTTGTTTTGATCTATGGGGTATGTGTATTTTTTTCGCTCTTGCTGTGCATTACGTTTTATGATCATACTCCATGAAGATAAATAAAAAGACACATTATTTGCCTGCAGTTTAAAGACATGAATTTCTGGCAGCTCATTAAAACCAGTTAATGAGATTTCATGCTAGGAGCAAACTGAAGTAATCTTTTAGCTGTTGACATCTCTTAAAAATGTATATTGGGAAGTCCTAGAAGTCTTGTAGATCTCAGTGCCAACAAAGCCAAGATCAGTTAGTCCAACTTTGTGCTGAAGAAGGGTTCTGGAACAGAGGATTACACTTAAATATAAGAAAAAGTAGCTTATATTACTTTGGTGGGATTCATGTAGAATTATTTAGGCTGGAAAAGACCTTTGAGATCATCAAGTTCCAGCCATTAATCCAGCACTGTCATGTCCACCACTAAACCATGCCCCTAACCACTGTATCTACACGCTTTTTAAATGCCTCCAGGAATGGCGATTCCACCACCTCCCTGGGCAGCCTGTTCCAATGATTGGCAGCCCTTTCAGGGAAGAAATTTTTCCTAATATCTAACCTCAACCTACTCTGGCGCAACTTGAGGCCATTTCCTCTTGTCCTGTCTCTTGTTACCTGGGAGAAGAGACCGACCCCCACCTGCCTACAGCCTCCTGTCAGGGAGCTGCAGAGAGCAGTAAGGTCCCCGCTGAGCCCCCTCCTCTCCAGGCTGAACAGCCCCAGGTCCCCCAGCTGCTCCTCACCAGACTTGTGCCCCGGACCCTTCACCAGCTGCGTTGCCCCTCTCTGGACACGCTCCAGCCCCTCAACGTCCCTCCTGAAGTGAGGGGCCCAAAGCTGAACCCCGTGTTCGAGGTGCGGCCTCACCAGTGCCCAGTGCGGGGGGACGGTCACTGCCCTGGCCCTGCTGGCCACACTGTTTCAGATACCAGCCAGGACACTGCTGGCCTTCTGCCCCCCCCGGGCACACGGCTGGCTCCTGCCCAGGGCTGTCACCCAGCCCCCCCAGGCCCTTCCCCCCAGGCAGTTCCCAGCCCCCTGCCCCAGCCCGTCGCTGCGCGGGGCTGGTGTGACCCAGGGGCAGGACCCGGCACTGAGCCCTGTTGAACCTCCTACAAGTGGCCTCGGCCCATCGGCCCGGCCTGCCCAGCCCCCTCTGCAGAGCCCCCTGCCCTCCCGCAGGTCAGCACTGCCCCCAGCTCGGTGTCACCTGCAAACCGACCGAGGGTGCACTCCGTCCCCTCGTCCAGATCGTTGATGAAGACATTAAACAGGGCTGGCCCCAGCACGGAGCCCTGAGCAGCACCTGTGACCAGCCGCCAGCAGCATGTAACCCCGTTCCCCACCACTCGTTGGGTATTTGACAAACATCAAGATTTCTTTATTTGAAAAGGTAATTCTAGTATGGTCTAAGTGTGTTCACCATAATTTGTACAAAAATGGTTTAAAACTACTCTCAGTTGTTCAATGTTGATTTTTGGGAGGGCCTTTCAGGTGAAGCCTCTATTGGGCCTTGTATTTACAGAACAGCTTCAATAACAATTGGGATAAAACAACGCATATACATGTTCATAATATTTTGGAGGACACCAAGCTGCAGGATGTTTTGAGTACTTTACTTTGAAGGATGTGATTAAAACTGAATATTTTTTGGGTTTTTTTTAGTTTTCAAAATCATCAATAGACTATTCAGTAAAATTCTGTACTTTAGAAAGAAAGAATGGAACTAAAATACAGAATACCTAGATAAGCAGCCATACAGCAGAGAAATATTGAAGAGGATCAGAGACTAAACGTCAGTAATGGCATAAGTTTTGTTGTGGATCTATTAATTCACACCATTTGTATGCAGAATGGTGACTGTTACACTTTGCTTGGTGCTGGAAAGATTCAGTCTAGGGTGGGGTGGGGTAAAATAATTCGACACATTTGCATGAAGACTCTTTGGAGAGTTTTGCATCATTTGAAAATATCTCAACAGCAGTGTTCTATGAAGAAAGCATTTAAATATAGGTCTTTCTAGACCAGTAAAAGACGACTGAGACAACAATGTAAAAAGCTTTCATGTGCTTTTAGAAAAGGGGAGAACGGTCACTTGTTTCTGTCAGATATCAAAGGATAAGGGATCAACTTTAATTATCAAAAAGATATCTGAATAACTTATTTTTAGGTTGGAGAACATGGAGAAGGACATCTAGAATCTCTGTTGCTGAGCTTAAGAAAACACCTATCTATCAGATACACCTGGAACAGACCAGATGAAGTTCTTGTCACAAGAGAATAAAGGCAGAAAAAAATTAAACTAAAGAAGTGGCAAAACATTAAGTGATTGTAATCTAACTTGCTTATTACAAAATTAACTTGGTTTTAGAGCAGTGGGAAGGAGAAAGGGAAGTTACTGTCGATGCAGCAATTGTCAGGGGTCTGACTGGGAATCATGCCAGCTTCTGCCTTAATTGTATTCCTGATGAGTTAAAACTACCTATGCAGATAAACTAGATACATGTAGCCTTGCCCCTGTATTGATCAGGACATAGATATGTGTATTTTCAAGGTCACATTTTTCTTGCACTTCTAGCTAATTGCAAAGGCACCTGCTGAGAATAAATATCTATTGAATTACAGAAAGAGAAGACAGTACTATTCAGAGCAGAGTGAGTATATTAACTTAGAAAGATGAAGCATCTGGTAACAGTTCAAGTAATACAGCTCTCTTAAAAATGGTACAAAGTGAAAAACTTATTTTCTAGCCTTTACAGCTGACACTTTTTCACTCTCTCCGATGCGGTGTTCAGGAAGTTTCAGTAGTCTCATTTTAAATATGAAGTGTTTGCTAGTACGTTTCATGTTCATCAGTGAAACATCCTTCAGGTTCTTTCACAATGACATTTATATGTGCTCCACTTCATTTCTGAATTAACACTGGATTGATGACACAAGCTCTACGGGGACTAACTCAACAGGAGCACTTGTTTTGGTGATGTTCCAGTTGCAGAGAAAAGAGTAGCGCTCTCCAAGGAAAGCAGCCTCAAGGACTACCCAGAGAACAGGAAGCTTTTGTAAAAACATGTATGATACTGCTCTTGTAGACTTTTTAACAAAGATGAGAATGTTGAATTGCAGTTGCAGATAATCTTTGACTTAAAATACTTAGAAAAATATGCATGCTTTCCTTAAAGTGACAATGTTAAAAAAAGATAAAATTCTTGCAATTATTTTTCAAGTGTAGAAACCTTGCACAGTTGTGGTTAACTGCACTGCAGTTTGGCTAAATGCAATGGATATACTAAGCACATGAGAATGTCATTTCAGAATATATTTCATGCAGGTAAGGTGAACAAAACAGGGTGGGTAACCTTAATATGCAGTTTTCGTTGAAAATACTAATTTTGTAGGAATCCAATGATAGTTTGGTATTATTTTTATTTAATATTTTCTAGGATTTGCCAGCACCCATTTAGTAGTTATCAGATTAAAAAAAGTAAATGCCTAATCTCTAATTGCTAAATCTTTAATGCTCCATTCTGTAGAGATATTTATTCAACAGCTGTAAATATTTAAGGCAACAAAAATTCTTTGACATCGAGAAGAATATTTTGATTCACTTCACTCACCCATTTGAAATGGTCAGTGCATGTATGAAAGTCTTCATGTTTTAAACTATTCCTCCCCCTCTGGTACAGGTACCAGCTGTACAGTGGTATTTCAGTACTGATTAAGCTACTGCTTTTGTCTTGCTCATAAAAAAATGTTACGCTTTCTATATTAAATACATTGCATTCTCTTTTGTAGTAACTGGTTTGTGCCTAATAATATGGTGCTATCCAGTATTTTTTTGGTTGTTTTATTGTTTGCTTGTTGGGTTTTTTTTTTTTAATCACAGCATTCTTAAGATCAGGTATTTTCATTAGGTCAGTCTCTTTTTAAAAAAAAACACTACTGTGTTAATAATCTCACAACTTGCTCTTTCACTTCTGTATCAGGGTGATGCAACAAAGATGCCAGTTTCTGAGTGAATGGGGCAGAGTCCCTGCAGAGTATGAAGAAAATTGAATCTTCACTGTACTGGTCCTGAATCATGGTGCCATCTTCATTGTTCACGTTCTTTTTCAAGTTTGCTGCAAATGCCAGGGCTCTAAGCAGAATATCTCTGTGTGTACAATTGCCAAAAAGTAACAGCAATGATGGCACCTAGGGCATTCAAGAAATAATCCACACTTAAGCACCAGCAGTAAGTACACATAACTAAATCTAACTAAAAAGTAATATATTAAAATCCACACCTCCACCATATAAAAGAGAAACCCTATAAAATACCAGAACTCCATATGCTGTGAAAGCATGCCAGAAACTTGCACAGCATGCATGTTTCCTCTGTAGAAAAGACTGGCGTGTGCCTTACAGGATAATAAATGCTTTGTACTTTCAATCTCCAAAATGTGGTTGTCTGGAAAATTCCTATTTGGAAGAGAGGGTCTGCTTTCTTTCTCAGTAACATTGCTTTTGCCCTTTGCAGTGATCTGAATGTTTTTATGTTAGCATATCTCATTTAACAGAGAAGTGAGTATTTAGCTACACTAATTTTGTTTCAATAATGAAAAGTCAGCAGTGGCAAACAGCTCAAAAATAAAAGCCACTGCATGTTTTAAGAAACTTACTCTGGGGAGGAGGATGTAGCACTATTCCAGTCCCTGACTCTGTTTTGGCGTGAGGAAAGGACACAACTGAAATAAACCTGTGTGCCAAGGCCAGCAATAACAAATGTCAGATAAAGTTCTCCACAAAGACACAAGTAAATGCACCGGGAAAGTTCACTTACAGTGCTTAGAGACAACAGTTTTATAGCTGCATTTGAGTAAAGGGGTGGGGATTTCAGTGGAATTTGGTTGTCCTGGGTACAATATGTCAGCTATAGAAACAGCTGTTGAGAAGGATCTTTTACAATACTGGCTGTATTTGATGTCTGTACCTGGTCTTCGATCGATCTGTATACTGACTGCATGTCTGGAAATGAGGTTTTGGGTACCTTAGATACAAAACTTCATGGTACTACCCCTTTGGTAGAAAGGAAAGGTGAGAACAGGCTTCTGCAAGCTGTCACTGATTATCTGGAATGGTACACAGGAAGTACGACCGACTGTCTTCAAGTGCATAGTCTCTGTGACGCTCCCTCTGCAAATTAGAGTACCTGTATCACACCACACTCCGCAAGAAAGCTAGCCTTTCAAAGAAACACACTTCTGGCTACTGATTTTAACCAGCTACTGCCAAAACTTTTACTCTGGAGTTGCATATGTGCTTCTAATACATTACAATTCTTCTAATGCATGCACAGATCTACACACATACACACGTATAAATGCTAAAAATACAATGAAACAGTAAGAATCTTACTTGAGCTCTGAGAAGATGTCTTGTCATGGCTGGGTTTGCAGATAAGTTCACAAGTACTTTCAAAACTTGAATCTGAAATAAGGAACATACAAATTCATTGCAAGCTCCAAAACCAGTAAATACAGCAGTAATGGGCATAAATAATGTTGGTGTTGACTTGGAGAGGGAAAGGTAGAATGGGTCAACTAACATCTTGAGTTGTGCTCTTCAGTCTTTGGTACAGATATAGGAAAAACCAGAGCTGACGGAGTCACTAGCATGTATGTGCTAAGTATAGGCATTTTAGAAGTGAATTCAGTTTGACTTAAGCATCAAAACAAGGCAAGATCTATCAACAACTAACAGCAGGCAAAACACTGAATATTTTTAAAATATACAAAGGCTGGTTAAGTACTGTATTTAAAATGCAATCAGAAGCGTACGCAAATACACCTTTGTACTTTCCTGGACCTTGTGACACTAATCTTTTAGCTAAACACTGGGAAAAGGCCAACGGCTACTGACTGTGCTTAAGTAGGCCTGCTAAGTTTTGTGGAAATTCGTGTTTTGGAAAACTGCTTTTGATCTGATAGAGCAACTGAGTACATTGATTGTGATGGTACTGTGACACCTTGAATAAACACTGAATTTGGTCCCTATCTGAAGCTTTTATCTTCTTTCGATATTACAATAATTCACAAATAAGCACAATTTCCCACTGCAGTCACTAAGGTTCCAAGAGATGTAATGAGGGTACATACAAGCATAAGGGTACAGAAATCCCTAGCTTAGGTTATCACTGCTTGGCATGTTTCCCTAGAGATCATGCATCAGTGAAGCCTTTCACATGCAGATTCTTCTTGCCCTGTGATGCAGTAGCAATGTTTAGTGGGCAGAAGAGAATTCTGGAGTTGCTATAGCAAAGGCATAGGACAATAGCAGTGCATACAGCACTGCTCTGGTAGAGCTCTAGCCCAATAGTTCTGCTATCAGCATTCCCTTCCTCCCCTTCTTCCGAATTTACATTGAGAAAATAATATAGAACTGTATTTTTGGATATTATGTGCTATCTGCTATGATTAATGAATATTTGGTTTTCTAAGCACAATCTAAATGGTTTTACAAAAACAGTAAAAGGGAGGCAAGTAAAGCAGCTCATAAATGGCTCATTAACAATATACTCCCCAGTACCTGTGTCCTTTCAGTTCCTTCTGAAAGCAAATGAAGAAAGCATGGAATTGAGTTTATCATCTTATGATGGTAGTCACTGGTAACAGACATATTTGTCAACAATCTGAGTCCAGCTAGCTGCAGTTCAGAGTTCAGGGGAGCTGACTCAATGCTCCTACAAACTTGTGTTATGTATACCTGGGGAAAAAGGAAGGGGATAAAAAGAGAAGACATCTTTTGATACAAGCATATTTTCTATTCACAAATAGTATCAGTTGCCTAGCTACAGTAGCATAAATACCTCTTGCTGGCCAAATACATAACCTGGAAACAAGTCCTTTTTTGTTTTGTTCTGAATATATCCAAACATTCTATCAGCATGATAGAAGCAGACGTTACAGTTACGCTCACTAAACTTCCTGAATAATAAATTGCTCTGAAAACCCAAACTGCTTGGACCCCATCTTGGAAGTGCCACAGTTGCTTTAAGGAGTTATTTAAACAATCACTTACAGCAACTAATATCTTCTCAAATGCTGATAACAAGCTAAGGACAAGTCTTCTTCCAACCATGTGGTCCATTCACTGGAGTGCTCCTCAGCAACAGTGATGACAATTTACATTAACAACTATTATTTACCTAATTTTCTTCTGGATGATAGTATACAACAAGTCTTGGAGTTCTAACTAAGAAAAAAAATTACTTTGCCTTCACTACAGGAGTTTTCTACCTTCTTGCTGTTGGCAAGCACTACTTTAAAAAAAGTTGCTCAGTACTAAAGATGCTGCAAACCACCATGTACAGTCAAACTGTGTTTTTATCAAGCTAAGGAAAAACTACTGAAAAACTAGTAAAAAACTTCAAATCTTTATCAGCTTGCTGCTTGGACACTTCTTCATCTATTGATTAATCTGACAACGTCAGAAGTGGATGCTTTTTTGATGGTTGGTCATTTCACATCCATAGTATCTACTGAACAGCAGGACTTGTTACTATTTTTACACACTATTCTTTTAAGATGGAACTATCACCCTGCAAACTTGGTCTCATACAAATCCAGGGGATCAGCTACTGTTTTCTTCTCTCTTGCCTAAGGAGTCATGCTAAGTTCAGTCTGCAATCCATCCTATTAAACAACCACTGCTGATGTTCTAGATACATTTGGAAATCATCTTGCCTCACCTAATTTTACTATAAACTTAGCAGCACAATCTCTGTTTAATAGCATGTGGTGAAAGCTAAACACAAACTGCCTAGTTTCCCAGTAGTCTTAAAAAAAAAAGCCAGTGCCAGTGATGCAATGCATTGTTAAGTTACCCTTTTGGCCTTGGGACACACAGATAATCCAGATCTGCTGACTTGTATGTCTAACTTCAAAACATCTTGGCATCCTGGCTTGTATTTAACAAATATGCTGAAAACCCTGTACTGTCCTCTGTGTCTCAATTACTTTGATTTTTCCCTTTAAGAAACTTACCTGTATCTCTTCCTGATTTTTAATATTCATACTCAAATTATTAAGTGCATTTAATGCTTTTTCTTTAACTTTGGGAACACAATCTGAAAGCATCCTTCCAATAATAGAAAGGCCATCCAAATTTCGGATTATATCCTGAAATACAGAACAGATACTAGTAAGACTTTTAAAAATTTAAATGCTAAAGGCTTTCCTCAAAGTTTCCATCTTAGTGCAAACCAAATGTGCAAATGAAGACTTCCCTAATGGACTACTCTGTTTAAAGACAGAGCGTTAGCAGACATTGCTTTATTGCTCCCACTGAAATTAAGAATAATCCTGCTTAGGGCCGAAGAATTATTTGACAATAGCACAACACCTTTGCTTTTCAAATCTGGCCTGCAAAGCATGCTTAAAACATTTTAGATTATAAAGAATCAAAGGTAATTATTGCATAAAGATTTTACAGAACAGCTGAGCCAGGTCAGAGTACTTAAAGGTCCTGACTGAACAGAACAGAATTTCAAGATGCATCTTTATATTATTACGTTAGAAGTTCTAAAACTTTATCTTTCTGTTCCATTACACCTGATTTTATTTTTTTTAAATCTTTCCCACAGATTCTAACCATCACTGAAAAAGCACATGTACTGTTTTCTAGAAAATGAAAAATGGGCCAACAGGCCTTGGGATTCAGTTATATTCTGCTCTGATTTATACTAAGAAAACAGTTTTGAGAAGCGAGAATACACAACTGTCATAAGTACCATACAAAAGAAAAAAAAAAAAAAGAAAAAAAAAGGTGGAACCCTGGATGCTGAACATTTACAAAGGCATGAAAATCTGCATCCAGGTCAAAGTTTTTCTGCATCATATTTCCAACTGATTTGAAAAGACCTGGATAGTTGGAAAGTTGCTAAGACGTACACAGCATACAACTTTGTAAAGATAACATATTTTAAATTATCTCAGTAAATTTCTGATCCTGAAAGTTTTGACCCTTCCCCAATTCAACCCTTTCATTAGCATACAAAACTGTAAGCAACAAAAGATAGGCTTACAGCACTTTTAAAATATAGAACTCTGTACAGACTTTTAAGTTGTACAAACATTAAGCTTAGATAAATTATATGAAGCTGGTAAATTATACAATTTGGGCTAGCAGAAATTAAGGCATAGACATAAAGAAGATTTTAGAGCACAAGCTATCCTAGCTCTCAGTCCTGCGTCACTCTTCGGCAAAACAGCAACTCTCATCTTCCATACTGACCAGTATCTAAACACTGTTGTTTTCTACAGAACAATACTTACTTGATTTACAGAGAAGGCAGCACTGTTGCTGAGAGTAATTAAAGCTTGCTCTTGAATTAATGGATCATCTGTGGCCTGGAGCAAATGAATAAGTTTCTGTAAAGCATCCGCATCCATGGTATGGGTTGATGCTAGAGGACTGTTGTCTGTCAGTGTTTGAGAATGAAATACTTGATACAAGTTTGAGACATTTCACTTAGTTATCACTTAACATTTTTTACAAAGCTGAGGTTTAGCTCTCAGTTGTAGGATGCATTGTTCCAAGTTTGATTGTATCCAACCATTGTATCAGAAGACTGTGTTTTACAACAGCAAGCCTTCCATCCTTTTCCCTGAGTCCTCTGACTACCTCTTTTCAAAATAGAAAATAAAAGGAATACATAACAGCTTGAGGTACATTACTCTTTGGCTAACCAACAGCAAATCGCCCCTTCAAAGTCATTAGGAATATTCACCAAATACGTTAACATCTTTCATTGCGTTCCCTGAAATGAAATGTGGAAATCTGATTGGACACTGTAGGAAAACAAGACTTCTGACTTGCAGACTACCACTTCAGAAATTACGATAATGACATTTTGCTAGTACCCTGAGGTCCTTTGACAAAATAACAGCCACAGTGTTAAGAACACTGCCAATCATGGCATGACTCAAGTAACTGAAGCAGGCTGTTTGAGTCAGGATGATGTTATGGAGTACCTGGCTTTTATAACGGGGTGACACAAATACCATCAAAGACCATTTTCCACCAGGTTAGAGGCAGAACTATTTAACTAGCTGCAAAGCCTGAAAACCCAACCTATGACTATTGAACTAGTCATAGATGATGAGAGATTACTTTTGAGAAGCTAACCAGTCCTTTATAATTCCACATATTTGCTGCCACCATCTCACCAGGCAAACACCATAGTATTCTTGGGGAAAGGGGAAGAAAAAGAAAGAAGAGGTCAACATTATTTATGATATTGAAAGAGCCAGCTAGAAAAACAAAATCTTATTTTTTATCCTTATCTTCATCTAAACACTTTTTGTAGCTGTAAATTATGGGGGGGGGGGGGGGCACAAACAACTTTAATAACAGAAAATCGGCCCATTAAGGAAATATACTGAATGGACGTATGCTTTTGGGAGTTGAAAACAATAAACCAGGCCTCTCTAAATACCAAACGTGCTCTGGAGTCCTCTGGGAAGGCCGCAC
This sequence comes from Falco rusticolus, assembly GCF_015220075.1. NCBI lineage: Eukaryota > Metazoa > Chordata > Aves > Falconiformes > Falconidae > Falco > Falco rusticolus. The sequence goes on from NC_051191.1 coordinate 16,601,794, forward strand.
GGCCACCCGAGGGCCGCCAAGCCGTGCTGTTGCTCCCCCTCCCGCCGGGCGCAGGCCTGCTCCGAGCCCGCCGGCCGGCAGCGGCCCGGGCCGCGCTCCAGAGCCGGGCCTGGGGACGGCCGGAGCCGGGGCCGCCTCCCGCCTCCCCGGCGCATCGGAGAGGCCGAGCCCCGAAACGCCGTCCCCGCCCGGCCGTCCCCTCACCTGACGGCGGGCCCCGGGCGGCCCCGGCCGCAGCCCGCTGTCCCCGCCGGCCGCCCGCCACCAGCCGCCAGAGGCAGTAGCAGGCGCCCGCCCCCAGCACGGCGGCCGCCACCCTCAGGGCCGCCCGCTCGCCCATTTCCCGCCGCCGCCGCCGCCCGCCCGCGGAAGCTGCCGCCCCATCCGGCCCGGCCGCGCCGGCCCCCTCCCCTGCCGCACCGGGCCGAGGCCCTGCGGCTCTGCCCTGAGTCCGAGTCTGGGAGGCCCCCAGCCTGCGACCCGCAAACGACGCCATGCGGGTTTTCTTCTAGGGGGAAAAGCAGCAAAGCGCGGCCTCAGGGCAGCCTGGCCACCTGCACCGCGTACCGACACAGGCTGCACCTTTGGGAAGGCTGCTGCAGCCGGGTACCACAGAGGAAAATAAAACCGCACTTTAGAGCTACTAAGCTGTTTATAAAGACGTTAATTAGACCCCACACAACCCACCACCACCCCACCCCACCCCCAAATCTATTTAAAGTTTAAAAATAATACAGCAATATATTAAGAATACATATGCTGAAAACATTTGCCCCAAGTGGTATACATACCTGCTGGCCAGATCTGCTAGTGCTATCGGTGCTCGGTGGCTTTAAATACTAACTCAAGGCCATGGTTTCTCAGCTGCCACCTTAGAATCACAGGGGCCCTCCAAGAGACGGCTGGTCGTCAGCCTGGACCCCAATAGAACCACAGACTCCCACGGTAGCACCTGTGGGGGGGAAGGCACCCGCCACCCCGTGACGGGTCCCCCTTACCCCTCAGTAGTGCTCTGGTAACTCCTCTGGGGCATGTTTTTGTTCCGCTCCTTTTGTTGATAGCTTGTTTCAGACAGTTTATGAAAACTTATAAAAACCGAAATAAGGTGGAATGAGGCAATTCTGCTTCTTAATCCATATTTAAACTCAAATGATGACTGAAATGAAGGCAAATGCAGGGAACTACGTTGGCACCTTGGCTAGATCTGCTTAAGTTCCTCAGTTTTAATTACAGAAGTACCTGTAGATTTCAGCTGGGTACATCCCTCCTTTTTGAGTGCTGCAGTTGCAATCTGTAGTATTTAATGGCCCATCGAAGGTAAAGGTAGCAGTTGTAATAAGTAACTAAGGGTAATTTGCTGATCAATCAAGTTAAGCAAGAGGAACGAACCCATTGTGGTGGTCTTGAGAACTTCCTGTTTAACAAGAAGAGACATGTCCACAACGTTATGTTGCTACACCAAACATGGGAACGTCCTGTTTGACAAGAAACCACGATAACAGAAGAAGCAGAGGGGCGTACTGAAGATGTCAGAAACGACCTCGGTGAAGATAAAAAGAGCTGCTCAGCTTGCTTGAATTTGCGAGCCTTAGGTGGAGCTGCGATGCCCTGGCCACCCAGCGCGCTGTTTTTGCTTTCCTGCCTTAATAAATATTTAGTGAATTTATTTGGACTCAAATTTATTTCAATTTAACCATAACAAATTTGGTGCCGTGACTCAGATCCAGGCAGCCGACTTCGAATTCAACTCTGGGAGGGCGCCCCACCTTCGGATGGTCCCGGAGGAGATTCCGACTTAGCTCACCTGGATTTTCCGAACTGAGATAGGAAAGCAAAGAGAAAGGAGATACTGCAGTTCCCTGTAATTTTTGTGCACGAAGAACCGGACGAAGACTCGGGAGGGAGGGAGTATATTGTGGTTCCGTTCGGTCGGGGGTTGGGTACCCGGAGTGCGAGTGACTGAGACGTCCACTGGACTTAGTAGTCCACCGGGCGAAGTGAGTGTGGACCTCCTTGTAGTGCGGTCCCCATTGTCCGCGAGGGCGTGGGCCACGAACGGAGGGAAGTGAGTGAATTTTGAGTGAAAGAAGGCACTCTCGGAAGATGGGACAGAAGAAGAGTAAGGCTTCTGGTTCCATGCAGGAGATAACGGGGGGGAGTGGGGGGGTGGGGGGTGGGCTCCCCGATATACCCCAAGATAGCCTGTTAGGCCCAATGATTCGATATTGGGATAGTTCCCCTTCTCGGATAGGGAAGTCCAAGGAGAAATGGGTCTATTATTGTATGGAAGTATGGGGAGGAAAACAGATAAGAAAAGGTTTATACTGGCCAATTCATGGATCCTTAGAGGACTGGATTTGTCAACAATTAAATATATATGTTAACCACAAGCGACCATTCAATAAGGAGGAGAGTGAATATGCCTTTTTATGGATCCTGGGCACGGTTCAGACTGCTGATTTGTTTCCATTAAAAGAAAAGAAGAATGATAAAAAGAAAAAGTGGGATGTAGACAAGCCACCTATGTCTCCTCCACCCTGTTTTACCTCCTCCACCACCACAAAACCCTGAGCAAGATACTTCCCCCACAGCTCCCTCAGAACCTGAGGAGGAAGTTCCTCCTATTAATCGGAGAATGACTAGAAGTCAGACTAGAGAAAGAAGGGAGGAAAATTTATTGTATCCACTGAGGGAGACTGCTATGGGACGACCACAACCCGGGGTTGGATTTGTATCTGTACCCCTCAACTCTGGGGATGTGCGGGAATTTAAGAAAGAAATGGGACACTTGTTAAAGGACCCATTAGGGGTGGCAGAACGTTTTGATCAGTTTCTCGGGTCTAACATTTATACTTGGGATGAAATGGGATCTATTTTAAAGATCTTGTTCACAAGTGAAGAATGAGGAATGATCAGAATGGCAGGCATGAGACATTGGGATCAGAGACATCAGCATGGTCCTGCCAGAAATGTAAAATGGCCCTTACAGCAGCCCAACTGGGACAATCAAGACCCCGCACATAGAAAGAACATGGTTGATCTCTGGGATATGATAATTCAGGGAATCAGGGATTCTGTACCCAGAGGGCAAAATATTAATAAGGCCTTTAATGAACAACAGAAAAAGAATGAAACCCCTACCAAATGGCTGGAAAGGTTGAGAAGGAGTTTTCAGCTATATTCTGGATTAGACCTCGACAGTCAAGTGGTTCAAGCCCCGCTGCAAACTCAATTTGTGGCTAAATCTTGGATAGATACAAGGAAAAAGTTAGAGAAAGTAGAAGATTGGCAGGAAAAAGGGTTAGATGAATTACTACGAGAAGCCCAAAAAGTGTATGTGAGAAGGGAAGAAGAGAGTCAGAAGAAACAGGCCAGAATCTTGGTGGCAGCTGTAAGGGAAGGACAAAGTCAGGGCAGGAGAGGAGAAAAACCCTAAAGGAAAGAGACCCTAAAGGAAAGAGATTTGGCTCACAGGACGTAGAGCGTTTTTATTGTCGCAAGAGGGGACACCTGCAGAGAAATTGTCGGAAAAGGATGATGGATGAAAAAATATTTAAGGAGGATTAGGGGGGTCAGGGGTTCTATTTGCTGGGAACCCCTAAGGTTACCGAGTCCTTGATAAAATTGAAGTTGGGTCCTCAGCATGAAGTGTTCGAGTTCCTCATGGATTCAGGCGCTGAAAGATCAACAGTCCAAAAGTTACCAGCTAGATGTGTTGAATCAAAAGATAAACTTCAAGTAATTGCTGCTAAGGGAGAACCTTTCAAAGTGCCCCTGATAAGGAATGTAACAATAGACGCTCCAAATAAATATGGAGTGGGAACATTCTTATTGGTCCCAGAAGCTGAGTATAACCTACTGGGGCGAGACCTGATGGTAGAATTAGGAATTAATTTGGAAGTAGATCAAGCAAAATTAAAAGTAAGATTATGCTTATTAACCACGGAAGATGAAGCCAGGACTAATCCAGAAACTTGGTATAGCCCAGGGTCGACGGGAAAATTAAATATCAAACCGATCACGGTCTCCATAAAAGACCCAGACCAGCCAATTAGGATAAAACAGTATCCCATCTCTAGAGAGGGGAGAGAAGGGGTGCAGCCAGTAATTGAGAGACTTTTAGCCCAAGGGCTTTTGGAACCCTGTATGTCTCCCCACAATACTCCCATATTGCCTGTAAAGAAGCCGGATGGGTCTTATCGCTTAGTAAAAGATCTGAGAGCTGTAAATAAACGAACCGTTACTCGGTTCCCTGTGGTGGCTAACCCTCACACTATACTTAACCAGTTAAGTCCAGATTATAAATGGTATAGTATTATAGATTTAAAAGATGCTTTTTGGGCTTGTACCTTAGAAGAAAAATGTAGGGACTATTTTGCTTTCGAGTGGGAGAACCCCAAGACCCATAGAAAACAACAATTATGGTGGACCATTTTGCCCCAGGGATTCACAGAGTCTCCAAACTTGCTTGGACAAGCTCTGGAACAGTTACTGGAATCTTATGAATTAAGTCAGGGACTAATTCTAATACAATACGTGGATGATTTATTGATCGCTGGAAAAACCCAAGAAGGGGTCAGAAATGAGAGCATCAAATTATTAAACTTTTTAGGCCTCAAGGGATTAAACGTTTCTAAATCCAAATTACAGTTTACTGAGGAAGAGGTAAAATACTTGGGACACTGGCTTACAAAGGGACACAAGAAATTAGATCCCGAGAGAGTAAAAGGAATTTTGTCTCTAACAACGCCCACTAATAAAAGACAGATAAGACAGTTATTGGGATTATTAGGGTATTGCCGACAGTGGATAGAAAATTACAGCAGTAAAGTAAAATTCTTGTATGAAAAATTAACTAAAAACGGGTTGCTAAAATGGTCCCCTGAAGATGAGAATCGTTGGGAACATATAAAGAGAGATCTGGTAGAAGCACCTGTCCTCAGTTTACCCGATATCCATAAACCCTTTCAACTTTTTATCAATGTGGATAATGGCACAGCTTATGGGGTTCAGACCCAAGGATGGGCAGGACAGAGAAAGCCTGTAGGATATTATTCTCAAATACTGGATCCTGTAAGCTGTGGGTGGCCCGCTTGTTTACAAGCAATAGTGGCCACTGCATTATTGGTAGAAGAAGTGGGAAAAGTCACCCTGGGAGGTGAACTAAAAGTATACACCCTTCATAACATTCGAGGAGTGTTACAACAACAAGCTGATAAGTGGCTTACAGACAGTCGATTACTCAAATATGAGGGAATTTTGATTAAGTCCCCTAGGTTGGAAATGGAGACCACCTCTATTCAGAATCCTGCCCAATTTTTATACGGAGAACCTAAAGAAGATTTGACACATGACTGCCTCCAACTAATAAATTTGCAGACTAAAATAAGGGAGGACTTAGAAGAAGATGAATTAGATGAAGGAGAAAAATTATTTGTGGATGGCTCCTCATGAATGGGTGAAGGAAAACGAAAATCAGGATATGCTATTGTGGATGCATATACTTTTAAGGTAAAAGAATCAGGACCATTAAATAAAGCTTGGTCCACACAAGCGTGTGAGTTATATGCTATGTTAAGAGCATTAAAACTCTTAGGAAATAAAATTGGAACTATTTATACAGATTCAAAGTGTGCCATTGGAGTGGTACATACTTTTGAAAAAATTTGGGAGGAGAGAGGCTTAATTAACACCCAAGGAAAAGGATTAGTACATGAAAAATTAATCCTAGAAGTTTTAAAGGCATTAAGAGACCCACTAAAGATAGCCATAGTCCATGTAAAAGGACATCAGAAGGGACTAACCCATACTGTAAGAGGAAACAATCTAGCTGATGCAGAGGCAAAACGGGCTGCATTATTAATGGTTCAGACCTTGAGAGAGGAACCTGAAAGGCTAAGGTTAGATAAGACTTTCACTCTCCAAGAATTAGATAAGCTGAAACAAACTGGAGCGAAAAGAGATGGTGATAAATGGCTGTTACCAGACTGCAGGGAAATTCTTTCAAAGGGACTAGCTAGGGGAATACTAAATAAATTACATCACAAAACCCATTGGGAAACTCAGGCTTTAGTGGATCAGTTTGAAATAAATTATGCCTGTGTCGGAATATACGGTCTAGCTAAAAGGATTTTAGAGCGATGCTTAACCTGTCACAAAGTTAATAAACAACAACTTAGGGAAAAGGTTCAAGGAGGTCGTGAATTGGCTAAAAGGCCCTTTGAGAAAATACAAGTGGATTTTACTGAATTGCCGAAGGTGGGGAGATATCAGTATTTATTAGTCTTGGTTGATCACCTTACACACTTTGTAGAAGCCTTTGCAGTGGTAAGGGCTACTGCAAAGACAGTTATTGAAATTCTCTTAGAAGAAATTATTCCAAGGTATGGAACTATTACGGCAATTGATTCGGACCGAGGCCCACATTTTACATCAAAAATAATTAAAGAAACAACTGAATTGCTCAGTACAAAATGGGAATACCATACTCCCTGGCACCCACAAAGTTCCGGGAAGGTAGAAAGAATGAATGGGGAAATAAAGAAACACCTGACCAAACTTATGGTGGAAACAAAAATGAACTGGGTTAAATGTCTACCGCTGACCTTGCTCTACATGAGGACTCAACCTAGGACAGATACTGATATATCCCCCTTTGAAATGTTGTATGGAATGCCTTATGACTTTGGATTATTAATAGAACACCCGAAGGTCGAGGATAAAATTTTAACAGAATATACTTTGGAACTTACAAAAAGGAGACAGGAATTAAGAAAGAAAGGTTTGGTAGTATAAAGACCTCCCTTGGACATTTCCATACACCGAATTCAGCCTGGAGACCAGGTACTAATCAAAACCTGGCAAGAAACCTCCCTAACACCTGTTGGGAAGGACCCTTTGTTGTTTTACTTACCACAGATACAGCTGTACGGACAGCGGAAAAAGGGTGGACTCACGCCGGTAGAATTAACGGACCTATCTTCCCAGAGATGTGGACTGTGACGTCGGAACCAGGGGACCTCCGAATGAAGATAAGGAAAAACGAGGCCGGTAAATGAACCACTCCAGGAGGGAAGGAGAGAAATAGTTTATATCAATGGTTCCAAATACCACCTGGAATTACCCTACGAAAGGTATATTTTGCACCTTGGAGTGAAGAACGAATACCTGACCAAATGGGGGGGTGCTGGATTTTATAAACTGACAGGAACTCCTCAGGTTTTTCCCTTTTGCTGTGAGACAGAGACAGATATACCCGAATCACCCGGTATAGGAGACATCCGTGGAATACCTTGTTTAAAACACCCTACTTCCGGACGCTTACGCTGGGTTGTTTGTCAATGTTTAAATTGTGATAGAAAGTGGTCTTGTGTTTCAACTAAGAGACAACCTTATTGTATGAAATGTCACAATAATTTGACACCTACCAGGGAACAACGGGCTCGAGCAGAAATTTGTAAATTATTTTGTAGATGGGAACTGTCAGTACCTGAACTTTGGGAAGTATATGAAAGAGACCGGTATAAAGTTTTAGGACAGTGTACTATAAGATTTGCCTGGAAACAGGCACAACAACCAAACAGGTGGAAATATAATTAAGAGACAACTAGCTCCTTAGATCTTGGAAATTATTGACAGGATAACAGCAAAATTCCCCTGAAGACTTCCTGCTGCTGCCGAGAAGATACTGATATCCCGTTGCTCTCTGCAAAAGAGTAGACGAGGAAGGCAGAGAGGTATTGATCAAGTGGGGAAAAATGAAAGCTGATATCCTATTAATGATCTTGATTTTCGTGACCTCAGGAAATAAACATCAACCTTTTAATTGGACACTTTCCCGCTGGGAAGGTCCAGTTGTACTTAAATTCAATATTATAGTAGGACCTCCGAGATTTCTGACATCCCTCTGTGAGCTAGTTCCTATACAACCTTGCCTAAATCAAAAAGGCTATTACCTATGTCCAAATTCTAACCCAGGAAAAACTTATTGCAATTATCCAAATCATTATTATTGTGCGTATTGGGATTGTGAGACGATCACTTCATCATGGACCCCAACTAATCAAGACACATTTTTGAGCTCAAACTGGGGCCCCGAGGGGTGTGGGGAACCACGCAGACATGATTCCTCAGGGGGATCCTTAGGCCACAGTAACTGTCACAATATATATTTAACTGTCCACCAATCCAATGACCCTGGATAGTTATTAGGACGAACCTAATGGGGATTAAGATATTGGGAATCTGGAGTTGATAGAGGAGGACTAATACTCATTCAAAAACGTGAAGTTAAAATGCCACAAACAGTAGGGCCCAATCGAGTCATCACAAAGCAAAAAAGGGAAAAAGAAAAAGCCAAAGGCAGAAAACTCCATAGCCTCAGTCACCCCAGGGACATACCTAACCTCTACAAATAAAGTAGAGGAAACACCTAGAGATGATGAACCCTTATGGGCTGTGATGCAGGCAGCCTATCAAGCTTTAAATGCAACAAATCCAATTTTTACCATTTCCTGTTGGTTATGTTATGACATAAAGCCTCCTTTTTATGAGGGGATAGCTGTACCATCCATCTCCTTTTACTACCTCTTCTGAGGATAGTCCCTCCAGATGTAATTGGAAAGAACGGAAAGCAGGGATTACCCTCCAACAAGTCAGAGGGAGCGGTTGGTGTATAGGAAAGGTGACAAATAGAAGAAAATCTCTATGTACTAACCAGACTCGAAACTTTGCATCTGATGTTAAATGGGTTCTGCCTAGTCCTGGGACATGGTGGATTTGCTCTATAACTGGATTAACACCGTGTTTGCCTACTGCTGTTTTCAAAAGAAATGCTTCAGAACTTTGTGTACAGGTTACTGTGGTACCTAGAATCCTCTTACATAAGGAAGAGACTATGTATTTACATTGGAGCAATTTAGGACATAAAATCAACAAAAGAGAGCCAATATCTGCAATTACTATAACTACTTTACTTGGTTTAGGGGTCGCTGGGACCGCCACTGGCATAACCTCCTTGGTGCAACGGCAGCAGAGTCTAACATCTCTAAGAGCTGCCGTAGACGAAGATTTGGCCCGAGTAGAAAAACCTATTTCTTATTTAGAGAAATCATTGACCTCATTATCGGAAGTAGTTTTACAGAATCGGAGAGGATTTGATCTTTTATTCTTGCAACAAGGAGGATTATGTGCTGCTCTCGGTGAGGAATGTTGCTTCTATGCTGACCATACTGGGGTGGTAAGAGATTTGTTAGCGAAGCTGAGAGAGGGATTAGAGAAAAGAAAAAGAGAACGGGAGGCTCAATCCTCCTGGTATGAATCTTGGTTTAATCAGTCACGCTGGCTGACTACTTTAATTTCTACCTTGGTGGGACCCCTCAGAATGTTGTTATTAGCTCTGACTTTTGGACCCTGTATCATTAATAAATTTGTAACTTTTGTGAAAAGCAGGTTGGAAAAAGTACAGCTAACGGTGATGAAGCAATCGGAACTAGAGATGAAAATCATACCAAATGAAAATCCTGAATTAGATGCAGCTTGTGAGGTATTGTCTGGGTTTGATCAGCAAATTATTTATAAATAAAAGAAGGGGGGAATTGTAATAAGTAACTAAGGGTAATTTGCTGATCAATCAAGTTAAGCAAGAGGAACGAACCCATTGTGGTGGTCTTGAGAACTTCCTGTTTAACAAGAAGAGACATGTCCACAACGTTATGTTGCTACACCAAACATGGGAACGTCCTGTTTGACAAGAAACCACGATAACAGAAGAAGCAGAGGGGCGTACTGAAGATGTCAGAAACGACCTCGGTGAAGATAAAAAGAGCTGCTCAGCTTGCTTGAATTTGCGAGCCTTAGGTGGAGCTGCGACGCCCTGGCCACCCAGCGCGCTGTTTTTGCTTTCCTGCCTTAATAAATATTTAGTGGATTTATTTGGACTGAATTTATTTCAATTTAACCGTAACAGCAGTGAACCACGTTTCAGATGTTTGTGGATTAGATATTTATTGTCCCAGGAGTAAATAAACTTCCGTAAAATGTTAGAGAGTAAAACTGTCACAACATGAGGGACTGTGGGGGAAACAAAGTTGGTGGGTTTGCCTTCAGGATTCTTACGTGATTTTCTGTATTTCTTTAGTTTCCTCCCTGTTTCGTCACATTCACTTCTGCCTGTTTCAAAATATGCAGCAGCTGTTTCTCAGTTTCCTTAAAACAAAGAAAGGCACAATGCACAAATACAAGTTTAAGAGACATCCTGATGCTTTTAAGCTACCAAAAATGGGCATCATTTGCAAGCAGCTATTACAGCCAGGATTTCCATGGAAACATTAATAAAGAAACCTTGAGCCAATTAGAATAATTACAGAGCAGTGCTGCCATGCAGACTGAGCGCCTCTCCTGCAAGAGTTTGTCTCTTGATCATTCTTTGTGTTTTTAAGCACAGGAAAACAAAAGAGATGTATCTGCATGAGCTGTAGTTCTTGATTCCGCACTTCAAAAATAGTTCATATTTGCATTTCCAAGCAAAAGTTATAAATACATTTATAGCAACAGTGGCATTAATTTAATAAACTAAAAATGAAAGAATTAAGGTTAAAGGGAGTTTCTTAAAAGAAAGAATCAGTTAAAAATTAGCCTATGTAAGATTTTTTTTTTAAATAATTTTTTCTTGTTTCATAGAGGGTTGCTGATGTCTAGGCAAGTTTCTTATGTGATTTTATTACCTTTTGGTTTCTCTTTCCATTTTCCATTAATCAAAAATAAGGATATAGAGTTCCAAAATGGCCATTTGGTTACGTCTTTTTATGATTAGATTGTGGTTTGGACACAGTTCAAATGCAGTTGGACTCCAAATAATCATGTCCAAATAATTTGAGATTCCCTGCTGCATCTGAATGTTTCATTCCTGTCAGACTTCTCTTATCCAGATTTACTTTTAAACAGTACCCATAAAAAGGCAGGCAAACTATAATCCTGCAAACACTATGCGTATGACAACTTTCACTGTTGTTAGTAGCTGTATTCTTACAATGTTAAAATCAAATTTGGATGCAGAGCTGGCTTACAATTTTTCTGACCCAAATGAATTTTGTCATGAAGGGTAAATGACTAAAGTGGTAGGAAGAGTAATGGGGTCATGGCTAGAAGAGAGAAGCCTTTGAGAGAACCCAGTCTTTCTACACTGGGTTAATGGAAGGCTGAAGCTTGTGGCCAGTTCAGGCCTCGTTGTGTTTCACACACCCTCCTCTTTTGCTCCTCTTCCTCATGGGAATAACAGCAGCAGCAGCAGACCAGACTTTCTGGGTCTCTGGAAGAGGCAAAGTTGACAACGGTTTTGTCAGTTTTGCATCAGTTCCATTATCCCTGTTAATTTGCTGCTTTGAGCTGCTGCCCACCTTGCTAGAACTTCTCCTGGGGCTGGCAGGCCTTTATTGTCTTTGCAAAATGCATCTGGTTTTAGGGTGTAGTCTCTTATTGAAGGTATACCTGAAATAATAACATTTAATATTTATAACACTGCAGTGACATTTAAGCAAGGTGTTATGGAATAGCTAAAATGTATACATGGTAATGCAGTTTGAATATACAGTGAACAGCACATCTTCAGCACCGGAGGTGTGAGGCTGGGAAATAACATTTGTAGCAACAAATCAAAATAACAAAATTCATATCTTTGTTGGTAAGTTTTTTTTGGTATATGGGTCTTGCATACTACTTCTTGTAGTAGTCATCCTCATCATGCTTTGAAACCTAGGTAAATTACTCAGGATATTATGTTGTGCTAGCTGCTGTACATTTATCAGAAGATGTTCCCTGCCCAGGTGCCTTATGAGCTGATGGTGAACCAGCAAATGGACATGAAAGGAGCATAAACAGGCATGAAAATCACAAAGACACAGGAAGATCATTATTGGTGGTCAGGAAAGGGCAGTAGTCACAAGATGTCAAAACCAACCATGGTCAAGGGTTTTTATCCAAGCTTCACAGAAAAGAGAGTTTTTGTGGAACCTGTTTAGTTAATTTTTTGATATTCAACAGGAAAATGCAGTCTAGTAGTAGATGCTTCTGGAAAAGCAGTGCACTTTATGAGGGTTTGCAAGAAAACAGCAGTTGTTAACAAAACTACATTTGGCATCTACTGGTTCTGGATAGCTTATGGGGTTTGGGAGTATCATTAAGTTTAAAGCTGGATACATCTCTAACAGGTAGATGCTGTGTTGATTTACCCAGTACTAGGAATAATAAAAAATGATGAAAATATACCACTGTTAAGATTTTTTTGTTGGTAAAAATGGGTATGTTGTATTTAGATTACCTGATTTTTGAGGCATAGAATTTAGATCTTGAAACTTTTTGCTTTGGAAAACTTTATAGACAAGACATGGATGTTTCTTCATCCTCATAGGGAATATTTTCTAAAGGCACAGCTAATAGTCATCATCTATGCCACCCAGTCATGTTCTCTTTTTGGTGATGGAAATAAATGGAATTTACTGTTTAGCAAATGTCTGTTAACATCAACAAAACTATTGGTCTATGTACTGAGGTCATTGCAAGGATGCAAGAATGGTACAGCTGAAGAGTTTGTAAAACTTGTTGGATATCAGTATCTAACACTTTATTTTATTCAGATGATGAATATGCTGATTCTTAATAGCTCTCTTTCACATACGAATAAGGAGTAAGAAAATATGTAGGCTAAATGTACAGAGGAAGGGATGCTAAAAATGGTTCTTCCATTAGTGAGCTTTAAACTGAATGCTGCAGAATTTTGGGACTTTTCCTTTGTGAACTTTTAAAGAACAGATGATCTTTTCCGGATTGATAAATAGAAGCAGTTAATATAAAAACCTGACTAAGATATTGAATTCTAGCTTATTAATTTAGGTGCACTGTAGATGTTTTGGGAGTTGGGTTTTTTTTTCTTAGTTGTTTGGGAGTTGGTTAGCTGGGGGTTGTGATGATATGCAACTAGTGATCATTTGAAGTATGAGTATAGTTTTAATGTTTAGTATTATGACTAAATAAAATTTATAGATTGAGAAAATTTGTTGATTGACTCTTTCAGATTGTTGAGAGTCTTGTAGAAGTCTCATAGAAATAGCCAGACTTGTAGAGATTCAGCATAATTGTTTTCAGTTTTACACCTGGCCCAAGCATCACTGGAGAGAACCTTGCAAGACCAGGTTGTTACAATTCTTTCCTTATTTAAGTTTTATAAAGGAATGTTAAACAGAGGCCTTGCGCTCCAGTATATAATTGGATAGTTTGGCTTTACTGTGTTGGAAACCTTACAGAACATCCAAAGGAAAAAAATAATTGTGTTTGTTTGTAAAAGGGAAAAAAGAAAAAGGTAAACAAAACTTGAAGTAACAAAAAATGGCATTCATGTGGCACAGGCATACTGGCTTAATCCAGCAGAGGGAGTAGCCGACCAGTGTTGGGATTGGCTTTGGGAAATCTGTCCATAGGAAAATTTGTGATCAAAGCCATTTAACTGCCTGTATATTGCTTAAAATTATATTATATATCACGAATTACAATGAGAAGTGATGGATTTATAATGTTTTCTTAATGTAGTCAATCATCGAGATTGAAAATTACAACTTTGCAAAATACATTTTTGTTAAGATTGAAGAGATGCTAAGGTTGGAAGCTCTGTGTTGATTAGTGTTTGTAAATATTCAGGGTGGCTAAACTGAGGACAGTTGCCTTTCATTGTGTCTGTGCATAAAGAAGTATTTTTCTTTGCCTTTTCATATTGGTCTTAACTCAGAATCATAGAGTGGCATGGGTTGGAAGGAACCTTCAAAGATCATCTAGTCCAACCCCCCTGCTGGGGGCAGGGACAGCTTTCAGGTTTCTCAAAGTACCATCCAGCCTGACTTTGAACACTTCCAGTGATGGGGCATTCACAACTTCTGTTCAACAGCCTTCAGATAACCTTTCCAATTTATGTTATTGCCTGATTCTGTTTCTACATAGTGTTCTGATTAGCATGCAAAAGGCCTCTCTAGCATGCAAAAGTTCCCGGGCTGCTCCCTCTACCTGCCTGCTCTGCCCACTTCTACCTTTTGTTAACTCTATGTTATGCTTGGCTTTTGCTGTATATCCATATCATGGTTTTGATTTAGAGCTTTCCTCTTTTCCCTTGTACTCCCACCGTGCTTCCTGAAAAGAATTCAAGCACATGCTCCACGTTAGTAATAGCAAGAGGCCATGTCTTGAAAGGAAAGTAGTATTGCATTGAGTTTGTGTATTATTGTGTTGTCTTGTCATCAACATGTAGCAGTTGCTTCAGATATTTCCTGGGTTTAAAAAGTATTTTATGTTGATATAGACTACATTTATATAGTATTACAGTAATAAGCTGGAATCAATATGAATGTTAGAAAATGAGGAAAGCATTTCTACCCACTGAGTGCATAGGTGCCATGGTTTGGGAAAACTAAACACAAGTGGATAGTGACATTGCATAGTCAGAATTTTGGTCATGATCTTCTAGAGGCCACAGCAGACTCTGAATGGCAATATTTAGATGGGTACCATCCAACTGCACCATGGAGAGTGCTGGTAGTGAAAAGTGGGAAGAGGCAAAGAAAACCAGCTCTCTTAAGTGTCAGGGCTGGAAGAAAATCTAAAAACACAGGTGTTGTTTTTGTGATAACTAATGAAAGCAAGTTTCTTTATAACAGACAGAGGGAAATATAAGCAAGAGTGTGTCCCGGGACAGCATCTTTTGCATTAACATAGATTAATGACTAGTTAAAGATACGTAGTCATGTTTTGAAATTTTTACCAGGCACAAAACCATCTAGTTTATAGTTTTCATTAAATATTCACTTAAATAACTGCAATTTGCCTATATACTTTTAAAAATCAATATACTTTGTATGTTTTTGCTGTATGTGAGCTGATGAGTCAAAAATCATATGCAAATTCACAAATGAGAAAAGTGGTTCATCAGTTGTGCATTATTACTAAAAGATAATGCAAAGTATGTGATAACACAATCCTGAAAAGCAAATCTTTTTTCAAACTGCATTTTGTTTTCAGTACTGGTTACAAGATAAATTTCTGTTCATGCTTCCCATTCAACATACTCTATACTACACAGGATTAATCTTGGTTTACATTCTGGTTTTCATTAAGTAAATAAAATTATCCAATCATCTGTATATTCTTTCTTTAATGCACACTAAAAGCAATGAAATTCTTTGTAGTAATTGTTGAAGAAATACCATGTATTTTATCACTAGCCTAAAGCCAGTGCTTTGAGGTCTAGCAATTGAAATATGCTGATATGTGCAATATTACCTTTAAAAACTGAATGAAAAAGGAAGGTAAATGATAAAAATAAATGCCTCTATTTTACAGTATTTTAAAAGACGCTGGTAAGCTTGTGTTTATTTTAATAGTTTCATATCTAGATGCTACTTTGCTGTTAACACAAAGGCATTAATTTGCAGTTTCTTTTTGCAGGTGCTGCTTTGTGGTGTAATTGTTATGCGTCCAGAAGATCCACTTACATTTTTAGAAGAAAAGCTCAAAGAAATAATGGAAAAGGGATTAGATGTTCTCTTATGGTACATACTAAATGATTGTGTCTGTGCTCTGTGGTTTGTAATATTGAACTTTAACTTTTAAAACATGCTAATGGCACAGCATTTACTGTGTAGACTGTAAATTAAATGTTAATATTGCTTTTTTTTTGCAAATATTAATGGCATATGATATTGCAAATACAGTAGGACAATATCTTCTAAAACCACAGAAAATATTTTTCTTCTGATATCTATGGGTGGGGTTTTTTTGTCTACAGAATAAAGAGTATAACCTCTACTTAATGCTCCTCTTCAGTCAATATATTAAACCCTTTTGTGGTAATCAAAACTGAGGTAGTGTTATTTGTTATGACTTCATTGCTGTCCATAGTATATTTACCTATATGAACCAGGATGCGACTTTCAAGCACCTAATCATTAATTGTAGTATTTCTCATTTGTTCTCTGCTCTGTGTGTTCTTTCATCCTTTTAAGTGAAGTAATCACAGCATGAGCTAAAAAAGACTGAGGATTTAGTTCTGTTTACACTGGAATCTCAGAAAATACTGTTTGACTTCAGTGGAAGGAAGCTTTGGTTTCTAAAATACGTACAACTTCTGTAGACTAAATATGCCATCTGAATTTTAAAAAATATGTTTCACAACAAATGCTTTTTCTGACCTGTTAGTGCTTTTTGTCCATTGTTAGGAAAAATGTCATTAATTTATAATTAGTCTGTACCTGACAAAAGAGAAAAAAGGTGTATGTATATTCTTAACTTACTATGCAGAAAACAAGACACAAAGTTTTGCATTAGTTTTGAATATTGTGAGATCATATGTTCTTAACTTTTTTGGAAGCATGTTCATTGCTGTTGATGCAGCTCCTGTGAAAGTTACTTCCCCTCCTGGTTTAACTTGCACACATAATTAATTTCATGGTTCAGCTGGGTTTCAAGAAAAGTTGTGTTTTGTAAATATGACATCTTCGAGGTTTATAGATTCTGGTCCATTGAAAGTTTGGAATATTACGAAAAAAGTTTCAGGTGGTGCAGAGGGAAGAGCAACAGTCTATAATGGTATTTGCATTGACATGAATCATAACAAGATAGAATATCCTCTTTTTTTACTTGCTGGACTTGATCCAAGAATGCAGTTTCATTTGTAGGTGTCACAGCTGTACAATAATCAAGCCTGATGTTTTGGGATATCATCAGGATTAAGCTGCAAGAAAACTTTAAATACTGAGAACTTCTACAAAGGTTGTAGTGTAAACAAAAAAGATAAGAAAAAAGATGAACAAAATTTCATAACAATAAGGATGCCTGGAGACAAAAACTCCACTGCGGAGTGAAAGAGCTTTGTACAGGAAGGAGATGGAAAGTCATAATTCAGTATGAGTTAAATTCAGTGTTCATGTAAAGTCTATAAAATATCATTTTTTAGAGTTTGGTTGTGTAGGCATGCTGCCACTGATACTTTTTAGTAAGGGACTAACATGTTTTGTTGAGATACTGAGTTCTGTAAAAAGCCTTATTGCTGTCAGAAAATAGCGGGGGATTAAAACTGACCCCAAAAGGCACTGCTGATCTATTTAGATGGGAGCTAGAAAAACTTAGAGAATGAGAAGTGGAAAAGAGAGGGAAGGCAATATAGTGGACAAAGTGATGGTTAATGCTAGGAAAATAGGTATCTTTTGCTATGTGAAGAAGCTGTAATTTCAAAGGGCTAGCCAGGGGGTACTTACCTCGCTTTTATGTTCTGTGCAGTTGTCACTTCTGGTTGAAGTTTTCAGTAGGAGGTGGATAATAAAGGTTAATCTTTGGGCCCACTCCAGCAGAGATCTCCGGAGTTGCCTGACCCCCAGCCTCTCTGCATACACTGATAGACTGACTTAAATACGTTGTGGCAGCAGGTAAAATCGTTACAGTGGGTGATGCAGATATGTGCCCTTTTTGTGTCCTTTTCTGGGATTCTCCATGGGATAACACCAGTTCCTCTTATCACAAGGCGCATCAACAACCTGAACCATAATGATGAGGTTTTATTGTTTACTTTACATTATTTATGATGTCTTTCCTAGAAGTTGAAAACTGACTTGGTTTCTCTTTTAATTTTAGATCTCTGGTAAATACTTTTTGTTTCCATATTTTTCATGGAAGTATAATGCAGCATAATCTTTTTTTATTTATTCGACTTTGCAGTGTGTTGTCTTTTTTTTTATTAAATGAAAACAAAAGTTTACCTACCTAGACATGGCATGGCCTATCTTCAACACCAGGAAACATTGCTTCAACTACTGAAAATTTGAAATGGCTCTTCAGTCAATATTAAGATGAAAAACAAAATAGTATCATCTGATAGGAAAGGTCTGAGAGATTACATGGAAGCTCTAATGTACACAGTATTTCAACATAGCTCTTAGAGTAGCAATAAAACATGATAATTTGTTTTCATATTTTGTAAACACGTTAAAAATACGGCTGCTAGGGGTATTTGTAATGAAAGCGATATAGGTCTTAATCTTTAAATGATACTATCATAATGCTGTAACATATAACTAATCTATTAGGTACAGAGAAAAAACGCATTTTCTTTTGGGGATACTAATAGGGTTAATGTAATTTATTTCTCTTTTAAAGGTATATGTGTGCTGATCTGTCTTTCCATCCAAAATTCAAGAGGATTTCAGAAACTTACTTGAACATTGTTTTTGGACTAGATCATGAACAACTGGTAAAAATAACTGAATATTTGCATTAACTCTATGCTGTGAACAAATCTAATAAAATACTTATATTCGGTTTTTAACTTTTCTCATGTTACTCTTCTGTAGCCAGTGCAAGGAATATGATACTTTGCAGTTTTTTCTATCGATACTGATTTGTATCCAAAACCTAATGTCATCAGAGGTAAGCATAGCATCTGTGCGTATGGTAGGGAACAAGTAGTTCTTGTTTCATATTTGGTTATAATTTAAAAGAGTTCCACATAAATATGAATCTAGTTTCAACAGCATGTTTTTTCTGTGCATTATTTAGTTTTGCTTAGGGTGATTCCTTAAAATTACATTTGAACCAATAAATCTTGGAAAGTGCTGTCAATGCTAACAATTAATAGTTACAGTGAAATGCAGTATTATTGCACATAAAACAAGAAGGTAAACATCTTGGTTTTACCAATCAAAAAAAGTCACACTTATTTTAAAACATTCAGAGAAGGAGCAAGTTGCTACATAACCATGCTTGGAAGCAGTCTAAGCAATTTAGGCAGTAAGCTGGCATGCAGTGTGACCAGATTTTTCTCTTCATTACCTCTGTATAACTGTACTCAATTTTGTCTTCTCTTAGTACATCTGTACTGTGAGTTTACTGCAGTTTCACTTCAGCTGTTTCCTCTTTGACCAGCCTCTCAAATATTATATTAATCAGTCTAAAAGTGGAATGGTTGGGGTTTACAGTATATACATAAATATACAAATGTGTCACAGTCAAATCCTCTCATAGATTTTCTTAGGAGTAAGAGCAATAAATGAGATAAAAACAATTTTGAAGCCCGATTCCTATTTGCACATTCAAAGGACCATATTCTCTTTTACAGGGAGTAGTCTTACACAGTTTTGGGTTTGTAGAAGCTCAAACAGGTTTATTAAAATACCAGTGAGTTAGAATCATGTGGTAAGTGGTTTACATTGCAATGGATCACAAAAAGATTTTTGCAAAGAGTAGCTTAAGTATTTGTTTAATAGGCTAAATTGCTAGATGCAGCTGATCAGTAAAAGAGTGGATATGAGGGGTGAAAGCCTGAGTTTCGGTTACTGAGCTTTCCCTCAAGCACACATATTAGTTCTGTTTTGTATGCTAATTTATCTTTTCCTTTAACTCTGCGTGTAAACACAAAAGTGTAATTTAGTAGCAAAGTACTTCCAAGTATACACAGAAAATGATCTTTAAAATAGATATTTTAATTTGTACCAATGAACAGGGAAAATACAAGATTTCATATTTTTGTCCGATTTTTAAATATTCGTACTGCAGCACTGTTTTGTGTACTGATGTCATAAATGGTTTGTTTAGATGACTGAAAAATTATGTGCCAAAGCGTGGGACTTTTACAGAAGAAATGTAATGAAGCGGTGTTTTAGGTAAGTATATGCATTTTACATATGCCTCAGGAACATACTAGGAAAAATCTTTTACCAAAGCATGTAGTTCCTTTGGGGGAGGAGAAAGTTTTCATCATTCAGATTAGAAACTTAGAGTTGGCTTTCTTTTTCTTCAGCAATGTTGTTCTATGTTAAAACTAGTCAGTTCTGAGTTTCTGCATGTTCCAGACCTGAATAAAGTCCTTTGACATTTCTGCACTTTCATCAGCTGTATTTGCCAGGAATATATGTATACCCAGGATTAAAAGCATAATTTGCATCTGTGTCTGAAAGTAAAAGATCTACATTCTCTTGTGCTCTCTTTCGTTTCCTTTATACTTGGGATTAGATAACTCGTATTTTAAATAATCCAGCTTGTCCTTTTAAAAATGGGGATAATACATAGATATGTTTTTAAATATGATAATCCCAATAAACAAACATGTTCACTGGTTCCTTTTTTATAAGCATGTGTATCAAAATGTAATGATCCTCCATTTAGAACAGGTAAGTTCGGGCTATTTTATTTTGAAAAGCATAGAATGCTAATTATATAGGAGGTACAACTCTTAGGAATACTGGTGTAAATCCTTACTCAGTATCACAAAATTGGTAGGGAGGTTAAGATTTTCAAGCTGTATTGTGGTTAGCCTTGGTAAATATTTGTCTTGGCTGTTTATAGTCATCTTAAAAATCACAGGTGTTGGAGACCCGGCAATCGCTCTACACAGTTTATTCCAGTACTTCATAGTCCTTTATAACAGAAATATTTTCCTAATACCTGAGCCTTCCTTGCTATAAGAGAAATCTTTTTTTTTTCTTTTTTGTCTCGTATCCCAGTGAAATGAAAGATTATTCCTTTTTCCTTTACAGCAGCATTTTGAAGATTGTTTGAGCTGACAGTTTTGTTTAATTATCACAGAAGTTGGACTGGAACAGTAGAATGTTCCATTTATAATTGCTCCCAACTACATGAATTTTTTTTATTTTAATTTGAAATGAGAGAGATTTTGGCAAATGAAAGTGGTCATGTAAAGTCTAATTTATTCAGTAGTCTTTCCAGCAAATCAGATATGGAGAAATAGTGTATTTTAATATATCAGTGACATATGATCATTTGAAATACATTTGTTCTGAATCTCATTCTTATTACTTAGGTTAGAAGAGAAATGGGATTTTTACCAAAGGTTAAAATTGTTAAGATATAAATTGAGTTTGTGATCTATTACATTATTATTTGTATTGCCAAGAAAATGTAAATAGCACTTAAGTAAATGCATATATCTAGCACTTCTGAGTTATTTTCTATAAACACTCAAATGTCCTCCCATAAGTACAGATCTCTACATGAAAATATAGCTGACAGCAACTGCAGTACATGATGGTGGAAGCAAGCAAGTTTTTATGGCTTGATACTGTAGAATATTACGAACAAGTAGAAATTTTATTAAAATGAGTGAATGAATTATCACTGAAAAATATTATCAATGCATATTTTAATTACGTTATAAATATCAAACATCAGTTCTGTTCAGAAGTTTGTATTGTTGAGCTTGACTGCTTTGTATTTTACGGCAAATTGCAGTTTTATAGATTTTACTTCATTCAGGTCAGGAGCCATATTAAATTACTCATTCTGTTTTACAATTCAGAGGATGGATAAAATATATTCTGCTGAAAAAGAACAAAAGAAAAAAGGCAGCGCAGAAGATGGGTCTAGCAGTATACTGTTCATTATAATGTCCAAATATTAAGAGTTATTAGATGGGTCTAGCAGTATACTGTTCATTATAATGTCCAAATATTAAGAGTTATTATACAGAAGTAGAGTGTGTGGGTGCAGATTCACAAGGAAAAAATGACATCTAAGTCTATATAGCTGCTTTGCTTAAGACAAAAAATGCATGTTATATAAAAGAAAATGATGCTGAGTAATTTAAATATGCTTGGTCCAACAATTTATCTAGCTATCTTTTTGCAGGATGCCCTTCATTAGTTGACCTGTGGCAACCTGATGCCATTAGTACCATGAGAGGCAGTTCTCTGTATTCTGTGCTAGGACAGATGGTGCTGATACTCTTCTGTGAAGACTGAGCAGTGATACTTATGCAAAGCAGGCTTGAGAGGTGCTAGGGAAATGGAGTGTATGTCAAAAGTAGAGTGGAGTGAGTCAGGATGCTTTTGTGGGAGGTGAAAAGTACAGCAATGGGGATAAAACAGGAGGGATCACAGAGTTTGACTCGGCTTCAGTTAGATGGAATTCATGATGAGAGGTGGGGAAGGCGTGAAGATCAAAATAAAATAAGAAAGTCAGAAGAAAGAAAAAATAAATACTTCATTCTGCTTGAGACTTTGTGTTCCACAGATCCTGCAGCTATGAGGTTTTTAAAATGTCTCCACACAGCAGCAGCTGTGAACATAGACTCTGTTAACCTGAGTCCACCCAGACAGAAGTTTCATAAAATGAAAAAATGGGCCAAAAGCACTATCTGTAGCTTTGAGTTTGAGCTCAGGCAGTTATGTATGACTCAAACATTGCTCTTAAAGAGCCAGAGGCCCAAGCTATTTCCTCGCTCCGCTAGGCAGTTGTGAGAGACTTCATATTCTTTTTTATTACTTTATTTTATATTATCTTCTAAATATTACTTTCAGCCAAGACACCTTTTGTTAATGTTAAATTCACAGAAGCAGAGGAGGAGACATATGATGGGGCATAGTTACACAGTGTATTTCCTTTTATGACAAAGCTGACATATGGAGAAAACACCATTCAGTTATTGCTGTGTGTGTCTATTCATTGACTCTTGACTAGTATCGGTATAACTGTGGGATTGCAGTGTAAATGAGGTTGCTGGAATGATAGAGAATTAAAAAAAAAAAAGGTTGGTCTTTTTTTCTTAAATAAAATTTGAACACATTGAGGATCTGCTCATAGTAGAACTCTAATATATATATATATATGTGTGTGTGTGTGTAGTCTATACGGTATTCATATAATATATGAAGACAACCCATGAAGGAGTGATCTGTGGAAAAATGTCAAGAGTGAACAGTGCGTTGTGAGAAAGAATTAAAGGGGCACGTTAGTAGGCTGTTAGATCCTGATTGATGAAAATCAAAGCAAATTGATTTAGGTGCAGTCTGGACTTCCCTTGCAATCCTGAGAGTTTTTGCCTTCCTCCCTCGAGCAATAAAAATTTTAATATATATTTTTTATATATATATAAATAAAAATAGGCATTTGCTTTGCAAATACTTCCAGTCTCTGTATCTTACTGGTTGTATAGCCTAAAAAGTTATTACAGTTTGTAATTAAATTGCAGAGCATACACTTATTAAAGTAATATCATACAGTATGTTCATTTTGTGTTTGAGTGTGACTCAGGTAACAGAAAACAGCTTTATAATGTCAACGTTTCATCTCTTGCCAGATTCAAGACACACTGATTTTTAATTTTTATTTTTTTTCACTATCAAGAATGGATCTTAAATATACCTTTATAATAATTTATTTCAGTTGAATTTCAGGACACCTTTTTGTTAAAAAGATAGTAGATAAGTGATTCTATATTGTGTATTTACTATATCAAAATTTACATTTTCATCCTTTTGATAGTGAAGACTGCATGCCACACTAATCATGTCCATGAGATAGCATTATAAAGGGCTAAGCTACTTAAACTGTTGTATGTTCTTGAAAGTATCAAGTAAGAAGAGTCAGCTCCCTTTGTAGCTTATGTAAGTTTGTTTGCCAACTTAAATGACAAAAAATCATTTTTAATATCTTAAGGTTTTGCAGAAAGTTGTACTTATTTCCTCTTGTTTTTATTTCAGTGGCTGTGAAAAGCATTTTATTTTGATTGCGTTCATAACACCCTTTACATATAGGAGGACAGTTATAATATTCCCCATGGTTTGTTTTTCTTTTGTGCTGGACTACAGAAAATTCAATTGCTTCCAAACTTTTCTTAAAAGTGTTTTTTTTAATATTTACATTCATTCATAACAAACACGCGATCTTTCATAAGCTGTTTTACTGTTCTTTGTATGTTTAACACTGGTGTAACGCTTAGCACTTCACTGAATTTATTCATAGAATTGTAAAATTATTTATGTTGGAAAAGACCTTTAAGATCATTGAGTCCAACTGTTAACCCAGCACTGCCAAGTCCACTGCTAAACCATGTCCCTGAACACCACATCTACACATATTTAAATACCTCCAGAAATGGTGACTCAACTGCTTCCCTGGGCAGCCGGTTCCAATGCTTGACAACCCTTTTGGTGAAGAAATTTTTCCTAATATCCAGTCTAAACCTCCTGTGGAGCAACTTGAGGCCGTTTCCTCTTGTCATGACTTTTGACTTCTATGCTGTCTGAAACATTATTAAAGTTTTGTTATTGTATTTCATTTCACTGAGGTCTGTATGCATCTTGTACATCCAAGCTCTGTGAAATTATTGGGTAATTTAGTAGATCAAACTGTAGGTCAGTAATGTCTTACACAAAATTCTGATAAATTCAAAATAATGTCATGTTTATGGATTGCCTGCTGACTTGAAATGCTGTTGCAAAGGTCTTAATTATATCTATTGTAAAAAGTTGTTATTTATTTTCTTACAGAAGCTGAATTGAATAGCTATTTTATTGAAATGTAATTTGACAGACATTCATCTATAGCAATTAAATGACATACTTGTTCTTACTTGTGGTCCCCAAATTGGTTATAGTTATGTATATTTTCAGTGGCAGTGGAGAAACTGCAACAGATCTTTAACAAATTATGTTTAAATGCTGTTGTAAAAGCTTGGCATAAAGAGGCCCACAGTTCTTTGAAAATGAAAGCATATTTTGAGGTATGTGGATAATATTTTGAATGCAGTAAGCTCAATGATTAAATATTAACTCTATTCTAACTCTTATGGAAAAACAGATCTATCAATATGAAAAGAAGCATTTTAGTGTACTACTACTACTACTACTATTTAGTGTTGATGATGTTATGGGAAGCAGATCATTACCTCTATATTCTGCAAGTAGAAGTTTGGTCATATCTTAAGCAGCAGAAGGGATTGAGTGTTGTTGTATATGATCAGTGATCTCAGTGGCTTGGATCAGGTGGCTGATTTCTTATGGGCAGTATTACCAGTTGGGATGATAATCAGTAAAGGTGATGCCTCTGGATCCCTGCCACCAGAATCCAAGAGGTGTAGATTCCTGCAGTGAGGAGGAGCCTCAGTAACCTCATCTCCTCCCCAAAGGTGTGGGGTAGCCAAAATTGTGATCACCTGAGAGTAGGCAGCACATGGACAGCTCCACGCCCAGCAGCTCTTACTGGTCTCACTGTGAAAAACAGGATCTTTTAATTTCTGGGAAGATTTCTCCTGCCAAGGAAAAGAATGCTGTAGCTTGGTGGGATGCTCAGCAGATACCATGTGGGGAAGGGGAGAGATGGGAGCTGTAAGACCCAGCTGCTACTAATTGCACGTGGGTTCCAAAACTCACACTCATACAGAAAGGGCTCTCCCACTGTTTGGCTCCTTTTCCTTTCCCTGCTGGAGGATGGTCAGAATGGAAACCAGCTGTGGACAATTTATCAGTTGCTGGCTGCCAGACATCAGTTGTCAAATCCTTCCTGGGGTAAACCTGTCATGAGTCCTGCTTCTTCCCCGTTCTCTCAAATTAGTTGGTGGACTCTCACTTCATTTTTGTTTCTTCTCCCTCCTATATATTTTCTTTCTCCTCTTTTCTTGTTGGTCTTAGAGTACTTAAAATGTTAGTCTGACTAGACAAAAGATGTCCTGTTTCTGGAGCATGTCAGGGCATTCTTAGGGAATAGTATTCTTAAATTCTTTCCACACTTAGTAGCAGTTTTAAGGATTGGTTTGACTTTCATAATTAGATTAGAATGCATATAACAGAAAGCATATAACTGAATCACTTTTTAATTGTGTACTTCTGTATTGTGTACAATTCTGTAGGCAATTTGTGTGCAACTAAGTAACCTAAAAATAGGAAGTTACAAAGCTCATTATTTCCATTTACTCTGCTCTTTCTGGCTTTCCCATCTCACTGTTTTCTTCCTTCCCATTTTCTTTATTCCTAATTTCTCCTTTCCTGCATATTTCCTTTCCTTTTCTGTTCACCATTCTTCCCTGTAGCAATATTCAAATGAAAACCAGTTTTACAACCTCTGAATCTCCTATTTCTAGAGCTAGAATAAAAGGAGATTCAATGTTACCCCCAATTTGAAATGATATAAAAAAACTACTTTGGTATCTTTCATATAGTATACATTAGATACAATGTAACATCAGAGGGATTTTAGTAGTGATACCTTTAGAAGACTTGTCTGAAAAATTGACACGTGCTAGTAGTATGTTTATGTCATATGGTGTGTACAGTATGTTTTAGTTTGGAAATGCAGGTGGTCTCCTATGCTTCTCTATTGTAATGCTGTGATGCAAAATGATGAGATCCACCCTAAAACTATGATTATTCTCAGTAACAGCAGTTATAGATGTTCATAGATGTGTAACTGTATGTGGATTTGAAAATACCTAGTTAAGTTTAGCAAATTTATTTTCATTTTTTAGAATATTTAAATGTATTTGAAAGTTTGAACCTGCAATTAAGGTAAAATTGTACCTTTTTATTCAGGGTTTGGTAACAAAGAAAAGTCAGAAAGGCAGTTTTGAATCAAGTGATTGTACTGTCAGGCATAAACCATCCCATTTACCAGAAAAGCCTTGTTACAGGTTTGTGATAGTTGGTGTTCTTTTTTATATGTATACTTCATAAATGGTAGATATCATGTTTTGTTGAAAAGGATGTGTTTGTGCGATGGAAAGGAAGGTTGCTGCTTACATTTTTCACTTTGAGTCAGGTGGAGTCCTTTAAAGTATGATAATGCTATTCTTTCTTTCTGTGGCACCTGATTGTATTCTGTATGCTCTAACTTGACATCCAGAAGCTTATCTGAGCTGAAACTGAAAGAGAAAAAGGGAGAACAAGAAATCAGGAAATCTGTAGGATTGGTAGAGAGTGAAACTCCTGAGGGAAGGGGTTTGTTTGCAGTGAATAGAAGGTCATAAACCAAGCCCCAAATATGATAGAAAGCAGTTTAATTTTCTTAAAAATACAGAGATGACTATGGATATTGTGCAGCTCCCTAAGACAGAAAAAACTGCTAGAGCTAGAAAGCAAGAGTAGAGGGTAGGAATCTACTGCAAGGGTACTGTGGGTAGGGAGAGATTTCTTTCCAAACATTTTTACTGAATTTATTTAAATGTGTTTGTTTAAAAGGTTGCTTTTCTCAGTATTTTTGTATCCTTGCAAAATCTAACTTTAGAGAGTGAAGTCTTGTTAATATGCTAACTTCTACAAGAGAAGGTAGTTCAACACAGAAACCTAAGACGATTGATTTGTGACAGTATTTTAGAAAAAGAACAGAATTATTAACTACTGGTTGTGGGACCTTCAGTTGTACAGGCCAGTTTAGCTAAATTATAGGTTGGTTACTGAAAATAATTGCCTTTGAGGGATACATTGGAACTACCGCTAAAATGTTTTAATTTTATCTTCTCATTTTTCAGCTTTAATTTGTCCTATCATGTTTTTCCAGTAATTTAACATTGCAAACCCATTAAATTGGTATTTCAGAAAAAAGATGGTATGTTTTCCTTTTAAATATTAAGGACTATAGTGAACTCAAAGTTCAATTTTTATCCAATGAAGTCTAAAACCCAATTGCAGATACTTAATTTTAAGCATGTGCATAATGCCACTGACATCACAGGAAACGTAAATCTGTAAGCTAATTTGTGTACATAGTTTACAGAACTTACCCACCAAAAGTACAGCATGCTTTGATTCTTCTTGATGTTATCTGTATGGATTCCACTGGTGGTGTTTGTGGTCTTCATGGATGTGAGACTGGTTTATTTTGACTTTGGTTCATCAGTGGGGTTTAGTCTGTGCTATTTACTTAGTACTGGCTTGTTCAGTAACCAGAGAACTTCTGCTATCAAATGATTCAAATATGGGCCTCTTGCAGCAGTGGTAGTATCTCTCCTGAAGAATTTGGGAGTCATGTACTCATATCTCTGATTACTAAGACATTGATACAAGTTAAGAAGGAATCTCTAGTATCAACCTCTTCTTCAAAAGCAGTGTACTCAAAAAGGAATGTTCTTCCACTACAAATGTAAACACCACTAAAACAGAGAGATTAATTTACTATATGAGTAGCAGAATGACTAAAATTTGATCTGCAGTGCCACCTCCTAATGTTCTCTTTCCTAGTAAGGTAGTATTATACACTGCAATGGTATTATATATAAAAGATAGTATTATATAAGAGTATGTGTATATATTTATATATATATATATATAAAAGGTAGTATTACAGCTTGCCTGTGTCCATACCTATCCAACTTGTTATACCTTTAAATAAACAGTTATTCGTATTTTCAGGAATTCAGATGGCGGTAGTAGCATCCTTTCTTCATTAAAAACCCAGTAATAGTGTAATCTTTCTGTTAGTTTAACAAACAGTATTGACGGTGTCATTCGGGGTTTTTTTGTAGCTTGGTAGAAATTTGTTTGTTTTATCTTAATCTATGAGCCTTGTTTCTTTTGACATCCAAACTATGAGCTCAAAATATAGTGACATTTTAAGCTATCCTCATAGGTTGCCCTTTTTTGAGGTCATATCATGTTCATGGTTACATGTGCCACTGTCACAGAGTCAAATCTCATGTACATAAAGACTATGCACATGAAAACCAGCATCTGGATACCAACATATCAAAAAGAATGACAGCTGTTCTGAGGTATGTAGCCATGCTCTTTGATTAAGGCTACAGAGCAGCTGTAAAAACAATATAAAATTTTCTCTTCTGTTTATATATAAACTTAATTTTATAGCCTATATAAATCAAATACACTGTCAAGTGCTATTTTAGTGGCTTAGCAGAAAACATTGATGTCTTCCATTTCTAGAAGCAATTCCAACTCTGAGGTCTGGAACTGAAAAGCAAGGTAGTTTGCCAGTTTAGACTTTGGTCCCATCATAGTATGCATTTTAATGTGTGTTTACAAGGAGAATGAAGTAGTAGGTGAGAATTCTACTGATTTGAATAGGAAATAGTAACCTAAAAAATAATAAAAAAGAAAATTCCATAATCCACACACATTTCAAGCCATATTTATGCATATATAAATATGTCATTGTAGGAAGGGGAATTATTCTTGTTTGTCTGTATTTAAATATAATTTGCATATCTAAAATCCAAATGTAAAAGGTGGAGCTCAAGGAAATTGTCATAAAAGAAATCACAACTAATTATGTCACTGCAGTGAAAAAACTCAAGAGGTTATAAAATGAAAACAATAGGGTAAGGTGAATATGTTGGGGAATGTTAGTCAAAACTCTGTTGTGATGACTTTGTTGGGTTTTTCACTACAGAGTGATAAATATCTGTTGGATTTTCAGTAAACAATAAAGAACAAGAAGATTTTCTGAGTATTTTCAAACCTGCTGATTAATTAAAAAGATCTGTAACTGGCAGTATGCCCATTCAGGAATATGTCTTTTTTGCCACAGTTCTTTTCTTGTGACTGAACACACAGGTAGAGAGAAAGACATGTAAAAATCCTGTATCTTAAGCAGGATTTATGTCCTAAAGATAAGATGTCAAACCAGTTTCTGTACACCTTTTCATATATTCCTATATGCAATATCTGCCTGTTCACTGAACTGAACAAAATGTAGTTTTCTATTTTTATTTGTGTGTAGTAAATAATTTTAAAATGTAATTTTTTTTCAGTCCTGTTTTCTTATGGTTGTGTCCTGATATTTCACCCCCTTTAAAGCACAGGAAAATAAAAACCTTTTAATATGTAACATAATATTATTTCTGGGAGGAACCTATGCTCCAGTTCACTAAAGGATTTAAAAAAGCAAAATGAGCTTAGGTAGGAGTGTGTCACCTGGATCTTAAATAGAGATCCTTAAAATTATTGTTCAGTATCATTTAACTGTGCAAAAAAGCTCAAGATTTGGATTTTCAAGTTCCTCAGAACCTGAAGTTTTGTGGAGGATCTTGGACCCACAGTTATAGAGGGAAGCTGTCCCAACCTTCCTGTTATTCCCATTTACCATTTCTTGCCCCAGCACTATTCTTCTCTTTGTGTTCATTACAAAGATGGGTATGAACCACGTCAGAGAACAGATCTGTCTGAAAAACTCCCTTCCAATTTTTTTCTTTTACTTAATCAGTTGACGGTTGGATCAGTTCCTTAATCCAGCTCATTGTGTGGCTGCACGAACAGTTCTTTGGGTACAGAGGAGGAGATGGGGAAGAAGTGGTGGGGAAATGGGTGAAGCAGGAGTGGATCTGTCTGATTTTGCCAGGTGTAGGGTGTTCGCTGAACTGCCGTGGCTCAAGGCTAAGACTGCTGGGATCTGTAATGAAACAGGTCTCTGCCTTTCTAGCCTGAGAGTCCATAGGCAGCTGTTGTTTTTCTTCAAAGTGCAATCAGAGGAGGAAATATTGGTGCCTTCCTTTTAGGCATAATTAAAAAATTGGTCCCTTCGCCATTTGTGGTGAGATGTGAGTTAAAATCTTGCCTTTACCAAAGAGGTTCATACCCCTGTTGCTGCGGTGAGGGCTGCACTGACCTCAGAGCTATAAGCTGTCAAGTTTTCACACAGAGAGTAAAGGG
This sequence comes from Falco rusticolus, assembly GCF_015220075.1. Lineage (NCBI taxonomy): Eukaryota > Metazoa > Chordata > Aves > Falconiformes > Falconidae > Falco > Falco rusticolus. Next base: position 16,632,210 of record NC_051191.1, read on the forward strand.
GAGATAGGAGCAGCTCTTCCTTTCATACACTCTGTGAGGAGAAAGAAGCCTCCCAAAATTTTGCCCAGCCTGTCTTCTCCCTTCTTTTCTTGTGTTTCCCCCTTGCCCTCCCCGCTCCCCCCCCCCCCAAAAAAAAAGAAATAACCCAACCCCCACCAACTTCTGTCTTTAACAGAATGAACAGAATAACATTACTTTGAGATGGTGAGGTTTGGGATATAGGTTAAGACAGGAGCCAAGCCAGGAACAGGGTTTTTTTTGTGTTAACTGGCTGGTGTGCTAGACAGGGTTTGCCACCTCCCTCCTCCTGTTTTTGTGTGCAGTGGTGAGGCAAACTGAGCTGTCGTGGGGTATATGCAGTGGTTGCTGCAATGCATGGGGGTGTAGCAGTTCCTCATTTTTTTTAGGGAGCTATTGCAAGAGAAGTTGGGCTACAGGGAATGGGAGCTCTTGGGTTATGCTGGAGTAGGGAGGGTTAAGGACTGGGATCAAAAAAAAGACAACAGCAGCAGTGCAGGGTTTGGGGAGGGGTGCATTGAAGCACCTAGGGCTGGGAGCACCTTCTGGAAGGTCTCCTTCAGGGTGCATGAGAGAGAACAGGCTAAGCCAGCTGTGCTGAAAGTATTTTTGCAAGTATTTTTTGTGTATGTGGGCTAAGTTGTGCAATCTATTACATATGTGGGCTGGAAGCTAGATCTGTGAATCTTTGGGGAAAGCCAGAAAATAATGGCTTTATTTATGTGTAAAGTGCAAAGGGAACAAAAATTATTACAGAAAAGCAGGAAGCCTACTGAAATGCCTTTATTTTGTGTTTAAAAAGAACGCAGCTCCCTTGATCCAGAGAGAAGTGCCAATCTGTGTGGCTGTCACCTGGTTTCTTTTTTTTGAGCTGTCACTACTTTATTCAGTACGGGAAGTGCAGAAAGAGGTCTTCTGTTTACTGGCACAGAGCAGAGCTTTGCTCTAGCTGAGTGCCTAATCATTTGCTGCAGAAAAGCAGAGCATGCTTCCTTCCTCCCTTCCCTTCCCTGCCTTCCTTTCTTCTGTCCTCTCTCTCTTTCTTCCTTTCTCTCTTCCTTTCTTCCCTTTTTCCCTCTCTGAATCCTCATGCTCTCTTTTTGGTGGGTCCAGTATGTAGATATGATCTCTTTCAACAGGAGATTGTTACTGGGAGCAGTCTCCTCCAAATCTGTGTTCGCTCTGAGCATTCACAGACTGGAAAACAAAGCATGCCTGGACTCCTCAAAGTTTTGGAACTTATGATAAGAAGGCTTTATTGTCTCTGGCACTGTAGATGATACTTGGTGGTGGATCATTTCAAAATCCCAAAGTATTTAGTAAATATTATTATTAGTATGCTATCATTTATTGCAGCTTTCTGTTCTGCTCCTGTGCAAAAAAATATCTGTCAGCTTTTATTTACTGCTGGGACAAGATGTGTCCTCTGAACCAGCTGGAAACCATTTGCTGTGTAAATTACAGTTTCCTAAAAAAGTCAGTGGTACCACAGTACCCTAATGTTGTGTTACTGCCAGAAAATGATTGCTGTGTTTTAAAGCTGGCTAGTGTTCTTGACCTAACATGAAATAAATGTTTTAGCAGACCTTTTCAGAACCGAAAATTCAAAAGGTTACTAGCAAGACAGTGACAAATTAAAAACCTTACTTTTGTTCTTCTAATATGAAACTGAACACTATTAATGAATGATAATGCAATCAATCTTTTCTTTCTCATTCTAAAGTCATATAGTTTCATGTATTCAAATACATTTTGTGAACTGTGTATTAGAATTCCTTGGAGTTTTAAATTAGATTGAGTTTTGAAGCTAAGGAAATAATCCACATACCCAAATTAAACAGATTCTTGGTTAAAGAAGCCTGTGATGGATCCAACTATAGTTCTTGAATGCAAGTCTTTGAAGGGATGGGGTGTACAGAAGGAACTTGCTACTGAAAAGGGCCTACACATTTCTGTACTTCAAAAAATCTGTGTAAGTCCCCTACTGCATTCTGAATCACCTAACTATCTTTAAAATGAGTATGGCTATAGCAAGCTCCAAAGATTGAAGTATAAAAACATAAAGCCAGGAAACCTGATTTTAAAAATTGTTTTAAGTAGTTTATATGAAGTGAATACAGACAGCTTGTGGGACAGCGGCATATTTTGAGGAGCAGGCAAATTGCTCGAATATATTGCCTGTGTAGTTAAGTGCTAATTGTAAAGACACATCATCAGTGATTTTCCTACCTGATTTGTCCTTTTCTAGCTAAAGATATTATAGCCTTTGGATAGTTTCTATAGAAAATCTTTTTAAATCTTGGTAGAATACTCCTGATATTTCTGCTTGTTTCTTTTAATTGAACTTAATCTCTGTGGTAAAAATGGGTTCTAGCAGGTATGTTTTTCAGTCCTGTTCATTTCAGTAGAATTGCACAGAATGTAAGTCAGAATAAGAGTTTCTGTTAAGGAAGGAATATTTCTTTTAGTGAAACATTTTTTATTAGAACATTCCTTTTTGATTCTAACATTTTTTTAATTACTCATTTATTATAAAGCATATTTCAGTATAAGCAAGATAACCTGCACTTTGGTAATCCACGCACTCTATACTTACACAGGTAGTCACTTTTTCTTCACTAATCTATGTTGATTCACACCAGAAGTGAAAAAAAAATTGCAATTATTTCCTTACTTTTACAAAGGTTTGTGTGTATTGCTTCTGACTACAACACTCATTTGAGTCTCAAAGCCTCTATTTGATTCAATATTTCTCTTGTGCCTGTACAGTTGTGAACTCTGTACAGAGTATGGATTCTTTTTTCTGGAGCATATTTCAAATCATACTTCATATGCTGCTATAATGAAAACCAGGTTTTATTGTATGCAGTATTGTATGGGAAGTTGTGTAACTAATACAGAAATACTCTTCTATAAAACACACTGGCATTTTTGCTACGTTTTCACTCTGACATCTTACTATTCAGGTGCATATCTTAAGTGGTAAGCTCTTTGAGAATGTATACCAATAAGAAAAATTTCTCTTCAGTGACAGATTATGGGATAAAAATAGAAAGTTCTTTTTGTATTTTTGCTATCGGCCAATTACCATACCAGCTTTAAACTGGTTACCATCGATGTATTCTTGTACAGTTATGAAAGTAATTACATTGCAAGCATAAAGTTTTCCTTATATAAAAGTTACTTTACGAAAAGTGATGTAGGATTTTATTAGCTATGTTCCTTTCAGCTGATTTCTTTTTCATACTTATAACTGCACATTTTGAGTGTCGTGTTTCATATCAGATATTTATATTTCAGCATATGATGTAGTAATTCAGTTTTGCAAATGATTACAGATATGGGAGTTTTTAGTATGTAAATAATCCAGCTGTTTTATATAAAATTCTGCATATGCTCTTTGTCCTTGAGTCTTAAATGCATCTTGTATTTTCAGATGGTTATAATATAACATGTATTGGCTTCTGCAGCAAAACCATTAAATTTTACCGTATTTTCCCTCATTTCATTTTACCAAGTTTCTTCTAAGATGAAACATTAACATTCTGTTGGCAGAAATACAGTTTGAGACTTGGTCTGAAAAAGGGCAGGTGAGAGAAGCTTGCCAAATGTTATCTTCATTCAGTCTCTTACTCCTATGGCCTGAGATTACTGTATCTAAGATTATTTACCAGGGCAAGACCTTTTCGGAATGCTGTAATTTAATTTTTCAAAACGTTGCTTAGTGGTAGCAGTATATTTTAGAATTTTAACTGTATAAAATGAACTGTCAGTATAGCTTTTATATGGTTCTACCATAATACAAGACATTGACTTTAATATTCTGGGATTAAAGATGTGTAGATATATTTACCAAATTATACTTATATAGACCTCTGAGGCAAAAACTACAAAACCTCTTCATAGGTCATATAAAGTTGAATTTACAGGTACTATATTTAATCTACAAAGCATTAGTCCAAACTATATTGTCTCAAATAGATTTAGGAGAGGTGTTTTAACAAGTGTTGTTTTGTATAAGTAAAATGAAACTGCTGATAGTCCATGAAAAAATCTTCAGTTTTGAAACATCCCTGTCATTCTCCATCATAGCTTGAATTTAGCTTTTAAGCAAAGCCATTCTTTCGTACTTTTTAAGGCTGTTAATGAGAGTAATTATGGACATAAATTAATTGACAAAAAATATTGACTGCTATAAAAGGTATGTTTAAACTCCTCAGAAAGAAGTATTTAATTTGAAAATAGCCCTTGTTGTTTAGGGTAGGTGAATATGTATCATTTAATATAGAAGTGCTTCTTATTGAATAGCTTTTAATATTATGTATGTCTGTTTTACTGATGTAGATTTTCCGTTATGTAAATTTAGTTGATCGGGCAAGATGTGCTCAGGTTAGCCAAACATGGATGCTACTAACTCAGAACAGTTCATTATGGAGTGATGCAAGTAAGATAATAACTTTCAACATTTTATTTCAAATTTATTTATTTTTAAAAAGTTAGACAAGGAGGTAGTTTACTTTAAGACTATCTAGGATAAAAGTTTTATCCCAGAATAGGACTTGCTCTATTCAGCTACATGAGTAAAAAAATATGAGCAACTCAAATGAATTCAGCTGTGGTATATCATTATAAAATCAGTGGCACTGAAAGAGAATTGTCCGCTAAGGCTTTGCTATAGTCTACTAGATTTAGACAGTGGTGAGGTGTCTTAGGCTCCCTAGGTAATCTAAACAGGCAGTATATGACTACTGTGGAAGGAGAACGTAAACTCAGTTACAGGCTTGTATTTGCTCTAGAGAGACTCTTGTCATCCCTGGAACAAGTGGTGCAGACCAGTTCACTTCCATACTCATGAACTCTTAGAGTTGTTGAGGTGGTCACTGTGTCCCTAGAGCACATGTCAGTGTCGAAGGTACTGCGTTGTTTCTTCTCCCTTAGCAGCCCAATTCCCTAGCACACACATTTCAGTCAATTTACCTTCTAAAATGGACATTGTGCGACCATGCTAGTATGGTGTGTTTGGGGCCATACCTGAAACAGCTACTCTGCACTTAAAAATACAATCACACTGCTCATTGCTATTGCCTTCAATACTGCTCATGTGACTTCAGGTGTGAAGGACTACCTCATGGCTCCCCAGTCCTTAGGCAGTGGCTTAAGACTAGCCGTGGCACCTCAGTCAGGATCACTGTTGCCTCTGTATCTTTGCTTTACATGTAACCGTTTATCAGCAGTACAAAGAAAGATTTTTAAAAGTATATGGGCACTTAAAACATGATTTAGTCAGATTTTAGGCCCTCATGTCTGAAATTGCAATACAAAATACCCTGTGCACCTTCTGTATAATCCTGGAGATGTCTAATCTGATAGGCATCTCCTTTTTAGACCTAAAATGATGATTCATGATCATTCATGATGATGATGATGGTGATCAAGGACATAGTTTTTCTTTTTTGTCCAAGAACTGCATGACCTGCGGAGCTGGGTGTGAGGAAGCAGAAGGGCTGCTCTGCAAGGGAAGGCAAGGTGGCAGCCAAGGGTGCTAGAAGGGCAGGCAGGGGTAGTGCCCCCCCACTGACAAGGGACACAATCCCACAGAACCTAAGCAAGAAGAGCAGAGTGAGTCTAGTGAGAGTAACCAGGATGAGCCCCCCACCGAGGACTGCCAGCCAGCCCTGTAGTGAAGAGACATCTCCAAGATCAAATCTGGAAGTGATCTGTGAGTGAGAGTCAGTGTCAGCCAGACACATAGTTGGACACAGACATGCCTAAAGTGTGGTTCAAGCAAAGACCAAGGGCAAGGGCATAAGCTTAAGGGCAGCTCCTGAGCTGAGTGGGGAAACCCCTAAGGAGGCTTCTCCAGCTCTGTCGCACAATGAACTGTTTTTGCAACAGCCTTATCCAGGGTTAAACTGCTATACCATATATGAGCTGGTCTCGGACTCTGCTAGATAAACCTCTGAGGAAGGAAAACATTGCAGAGCCTGCTGGTGACCCCAGGGCCCTGACACTAAGCACCGGCCTCCCACTTAAAGAGATCTGTTTGGGATCCAGAAGGTGAGCAGTTGTGCCTTGTGAGGCTGAGTAGAGATCTGAACTTGGGTCTCCCAAATACACTGTTCTGTCCCCTGAGTGAGATGCAGGCTGTAGTTCCCAGGTAGCTGGAGGCCTGTATCTGCCTTCCTGACTGAGGCAAAGAAGTTCTGGAGAGCTCAGCAGAGCTGGTTCTAGGCAGCTGCCTGTTAGGTGTGTGAGTTGCTTTAAATTGACCTTCTGATGTGCTTATGTGTCATGTATATTTTATAGTCTCTGCTCAGATCTTGGTTGTTGAATCTACCCTGGGTACCAACACCTAAAACATGCTGCAGTGCCCAGCTTGCAGGTGCCTGGAGCCTTTATTAGGTCTAGTCTTAAATTACTGTGATGAATTAATGATCTTAATGAAACTAGTATTAAAACTTCTGATAATTTAATGTAAGAAGAACAAAATCCTAATAAGAAAGTGAAAAACTGGAGAAAGTTCTGAACTCCTGAATTCCTGGTACTGTAACCACTTCCAAGCATGCTGCATAGAAATAATGGTGATTGATTTTTCAAAGTGTTTGGGTAATAAACATGTATTATGAAATGTACAACAAATAGCTGCAGTGTAGCTGTAGCAAATTATCCAAAGGGGAAAAAAAAGCTTTTCCTGGCTTTTTTATCAACAAATTTAAAGAAGGCATGAAAAAGTCTTCTCCAAAAATGGAAATCTTTCTTATTAAAGATTTGCATGTTGGCTTTCCAGCTTTTTTTGGACACACTTGGTAGATAGACTGTTAAAACTATTTTCTAGTAATTTTTGTTAAAACTTCTTAAACTTGAACTTTAGACAGAAACTAAGAAAAATAATGGTTTTAGTCAAAGATCTAGAGATTCCCCAGCCTGTAGTTTAGATCACTTAAGGATTCTTATACTAAAACTAACATGGTAGATTGCATATTGTTTATACCTTGATGTATCAGTAGACAATTAATTAGAAAAAGAACTATCTTTGGCAACTTTAGGATTTCATAGATCTTAAATGGAAAAAAATACTCAAGTCTGACAATTTTCTGTATGCATAACGTTCATGTCATATATTTCAGCAGTTCAAGACTTACCTCAGCTTCATAAATACCGTAGACACGTCTCCTCTATATTTAAGTATTTTTAGTCAGCTGTCTAGAATTTTAATATATTTAATACACAGATATTTCTGTATTTTCAGATCATTGATTCAGTGTTTACATAGAACTTCATACATTTACTAGAGATTTGCATAATGATATGTGTTTTTACATACTGCCTATTTTTAGTACTGAATTAAATATGAACTGTTTAATTTTTTAGATCGATTTTTCATCAGTGAAGCATAAAGTTCAGGACCAAATAGTAGTAAATATTTTGCAGAAGTGGTGTGTATTTGTATTACATTTGAATCTTCAAGGTTGCTATTCTCTTCACTGGCCTAGCTTTAGAAGTATCAGTATTACATGTATTTGTTACATTTTAGTTCTGATTTAGTTCACATTTTAGAACTGTGCCTTCACTCTATGCTTTGCTATTGTCCCAATTTAATGCCAATGTTCTTCTCTATATGTCCAGTCATAATGAAGCAATGTGAGTATGAGATCTGTAAAACTACTTCTGAGTGCGGCCCCTCTTCATTAAATTTTCCAGGTGCAGCGATATCCGTATGACTGAACACTGCTAGAATGCCACGGAATGGTTTATATTATGTGTGACAAATAAGATTGGAATGCAAACATGTGCTTAAATATATCAGAATGCCAGAATCCAACTTTACTGACATAATTATCACAGACTCACAGAATGGTTGAGATTGGCAGGGACCTCTGGAGGTCACCTGATTCAACTCTTCTGCTCAAGCAGAGCCACCTAGGGCAAGTTGCACAGGACCATGTCCAGATGGCTTTTGAGTATGTCCCAAGGTTGGAGACTCCACAACCTCCCTGGGCAACCTGTACTCGGTCACCCTGATAGCAAAAGAGTGTTCCCTGACATTTAGGTGGCACCTCCTGTGTTTCAGCTTGTGCCTGTTGCCCTTATCTCCTCTATACTGGGCTCTACTGAAAGAGCCTGGCTCCACCTTCTTTGCACCTGCCCTTTGTGTATTGATATACCTTGGTAAGAGCTCCCTGAGCCTTCTCCACCTGAATGGTTGCAGCTTTCTCTGCCTTTCCTAATGGGAAATATGCTGCAGTCCCTTAATTCTCTTTTTGCCCTCTGTTGGACTCTTACCCAGTATGTCCATGTCTCTCTTGTACTGGGGAGCCCAGAACTGGACATGGTAGTCCAGGTATGGCCTCACTAGTGCCAAGTAGCAGGGAATGATCACCTCCCTCAACCTCCTGGCAGCACTCCTCCTAATGCAGCTCAGGATACCATCCACCTTCTTTGTGGCAAGGGCCCATTGCTGGCTCCCATTCAACCTGTGGTCCACCAGGACCCCCAGGTCCTTTTCTGCCAAGCTGCTTCCCAGCTGGGCTACCCCTAGCATGTACTGGTGCCTGGGGTTGTTCCTCCCCAGGTGCAGGAATTTGCACTTCCCCTTGTTAAACTTCCTGTGGTTCCTGCAAGCCCATCAAGGTTCCTCTGGAAGGCAGAATGACCCTTGGGTATATCAGCCACTGCTCCCAGTTCGGCGTCATCTGCAAACTTGGTGAGATTGCATTCTTATCTCATCGTCCAGGTCGTTAATGAAGACGTTAAACAGGACTGGACCCAGTATTGGCCCCTAGGGTGTACCACTAGTTACTGGCCTCCAACAAGTAGCTTACAGACCAAAAAAAAAAAAAATAATAATCCAATCATGGTCCAAGGTATTAATGTGGCATTCAAGTTTTAGGACAAATAATAGGTACTTGATTCTACTGCCAAAACAGGGTCCTTCTGGTTGTAGAAAAGCATCTTAGTCCTTCCTCATAATATGCGTGAAGTACATGTGACCAGCGATTAATTCCCTTTGTGACAACATTTTGCAATAGCTTCAGGTCAGTAATCTTTTCCTTAATGCAGTTTTATGCTTCACTAAGCAGAGAAGTGGGCAGGAAAAATAAAAGCCCTTATGACCAGTGTTACAGGTTCTGTGAAAGTACACTTTCAATTAGCTGTGAAAGTGTACTCGATTTGTTAGGAATTACCTGCATCCTAAGTCTTACTCAGCCACTTTATCATATAGAGTGTTAAAACATCTTGGTAGTGTTTTCATGAGAAAAAAACCTCTTCTGCTACAACTAGGCAAGATCCCAAGAATCATTTTTGCTTCTTGGCACAGTTTTACTTCAGTGTTTCTCAAGCAGGAGAATGTTATGGACTGACTCTTTTCTAGCCTACACTTTAATTAAATGCAAATGCATAAAAAAGAAAAGGAAATATTTTCATTTTCCAAATAAAAAGTGTATTTTTATGTTTCGAGACTATAATGCATGTATTATTTGATCAGGTAATACACAATTTAAAGTGTTGATGTAGCATATAACAATTTCAGTATATTTTGGTTTTTTTGTTTTTAGAAAGTGACTGTGTAATTGTGGGTGAGAACAATTTGCTCCTAGAGTGGTGACGGAAAAGAACAATTAGCCAGGAATAAAAAGTAGATTTGATCATGGTCTTGGCTTTTAAATCAGGATAAAATAACATTCTCAGTGATATCAGCATGCAAGTTATTTAGTGAAATAGTTGAATTTAATATTGCAATGAACTTTGGCGGCTAATAAAGAAAGCAAGCCAAAGTAAATCATACACAGCCACGTTGCACAAAACTAAAACCAATAGTAATGTTTATTGTGTTTAAAGCTAAAAACATGTAAAGAACAGTTGTGATAGATTTTATATACACACTGCCTTTTCTATCACATTAACTGATTCATATCTAGTTAAAATAATTTAACTTAGAAGTATCAGCATGTTGGTTATATCAGTTGGAATATCAGTTTGTTGATTGCCATCCATTTCCATTTATCTTACATATCAAAGACACTGAATTCAATTTGTGTATCTACAGAGTATGTATTTTCCATTTCTGTTGATAATTTATGTTTTCTGAAGGCTCAAAACCAAAGATTATGTCCGTTTACATCTACTCAGTGCTATTAATCTTCAAGTAATTGTGACAAATTATATATGATGGTCCACTGGGGCTTTTAGAAAAAAATAATTTATAAAGCTGTTTCTTCTAACTTTGAAGACACCCAGTAGTTCTTTTTAAGAATGCAACCCATTTATATCAGTGTACTACTGCTATTTAGATTAATAATTTCTTCTGTTAAAACTCATGTATGTTGATCATACAGCCTATTTGTGCCATTCTTTTGAAGCTCTTGTGGATGGTTTAAAATTTCTGCAAAACTATTTCTCTATCTTTTTTTAACGATTGAAAATCATATTGAAATTTGACATTTGACATTTCGGCTTACAAACTGCGTTGAACTGTCTGTTCAGTTATAGGCTACAGATGTGATGAACCTTTCCATTTGAACTTCCCTGAGCTACAGTTCTGACCTCATCTTTCCAAATGAATCCAAGATTACACAGATTTTGGCAGCATGTTTTTATTGTTAATGGTAAAACAGCAACGATATTAACGGGGGGTTAGGTCTGTTCAGATGGCTAATCTTAATATTTTTTTTGTAAATCAGTTGCAATTTTTAAAAATTGTTTTTATGTACTGCAACTTTGGTGTGTGGTGTTTGCATGAAATAATAGTAATTGTTTAATATTTACATATGAATGCTGTATGATTCCAGCTCAGACTGTCTGTGGCAAATGAACGTGTTACTGTGCCAAAGAAAAATGAGTATATGAGATGCACGGATTACAGCTCAGCTGTTTGTGGGATTACTTCACCCACTCAGTGATCTTAGAGAATCATTTGCCTTCCATGTGTGACTGGGAGCGGCATTTAAAATCTGCCATTGATATTCATAGTGCAGGAGCTAAAATTTCCTTTTGAAGTGTTTTGTTCCCAGTAGTGCTCACAGTATTGACAGACTTATCCGTTCTTCCTGTACCCTGCCATGACAAAATATGGTGCAAAATAATCTTTTCTGTGTTTCATGGGTGCTGGTTAGCGAGAGGGGCACTGCTTCCGTAGAGTACTGTAGTTTATCCCTCAAGACAGCAATCCTAGCACATATACTGCATATCAGGAGGACAACACACTAACATGCAATTATTTCCTGGATGTGGAGGGAGCAAGAAGGGGAATCAAGAGAGAAATTACTGAAAGAAAGGACTTAAAAAGCACATAAAGGAAGAGGAAGGCCCATGATTTTCTTTTAGATGTGGAAGTGCTTCTGGGACTTTTGTGATTAAATAGAACAGAAACAAAGAAATGGCCATGTTGAATTGTGGTTTGTGGCTGCAGTGTTTCATGGAGGGTGTACTTTAGTTTACAGTACATTTCGGTGAAGCTTAGAGAAATAGCAGTTAACCCTGTAATGCTGAAGCTTTTATCAACTGTTAGTTGTTTTCCCCATGTGTATGTTTTTCAAATATATTTTTGCCTCTTTTCTTGGGCTGCCTCCTTCTGTACTGTCTTCGTAGCTCCTTTATGGTTTTCCTGTTCATACAGTATTTTCTCAAAGAATTTACTACTAGGCACTGTCAGGAGGACATACTAGCCCATATTACCCTTGCCCCAGTCTGGTATTTCCATTCTTATATCATTTGCAATTGCAATTACTGGCTGTTCTGCCACATCCTCAATATGAGTGTCTGAAAATGCCAACGTGCAGAAAACCCTAATGGGTTCCATTTTTTCAAGGCTTTTCCAGTTTTCCAAGGAGGGCTTCCCCTCCACCCCCTTTGTTTTAATTAGAGGAAATGAAACTGTCACTTGAATAATCCTTTACCTATTTTATAACAATTTTCTAGTATTCTTGCAAAAACTGAAATATGCAATAACTTTAGACAGTAAGGAATAAAATCATAGTGCATTGTAGTTTAAAGAATAGAACTTCTAGCGACTCTTTGAAGGCTCCAAAGGCCATCTAAGGAAAACAGTAGCAAGGACAATTCCAGCATTCAAGAATTCAGTCTGCTTTCTTGACTGCTAAAAGTCTTTTCACTTGTTGATCCTCAGAGGTTTGGACAGATCCACTCTTAAGTATTGAATTTCATTTTGGTGTTATTGCACAAGTGTTTCTTTCATGGAGCTTCTGAGATGACACTGATTTCACAAGTTCACACTGAAACCTTTATTTGCAGGATAGTTGTTGAATCATGTTCCTCTAGTGTCCTTGTTGATATGTCCCTCACTTACAGATTTCACATTTAATAGCTGTCACCAAACATCTTGTGCTGTTAGATACAGGCAGCATGTTCGGCTCATATCCCCTTGAACCTCCAGCAGATGCAACACTTTCTGGTGCCACTATTTGAGACACCTGAATGATATCACATACACACACATATGCACACACAAACCCCACACCCCTTAACTCTGGATTCTGTTGAACAATTGTCCTATTTATCACTGCGACCCCCAGGTTTTAGCCTTGGTCCTAAGAGGGACATTTTGTGATCTGTTTCAGAATCCCCAGGGCCTTTGATTTTGTTATTTACAACAGTTAGGCCACTGCTTGTGATCATCAGTCCTATTCCACTGCTTTTCCCACTGGCAAGCTTTTGCTGACTGGAGAGATCAGAGACTTCCCACCCAGCTTTTATCCTATATTCCTTTCCTTGATTGCCTTTTCTACCTAGACTTTAGCCTACCTCAAGCTAGTTGGGTTTTTTTGGTTTGGTGGTTGTTTTTTTTTAACACTGACTCTTGGCAGGAATTAACGTAACATGGTTTATAAATTCATTTTTTCCTACTCATCTTTTCTCCATTGTTTGTGCTGCCAATAACAGATGTTCTTCTGTGGTTCCATTGTGTGTCCTGTTCAATCATTCCCAGCAGTTCCATTCTGTACTGAAATAATCCTTCAGAATTTGAGAGGAGGAGTAGTATTTCACTTAATGCTGGCTACTACTTCTGATAGATTTTTTTTTCTTTCAGGACTTTTAAGAGTCTAGAAAATGCCCCATTTACTGAATGTTGCTGGCCAAATGGGATTTTCATCTGTGTTCCCATCTTATCAGGATTAACCTTTAATTATTATGATACTGCTTAAGATATTCCCAGGAGTAGGGATGAGTCAGATACTGTTGTATTTTTTATAAAAGATGTTGCAGAAGAAATGGCTAAATTATTCAGTTCATCCATAAAGCACAATTAAATGTATTCATAATCTGAATAATGGAAGTCATGAAGGAATGCAGTTAATAATAATATGTGTTTGCTTAAGGCTTCTTTGGCATTCCTACCTTCAATAATTTCTGAATTTTTCCTTCTTGTTGTTCTTTTATTTCATGTTAGCATAAAAGTACTGAGTGCTTTGAATTGCACTTCTAAAACACAATGTGTGACCTTTTGGGCTTGTGGCTAAAGCACCAGAGGAATCCACAAACACCGTAACTGTGTGCGGACCTTTAAAGAAGCAAATTTTCTCCCTGGGGTGTTCCAGAACTTCTTCCATGATAGCCAACAGACATTTAAAGTTCTGACCTTGAATCTCTATCCTGCGCTTACATATTTCTTACTGATCTAAAAGCAGGAGATTGGTCTAGGGCTTGAGCTGGGAATACTGAAGTTTTAACCCAGAATCTCTTACTTGTCCACCCTGTGAGCTTGGGGAGTTTCTTAGCCTTTCCATGTGTAAAGAAAGGTTTATAATATCTGTCTTTAAGAGGTACTAGTTCTGCTAGTTCAGTATTAACTAATGCAGAATTTTAAAAAACAGAATGATTATGTAAAAACAGAATAGTCATTTAGTAAAACCAGCTTTTTCTGTAAAAGAACCTTTAACCAGTGTATTATGTAGTGAGGAATTTTATCTTTAGAGATATTGTCTACTTAGCTGGGGCCCTTGTACAGCTCTGTTACCATAGTATTAGAATAATCACAGTTTAAAATGACTGTTTATTCACATAGACAGTTGTGTGATAAGGAGGTGTTAGAATGTGCATTTTACAAATGAGCTGGGGGAAGGACAGACTTTGAGAATGTCTCACACTTCTAGTGAGCACTCAAAAGCATACTTACCTTCAGTTTGGATGGGCACTGGTGTGTTGGATGCAGACCACAGCAGCCTTCACATGGTCCTTTTCACCTAGAAGTGATGTCATGTAATCTGTATCAAACTGACATGACAACCTAAAACATTTCCTAGAAAGACTTCAGCTCTGCCTACTGTAAAAACCAAACAAGGCAAATATGAGCAGGTGGAGCTGGATCTTGGGAACCAGCCATGTCTTGCCTATGTGTGGTTTCAGGCAGCTCAGGTACAGAAGAGGCAGAGGCTGAGTTAATCGTTCAAGATTGAGCAGGAACACTAATAAATCAGCAAGTAGGACCTAGCTTCTGGGTTTGAATCCTAGTCAGTATAACAATTGCCATTCCTGGTTTTCTAGAATTGTATTGAAGGTTAGTCTTCAGTTTGATTTTTCATACACAGTAAAACAACAGGAAGCCGTTACAAAAATCTTAGAAAGGTTTTCTGGGAATATTTCAGGAAACTGATACATACAAAGAACTGGCAATACATTCAAGAAAAATGTGTCTTGGTCACAGTCCTGCAGCAAGTTCTGTGTCAACACATAAGCTGTGTTCATACATAACACAGCTCCTCCCCACCACATTATGTACATTTGTGTCTATCGATTCCTACTGTATAGTTTCAAATATTTGCCAAAATATTTCACAAGAATGTCCAGAACAGCTTGTCAGAAACTATTACTTGATGAAGAATGCTGTATAACTAATGCCATTCTGTAATTATTAACTGCAATAAAAAGAAATCATTGTAGGTAGGTAGTCCTACAAACAATATAATTAACAAAAAATGTAAACAGCATTTTTTTATTCCTCAAAGTATCAAATATTTGAATGTACTAAAAAAAAAAAGGGGGGGGGTGTCCCTTATTAGCCTATCACAGTGACAATTACACCGTGCTTCTTTACTGTTTGAACTGATTGTTCTTTGTGTCGTTCCCATTCCTCATCATCTTTGTCCAGATCAAAAGTTTCTGGATAAATGGGCAGCTTGTCTTTTGGGCACTCCTCGTAATAACTTCGAACATATTTTCCAACAGACCACCCTTTGTATTCCTCAGGCATTTTGCATTCTAGGCCATTGTAGTGAACATTGTAGTGATGCTTCAACCAGTAGAAAAGATAATGAATGTTGTAATCACATCTCCAAGGATTCTCTCTCAGCCACAGTATTTTCAGAAAGTAAAGATCTTCCAGTACTCCATATTCAAAATTCTGCAAGCTGTTGTTTGATAGATCCAGCTCCTCTAAGTTACTGAGGCCTGAGAAAGCAGCTGGTCAATAGACAAATAGTTATCAGTACCTGATAAAGATAAGTTCGAAAAAAAACATGCATATCTGCAACAGGAAAAATATAGTCATAGTTATACATTTATTAAAATTTTTGGCTAAAGGCTGCAAAAAGACTTTTCAAACACTCAACTTTAAAATACATCCTGTGCCTCGGGCAGTGACATATTGGTATAAATATATTGACATTAGGGGAGTTGTACTGCTGTTAAAATAGTAAAACAATTAATGAGCATCTACAAGTATAGAATAGGGAAAGTAAGGTGAATGAATGCATAATTTGCTTGTAGAAGTCTACTGTTATTGCCATGATACAGAAGCAGAAATATAAAAACTGATCATGTATTAGACAACGTGCAGGGCTAGTGTTGCAGCACAATCTAGTAGGCTGCAACAAGGCTTTTGCCAGAGATCAGACCACACTGCTCCTCCTCCCTGCCTGATGACCTCTCCCACACTCCTCAGTGCTCTTTAACCACTTTGTGGGAACGAGCTACAGCTGCACATCATTCATGTCAATCAACCCACTGCCTTCAAGGCAAGGCCACAGCTGCATGCCATCAATGCCAATCAACCTGCTGCCTAATTATGCTGCTGAGTTACGTTTCAGAGAGCAGTTTATACTTTTTGCAAGTATACTTTTTAATTTAATGGCAGAAGTCTTTATTCAAATAAATTGACTATGTATAATGTTAAACCTCCTAAGTACTATTTTACTGATATTACCACTTTTTACTGCCGTTTAAATTCCAAAATGCTACTAGAGAAGGCTCTTTTTGCTTCATACTTCCTCTCGCTCTCTCTCTCCCTCTCCCTGTGTCTGATTTCATTATTAAAGTTTGAATACACAACGGTGATAAGCAATTGCCCATAAGACTACTTCACTTCTAACAATATATAATTTAAGAGCAATTATATGTAGTGATTTTTAACCCAATAGAGTTTAAATCCATTTGGTTTGTCTGTTACTTGTCCTATATTGGACTTAAAAGCAGCCTTATTATATGACAAGTTTTCTTAGATTTCTTAGATTTGGGAAAGATACTTTAAAAAATCCTTCAACTATTTAGCATTTGGGGAAATGATTAGCCTTCGATCTGCAGAATTAAGTTTTTGCACTTCGTTGATTTAGTATTAATAAAGGGCAGCTGAAGTCAGTCTCTCTTCATTGATTTCCATGATGACTATATTTCAGTACAAACCTCTACTCTGTGAATTGAGTGGTACAAAAGGTAAAAGTTGCATCAACTTCTAGATTTTTAAATCCTTTTTTCCCCCCCATTTATATATGATAGAGATATTATCAAAGTTTATAATTAATAAGACACAAATAACTTTTTAATGAATATTTTAAATTATTCTTACCAGGATCAATGTAAGATATTCCATTACTGTTTAGGTTTAATATCTTCAGTTCACTGACATCTTCAAACTCTTTGGCTCGTAGTTGTCTAATTTTGTTGCTGGACAAATCAAGTTTAACTATGTCTGGAGGTATGTTACCTGGAACTTTCTTTAAATCTTAAAAAATGAAAAAGAGATAACTTATATCAGCTTTAGTTTATTCTTACTGCTTAGGTATCACACAGAGTTTTGTCAGACTAGCATTGTTTCTTGTCTTATTTCCCTTTTATCCCCACTACTAGTGTCAACGTGTTTCTTCAACTTCTGAATTTCATTGCTTTGTTCACTTGTATCTTTACGTTTCACGTGAAAACTGCTTTCTTCATTAGTGCTAATAGTAAAGCTTCTTTCTGTCTTTTGTACTTTTATTTTAATAGAGCTATACTATTCATTTGTATAGGGACAGGGTAAGTAGTGAAGATACTACACTAATAAAAAGTATGGGTAAAGGGCTTGGTGATTTTAAGAAAAGAAACCTGGATAACTCTATAAAAAACGTTCATTGGTATATGAACATCTTCCATAATCAAATTATAGTGTTCTATTTTACATTCTTTGTTTTGTGTTGCAAAAAGGTAAAATGTTCTAATTTTATATCAGCAATAAAAATGCTAGTTGATATAGTATGTATAATTATAGTTCTGTAGTTGCAGCTATGTAGTGGTTTAGTAATATTTAAGACTTTGTATTTGTTATGATACTTACAGTTATTACATGTCCAGGCGGCATGGTGGCATTCTATCTATATCTACTTCTCTATCCTACTTGTATCACTGGCATTACCAAAGTAGCCAAGCACCTCTCAGTCATCTCTGTGTGTATCCTTTCAGTGTTCCTTGCAAAAGAGTTACAAAAAGAATAGTTTCTAGTCCAGTGGTAAGGGCACATTCTTGAGAAGTGCAAACTGTGGTTTGAATCCTCTCAGGATAATGATAATAAACCTAATCTCCAGGATTATGTTTACTCAATGAGTGATCTAATCCTGGGCTGTTTTTACAAGAAAATGAGTGATACCTCTTACTTGACTGTCTTTGAATGAAAGCAAGTAGTTTCTGGATCTGTGCTGAAAATTGTGTTGTCAGTGTACTTCTGAAGTTCTGAAGATGCCTAATGCATCAGGTATGCTTGAGACTAAAATAATGTATCAGAGTCTTCCTTATATCTGATTTTGAGCAGAGCTTTGGTATTATAAATACATAAGTATTATAACTACTCCAGCCTGCTCTGGTTGGAGTGCTTCCTGCTCTTGCAGATGTCAAAGTTTCAGTGCCTATTTGTCACCAAATGAATGCAAATAATGCGTGAGTTTAGAGACTTGGAGAGTTTGGCAGTACTAGAAAGCAGGTTTTTTTTCAACTGCTCTTGCAAATACAAATTCTTTTGCAGAAAAGCAAACAGAAGTTATTTCTGCATCCAGCTTTTGTTGTTTGGGTTTTTTTTGTGTGTGTGTGGCTTTTGGGGTTTTTTTTGTGTGTGTGTGTAAAACAGATTCATTCTGAAGTACTGAAAGATCTGGCTTATCACCAGTGTGATGAGATATAAATAAGTTCTTCAAAAAGGAGAACATGCATGTGGTTATATGTGTTTTAAAGATGTTTCTTTCATGAGCTTTCTGACATCAACTGAAAGCTGCTGACCTGTTGTCATAGCTCTTTAGATATACGTAGTACTGTTATACTGCTTGTCACTCCATCCTCTCCATTGTAAAGGAATGATGGATTGCAGCTTTTCTTGTCATCTTACTGGTTTGGCAACTGATGCACTTTTTTCCTACTCTGAAATCTTGTAGATAGTTTTGTGTTTTCCCAGGATTTTGGGTGCATTATACTCCAGTTTCTGATGAAAATTCCAATAAGATTGTGCATCTGCTGCACAATAATCATATGCAAAGGCAGTAAATAAAATGCTTTCATCAAAGATTACCATATGTTCAGAAATCCCAAATGTCCATGGAATATCTGCATCCAGCTGTCAAGCATATGCACAGTAGATCTGATACTTCGTAAAAAATATTGAATGTACTCAGTGTGTCTGTGCTAGACACTCAGGAAGTCCTGGAGTGATATACTTAGTCCTTGATCTGAAGGAGGGAGTCCTTGTACCCTCCAGTATACTCATGTAGAGGATGAAGTCACTTTAGTCCTTCATTATTAGTACTAAAGACAGTAAACCACTTTCTTAAAACACCGTAAAAACCTGTGAAACTCCTGTGATTGTTTCTGTGAACTTAGAGGAAAAAAAGTAACATGTTTGCAGCCAAAAGTTTTTGAGTATATTCATGTATTCAGCTCATCCCTTCGATACCACTAAACGGGGAGAGCTGGAAAGTCAGTCTTTTCTTATATTAAGGTTATAATATGTGCCTGGCTTTTGTTCAGTATCACAGTTTACTGGAGGCATAAGGTAATAATGATATAATCAGAATCCTATGAAGGATAATTCAGGTTGTAATCTGGAATCGAATAATTAAGATCCTATCATACAGGGAAAGGTAAGGTAGGTTAATATTAAGAAATTAATGAATGTTCACCAGTAAAACCCATAAATTGTTAATAAGAAAAGATGTAGTAGCTGCATGGTAAAACAAAGAGAAAAGTGAGCTATAGGAAGAAGAAAATAATTTAACAGGGTGGAAAAAAGTAAAAATGTGGACCGTTTTTTATGACATATGTAGTGGATAAACCATTCAATCAAATACTGAAATCATTCATTCCTTATATTTAGGTATTGTCATATTAAAGTGGCTTCTGAGCTTGTCTCTGGCATTAAGGTCCAAGAATAAAAGGGCACACAGAGTTGTTAAATATATTTAAGTCACTGTTAAAGCAAATAGAAGTTTAGCAAACACATTGCAAGATACAAGTGGGCAAAACATACTGCAGTGATCTGGTACTGCAGGCTATACTTCAAAAAAGTGGGGAAAAAATCCTCCCAATTTTGGCTAAATCTAGTAGTGCTTTTTATTTCAGATTTGTAATGTTGAAGAATGACTTTATTCTTAATTTGTTTTTTTGTTTGCTTTGTTTCATCATGGGATAAAATATGGGAAATATAAAGCACAAATAAACGTGCATTTTGTGTTGATATATGCCCCAGCTGGTTTACCCTTAAGGCTTAACTGTGGCTTTTGGGAGCCTGAGAAGGATTTAGGAATGGAGTGGATCCAAGTATCTGAAAAACATTTCTTGAAGGCCCTTTAACTTTGAACTGTTTGCTGGGTGCTGGCAGGAAGAACACAGAGGAGGTATTTCTTTACGAACAAAAGCATACAATTTCTTCCCTTAGCAGAAGAAATCTTGTACAGAAAATGTGCAAGGCTGTCCTTTGCAATCAGGTTCCTTTACGCATTGTTTCTACAGCTGGCTGTCTCAGTCCTGCTTCACAGCTCGCTTCTGTCAAAGTTGTTGCTATCTTTGTGTTTGTACACTGGAGAGAAGAAAGGACACACTGTGCTTTTCTCTATCAGGACAACAATTTCAGCACAGCTGTAATTTGACTGATTAGTATGTTTATAGTTGTAAAATCAGACTAGTGAGGTGCTGGTCCTTCAGTAACTTCAGTATGTGCTTAATTTTATTCCTGTTGATTTTTGTTGGATATCTTATACTAAAGTACTAAAGAATATCTGTAGAATTGGTTCTGCAGAGTACAGGTAAAATGTGGAACATATTCCTACTTGTTGCTCGTAGTTACGGGAGAACAATTAACAGTATTTGTTAAAGTAAAGCAAGTACTGGTACTATATTAATTTGCTGTAAATAATATGTGAGTAAGTGTATTAAGGGAGCAAGAATATTAAAGTCATTAATTCAGTTAGAAGGACAGATACAAACCTTTTCTTTTGCAGTTCAGAGTTGGCACAGGAAACACATACATGTGGCACAAAGAAGAATCAAATTCTGGTTTACCAGCTTCAGGCTTCTCCCGTTTTATATTTTGGGGGTCCTGCCTGTCCTCTTCACTACATAGCTGTTCAGCTTTTATCTGCTTTAGCTTTTGATTTTTCAGTTCTATTGGGTGCAAACACTTGGCATAATTTCCCAAATTCCTGTTTGTTGGAACCTGTAGCATTGTAATGAGAGTTTCTAGTTCACAGTTGCAATGCCAGGGATTATCATAAAGACGCAGGTAGTTTAGACTGGGTGTATAAATGAAAATCTCCTCAGATAAACTCTTAATTTGGTTATGTTGAAGTAAGAGTGTGGTAAGTTTATTCAAACCAAAAAAAGCCTCACTCTCAATTTTTGATATCTCATTCTGTTGTAAATCCAGACTTTTCAGTACTTTATACTTGGAAAACATATTATTCTTCAATTTACGGATCCTGTTTCTTGCTAGCAGCATGTGTTTTAAATCCTCTGGCCAATCAGGTGCCACAAAAACCAATTTTCTTTCCTGACAATCTAGGTATTTCTCATGAAGATAAGTGTATATATCACATGGTAGGCCTCGGGCATTGCGCTTAGCAGTGCTAGATGCTTTCCTTAGGATGTTTTCCCTTTCATTGTTTCTCAGACTCCTATTCCTTGTCTTCCTACAGTCAGATGCTTTACAAAGAAGAAGTAGTAGTAAAATACTAACTACTTGCATCCTGACATTCAGCTGGCCGCTGTTATTTTCTGTGACAGCTGGAACAGTTGAAATTTTTGGATAGTCTTAGCAGTGTTGTACAGATCTGAGAAGGCTCAACGGGGGTATGTGGGATCCCTGTGTTGGAAGAAAAGTAAAATATTAGAACACATGAAACAGGCATTTTCACGGAGGGTTGTACATAATATGCAGCAATCAGTCAAGTACGCAATCATTACACTACTTGGAGCTTCACAAATACTTTGAAGATTTAATGTCCTATCTTTTTTTGTTGTTGTTTTTACTGTCTGATCTACTGTCGTTTGTTTTGATTGAACATGGGAAATTACATGGACCAATTCCTAACTGATCTTTGTTAGAAGGTTCTCATATATTCAGGAAAATGGCATCAGGCTGAATCTTCTTTGTATTTAAGTTTGTCTTGGAAGATGAGCTTGAAAGAGAAGCTTGAAGCTGATACTTTCCAGCTTTCTGGGTGTTGACCCACTGGAACACATACAGAGCCAGACTGGGGAAAGTCATTCAGTGCCTATCAAACCCTGTTTTATACTGTGCTCAAGTGTGGACACGTTTTCAGGTTTAACCCTGATTTATCATAACTACCCCTGCTACTACCAAGTGTCTCTTGCGGGCTATGTCAGGTACAGAGTTGTCTGGACTGCTTTGAGAAGGACCCGAAAATAATCTTTTGCAAGAGCCTATGAGGCTGTGTGTCATCTGAGCGTAGGCAGAGCGCAAAGAGAACCTGCAGATCCTGGCCATGGCCTGCTTCAAACCGCTTCCAGGAGTGGCCACTTGAGGAGAGTACAGAGGGGTAAACCAGGAACTTTTGCCTTTCCAAGAAAGCCAAAGACAATCATTAGTAATTATTATTAGGGGAAAACAAGGCCTGCTCCCTGAAACATGTCCAAAATTGCCTCAGTATTTGCAGTAATTTTTGGCCTATGTTCCCTCCTGAATTTCCCATACTACTCCTGTGCACTACCCTTTTCCTTCATTTTCAGTGAAGTTTGGCCACAAGGTTGTGTTTCCTTAGAAACGTTTTAACCCCTCAGGTTTTTGTATTTTCTAGCTTTTTTCCATCTCACTGATTTCCTGCTTTTGCTAGTCAATATTATTCCTTGTGAAACTTTTTTAAAATTTTTCAGTTTGGCTTAACTACTTAGTTACTTTTTCTCTCTGACTGTGGACATTTTTGTGTTATGCTCAGTCCTTTTTGACCTTAGCACCTGGGAAGGTATTGAATCCCAATCTTGAGTGCAGATCATTGCACAGACGTCCTGTTTCTAAACCACCATCGTTTTGGACTCAAAGAACTTCCTTTTTATCTGGACGAAAAATGGCACAATAAAATGGCTAGTATCAGGTACAATTGTTTTGAAAGCAGAGAAATTGTTCATTTTTGAACAAATTGGTAGATCAGTTTAAACTGCATCTCCACCATAAGATGTTTCCAGTATTTGTGCAGTTTTCACTCACTAGATGGATGGAGCAGTCCTGTCTATGCATGCTACTGCATTCCTCTAATCCATGTGGCAAGTTGTTAATATTGCCTTTGAAAACTCACTGACTGTTTTTTTCACTTTGTTCCTGTAGTTGCCAGTTGTCCATCTGCATTCAGATTCTCTTAGTTCACAATGTGAACGAGTGTTTGCATTAAGAACTTTATCCCTTACCTGAAGAATGAAATTTTATTTATTACTTTTTGGCAGCTATATGCTAGTCAGCTTAAATTGATCATAGAATTATAGAATCATAGAATCATTTAGGTTGGAAAAGACCTTTGAGATCATCAGGTCCAGCTGTTAACCCAGGACTGCCAGGTCCACCACTAAACCGTGTCCCTAAGCACCACATCTATGTGTTTTTAAAACACCTCCAGGGATGGTGATTCCACCACCTCCCTGGGCAGCCTGTTCCAATGCTTCACCATCTTTTCAGGGAAGAAATTTTTCCTAACATCCAATCTAAACCTCCCTTGGTGCAACCTGAGGCCATTTCCTCTTTTTCTGTGGCTTGTTATCTGGGAAAAGAGATTGACCCCCTCCCCACCCCCACCCACCCCCAGCCCCGGCTACAGCCTCCTGTCAGGGAGCTGTAGAGAGCAATAAGGTCCCTCTGAGTCAGTTCCCTCAGCTGCTCCTCGTTAAAACTTGTTCTCTAGACCCTTCACCAGCTTCATTGTCCTTCTCCAGACACGCTCCAGCACCTCAATGGCTCTCTGGCAGTGAGGGGCCTGAAACTGAACACCGTGTTCGAGGTGCGGCCTCACCAGTGCTCAGTACAAGAGGACAATCACTGCCCTGGTCCTGCTGGCTACACTGTTTTGGACAGAAGCTAGGATGCTGTTGGCCTTCTTGCCCCCCTGGGCACACTGCTGGCTCTTGTTCAGCCGGCTGTCAGCCAGCACCCCCAGATCCTCTTCTGCCAGGCAGCTTTTCAGCCACTCTTCCTCAAGCCTGTAGTTTTAATGGCTTGAATCATAATTGGGATCTTCTGTTTTATTTTGAACTGATAACCGTTCTGATAATGTCATAAGTAATTCTGTCCAGGAGAGCTTGGAAATAGAAAAGGAGGAACTTGGGGAGGAAAGGTAATAAATAATTATTGAAATACTCTTTCTTCTTCCTTGCCATCTCCTGTGCCTGAACTGGAATTTTTTACTAGTATTACATACTGTCTGCTAACCAAATTATACTCACATGTAACACCAAAAAGAGCAGTTGCTTTCAGTAGCATGTACAGCTTCACAGGTAAAATCGTAACTGTGTCTTATTTAGTGCTAAAGCAAAATAACATGTAAGAGGTGTGTAATTTCTGTGGCTTAGCAGCCTTAAGGAAGATTTTAATTGGTTAACTTATTTTGGGTTATGCAGTTCCTCTCAGTATTGTCCTACTCCTCAAAAAGCACTGAGTTAGACAGTGTTAAAGGATATCATTGAGGTCACAGTCCCCGTAGAAAAGAATACACAGATCTATTGTTGCACTAATGCTTGATTGCAATTGAAAACATGTATTTGGCTTACCATATGAAAACATGTTTGTAAAGATTTTAAAAATATATTTCTTCCAAGTCTATAAACCTTTCATACTGCATTTTCCATATTAGCTTTTTTTTTTTTTTTTTTTTTTTTCCATTTCAGGGTAGACAGATCAATAATTCTTGAAAATTAGGTTAAGGTAAAAATATCACTATGTTTAATAGGAGTTTTTGCATCTTTACCTTGGAGAATAGACTCAAAATTTGGCAGAAGAGTGTCTGAAGGGATGTGTAAGTGTTGCGTCTAGTGTCAGACATCTATCTTTAATTATTTTGTTAGAATTGCAACAATCTCTGCCAAATAGGAGTTTCTAAAATTAATAGATCTTATGCACACAGAAGAGACTGTCTTAGGCAGCTAAATTCTCTGGAATTCTATACCTGCAGAACATAAGCAGGGCTTTTCCTACCATTCCTCTGATTGCTGCACCTTTATTTTCAGAGGGAAAAAAGTTATTCATGTATATAATTAGATACTTGTGTCATAATATATGGGTGGGAGGGACAGATAAACCTATGTGGAAAACTTAATTCTGGCATTCCTAACTCCAGATTGCTTAATTAGTTAGCTTTCTGGTTCCTTGGTAATTTAAGACTGAAAACAGCTTGTTTCCTAAGTCAGCCATTAGTTGATGGACTGTAAGGAGAGACATCTCCTCAGGACAGCTTACTCCAACTTTGTATTCTACTTTGGTTTTTTGTGCTTTCTTCTCAGTAATCAGCTGTGGCCATGGTTTCAGGGAGAATATTGGCCTAGATGGACTGAATCTGTAATAGGAATTCTTACATCTGTGTCGTACACTGAGAATGTGAACTTGTTCACCTTTAATATGACTGTTTGTTTGTTTGTTTTTAGGTGAATGTAAGAATTTGCAAGACTCAATTCTCTCTGAATGCCAGGGATTAAATGTAAGTACTACAGATTTTTCCCATGAACTCTAAATTATACCAAGAAGGAAGATTTTTTGAAGTGCTATGTTTTTTTGGGTACAGAAAACTTCCAGATAAAAAGTAGACACTACTGCTCTTAAGTACTCTGAAAATGGAGTTTAGCAGGATTCAGAGATACTCAGTGAAGTTTTCATTCATTTTCTACAGTGCCAGGGCAAAACTGCATATTCAAGCTCAATTAATTTTAATAAATGGGCTTCAAAACTTCACCGGTCTGGGGGAGGGGTTTTTTTGTTATTTTAAGTTTGGAGTTGTCAACAATATGTTTTAATCCTATATTGTTTCCAAGTTTCTTTATTCCTTCATTCAGTAGTACACTTAGGCTCTTTAAATGTCTCTCTAAATTTCTAGATATTTGTGAGAGCCTTCATCTGAAAGGCCTCTTAAGTATGCAATCACCATTATATATTTGGCCATTCTTTTTCCTTTAACATTTTCAGTTTTATCTTGCTTCCATTAATTCTCTTTAATGTTTTTTCGTTGCTCTTTTCTGATGGAAAAACAGTGTTTGACTCTGCTTTAATTAATAATTTCTTAGGAACAACACTGATATGGGCAAATTTTTCTAATAACAAAATCAATCTAAAACTAAAATCAATAGTTTTTGTAGAAATTATGGTTCTTAATAGATTTTTATTATGCATATGCCCATTTATAGGCTATTTATAGTGTTAAGTATATAAACAAGTAATTTGGCGTAGTTTAGTTGTCTTTGGAGTGATGTGTCTGGGTCTAGCCCCGAAACACACCAATATTTACACACAAGGTTTCAAAAATTACCACAGGTAAACTACAGATTATCAACTTCATACAAAAATGGCATATGACGGTCAAGTTAGAGAGGCAAGAGCTGCAGAAGAGCCATGAGTTTCTAATTTGTAATAGTCTGTCATAGTTCTGCTTTACATATATCTTCATATCTCTTTGTGCTGGTGTTAGCTTTATTGTCAAATAACTTGTTCTCACCATTTTCACAGAGTATATAATTTTCTTTGCTGTACTAGCTACAAAGAAGGGATAAAGTTATATTATTAAGTTCTTTGAGTAACACTGTAGAATCATCTTGCTACATAACATAATACGTGCTATATGATAATTACAGCATAATATTTTGAGGCTGTATGCTTCTTAAGGATCATGTTGAGTGTAGGTTCCTGCATGAAGACAATAAGAGGGCCAGGTCTTGCCAAATTGTAAAGACTGAAAACACTGTTTCATAACTGCCTGTTCTGTTTGGTAGTTAGCATGCTTGCTAACACACATTTGGTACATACAGCAAGCACATTCCTAGGTGATGCCAGGGTCTGGTTCATGGGATAGCAGGGACTTGCTGATTACAGTCTTGCCAATACAGCTCAGTATTGGCCACCTTTTTTGGAAGAGAACACTGTGACATACATTTAGATTGTTATTGACCAGGACTCTCAGGTCAGCGTGTCTGACAGCTGTTTTCTGTCCAGTGTCCAGACTGTACTGATGCATGGGGTTATTCCCTCCCATATGCAGGACTTTGCATTTACCTTTGTTTAACTTAATCAGGTTTCTGTCAGCCTATTTTTACAGACTAAATCTCTCTGAATAGCAGTTCTAACCTCTGGTATATTGACACTCCCCCTTGTTTGAAATAGTCTGTGAATTTGCTGAGAATGTATTCTGTACCTATCATCCAAACCATTTATAAAGACATTTAACAGTCCTGGCCTCCATATGGACCCTTTAGGGATGCCAGTTGCCACAAGCCACCGATGGCACTTAGCACCATTGGTGACAGTCTTTTGTCCTGGCAGTCTGGAAATATTTTCACTCACCTTGAAACCCACTAATCCAGCCTTTGTTTTACCAGTTTGGCTATAAAAAGTACTGTGGCCTGTGTGGAAGGCCTTGCTGAAGTCAAGATACATAACGTCTGGTTTTCCCCCCTATCCATAGATTAATAATTTCATCATAGAAAATTATTGCCTTGATGAGGAATGCTTTGCAGTTGGTAAATCCATGCTGGCTGTTCACTATCATTTTTTCATCCTTCGTGTGCTTAGAAGGGCTTTGAGGAGAATTTGATACATAACCTTCCTAGGGACTCAGGTGAGGCTGACTGGCCTGTGGTTTCCTGGATTCTCCTTTTTTCATTTCCTGAAAATGGATGTGACATCTCCTATCTTCCAGTCATCAGGAATATCCTCTGATTGCCATGACCTTTCAGAAATGAGTGAGGCCTTCCAGTGACAGGAGCCAGCTTTCTTAGTACTCTTGGATGCATCCTCTCTTGTTCCATTTCCTCAGGTGCTCCCTGATATTATCTTCTACCATTGTTCACTCCCACAGACTCTGATAGCAGGCTCCTACAGAGCACCTTGAGAAGCCTTAAGACAAGCCTTAGCAGTAAAAACAGGCAAAAAAGTCATTGAGTACCTTGGCCTTGAAGATCAACCAGCTCTCCTGGGTCCTTTTGCCTTCCAGGGCTGTCTACCGTGAGCTCCTGTTAAGCATACCCCCAAACAAGCCAAAATCTGCTCTCAAGATTCTTCAGGCTTTTTCTTCTACAATTTGTCCTGTTTTCTTCTCCCAGGATTTGAAACTCCCCATTTTCATGGTTGCAGTAACCAAAGCCACTCTAGTTCTTCACATCCTTGACCAGTATTTCCTTGTTTGTGAAACAAGTCGAGAAGAACCTGTTCCATAGACCACTCATCAGTCACCTGGATCAATAAATTTTCTTCAACACACTTGAGAAGTCTCCTGGATTGTTTGTGCCCAGCCATGTCACTCTTCCAGCAGACACCAGAGTGGTTAAAGTCTCTCATGAGCAACCAAGATGGGCAATTGTAAGGCTTCCTTCAGCTGCCCAAAGAAGGTTTCATCTACCTTCTTTTCTTGATCAAGCAGCCTGTAGCAGATACCTACCACAATGTAATCTTCATAGGTCTAGCCTCCAATCCTTACAAATAAGCTCTTGACTGACTTGTCGCCCAGTCCAATACAAAGCTCCATGCATTTAGGCAAAACTTTGCATAAAATGCAACCTGTCCTCACCTACCTGGGCTGTCACTCCTGAATATTCTGTAACCATACATTGCAGTCCTCCTGTTGTATGTGCTACCCCTTTGCATCTCTGGAATCCCAATGAAATCATAGCTTTGCACCTGCGTGTGGCCTTTGATCCTTACTGGTTGATTCCCATGCTACAAGTGTTTGTGTTCAGACACTTGAGACGGACCCCTGGTTGTGCTGTTTTCACATGAAAGGTTTCAGAGTTTTCCCCTTCATGCTGTCCTCCCAGTGCTTTCTCACAACTCCCTATACCTTCAGTTCTCTTCAGGTTATGGTTATCTTCCACCAACATACCTATTTTTACTGATACCGCCTCTCTCAAATCCTTTGTTGCAGGAATATATTTCAAAAGCACAAACTTCCCTCTTTAAAGTTGATTGGTATTGAATTTCTAGCTATCTTGGTGTCCTTTTGCCTGATAACTGAAATAATAAAAAGGTGACCACAACTTGGCAAAAGATACACACTCAACTATTACATTTCCATGTGTAAGTGCTGACTTTCTGCCTTTCTATTATTGACATTTATTGTAAAACATTCTTCATACTAGCAAATTCGTTCCCATTGTATTCTAATTGAATGATATATAGAATAATATAGGTAGTATCACTTTTGCAGGTCAATAAAACATGGAAGCCTTATAATTAAATATAATGTTACACCTAGAGGGTAGAACTAAACAGGAAGTATTTTGTAAATGATATTACTGGTTAGAGAAGTGTACCAGAGTTCATGGAGAAAATGCACCAGTGTTTTTAGACACCATTTAGATAGGACTGGCTATAAAGAATCTTGGTTTAGTAAAATGTGTAAATGTACTAACTTGCAACCATATGAAAAGGCCCCTGTGCTCTGTAGGACTGTGTAATGTGTGATGTTTCAACGAATTGGAATGTTAAAATTACCATACTTAAGTGAGTAAAAGTAGCATCACGTGTCTCTCAGTGTTCTACTTTGAGGCTTCCAAAGAAAATGGCGGTGATGTATAAAAAATATTATGATGATTTAAAGGTACTTATTAATGTTTTTTCCCCTTGTTATTCTGCATAAAAATGTAAGATAAATTAATACAAATAAAATTCTATTGTAATTCTGGAATTTTTTTATTGTTATTCAGGATGAATCGATGAGACTCATATCAAAGGTTGCAGAGCTCTTCTCTATTTAAATCTGTCATATACAGACATTAGTAATGGAACACTATGACTATTGTCAAGGTAAAATTAAACAGAAATATGAAAGTGTGATTGTTTTAATCTTGCAGGAAACTTAGAGGCCTATGTAGTAGAAATACTCTTTTTGAGTGATTTACAGAATTCTGTCTGCTATACAAAATGAAAAAATATGCCCCATACAGTTGGCTTAGCGGTTCTTTTCTCTTTTTAGTATAATTAAAAATGTACACTAAATTACCCTATATGGTTCACAGAATTTTACAGAAACTTTTAAAATAACATGGTAGCCAAAAATTTCTTGGGCATGTCCAGTTACTCAGGATGATGCAAGAAGTTTACAAGTTAGATATGTTCTTAAAAACATATTTTTGCAAGAGAGGATTGTGGATAGGTATATTGTGTGAGCCCAGGCCTTGAGTGACAACTGCAAAACAAAGAGTTATTCCAAACTCTTATTTGGAAGATTAGTGAGCTGAAGGCAGAGAATTTACATTCTTACAGAGGTCTGCCATTCCTGGTTTAGATGTAACCCTTCATGTTGTTACATCTGCTTGGTCTGCTTGGTAGGTAGAATTGCTGCAGTAAAATCTACCATAAAGGAAAAGAGGCATACTGGTCCGTGATAGGAGCCATCACAAAGATTTATGTAGATCTGATGATAGCTATACATTGTTGCTGTTTCCTATGAGGAAAATGTCTTCATTTCAACAGCAGCCCCACAAACTCCAGAAACATATTTTCTTTGGCATTCACATAATACATTTTCACTTTTGTTTTTCTTAGTCTATAATGCCATATCCTCATATAACTAACATTTGTTTTAGCAAAGTTTTCTATTTAGTGCCTCCAATCTTACCACTCATCTCTTCATCAGTATTAATCTTGTCATAGTCTGTGTTTTCTGCATGTTGGCTGATATTTTTTCTTTTTAAATTTCCATATATTTATGTTGAAGTTTGGAACAGCTGTTCTATAGGTAATCTCAGCATATGTTATCCTCGTTACCTGAGCATGCTGTTGCCACCAAAAGTCAGAACAATTCATTTCTTAGGTAGTTGAAGCTTTCAATGCAATAAAATGTTTAAAACAAAAAGGAAAATTTTCCACTGAGAAAGTATATTTTGCAGTTAACTTGCACCCCGTTAATAAATTTTCCCAGTCACATATAATGCTTCTGATTTAAAACCATAAGATAACACTGGTTTTATTGTCAATATCTGGACAAAAAGCAAAGCTCATTGTTTCTAGGATTATGGGGATGTACAAAAAGTTGCTGTCCTGTGAAGATTTTGATAGCACACAAATTTCATCAACATTTCACATGCCATCTCAAAAGCATTAGCTCTCACAGGTCCTGTGTAATGAGGTAACTAATACAAAGTTCTTAGAGGTGGCAGTACTGCATTTTATAACACTGCATGTGAAGTTTGCTGTTGTATCAGATGTCTGTTATTGGAGCAAGGAACAAGTGAAGTGTAGATTGAGTATGCTCAAATCTGTTTGGTCATTTTTGATTCTCTCCTACTGTTCCATACAAGCATTTTAACCTCTAACCTCTGTTTTACACAACACAGATCACCAGCTACAATTTTCCCTCTGGAAAGTTCTTCTGCATATGGTAGACATGAATATTCTCTATCAGGAATAAAAGTCAGAAGGTGATTTTTGTCAGATTGCTTTAAAACAATGATGCTGAGATCACTAATGCCAAAATTAATTGAAAAAATCGTATGACAGAATTCCTGCAGAAATTATCTGTAACACAAAACAAGGATTTTTAGTAGTCTGTGTATCAAGCTTCAGTTTTAAGAAAGCTGTCACTTTAAAAATGGCAGAAGGTGGCATGTGTTAAAATTCCCAGATCATAAAAATGAGTCATATGACCTGTAAAGAAAATTTGTCTTCAAAAGTATTGGAAGGTTGTGACCACAGTCTTCAAAATACAGTAGGAAAGGCTTCCCTGTGTCTTAAGTTGTGAAACCTTGTAGCAACATAGACTTTAAAAAGAGTTAAAACTGCTAGTATAAAAACTAGTCTCTTAATACATTAGCTATTTTGTCAGGTAAGTTTGGAAGTGTACTGTTTCTGAGTTTGATTTTTTTCCCCACTCATTTCTGTGGAATATGTCACTAAAATGCAAAATGGCTTATACTTCTACAAGGAAGGATACTTTTATTTCTGTGTTTAATATGAATTAATTGTTTCTACTTAAAAAAACGCACCACCAACACATGCCCTTATATTCTAATATCTGGTTTTGATGTACGTTGTCTGTCTTGTTTTGTTGGTTTCCCTCCGCCCCCCATGAAAAGTGATGTTATATTTAATTTCTTAATATTTTTGTATTTTTTTTTTAGTGGTAACATTCTTTTCCAGCTTCCTATCTCTTTTGTGTGTGTGTGTTCAGTTCATGTTAGCATGTTTCCCTACTCTATATTGAAAGTATAAAGTCAGTTCCAAACATGTATGTCACTCCTTAAGCAGTCAGGTCCTCAGTGGGTGTTCCCATCTTTCTTCAAAATGCCTACATTTGCTGACTTGCAGAACTGCATGACTGTGTCCCTACAACTAAATTTCTACCAGAGCAGTAGGTCCTAATTCTAGGTTTTCATTTTCTATAGGCTTTAATTTGTGGTGCTTGTAGCAATTGTTATTTATTCCAGTTAGAAGTGTAGTTCAGAAAAATGAATAGTTTTTAGTATGTTACAAACCAAAGCTGCAGACGGAAACTTAAGTATATTGAGGGTATAGAGTCTTGCTTTTACAGAGTGCTGTTGATTAACATTTTCCACTTATACAGTTTGTTTTGTAACTAACATTTAAAGAAATGTTTTCCAAAAGAACAGATCAAAACCTAACATTGGATGATTGCCTGTTGGATAATTTCCTTTTGTATCTCTTTCAATTTTTCAGAATCTTTTAATAGTACTCTACTAAATAATTATATGACTTGAGAAGCTCTAACTGTACCTTTGTGTTTTTAATGTCTTATGATACACTTCTGGTTTTCATTTGCAGCAGGCACTGCTTGTAAAATCAATGGCAAAGACAGTCCAGCAAACTTATACTGAAAAGTCTATTAGGTTTCAAAGTATGCACACAAAAATGCCAGTTCATTAAAAAAGTACGCTTTTGCAGTTATTTAAGATAACTTTAAAATTATACTGTTTTCATATGGTGAAATATGTTGTATGATAGTGCTATTCCCCAGTAATTTACAATATAAGGAGCAGAGGAAAAAGCGCAGCAGAAGAAAGGGACATTCCAACTTCAGCAAGGAGATAATTCTGTTTCATATCAAACATCTTCTCTTTACAGTGATTTTCAGAATACTCTAACTATGGTATTTCATGTTTTTTTGATTCTGTAACATACCCTTGTGATAATTTGCTCTCTGTTTTGGATTTTTTTTGCAAAGCAGCTTCCCCAATTTACAGTATCTGAGTTTAGCTCACTGCAGCAAATTCACAAACAAAGGTTTACTGTACCTGGGCTCTGGAAGAGGCTGTCACAAGCTCATCTATTTGGATCTTTCAGGTTGCATTCAGGTTTGTAGTTCACGTCTTTCTTTCATTCTGTGAAGAGGAGAGTCCTTTATATGACTGGCTGCATCCTGCATTCATGGTATACTGAAGTAGAACAAGCACTGCAGCAGGCTTCCAGGGTTTTGAATTACATGACTACAGCTGTTTAAATTTTACTAAGGAATAATAGCACTATAGGTTTGAATCACTTCCAACAAACTGTCAGAACTATAAACAGCTAGTACTTACTGCATAATGAGAACAAGGCTTGCTTTTTGTAGCCATAAATAGACTAATTCTATGTCACGGTTAGTTAGGTTTTTAAACCAGGAGTTTTGAAAATGAAGTTTTTACTAAGATATAAAAAAATTAAAAGCCACTCTGCACTGGAAAAATATGAATTTACACTTGATCTCCTGATAAGGAAATTAATTAAAAAGTGAATTTTTGTTACTATTTTCTATTAGTTGAATATATAAATTGAAGTAGTATTTATAACTGAAGCCTAAAAGTAGTTACTGTTTTGGATTATTTTAGTCTTCTACTAAACTTCTAAAGAAAACCAAGGTTTTAGAATCTGGTACTATTTTAGAAACTTTCAAATATATATTGTATTTTGAAACATACTTCAAAAGCCATATGAAATGCCAAACTGTAAGGCAGTAAAAATTTGCCAATGTTTTACTAAAGACTCCCACATGTATTTCTTTATACACTGAGAAGATTCTCCAAATTACAAAACACATGTGAAATGATAAAGAAATGTAGTCTGAGGGATATAATGGTTTAACTTCCATCTAGCAAAATCTTTGCAGAACCAAGGATGAAGAGAGATAGGGCAACAGTCTTGTTCTTACTGCTCTTTACTGTGAGCATCTGTTTCTTGTTCCTGAGAATCATGCTGAGACTATTGTGTGGTGACAGTGTGAAATTTGAAATGAGGGCTGAGGTTAGAGGAAATTTAAGAACTACCTACCTCTGAGTTACTTTTTCAGAATGCCAGTAATTGGTTATTTTTTTCCAAAAGCAGCATTCCTGCTTGTTCAGAAATGTAATCATGAGCTGTAAGGATCTGCCTCTAGAAAGCATGATCTAATAGTAGTCAGAGAAAAGTAACATCATCGAACTGGGAAAACCACGATCCTCCCCTTTCCAGAGGGAAGTGGGTTTGCTCACCAGTGTATTTGAAAGCTCTGAAAGGGATTCCACAGCTTCCTCCATTTTGGGTTTTCCCACGATTCTGGAGCAGTCCTTAGTGATCATGACTGAGTATTTAAATAAACAGTTAAAACCAAAAAAAGCATCAAATTGCATCGCTGTTGCAGAAAGCATTTTAATAAGATAGAATTCTTTCCCCCCCCCCTCATTGGATGAACTAAACCAAAGGGAACTTCTAATGTTTTGGAATTAGTTAGAAAAATGTAGTGAAGCTATAGTATAAACATTTACAATATGCTAAAAAGTGTTCTATATAACAGAATATATATTCTATAAAATATATTTTTTTCCTGGTTCTTCATGTTTCCTGTTTTTTTCCTTCATTTTAACATTACAATTCTGTTTATATGAGTTCTTATATTACCATTACTACTGTAGGATTTGAACATCTGTTTAGAAAGCCCATCTGTAAAATGGGTGATTATACTGTTTTGTAAGTGGCAACTTGAGGACCAGGGCATTTAAATAGCTTGTTAAAACATATTAGGCAGAAAACTGGGAATTAAGCACACATTTTCTAGTCTGCTGTCATAAAACAAGGCAGTCCGTTCCTTTGACTGTTATATTAATGCATGGTAATAATACTGGGTGAATTGTAGGTATAGGAATTTTACATAAAATCTCAGTCATTCAGGTTGACACAGGTGCTAAATATTTAATTAATGAGTTTCAAGATATTTTCATAAAAATATAGAGATTCTTTTGTGTCCTCCTCAAAAGGTGTCCTGCTGTACCATTTGTATTCTCAAAGAATTACCTAGAAAGCGTAAGATTTCTTTGTTCTGCTTCTGAAGCTGAACAGTATAGGTGGAAAATTTTCTGCTATTAGACACAAAAATGAAAAGGTGGAAGGGTATAAAGCAAAAGCATGTCATTTACCAATGTATTAGATTGAGGTAACAGTTTGGTGAGAGGTATCCTCAGTTAATTAGAAACATGGAGATTTTTGAAGAAATTGACTTTTTATTTTTGGTGCCAACATCTATGACTGATTTTCAGACTGGAACTATTCTGGCCCAGAATGTGTTAGAGCGGTGTATCAGTTGATGTAGTTTACAACAGCTGGATAAGAGATCACAAGCCACTGAGAAAAATAAATTTGACCCTTTAATTTCTTGACGTCCTGCTGTGTTTGTGGGGATTGGCAAATGTGTAGGCATCACCAGTTTTCACTATCTGAGTTCCTTCTGCTCTGGCTTCATTCAGAAAATTCTCATTCTGGCAACTACTGTCAAATTCTGTCTTCTTTAGACATATCAAACAGCAAAACGGGGCCATCACTTAGGGAGAAAATCTGAGTTATGTTCTTTATTTATTGCAGAAGAGGACTGATTGTTTACATTTCCTAAGTACAAAGTCATGTAACTGAAGAAAACTTTAAGTTACACCTGCACTCTTCTATATTTTTAGAAATACGCTAGTTCAGCAGTATGATAATATAAACTTTTTTTTGGACAGTGGAAAATAACATGTGGAGGCAAGCCATCAATGTAATGTGCCAAACATCTGAAAAGGAAAGGATGTCACAATTTGTTTTATCATTCCTGACAAACACAGAATTTAAAAAAAGATAGCCCCTTGTGTACCACTGGAGTCCTTCCTCAGTCTTAAACTGATTTTCAAGTTTCTTCATTCACAGTGCATTGACAATACTAGAATCATTGAATAGTGTTTCTTCAAAATTCCTTCTGCATTGCAGACAGCATTCTGCATTGCAGGGTCGGTTCCACAAATACAATCAGTTCAGGGGGGTAAAGAAGGAATTTTGAAGCAGTACTGTATGTGTAGCAAATGAGCCAAAACCTGAATAAAAATTCCATGTTTCTAGTCTTTGGAATTAAGAAACTATAAAAGGATGAAATTAAATGAATGTTGACATTCTTACAAGCATTTTATCTTTTCACTAAATTTATTTTCTGAATCTATGGGGACAAATCTTTAGCTGTGGTTTGCTCCATGTTTGCTTTGATGTGCCCTCATTTCAGATCACAGTATACTAGCATACAGTTAAGAAAAAAAAAACCAGTCATTTACATATTAGACTGAAAACTGCTTGCAGACAATTATATTTTATGTATAATCATTGCATTGACTTATGATCATGCAAGAAAAATGATACATTTATAAAATTATCTCAGTCATGCAGGAAGAGTCTGTTTTGCAGAATTTTATAGGATCTAAGACTCATAATAACCTTCAAAACATCCTCCCTCAGAACTGGTTTGAAGGAGAAGGTTTAAGAGGGATTTGACTGATCCGGGGCAAAGAATGCGGTATTAAATTCTATATGTATCCTAGCATTGATTCTCAGGTCAAGCTTTTTGCTCTTGAGGCAATCTGTTAAACATTGAAATTCCAAGTGAGTTGAGAAAGCAATTGTATAACTAAAATGTGCACAAAATTTCGTATTTCTACACCTTATCTTCAAGAGTGCCTGGAGTTTCATAGATAATCATAGGGGCTTTAGAAAATAAATTAAAGATTAAGATGTTATTGTTCTAGGAATAAAGGAAAATAAGACAAATACATGTGATATTGTAGCAGCATCTAATTGTTGACAGATCTGGCTCTTATCTGAATGCATGTTTCGTACTGGAACTTTCTCAAACTGATGCCCAAGATCCATTATCCAGCTTTAAGTTAAAAAAAAACAGTTCAAGTTAAAAAATTTTGAAACAATCTGTGCA
Source organism: Falco rusticolus (assembly GCF_015220075.1). Taxonomy (NCBI): domain Eukaryota; kingdom Metazoa; phylum Chordata; class Aves; order Falconiformes; family Falconidae; genus Falco; species Falco rusticolus. Next base: position 16,669,298 of record NC_051191.1, read on the forward strand.
GGGGTATTATTAGCTGCTTCAGTATAATTGTTTTTGGCTCACATGGAGGAAAACACTAAATTGCTGCTATTTGTGGTATCAAATGGCTATGTTAAGCAAACAGTATTTTTCCAGACAAAGAGATTAAAAGTCCTTTAGACTGCAGTTAACATTATGCAATCATTACTAAACTCCAGAAACAGATACGCAATTTCTGTCCCTTAACATTGTTGAATTTGATCTGATTATCTGCTACCTACTATCTATCCTTTCGAGAATGGGAATTTCACTTAATTTTAGTTGCCTAACCTAAGGTAATGCCTAGAAAACCACCTCTCCCAGAGGTGTTTCAGACTTTTTCAGGTCTGACCTGTCTTGGGATCTTTCTTGCTCTTTTCTATACAGAGATCCTAGGTTTCCTAATTGTCTAACATAGGCATCTGGTACATTCCTGTGGTCAGTGGAGTAAACAAAGGCTTTAGCATTTGCAGTCTGTTTCTTAAATCCTCATCAATATTATTGGCACTTTCTTGACTTAGCATTTTCCCCACCTATTTCCCTAATTTTAAAGTCCACTCAACTGTCATTCCTCTTCTACAACCATCAGAACAACCTGTAAGCCTTGCAAATATTTATCTTTCTGCTCAGTTAAATGGCTAACATTTGCCAAGTCAGGCGCTTAAAACAAACTTCTGAGTCTACATTATAGGTTTTCCCAGTAATATTTTTAAAATCTTGACCAAAGCAACAAGTAATGTAATGTAACTAAGATCCATCATTTAATTGTATTTGCATCTGAATTTTAGGTACCTAGACATGAGGGATCTTGTATTCCTGTTCTCTGTATCTGTGATCACCAGCCTGGGTAGGTACTCTGTGTAACATAGTTCATGGTAAAAAAATAATCCCAAGAACGACTGGCAGCAGCCACATTAGGCCCCACACCTTGCTTTGATTAGCAGTTATAGGAGTAAGTTGTAGTTGGTTACAACTGATGCATGCATTTTAACTGACTCTTAGATCAGTCTGAACAGCAGGCATAGCTGAATATGGCACATTTGGCACTATCTCGGTTTCTGATTGACTGTTCCTTGGGAGCAGAGATATTAATTCTCATTATACCAAATCCGTTCAGCAGTGACAAGGGGAATTCCTACTGTCATAACAGCTAAGGCGTACTCAAACAGCTCAACAAACTGGCTGTTTTTTTAGAAGAATGAAGACCTCAGTCTTCTTTTGAGAAGGCATTATATTCAGATTATAATAGACAGTATTATTACCATATATTACAGCAAACTGTATGATGTAACATACCGATTCTTCTCTTGGGAATGGTTTGCTCTTTATAGTATATGGACCAAGAGAAAGAATCAATTGCCAGAAATTCACACCTCAGACTGAAATTTCTAGGGGCTGATTTGTTTTGCTTTAACATATTAACCTACTTGGTGCATGTTGTAGAAATGTGCTGTCTTCTGTTGTGCTGCTTGAGAGCCAACAATGAGGAGGCCTGTTGCAGGGTTAGATAAACTCTTACTGGAATGAATTGGTCATGCCATGTTAAAGCAATTAGTGCTTCTTGACCAGCAGAGAACAGACACTTCCCAATACCTCCTTTAGGCAGCTGCTTGTGTGATGTTCACAATTTAAGCTAATCTCTTTCATATGCACTGGAGGTTTTGAGCTGAGGACACTGGACATAGGATTACATTGTCCTACATTACATATACCAATATTTGAGTACAAAACCATAGAATATGGACAACTGAATTTCATAATCTGTCCAGAGAACTAGCACCCATCTTTCCATGCTGACATTTTACCTTCTGGTGATGAATGAAAAAAGGATTGTCTTTGCCATAGTAGCCCTCCACTAGTACTGGCTGTTTTGCAGTCATGTGGGGTGGGCACATCCAACATATCCATGCTGATGGGTGAGAACTGCAGTGCTATCTGCAGATCCTCCCTGATGTGTGTTACCCACATCAGCCACATTCCAAAAGCCATAGTGTCCTTTTGTCCAGCAGGCATGTCTCAGTTGGAGGGAGTTTGAGAGCCTGCAGTGCACCAGCAGGCTCTGGATGCTCAGAGTAGCTTGTGGTTAAAAGATGGGTATCTTTCTGCATAACCCTTTTCTGCAGCCCTCCCTCCTGCCCCCCAAGATTTTGCTCTTCTTCATCTCTTACAATATAGCTGTTTTCAGAGGTGCCTGATCCAGGGTTACACAGCTGCACTGTATCAGATCTGACCTTGAACACAGGCAGCTGACAGGCAGAAGTTGATGGTATTCATATCACCACACATTACCTGTGAAATATTTCCTATAGTTATTTTGATCGTAGGGTTTTCACACTCTCCTTTTGCAGGCTATTACAGACCCACGGCAGGAGAAACATTCATGCTGCACTTGCTCTGAGCTTAAAACACATCGAACTATTTGCATCCACAGTGCTAACTGTGCCAGTGTGTGTCACGAAGCACACCATATTCTGTCTGTCTGGATGTAAGACCTGCACAGAACGCTTTAAGCCTAAGAACACATTTGGCAGACATGTAGCCAGTTTCCCCTCTAAGTGCTGACACCCCCCTGCACAAGGGAAAAGTGCAAAGAGTGCCACAATCCTTTACAAAGGAGAGACCAAGCATTTAACATCAAAATATTTAAAATGATTTATAACGAATCTCTTTAAAAGGCCACTACAGCCTGAAAATAAAGAGCGAGCCAACCTGGCCCTAAGTTCAAAGGTGGGGGATTGTGTCAGAAAAGACAAGACAGTCTGCCTTGATTATAACAACATCAGATATTTGGTTCATGAAAAAAAAACAAACCCAACCTCACACGCCAAAAGAACCCAAACGTTAAGTTTGCAAAAAGAAGAGGGAGAAACCCAATCTGTTATCACCTCGCTGAATGCTAGAGTGGAAGGGAAGCAGGCTTGACCTGTGTTTCCACTGATGAGTTGCGGGGGAGCGGTCACATGTACTACAGCTGGTGGAGGCTGCAAGTACAAGAGCTGGAAGCATCTTCTGGTGTACTGCTACTGAGGTGTGATGGGTGCTCAGCTGTTGCTTAACTTCTGGCTTGCTTTTCTGTGACTATCTCGTTTCCGCTAATGGTCTGCAGCACTGTCAGACAAAAGCACATCCTAAGCAAAGCCTGTGTTTTACACTGCCACTCCCCTTGAGCAATGTACCTACGCAAATCAGGCTTCTGCATTAGCTGGAGAGGTGGGGCACAGCAAGAATCCCTCCCAGTGTAATTTATCTTTGAAGTTTCCTTCTTCGGATTCTTGTCTCCCCAGGCCTTATTTGGTACCCAGGAGGGCATGCCAGACTGCTATTTTGTAGATGTTTTGCAAACAAATTCCTGGTGCAGAGCATGGCTGTAGCCTGAGCTGCACAAGATTGTTATAATATACAACTTCAAAACCCTGGGAAATAGTGAGATCTCTACATGCAAATATCAGGGGGGAGAATGGTTCACATCCACGTTGTCTGAGAACATGGAGCTCAAAGGAGACCGTCCTTTACTTTACACAGGATTTGTATGTCAAAGGAACTGCTTTGTATGTCCAAGAATGAGCTGATGTCTATTGAATTTGGGCAGTTGAAGAACTGACTCCCTGGAGTCACTCCCTGAAGTCACACCCTGGAGTGATAAAGAGAATAAACTGAATTGATGGATCCATCTGTCCATTCATACTTGCAGTGACTATTGCTTTGTTAGAGTACGCCAAGTTAGTGATATGGTCCTGCATGAAGGATTCCTTAAATGAGCTACATGTTATTGTGATTGCATAGGATCTTTCTTTGTATCCCGTCTGATTTTTTTTTTTTTTTATTCTATCTTTTTACTATGGGTCTGGAAAAACCAATGAAGATTTTTTACTACATTCAATTAATGTCAATAAATGTGAATATCTGCCATGTGTGAATACCTCATAAGGTTGGGAAAGCGAAGGTAGAAGGATGTGACTGACATTCATTGCTACGTAGAAATTGCTGTGCCTTATTCTTGCTTGCTTAGTAGACGCATTTTTGGAACAGATCCTGAATTTGGATTATGTTGTTAAAATCACAGAATATTATGCATACTTCATGGCTTTGTTTTTCTTTTAGTGGGATCAATGCATATCTTGTTTTAGTGAGCATCTAGGTACCTATGATTTTAAAATATTGAAAAGATCTCAAGCCTTTCCTGTATTGTTTTTGTTAGTTTTCTAAGTTTTCTTAGTTTTCTAAGACAAAAATACTTTATTTCTTACTTAGATTTCAGTTGATGGCTTCAAAAATATTGCCAATGGCTGCAGTGGGATTCAAGATTTGCTAATCAACAAAATGCCAACTCTTACAGATGGATGTATTCAAGTAAGAAATTGAAAATAAATCTGTACTTGGAGAAACTTTCTGAGACTTATCCTCTCAACTGACTTTAAAGAAAGTTACGCAGTTACAATTTAAGAGGAAAATTTCTCCCTGAAAACATTTTAAAAAAACTATTATCTAATTACTTTTGAAAATCTTGCTCACTTGCAGTCACTTTCAGAAAATTTCAGTTGTCTTGTCTTCTTTTACTGCATGGGTGTGGCTGAATTATGGCCTTCCAGTTTGTAAATGAGGGGGTTTCAGTTTTTTCAGTGTTAAAGCAAACAGTATATGGGAACAGTGTTCTGCTACTTGATTTTTGCCATCAGAAAAAGAATTTTCAGGCTTCTGCAAAAGTGATTGTTAACTCAATGACTGTCTCGGGTTTCTGCCATACTTTATGTCTCCACTTACTTCTTTTCCTTGTGTTCCCAAACATAATAAATATATGGAGAATCTCAGTAGTTTATATACCACTTACTTTCTAGAAGTTACAGTAAAAATGTATTGCAACTGTTTGTTTGAAATTGTAACATTCTGTATTATATGCAGAATATTTGCTGATCTTTTGTTACATGACAGCATAGGTATAAAAATATTTTACTCTGTGTTTCCTTTTTCCCTTCGAAGGCTCTGGTTGAAAAATGCCAACAGACAATGTCTGTTGTCTTCCTTGACTCTCCACATCTTTCTGACACAACTTTTAAAGCCCTTGCTGAATGTAAACTTGTCAAGGTCAGCATTGAAGGTTGGTATAATAATTCATAAAATTATTAGGATGATGTATTTTTAAAACTCATCCAGATAATCTGAAATGCATCTTCCAGCTGATTTCAGTGGGTATTTGGATCAGGCCCGTAATGTATGTCAGATGTGTAACTTACATCTTTATATATTTCAACAGGGAATAACCAAATTACTGATTTAAGTTTCAAGTTGATGAGTCAATGCTGCCCATACATCAGGCGCACTCATGTGGCTGATTGCCAGAAGATTACAGATGCTGGTCTAAAGATGATTTCACAGTTGAAGCATGTTCTTGTACTGAATGTAGCAGACTGCACAAGGTACTATATCACACCCAGATTTCTGTAAACCATCGCAAAGGAATTTTAGTAAAGTTAATTATACTCCTGTTAACACATCTTTCCATTTTAAAAATAAATTCTTAGAATATTAATACATGTATTTTAATATTTAAAAAAATTTACAAGTACTTTTTGTTTCTATATCATTTTTTCAAAAATCCGTTTGTTGCTGCTCCAGTTCAAGGAAGAGAGTTAACTGTAGATGTAATATTACTTAACAGCCACGGCATGTTTTGCTGATGAAATGTGGCTACAAAGATGATGAAAATGATAACCAAAGACAATTCCAGTGTCACAACTTTGTCAAAATTAGGATATTGTTTAATTTTGTGAATATTAAAATAATACTTTTTAACTACCTAGTACTAAGATATAAAAAACCCTACAAAATTATTACAGTTACCAAGACAACTTTGTAATTGATGTTGTAAGAGGAAGGATATCTTTTATGCCAAGACTGTTTTCCACTTTGGATGTGTCACGTATTGGTAGAAACAGACATATGAAAGGGCTTCCAAAGCTGCAGGCTTGTTCCCTGTTCTATGGCAGGGTGATGGAGTCAAGGTTGAGAGGGAACGGGAAAGGCAAAACATTTCAAAATCAACAGACCTATAAAATAATACAAAGAAGCTAGAATTGCTGCTTATCTTAATGTTTTGGATGCTATGTGAAGTTTTAGGGGTTCTGCTTTAATGTGTAACTAAAGTATTTTTTGTGCTTGTTGATGCTGTACAAAAATCTGATAACATTGCATGTAGATGTGCTGGGAAGTGCTGGAGCAATACCATGACATCATGTTGGTCATTCAACTGGGCAGATGGCACAGCTGCCTGCATTTTCTGGTTTCACGGTTAGAAGGCTGGATTTTCCAGCCTGTCAGCCAGATCTTGGGCTGCAAGTGCCTTCACACGTGTCTACTGTCTCCTACTGCTAAAGAGCTGTGGAATTACCTTAACAAAAGTTTTTAAGCAGTTGTAAACCTGTTGTAAAACTCTGCACTTATTTTCTTGCTTTTGCAGATACTCGTAAAAGTTTCAGCATTAACAAAGTTAGAGATTGTAACACATCTAAACTTGTGTGGTGGTTTAACCCCGGCTGGTGTCCGTGCCCCCCAGGCGGGCAGGGGAGCCACCCCCAGCCAGGCCCGCGGGGGTCCGGGCAGGGAGATCGCTCTGGGGGCCGGGGCCGGGGCTGCGGCCGGTCCCTCCCCCGCCGCCTCCGCCGCCCCGGCCCCCTCCGGGGGAGGCTCCTCACACGCCGCCCGGCTCCAGCCCGGGCCCTCCCGCGGGAGACGCTCCTCCAGGCCCTTCTCCAGCGGGAGCCCTTCCCGCGGGGGGGCTGCAGCTCTGCCCGGGCCGCTCCTGCGCGGGGCCCTCCCGCGGGGCGCAGCCCCTCAGGCACAGGCTGCTCCAGCCCGGGCCCCCCGCCCCCGGGGGCACCGGCCCTGCCCGCAGCCCGGCCCCGGCCGGGGCTCCGCTCCCCGCTGCCGGGAGCTGCTCCGGCGCGGCGCGGCGCGGCGCGGGCTGCCCGCCCCCGGGGGCACGGCCCCCTCCGGGCACCCCCTGCCCCGGCCCGGGGTCCCCCCCGCTGCGATCTGTCCCCCCGGGGGCGCCGCCGCCGTGGCTGAGGGCTCGGCCTTGCCCAGCGGCGGGGCCGCCTTGGAGCCGGCTGGCACGGGCTGGCGGGCAGGGGGGGCTGCGGGCACCTGCGCACAGCGGCCGCCCCGCCGCCGCCGCACACGCCTGGCGCACCAACGCCGTACAGGCTGGTAGAGTTTCTCTCGAGACAGGAAACTACAAAGGGGGAATTGTTCACCTGTATGTTTCTCTTATTTGAGAATTCCTATAAATTCCTATAAAAATCCACATTGTGACTTAGAAACATTGGGGGATTCCTCACAGAATCAAGGGAAGCGCCATATTAGTGGTAAAATCTTAAGAACAGGTTTTGAAATGCTTAGCCATCTCGGTGCTCTTAATCAGTTTCCTTTTTTCAGTGACCTTTTTTCTTAGTCTAAGAGTCAGTTTTTCTAACAGTCATATGGAGAATTTTTTGAGAAATGAAAAGGACAAAAGGAGCAAATGTACCAATTCAGAATTCTTAAATTACAGGAAGTATTCGACTACATGTGAAAAATGAGGAAAGAAAATTAACTTTTGATGATGATTAGAATTAAGAAGTAATAGAGGTGTGATTAAAATGTTAGCTAAAATTGAAGATAGGCAGTGTGGTGGCCCATACACTTGCCACGTTTTTCCAGTTTGAATATGTTAAATTAATGTATGATAAAGCAGTGTGTGGGCAGTGTTCTTATATAGTTAATCAACTGACTAGAGGAACTTAGCATATGTATTCACAGAACAATTATTAAAACAGTTATAACCTGGCAATTTCAGCCCTCAAGCCCAGTGTGGTTACAGAATATATATATATATATATATAAAAATATTTTTTTTTTAACTTGCTTGGCTGTATTGCCAGTCTCTGCATTCGTTACAGATTTTATGCAAGTTAATTATTCTGAAAGTATATTTCTTAAATTTGTCTATCTTGAATGAAAAACAACTGCACAGTAAAATAACACCAAAACTACCACAGTGGTTGAATTATTGCAGAGTGATTACTTAACACTTCATGAATCATGGCTTCATCTGTAGCTTATGGTCACACAATGAGGTTCTGTTCAGGTTATCGTTTTATTAGCAGTGCTATTCTTACCCATATGTTTCTGGGACTTTGGGATTTGCAGTGATTCTTTGTGCTGCAGCAAACTGTACAAGCCAAAATATTATTCTGTCCTGCAGAATTCTGGGTTTAATTTTTTATTCATTGGGGAATGCAGAAGAAATACTGGGAATGCATTGAAAGGCTAAGTGTACAGTAATGTTAAACATACCACAGATATGAACTGTTTTGAAACACACAAGTTGTAGTCAGCTCTCCAGTCCTCTCAACTTGACTAAAAGATTTTCTATCTATTTAATTTTTATAACCTTTGTGTATGTTATAAGTTAGCCGTGTATGAGATACACAATTAAGTGAAACATTCTGAGGAAGAACTCAGGTTAACTCTTCATGTGTGTGTACAGAATAGCTACTACCTATATATACTACCTATGACTTGTGCGTCTGTGCTAGAAGATTATTTTTCCTTTAAAATATTTCAGTTCCTTAAATTAACAAAAATATTAATTGGAGTGCTATCTTATCTGAGTATTGGAACTAATGGAAGTTCTCATAATCTCCAACAGACTTTTTTTCAGAAAGTTCTGGTTTTCAGTATTTCCAAAGAGCAGCATCTTTTAATTGAGCCATTAATTATGCTGACTCCTTTTTGGGTTTAAAAGGCTACTTAAAAAATATCGTTATTAATTTCTGCTTATCTACAATGTAGATATATTATATATATCTACAAATTATATATTGACTTGTATGGAGTAGGAAAAATGCACATTATAAATATTGCCTACATTTCTCTTTTAGAATCAGTGATGGAGGTGTAAGAACATTTGTACAAGGTTCTTCTGGAGCTAAGCTAAGAGAGCTGAATTTGTCTAATTGTATTCATGTCACTGATGCTTCTGTCACAGAAACAGCACAAAGGTACAGTTGTCCACTACAATATTTTTCTAGTGTGGTTACACTTGCAGTGTATTTCTGATGTTGAAGTTCTTAATGTGTTAATAAATGGGTAAAATTATATAGCCAATTGTATATAGAAAATTGTACTAGATAAATGACCAGTCCCTCTTGGCATTGTGAGTCTCTTAAAAATGATCCATTATATAAAGGTGAATTCATCAATATAAATATGGAAACCTGAGAAGTCTTAATTTTTGGGGGGGAAAGTGCCTAAATGATGGTTGTCAGTGACAAAGCTGCATTAAAAGATTATTATGTAGAAGTCACATTTTGTAAACTCCATAAATATGTCTGCACAAACAGAAAACGCTCAATTGCTAAACCTCTTCAATTAGAGTTCCTCAGCAGGAGTATTGGTATTGGCAATTGAAAGATAATTTTTAAGTCTCCAGAGAAGATTGGAGTCAGTCTTTCCACTCCTTACTAGATCTCTCAGGAGGCCCCTGTTTATGCTTTCGTAGCAGTAGTTGTGAATAATGGTAGCATGCTTGCTGGTAAGCCAGGGAATGCCTTCTCTGTTTTAATGATGGAGTGTTACTCCTAAGGCTCTGAGCCTAAATGCACTGCTTTAGGAGTCACATTTCTTAGGTCTTCTGGTTTGATTATGAGAAGATACAGTTTATGGTGCTTACTTACGCAGTAAAATTCAGTTTCCCTTGTATGGTCAGTGAGTGCTGATGTGCAGAACCTGGCAATGTCTTCATTTGCTGTGTACCATTATTTACATTGCTGTAGCTGGGTGTGGGTACAGCCATGGGGTCCTGAATTCCGTCATTGCAGTGAGCTTTGAAGTTCCTCTGCAAGATATGAGAGATTTGGACATAGGAAAAAGACAAGCACCAAACTAATTAAAAAAATATTTTTATGTAATACATCTCCTTGATTTCCAAATTTTTATTTAATTTGATTGCTGTTCATGATTTGAAATATTTGTGATGCTTATGCATTATGATTAGAATCGTTGGAAGTGCCCATGTAAGCTAGGTTTCAGAAGTCTAGACTGCTTATTTTCATAGGTGCCCTGGAAAACACTTAGGAAGGGTTATTACAAAAATTTATTAGCTATACTACATTTCTGGAACAAAAATGGAAAACTGACAGTTCCGATTTTTTATTTAATTTAGACGTCATGAAATGACCTATCTAAATCTGTGTCACTGTGAAAATGTGACTGATGCTGGAATGGAAGCCTTGGGAAATATGGCGTCATTGATATCCATTGGTATCTCTGGAACCAGCATCTCAGATAAGGTATATATATAATTAAAGCATGAAGAATGTGTTTACTATGTATCTGGGCTTTCTGGAAAAAAAAAAAAAAAAAAAAGGTAATAAAAATCCGTTCATTTAAAAACCTGCATGGATATGAAGCAGTGAAGTTGCAGTATCATTAAAACATATTTTAGAAACTTGAATAGCACAGTATTAGCCCATGTATAGGCAGTAACAAATCAAAGGTAATTCTTAAGCTGGGCAACTTTATGTTTGAAAGAGAGAAACAGAAACTGTCAGAAAGAGGAAGTCTGGCTGCTGTAAATGTGGTCTGAAAATAATGTTTATTAAACAGAATTTTTTTGCTTCAGGATGATTAGACCTGAGGAAAACTGAAAAATTGGTATTTTTAACATTTAAAGTCATAAAAATTGTGTTTTCTGTGCACTAGGTTTTATGGTGAAAACCCCTGCATATTAGCTCTAGCAGAGATGCTGCTCTACACTGTGGTCTAGAAAGTAATTGCTAGTGAAAGAATTACTAACAAGGTATCTTCGATGTGTCAAGTTGCTAAGACTGTAGAAAGCAAAATAGCTGGTGCAGGAGCCAGGTTAAACATCACAGGCCTCCACACTGGATGTTCTTGGCAGGTCCTGCCTTGTGCACAGGGTTCAGAGCCAGTTCTGCTGTTTCTTTTACTTCTGGGGCAAACTTTTCACTGAACTCAGAAATCTAGGAGAAACCTCATGAAGAAAACTTGCCATAGAGACTATTCATTCAGTCACTGTTCAAACAGAATTCTAAGAACTTTATTATTTGTCTCTAACACAGAGTTTGTGCAAAAGTAATTAAAATGTGGAAAAGTAATTAAAATGCCTGCATCTTTTATGGAGGCCTGAAAATAAAAAAAACAAGATTAAGCTAAATAACGAAGGTTGGGAAATCCAAGACAACTTCGTTTAATGTGATCATTTAAAATATCATGAAATTATATTGGAATGAAATTAATGCTGCCTTGAATTACAGTCTCACAATGTTTCAGCATAAATGTTTTCTTTCTCCTTGCCTGCCACAGCTAGTCTTTTAAAATGCTGTGTTGCTTCTTACTCCAGTTTTCACATAGCACAACCCGTGACCTTGGCAATAAGCCAAACTGTTTTGCTTACACTACATTTCTGAGGCTTTCAGTTTTCTCTCTCCCACAAGATGATAAACTAACCCGGAAATCGACCATTTATCATTTTTGTAATTTCTGAACTGATTGCTAGTACTAGCTACAAAACTGTTACGGTTTTTGCTATTTGCTCTGTTTAAGTAGGTTACATACATACATACATAATAAATACATTCTGTCATCTTAGAACTTTGATACAAGAATATCTAGTAGTCTGCTTTGTAACAAGCTGCTATTTGTATGCTTTGACTTTATATTACATGTTTTATTGGCATATAGAGGAATAGTAAGATCTCTTTCAATTCAGACTTTGTAAGTATTTTTTTAAATGTAAAAATGTAACAGAGAATACAGCTTTTTATGTGCAGTAGTCAACACCATTATGCTGTGCTGCTAAAGAAAAATTGTAAGGCTCATATGCTTTCCTGCAGCCTGTGAAATAGATCTCTGTTGCTTTTGCTATCTTGCTATTTAGCGTGAAAAACATAGAATGTGCAACATAGATTTGCACTACACAAGAATTTTCATTTCTGTTTTTTTCAAATGACAGCAGAATCATTCTGCTCATCAGAGCAGAGCAGAATTTACAGCAGTAAGAGTGACATATACATAAGGAAAGGATAGGGGAGAAAAGATACAGTAGAGTCAGATTTTCTTACAGATTTGTGTCTCAGGTATGACTGACTTAATCAAAATGGAAGGTTTTTTCCACTGTTGGTGCCTTCCTCTTACGTAGTTACTCTGATGTCCAAGAAATGAAGGTTCCTGTTGTGTTGTGTCTTTCATTCAGGAATTTGTTGCATTTGGAAGAAATATATCGACTCTTAGAATTGTCCCTGACAAGAGATCTTGTAACAAAGAAATAAATAAAAAATTTACAGTACCCTATGGATTTTCAGTAATTAAAAATGCAGTGCTAATAAGAAATACATGAAAAATCTTTCTCATGTTTGGAGAGGTTTATTATCCTTGCCCTGAGTCGACTCCTAAACAGAAAGTCTGGGGAAAAAAAAAAAAAAAAAGGCTGCATACGTTCATTTTTCGATATTGTGTGGGAAGTTAGGCATTTTACATAGAGAGAAAATGCCTAGGCAAATTTATAAACACAAAGCTAGAATAAGGCAAGTAATTCATTGGAGGCTTAAGTTATATGTGTGCTTAAGTGTCTTGCTAAGTAAGTCAAAGACCATGCATTAATAAAACCAAATGTCATCCAATGACGATGGATGTCAACTTTATGCATATGGGAAACTGGTGGCATACTGAAGAAGTTACAGTCCTTTTCTCATTAGGGCTTTAACTATATTGGGTTTACTCTTATAAATCACATAACTTTAAATACACCCCCCAAGTACATTTTGAATATTAATTTAGTCAGTTATTTTAGCATTCATCCTTTTACATTTCTGAAAATATTTCCTTCTTTATTTTAACTTGATTTTTTAAAAAACAAATAACACACATTTTTAAGTCTCAATAACTTTTAACAATGGGAAGAACATTTGTTCCATTTTTGTCATCCTGAAGTACTAGAAATCGGTTTCTTACAGTTGAAAACAACTTAAAAGACACTTAAAAATGAAAAGATTTGCAACCTGGTGACAGCATTTCTTTTTTAAACAAAAACCTGCAATGACAGAGCAAAGATACTGAGTTCTTTGAAAAAACCCAACCTTTAATTTCTTTGAGAAAACTCCCTTTTTCTTCCAGCTAGCTTCCCATCCCTCATTGTTTTCCCTCACGTTTTGCTCTTCTAAACTCCCTGAAATAGGGACCACAATGTTTTCAATTGTGAGGATGGTAAATACATTCATGAATGCATAGATAATATCACAAGTCATTTTAGATACTATTGTAAAGGTATTTACAATATGTGCAGCTTTTATTATGGAGCTGGAAACATTAGCATTTAGGACTAAAACCTATTACTCTTTCTTATAATAGCAGACTCAGTGGCAATGTTTCCATCAGTTAGGGAAGCAGTTTTAGTTATAAGCTTTGTTCTCATACTCTCCATATTTTTGTTACAATGTCTTGAACTTTTTCTGGTGTCTGTATGATATGGCTTTGGCAGCTTTGCTCCAAGTCTGAGAGTCTGAAAGTGTGCAGCTGCCTGGCTTTCCTCATTCTGACACAAATTGCTGATGCATATGGCCTGGACCACCCATCTTCTTGAGACTTTAATAATCAAATTAAGTATAGAAGTGTCAGGACATTTGAAGAAAGTGTCTTAAGTCAAGCAGGATTTAGACAGAAAAGCATAGCAAAGAATGATAAAAGGAATTCTGAAAGAAATTAGTTGCATCCATCAAAACAGTAGATGCCCTGACGTAGACTCAGGGAAGCTTAATATCAGTGGTGAATTATATGCAGTGTAATAATGAGAGATAAAATAATACCCTGAAACATGAAAAAGAGTAAAATACTTTAAAAATGGGAAGAACCCTGATACACTTCTGAAATCAAAGATTAAAAGGAAATATGAAGTATACAGGGAATTATTCTTCTGCATTTTCTTCTGCAATGACTGTCACGCATGAAATTCTCTCTCACAATGATCTAAGCCTCCATTCTGTCTTCTGACTGAAATGCTTCCTCCAGAATTATCTGTGGCATCAAGTCAGTTCATCAGTCACAGAATTTTTTGTGCACTATGTATAAGTTACTCTTTAAAGTTGAGGATAATTTGGAATCATGGGGACCTCTGGAGTAGTGGTTATATGGATGTATAAACAGTTATCTCAACTTTGTTTTCTTATGTGTCCACACTTAATAATCTTCAGATTCTGGCTGGTCCTGAAAGCCAGGCTGCAACATAAATATTTATTAATATTTTAAAAATAAGTTACCCAAACCAAAGTGGCAATTTAGCTTGCCACAGTTACCTAATTTCTTTGCATTTTTAGTGGGATTCTGAATCTACAGTGACTTGAACCCATAGCCTGGCTCCACATTTTGGTCTGTTAGAAAATCAGGCCAGTAGAACTGGGGAAGAGCCTTGTAAAGGTTAAGCAAAAAATACGATCATGTCTAATAGATATAACCAGCAACAGACTGCAAATGAATTAGTTGCAATGGATTTCCAAAGGAAAGGATGTGACAAATCCTATGCATTCCCAAGGCAGGGAAAAGGAATTGTTAAAATATACTAAAGTGGGCTCTAAATTCGTATATTAGCACTCCAGTTTGCTTGGGAGAATAGAGAAAGAGAGAATTTAACCTGGAGACTTAGAAACTTAATTCTGCATAAAAACAGGAAATACTAACACAGAGTCATTATAATCAATGACAGATGTGCCAACACCATGAGTCCCAATGCAAATCAGGAGGAATTAAAGGTATTTAGCAATGTTGAAAATTTGGCTCAATATTTTTACAGTATATTTCGTTACAATGGAAGCCCTGTTGTCTGGACTTAGTCTTAAGAAACGCAGGCAACTGTATTTCATAAGTTATGATCTGGACTAACTGCAAATGGTCTTAGGTGTAGAAATTAAATTTTATGGCATGCTATGTTCCTGTAAACAGATCTGACGCACCTTTGGTATTGGAAATTGGTATGGGAAACAGTATGGCCACATTTGCTTAAGAAGTTACCCATTTCTCAGAAGGTTTTTGCTATCTGAAACGGAACTTTGTTCTGTCACATACATATTGTTATTAGCAAAAGCATACTGCATGATAGGAATCACATTCTTCTCTTCTAGTGTTTGATCTATTAAACTGGTGCCTGGCTGTGGCTAATCTATGCAGAAATCTGAGCATTTTAGAGGGTAGGTTGAGTCATTTAATATTAAATGGCTCAGAAATGGAAGGTAGGAGATACCTCTTAAGAGCTGTCTTCTAAGATTGGAGTCACTTTGAGGTCAATCTGTTTGGGGTATGAACAGGAAGTAACATCTGTGTATCTCTGGAACATAAAGATCCATTACAGATGCTGACCTTTCAGATTACAAAGAGATATGTGAACAGAAATCTCAGAAGTTGAAAATAGTGTAGCACATGGTTATTGTTAGTGAGAGACAGTACATTCATTGCAGTCTGCAGTTGAAAGGCAGACTTGCAGCTTGTGAATATAAATAATAAAGAGTTGTTCTTTGCTATGCCATAGCCACAAATAACTTTCGTCTTTAGCAAGTGAAGACCCTCACTGACTGGTACAATCAATACTCATTTTCTTAGCTCAAAAACCATAGTGAAATAATAATAAATGATGATCTATAAATGTTTGTAGGCCTCATGTAATAAAGTAAATCAAACAGAACAAAAATTGCTTGAGAAAAGCAGCTGTTGGAGAGGAATAAAGGAGTTTCTTTTAAAGTTGTTTTCTAAATGGAAATGGTAATACATGCTATACAAGAGATGCAGGACAAAGTCTTCCCTTTCTCCATCGCAACAGAAGATTGATCCAAGATATATGGGGTGATTTCTTGATGTTAAAGAGGAAATATGTTTTTGGAGACACATAGAGTGGGTGGGTGATCCTAGTCTGTATGTTGCACAGTATTTGTTTTGCTAGCATCTATTTCCAGGAGTCCCAATGACAATATGATTGCTCTGAGCATATCTTTCAAAAATGTTGGGAGGCTTAGTATAAAAGATGGAAGTCTCTAGAAATAGGTTAGTGTTCTGAATGGGCATCCCTGATGGTATTTATGAGAGAATACTACTGAGTAAATCAGGAAATATAATAAAACTAGTGATAATTGGCTCCTTTGTATGTATGTTAGATACAAAAATAATAGTTAAAAGATTTATACACACAAAACTTTCTGTGTAGAGCTTGTTTGAAGATGTTTATTTTTAGAAACATAAAAGTTTTGTAGTTTTTGTATGTAACAGACAATTCCTAATGGCATTCCTTGTCTTCCATGTCTTCACGCTTTCCCTTCTCAAATCTGGAATTATTAATGAAACATCTAAAAGGAGACCTTAATTTTAAAGGGGGGAAAAAAAAGAAAGTTGTTCTGTGATTCCATGTCATGCTAGTCATATAAAATTATTACAAATTAGAACTTTGAAGTCATAGCAGCATTAGTTGTCATGTAGCAAAAAAATCTTTATAATATTCTTTAATATTTTATTATCAAGTACGTTAAAGTCATGCCACTTTTACATAAAGAAAATGCAAGAAGAAGTTATGTCCGTAAGGTCACACCTATAACTATCAGTGTCTGCTGTAAGGAATTCAAGTTCTGACATAAACACATTTGGGGTTTAAGTACATAACTGTTTTTTTGTCTGGAATGGGAGTGCTCTGCCCAAAAAAAATTGAACTCTGTAGATTTTCATGAAGCTGTTGAAAGTAATGCTCACCACATAACTGCGTCTGCTGAGAAAAATGCAAATATCTTTGTTTTCACAAGTAGCCAGGATTGGAAATCTTTTTGATTGTTCCATTTTTTTTTTTTTATTCAGCCTGTGAGATTTCAGGAATTTGCAAAATTTGAACACCAGCCACACTCTTCCAGCATTATCATTACAGTGTCCACATCTGCATTCCAGACACTATGTTCACGTGCTTATTTTTTCAGGATGATATTTCCTCTTTGTGCAGTGCTGTTTGCTGCCTAATTGTAGATAATTTATTAACCATACAGAATAAAGCAACAACTTTGTTTTTCAGCAGAATTTACTGTCATTATTGATACGAAGCACAGAGATATTCTGCTGTGACTATCAAAATATATTTTACAAAATCGGTATTTAATTCTCCTTCAGGTTAGAGAGTTTAGGATCAGAACATGGTCTGGTTTCCTGGTGTACAAGCAGTAAAAATCACAAAGCATCTTCAGATCCTTTCGCACTCCTAAAACAGGAATTGCCCAAGTTTTCACCTTCCTGTTGTCTTGAATATGGGGGTTGTTCATGCACCTAGGAGAGTGACTACACCATTTCACATATGGTCTTGTACCATAGCTGTAGTCGTAAAGCCCTTACTGGTAAGCAAATTTTAAAGGTGGCAATTTTAAGATATTATTTGATCTTCCAACAACAACAATAACAAAAAAGAATTTTGAAAAGTTCTTTCAAACCCAAATTTTGGAGGAGATTTGTAGATGTATTTTGCTTTATGAGAGTCTTGGTCTGTGTCCTGTGGAAATATTTCACGCCATGCTACTTTTCTTCAGTTTCTTCCTTTCTGAACAGGTAGGAAAATCTAATTTTTTGCTTTCTCAATTGAATTATTTCTGCAAAGAATTCTTAACCCTTGGTCATGCTTCAAGCAAAAAATTGGAGGATAAACTATATGCATTCTGATGAAGAGAATTTCTTAAAAGGTGCTGTAATTCTTAGAAGCTTTAATATAGAGACATTGGTTATTATTGACTCCCTTAACATATTAAAAGTAATTACACATAATTGCATGTACTGATTTTTAAGATTTTTTTTTTTTGGAATATTGTAGGGCTTGAGAGCCCTTGGCCACCATGGAAAAATAAAGGAACTTTCTATATCAGAATGCAAAAACATCAGTGATACTGGGATTCAGGTAAAACTTCATCTCTTTTCTTGGTGTTTCCTGGAAGCCTCTCTATTTCTTCAAATTAACCATGCCCAAAACTGATCTTATTTAACTCTACGTGTCATCATTCATTCTTCATTACACCATTCTACACTCTCACTCTTACAAATTACTCTCCCCTCTTGTTGCTTTCCATTTTTTATTCCCTCCATGATGTGTCTTGAATTCTGCTTGACTCTGAAATTCACTCCATAAAAGCCTTAATTTCTGCTGAATTGTACTGTGCAAATTGCAATCTAAATTGCTGATACTATAATTTCTTTCTTACTCCACAAATCCTTCACCAATTTCTGTCTAAAACATACTGTTCTCATCATTGGTGTGAGCTTTTAGGTCTTGCTGTCTTTAGGTCTCTGCTTCTTTAGTCAGTCATTTGTTGAATGCTGTATTTAGATGACTTGGCATGCCTAGCTCAATGGAATAGTTGAATTTCTTTTAGTCTGTTACACTTGATTCCTCATGTGCTCTTGATATATTGCTACACATCATTATCGCTTAGTGATACAAAAATATGTCTCAGTATACCTCTAAAGGCCTATTTCTTACCAGCATAAATGATATGATTACTATGATTAAAACCAACAAATTATATTTCAATAAGAAATGCATGTGCATCTTCTCCAGATTATAGTCTTAGCTCTTTTATGGGAAAAGCATCTCAAATTGAACTGTGTCATTATTTGAATAAAGCCTTTTAAAATGTCCTAAAAAAACTTCAAAAGCATAATTTCATCATATCTAATGATGAAACTAATCTGCTAGAAAAAGTACTACATGTATTTTAAGCTAGATGTTTGAAATACTGATTTCTTGTTCTAAAGATCTCATCATGCTCACAGCAAGACGTCTAGTGAACCTCGCTAAACTTTATTATTTCCATTGGTTTTCCTTTTTAAAATGATTATTATATATAGTGGTTTTCAAATTTAAATATTATATCTGAGCAATATAAATCTAGATACTGTTCTTAAAATAGAAATATTAGGTTAAAACACATAGTGCTTAGTGTTCTGATCTCATACTTAGCTTATGGACTTAGAAATTTCCCAGGGTCAATAATCTTTATAAAGTAATCAGACAGGAAATTAATTAATTTGTAGAAAGGCAACCTACCAATTAACGTTGCCACAAAGGCAGTTATTTACACTGATGACAAGTTATGAAATTACACCGTGAGAAAATACTTTTTCTTTTGAATAACCAGCAAAGAAATATTAATACTAATACAGTACTTTAATTTCATTTTGCAATGTTTATACTTTCTTTAATATTTCTGATTTACTGACTCTTGCTTTTTAAAAATGAAAGTCAATGAGATTTGCCATCCAGATTCTTACTAGATTTACACTATCATCACAGCAGTAACTACATACTAAATTCTGATTTATTAATACTCATTGTCTTGTTTTGGTAAAGTCAGTTATTTGGTATCAGTGTAATTCTTTTTATGGGTAAAGCACTGAATTGGAAACTGGAAAAGATTCAGAGAGGGTAATAAGGATGATCCATAAAAGGAACAGATAAGTAAGGAAGGAACCTGCAGTCTGGAAAGGGGGTGGCTGGGGGAATACGACTGAGATCTGTTCAATTGCAAGTGGCATGAGAAGGGTGGATAGGGTCAACTTTTGCTTTTTACTTCCATATATAACCTAGTGGGCATGAAATGAACCTAGTTTGAAAATTGAGAAGGAAGGAAAGGAGATGGCTGTTGCCAAAATGTATAGTTAAACTGTGAAATTCTGTATCCTCACAGGTTGCTTGAAGTTTACCTCAATCCATATGGACATTTGACAAATTCAATACAATTGCATAGATTTACTGCTTTGTGCTTCAGAACAATATAAGAAATAAACGCTAGTTGGTAACTTTACAGTGGAAAAAAGAACCATCCATCTTGTTAGGAAGGACAGAGGATTTACATCCAAATAAGAGCACTGTTTTCTGTAACTGCAAATTGTTTCTAACCATATGTAACAGAAATGCTTTAATAGTGGTTTTTTAATTATATCAATTTCATGCCCATAAACAGTTGCAGATCATAAGGCTGCAGGTACAGGCAATGCCATCACATAATCCCAGTCTTCAGCTTCTACATTTTTTCCATTATAAAGCTCCAACATCCATCATTTTATAGCCATATACTGTAAGAATGAGTCAGTTGTTGCTGTACCACAAGGGATGCATCTGGATTGAATCTTGTTACCCAACATACACGTCAGGCCATTAGGATGTGCTTCTTTTAGGAATAATTCTGAGTAGCCACTCATGAATGTTCTGTGTAAAGTTCCATGTTTTTAACTAAAACAATGATCAAGTATGTACATCTTGTGTACCTCATGGAAAGTCATGTAGTGCCAGCGCTGCTGCTTTCGAATATTCACTTCTGCATTGTGCTATGCTTATGGCTAAGAAGCTATTTTAGTTGTCTCACTACACAGAGTAAGTTCAAAAAAAGACTGTGAAAAAAGAAATGTTCATGCTTTCCTTGTTATCCGTATGAATTTGAACTTTTTTGAGGAAGAAAGCATTAGCAGGGAGTACATGTAGGAGTTACAGAAGCCATGTTGTCAAGGTTCCAGGGAGGGCAGAAGAAGAGGTATGAAGTAACTCAGAACAAAATGGCAAATCCTTTTTTGCAAGTTGAAACTGAAGGATATGAGTTTATGGAAAATTTGCAGAGAGTAACCCCATTGTATGCTGCATGACTTGTTATACTTTGATTATATAAAGAATATTTAAATAATGTAAAAAGAAAATGCATATTAAGAGGGCTTTACTAACACTGTTAGGTAAATTGCTGGGAAGTTATACATTAACTAAATAATATAACCAAAAATAATATAAACAGAAATAATGTTGACTGTACAGTGTTCATTCTTTTACTTGTTACCACTTTATTGTTTACAGTAAGTAAATGTTTATGTGATCACCTATTTTGTAAATAGGAACTTTCCTCATTCATAACTCAGATGTTGCTCACTTAATGAGTAGCAATTTAGTATTTCCATTGATGTTTGTGTGTGTTCTCAGGCCTTATTTACACAGAACTAAAATTGTGCACATAGGTTAGAAAATTTTGTTATTTCTTTCATATGCTATTCTATTCTTTATAGTGTCTAAATGTTTTGCAAACATTATTTATCTTTGCATCTTCAAAACCTCTTTTGTAATTTTCTTTTTAGGCATAGAACCAGGGATGCAGAGATGAAGAGAGCAAACAAAGTTCCATTCCCTTTGATTGCAAATATAAATTTAGTGCTACATGCAAAATAATGTAGTAGACTTAAAGTTAAGAGCAAATTCAGAACCTAACTTTGAAGGATATTTTAAATATGTATGTAGACAATCTATGCCAGTAAAACCAAGATAAACATATCTCACAGGCATTGAAATATTGGCTTGAGCTTGTGTTACATACCCTAGATGAGAATGTAGCGGTTAAGTCATCACATCTGAGGCCTAATTCTGAAGAGAATGCAGTTTCTTTTACACGTGGATAAAAAACATTCAGTTACTGGGTTTAGAATGTTTCTGTATTGTAGGTAACAAATAGCCTGTAGAGCTAAGATTGAAATAGGAAAGGTACATAAGCCAAATAATATAAATTCTTATTTGTTGACTCTATCCAGTCCTACTTAAGTTAAAACATTGATTGATATTTTAATATTTTTGTAAAGTAAAACAAGAACCCAAAGCCCAAGAAGCACTGCCTTGTTACAGCTATACAGATAGATAGGAAAAAATAGAAGCTAGAGTGAGGAGACAGACAAAAAGTTTTAAAATTCCAGTCTGTGAAACAAATTTCAGACTTCATGAGTTTCTTTTAATCTGTTTAGGTAAGACTTATGAAAAAAACAGCAATGTGTCAAAGGCAATAGTCTGATTACTACAGATTTTTTTAAAGAATGATAAATACGTAGTATTTGTGCATGATAAATATGTGCACTTGTGTGTCTCTGTGTGCATGCACATGTCTTACTTATCAATGTGGTCCTTAGCCTGTTTACCTCAGGACTAATTCTTTAATGTTTTGAAAAGCTTTGTGCAACCAGTGTTTTTTATGCAATCTACTGTATAAGTATTTCCTTCTTTCCCCTACAGAGGTAGAATTTCCATTCCAGTAAATGACAAATTACATTGGTCTTAGGCCAAGATTAGCAGGCCTGGAAGTTCAGCTCAGTGACAAGTTTAAGGCACCTCACTGTGGTTTTAGGCTAGTCATCACAGAAGAGGAGAGATTCTCACTGAAGCTAAAGCTTTGCTTGCGTGGCAAAATGTGATGTTCACATCATGGCAGCATTAGGTGAAGAAATGCAATTTTAGGTTGTTTTGTTCTTGAGTTAACAAATCTGCAGGCTCTTCAAGAGACTGTTTCCACAAACTCAAATAATGATCTACCTTCTCCTTCTCTTTGTAGGCCTAGAAGTAAATATTTTCAGGTTTGAAAAAAGATTCAGGCCAAAAAGTAAACAAAGTTTCAGAGTGCAAAGGAGAAAAGTATATTTTATGAATGTGTGGCCTTTCATAGGAGTTTCATTGCAAACAATGAATGTGCATAGCACGCCAAAGTTGTAACTACCCATGTTTCATGAAAAGCAGTTTTATGTGGGATTCTTTGATACTGTTTAAAATACACACTTTAATGTGCATTTTGACAAAAATTTTCATTTGTCTTTCAGAGATGCAAGTATCAAATTAAGATGAAAAATACATTAATACATTTTGTTGGTCAGATTGTCCCTTTGTCTTTCAGTTGGCCTTGTAGAAGAGATCATAGAAAAAGTATTAATGTAAAAATTAAAAAACTCATGTAGTAGCTGTAATGTCTTAATAATAGGAGTAATAATAACAGCAATAGTAATGATAGTACTAATAATACTGCTTTACACCTATTTATCACTTGCCATCTGCAGGTCACCAAATGTTTTGTAAACAGCTCTTGCAATTTCATAATGTGTGAAGTTATCTCTGTTCCATTTTTATATTATAAGCTGGGCAAGGTCACTGAACCATTTGATCTGTTATTTTCCAAAATGATCTGTTTTACAGAGCATATAGAAAAGCTAATACTTGAGTTACATATATGCTGGAATTGAAGTCAGTAGGACCCGCAGGTGCTTATTCACCTGCATTCTCCATTCACTCTAAACATGAGGACAGAAATTGTAGTCAGCAGGTATCACAGCAGGAATTAGATGGCACTTCAGCCACAGTTACCTCGCCTGAACTACACAGAGCAAATCAGAAGCCTGAACTCCTGAGTGACAGTCATAGCATTATAGAATCATGGAATGGTTTGGGTTGGAAGGGACCTTAAAGACCATCCAGTTCCAACCCCCCAGCCATGGGCAGGGACACCTGCCACTGGACCAGGTTGCTCAAAGCCCCGTCCAGCCTGGCCTGGAACACTGCCAGGGCTGGGGCAGCCACAGCTTCTCTGGGCAACCTGTGCCAGTGCCTCAGCAGCCCCACAGTGAAGAGTTTCTTCCTTAGATCTAGTCTGATTCTACCCTCTCTTAGATTAAAGCCATTCCCCCTTGCCCTGTCACTACAGGCCCTTGTAAAAAGTCCCTCTCCAGCTCTGCTGTTGGCCCCTTTAGGTACTGAAGGCTGCTACAAGGTCTCCCAGAGCCTTCTCTCCTCCAGGCTGAAAACCCCCAACTCTCTCAGGCTGTCTTCATAGCAGAGGTGCTCCAGCCCTGTGGCCCGCCTCTGGACTTGCTCCAACAGGTCCATGTCTTTCCTGTGCTGAGGACTCCAGAGCTGGATGCAGGTGGGCTCTCACACAAGTGGAGCAGAGGAGCAGAATCACCTCCCTCGACCTGCTGGCCATGCTTCTTTTGATGCAGCTCAGGACATGGTTGGCTTTCTGGGCTGCAAGCACACATTGCTGGGTCACGTTGACCTTATCATCAATCAACACTCCCGAGTCTTTCTCAGGGCTGCTCTCAATCCATTATCCACCCAGCCTATCCTAATGTGCTTGGGATTGCCCTGACCCAGTCCTGAGATTCTTACCCAATTGTTATCAAGAAAATAATGTAATTTATACAAATAGAGTTGTTTGTTCATTTTTTGGGGGGGAAAAAAATAAAAGAGAAAAGTTAATATACACAATAATGGGCATTTCCAGAGAGTAAAATAAATGTATTTGGGGCTGGTCCTTTAAGCACAAATTTTAGGTTCTGGGTTGTGCTCAATTTAGAGAACCCAAATTCAACATATAGAACTGATATGAATGTTGGTCTAATGAACATGTAATATAATATATAAGCAATGGAAAATAGGCTTTTAATGAATCTCTTCTTTTTCTAGTGACATTCACAGCCAATAGCTGAATGACTTTACTCCTAATAAAGGGTACCTAGAAGACTGAAGTACCTGAAGTGGGTCAAAGGATTATGTAATTGTATCATAAACTGAGAAAAATAAGAGTAGGCATGTCACCCAAGACTGATTGGTTTGTTTGTTTCTCTTTCAGGAGTTCTGCAAGGGCACACAGTACCTGGAACAATGCCATGCCTCTTGCTGCCCTCAGCTGACAGATGAAGCTGTGAAAACAATGGCATTTCACTGCCGCAGACTAACATCTGTCAACATAGCGCGTTGCCCAAAGGTTTGTATAGGAAA
Source organism: Falco rusticolus (assembly GCF_015220075.1). Taxonomy (NCBI): domain Eukaryota; kingdom Metazoa; phylum Chordata; class Aves; order Falconiformes; family Falconidae; genus Falco; species Falco rusticolus. The sequence continues at coordinate 16,693,914 of NC_051191.1, forward strand.
TGGGGCTATAGTTCTGGGACTACTATTGTGAAGAAGTACTTCATACTGAACTCAGAAATTTGACCTGCTGGCATCTGTGTCTTGTCACAAGTCTACAACATACTCGACTAATTCAGAAATCAGAGCTTAAGTTCAGCTGATTTTCCATGAGTTTCAAGTTCCCAGACTTGGCTCTTGAGAGTGTTTGGTGTTCTTCTAGTGGCTGCAGTTAAAACTGAAAGTGCCCGTACTGTATCAGGTAAAAGTTTGTCTCTCCAGGGGTTGATGGCTAGGGAAGGGTGAAGAGAGAAGAGCTTTTAGTGATACTTCCTGCAAATACTTTCTCAGCCTCTGGTGTTTTGGGTGCTTCTAAAGGGTAGTGTTCTTTGTTTTAATAACTCTTGGTATTTTCATGCTTTATTTTTTCCAGTACTCTTTCTGAACCCAGGTAAAGCATAAAATGGGGCATGAGAACCTTATACCTGTGGTCTTACATGGTAGGGCAGTTGCTACTTTGAAAATAGCAGTAATGCTTAAAAGCTGATGCACTCAGAGATGTAAATTAATGCTTAATGATTTTGAAGATTCTAAGCCTAAGAAACTAAGTCCTTTGGAAAATAAAATGTATTAAGTATTTGAATAACTTACCTATGGAAGGGAGTCTTCCTCAGGCTGTTTTTTATAGTCAGTGGAGAGAATTGTTCCTACAAAGCATCAGTCAGGGAACCTTTCCTCAGGTCTTTGAGAAGCCCCATCTCCCTACTGACTACAAGGAGACTCACAATAATAGTCATCCCATGGCTATATGAATATTCCCTTCATATGCAAGTTAATGTAACAGTTTTGCAGTGGTTTCCATTGTCACTGGTGTGCTTTGGTGCATCTGATGTGGTGTTTGTGTTTAGTAGGTATTTATTACCAATAAAACCATGTGCAGTTGCAGCCATATTCAATTAACTAACATCTCTTTGGGAAAGCTGATCAACTAATTTTCATTTAGGTTGTCTAGATATCTGACCCCCCCACCCCCCAACCCCAATTATTTCCATCTATTAACTTCTTTAGATTAAGTTTCCTCTGTAGAGAAACTTAGTTCCTTCTCTACCATGACCTTATACTATAGCATTTTTGCTTCCTGTATTTTCTGTATAATTTCTTTTTGACTGAAGTCTTGCATCTCAGTTATCTTTTTCCTGTATCAGAATGTATTCCTTTTTGAAATCATTGAATTTATGAAGGCCTAAATCTTCCTCCCTGTACTTTCTGAATTAATACCTCTAGCTTTTGTGCATTTAATCATTTCTGTGATTTTAATTATTTTCTTCAATAGCAAAAACAAGTGCTTGCTGCATTTTGGCAATAAGCATTCAAATGCAATTTTAAAAGTGCTGATTTAATTTTTTTTTTTCAATTTCATGAAAAAATGTATTGCAATGTTGCTTCCATCAGTATCAAGGGGGAATAGACCAAGTTTATTACTACTATTACCAAGTTTTTCTTGAACTATCCTTTACAATTTCACCCTATTCATTGGACCAGTTTCCTCCTTTTCTTCTGATGTGCCCATGTCCTGTTTCCTTCCACAGTACGTTTGCAGACATCTCTTGTCCCTGCCTTCCTCCAGCACCCATCTCCATAACCCTTGACTATCCTTTCAGTCCTCCACACAGTCCTTATGTCCTCTTATTCACTGCAGTGGCTGAACACATCCTCCTGGCCAAGTATTTGACATGACTTGGCTGACTAGTTAGTCAGCCTGAAATTATAGATAGTCTGATCGATTTATTTGCATTCCAAAAGTTCATAAGTTTCTCAGCCTCCAGGCCAAAACCCACAGGCTGTGTTTCAGATCTGGCAGGCCATGGAAGTTGCTCTGTGTTTTACAAGAGCCCTTGGTTTGTTATCTTACAGATACCTACTGTACACCATTAATTATTATATGCATGAGTCTCAATCTCCTGTATCCGTTGCTTTTAGATCGATATTAAGCTTTTTTTTTCCGTAATAACAGTGATTATAGAAGTTATGCATGGAGATCTTCCCAGAGCAGTTCAAGTTAGGTAGTGTTGCAATCAGTCTTCTCTGCCACGCTTTCCACTACACCTTGTATGCCAACACAGAAAAACAAAACCAAACCAAACAAACCCCTCTACAAAATGGCAGTAAATACATTTAAGCTGGTAATTGGGAGAGTTTCTGATTATCAGAGCAGGCAGTGTATTGTAAAACAGCAGGGAGACAGAGGCAAAGTATTAAGGAATGTTAGGATGGGTGTTGGTAAGCGAATGAACTGGGTCATATTTTGTAGTTCCTGCAAATTGGAACAAGAAGTAGACTCCATGACCTAGTAATGCCCTTCCAACACTTTGTTCCTAGATGGTATCTTTTCTTTAAACAGTTATAAAGCCAATCTGTTAACTGCTAATACCCTACTATTTTCAGCAAAGAACATTAAGACTTTTCTAAATAAGCCTACATATAAGTTTACAAGTCTTTTTTTGACTTGAATCCAGCTTGCAACTCTATAAAATGAGATGGGTACACCTGTGGATGTTAAAACTAATGGGTCTTTCAAATCCTTTGGCAATCTCTAGTGTAAATTGAGGGCATCCAGCTGCTAAGTAAGGAAATATTTTCCACTCAGAAACTGTTTAAAAATGGTCAGGAGATTAAGAATACATTCCAAAGGATATATGCTAATATGTCTGACAGTCATGTCCTGCAACATCAGCTATATTATATTAAAAAAAAAGAATTAAAAAAAAAATCATAGCAAGAAAACATGGGGAAAAGTCAATATAGAAATATATGACCATTAAGAGTGTTTTGGCAATGTGCTATGCAGGTTACTCTAAAATTAGAAGAGCTGATCACTTTAATCATATCTACTTGGGCAAATTGTCTTTGAACAAACTCCACTGGCTTCAGTGAAATCGCAGTAAGCCTCCCTGTCATATGTCCATATACCAAGGACAAGTACAAGTCATTTTGCAAATGCTGATACTATAAAATATTCAGCAGTGCAGTTCTGAGTCTTATGCAAGGAATGAGCCCAATTCAAGAGTAATTCTTATTTCATAGGAAAAAAATGAAGTTGCTGTAGGAAACATATCCTACACATGAAAAACTACAGCAAAAAATGAAAATAAATCTGTGGTTAAATGAATCAGCTATTTAAATAGCAAAGTTCTGAAGACACAGTTTGATGGGCAATGAATTCTGTAATTTAGTCCTCTAAAGGGAATAGGATTGAGTGTATGATGAATACAGATTTCTCTTAAATGCATCTGATACCGATTACTGACTTCAGAGTCAGCAACTTCTTTTTATTTCAACAGGAATATTGATCTATTTATTAATCTATTAATCTATTAATCTATTGCAGATCTTAATATTCAGCATATAGCTAAATCTGGAATAAGCAAAGCACATGATTATTCCAGAAAGATTGTATCGTGAGATAGTGTGCTAATTTTCTGTTCCATAACCCAAAGTCCCAGCTTCATCTTGCTTCCCTGTCCCATTTAGATTCTCATGAGATTGGCTGTTTAATGCAGATGGAGCCCTCGTCTCTCTTTCCACCATCCCACTCCACTGATTTTTAATTAAGTATCTTTAAAAGGTCTTTAGTATGTCCCCTCTTGATTTTTGATCCTGACTGAACAAGGTAATTCAAGTATGTGCATAATGTATTCTTGACTGTTTCCACTGAGGTCGGTGGTGCAATTAAGTAGCTTGTAGGACTGCTTATGCACCTTCAAGACTACGTCTCATGTTTTTCTCAATTGTGATTTCCAGCATTAATAGCAATGAATATCAGTTTAGAAAAATGGAATTGTGAGGTGAAACTAAGCAGAAAAGAAACAACAATACATCAAAAAGATCTTGGTGTGAGACACTGATTTGTAACAACGAACTGAGATATAGACTGGTATTACTGAACTGTAAGTGCAGCCCCATAGTTTAGGGAGAACAGTGCACAGCAGATAAGGCTAAAGGCTTATATCTGCTACAAGCAAACTCATGAGGCTGGGGAATTTAAACCATTATGATTAGGTAAAAAAAATCCCACTGGAATCACAGTTAACTAATATTTAATATACTCCTGATACTTAAGTGACAGTTCCTGTAGAGCCTCTTGCAGAGTCAGAATTCTGCTGTGCCAGAGACTTTACTTCCACAAAGTATTTTAAAGCATAGTTTTCCCACAAATCAGACACTAAAATTGTGCTCTGTGGTTTTTTCGTTCAACTACTCAGTAATCTAATTTCTGTGTATCTTGTTGCTTCATTGACAGATGACTGATACCTGTATCCAATACTTGGCTGCAGCCTGGCATTATCTCCACTTCTTGGATGTCTCAGGTTGCATTCATCTTACTGACAAAGCACTGAAACATCTTTGGAAATGTTGTAAGCAACTCCAGATTCTCAAGATGCTGTACTGTAGAAATATTACCAAGTAAGAGGATATTTCATAATCTTAATTCAGAGGTGGTTGTAAACCCAAAACCATGAGGTTTTTTTCTTCATTGGCATCATGGTGCCATACTGGGTATCTGGCTTGAGCCATCTTGCTCCTTTTTCTGGGGGGTCTCTACACTGCTGATTTAGGATTCCTGTGGCCTCGTGTGGGTATCTACATATTCTAGTGTCAGCCAGAAGTGAAGAGAAATAGGGACCTCATCTACCTTTATGGCAGACACAATGTCCTCTTAGGGAAGTTTCTGCAGACACAGGATATCATCTCAAGGGCACATGGGAACCTGAGGAAGAAAACCCGACTGGGCCTAAAGCTCTCAGCCATTGTACTTGAGCTCACTCCAAGGGTTTCTGGCAGCCTGTTTCCTAATCACTGAATGTCCGTATATGGCAGAAGTAGATGGGGGTCTGTGCTCAAAATGCAGCATGGTTACAGCAGGTAAGTCGAGGTATCTAAGCCTAGTTTCATCAAGTACAATGAAACATACTTGTTAAGTATCTACAATTGGAAAAAACAGGTCATGTAACACAATGTAACTGGTCCCCTGATTCCCTGTGATATTTAAAAGCCAGTCAGTTCTGGTCAGATTTAGAATCGTAGAACCAGAGAATATCTCAAGTTGGAAGCGACCCATGTGGGTCATCAAATCCGACTCCCTGCTCCTTGCAGCACGATCTAAAACTAAACAATATGACTTCGAGCATTGTCCAGATGCTCCTTGAACTCTGACTTGCTTGGTGCCATGACCGCTTTCCTGGGGAGCCTGTTCCAGTGACCAACCACCCTCTCAGTGAAGAACCTTTTCCTGTTGTCCAAACTGAACTTCCACTGACGCAGCTTCATTCCGTTTCCCTGTGTCCTACCACTGCTCACCAGGGAGAGGACATCAGCACCTCCTCCTCCCCTGCCCGCCTTGAGGAAGGTGCAGACTGCCGTGAGGGCACCCCTCAGCCTTCTCTTCTCCGAGCTGAACAGACCAAGTGACTGACCTCAGTTGCCCCTCCTGAGTCTGGCCCTCGAGACCTTTCACCTGGTCGCCCTCCTCTGGACATGCTCTAATAGTTTGATGTCCTTATACTGACACTGGGTGCCCAAAACTGCACCCAGTACTCGAGGCGGGGCCACACCAGTGCAGCAGAGTGGGACAGTCACCCTTGACCAGCCGGCTGTGCTGTGCTTGATGCCGCCCAGGACACAGCTGGCCCTTTTGGCTGCCAGGGCACGCTGCTGACTCATAGTCAACTTGCCACCCACCCAGACCCCTGCATCGCTTTCTGCAGGGCTGCTTTGCAGCCTCTCGTTCCCCCATTTGTATGTATAGCCAGGATTACCCCAATCCCAGTGGAGAACTAGCCCTTGCTCTTGTTCAGCTTTATACAGCTGGTGATTACCCAGCTCTCTAGTCTATCCAGATCTCTCTGAAGGCCTCTCTACCCTCAAAGGAGTCCTTTGCGTTCCTCCTAGTTTAGTATAATCAGCACACTTACTTGATGTACATTCGATCCCTGTGTCCAGATCATTTACACTAACATTAAAAAGCACTGGCCCTAAAACTAAGCCCTGGGGAACCCCACTGGTGATCGGCCACTGGCCTGATGTAACCCTACTTACTATTACTCTTTCAGCCTAACCTGTCACCCAGTTGCTCACCCAGTGTATTATGGACTTGTCTAGCTGTGTGCTGGACAGTTTATCCAGAAGAATGCTGTTAGAGACAGTATCAAAAGCTTTGCTAAAATCCAAAACCACCACGTCCATGGGCTTGCCTTGGTCAGCTAGATGGGTGACCTTGTCATAAAAGGAAATTAAGTTGGTTAAGCAGGACTTTCCCCTCATGAACCCGTGCTGGCTATGACCAATGACTGCATTGCCTCTCAACCGTTTTTCCATTAAACTCCCAGAATAACCTCCATAATTTTACCAGGCACAAAAGTGAGACTGATAGGGCTGTAATTACCAGCGTCTTCCTTCTTACCATTCTTGAAAACTGGGAGAGCTGAGCGTAGAGCTGAGTTTTCAGCTGTGAGTCTCAAAGATGCAGCTTCAATGTCCATCACCCTTCCATGGGGGTTAAGAGCATCACAGACCAGGTGCCGTACACCTAGCACTGTACAGTGCTCAGACACGCCAAAGGGACGGAAAGTGGAAAAGAACTAAAGTTTAAGCATGGTTGATATAGCCGAGTATAAAACTTGATCAAACATTGTGAGAGTACGAAATATATAATACTATCTTACATAGAGAGTATCCATACTAGGAGCGCTCTAACCCCACTCTAACAGGACTGCTGTAGACAGCGCACTCCCTGCTAAACCATTCCAGGGTTTAATAGTCACTTTAGAGACCACAAGACCAATGCAAATGCTTAATAACTTAAAAGATATTTCCAGCGTGCTTCATGCTTTCCAGACCCTCCTTGGTGTATTTCCTTCTGTCTCACCGCAAACAATTCTGCTGTCATTACTTTTCTTTACTTCTCTCTGACTTAGTTTTCTTAATGTCGTCTCAGAACTTCCTTCTTAACAACTCTACTTCTAATTAAATTACTTGTTAGATACAGCACATGTTCTGAATGGTATGCAAGAGTAGTAACTGAAAAAATCACTGTAAATGAATACACTGTTCATTCTGAAAAAAGATATTTCAAATACATTTAATCTCCTTATAACTTCCTGATTTAGTTTTTCTCCTATTAAGCCTCAAGGGATTTTCTTTTACTCCCAGATTACTGTTGTTGGCTTGCTTTTTCTATGACTTCATATCTTTGTTTAGAGCAATAAACAGTGCGTCATCCCTTTCAGGCTCTGGTTGCTTATACATCTTCCCATAGAGGTGTGGTGTAGCAGGAACATAAATTTGTGCAAGTTCCAATTTATGCTGGGTGAGCCATCATCAAAGAGCTGACATGACTTCTCAGAAAACTGTGTTATTGTAGCCTTTGCAGGATGAGCCACGATTATGCCTCTGCCTCAGTCCCATATTCTGTGGGTTCTCCAAAACGTCTTGATTAATCTTTCCTGACTCAGCCAAGGAATTTCCCAACCAGTTATTTTTACTGTAAGGGAAGCCCTGGAGAGTTATAGAGCTTTGCAAAACAAAAAAGCAACCATGAGACACACATCTCCACCCAGTGTTATCTTCGCCCTTTTTGTGATTTTTAGAACTAGGCAAACTTTGCTGATTTCACATTCTTGAGCCTGATCTTCTGGTGTGTGACAGTGGATGGTTCTTTTCTGTGCCAGCCTCAGTCTCTAACCCTTTGCACAATATGTTCAATGATAGGAAACTCCTACCCCGTGCCATTTGAGCCCGGGACAAAAACTCATCAGGTGGATAGATCACGTAGAATAATTCAGCACTGAAGATTTTTTGCTTGTTCCTTCCAACAGGTCTGAAGAGCCTCCCTAGACCTAGGCAGGCTGCAGAACAGACTGACCACATCATGATCGGAGTGGCTTTTCAATCAGACTCTAAAATTGTCATTAGATGGAATGATATGAAGAAAATAAAAAGGAGGTCACAGCTAGATTCAGATATATTCCACGTCCTGTATGTGTCAGTTTAGAAAAAATCTATTTTTACTGTAGTTCAAGGCCAGTGTTGCAAAGATGATATAAAATTTATCTTCTGCCAATAACTAGATCAAAAGCATGGTAAAATATGGCAGTAATTCTGCAGTCAGTCATCTTGCAGTAGCTTTTCAAGGACATCAGAAGCAATGACAGTACTGTCACTAATATGTCCCAATAGAGTTTTATAAAACTATGTATTTCATTCACAACCTGTAGTAATAAGCAACAGACTGTCAGAAAAATGAATAATAGGGCCTCATTCTCTGTTGTCGGAGTAACTCTTAAAAACTTATTCAAGTTCTTAGATTTTCACAGAACAAAGAGGAAAAGGCTGGTTTCAAGTGTAATTTATGTTCTGCAGGTGTGAAACCTGCATTTCAAAGATATTTCACTCCCTGGTTAAGGAGATAGAAGAGGACAGCTATGTAAAAATCAGATTAATCTGCTAAAGACTAAACATGCTTGTGGCTTAGGTTCTAAATAAGCAACAGAAGAAAGAGGGTTTTCGTTTAAAGTTGCCCTGCAAAATCTGTAAATCACATGTACTTCATTTTGCCAAAGGAATTCCCCATTATTTTTTAAACACTAACCAGTCCTAGCAGACATCTCTTAATAGACTGAGCCTTGCAAATATTGAGGCATATCTCTTGTATTGTGTCACAGTCTTTTTCAAAGTTTTATTTTTGCCGTTTCGTTAGATTAAAATAGAAAACATATGGAGCCACAAAGTTCTTCAAGTTTCAGCCCGATGCAGCTTCATAGGAAACAGTTACGAGCATGAATTGTCCATTCTTTCCAGTATCAGGTAGATTCGAGATTGTATTTACCAGCATGCTAGCCTGGTTCCAGGTTTATTAAATGTTAGAAGAAAAAAGGGTCTGTGGCCTTATATGCTGCTGTACATTCTGTACCCAGAGGCTAATGACCTTTCAGTTAATCTTGTTTCTACACGCCATAAAGAATCATGGATAATCTGCCTGTGGGAGTATATGATGCTGGTACAATTTATTTCTTCTACTAGAGGAAAAGAAAGCTAACTAACTGCTTTTTAAAATGTGGCTTCTGTAGGAAAAGGCTGTGTCAGTTGTGATTCACTTGGGCCTAATCCTACAAGAAATAACACACTGGCATCTTTAGAGAAACACTTCTCTTCCCTGTAAAACACTCTCCTTAAACTTCAAAACACAAATACTATTTAAAGTTGGCTGTGGTGATGAGAAAGGTGTGGTGCTCCATAAACATTTTTGGGTGCAAAATGAGAAAGGAAATCTGCCGTTGCCTTGAGAAGCCAGCCAGCCTTGTGCTTTCACCAAACTGCATCTCGGCTGTAAGGCTGGTTCTTTGAGAGCAAAATTAAATGCTTCCTTCTTTCTTGTCTGCACTAATGTGAAACTAGTTACATTTCTTTTAAATTAGTGACTACTCTGTTACCAAGTGACTCATCGACAATTACAATTCTTGCCTTTGACATGGAAATTACATTGGGTCTGTATAGTTTTAATACATTTGACATTTGGAGGACATTCTGATTTGGTTTTGTTGTTGTGTTTTATGATGGTTGCTGTTGGTTAGAAAGGAGATTGCAAGAACTCCGTTTTCTTCTTAGGTATTATCCAAATATTCAGGTCTCAAGGCAGGAAGGATGTGGGAGTCCAAGACACATGTAATCAGAAATGAAGACAACCTACACATGATTTGGTAAAGGACTAAGAAGAAATACTCTTTTCTCTTGAAGAAGCAACAAAAATACCATAGTACTGCCTTCTCACGAACAGCAAATCGCTCTTCAGAAGTGACACAGAAGCTCCTGGAGTGCCATGTTTCAGCCATCATGTGCACTTGAACTGGATACCATAAAATCAAACAACTACTGTAGCTGCCGCAGACCTCAGAACACTGCAGGTTTCATGTAGTCTTATCACTTTTTGTAACCTGGAGCATGCTTGCAGGATGCTTTCTGCTTTTCACATTAGCTGCCTGCCTCCGCTTGCCTCTTTGCCTTAATTTCTCCTGTGTTTGCACTATAAACAGTTCTCCCCTGTTTAAGTTTTTATTTTCCATTACTTTTTATTCTTGATTGGTTTTTCTAACCTCATCTCAAAAAGTCCTTTTCAAAACCTCTGCTTTTTATTATGATAGATCCAGTCAGACATTTCTGAATTTTGGAATGGCTCAGGATTCAGACTGCGATACAGAACTGCATTTCCTAGCTACCCGCTCTTAGTACAAGGGATTGAAACTTTGGGTAAGGATTCAACTATATATTCCAGTGCTGCTAAAGCCATGTGTTTGGGCCAGTACTTCTGTCTGACTTACACCAAGAGATAGTTGCTTTGCCAAAGATAATTGTAATTATTTGCTGAATTTTTTTTATTCATCAGTGTGCTCCTTTAAGACACTATATGAATAAATATGCAGGCTCTGCCATAGTACAGTATATCTGAAATAAATGATCTGTTTTGCCATGTGTTCATGATTAATGAATGGCTGTTTCTGGCAAACTAATCAACTGTAGCTCCAGGCATGGGACAGCATAAGTTTCCAAAAAAATAGTAACAGCTCCCCTTATACATGCTTCAGACAGCCACCATACATTGGAGTTTCCATGAAAAACAGGAATTGGGACTTGGATGAGTTGACTTTTATTTTACAGCTTAGAGCTTATAGCTCATATAAATTGTGCACACATTCCTCAATGCACAGGCCTCCCTAATATAAAAACAGATACAGCCTTGTGCTCATGTGGTTCATACAAGTGTGTCAGTGTTAGATTTTAAAAATAAGGATCCCGCAGCGGTTGAAAAGAACCCCTCCTTGCTTCAATTTTGTCCCTTTTCCACCCCTCCCTGCTTCGGTGGTGCAGGCATTACAGCTGTGCATGTCTTGCCTCTTTTGTAACCGTCTTCAGCATTTTCACTTTTTTGGGGAAAAAATATCATAGTATTACTGGCAGTTCACAGACCACTTGTGATTTTTTTCTAGTATTGTCCAGACGCCATATAATATATTGGTACAGAGCTTAGGAAACTGGCCAGCAGGGAGAAAGGCTACCTTGCTGCAGCTCCAACACACTAGATCAGGTTGAATCTCCTGCAGAGGACGGGAGATGTAGAGACCTGGCTCTTCCCCAACGAGCACATGAGTACGCTCGGCCCGGGGGGAGCTTTCTGGAGTGCAAGAGCCAGAAATGGGGGGAGGCTGGGGGAGGCGGGTGCTCTACACAGCCGGGAGCGGGCTGCCAGCCAAGTCACAGAAGCGATGGAAATAAAGAAATATTCAGAAGACTGAAAGTGGTGGGTTGAGTTTTTTCGGCTCAGGAAGGCAAAGGTACTGCCTGAAAAGGAGGGAGAGGAGAGAGTTGCTCTTCAAGTTCTTGTTTGGGTGTTTCACTCAGCAGGCCTGATTTTCTCCTATTTCTGCGTCATCTTGCTGCAGTTCTTTGGTTTTGTGTTGAATGCTGCAAAGGGGTAGCACCACAAAATGTTGAGGGAGATCAGAGGGGTCATGGGTGTTTTTGGACATCAAAAGTAATTCTCTTCAGGTTCAGCTGTTGCAGAAGCTGCAAAAGAGCCTCCGGGCGAGCTCAGGGCCAGTGTGGGTAACAGTACGGCTCCGTAACACTGCCCGTTGCATATTCAATTAGGGTTTAGAAACAATACACCTTAAAAAGAGGTGGGTGACAGAAGATAACTACAAGTGGAGAGGTTAGCTGAAAAGAAAGCAGAAGGTCAACCAGGAGAGGGTAAAAATACTTGGAAGCACCACAGAGACTGTTGAAGAAAAATGATAGGGAGCTGCACGGTTACTAGAGCATTCCTATACAGCTGTGAAAAACCATTCTGGAGACTCTGTGATACCTTTTGATATAACTGGTCCTTGTTTGGTGTCATTCTCTTCAAAACACGGCATGATTATTCCAATGGCATCACCCACTTAGTCCCAAAGATCCATGCTTTTGGCTCCCCAGTCCAGACAGACATGGACACGCTAGAGCAAGGGCCGATGAGGGCCACCAAGAACATTAAAGGCCTGGAGCACATGATGTGTAAAGGGAGGCTGAGCAAATTGCTTTGCTCAGTCACAAGGAGAGGCGGCTTGGGCTGGAGACCTTACTGCCATCTAGAACTCTGCCCAGAGGATACGGAAGACACGGCCAGTCTGTTCTCCAGGGTGCACTGACTGGACAAGTGGCGTATGTGGAGTTTGGATTACATTCAAGGAAACTTTTTTTTTTTTTTTTTTTAAATCAGGAGGCTGGTCAAACACTTGAACAGGATCCCAGAGAGGCTGTGCAACTTGCATCCCTAGGAGATACTCAGAACTCAGCTGGCAAAGCCATGACCCGCCTGGTCTAGTTGGATCCATTTAGAGCAAGACCAGCATTAAACAGGCTCCAGAGGCCTCTTCCAATCCAGTCTATTCTGTGACTCTGTGGCCTAACCAATTATCTTATTTTTTAGTTTCCACAACACCTCTTATAATATTAATAGCTTCAGTTAAAAAAAATATGAACTTTTGCTCATTGAACAGCTTTTAGCATTCTTTGTAGAAACAGCCTCTGCAAAATATTTTTACTTTTGTCTTTTTTTTTTAAACTCTTGTTGCAGACAAACTGTCTTGAAATATACAGCCAAACTGGAGAAACAAGAACATAACGATGCTGACCCTCCTTCCTGGCTTGGATATGACCGGGATGGGATGGTAACGTACTCACCTTCACAAAGAAACACCCATCAGAGCCTGAATAAACAAATTCTTCCAAATGAAAAATACATAAATAGTGCACCATCATCTACAGTTCAAGGGTTTTCCACTGGAGCATAAAAAGAACACTATACTGTTTTTCTTAAAAACTAATCATACTTTAATAAAAAGGGAATTTGTTGAATTAGCAAGGAAGCATTGCAAATCTTTCTCGCAGGAGTGTGCGTATGCCTTCAAGCAAGACAGCTGCGCTGAAACAACATTGCTGACTTTCAGATGTTCATTCAAGCTGTCTTCAATTCTCAATAATGAGAAGTTTTTGCAGTCCTGTGCAGAGTAAGCAATAAATAAATGTGTGTGTGTGTGTTCAGGGTTCTTGTTTACCATGAAGATCCTCTCCAGGACTTAAAACACCCTGACTCCCCACAGAACTTTGCACTTGACATGGTCAGTACTCACTCATCCAGTAGTGTGTTCTTGAGCAGTGAAGGACAGTGAATAGGCCCTGACTACCAGTTCCGTAATACATAACTACACACGCACATTTAAGCACAGTTCTCTACTTCTCAACAGTCACTTGCACACCCAGAGCGCAAATTCTCATAAAAGCCTCTCAGGCTGAGTTCACCTCTCTGAGCGAGCTGATGCTTACATTTGCAGATCTGAACTGTGGGCTGGCTGGCAGCTAATGGACTCAGGAAAATCAAATAAAAAGGAGCACAGATGAGAAAAGTGTTAAAGGATAAATCTTCTCCGGTTACAAGAACATGTCTTCTCATCAAATGGACTGGAAAAAAAGCACACATGGGATTTGCCATTCAAATCCTAATTACTGATAACCTAGTAATCTTTCCTTGTCTGGAGAAAAATATAAAGTTTCACCTCATTGTAATAGAACAAGACATTACTCAAATGCTTTTGGAGAAACTCCCAAAGATTTGTCTTTCTTCAGCTCATTCTTGACCTTTATATTGAAGTTCTAGCTGGTCTCAACATTTATTAGCTTGGAAAGAATACAATCAGACTGGCTTTAGTGGTAGCATGATTTTTCTGACAGCTTATTTAAACTTCTTTAAGCTAGAAACTAACAATTCTAATGTTTAATTACACCTAGATTTAAAATATGAATGCCTTAGGTTGCTTGCTTTTGAACACAGAAGAAATAACATGTTTTCTTTCTATGTTCTCCCTTAAATTGCTAATGCAGCAGTCCCCAAAAGCACAACCTTAATCACAGAGGCTGACAGGCTTTGTATGCCAGGTGAATAACGGAACCATTAAACTGACTCGATTTTGTGAACTATCCACTACACTGCTTTTATTTTTCAATGCAGTTTGAATTTAGAAGTGCTTCTTTCACTTCATCTACAGCAGTGCACGGGAATCGTTAGTTTCAAAGTTTTTTCAGGTAATCTAAAACCATTACACATTTATTAATTTTGTATCTTTAAAAAGTATAATAATAATATCAAATAATAACTACTAATATATTGCTTTTAGTAACAATATTAGTAATGTTTTATATATTAGTGTTTACATTAAAAATACATATAGTTTGCCATATACATCAGTGCCCACCTCATCCAAACAAACAGTACACACAATGGCAAACAACGTGGAGTTTTTAACCACCCTGAATTACAATAAAAATGCTGCCCTTGATTATTGAAGTCCATTAGCCAGGGGCAATTACACCTCTTGCAAAATCCTGTAAGGAGAAGTTCATCCCGTAATGTACCAATATGATGTAAAGTACAAACTTACGTATGCACAACTTAAAACCTGAGCTGACGCTGAACTCTTCTTTGCTATGCTCCATCCACTCAGTTGGCAAGAATCCTTACATTTCAATTTTAAAGACAAATTCCAGTACTTCTTTTATAAAGTGCCACCTATACGTATGGAAAGGCTTTTAAACCTCCCTTAACTGTGTGTTTGTATTATGGTAACACAATAATCCTCCACAAAAGCCACGTATACCCTTGTACAGGGCACACGTACTTCCCTCACCGCACTCCTCTGCCTCTCTGCCTCCAAGAGCGTACAGCCCTTACCGTCCTGCCATGCAAGGCTGACAGGAAGGCGCTGGAAATGTAGCAAACAGGTGACAGATCTCGGTTCTTAGGCCAATACTCCCATTCTTTGGCAGCTTTTACCTTAGGGGAATGTTCATGTGGACTCATCTGAAGTTCAGTTGGGAGAGTGTTCCTCCTTGGTATCAGCCAGATCTGCACTTACCAGTATTATTTTAAAAGCTTTTCTTTGCAGACGAACAGTGGTAGACATAGCGAGAGTTCTTCTTCCTATCCACAAACAAGTGGTTCAGGCTGACACAAAGCAAGTTCTGTCATTTCTGTCATGTAAGTACCCACTTCACTTACACATAGAGTACCCGTTGACAGGACAGAAAGTGCTTAGAGGTCAAATGCCAAATGAGAAGACTAAATGAGAACTACAGTTCTGAAAGCGGCTTTATCCTATCCATGATACAAATAATTTGAAGAAAATTTTCTGCATTTTGCATGAACTAGTATAATTCCCACATTGTTAAGAAATTTAATTTTAAAATATAAACCAGCTTGCACAGCGTGCCATCTTGGAAGTAGATTTTTGTGTTTTCAAATATGAGAGGTTGAAAATGCTTTTATTTTAAAATATGACCCCAACTTTTGTTTGAAAGTTACCAGCTTTTAAACCAACATGGTAAGTGTGTCAGGTTATGCATGATGAGTATGTGTATCTGAATATTGTCATTCCTAAAAGGCACTGAAAATAAACCTGGCCTGTTAAACACTGGCCACTGTCACAGGCAAATCTTGGGCCAAAATGCCCTTTTAAAATATTGTTTCTCTCATATTAAGAATATACATTCAACTTTCATAATTTTACAGAAATGTTCCTTTACAATTTCCTTATTTAATCTCTTTGGCCTATTTCACCTTTAACAATTCTTCAGCTTCACAGACTGGATCCAGCTTTGGCTTTTAAGATACACCTTGCCATGTTGTGTGTCAGCCTTTATCCATTTGTCTGTTTCATTCCTTTGATTCATGTGACCTGGAAAAGAGCGTTCCGTTTAGGTTAGACACACAGCAAACATACCATCCTCACATTGCCATTTCTTTCAAGCTCCCTAAAAATAAGTCTTAGAAGCATTTCTAAGACAGCTTCTGACATTTTATTCTCAATACAATTTTTTGAGTTAATCTCATGTCCCATAACACGTTATTACAATAAAGTTGTGGGTTTTGTAATATAGTACCGCAGATTTTATTATGGACTAGGAAATACCCCTCCGGGCACCCCCTGCCCCGGCCCGGGGTCCCCCCCGCTGCGATCTGTCCCCCCGGGGGCGCCGCCGCCGTGGCTGAGGGCTCGGCCTTGCCCAGCGGCGGGGCCGCCTTGGAGCCGGCTGGCACGGGCTGGCGGGCAGGGGGGGCTGCGGGCACCTGCGCACAGCGGCCGCCCCGCCGCCGCCGCACACGCCTGGCGCACCAACACTGTGCATACATTTGCATTAGCCGCTACTCTGGTTAAGTAATTTGAAAAGTTTTCATGTTTACAGTAAACACAGAAGACACGTGGTATGACCTGGTTTTCCAGGTGAGCAGACACGCTGCTATTGCTGCTTTCTTACAATGATGGCCTAAGCAGAAACCCAGAGCAACCAGAACCTGCCCTGCCCGTCTGCTTCCATGTTTCACAGGAACTCTGTATCCAGCATGGCCACACTCTGAAAAGCGCAGTGTGTAACAGACGGGAGAAAGGTCGATCTACCCTCTTTGTACAATTAAGAAAATGAGGCCAAGAGAGAGAAAGTGACCTTCCAAATCTCTACAGATTTATGACCAAAGCGGGAATAAAACTAGGATCTTTTAAGTCCCAAATCAAGTGCCTTTATCGCAAGATCAACCTTCACTTTGGTTTATCTTTACAAAACATCTTTTATTATTATTTAATGTTTGTGTGACTAAGTGAATTCTAAGTTTAGAACTTAATTTGAGCCTGGAATAGCATAAGGGATGGCAGGGAAGCAGATTCTGAAGAAACTTTGCAGCATGCTCTGCTCTGACCTGTAACACAGCTGAGGTTAAATTCTGGCCACATCAAAAACAGTGGCGAAACTCCAACTGACATCACTGCATTGGTTTCCACAACTCAAACCTACGTGCCAGGATGTTTCAGTAGTGTTTCAGTGCCTCGGTACTTTTAAGTGGGATTAATTTAAGGTTACGGGCCAAACCCACATGAACTCACCAGCAGGCTGAGGTACCATATAGAAATACAGGATTTTCAGAGGAGTCCAACAGTGACAGAGTTCTCCCCCTGAATGAAGAGGTATTTCAGTGTCCTTTGCTACCAGACTACAGCTCGCCTTTGAGGATCTCCATGTGGATGTCCGAGTAAAATTTCTTCACTCCCGACTGAGACTGCTGCTGCCTGGAGCGATCACACTCAGTCTTAATATCATTCCTACTGTCAGGCAGAATCCACAGTTCTACTCCCCATCTAATTATGCACTTAAATCTATGATGATCATCACAGAGTTGGACAAATGTGTTGTACGTAGAATCTGTTAAAATCTGAAACTTCAGTTCCTCAGAAAGCTTTCCTGAATCACTGATCTGCAACGGTATTGTACCAGAGAATAAAGAACAGAAATGAAAACAAAGCCTGTCTTTTAAGTAGAGGTAGCCCTTAGAACAACAGATCAGTCTGAATTTTGAATAGGAAATAGCCTCCAGGGGTCAAAAAAATGAACTAACAAGAAGTGTAAAGGAAAATTTCAGTTGATCCCTTAACAGAGTTGTAGAACACTGAAAATACAGCTTTTTTTTTTTTTTTTTTTCCCCTAAAGAGAGAGGACACAATAGGGAAGCGATGTATTTCCAGAAAGTGCATATTGAAGTGCTTGGTCCAAGTTCCCCTCTCATGTTTTTGTCACTATGGCTTGTACTTCTGTACAAGGAACAAACGCTGAAGCACAAAATCAGCCCTGTAAACAAAGTTTCATGCACCGCTTACACCCTGCTGTACTTTTGCTGAAAAGTTACGAGTTCTGAAGAAATGCAGACATCAAGTTAACAAGAGCTGTTTTAAAGCTCAGTTGTTGTCTGAACTCTGTTTCTCATTTTGCATTTGCTATGTGAACTTCGAAAAATGTTTTGTTCCTTATGCCTCTTTTGGAGATTTGCCTGTGAAGAGAATGCAGAAAATATCAAACCGCCTGCAGGAAAGTGAGTGTCAAATTCCCCTCCCTAGGGATGAAGATCTTCCAACTCAAAATTTTAAGGTTATTAAGCCTATCACCAGCAGCAGGTTCAAACCAAGCTTAAGATACTTAAATAGCTTTTTGTGTATGAGGTGCAAATCAAGCAACAAGGTTTAGTTGGAGACCTTCTGATGTACTCACTGCCTGTACTCTGAATACTGTGGGAACATCAGTGGATTTTGAGGATGACTTTGCTAGCATGATTAAATCACAAAAGCTGCCAGCCTGCTGGATTGAGAACGGGGGGTAGGGTGGGTGGAAAAAGGATTTCATTTCAAAACCTACCAGTCAAGATGGCATGAGAGAAGACAGATGCACTGGTATATGCTGCATGGCCACCTTTTCGGTATAACGCCCAGGAAAAAGGTTTGGGTTTTTTTCATGTGTGGTATTCTAAAGGCAGAGCACACCTTTGCAGAACTTCACACAGTCAAGTACTGACTGTTTATTCACCTGCCTTCCTGGAGACTGGAGAGGTTAGAGCTCTATATTTGTATCATAAAACATAAAGTGGCATATTTTAGATGTTGTTCACTGGGTTAGGACATTGGTCTATCTCAAAAAGGTTGTGAACAGCTTGAGTTAAATGCAAGCTGAAATCAATAAAAATCTGTAGGATAGCATCTCATCTAACATGTTTTATAAAAAGTTGGATGAACTTTCTCTTTGACTTGAAGGAATGTAATCTTTTCCAGATACAACCTGGGCCTTTGTTTGCCTTTTTTTTTTTTTTTGTTTAGTTTGGTTTGGGTTTTTGTTAAGATACTGCTTAAGGATCGAGATTTCACAGAGGGACAGTGTTTAGAGGGACACCATAAAACAAAGCTCTTCCCACTCAATTCTAGTGGCAAACAGTCAATAAAAATTGCTTCTAGGAAAGAAGAAGAGTTTTGAAGAAGTGCCTTGAGAACAGAGAAAACCAGGAGGGACGCAGCAGTGGATAGTGTTACTCCTGGGATCAGAACCGTAACTCTGAATGCAACAGACCAAGTCAGCTGCACAGTGGAAGAGGGCTACACTTGCACAGCTGTTAAGTTTCAGCAGACTGACATAATACAAGCTCTTTCAGTTACTTCCCTTTTAAAGGCAAGCTGCTTGCCTCACATTATTCACTGCCCATTCAGCTGTGTTTGTATTTAACCCTGGAACTCCATGCAGCTAAAAACATAGACATTACCTTAATGTAAACAATATAGAATTTCTGATAATGCGAGCAGTTAAACACATCCGTAAAGCTTTGTGTGTGGTATACGAGACTCATGCGGTCAGCTCCTGCCTTGCACCCTGGCTCTGAAGCAATCCTAAAGGGTAAGTCCACAGCACTTCATAGGCCACTCTCCCAGCACTACTGTATGAGGAGCCATTGTGTGAGCAGTGAGAAAGAAGTTATTCCTGAAGGTAGGAAACATCTGTCTAAATCCCCTATGTTCCAGAGTGGAATCCAGATCTAACCTCAGGCAGATGGGAAAGTCTTACTATTTCAGCACAAGCCCGAGTGAATGATCATTGTAAGGAGAAAGGTGCTTCTCACTACAATCTACCTGGAGAACCAGACAGGGTGGAAACACTTTAAGTATTTAGTTATAAAGAAAAATCCAGAAAAATCAGAAATACCGGTGATATCAATGTCCATCTTTTCAAGGGGATCTGATCAGCCAAGCTGACTCTCTCCAGAGGCACATATAGAGGAAGGGCACCTAAGGAGTCCCTAGCGATCAAAAGAATAATTGGGTGCTGGATCAACCCATAAGGTAGAGGCAACATATACCTGGAAACTTTCAGGGGAGGAAAAAGGTTAGAGAAGACAACAGGGGATTCCTCTCCATACCCAGGATAGACACCCGAGGGAAGGCGTAAGTTAACATGGAAGAGAGTGCCCTGTTACCCGTGTGCATACCCAGAAGGCATGGCTCAGAGGAACACCGTTCAGGTGTGGCTCTGCAAAGCTCTGGTGCTGCCGATGGGGTGGGATTAGCACCAAAAGCTAAAAATCCTGTTAACTGCTGCAATTGTTGTCACGCTGGATGACATAAGGAGCCGGTATGTCTCAACTTGGGGGAGAACACTAATTCCCAAAGAGTACGTTCTTCGTAAAAGGGCAGACAAATACAAAGAGGTTGGTTCGCCAACTTGAGAAAGTAAGAGCAGGGAGACACAGTTACCTACAAACCCAAACATCCACAGCCTCTGAGTAGCACCTGTGACACTGTGGGACTTTTACCAAGGAAACTCACACAAGTGCCAAAAAACAGATGGAGTAAGTGACTGCCAAAGTTAAAAGCTCGCTTGGCACCAAGCAGATGGATGGCATCAGGTCAAAGGTTGCTGCCGGAGATGAACTTGGCACTAGAACTGGGGCCAGGGATGGAGAAAGATCTGGAATCAGATGAGTCCCTGGCACCACTCTTGAGATGGAAGATTTACACTGTTTAAGAAAGGGGGTTGTATTCCAGACAATTAAATTTGGAAATTGACACCATCAGCTCCAAGGATCCAAAGAAAGTCTCTGGATGACTGCAAGACTCTTTCCAGCGAGCTTACAGTTGTCAACACGCAAGCTGGCAATGACAGTGGGTAGAAACGTGCCCACTGGCTGCATTCGTTTACTCCCCACATTTATCCACCCACATGCCTCATAACCTGCCGCTGAGTTACTATGGAGTGGGTGGGAGCAGCTGGTCACGTGAGCTTCAGAGAAGAGAAAAGAGGGCTGAAAGCAACCTCCTGAGGATGCACTGCATTTAACCTGACACGCTCACCCAGCCTGTTCTTTGCAACCTGCAGTGCTGACAGTCCTACGGCCTCACCAGACAAGTGCTTACTACCAGAAAGTTTATCTTGCTGTTTAGCTATGTTTTCTTTACTGTAACATCAAATCATAATTTCTAGCCCTATCATCTGTGGACAAAGAACAACGTATTTCTTTCATCTCTGCAACAATTTCTTACATACTGGAAAAAAGTACCTTATCTCAGCCTTCTCTTCTTTAGACAGAAACAACACTATTTTTAGTCTTCCCTCATGAATCATGTTTTTAGGCCTCTGATCATGTGTTCTCCTTTGTCTCTAACAGTTGTCCATATCCTTTTCTGAAGTGCAGTACTCAAAATTGGACACATTCCAGCAAAGTATTACTAATGCCATGTAAAGCCAAGGGATTATTTTGAGTTTTGCAGAACAGTTGTGTTAATACACTATATTTTTTTCAACTGTGTAACATAATTGTTTTCCCATTTACTGATGTTTTTATTGAAATATTCCTCCTCTTGGGACCACACAGGTAGTTATTCCTACCTTCACATTTTGAACTTAAAATAATTTATTGGAAAAATGGCCTAAAAAGCTCGTAAATCAAGATTATATGACAGTCTAAGCTCATTCTCTGCTTAAATATTTGCAACTTCCTTCCTCTTACCATATGTAGTACCAGATACAGTTAATGATCTCTACGGGCTTCTTAGATCAGCTGATTTAAGAATACAGGCAGACCTGGAGACACGGGGAAGGCAGAGACATCGAGCAGCAAGGGCTGCCCTCTGCCAGGGAAAGGAAAAGGATGCCTTGACATGATTACAATCAGAAATCACTGGAGTTATTCAAGCACTCTCAAACTAGAGTCTCTAACAAACACTTTCATAGATGGAAGGTGGACCAGTGGTTAGGACAAACCCCTCTTTTTATAACAGATTTCATTATCCCATACATACTTCTTCTAACAGTGCCTTCTGATGTCAATGGAAACAGATGCTTTATCCTTGCAAATTACTCTGAAGAGTAAACTCCCCAGTACTGCTCTCTAGTTCCATCCCTTTCTCAGCAAGTGTCCCAGGTTTGCAGCAAAGTGCCTACCTTTTAGAAAAGGGCAAAACACCTTGTCACACTCCTCATCACTCTGCCACCACAGCACTTACTCCAGGCTTTCATCATCTTGCTTTGACAAAAAATCCCACTCTATTTGTTGGCTATCTTGCAAAACCCTGGATATGATGGCTTGTGGGATTGTAACGTACTGACTTCCTCACTCAGTGTGGAAATGGGAGCCATGAAGCAGGGTGACAATGTACATCATAACCACTGGAACAGCAGCAGGGAAGGGTTTCCTTGAGCCGATAACAGACAAGGTGCGCGTTTACCCAAGTCACAGAACTCTACTTTGTCTTCCCACTGACAGCCTCCTCTCTAACATCTCACAATATTCCCAGAAGCAAGTAAAGCCCCCTGAAAGCAACTAGTTCCTGTGTTATCCACATGAGAACTGGCCAGTTTCTGAAAAATCTATTTTTATACTAACCTTTGAGCTCTGAACTGCCTTGCTCTTGCGATACAGAGGGTTTTTTCCACTTGGCAAACCCCCTCTTCTCTATTTTATATTTCTTCAGTTGCAGCAGCAGGACAGCTATAGATGCTCATAGTGGATTTAACCCTGCCTGATGGCACGGGCTGGTGGGTAGGGGGGGCTGCGGGCACCTGCTCACAGCAGCCGCCCCCGGCCCCCCATACCCAAACCTGCTGCGCGAACCCAGTACAACACTGTACCCAGAAGTTCAACAGTGGATAATGTTTTCATCATATAGAAAAGAGTATTAAATTATTTTTAATTAGTTCAGAATCTTCTTTTAGAAGATAATTCTTAAATACAGACTTAAGAAGAGACTGTTGAGAACAAGGGGAGCAGTGCTCAGCCTACAGACGGACACCGTCCTCATGGGGTAGGGTAACGTACCTCCCTTGCCATGCCAAACAAATGTTACTGACTCAGCAAAGGAAGGGCAGACACTGTTTTCAAAATGGTAAGGAAAGGAGTAAAACATACTAAAACCAACTGCTTTGATCTCCCTTCAGGTTTGTTGCTTCTTACTGAGCAGTGAAGAAAAGGGAGGAGAGCCCTGCTACACATCACCGGTTACATTGTGCCAGAAAACACTGAAAGCCAAATGCCAGGTATTTGACAGATAAAGATACATCACTCCAGGACAGAGCTAGTTTCTTTGAATTGTATCCTGCAGAAAATCTATTCCAGGGTCTGTTTTTCATTCCCCTGTATTGCGATGAATTTAGATTTATGTTTAATAAATTGTTTGTGCAATGCTGTAACTGATAATCAGTGGCCTAAGGCTGTTGCCACTGCATAATCCTTGCTGATCTCCATGCCTTTGGGATACGTACATGTGAAGGTTAACTAATCAGAGCTGCTTTTGGCCTCAGCTGCCAAGATAATGTCCACACAGAACGGTGGGTTGAAAAATTGCATCCACTTCAGCGATGACTGTCCTACATAAAGATTGACTGATTGACTGGGTCGTGAAACCAGACGAGCCATTCAGCTGCGTGTATTTGAAACTCCACCCTTATCTTTCACATTTCCAAAGCAACAAGATGCTTGACAGGCCAGTGGTGCTCATTCACTGGGAGAAGTGTTGTTTTACTCCACGCCATTCATTCCATACAGCCTTGCCAGATTTGGGGTCCCTCCAGGTCCTTCAGATTTCTAACCATGGTTTTTAAATTGTGTTTAATAACCATTAGTAAGTTTAAATGCTGGTTACTGTGCAAGGCAGGAAGAGATATGCCTATACATTTCAAACCTACTATTTTACACAAGCAGGCTACCTATTAAAGTTACCTACATCTCATATCTCCTGACTACGAGATGATCATCTTACACTGGGGGAGGAAAATAAGTTTTATGCATATTTTCTTAGGTTTAAAACCAAAGAAAAACCCAAAGCCTCACCCACTCTGCTATCGCATCAGGTCATACTGACATAACACATTCAAAAACAAAGCTGGAGCCTTCAGACACATTACGTTAATGTTTCCTCTTGAGTAAACTGAGTCATTGGCAACAGCAACAGCCTTAATTTCTAGATAGACACGTCTGGAGAGGAGAAGAGAAATACACCCCCTGACAATGAACTCTCCAACTGTTCTCTAAAGCAGGGAACAGCAAGACTTGGGATTTCCGAGTTCAGTCTTAAATGCATTAGAAGAATGTTTCCAGTAACTGCAGGCACCTTTGCATGTACTCTCTATTCCTCCGTGTTCTAGCTTCTGCTCTTCTCCTAGCTATCTCCCATCATTTCCCATCCCAGGCTATCCTGCACTGTTTAACATTTACACTGTACATTTATGAATGCGCCATACACTCCTTTTACTTCTCCCTCCCACCCAACAGAGACAGACAGAGAAAACTTTACATTATATTTTTAAGAGACATTCCCTGGCAATTTATTATATGTGACTGTCTAAGACTGCAAAGCAATGGACCAAATTCAGCCCTGGATTACCTCCCACAAATCCACGGGAATAATGCTGAGGATGAATTTGGCTCTAAGAATTTTGTTAGAGAAGCAGTTGTTTGCATTCACAAGTCATTTATGAAACAGTCATCTAGTAACATGGGGAGTACAATGGCACAAGGAAACATTTGAACCTGAAACAGATGAAACAAGAAGCCAAGAGCAATAAACTTATAAGGAAACACAGATGCCTTTGACTAAGGCCAGACAGACATTTATTGGAAGCCAAGATTAGTAAGCCTTACCAGTTATAGTTACGTGATCATCTTTGGAGGCACTCTGTGTTTCTTTTAATTGGATCTCTGAGCTCACATCCACTTTTCTTCCAGATAACTGTAAAAAGGCTTTGAGAGAGGCAGGTACCTTGACTATAATTGAGCCTGGTAGAAATTTAAATGAAAGCTAGTTAGTTAAACATTGAGATCAAAACATGAAACAGGCAATTATTTAGCTAACACAAATCAATTTTTTTTAAGAGCCTTCAGACACAATAACCTCTTTTTTTGCCGCTAAAAGGATAAATGAAAATATTTTCATTTATTGTAACCAGAATACTGTATGTCACGTGCAGAAAATGGTGTCACAGTATTTCCCTGGCGGACATGAAAATGAATGTTGACATATACTGCTAGCAACAGCTCTTAGTAGAGAATCTTATTAATAGAATGATCAAGGGAATTTTTTTTTAGATCTTACAAGTATTATGACTTCAGTTTAATCTTCTAGTTGTGTATTTATACTCCCGAGCAGACAAGGATTGGGTTTGATGATTAATCCAGCCACTGCGTGGCACATTATGAAAGAACTGCTCCTCTGAATCATGAGATGCAGCTTACATACTGTTAACGCTAGCTAGCAATTGTCTTTGCATCTGTTCAAGGATGCGAACAGCTGGCTCTGTGCAGTAAGGCAGTCTCCAAAGTGACTAACCAGTTAAGACCATGTATCACTAAAATGTAAATTACTAGAAAAACTGCAGCTTTGGTGGCCCAAATAATCCTATCCTTGAGATTAGTAACAGAAATTCTGACTTCTTCTTCCTCTAAATATGTGGTTCTTTGCATCAGACTGAAGGCAGATGCTGGGCCCCCAACCTGCCCACATTATGCATATCTGGAATTACTCAGTCACAATGTTTGGAACCCGCACCCTACACATAAAAACAAAAATTCACAATATACTTTCTGTATTCGTGCCCTCTAGTTTTTGCCCAATTCCAATATTCGCTTTAGAAAAATTTAAAAAAGCTTCCTTAAATACATTCCAAAAGATGAAGCAGAACATAAGAAAACTGATGTTATAACAACTAAGTAGCAGTCAGAAAGCCACCCTAGCTATGTAATTTGAATTCAGCAGGATCACTTGCTTGTGACAGTCCTGATGAACAAATAACTGTCAGTATAATTTAGGCCTAAATTTTGCTGAATACACAAAAGCCTTAGGATAAGAAAGGGAAAAGGTCTTCACCTTTGGGTCCTCCTTGGAGAGTTGCTCAGTGACGTGACTCATAAAATCCAACACACATGCAGCTAATTTATCACAAATGGGACATTTTCTACACTGCAGCTGTCAGCAGTTACTCTGAATTTATGGGGTAAATGAAAACAGAACTTCAACTTTGCCTTCACTAAACTGAGCTGCCAGAAGAGATGTCAGGCAATGTTTTGAAAATAACATTGATTAGATTTTATTAAATACATTCCTCTTTGCTACTAACTCAGAGACATTAAACTTGTAATAAGTGATTCAAAAAGGTAACTAAGAAATAAATTTCCTTGCACCAATGGAACCAGAATAGCTGGTACAGAAGAACAGCATGCAAGTGATTACATGCATTTCCTTCATTACTCCCATTCTAAGTAACTGCTAGGTTTTGACAGGGCACAGGCTTACAGAGAAGAGAAGGGTACTCAATTCATTTAAACCACCTGAAGTGCCTGACATTATGTTAAAGTCAAATATAAAAATGCTGTAGCATTTGGTTTTGGTGGTTTGGTTTTTGTTTTGGGTTTGTTTTTTTTTTTTCTTTCCCCCAATACTAGGACTGACAAAATTTATTCAGGGATTTGTCATTTACAGTATCATACCTTCTGAATGGCAAAATTATGAATCTCACTTTAGGACTGAGCTTTTAACTAAGAATTGAAATTTTAGTGAATCATCAGGAGAAAAAAGGAAGAATTGATAGGGCAAAGCCATTTCATCTTTGTTATTCTGCCTTCCAATTTCAATAATGGGAGATGTTACCCAGAAAAGGTAGAAAAAAGAAATTTAAATGTGTGCCAGTTGTTACTCTGCACACACATACATCGGCATCATGGAGTAAACTCTGCGCAAGGCAAGAGGCCACTGTAATCCAAGTCAACTCTGCAGAATTCTGCTGGGTTCATTGCCAGGAAAAAAAGAAAAGTATTGAAAAATACAAAAATTCCGTACTCCATTTTAAGTATCATTGCCCCTTACAGTGTTTACTGTATTGTAAGTATTTATGTACATCTTCTAATAATAAGGTGGAAAAGAATGTAGATAACCAACAATCACAACTATTTTTTTCAGACAGATAAAAATACTCCTTTACCCCTTTTCTTGTATATCATAAGCTGCCACAAAAAAAATATTTATTTTGCTAACCTTTCTGGGATTTCAGATCCACTTTTCTTAATTGACTGACGTAAACATCTATCGTCCCATGATGTGTGGAAGCTTTTAGACTTCCATCTGATGAATCTTAAAAAAAAAAGAAAAAACTTGTGGACCATTCATGCTTTTAAAATAAAATTTGCTAGAAGCTTTACTTATACTTCAAACTGATTTTGTCAATTCTTCTGTGTTTGAGAAGTATCTTATATTCATTTACTGAATGTCAGACTCCTCTCAGAAAAACAGGTTTTGAACAAAACTTCTCTCACCAGCGTTGTGGCATACACTGGTCCCAAGGTCAAAGGCCTCCAGTTTTTATTGGACTTGTAGCATCTATACAGCCTCAACAACACTCCCCTCTTTCTAAAAGGATGAGTTTATCTCTGGGTGAAGATCAAGCACAAAATTTTAACACTAAAATCTATTTTAGTTGCAAAGAGTTTGTTTGCTCAGACTGCATAGGAAAGCTGCCCCATGCAAACAAGCAGTTGTTCACTGTAACAACTCGTCACACAGAAGAATTGTCTATCAGGCCTTTGGAAAGTCTTATTATCTGAATTTTAAACCAATGTTTGAGAGAACCACTGCACTTTAATATACATAAGAAAACATCATTTGTTCTTTGCCCTGGAATAGAGGCCTACATTTGCTTCTATACCTTCTTAGCTGTAATTGAGGATAACAAAACTTTCTGAAGAAATATTTTGACAAATAGAAAGCCTTTAAGAAGCCTTAATTTTATACTTGAAAATATATTTAATTACTTGCAATGTATTCCAGTTTTAAATACATAAATTTACAGAATATTACAGTGAAGTCCTAAAGACTTAACTTTTGAACTACTGAACAGACTTATAGCTGATAAAAATTGCAAAGAAATTAAGCAACTTGAGAAGTTACATACGTACATGCGCAAAAGAGTGAAATATCTTTTTAGATATAATGTTAGAAATGAAAGCATTGACAAGAAAACCTGAGATACCGAGAGAGACTGATTTTCTCAGGTTCTGGATGTTCATAGAAAAAGAAACAGTCAAACTTTCAGAAATAGCTAAAATAACAAAATCAAACCTGAATGAAGCTTCCCGTTTTAAAAAGTAAAAACTTTAATGGGAGAATAAACTTAATTAATCATAACAAGGATGTCTAGCATTAATGCCTTACACTTGCCACACAGTTTTAGCTCTACATAAACTCGTCTGGAGCTATTCTGATCCCAGATCTCAAGCACAGCTGCTGAAGATCAGTGTATTACATAGAACAGTAAAACCATTGAAAGGCACTATCATCCCACAACTAAAACAGATTTCTTTGGAGGGGAAGTAATAATAAAAAAGAAAAGATTATCGAATCCATATTTAGTCAGCTGAGAAACTAATACCATCTTTGGCTAACAAGATCTAGAATTGGATGTGAATGTTCCTGCCATCTCAATAGACTTTATGTTAAAGAAGTTCTGTTCCAAAATGACAAAAATATTAATTGTGAATTGGAATTAATGAACTAGAAAAAAAGGTTTTACTTTGTGACAATGAAACGTTTTATTGATGACTTTTTAAAAGGTTGTTAACATTCATGTTTGAAAGTTAAAGTCATTAAAACAGCAAAGTTTGATATGAATCAACCTTTTTAATGAGCATTTTTGGTAGCAAACGCTTGGCATTTTCATGTAAAGGCTATTTTTGCAGATATTCCTAATCAAATTTAGTAACAGGCAGTCACTGAATCTCCTCATAATCTTGACAGACTGTGCTGGCAACAGATACCAGAAATATCCGGCCTCTGACTCTTCTGCTTTAACAAAAACATGCAATTAGTTGTTTTATCTGCACTATGAAAAAAGAAAATTCCTGTGATAGGACAACAACTTTCTCCAGGGAGAGCAACTGTGAGTGGCCTGTACGGCACCACCAGCTGATGGTGCCTTACGGGGACCAATGTTTAATCAGTGAATCCTTCCCTCTTCCGACTCTTCAAATCCAAAAGCAGCTCTTGCAATTTTCTTGACAGTGGAAAGATGCCTTTTGCAAATCTAGCAGCCTCATTGCAAGACCAGAAAGTGTTCTTTTTAGATTTTCAATTAATATGTATTTTTAAAAAGAAAGTGGAAAAAAAAAAGTTCTCATGTTGTGAGAGACCTGATTCTGTTTGCAGAAGGCATAAACATAAATAAAGGATGCAGGAAGAGGACTGTAGGCATAGGCTCAGCACAGCACAGATCCACCTCTAAAGTAAAAAAAATTAAACCAAACCAAAAAACCAACAAACAGCCTCGAGGGAAATGGGAACACTTTTCTATGGGAAGATGACTTGCCAGATTTTGACTCCCAGGGTATACCACTGAATAGAAAGTTTCACATGGCAGAAGAAACTACAACAAAGTTTCAGAAACACTGGGAACTTTGGTAGCATTAGCCGAACACTGAAGCTGACATTACAATACCTGTTAAGCTTTGATCTACAGAAATAACATGAAATGTATTTTATGGAAACAATTGAAGGATTTATGGAAATAATTTTATGGATATGATATTAAATACAAATTCTTAGATCCAAATAAGAATGTCAAGAGACTTAAAGTTGTTCAGTACTTCTGTGAAGTCTATTAAATATGCTGTTTAAGTTTTATGTCTCTAACTCTGAACTAATGAGAAGGGGAAAAAAACTCAGAAAATGGATTAAAACCAGCAAGAATGAGGTTATATAACAAAAAAGGCCCAAGTCAAATAAATAAATGTTTCAACAAGAAAAATTACCCTACATTAAGTAACACAATCTGGTAAGACAAAACCTGTAACTGAAATAGTAATGAAGACAATGCACATTTTACCATTATGACACAACAAAGCTAAGGCAATTTATTTTTAAATATACACCCAGTGTTAGCTGAGATCAATGTGAATAACTGATGGTAAAAACAAGGGAAGTGCATAGTTTGAACTCAGAGTTTGCTAAGGACTGACAACTCAAGGGGAAATACAAGGATGAACCGTTCTACTGGAAATGGAACAGATGGTCACTCTTGAGCAACTTCAGCTATTTAAGAATCAGTACAGGGGGGAAAAAAACAAAGGGGAAAAAAGGCAGTGAAGCAAGATGTCCTTGACAAAGATTTTGTTAAGCTTTATGAAAAATATGTACAGTTTGAAGAATAAGGCCTAAGTCACATAATTTGAGAAAGACTATCCAGTTAAAGATCACTGAAAGGCCCACAAAGGTGACAAAACTGGAATATTATTTGAAACATTTAGTATCTTTTCTTCCTTCCTTTTGTAAAGCCAAGGACTGAAGAATGGATAAACACAAATGATCTTTCCTTAAATCTAAGTAAAAACACATTTGCTTTTCCTAATAGCACATAATGACTGACGTTGCTCATGTTAAAATCAATGAAAACATTTATTTCAATAGGAAAGCACAAAATACTTACCATGAATTGGTTAAAGATAGGAGAAAGTATAAGACTCCAACATGTCTGAACTGTAAGGAAGATTTAATTCTTACTGAACTGGCTAGCTAGTATAATTTGTTGATTAAGATTAGTCAATTTTCTTGTTTTAGTTCACTGTTCTAAAACTGTCACGTGAAAAATATGAGAAGCCGAAATGTATACATTAAACAGGGTAACCGCACATACTACTAAAAAACTCATTAGCTGTCCTTACCATACTCACCATCCAAACCTGGCAAAACGATGTAACACAGAAAGCAAAGAAACATCTCAACAAAAACAATTTGTTTGCTAAATAAATTGTCCAGATTCTCTTTTTACCTCTAAATGATCTTATCTTCTACCTTGACTTTAAAGTTCTATGAATTGGTTTTAAAGGCCATCGTCTCTTTTGGAGAACTTACTCTCTTCGAAAAAAATCATTAAACGTATTACGATGCAGGGTTGAAGCGACATGCCAAGCCCAACTTCACCTTGATAAGCACCTGACCTACTTTGTATCAAATGGGAACTTCCCCTTTGACAATCTATACGTGCTGCCCAAATCTATGCATCCTCTTCCACACACTGCATCATACTGTGCTAATCCTCTCTGCAAACCAATTAGCTACAGGTCTCTACTAGTTTAAATGTTTAAGACACTAATGGAGTGGAAGTAACTTCTGAAGAGAAATATGCATCTAGCCAGGAACATGACTGTCAATAATATGAAATCCCCAGTAAAAATATAGTCTCCTGTGGAAGTTCCAACATATTATGTAAAAAAGCCTATTTGTGAGCCCAAGTTGGAGGACAGTAACCAGCAGTGAACTCCAGGGTCAGTACTGGGTCCAGTCCTGTTTAACATCTCCATTAATGACCGGAATGATAGAGCAGAGCATACCCTCAGCAATATGCTGATGACACCAAACTGGGAAGAGGGTCTGATATGCCAAAAGGCCATGCTACCATCCAGAGGGAACTGGACAGGCTGGAGAAATGGGCTTGCAGGAATGCCATGGGCCCTGCAACTTGAGAGGGATGTGAAGGTCCTTGAAAGCAACAAAGCTGGCAAAAGGGCTGGAAGGAATGTCCCGTGAGGAGCAGCTAAGGCCTTTGGGCTTGTCTAGTTTGGAGAAGACGGATGAGAGGTGACCTCATTGCTACCCTTCCTGAGGAGGGGCTATGGAAAGGGAGCTGATCTCTTCTCCCCGGTACCTGGTGAGAAGATGTGGAGGAATGGTTCAAAGGTGTGTCAGGAGAGGTTTAAACCGGACAACAGGAAGCTTTTCTTTACCAAGAGGATGGTCAAACACAACAGGCTTCCTGGAGAAGTGGTTGATGCCCCAAGCCTGTCAGTGTTGAAGAGGCATCTGGACAATGTCCATAATAACATGCTTTAACTTTTGGTCAGCCCTGAACTGGTCAGGCAGTTGGATTGGGTGACTGTTGTGGGTCCCTTCCAACTGAAATATTCTATGGTAAGAGTAAAGAAAAAAAAATATTGTTCCAAATACAATATAAACTCAAGTGCTACTGTAATAACATACAAAATCTTCAATGCCACGATATGAGATGCTATAAAACACACCTAATGTAACACCAAAATTATTTATTGCTATAGAACACATACAGAAGTAAAAATGCTATATAATCTACATTCAGAAGGACACAGAGGGAAGGAGAACATGGAAACAAAGACTGATGATAAAACCAAGTATTAACTCAATAGATATTAACTCAGAGCGGACCTTTTTTTTTAACTTTCATTTTCCATAACCTGATACCTAAGGGATAAGAAAAAGCAGCAGATTCCAACCTACCTGGAGAACAGCACTCTCCAGGTATGGTGTGGAAGAAAGCACAGGAACAATGGGAAAAAAATTACAGGTCTGTCCTTGGCAGAACACAGAAGGTCAAGTTCCAAGATACAAGGAAAATGAAGGACACTTGAAATGGGAGCCAAAACATTAACATACTTCAAGCAGATGGCAGAAACTAGATCAGCAGAACTAATTGCTATTAAGAGACAAGTGTGTGCATGGATTTTCTAAAGTACTTTAGGCTCTAGTTTATGAAGCACAGTAGATGTCTTTTAAGGGGATTCAGAAATGAGGGTTTTAATTTTAAAATTCCCTAGATCATGTGTTAAAAATTGACTCCTCAAGACAAAACTCACAGATGAAGCACTGCTTCTAAATACACAGTTGTTTATTGTTTTATTTTTCAGTTATCCAAAACTGTCCTAAATACTGTAACTGTTTTCTATAATTGATTCCCTTCTTAAAATGAAACTTTGGTGTTTTGCCTCAGTACTAGCAAATTGCCTTACAACAACCGTCATCACAATGAATGATCTCTGTCACCTCAGTTTACTTTCATGTCAGGAACATACTCGAATTTATATTTTTGAGAAAGTTGATTTAAGACAGTATCACAGCAAGTCACTAAAGCCTTCAGGTCATCTAGTGTGGGTTACTGAAGAAAGAAATCAGCAGAACAAGGCAAACTGACACCAACATATTTAAGAAAAAAAAAAATAAAATACTATCTCAATATAGTTTTCCTTGCCAGAATAAGTCCCTGCTGCCCCCAACCTGGTTAAGGTTGTTTCCTCCCTTCTGAAATGAAACCACCACCATAAGCTTTATCATTTTCAACTATACCAAACTTTCATGGTTGAAACATAGAAGATTTGTTTCTTTAATGCATAACTGGGTTAAACATAAGTAATCCAGTAAGGAAAAAAACCCATGGTTTTTGGAGCTGGTAGGGGAAAATTTGGCTTGGCAGCAGAGTAGAGAATACATAATCAGACCATACCAATAACATTGAGAAATAAGCAAATTCTAGCAGGACTGAACATGAGCCAGCAGTGTGCCCTGGCAGAAAAAGTAGTCCAGCAGTCTCCTTGGCAGAATTAGCTGAAGCATGGCCAGCATATCAAGGGAAGGGATTATCTACTCTGCACTTATTAGACCACACCTAGAACACAGTGTCCAGGTGTTGGGACTCCCAAGAGACAGGAGACATCAATAAACTGCATTGAATTTAGCAGAGAAGCATCAAGATAGTTGGGGCGTGGAACATCTTCCCCATCAGGAGAGGCTGAGGAATGAAGATTTGCTCATCTTGGAGAACAGACTGCTTCAGAACCTGATGGCAGCTGTCTAGTATCTATGAGGAGGTGATAAGGACAACAAAGTCAGGCTCCTCAGAGTGGTACATGATGACAGCACCCTAGACAATGGTTGGAATAAAACAAAAAAAAAACACCAAAAAAACAAAAAGCAAACACCCACCCAAAAAAAACCAACCAGAAGAGAGTTTCCGTCTGGAGAGAAGGAAAATGTTTTTCACCCTGAGGACAGTTATAGCAGTGGAACAGTTTACCCAGAAAGGCTGTACAGTATGTGTCCTTGGAGGTTTTCAAGACCACAGAATAGAGCCCTGAGCGACCTCACATTTGGCATGGCTTTGAGTAGAAGCCTGGAGATTAGAGACTGCTTGAGCAAGGGTGCTGGACAAGATGACCTCCAGAAGTGCCTTCCAACCTCAGCCACTCCATGATTCTGCAACTTCCCAAGGTCTCTTCCAACCTGAGTTTTCCTATTAATTTTCTGAATAAAAATTCAAAAGATTAAGCTAGTTTTATAAACAAAGTACTCCATTACTTTTTCTAAGATGGCTCAGATTTCTAATGACTATTTTAACTATTAAACTGGAAGTAAAAATAGGTCTGGTTGTTTTAAATTAAGAAGTAATTCAAAACCCATAGAACATTTGTTAGAAGTAGGAAGCTTCTAGCATAGGGTTGGAAAAAAATTTGTCAGTGAACAACAAAGCTTACAGTATAGAAATAAAGAACAAATAATCCCTACTTTCATACTTTAATTATGTCAGTGTGAAACTACCATATGCCAGATACTTAAAAGTCAGACTGAATTTTGGATAGTCTTCAAAGAATAGATTTACACAAACAAGTAGTATCAAAATAAAAAACCAAATAAAATGAAATTATCCTATAAATAATAAAAAGGAAAATTAAAGGGAGTGAGACACAATAGCATTGGTTTTGTTTTAATGCAAAATTATAGACAAATTTTCCCCAAAACGTTTTGAAAAAAATCTAGCACTCTTCACTCGTTTGACTTGTAACTACATCTCTCAAAATCAAAAGACATATCCATAAAATCTAGAGAGGAGTGCATTTTTTCAGTTAACTGATAAAATTCTGCCTCCAGTAAAATAAACAACTACATCCCTATGAAAACCCAGCCAAGGAAGCTGGAAGATCTGAGTTGTTATTCCTATTTCTGTCAGGAAAACCCTGTCAGGTCTCTGGCAATCCAACAAGCTATCTTGTTGTGTAAGGTTCTCATACACAAAAACCTTTCACTGAAAAATTTATATTTTCTTCTCAAGTTTTTAGAATTGAGCCATTGGATCTTGAAGAGTTTGTTGCCTTTGGAAAAATCCATAAAAGTCTTAAGGATGTTTAATGCTCTTTAGGAAAAGATTAAGTCTAATGGTTTCGGACTTGAAATCTGAAAAATAAAGTTTGTTCATCTGTAGTATGAGTCTTAATGTTTAAGCTGAACCTGGTTAATTAAGGAAAATAATCATCATCTGTTCATGGAAAAAGCTATCTCCTGTGTTAAGAAACCTTTATTTAAACACTCTTCATACCCTATGAATTTATTTAACAGAAGGAAAAATCAGACTAGCAAGCCTAATTTAATTCTGTGGTTTAATGACTAATTTATAAGAATGTGTATTGCATTCATTTTCCAGTAATGTTAAGATAGATCATTTAGAAACATAAGAGTTGCAACAGACTGTCCCTGAACAATGCTTAATGAGTGACTATGGTTACTACCATTAGCAGAAGTCTTTGACATTTGGGCCTGTAACCAAGTTTATTTACAGAAGGGAAAATCCTTCTATGTACATTCAAGAGACAATAAACCGTGTCTATGATACTTTATTTCTATGGCAGAAAATTGAAGTAAACAAATTTGAGTTTCTCACTTTTGTGTTGACATACTATAAAATGTGAGTGATATAATGTATACCATAATTGATAACTCCAAGTTATCCTGTTGGATAAAAACTCAAGTTCCTGAAAGAAAATTTATGAGTCATTTTTATTTCTGAAGGGAAAACAATGATTAGCATAATAGTTTGGAAACACTGTTCCAATTATCACAAACCTTTCCTCCCTGCCCCCTCCCAAATATGTAATACATCAATGATGAATGCTTGGCAATAAAAGTCAAACATCACTAATCATTGATATCAACAAATGTAAGACAGAGAACTAGGTTAAAGGCAAAATTACTGCACTTGACATACGCCTGGTGTTCTCTCATGTCCTTTTATCCCATCAATCTAAAAAATGGCACCTAGACTCAGTCTAACTTGTGCAAAGCCCAGCAAATATTGTGGTATCGGAAGTTAGACAGTGTGCCTTGCCCAGCTGCAACAGGCTGACAGTCCGGTTCAGAAAGGATTTCCTTCAGCTACACAGCTATCAGTGCTATTCCTGAAAAGAAAAGAGGGCAGAATATGCGAGAAATCACCTCCTTTTTAGTCTCCCTGTGACTATTTAGCTTTTTAAAAGAAAGGAAGACTGAGAAAAGAGGTGTCTCAGAGCAAAAGCAGAACCTACCTACTGTAATACTCCCTGTTTTGGTCTGAAGGCTGGTGTTACCTGTTAGGAAAAGACAAGGAGAAAAAACCACAACGTTAAAAGCATATTCTTTAACTGGTTTCTGAAGTCATAGCAGTCTAATGCAATCCTATAGAAGGTCATTTTTATATTTTAGTTGTAATAGTATATCCGATTTGCATATGAAAGCAAAATAGCATAAACCAGTTATATTGCTTGAGTATTACTGCTTTACAAACAAAAATCTCAACACATGTGGGTAATGATGAAGTGATTCCAGACAAGAAAAACACTCTGAGTAAAGCTTAAAGACATAGACTCAATGTGAAAGACAGAAAAGCAGAGAGGCATTGTGAGGCTATAGCACAATATTCTCTTATTTTATTTTGGGCCTTTTTTTTTTTTTGGTTTAATAGCTCTGACGCCTGAAACAGCACTATGGATGATTTAAGTAATTTAATAGGATGAGTAACAAAGAGTTTCTATTTTCCTCTTTTATATACACACACACTGCTCCCCTGTACCAGAGAGGATTTTTTACCTTATCCTCAAAGGCTACTTCCTAGGCTCACTGCACAATACCTAGTGCTTCCAAGCTTATTCTCATGTGCATGATGACCCCTTGTCAATGATTTTCATTGACTTCAGTGAGATCTCAGTGTGTTGGACAAACTGAAGAATACCAGGCAGAAATGTGTAAGGTATAAAATGCAGAACGGTCTCCTACTGAACTTGTGTTACTTTTAACAGGCACTAGTGTTTTAGCCTTAATCTCAAAATACTTGCTCTTCTCCTTTACCTATGGCATCAAGAAAATCTGGACAAGGACAGATGCACCTCATAACAGAAAAGTCATCTATACTACTAACATTCTTCCATAGTTCCATGTATGTTACATATGTGTAATTGCCGCACAAAAAAATGCTTTAAATTAAAAAAATAAACCCCAACATGCCATTCTTTCCACTCTCTCATCTTTCCAGGAGGATAACAGATTGAAAAATAGGGTTGATCACAGTAAGAGTCCAATTGAGTAATACACAGTATTCACAATGCTTTTCAGATCTTTCAGAAGAAGCCTTTAAAAACTGCAAATGGATCAAGCTCTACTCCCATCTTCTGTAATTACACAGTAGTAAACAACCATTAGGGTAGAATGCATTCCGCTGTATATGACCTGTAGTGTTTTTCTTAGCGGTCTGTGGGCTGAAAGCTAGAAAAGCAGCCTATCATCGATAGTCTTAAATTCATCCTTTCAAGCACATAATGTACGAAGTACTTAGGGATTCTGAAGATCAGAGTTGAAACAAGACCGTATTTCAATGAACTTGAAAGACGGCTGGCTTTAGTATCTGCTATTTTTAAAAGGCACACTGTAATTATCCAACCCTTTTCCCCATTCTGTCATAACTAGTACTTATTTTTGCACAACCTACAAAATAGCCTAGGGTTTTGTCAGCTAGCAACTCCCATGGAGCTGAAGCTAGATTATACTCTGAACAGAGCCCCTGGGACTTGTGGATTTGCTGGTCTGTTGTTTTTCTGGGTTTTTTTTTATTATTTTTGATAAGCAGGTTCTGAAAAATATTAACCATGTAGAAATCAAACTCTGATTACCCACAAGCTTATATGGCAGATACCACTAACTTTGGGCAACGTAAACATATTAGTGTGATAGGCTCACTTCAAACATTTAGCTAGAACAAAAGTTGCTTTTAAAGCAGATAGAAACATCCTGCTGTGTTGCGACACACACTGCCTACAGACAGTGCACAGAAGTGTAATTTTGGTTACGTAATCTTTCCATAAAGGCCAACATATAACTTACCATTTTTAAACTAGCCAGGTATTTTCTGGCTATGTCAAGGGCAAAGCAAGAAAGACCTGACTAGAGCCAATTACTAGTCCGACCATTACATCCAACTGACTTCAGCCTTGTAGCTCAATATTATGAAGTCCAAAAGGTAAGTTTTAACAGAATATTGATGCCAGTGGCTGAGTGTTTTTTTATTGCTTCTGAAGAAATAGTTATCTTTTCTATCATCTACAAGGTTTGTTTCTCCATAAACACTATAAAACTTCAAAATACAGTATTGCAAGTCAGCATCAGTATAGGACCAGGGGCAAAAGCCATCTTTTGTGATATAAATAAAAGCACCACTTCACACTGTATCATTTCCATTCCTTCAATTTGTTTTGAATGCTCTCAGGGTGGCAGGATTATTCTGATGCATGGAAAAGGCAAATAAAATACAATGCAGTTTTTTACTACTTCGGCTTTGCATTTCAAGTTTGCACTGGGCTAAAGTACAGGCATGCCTAAAAAGGCATAAAATTAATTTCTTCAGTCCCACTTTATATACAGTGAAATCCAGAAATGTAGCTGAAATTTATAGAACAGAATCATTTAGGTTGGAAAAGACCTTTAAGATCACCAAGTCCAACCATAAATCTAACACAGTCAAGTTCACCACTAAACCATGTCCCTAAGTGCCACGTCTTTTAAATACCTCCAGGGATGGTGACTCTGCTTCCCCGAGTCACCTGTTCCAGTGTTTGACAACCCTTTCAAGGAAGAAATTTTTCATAGTATCCAATCTAAACCTCCCCTGATGCAACTTGAGGCCATTGCCTCTTGTCCTCTCGCTTGTTACTTGGGAGAGGAGACCAACACCCACCCGTCTAAACCCCCTTTTCAGGTAGCTAAAGAGAGCAACTTTGGTATATCAAGATTCTTTTTAGAAGGGATTCTAGAATGCTCAAGCATTACACCCTACTACCTTTGAAACACTGCAGATTTTCTACTTTGTCTTATTCAGGTCACTGACAGGATAAAGCAGCTATACGTTCACCTTTTCCTATGTATTAGTGTGTAATTAATAAATTTTAACTTCAATACCCATGTTTTCCAGTATGATTCTCTCACATAATTAAATAGTTACTAGACTATAACAGAATAAAATATCAAAAGCAAATATTAAGTCCTACACATGAGACAAATCAACCCTGTAAAGCAGTAAAAGTTGAGCACTGACTGCAACAAAGCTTTGCAGGCAAGAACCCTGGCATCTTGATGGACACCAGCGTCAGTATGAGTCAGTAAAGAAGGTCAACTGCATGTATGATTAAGAGTATAGCCAGCTGGTAAAGCTCTCTTGTGAAACTGCATTTGGAATACTGTGTCCAATTCTGGGCTTCTCAGTCAAGAAAGACATCAATGTACTAAAATGAGGCCACAGAGGAGTGTTGAGAAGATGAGGCGCCCAGAGCACGCTACAGGTGCTCAGAGAGCTGGGTTTGTTTGGCTTCAAAAAGGAAAAGGCTGAGGAAGAATCTTGTGGTCTTCTACTTACCTAGTGGGAGGGTATCTGAAAAAGAGACAGACTTGGTGATGCAGCAAGAAAGAGGGATAATGGTTACAAGTTCCGATAATGGAAATCATTAAAAAGAAAAAAAAAGAGAAGAACTGGAACAAGTCACCCAGAAAGGTCACGCAATTTCATCTTTGAGACTATTCAAAGCTCAACCAGACAAGGCCATGAGCAAGTTTGCTCTAACTGATCCCACTTTAAGCATTAGTTTGAACTAGATGCCAAATTCCTTTCCAACTTCTGTGGATAAAGTAAATTAATAATTAATTCAACTCAACCCAAGACTTTGGCACAGTTGCAAAGAGGGGTTTCCTTTTCCTCCTATGTGCCCCTCTGTGGAGAAGTTTCACTATGTTATTGCCCCTTGGATAAAGTAGCACATTTCTCAGTCTCAGAGCTGTGGCCCTTTTGTTTTTTTCAAGTGTCAACTCGAAAGCTCAATGGCACCTGACATTTCTAATGCATGTTAGAGAAGCTGATAAAAATGAATCAAACCCAGTTTCTTCAAAATAATACATTATTCATTTTCTGGAGAAATATGAAGCATGCAGAAAAGCAGTTAAGGAAGCCTGGGCACTGACAGCATTGGAACTCTACAGCCTAAGATTCAACCACAAAATGGGTCTCAGGCAGCTCTGTAGAGTTTGTGTTGCCCCGAGTCCAAAATTCTCAGTGCAAAAGCAATGAAGTCCAGCCTAGCTTCGTGCACAGATGTGCTGATTTTATGCCAACTATAATATCAGCATACTATCAACTATAGGGAAATAGTGGACTTAATTGCCCAAGAAACAATATGTCCCAAGTGTTTACAAACAAAAGTACTACTAAAATTGAGCCACCTTATCAGCAAAGACTAGAAGTGACCAGTTTTTATTCTAACATGAAATTATAATAGGAGTTCGTCTTTTCCACTAATATATGTTTGTGTATATATATTATACTTCAAAAGCCTTTAAAAGTATTTGCTCTTACTGTTAAAACATGATTGAGTAGCATGGTATTTCGCAGAGAATATTTTTCTGAAAAAACAGACTAAACATACCAAGCAAAGGTTGATATGCAATTGTTTTTAAAAGAAACAGCTAAAATAATTTTAGGTGTTCCAGACCCATTTAGTAGAGAGCCCATGACAAAAAAAATCCTGAAGTAACATAAGAAACATCTGTATAATCTGGATAATATTCTATTTGTTTTCACAGTGTTTTTCAGCTAAATGACAATGGGGTATTACTAAGGAAATAAGTCACTAACTACAGCAGTTATAATTTAATTTTCATACCAAGAAAAAGATAAACTTTTGGCTGTGCACAGAGGCGTGGACGTGCTCACAAACTGATCATTCCACAGTATTATTATATTGGTTTGAAGTTAGGAAAAAAAACCATAACCAAAACAGCTTATCAGACAGAAGTAACAGTACAGCCTACATGTTAGAAAAACACGGTAACAAGAAGAGAAAAAAACCCAACAAACCAACTTATTTCTGCCTATGCATGCTGAAGTGAACTTTATTTAACAGGTTGAGAAACCATTCCTAAATTTAGTATAAATGGACAAAGGAATTGCTCCTTTAAGGAAGAAACAAGAGTCATTTCTCAAGCAAGATGACAACACAAAATTGCAACAAATTGTTTTAAGGCATATAACTGGAAATCTGGGACTCTGACTGACCCGAGTAATTTTCAGTCTTTGTACATCCTCTAATTTGTTTTACTTAACATTAAGTGACCACAACACATCT
Organism: Falco rusticolus; assembly: GCF_015220075.1. Classification (NCBI taxonomy): domain Eukaryota; kingdom Metazoa; phylum Chordata; class Aves; order Falconiformes; family Falconidae; genus Falco; species Falco rusticolus. The sequence continues at coordinate 16,735,075 of NC_051191.1, forward strand.
GTGGTAAAAAATTATTAAAAATCACTACTTACGAAAAAGCCTGTGTCTTCAATTAGGGATTGCTTAACTTGGATGGTGAGCTCCGGGAGCTCAAAGACAACTTTAATGAGCCAGTGGTGTTTGTCTTGAGCTCCCCAAACAAGCAAGATATGAGCAGGACCATCCAGACAACAAATACTGTGTGCAGCTGTGTCATGACAGTAACTCCACCATGCTTGGGTATCTGGCCAGCATCCCTGGCGTGCGTGAACCTTACAAATAATGAGATAGTGCACGCCTGCACTTAACCTAAACTTAAAAAGTTTGCATACACTAGGTGTGTAAACTATTTTTGTTTTTCACTGAGTATAAAGCAGGCAAGCTCCAGGACTGGGCCAGAAGCCTTACCTATGGGTGTACGCACCACACAGAAATTTTCCCAGTTACTGAGAGACTCCTGGCACTGGCTGCTGCAACGGGGCTCCCAGCCGACATGTGGGCCTGGACGATATTAATTGGTGATGTGTCCTTTCCTTAGCCTCTGTAATGCTTTCCAGCAATGATCTGATGCTTCACTCCTATTGCTCTTTTATCATATTGTGCATAATCACTAGTACTCTTTCCTTTTATCATATTGCACACTATTTTTCCTTTATAGTGTAATATAATAAACTGCATTTATTCTTATATTTGACTTAGAATTCATTTTTGCTTGGTATCCAGTCAATCAGCAAAACATTACAGCATGGCCAGAATTCAGTGGGAATTTTGTTACATTAGAAAACCACACCAAATTCCAACCCTAACTGCTGCTTATATGAAAGACTCAGGTTAGTTAGTTCTATTTCTAGGTGAAGGACGTTGAAGGGTGGATGGATCAGGGATTCCCCCTGCCACCTGCCCCCTGGATCAGAGAAGTGATGTCCTGTCACCATTATTAGTACAGGGTGCTAGCACACACAGACTATATCTGCTAAAAGCTTCTAAATAGGATCAAGTTCTACCATAGTTCTTAGTAGATGCTGTAAGAGTTACTTCTATGAAGATATTAAAGGATGGAGAGAGGAGAAACGTCTTTACCACTTACAGTGTAATTTTCATTGCTGAAGCTTAAAATATTTTGACAACCTTAGTACATGTATGTTTCTTTCCTATAATACACACTTCTTGCTATTTCACAAGTGTGCTTATAAAATTATTCTAAAAAAATAAATACGGTATGCTATAACAGTAGGTTAATTCTCATCAATTCAGTCTAACAAAGACAGAACAGTTTTGTTCATATACCATGCCCAGTTGATTTAGTGATAGCCTATAGCATTAGTTCATTTGTTACTGTAAAGATTGTTAATACCCAAAAACGAAGCTAAATTTGTGACTATTTCCTTCTTACCATGAATACTTCCCAGCAGGATATCACCAGCTACTGAAGACAGAGATGATGATTCTGCATAGAGATATTTAGTTTTCAGCACCCCATCTTCAGTAGATATGTTGATGGATGTCCCCTGCAGCTTCTCTATACTCACACTCTAAGAGAAACAAACATAACAGGAAACTTAAGGAGTTTGAAAATGGAAGTAGGGAAAAGGAAGAGTTTGAAAAGGGAAGTAACACTATTAAGAGGCAAAACAAGTAGAAAGCTGTTGTTGGTGCAGAACAAACAGAATCAAGTTCTTCATTAAAAGCTAGACAAGACTAAACAAAAACCCCATCTTTTCATCTAAAAGCTCTGACCAAAAATTTACTACATAATATAATCCATCAGACAGGTGAAGAATCCAGTCACAAACAGATGAAATAAAAACCTGATTTTTAAAACCCAAAACATTTTACTTTGAAAAGTAAAAAAAGGATTAGCTTTAATAACGAAGACAATGATCATACAGCATTATGACACCTGAAGCATTGGTAATCAGTTTCCTGCCACCACATACAGAAACATCCACTGTCTTTGTTACATACACCTATATATGCAGATTTTTTTTTTTTTAACTAGCTCACTTTAAAGACAGCTTTGGTGAAAGTTGCAAAAAACCACAGCTGTTCTTTTTCTCAGTACAACTGTTCATATTTCCTTGGTTACTCAGGTTATTCTTGAACTTAAGCCTCAAGCTATGCAAAGCCTTGAAAAATGAAGGACAGTCTCAATTTCTACTTCTTTTCAACAGGAAAAAAAAAAGAGAAAGATAAGATTTGAAAAGTTGCACTATGGATAGATTTGGGGAATGAAAGGTGATAAAATGAGATTATCTATATAGAAGTAACCAGTTGTGTGACATAATCTACCTATGCCTATCTGAACAAAACAGGACAAATCACACACTCATGCAACTACCATGTGAATTTAATTCTATTCTTCCTCAGTTAACCTATTTATGATTGAATCATGCTATAGTTCATACATAAGCCCCACTCAATTTGGTTTTGTTTTGCTTACACAGACTTTCAGTTGCACAAAATCCTTATTCAGTACATTAAATGATATATGGACTTTCAAACTGTGCCTTTGTCAAATTATCTTTAAATCCACTTCATCATTTTAGCATTGTCATCTTGTGGAAAAAAAATAATACAAAAAAATAAGTCTACTGACCCTTCCAGTATTATGTTATATAAAGAATAAGCTATGGATGAATTAAGAGGTATTCCAACAAACAGCAAGTAGTGTTAGACAAACTCCATGCTGTATCGTGTCCCAAGAAGCAAGCTAAAGAGGCTGGTTTAGTATGGACCATATGACAGCCAAAGCATACAGTGACCTTACCAATCCATACATACTGAGTTTTACACCATCTTTACACCTGAAGTCATAAGATTACAGAATGGACTACTGTCTTAAGATTTTTTACATGATGCTACAATACAAAGTAGGTCTCCAAGAACGTAACAAGATACATTAATCTTCAAGAAAATCTGGTGATCAAAGTGCTGTGCTAGAATTAGCGATATGTGACAGTCAATATCTACAATGTCTGCAGGGGGTGCTGCTCAGAACTATGCTACAGAATCTAGGCATTGACAGTAAATAAACTCACTGATATTAAGGCATAATTTGTCACTAGTGAAAGTGACAGCAATTCAGCTTTCCAATCTTTCAATGCTTCTAACAAACTAACAAGCAGAGACCTTAAACTTAAGTTACATTGCATCTGTCCCAGGAACATTTCCCACAGAGTACTCCATTACTCCCTCACCCAGGACAACAAAGCATAAGCCTGCTGTGGCATACGGCCAAAGCAACAAGAAAAGCCACTGTCATTTTAGGCTCTAAGATCTAAACTTGTTCTGAAGAGTTAAATGACTTGCAAAGAACCTTTCCAATGTTAGCAGGGTCATCACTGCTATCAGCACAATGAAAATAAAACGAGGCACACTTTTAGAGGGAGAAGGAAAATAAAAACACCTGCATAGTTTGGGTGCAAACTGGCTGCCTTGTGGCACTCCTGAATGGGAAAAAGAACGCCCAAAAAGCTACCTCTGTTACTATGGTATGCAAGTTTTGACTCTATTTAGATATTTATCTTATTTAAATATTATGAAGTGCTTTATTATACACAAGCTCACATATCAACTTATTTACAACCTCAGCTACCTTCCTTAAAAATACACAGTGATGAAGAGCTGTCTCAGCATGAAATAAAAAGTACTGAGTCAACTAGTTACTGTAAGAAAGCAAAACAAAACCTACCAATACAATGAACATTTGCTTCGGAATAATTCAAATCAGAAAGGGGTAGGTGGGGTCTGGGGTGTAAGCCTACTCAAGTAAAACTAAAAAAGTATTCTAGACAGGACAAACATTAAAAAAAGATTGCCTTTTACTGAGACTAAATATGTTTTTAATCCCAAATTCTTTAACTTCTATGAATTTTTGGCAGGACATAGATGTTTGGCTTTGCTAAATAAGTATTATAGAAAGGACCCCATGGCACAGAGTACTGACTCCCTAGTCAAACAAATTTTATTATTTTTGTCCATTGAACCACCAAGTTTTCTGGAAAAAGTCTTTCCCTTGAGACTAGAGTCTTGGGAGCTGCAGTTAGTGCAACTGACCACGTGCTCAAGTTCCATCAGCTTCTCAGCCTTTAAAGAAAAAGTGTCATTCTACATAAATCAGACTGAGGATGGTTTTGTACCTGAACACATTTTCAAGATTAAAACTAACATCTTGCTGTGTTTAAATACAACATAAACAACTGCTTCCCCACATACTCCTCCTCCTGCCCTTTCTTTCTGTGCTATCCTTGCTCAGATATTTTGTTAGTGTCTTCTCCATTCTCCTCCTTAAAAATATTCTGTTTCTCAAGTGCTTAGTGTTTTTTACCACCACATCCTTTCCCTCCCCACCTCCATGAGGGGGCTGGAAATGCTGACAGAGCCATAACTGCATGATGATGACTACAACTGATGGAAGGCACACCTCATACAAACACACACAGGAGACGTAAGGCTGGCTGATTATTAACAGAAACAGCCAGTTGAGAAAAGAAATCTGATGCTGTCCTTCCTAACTACACAGCAAAGTTTGTTAATGAGAGGTTCAGTAACATGAGCCAAAACACTGTTCCATAGCTGTAAATTCCTGTTAAAATGACTTGCTTCACTCAAGTTACTACAGCTTTAAAATTGTGCAAGTAGCTTCTAGCAATACTACAGACTATATAAATATCTATGATCACAAAGAAGCACTTCAGCTTAATCTGCATGAAGCTTTTTTAGTGTTTCAGAAGGACACTGAAAAAAAGATATTTAAACAGCATTCAAAGACTCAAAGCAAAACAATTCTATTTCTCATTTTCATGAGCTATATTTTCACGGAGATATCTAATTATTTTTCTACCATCACTTTTTTATTTCAACACTAGCAAAATGCTATTTGAAATGAACTCCATGGACTGTGCTGGTAAAACAAACTGGTTTGGGACAAATGACTAAGTAGCACAACCCTAATTTGAAGGCCACCGCCATGCTAGTGTGTTGTGAACAGCATAAATCCAAAGCAGTCAAAGCACTTTGTAGATTGCACTCAATCTTACTCACTGGAAGAAAGCAAGGATTCCAGTTTTCACATCCTTCCAGCAGAAACCCTCTGCAGAAAGATGGATGATACATCAAGCAAGCTGTAAACTACCTCTGCCCTATTCCACTCCCTGTGGCTTGCTAGTGCCTTAGGATGGATCCTAAATCCACTAACTAGTAATAGTCCCAAGGGAACTGCCAATCAGATAGTACTGATCAGCACAGCTGTGGCATCAACAGAGCATGTTAACAGTCAGACCTTACCCACTCTGCTTTATGCTGGGTGGTCTTGCTGGGATGAAATAAAGTTCATGAAGAAATATCAATCATAGAATCATTTAGGTTGGAAGAGACCTTTAAGATCATTGAGTCCAACTATTAATCTAATACTGGCAATTATTCCATCACTAAATCATGTCATTAAGTGCCATGTACACATCCTCCAGGGATAGCAACTCAACCACCTCCCTGGACAGCCTATTCCAGTGCCTGATAACCCTGTGGGTGAAACAATTTTTCCTAATACCCAGTCTAAACCTCCCCTGCTGCAACCTGAGGCCGTTTCCTCTCATCCTATCACTTGGTAGACACCCACCTCACTACAAACTCCTTTCAGGTAGCTGTAGAGCACGATAAGGTCTCCTCTCCCCTTTTAGCCTCCATTTCTCCAGACTAAAAAGCTCCAGATTAAACAACCCACCACAGTACAGCTACAGAAGCCTCTTGGCTCTTTTATACATAAAAGGCAGGGTAGCCTTCACTACAAAGAAAAGTAGGTAATTTAATGTGGACAGTTTTTGGAAAAAAACAACAGCAAGTCGCTTAGTTTACAGCGGGACACTAAGAACAGCTCACAGTTTGCTCTGTGTAAGTGAACCTATGATCTCAGAACCCAATCTACAAGGTGTAGAACAGGGCCAAATGGCACTTCACAGAGGCAATTTTGGACTGCTAGAACGGAATAGCTTGGTCTCAATTCTATCCTTGGCTAGGGAGAGCTACCTGCACTCCTGATTTCTTTGTAGTGCTGCTGGTTTTAAGGGTACCTATTGATTGTGACAGATGACTGCACATATCCAAGCTACTTCCAGACCTGGTTCAGCTCCACATATTCATATAGGAATGCTTTAGACCTAATGAATCCTAATACAACCAGCTGCACCGACATTATGATGCCTAAACATTCAAGTTGAGCCTAAAAACAAGGCTGGGTGTGAGAAACGTAGTGTCACATAAGAGAGCCTAGGTCTATATTATTTTAAATAATGGATAATTTACTGCTGGCAAGAAACGAACCCAGATCAGAGCAGTGTGAAGTCTGTCTCACACTGCCATCTGCTGAAAAAAGCAAGCTACTTCTCCAGGAAACTGTTCATTGTTCTCACTGCATCTCATAATAAAATTACAGGAGATTGTATTTCCTCATCTGCAAAGAAATATACAAAACCTTCTATTCTTCCATTCTTACAACTATATAATGCTGAAGTGTACAGCACATACAAATATCAAGCCACTATTCATAAGACACTAAAAACGCATGGGCCTACTGCAGAATCCAGGTGCCCAGATATCAGCCAAGTAAAAGGTTTGAGTGTGTTGTGAGGGTCTGCATAATTAAAGCTGATGAGTGGTATCAGCTAGCACAACCTCCGTGCTGATGGAATGATCACATGCTTATTACTGCTCTTTCTGTTGATCCTGTTTACTAATCCAAATCAAGCATAAGATGGTATAATTAAACAGACAAATGAAAATTAATAGTGAAATGACAATCAATGAAGGTTATAAAATATTCTTCAGCACATTCTTCAAAATTAAGTAATTTTGCAATAGATAAGCTGAATAAGCCATTGAAGAAAAAGTTTTATTTCTTACTTACACCCTTCTCTGTTGCACAAATATCTGTATTTCCATAAAGTGTTCCAAGACCAATTACTTTGCCACCGTTTGTCCGTATATCAATTTTATGGCTCTGAAAAAAAAAAAGTTTAAAAATCATATGGTTAGGATAACCATAAAACAAGTTACTTTGTTTTTCAAGCTGTACCACAATAACCACCTTGGATCACAAGCTTCTTCCATGTTACTGTGAAGGTTTTTCAAGGGATTGCCAAACGTACTGTTTATTTCCAGTAAAGTCAAAATCAAAACAAGTCACATTTCTTTGTGACTAGAAATGCAAAAGAATGAATGATGCTGAGGAACTCTCTATTCTCAATACAGTGGTGGTTTTGTTTTTGTTTTGTTTTTTAAACTAGAAAAGCATTCTTTCAGTATATATTAAAATAAGCAGCAGAGGAAGAAAGAGGGAACTGCGTGTTTCATTTATACTCCATCCAGAAACCAAGGTATGCATATACCCTGTGCTGCAGCAGCTGAGAACCACGAACTGGCAGTGAGAAATGAATTTACAAACTAGAGCCTTCCAGTGACCTGGAACCTACAGTGTCACACAAGTCTGTAGGACAACCTCATATATACACACAAACACACCACAGAGCTACTTATGCTTGGAGTAATATGTATGGCCATAAACTTCTATGAATGCATACCAGTACAAACCTCAAGCCTGCAAGTAGAACTAGACCCTACAGTGTTTTACACCAACCAGATTCTAATTAAAATTAGGTATTTTGCATACATCTGCATTACAATCTCCAGTTTTTCACAAAGAAAACAGATTTCAAGTAAAAATGTTATATCCCTTATATCTCTCAGCTGCTGCTGCATACCACTGACAAGAGAAAAAAATGTATAGAAATACATGCAAACTACTCTCAGAAAAAAAAAAGAACCCAACAGGTCTTGAGATTAAAACCCAACCACTTGTAAGAGGGGGAACAAATATTTAAGTCAGATTTAAATAATCTAACTGCATTCATAAGCTGTAACTTCAACAAATAGGACTTTTAAGATCTACTGATCTCAACAGCAAAGCTCTCTTGCTTAAGCTCACTAGCATGAACGCTGGAACAACATAGGATTAAAAATATATTCAGCATTTTTTTTATCCATAATAATGGATAAGCTTCCCTGCACACACACCTCTTACATTTTTCCCAAACCACCACCTCTATTTTCAGATATATTTGTTCCTGTTGGAGAAGGCGTTATTCCTGCAGATGGTATTTAATTTGAGACACCATTCATATCAGGCACATTCAAGATACTTTGATTATTAAACACCTGTCTGGATAAGCCATAATAAATTGCATTAACTAGGTCTAATCAGATGGCAACAAGGTTACGTGTTGCAGCACTATCCAAACTATCAAGCTGCAACAAGGTCTTTTACCATCTCATATCAACACACTCTTCATGCCAGTCCCTCTGCTGCCTTCTCATCTCGCCTCATCCCAGGCCTACTGCCTTTTCTTTTGCTTCTTCCTCCTTCTGCTACTTCATTGGCTGCCCAACCTCTTAACAGAACGGCCACAGCTGCACCTTACCTACATCAGCCAACCCGACACCCCTGAAGCCAGCCCACAATTAGTATTGATAATATACAGCTAACACAGCTTCATTCTTCTACAATTAAGAATTTTTTAAAAAAAAATATGAAATCAAGTTTCCAATATGAAAAACATGGGACTTATATTGCTCTGACACATTTCTGATGAAACAGCAAGTACCAGAAGTTTCATCGTGTTTCATAAGACAGGAAGAACTCCAGAGCAGTGTTCCCTAATATCTGTGGTCTCAAGTCTTGGTTTCTGCTCCATTTAAGGTGCTTCCCCACAGTAAAATGCAACACCCCTAACTTGAGACTACAGTAGTGCATCAGACCTTTTAAAGGTTGTAAATAACTTTGCTGTTCCATTAAGCTTCTATACAAATATAATAGGTGATTCCATATACAGTAAACAGGATAAACTTCAATTAGATGCTTCAGTCAGACATAACAGTTCCTTTAAGGCAGTTACATTAAGCACATTATCAGAATAATGGTTAAAAAAGCAAATTCTCCAAGCATGTAACTTGAGGAAAATATGGAAACTCTTAAGATTAGAAAAATTGATGTATAACAATGATTTACTAGTATGGCCATTGATAGTAAACTATAAAACATACTTTTTTTTTTACACTATCATTTTTGGGATAGATAAAGCTTTGATAAGACATAGGTCCCTCAACTTTTTTCCCCAGAATTATTAGACTGTCCTTATCCACTTAAAAGAAACCCACCCACAAACAACAGGATTTCAGAGGTAGGTACCAACAGAGACACGTAACAGCAGGATTTTCTCAGAGAAGCAGCAAGTTATAATGGTCAAGTAGCTTTTCCTTTAAGAGGGAATATTCCACTAGCTGAAACTAAGTAGTACTGATTTCTCATAGGGCTTCTCCTAGCAAGGGAGAAAGGAAGAGCTATAAGGCTGTCAAGGCCATGACAGATGATAAAATAATAAAAAAAAAAGATCCGTTCTGTTCAAAGAAAGGAAGGACAGTGATGCAGAATTTTAACAAATAAGGCTCAGACATGGGATGTGGTGAGGAAGCATGGCATATCTTCCACCAGTTGTGCACAAGACACCTGGAAATTCTTGTTATCACTGGCAGTCAGAGTCAGAAGTAGTCATCGAACATAGAAACAAAATTAAAAGGTCTCCTTGGTCCCACTGTCACTGCTAAGGCAATGAACTGCAATGAGAAGCAGGAGAACAGTTAAAAAGAAGCAGCACTGCTTTCCCAATAAAGAATATGGGAATAATTTATACTCTGAAGATAATGTACAAGTCATAAGTGTATTTAAAAAAATCAACAAGTTTTCTGAATTACAAGTTACACAAACAACTTCTTGCAGTCTATGGCAAGTTGTGAAGCTGTTTGCTGGTGCTCTTGAATAATCCCCACACGACCAGATTTCTTTAATCATCAGATCAAAAGATCAAGATCTTTTGCTCTCTGCTGTAAAGAAAGGGTCTCCTGCTTTGCTAGTCAGTGAGCTTTGTGGACAGCATTAGAGTGAAGTAACATTAAACAGCTCTCCAATCCATCCAGGGGAGGGCAGTATCACTTTAGCTTGCTCAGTAAAGCGCATTCCCTAAAGGGGTATCTGCTTTTCTGCTGTACAACAGGATCTAATCTAAGATTTTCATTTTTTTGTTATTTTTTAGCTTTGAAAAAACCCAAAAGGTTAGTAATTCTAATTCTCACTAATAATTCTGTTTCTCTGATAACAGAGTATAATTCCTGAACCTTTATTAGAAAAAACTAGTAACACCTACCTTACAGAACTACAGTACTTCTTAAAAGTTAGACTAAAAACCTGGTTGTGCAGCTGATGCTGTAATTGAACAGTTGTTTGCTCTTGAAAACACCTACATGGTCAGTAATTTTAATTCAACACTTTCATCTCTATTTCAGAGTCAACAAAGCCAAGAATAACATATCTTCTCCAGTATTGTGCGTCAAAGCCATCACAGTAACCAGAACACACACAATCAATCGCCCCTCACAACCCAGAAGAATACTTAGGGCAACTCTTTTGGTTAAAAAAGCCAAAGCCTTATCTATCAAAGCTTTCTTTTAACAAGAGTTTCAGTTGAAATCTGGAGGCAAAAACCAACACCAAGCTCATCTAATAAACTATAATGTGGTCGTAGGGGAGTTGGTCTCAGAAGTTCCAAACTGGTGACTTTGCAGCCTTCTTTTCAGTTCGTTGGAGAGTATTGTTTCATTGCTACTTGAAGTCTCAAGGGAAATAGAACTTTTTCCTTTTCAAAATTCAACATTTTTTACATCTCAGATTGCATATGAGAAGAGATGCCCAAAACATTAGTCTTCTTTCCTCAAAATCCTCTTTTTCCATGACATCACAAAAAAATCTTGATATGTGTGATGGCATGCTGTGATTACTGTCACGACTGCTGGCCAAAATTACCTTCTTTTCCTCCTATTATGTAGTTTCTCATGTACTGCTGTTTGCTGCTATTATGATATAACAGTGATTTTTAACTAAAGCTTCAGACTGCATTAACACATATAGTATTGTTCACTTTTTGTTATATTTTAGTTACCTTTTTAAGAGTAATATGCTCAACTACACAGAATCTGGAAGATGCAAGTTATCTGTAGTTCACTGAATATGGAGTCAATCTAGCTCTGTTGTATATTAAGTTTCTCCTTAAGTTCAGTTTCCCCTATGTGCGCTATAAAATCATCTCTTACCATGGTAAAGAAAAACACTGGAAGAAGTTTAATATCTCAAAAACACCTAAACTTAAGAATTACCCTATTTGAAAAGCCCTTTTGAATTTATACCAATTCCTGCAGGTTGAATTCCAATTATTCAAGTGGGATTAAATCAAGAATTTGATTCCAAACAGCACCTAAGTCAGATATACTTTGATTATTTCTACACAAGCTTATGTCAGCAAACCTGAAGTCTTCAGATTGAATAAACAAGGTCATGACCATGATATATACTGTATTTATTCAGATATATTTCAGTCATGTATTTTGGACAAGTAATGTGTAACTTCTGATTGAAAATTAACATGAAGAGTTTGTCAATAGCAGAATCGGAATTATGAAAAAAACACACACAGAAAAAAACCCAGCACACTGCCATGTCCCAACTGAGCAAGCATAACTATTAACATACTAGACAGGAAATCCCACAGTCTGTCTTTTTTTGTTTTTTGAGGGGTAACGAGGACAGAGATCAGGCTTACTGCTGTCACTGTTTCTTGCTGGCTTTGGCTGTCAAAGGTAACTGGAATTCTGACTCCACATGAGTGTTACTGACTTTGTGTCGTAATTGTATGCAATAAATAAAGGTGAGGTGCTACGCACATAGTAACACTCAGAAATATCAGAGCACGTATCTCCAAAATTGGTATTAAGTTTTTATACTATATTCCACCACACAATCCCTTTTAAAACATTGATGGAGTGGGAGAGGGTTCTTTGTACCTTTATTGACTGCAAGACACTAGTCCCCTTCTCAGTTTCTATTTTGCAGTTATCACATTCTATTTTCTGAATCTTCACGCAGCCAGTCCCTGATGTTTTGATATCCAAATCTAGAATTAAAAAAATTTTATTAGCAACAGAATGAGAAGAGTCTGATCTATTTAGCATAGTACTTGATTACTTTATATAGTAACTACATATAGTATGGGGGAAAAAAAAGGAGCTGTTTTGCTACTAAAGAACCTTCTTGCAAAGTTTGGCCACATACTTTCAATTGCATGACTAGTCACTATGAATAATTGACTGAAAATTTTGCAAGCCTGTTCATAGCCTTCCCTCTTCAAGCAAGAACATTAAGAGGCAGCAGACTGACTGTAACCTCTGGCAAGGTATCAGCAGGGTGTGGTCCTTTAGTGAAGTTTTATATATTTTTGTTTTAACCCACCCCAAACCCCACCTCCATCTCACAGCTACCTTAGTCACTAATTCTATTAGCAATTCTACTACTGAGCCATTTAGGTACCCTAACATGAGTTTTGGAGTGGCAAGGTTGGCAGGTTGTTTGAAGCCACATGTAAAGTAATGATTCAACAGCACAAATACATATGTCTCGCTTAGACCTATGTTGCTTCAACCTGCAAGCAGCATAACACAAAAATAGATATATAGGAGTTTGCATGTGTCATTCTTCCCTAGCCTTCTCAAAGGCCTGACTTGCCCCTTGGCATGAGGCAGCATGTTTGGCTCTAGTCTGAATCACCTCACCTTACTACTGTTCATAGGCTCCCACAAAGAAAACTAACTAGGTCTTGTAGATAACACTTATCAAAGGAGTAATTTATAGGCTCATAGTGCTTCATGCAGGACTATCAAAGGGATTTTTCTGCCACTTGAGATCACCCCTGGGTTTAAAGAACCAGGAAGAAGTTTGAGAATGTGCAGTCTGAGGATTCTGACTATATTAATAATAATTTGTATTAATGATCCTAGTAACAACTGGCAAAAAGTAAAGACAGGAAAGGAAAAAAAGTAGTTCTGTTCTTTTAAGGATGAAAGGCAGAAAGAAGAAAGAGAAAAATTGAACAGGAGTCAGAAGCATTTGCTGCAAGAACTGAAGCTACACTAACAGAGGGAGTGAGCCAATTACTCTCTAAAGAAAAGATTATCTAGGAAACAAACCTCATTTAAGCACCTGTGAAAGTCTGTCTTTCACCTCCACTATCTGCTAAGATGACCAGAAATATGAGAAGAAGAATCAGAGTATGTATAACAAGCTCTGCTCCAATGAGATTTCCCAAGTCAGACCTGTGACATTAGTGGAGGCTGAAGATCACACTGCCATGATGCTGCTCAGGGTAGATGCTGGAAGCATGACAACAGTAGCTTGCAGACCATGAAGATAAGAGACTGAGAGCTCCAACTGACAACGATGGGAAATTTTGCCACTGACAAACCAGGAAAATCCCAGGGGCAGATCTGAAACAAGTTACATCTTTGCTGCAAGAGTGCTACCTTATTGCCACAATAAGCTAAGAGGTTAAATGTAGTGAAGGAAGCAGACCGTGTTCACAGGTAACAATTTCCTAAGAAAGAGGGCTAGAAGAGGTGGACTGGATAAGCAAGCAGGTTTTCCAGAAAGCTGTTTTATTTGTAGGTATTATTTTCTTAGCCCCTTCATGGAAGACTTCCAAAGAAGAGATACTATGACCAAGATTTTAATCAAACTGTATGTTTCTTAAATGTAAGTAAACTCTAAGATACACTTTGAGGCATGTAAAAGCACAAAACCTGGCAAACTGGTCTGGTGACCATTGCCAGAGTCTTGAGGGCCAGCTCCACAAGGTTTTATGTTGGTAAAGCCTAGACAATTTCACCAGACTAAAAGTATCTGAACTATTTCAATTTGATCGATGCTGATCTACAGGCTCTGAAGTTGAGACAAAACAGTTTTCTATATGGTTTTACCTCTAAGGGGGCAGTTGAATTGTTTAAACACAGTTTCCAGAGTGACACAAACAGAGGCAGTCTCCAAACATCTATACTTGAAACAGTATGTCCCCACACAGCACAAACTTTGAGAGCTCAAAAAGCAAGCAGTATTATTTTTTGAAGTACAAGCAGTCTTGCTCAAAAATGCTCAATTTATCCACTGGAAAACTGCACAGTCCTTGGGAGAATCTACATCCAAGACTTCTGCTATTTTTCTTTCTGAGAAAAGAGAAGTTAAAAAGCCAGTTTGCTTGTGCAAATCATTGAATTCAATCAGCTTGATAACCTCTTGCCCATACTGCTTCTATCAAAGGGGGTGAGGAAATGCTTATGAGCAGTCAGTTTAGTCATGATACCAACTTAATAAGACTTTTGTAAGAACAGGGTTAATAACTTTGATCCTGCAGGGCATACTATGGCTCTAATTTGAAAGGGACATTAGTAGTGTAATCCTAGGTGTATCAAAGATGCCAGAAGAAGACACAGAAGTCGAGGGATCCATGAGCATGCTGTTAAGAAACACCAGAGATCCCTGGAAACATACTTTGTGCCTTGATCCTCTGCAGGGTCACAATGCTTTGCTAGCCTTGATACAGCAAAAATCAGGTGGACAAGGAGGTGGACAGCCTCTCTGTCTCACACACAGGCTTCCTGAAGCAAGGAAAAGTGACTCCACAAAGAGGCAGGCTAAAAGCTGGATAACATTGCTAATGAAACTTCCAACACGCAAGGAGGAACAGGATATCTGTTCCAGTGCCAAAGCTCCAGAAATAGCTAGTTTGATTGCTCCTTAGCAAAGATTAGAGCTGAAGCCAACTTTAGCCACACAAACCTCAAAGATGCATGAAGATCTTTGAGTGCAAAGGACTTGTATTGGAAATAAAAGTACATAAGGAAAAAAAGGACTTTGGTATCAGAATGTAGACCTCAGAAATACTGCCTTAAACTATAATATTGGAAATAGACTGGAAAATTATTTTAAATTAACTCATCAGCCCTGGACAACTACTCTGCTTATAGAAAAAGGTTAGTAGTAAGTGAGCATGCACGCAGAATAATTCAGTCAAGGAAAAACTATTTATTGAGGGCATCGCATTACAGTATTTGCTATTCTGAGGCTGTAAGTCTGCTATCCTTACATGGATGATCTTTTTTTCCAACTCACTAATGTTAAGACTTCAGAAAAGTACACTGTTGAAAGGATTCATATTTGCTTTCCACTAACATTTATAAAAAAAAAAACCGAAACAAGCAGTCCCAGGAGCTTAGGTTCTCCCCTCATATAAACAGGCAAAAAAAATTGTTTAAGCGATACCATAAAATTATGATTTTGGTAATTCACAGAAACATTCAAGGCCCATACAGTCATTCAGCTTGCTTAGTTCCACAAGAATCTACAGTATTTAGCCAAAACGCTAAGTGATCTGATTGACTTAAATAAGATTAAGGTGGAAGAGTTAAGTTTTCGCAAGAAGAAAACTGCTAATAAAAAATAAACAAAAAACCCCAAAACAAACAATTAAAAAAACATAGTGGCTTACAAGCGGGCCTAGACCAGGAGTGCCTGTTCCTGTGCCAGAGGGGACAGAGCTCTGGTATTCTACTTCCATGCAGCTTGTCCACCACTTCAAGACTCATGGTTCTCCTCCTTGACTTTGACATAGAAGCCTCCATTCTCTTCACCAGGGTATAATATGGAAAAAACATGGAAACAGTTTGTCAGAGGAGGTTATATTGTCCTCATTCTTGGACCTTTCCCAAAACCAGACTGGATTAAAGCAGTGAGCAGCCTCCCCTGGCCTTGGAGTTGACCCTGCTTTGAGCAGGAACTTGAACTAGAAACCTTCTGAGGTTCCCTCCAACCCAAATTATCCTATGATGCCAATATAATACGTACATACTAAAGCAAAACATAAGAATTGCATGGTAAGATGGGACAGATGATTCTGAAATTCTGGTCACGCAAGATCTCAGTTATGTCCGAGTACTCTATGTACAGTAACCAGAAATAAAAGAGTTGGTTTCCAGTTCAGTTACCACACGTGGTTTGACATACCAAGACACAGGGTTCTCTTTATGTGCTGAGCAGACTCCAAACCTACAGCTATGTGCCTATGCTATCCCTGGAATAAATAGCTAACATAGATGTGACCTGAAGGAAAATAAATTAGACTAAAGAGAAGTTTATTGGTATCTACCATCTATGAAGGTTAAATGTATCAGAGAGGATTATAAAATTGTATAGGATATTGAAAGTACACTGCATAAAACTAGACACTAAGACAGGATCCTTTAGTACTTGCCCTGCTGGGCCGCTTACAAATTGCCTTTGGTTTAAAAATGTGTATTTAAGGTCATCATCTAGCATCTGCACACACTCTTTGGGGTCGAAGGAGTTTTAGCTAGCTAAGAGCTTCCTGGATAAGCTCCAAGGTAAGTTGCGAAAGCTGTTACGAAATGCTGTAACTTCCAAATGAAGAAAAAAGCTAAAATACTGTAAAGGCGTTCAGCATTCACATCAGCTTCTCAACTTTTTACAGCTAAGTGACAGAAAGAGAGCTCAGATAAAACTGTTTAGCCAGAACAGTTAACATCTTTGTCATGCATTCAAGGAAGGCCAGAGAAAAGTCTTGCAGAGGAATAACAGTTTCTTTCTGGTTTGAGATGTGTTTTTACAAGATCTTTTGCTTATGCAATGAAGTTTAATGGATAATTATTTCCTAAATAAAGAAAAGGTACAACCCAAGCACAAACTACTACTCAGAAAAGCCAAACCAGAGCTGAAAGGACACTTGAAGTAGAACCTCACTGGCAAGTAGCAATTCCACTTCACTGAGGGAAAAAAAAAAAAAAAATTGTTTTAGTAGATACATCTGTGGATATGACTGGATAACCGCATGAACAGACAACACTAACATCACGTTAACTATGGGGTGACAAGCAGCAATTAGAGGAAGAGGATTATAAGCCACAGACTGTCCAGGGAACCTAAATTGCATGAGCTTACTACAAACCCAGCTTAAAACCCTACAAACCAATAAAACCTATTTCAAGGAAGGCTAAGACAGTCTGCAGTGTTGGCTGACATTCAGAATGTAATAAGAATCTCAAAGACGGGACAAAAGCTAAGTGATTTTTTTCTGTCAATCAGAATTCATTACTAAGACCTTTAGGAAGGCTTCCCACATTGAAACTCTTTATGAAGGCTAAGATTCCCCAGATCTTAATACAATGAATTCTACACCCTGAGAGCAACCGAATCTGGAGTAACACAAGAGTCACTCAGAGATCCTGGAGAAACCAAAATACTAAATTACTAACAGCTACAGTAAGCAGACACACTTGGTACCAGAGAAATGAAGGGTAACAAATGGGAAGCTGGGTTTTGGTTTGATTGTCTGTAATCCTGGAACAGACTCCATGAATGTACTACAGACAAGCCAAGGTAATCTTTGCAATTGCCAAGCAGAGGGAAAAAAAACAATATAATAAAAAAAAGTTGAAAAAGCTGTAAGAATGTAACTGTCAATTCTTAGGGAAGAGTCAAAACTACGGAAGTCTCTTGGAGGAGACAGTCCTGCCTATATGTTCATTAACTCCGTGATTATGAATATACATCAATGAATGTATAGGTAACAGTTGATCTGTTTAAGAGAATGAACTTGGATTTTCTGATGTTTTGACAAAAAAAAAGAAAAGAAAAAGTTACAGGGATGAGTAAGACTAGAAAACCAAAGACAACGTTGCTATGACAAACCCATAGCACATATCCTTTTTGAATGATACACAGTTCAGGCCCTTTTAAATGAACACAAGAAAAAAATAATCCCAAGTCCAAAATATGACATAGTAGAATTCAAGATATAGGAAAAAAAAAAACCGTAAGAAGAAAGGTGCAGAATGTCCTTGCTTTAAGGGTTTGGAGAAGTGGTAACCAAGAGAATGTAACACCATGCTCTACTGAAGTCATAGATGACACGTATCAAGCATAAGTAGAATGAGATTCTTCACCATTTCTCATACCACAACTACAGCAGAGCATCAAATGATATAAAGCAGCAAATCGGCAACAGCCACTTGGAGCAAACCAAATGACCAGTTTTTTTGTATACTGAGAGGTTCTTCCACCATGGTGAAACTTACTTTGCACTGTACAGGCAATTGCACAAATTCATAGGAAAAAACCCATGTAAAATGACTAAACACAAATCTCCCTGGGTCAAATTCTCCCTAAACTTCAGCTTACTGAAGGGAATTATCCTAGCAAGCTTCCCCTCCTCCTTCCCTAAGCTTAGCGCCACTGTCAGGATTTCAGTCCAGCACAAATATTTATTGCTTTCAGCCACTACAGCTGCTTTCCCAGATTGTTTGTAGGTTCCACACCAGAAACCCTGCCCAGATTTTTGCCTTGTGCCCAAAAAGGCAATTCAAGCATTGTACTAGCCAAGAGAGCCCTCAGCATTTCACCTCTATTGTTACCTTCCAGACTTTTTTGAGCCCTGTGGATGGCCTGCCACTGGGCACAACAGCTGCTAATGGAGCCAGTAGTAGATCCAGCAAACCTGAACAGCCCTCGAGCCGCGGGTGTGCGTAGCCCAGGCTGAGGAGCGGTGCCTCCCAGAGGAGCGGCACTTACACCTTCCCTGGAACTCCAGCTGTCACAGCAAGAGTAAGTCTGCCCGGTAGCTACCACTTAACAGCAGAAGTTCCAGCGTTAAGTATTGCTGACCACCAGGTCAACAACAAACCATCTAACAAACAACAAACCAGGAACTGGGGACACACAGACAAAACCGGGAGGGTCTGAACATCCTTAACGGAAGGGGGCACGGCGCCATTCCCCAACACCCGCTGCCAGCCGCAGCGGAGCCGGCGCGGCCCGTGGGGCGCCCCTGCTGAGGGGAGGGGAGGGCAGGGCCGGCCGGGAAGGGGACGGGGACCCCCACCCCCGCTCCACCCACCGAACTTGACGGGCGTCCTGACGTCCACGGTGGCCTTGCTGTCCACGCCGTCCGCGACGATCGCCATCTGCTCCAGCGCCTCGTCGTACTCCACCCGCAGGCGGTCCCGCTGCAGGCCGCGGGGCGGGGGGCTGCCGCCGGCGCCGCTGAGGGCGACCAGCACACGGGCCGCGCCCGGGTAGCGCTGCGGGTCCAGCGGGCGGACGCTCACCTGGCAGGGCAGCCGCACCCGCAGCCGCCCCCGCGGGCTGACCGCCAGCACCCACTCCTGAAGGGGCTTACGGCCACCGGCCTCGGCCGAGCCGCTGCACCGGCGGCGGGGGACGGGCGGCTCCCACCACCCGCCCGCCGCCCGCAGCGCCAGAGGCCCCCAGCGCGGGGGCAGCGCCCTCATGCCGCCCGGCGGGGTCGCGGCCGCGGCAGAAGCCCCCTCAGGCGGGGCGGGGCAACGAGCCGCTCCTCGCGGCGGCCCGGCCGTTACCCCCGCCTGGTCACGTGACGCGGCTGCACGCGGGGCGAGGCACCGGGGCGGCTGAGCAATAAACAGGCGGTGGCCGCTGACGCGCGCCCCGGCAGCGACGAGCGCCGGCCCCGCCCCCTCGCTGAGGCGGCTCCTGCGAGGCAGCTGCTCAGCGCGCGGGAGGATCTACAAGCGCCCGCAGAAGGGGCGAGCGCAGCCCGACTCGTCGGCCTATCAGCGAAGGGGGGGAAGGCGGAGCATTTCCGTGTCTGCTTCTATTGGGCAGCGGGAGGGAGGCTAGAGCCAATCAGAAGCGAAGGAGAGGGCTAGGGGCGGTAGAGGGAGGACGGAGAGGCGAGCGGGTGTCGCTATAGGAACGGGGGACGCGGCTGGGTGAGGCTGGCCGCGGCCGCACAGGTAGGGCTCTGCGGCGGGCCGGGCTGCGCGGCCTGCAGGGGCTTGCGGTGGCCTGGGCCGAGAGAAGACAAAACGGCGGCTCCGGCGCAGAGACGGGAAGCAAGCCCGGCGGCGCCGGGCCTTGAGGGCTGCCTCAGTCCTGTCTGAGGGGTCCTGGGTGGGCTGGGCCCAGCCTCCCCGCCGGACCCCTGGGCGCCGGGAGTCCCCCGGCCGGGGCGCGGGGTGGGCCACCTCGAGGTACCTCAGGGCATGAAGGCCCTTTCCGCCGGCCCCTGGGTTGACCGTGGTGCCGCCGAGTATTACTTTCCAGTGGAAGAGCCGTGCCGGTTGGGCTGCAGCCTGCACAGCTCCCTGGTGCAGCAGCCTCTGCACCCAGAACATTTAACATCTGCAAGGAGGAGGCAGGGGAAAAGGGAGAAATGGGAAGGGGGAAACGACAGGACTTTGGGTGGCAGCTTGGTCTTGTTACACTTAAGCCTACAGTAGCACTGCATGTGGTGGAATGTCCATGGTCCGAGGATGAAGCAGCAGTTTGGCAGAGGTGCTGGAAAGTTTTCAACGGCGGCATTCCAGAGCTCCAAAATTGCTCTGTCAAGATGGCTTGGTTAACATGTTGTTTATAAATTATAGCATAACTTATTGTGACTATTTTTAGCAGTTAATTATTAAGTTATTTTAGCAGCCTAGCAGTTCTAAAGCCAGACAGATAAATATATTTCTGAGTTCTGTACAAAAATGTCCTTACAGGGTTTACAAACAAGCGGGGGAACTACTGAATTCAGTTAAAAAGACTTTAATGGACTTCATAGCCCACATTATCGTTGTATAACCAATAAAAAAAGTGAGGTGGGTGATGTAAAGTCATGGACTACATCCATGTATGATAGTTGAGTATAGAAAAACAGAACTCTTGAAACACAAAAATGTATCGAGAAATATTGAGACATGACAGGCTAGAAGGTGGGGGTTTTTTTCAAGTCTTAAGAAACAGTTGGTTTTAGAAGAAAATGCTACAGAAGTCTCGCTCTTGAGACCAAATACTAAATTTAAATGTTAGAAGATTTGCCAGGGAAACGGTTACAGACCCGTTAAGAAGCGTGGTGCAGCGTGCTGTAATTCCGCTAGATGTCAGCCCATTCAACAAATCACGCTTAATAACCGGCTGCTCCAAGGGAATCCTGTCTGCTGAGGTGGGGCTTACCCCTGCCCGCCCCCAGTGCAGCTGTTCTTGTCGTTTCCTACCTCCTCTTAAACGTTAGCGTTGCTTTCCTACTGCCCCCTTTTTCTCCAGTATCTTGGTATTTGACGATCCTCATGGAGGCAGAGATTTATCAGGTTGGGCTCCCTACGCATCATCTTTAATATTGTTGAGTTTTGCATAATTGAGAACATTGTTTAAAAAAACACTCAGAGGTGCTTAAGCCTTTGCTATGTATATATTTGACTGGTTTGTGTTGGGTTTTTTCATTAGATACAGTCTAAAGCATACTTACACGGTTAAAAATGCTAAAGAAAAAAGATTAAAAGTAATTGCTAGGAAGGAGTCCTTCATTCTCCATACATATTTTTAATGTTTTACTTATGCTATCCATATTTTGGCTATAATATTAATTCAATTTCATTTTCATGCTTTTGATTGAATTCTGGCTGATCCCATATCAGCTGGTATGGCATGTAGGAGAGTCCAACAGTAAAATGAGATTGATTTTCATCTTTAATTTTCTGACTCGTCACTTGCTGGAAAAGAAAACTATATAAAATTTATAAACTAAGATTTATTTAGAGCTCTTATTTTAAGATGCCTGCATGATTCCCTAATGAATCACAATGCTTATTAGCCGTTTTGCCAGATGTTTACTTACAGTGTTGTTGTAAGCCAAAGAATGTTCTGTATTTCATGCAAAAGATAACAAAAACTAGACCTTATAACGTGTTATAAAATAGGTTTTAAAGCCAAAGCATCATTAGAGGTGCTTTTAGGCGAAGGTGAGAGAGATTTCAAGGAAAGAGGAATTAAATAAAAAAGATATATAGGAGAAGCTATAGGAGGAATACATTTTTCTAACTTTTATATCTGGAATTAATCACAGTGTAAGATCAGACTGCTTCAGGTTCCCACAGGGTATAAATTTAGTCTTCTGGGGCAGGATTAAGTCCACCCATTTGCTATAATTGTAATGAAGAAATAACATGACTTCAATCCTCAGGAAAACAGGGCCACCCTGCAGGAGCGTTCTTGCTAGTGTTATGCTCATGCTGAGACTCTTACCTGCAGATGCAAGAACACTTCAAGTTAACATCCAGCATTTGAGCACGGTTCACCACACACAGTGGTAGCTACTCATCAGTGTTTCACCATAGCGTAAGCCTTAAGAATTTTTGTAGTCAGGATATTTTTTCCAAGTTTATTAAAAATTCTCATGTGTTTCTATTACGAAATGGTTTTATTACACTATTTTAGTTCCTTTATGTGTATTCAGTATTTTGTATTTTTTCAGTGATGTATTATTGAACTGCTTCCTTGAGCCTTCTTTGTTCTCAAGGCATGTCTAGGTTTCAGTGGGTAGGCAAAGCGTGTTTTGTTTGTTTTCCCCTCGGTATTTTAGTGTGTGTGTAGTAATGGTAACCGTCTCTTCTCAGGGATGGCAGAGAGAGGCAGTCTCCAAAGCATGCAGTGGTTTGGATTTCAGGGATTTTTTGTTTGTCATGCTACCAGAAATTTTCTGAGGAAATCAAGTTCCTCATGGTAACCACATGAAAAGGGAAGCAGCAAATCTTACCGTTCAAATTCTCCTCTGCCTTAGCTGTATCTAATTAGAACTCCAGCAGATAAAGTCTGTGTGTGGCTCAGGGCCATTCCATCCCAAATAACAGAGGCTTGACAACAAGGGGTAACAATGGAACTTAGAACTTGGTAAGTAGTTTAGGTATGCAGTGTGCCCTCATCTCCCCAAACTAGTTGTCTGTGAGGTTGTATAGTCTAATCAAACAATCCATTATGAATAACATGCCTATTATAGTGCCCTATTGTACATGATGCACAATATTAATTTGAATGATCATTTAATGTTGGCATAGCTTTGTGGTTTAAAGACACAGCCCTACAAGCTGAAGTACACGCTTTGCCTATTTAAAACAGAAGGTCTGCTGCTTATAAGACTGTAAGCTTTAACTTTAAGAAAGAAGCATTAGGAAATAAAATTTTAGGGGATGAAAAGAAGATCACTGTGTGATTGAATAAAGCCATGGTACTCCTATGTTATTAATATTATCTGTAGGTCTCATCTCTTCCCTTCTCCTTGAAGAGGATATGGTAGAACTGGAAAAGTTTTGAAGAAGGATGACAAGGACAGTGGAAGGCAGAGAAGGGCTTTAATGCCAGTGACAACAGGTAGATTGGCTTCTTCAGCCTGGAAAAAGGATTATCAAATGAAGTTATGATGTTAAATTAAACCTAGTGGCATAGAAAGGTTGTGATTATTCAGTGACTTATCCATTTGAAGAAATAGGTGGCATCAAGGAGCCAGCTTATAAACAGAGAGAAAGTATGGTTACTCAAGCAGTGCAGAAGTAAGATGAAAATCTTCATTTGCCTGGATTTTGCAGATACCGAAAATTTTGCATGAGCTCAGCAGGAGAGGGGGTGGTGTCAGGGAAACATCACTACGCTGTGACTGGTGGATTCTTCTGTCCCTTCTCAGGCATCTGGTGTTGGCTGGAAGCACGTAGGGCTAGATCAGCTTTTAGTCTGACTAGATATCACTGTCCTGATGTTGCAAACATCATTGCATAATTTTTCTAACTAATACAGTATAAAATACTAAGTCAGTTGTTTTGTTTTCAGAGTAATTTTACTTTTTAAGATTTGTGTGCAAAAGGAAGTAGCATGAAAATGTAGGTAAATACCCTGAGGTTTAGATTGGATATTAGGAAAAATTTCTTCACCCAAAGGGTTGCCAAACAGTGGAACTGGCTGCCCAGGGAAGTGGCTGAGTCACCATCCCTGGAGGTATTTAAAAGATGTGTAGATGTAGTGCTTAGAGACATGGTTTAGTGGTGGACTTGGCAGTGTTAGGTTTACAGTTGGAGTCAAGGTTCTTAAAGGCCTTTTCCAAACTAAATGATTCTATGTCCCACTGTTCAGCTGAGGTTCTGTTCATTGCTGTCGTGCTCTGGGTCCTGCCCCTGTCTCCTGCCATCCTTTCGGCCTGCAGGCAGATGGGAAGGTGCTCCTTAGCAACTTCCAGAAAAATCACCCAGTTGAGTTTATACCATTGAAATCACTCAGACTTCCTTAGCTGATTTTGCCTGAGAATGTAGACATAAAGCTGTTGTTCTTGCAGATCACTGTTGAGGAGGAAGGTATCTCCTCCTGCAAGAGAAGAAAATAGTATGTAACTTCCATGGATGCAGCTGGCTGTGGAAGGAGATCTATTTCTGTAGCCTCAGCTCAGCTTAATGTGAATTTACAGTTATTCGTTTAAAATTGCCTAAGCTTTAGACTTGTGTGGTATTAAACAAAAAAATCTCTTGTGAGCTGGAGGATTAACATGTCAGTCTACACCAATTTAACTAACCCAGCTTTGACTGAAACAGATCAGATTTGTGTGGCAACGAATAATAGGGGAGGAAATAAATTAAGAAATTGATGATTTCTATCAGGAAGGAAAGTAGCGCACATGTCAATGTATAAGGTCTCATTTATAAATCCAGTTGTGAACCTGCATGTAATACTAATAATTAGCTACTTCATAAATATTTTCACTGGACTTGGTCAGACTGCTTACACAAATAACTGCTTATTGTTTTAATTGACTTCACAAACTTCCCAGTCTGGCCAGATGTTTACCAAACTGAAATTATAAATTAATTTGAATGTACATTCATACAAAAGGTTTAATGAAATAATTGAGAAGACATTGACACATACTTTTCAACATACAATAGTTTTTTACTCCAGCAATAGCAGCGTAAATAGTTTAATGTTATTCTAATGATGAATTCATACCTTCAATTCTGTAACAATGGCAGAGAAAAGCAGTGTGATTAATGATTTATTTCCCTTTGTGCTTAAAACTAAAAAAACAATTTAAAGTTGGGCCTGAAGGGTAAGACTGTGTAACTAGTATAAAAATCTTAATGATGCTTTTCTAAACCCGAGTCTTTTTCTAGTTGTTGGCTCAGTATTGGGGCCAGCCCTGTTTACTATCTTTACCAACGATCTGGACGAGGGGACCGAGTGCACCCTCGGTCGGTTTGCAGGTGACACCGAGCTGGGGGCAGTGCTGACCTGCGGGAGGGCAGGGGGCTCTGCAGAGGGGGCTGGGCAGGCCGGGCCGATGGGCCGAGGCCACTTGTAGGAGGTTCAACAGGGCTCAGTGCCGGGTCCTGCCCCTGGGTCACACCAGCCCCACGCAGCGACGGGCTGGGGCAGGGGGCTGGGAACTGCCTGGGGGGAAGGGCCTGGGGGGGCTGGGTGACAGCCCTGGGCAGGAGCCAGCCGTGTGCCCGGGGGGGCAGAAGGCCAGCAGCGTCCTGGCTGGTATCTGAAACAGTGTGGCCAGCAGGGCCAGGGCAGTGACCGTCCCCCCGCACTGGGCACTGGTGAGGCCGCACCTCGAACACGGGGTTCAGCTTTGGGCCCCTCACTTCAGGAGGGACGTTGAGGGGCTGGAGCGTGTCCAGAGAGGGGCAACGCAGCTGGTGAAGGGTCTGGGGCACAAGTCTGGTGAGGAGCAGCTGGGGGACCTGGGGCTGTTCAGCCTGGAGAGGAGGGGGCTCAGGGGGGACCTTACTGCTCTCTGCAGCTCCCTGACAGGAGGCTGTAGGCAGGTGGGGGTCGGTCTCTTCTCCCAGGTAACAAGAGACAGGACAAGAGGAAATGGCCTCAAGTTGCGCCAGAGTAGGTTGAGGTTAGATATTAGGAAAAATTTCTTCCCTGAAAGGGCTGCCAATCATTGGAACAGGCTGCCCAGGGAAGCAGTTGTGTCGCCATCCCTGGAAGTATGTAAAAGAAGTGGCACTTAAGGACATGGTTTAGTGGTGGACTTGGCAGTATTAGGTTTACAGTCGGACTTGATGATCTTAAAGGTTTTTTCCAACCTAAATGATTCTAATTTTATAAATGCAAGGGAATAATATAAAGTCTAAAGGTGTTCATCAGTATATATACATAGAAAATATTAACATGCAAAATCAGTAACTTTGTGTGGTTTCCTCAAAGAGATTTTTCGAAATTTTGTGTCTTCCTAATGAGTCTAGTTGATGCACCTTCGTACATGGAGCTGCATTTCCTCATGTTCAGAATGAAATTTTACTACTTTTTGCATGTGTCACTGAGGAAAGAGTCAATGCTGCCGAGTGTCACATGCCTGGATTCTGCACTGACTTGTATATGAACATTGCGGTTTGCTAGAGAGATGCTGAAGTAAAGATGATGGGAATCTCGAGTTCAGACTTTTATTATTCTTGCTGTCCTGAAGCTGTTTCACAAGGCTGTTCTCAGCCTGATTTGACCCAGGTTCCATAACAGACTTGTAATTCCCTTTCTCTGCAATACTGTGTGTTGGATCAAGGCTGTGATATTATTTGCAGTTCTACAGTTTGAAAATATCCATATTTGTTGAACTATTCTGTAAATTTAGAAATCATGCCAACTTTCATTTCTGTTTGAATTAGACTTCATTTATCAGATACTGCAAAAATACAAATTTTCCACTTTGCTTTTTGAACTTTATATATCCTATTTTGAGTAAGTTGAATTTTAAATTTAATTTAGTAGGTAATTGACGAATGCTGAACTTATTTTAATGTCCCATAATTGTACATATCTTTGTTACAGTCTGTCCTGTTCCCTTTTGAAAAGGAGTAGAGGGTAGTGCTTATCACACTAACTAAGGCTGTCTAATTGTTTTCCTCTGTCTCAGTTGTCTATAGTTGTGTCTTTACATGATATTATAAAATTTTTGGATTCTGAAGATTGTTTTTGTTCTCTCCCTGCTCAGCAAATTGGAGTCTTGGTGATGACTCTTGTACTACTGTACTGTTAGGAAGTGTATTTCTTGACTGGTGTCAACTGTATGTTTCACATACAAGTATCAACAAGAACGCCTATGAAACACCCATGAAGCTCTCGGGTTTTGGCACTGTTCTGCTGGGAGTTTCTGCCACTGTGTTTTTCCCTGTGTCAGAAT
Organism: Falco rusticolus; assembly: GCF_015220075.1. NCBI lineage: Eukaryota > Metazoa > Chordata > Aves > Falconiformes > Falconidae > Falco > Falco rusticolus. The sequence continues at coordinate 16,762,014 of NC_051191.1, forward strand.
TCTTTCAATATGTTTAGGGAAACAAACAAACAGCAGCAGCAGCCATAAACATGAAATGTGTATGCTAAAATATTCAGCAGTTCTTTATAGTTGAAAAATTGCTGTCTATTTATAAATGTGTATACATGTTTATGTACAGTATTTCAGAGTTTATTTCTTGGCCTCTATGATGTTTACAGTTGTTTCACAATGTTTTGACTCCTCCAAGAGGGATCTTGAAATTGCTTTTTTTTCCATAAGCAAATAAGCCACTGAAATCTCTCTTAAAAGTCAGAATGTTCCTGAAGGAATTCCAAACAGCACTGAAGAAAGTCATAAACTTGCCAGTTTAAATTTCACTACCTTTATAGACAAGTAACTTTTTAAAAGGTGGATGCCCACAATATAACATTTTCATATCTCGCCACAATTACAAAAATGAATTTTATTTTTCTTAACTGTCAGCTTTCTGGCTTTTGAATACAAAATTGCTCTGGTTGTTTCATTGGAGAAATCGGGTATATACTAGTGAAATATTCTAAAATTTTCTTCTCAGTTTTATTACAGTTTTAATTTTGATTGTCCTTTATTTATGATAATTCTCTTTAAAGAGAAAAGTCTTCCATATGTTATGTGAAAGGCTGAATGATGTAAAAACTGACTAATTTGAGGTGGGTTCTGCATCTTTGGCAGCTGATATGGATTGTATAATGATTTTGTCCAACAGCAGAATACAATGTGCTCTGCATAATAGCTATTCTGCATAACAATCTAGAAAGACCTCCTGGTGTCAGGTGACCATTTGCAGAAGTTGGCAATCTTTCTCCCAAAATTTTGGACTAAAGTACTGTGATAATGATCTGTCTGTTCATTTCATCTACAGCCAGCTGCAGCAAACCTGTGAAAGAATTCCTGAATTCCTCCACGTATGTTCAGTCTCCACATTGTGCTGTGCTTTGCTCTGCAAATACTCTATGGCTCTCCTATCTCACTATGTCTTCTGTGTGCCTCAGAAGTCCTTCCCCTCTGTTCCCTCTGTAAGATGCTTATTGCCTCTCTTTAGTCATCCCGTATCTCTTTTATCATTCTCCTGAAGTCTTGTTTCATGCTGCCTTCGTGCAAAAGATCAGTATTTTAAAACTCTTTGAATATGCAAAACTCTTAAGATACTGTTATGCCAGAAAGTATTTTTGGCAGCAATTAACTGGCATTTGATATAATGACAAGTACCAACCTAATAAACATTAGTGTCTTATCAGGGTATCAAGAGCATTGCATACCCTTGTATTCCACCTCCCATTTCCCTCTTCCATCTCGGTCAGCATTTTTACACACCTTGGACAGTTCTGACTATTGATGCCTGGGAACATAATTTTCGATTGCTGGACTGACACAGTAAACACAAAGTGAACTTGCATGAAGTTATAGTAATTTTATGACATAGGTCTCCTCTTGCTCAGAAGCAATTAATAAATGTCATTGATCTAGCTGTTCCTAATGCAAGAATCTTAAGAGATTTCTGTTCCTAAATAAGGGCTATGAAAGTGGCATTTTCTCAAATATAATTGTAGGAAAGTTACCTTTTCCAACAACCCTATTTGTTCCAACTTTTATTTATTTATTAAAAAACTGTGTTACCTAATTTGAAAAAGGACTCTCTTCAGGATAAAGCTTATACTAAGCTATTATTATAAAATTTGGATTTTAGCCTCTTTTAAAGCTCCTTCTTTTGGGGAAGAAAACACTGTACTAGGGATCAAAATACAGCTGGTACAGCTTGAATCCTGTGAGTTTTATTATTACTCTTGAATTTGTTCACTTAGATATTTTTCAGGGTCATATTATTTTAGCAGAGGTCACAGATACTAAAAATGCAACCTGGTATGTAACTGAAATGTTAGTACTATGTAGTGTACGAGTTCTGACATGAAGAGATCTCATAATAATATTTTTTTCCATTATTTTTCTGCCTCCTCGGATTTTTTATCATGTTTTCTGATTTTCTGTGGTTTGGGGATTTATTTGGTTCTGTGTTGTTTTTTGTTTTTTGGTTTTTTAAGTATGGCCATACAATGATTTACAGACATGAATAATGTTAATGATATTATTCACATGAGTTAGACCAGTTCTTTTCCTCAAGATCTCTGTTCTGTGAAGGGGTTCCTTTTCTATGTAATTACTCCCTGCAAGGTCAAGGGACACCATGAAGGATGGGCTTATATTGGATGGAGAGAAGGGGAAACACATTCTTGGATTAGTGTTATGGAAATGACTGAGAAATGTTCATATTATATGATTCTATGATTCCGTAGCAGTTATACCTATGGGAGTCCCATCCACTAGGGGATTTCTTCTATAAGGACCTGCCTGAAGGCAGTGGCTGGACTCCCCAGTTTAACAGATTTTGAAAACTCAGCTGCTCAAAACCCTAAGCAAGTCAATTTAGTTTTGAAGTTAGCCCTGCTCTGAGCATAAAATTGGACTAGATGACCCCAGAGGCCTTTTCCAGCCTAAACCTATTATTCAATGCTTTGTCTTTAAGAAATAATTTCACATGTTGTCTAACATTTATGTGACGGTAACACAGCCAACCATTAGAGGATTTCTAAAGTACTCAATGATTATGCAGCCTCTTGCAAGTCTTTCATGAAGTTTTAACTGTAGATCCACCTAGTTGGCTCATGTTGTGACTTCTGTTGTTTGAACGTGGGTCTCGCATGTCACCATTGTGTTCTTTACGCTACACATTTATCTTGCACAATCATATATATCCCATCTAATTAACTGTATTTTGGTATTTTTGTTACTTCCTAGAACTTCAAACAATGAGTCAGGCTGGTGAAGAAAGTTCCAGTTCCAGTGACACTGAATTGGGAATCGAGGAGCAACCTATCTGTGCTCTAGCTCCAACAGTTTACAGCCGGGATGAGGGGTCCACTGATGTAACAGCAAGTCCTGCATTTCAGTGTTTAGATGAGGTACCATGCACTCCAGCTTTCTCTGTCTGTAACAGTGCATATTGCATCCAAATCAATTAATCTGAAATGTGTATTTTGTTGTTAGTAGTTGCAAGTTGTTACTATAGGCAATCTGTAGCTTCCCTGATTCTTCTCTGAATTTTTTTCTAAGTGGTAAGAACATCTTGTGAAGCAGAAACTTAGATGGGGCATATTCTTGCTGGAGATAGTGTGCTTAATAGATAACTATATCATTTTTTTCAGTGATCATGGCTTCAAAGGGAATGAGAATGGAGAGATACTGTTTTGGTAGTATTCTAGCTGTAGGGGTAATTGAATTGCATCATGATTTTTAGAAGGGCTCAATAGCTGCAGGAAAAATCCAAGGTAAGTAGCTCCTGAGGCACTAATAACTGATCATGACAGAAGAAAACTTTTGGAACTCAGGTGGTTTTTTTGCAGAATTTTATGTGTTAAGGGAACTTTTAGAATACTAGAAATACTTTAGATTTTAAGATATCAAATACATATCAAACGGAATCCTTAAAAATGTAATTCCAGAAGAGACATTAAGACATCATTTAATCCAGAATTTATACTGAAGTAGATTCTCTGCCGATATTTGTCTAATTTGTTCCTTAAAACTTTAATTGATGGAGGTAGTTCTTTGGACATCCTTTTCCAGCATTTCATCATTGCTAGAGTTATAAAAAAAGTTTTTCCTAAATCCCAGTTTAAATTTCTTTTGGAGTGAATAATGCAGTTTTCCTCTTGTCTTTCCCATAGGGACAGTGGAGAGCAATCGATTTCTGCCCTCTTTATAATAAAAATGTACATCTCTCTTACATCATAAGCAGGCTCTGCTCGTACGTCACGTTTTCCTTCAAGTTCTTCCTTTCAGTTGCTTTACTTTGGGTTCTTTCCAGCTTGGATCTGTCAAATGGGTTTGCTAGCCCAGGTCTCTCTCTCAGCCTTGGACCTAAGGTCAGTAGAAAAGAAGTGGCAAGAATTTGTAATGAAGAGGACACATAGGACTGCCCCTTTCCTATCCTGCTGCTAAACACAGCATGAAGCTGCACAGCTAATCTCTCTCTAATTCCTTGTGCATTCAAGTGAAGTATACAGGGGAGAGAGAGATTTTCACTTTCAGTCTGGTGCCAGTATATGCTGAAGCCACAGCTTCCAGTATTGTTGTAGCACAAAACCCCTTTCTTCTTAGTCCAAGGCAGCTGCAAAACTCCAGGACAGCTCAAGTCTCAGAGGGAGTTGACCTCTCACCTTACAGAAATCCTCCAATCTACTAAAAGTATGGAAACTGCACTTCAGGGAGTACTTTATTTTCCAGCTACTCCCATTCTTTTTCAATAGATTTTCAGTGGTGGAAGAATTTTTGATATGCCAACAAGAAGCATATGCCTAGTACAAGATATCTTTACCCCCTACCCTTCTCCAGATAAAATAAAACCAGATGGTATAACATTCTAAATTATGTTCTAGATTTCTGCTTTGTTTTCCTTATTTTTAATCATGGTGAAAACTTATTTTTCTAGACTTATTCTATAAATTCATCAGATCATTTGACTGATTTTTTTTTTTTTCTCAGAAAAATCTTTCCAATGAAGTTATTCTGTATGTCAAATTTAAGGCTAACTTGTTTAACTGATAACATTGCAAAACATTAATGGGAAGTACAGGGTAACCTTAGTATTAGAAGTTATTCCCAACTCTTGGAAAAAAATGTGCAGTGGAAAACTGAAGTAAGCAATTTGCATAAGATTTCATAAATGAAGTCTTTTTGGTCACTTTCTCAATTTTTAAAAGGGACCTATGACTCATTTATTCTTACAGAATTTTTAACATTTCATACTTGTACTTTATGGGTCAATTTGGCTTTTCATCGCTTATTCGCATTTCTTCTCTTCCACTGATGTGTTTGTTTTCCCTTGTTGAACTTTATATGTTATTCAGAGATAAATATATGACTTCGGTCACCATAGAGGTTGTTGCATTGACACTGGCTTCAACTTCTTGGAATAGCTTTCAGAATTTTTCCACAGAAGCAGGGTTGTATGATACTATCAGTCGTTCAATAGCTAGTCATTTATGCCTGCATAGCAGCAAATACCTATCAGAAGGGACACCTTTTGATATTATAGGATTTATTTGAGAACAGATATATCCCTTCTAGCAGTAAACCTTCCAGTCAACCCAGTCTTGTTTTTCTCATATGAACAGCAGTCAAACATATAAATAGCAAGAAGTCAAACATCTGCTCTCTCTCCTTAATTTTTAATAACACACAGTAACATTGCTTAGCCTTGTGGGTTAGGTTAAAATATTACAAACTGGATAGAGATTTGAACAAAGGCCATTCAGTCCATCCTGACATGCTTCTTTTCACCAAATGTTTTTGTTTATTAATCAGTTGACATCAGCCTGACTCAGTACTTCCACTGATACTGGTTAGAGAACTGTCATACATTCAAAAAACGAACTTTCCACTTCTTTAGCTTTTGTTGCTGTGTCCTTGAAATAAAGGCCTCTGCTCTAACACTTCTAATGGAATTTTTTGACTTGTGAATCTTCCCTTATATCCTGTTTTCTTGTAGTATACGAGGTTAGAAATAAATCTGCATCGTGTTAATAACTTTCATGGAAAAAATGCTATATTAAGATGCAATAAATTATACTTTTTTCATTTTGAATTTAGTGCATTGTAGACCATATATATGTAATCTAATTCTTAAAAGCAAAAATTTATTGAATTTTGTTACATACATTGTCTAAATTTCAAGAGCTGTTGATTTTATAAAATGAGTATTTACTGGTAGCTAGCTTCAGCAAAATGGTTTGCATTTATACTCATCCTTTGCATGCAAATTTATGGGTTTTTTTTCAATAGATAATAATACAATACATTTTACCTCTCCCTTTACCCTTATGTCATTCTTAATACAACACTATTACTGCTAAAGCAGCTCAGGACATACTGAAATTGCCATTTGAACAGAAAAAGCAACAGAACACGACATGAAACTGGATTAAATGCTCAAAATGACAAGATTAGGCAGAGTGAAAATAATAAAGACTCATTAAAAAATTGCCTCCTACCCATGCTCATAATTTCTGTCCCTGTCATTTTTGCCCTTCCTTGCATTGTTATAGTTGCGTTTTTTCCCTTAGGACACTCAGGTCATTCTTTCCTTTCCTCCACCTGATCCAAGCTTTCTTGTTTTAGTGGGAACGTCAATAAATAAAACATCGCTTGTCATAATGATGCTGTTGATATTTAGTTTGTAATCTATTGCAGTCTTCAACTCCTTTTCTGTTGCTTAATTTTTGTTTTGTTACCCAAATCACAGTTACTCCCAGACACAAAAAGACCTACTCTATACATCTTTCCAGCTGGATAGTGAATAGACAGCTGTGCTCCAGGAACAGTTTTTCATCCACTTTGTCTTTGCAAGATTTCAAAGATTTAACAAAGTTGATGAATTGCTTACAAAACCTACTGGTTCATCTTTTTTGATTAAAGAGACTATAAAAAAACTAGTATTCTTCAGGTTCTTTTATTTAGAAGGAGAAATCAGTCATGGAGCCTAGTATCTTTTAATTCTAATAATTCCATTTATTTATAAATTGGGTACAAGCTCTTCTTTTTCTGGGGAAAGAAAAAGGATAAATCACATGGTGGGATGGTAGTTTCTCCCAGTTTGTATTTATCTTTTTCAGTTAGTATTGTATTAGCAGTTCTTGTTAGACTTTACTCAAGAGTAATGTCTCTGAGCTTTTCTATGCTGTGCTCTTTCTTTCTCTTCCTTTTGTTGGTATGTTCTTGGGTTAGAAAGATAGTTGTTAGTTCATTCAAGTGTATACCTTAATTTTTAAAACAATACCAGATGAAGGATTCTGCAACATTAGTCTTGCATGTCTTTGTAGTGCATGCTATGAGGGAGCTATCCATTCCATAAAATAGTGTGTTTGTGAAAGAACAGTGCTTTACTATTTATTAGATACAGTGAGCGGGTACCCTGTTTGGAAAATATCACAATAATGCCTTTCTGCTAATGAACATCATCTGTTTATTTGCTACATCTAAACCTGCAGAAGAATAAACTCCTTTGGGTGTTTTCTCTGATTTGTCTAAAGCAGACCGTTGCAATCTGTATCTTATAAAGATAAAATGAACTGTCCCCCCCCACCTGATGCCACCAGCAAATCTTTCATTTGCGCAGCATTTTTTTAATGGAAATTGTCACTATCATGCTAATATTTCTTTTTGCTGGTGTCAAAGAGTCCTATTGTCACTATCTGTCAGGAAGCAGAAAAGAACCTTTCATGAATATTTGTCATGACTATTTTGAAATTTGGAGTCTTTCTGAGATTAATGAACTTCTTACCCCTGACTGCCAAAAGCGGTTGAACTGCTAATGAAGATGTTAACCAAAACTCTGGTTCTACCGGAAACACAGAAAAATCTCCATGTTTACCAAAAAATGAACAGTATTGTGACAAAGACTTCTCAGGCAAAATTTGCTCCTGCTGATCTGATGCTGATTCATGTGGATCTGCTAGCTGGAAAAGCTTTAATGTCATGGAACGATGCATATATTCAGTGTTTGAATGTGGTTTAAAGGGGGAAAGGTACTTTTCATTTTTCTCTTTTTTTCTCATCTGTGCTGCAGGAAAGAAGACAAAATCACATAAAGATTTGCTACAACTTTCAAATATAAATACTAAGCATTTAATCTGTTTCTTCAGTGGTATTCCAACATCTAACAATGCCACTCTAGAAAATATAGTCTTTTCCAATTTCTTTTGCTAACAAGCTGTTTTTTAATTTTCTCCTAACTTAGGCTAAATGGTAAGTATAAACAACTTCCCTTTAAAGAAAAAAAAAATTAAAAAAAAATCAATACATCTTTAAATGAAAAATGTACTAGAAAAGCTAGCTTGGTAGACTAAGATAAAAACTTTTTATATGAGAACCAATTTAATTTCTGTTCACCTACACGTACTGTAGTCTGCTTTCTAGTCTTATAAAGTATGATCATCAGTATATTTTTGCATCGTAACCATAGCAGTGGGTAATTTGTTTCAGTACTCTCCAAACATGTATGAGCTCTGTCCAAGATGTAAAAATCTTAACACAGCTGTTAAATGCAAACTTTTCAAACTTAAGCTGATCCTGGCACACTGCACTTTATACGCTTCAAAGGCTCCTGGCACAACAAAAAAGGTGTATGAGTATGTTGGCACAGACAGCAAAGACAGATCTTGCCTCCACCTCAGAGGAATCTGACTACTAATTAAATAAACCTTTTTTAACTTAGTTAATATGGTCACTGTTGGAGTTAGCTAGGGATGATAATGTGTCTGTAAGCTGAAGTCTGGGGTTTTTTACAACAGCTTTCAGCAAGCAAGCAATGGTTTGCATAGTGAATGTTAAAGCACTTGGTGGTAGTGATAGGAAAGTTGATTGTTCGAATTGATGGTAACTCCTATAAAAAGCTATAGAGGAGTGGGGTGAATTTACAGATGCTTTGAAACAGCAGGAGTGGGAGCAGAGCCAGCGTAATATGCTCTTTCTATTGAGAGATTCTTTTTACTACTAGCAGGTGACATTGTGAGGGAACAAGGCCAGGAAGCTGTTAGATGTGTTTAGATTATCACAAAGCAGGTGGTATTTCTGTTCATTCCTGAAAAGCATGTTTGAAAGCATTTATGATGTGTCGTTTCTTCTATGCTGTTATAAAGCCAAGTGCAAATTTCATGCCACACAGGAGAATCACAGCTCCCTAAATAACTTTTAACTGCAGCATCTTCTTGTGTTTTGGCCTTTTCCCAACAATTTCTGCAACTTGTGAGGCTTAACAAGACAAGCATATTGCTGTCATGTTCCAAATCTATCTCCCTCTTCCCATTTTCTCACCCAAAGTATGCATTTGAGACCTGATATTCCAAAACAGGGTGATCATGTACTAAAATTGTAAGTCTACCTGGCCTTGGCTTACAATGTTTACATCAACACAACCGTGTGATGAGCAAGTTGGAGCACTGTTAACCAAACACACATTCGGTAAAAATGCCCAGTGGTGGAGAATCATTTGTTAGATGGATTAGATTACTTTAAATGTTAAAAAGTTAATTTCTGGTTTACTTTTTCAAAAACACCTTTTTTCCAAATGCTCCTTAATGAACAGAGGCTTAAAGATTTGCCTGAGACTCTTTATCTTTGGGTTTAGTATATAGAGATTGAGCTGCAGAGGTAAGCAGGGGGGATTTTGTACTCTCTCCGAAGAAAGAAATGGGAATTTCTGTTTCTTGAAGTGGATCCTGCTTCTCCATAAAAATCATTGTCTCCATGTAATTGCTAAAAAATAAGTATCTAAAACTTGTTATTTTCTATTGTGTAATTCTAAATGTTGGCATAATATTTCAGTAGAAGTGCAATATTAATTAGACTTACAGTTTGTCTTGATTGTATGAACATAATTAGGTAATTGGGGATACTTTTTTCACTTACTATTTTCCACGTGGAATACCCTTGTGATTCATACCCTGTTCTTGTGGCTTGTGTGAGGGTTTGATTTGACACATCATCTTAAAACATTGTTTTCTGTTTCTGGTTACCATTGAGGATGATAGCCAAATGAACTTCTGGCAGAAGTACTGTAACTCCATAAAAGTTTCATTAAAGCTGTGAATGAAAGGGTTCAGTTTAGTAGGTAGAATGTTTGCATTTAGCAGGGCCTGTGGATGGTATTGCTCAGCCATTTTTCTTTGAAACTTTTGCCAGTGTCTTTCAGGCCCATATATACCATATTCTTTTTCTCTTATCTTCTGAAAAAAAAAGAGCAAGAACACACGTATAAAAATACATTCCAAATCTCTTCCTTCATAGGCCAGTATTTAGTTCTTATCTCTTTTTCTCTATGAAAACTAACTTGCATCCTTTGTTTTGATTTTTCTGTGACTCGTAAGTCATAGAAGCTAAGTAAATGTGTCACTTTCTTCTTTTGTTTGATTTTGGTTTGAGTTACAAACACAGTGTTCTAGGTATGGATTGAGAACCATCTTAATTTCCTTTGAAAATAATCATATAAATGCAAGTTTATTTTCCACCGAATTGTCAAACTACCTGTTTGCAGCTCATACTCGGTTTGACTGTAGAGTTTCTTCAAAAACACCATTAAGGAAACAAATATTTGCATAAAAAAGGGAAGAAAAAATGTAAAAATCTCTGCTTTCAAACCTTCTTTTCATTGCTTCTCTGTTGTTTCCCCTCCCACCTTGTGTTTTTTGTTTAAGCAATGCATAGAAAGCCAAGACATTAGTCTGCTTGGCTGATCACATTGAACAGATGGGTTTGTGCCTTTACTTTTTGGAAATAACCCATAGGAATTTTGCTAGCAAAACAAAAAAAGTTAGTAATCTTCTTCAATAAAATTCACAATTTAAATATTAGAAAGACTGAAACCACAACTGTTTTCATATGATAACCAGTGTTACATAGTTGTTCTCCATAAATTGAAAGACATGGTTTGAATTACTAAGCCTTAAGTGAAGACCAAGTGCTTTTGCTTGTATAATAAATGGTATGCTTTAATTTGGGATATTATTTCTGTTTACATGCCTTGATGAAACTTGCACGTGATATGAAAGGTTGTGTGTAATACAAAAAACAGATTAGTATGCTTCTCCTCTTGCATGTTAAAGGTACAGGTTCTGTAAACTCTTGATCAGACAATTACTTTTTCTTTTCCAAAATATGAATAGTTTCAAAAAGATGTCTGAGATTTCAGCCTTGTTATTTTTTGGCAGCTGAAGTGTCATAAACTGGATCTCTTAAGTACTGTCATTACTAGCAATTACTATCCTGGCATGTCACATTGTCATCTTTGTTGGTCATCTAAAGTTATCTGTGTTTTCTTATTGGTTCAGTTTTTACAGAAAAACGATAAAATAATTTAGGAGATTTTTTTTTATAGTCCCCATAAGCATGCATGACAGTAGTACAGTTTTAAGTGTGACTTAATTTTATTACACCAAAGAAAAATAAAAATAATGCTTGCAAGAAGTAGATGGAGTTACACTTTGTAAAACTAGTACACACTGACAAAGATTCAGCTACAACAGTTCCAGGCAGGTAATACTCAGATTTGTGTAACAGCATTACTCTTCCTTTTTCTTCTTTTTTTTTTTTTTTCCTTTTTATCCCACCTACCCACCCACCCCCCTTTTAAAAGTCATCAGACAAGGCTTTTTTAGGTGATGTTAGTCACATTTGCTTATTCTGTAAAATTTCTGTTTTATGAAGTTTCCTTTAAACAGGATAAAAAAAGGACAGTTTCTCTTCTAACAACTTAGCAGGAAAAAGACATTTTCAAGTAGAAGCTTATAGATACTCCTAAGTCATACTTAGCTAGTTACCATATAATGAATAGGAGCAAATTGTGCATTTAATGCAAAATGATTAAATATAATCATATGCAATTAGATATTTGCTCTTCTAACCAATACTTCATAAGTTGCTTTTTTCGTTTAGAAAATCATTTTTTATCCCAAAATAAATATTCTATAGATTCAAAACATGTTTTCAAGCAAAGATTATACGTCTTGCAATAAAAATTTTCTATTGCTCTTTAAAATTGAAATATAATAAACCAAATAACACCTCACACCGAAATGTCCTTCAGAGTATTTACTTCCTTAAAAAAATATATATATTAATATTTTACAATTTAGCAATTGCCAGTGTTGCTCATTTTCATGACTTGTAATCATAATAGTTCTTGTTACAATCTTAAAAAAACAGTAAATGTCATATTTTTAAAGTTTTAGGTCAACTGTATGCTTTTTTTTTTTTTTTGGTATGTCTCATTTAATCAAAAAAGCTATGCCAGCAAAGGCCACACTTTAACTGGTAAAGAAATGCGGTCTTGTATAGTTTATCTGCATCTACAGATTGGTGAGAGCAATATGGCAAAATAGCCTCTTGCTAAGGTAAATTGCACCTGTGCTCAGGATGTTTAGGCAGTGGTTATAAAGGCATGTCCTTCTTAGGGCAGGCAATACATACGTGTGGTCAAATTTGTGCTCACTATCTACAATGTGAGCTTTAATAATATTATCTCTAATTTGCGCTTCCTGGAATATTTGAAAATTTGTTTCATTTTTTATATTTTAGAATAAAAAAATATTTCACATATTCTCTTTTATATTTATAATTGCCAGTGTGGTGTTCATGTTTTCTGGCTACAAATAGGATACACAGAAAATGGGGAGAACACAATCTTTTAATATCTTACAAAATATTTATAACCCTTCTTAATTGTACCTAATTGTCTAGTCTAATTGTACTTAGAGTGAGAAGTACTTAAATGAGAGCTTAAGTCTTTACAAGAGCGATCTTGTGACGTTTGGCTTATCTAAAAGATTCAGGAGAAAATAGTGCTGGAAAGTCTTATTGTATGTATTTAGAGGCATTAATGCAAAGACATGGGTTCTTTTTGATGTGTCTTCTTCTTACCTGTCACCTGCTTATATAAATGTGCAATAAGCTACATAATGGCTCCTTTCTCCCACAGACAAATAGGACCTTGAACTTGATCGGAGGAACCATAGTATGCAAGAATGTTGTCTTTCAGTATGTGTTCTCTATGTTAGTTCCGCTGCTTGTATTCAGTTCTTCCACCAACTTTTTTTGAACAATCTTTGATAAAGAGGATAAGATTTTCTAGGTTTTCTTCAAGGCTTTTTTGGTGTCTTTGGGCAAACCATGTGTCCTTCTGTTTTCTAGTCCTTTAAATATAATAATTTGTAGTACTTTTCCTAACTTATATTGATATTGCTATGGTATACCTTTTAAATTGTGAAGGATAGATGATAGAAAAAGTCAGAGAGACTGATTTTCATTCTGAGTGTTGACAAATGTATATGTTATCAATTATACCTCTGAGTTATTTGCAGGTTAAAATGTAGGTGTTCATTCAGACACAGTTTATGGAAGACCATTTAAAAGTTTTAAATCATAAAATGTGTTATATCACAGTCAGTAAAAGCACCAGAAGCAATATTTAGAATATTTACATAACGATACCAAGACTTAACCTGTGCTAAGTTTTAGCAATAACTATTCAGAAACATTCATGCTGTTTTTAATTCGTTATATGAGTCAAATCAGCTCTAAACATTTCTGTGGAAGTATGTTGTTTTGTCTAGAACTATTTTATGCCAAACATAACTGAATACTTGAATTCAGAATATAATACGGAGTAAGCATGATTTTGAGTGCAATCCAATGCAAACTATTTAAAGAGAAAGCTATATAATTACCCCACAAAACTTTTGGGTCTGATCATGATTTTTACTGATTTGAAGGCTTGCCTATATCCACTGGGCATATCATCAGAAATACCGTGCCATGTACCCCAGAAAATGCCATTGCGAACACCTTTGTATTTCTTGTGGTAGTACTTGCCGTTGAGGTTGGCAGACAAGCATGCATCGAACCACCAGCCAGAGCTGTAATATGCTCCACAGTTTCCTGAAGGATACCTGTCATTGTCCTTGTCCGGAGTCGTAAAGAACTTTTGATCGTGGTTATAATGCCTGCTGTAGTGAAGGGCATCTCCTGCTGTGCCGCTGTAGCCGTGAACACTTAGACGGTACTTTAGATATTCGTTGGCCACGTAGAAGTGTTCGTATTTTGCATATTCTCTGATACCATTGAAATCTTCAAGTTCAATTCTCAGTTGCATTTCTTGGCTCTTTGTCAGGAGGTGAATTTTGTCATTCCCCAGCCAAAATTCCCTGCTGAGGTTTCCAAAGCCATTTTTGTAGTCGTTCCAGGTTCTGTTAAAGTTAGTGCTGCCGTCCTGACGCCGTTGCAGCACTGTCCAGCCACCTCCATGCGTTTGCATGTCACAGTAAACTTCAAAGCTATCATTTCTGGGGTCAGGGCTAATCCTGTAGATTCCATTACTCCTTCTGCCTGCTGTGTAATGATCAGCACAGTCTCTCTGCATTATTTGCATAACTGGTGGAAGAACAGATAGTGTTAGAATAAACATGATTTAATTTTAAAAATAAACATTTCTTTAATCCATGCTGAAGTGGCATACAGAACTAGAATCGGAGTGACTTCTACATAAGAAATGGTATTAAAGCAGTTTCAGTTCTAGGGAGAAACAGGATTTTTCCATCAGGTTTACTCTATTATAGGTGCTACTTGGGATCTCTGCACTGGCTAGCTGTCAAAAAATCTCAGCTAAATTGTTTTTTGTAGCAAAACTGCCTAATACAGGGGCATTTTGATTTTCTCTTTCCCTTTTCTCCCTTTCTCTACTCTTTGTTCTTTCATTACCTCCTGTAAATTCAGCCTCATTTCTTCAGTCCATATTTCTAATGCTTTGTGGTTACACACTTGCTGCTCTCTGTATTTAAATGTATACCATCACACCCTGTCTGCAATTTAAATCTTAATCTGGCAGTATGTCAGAGAAAAAGCTTTGTCCATATGGGAATGACTTAAACCTGGCTATAGTTCAGTTAACATCATTTGATACCTAACATAACATCATTAGGAATGTTTCATGTGTTAATGTTGACTGTATTTTAGGGAGCAGGAAAAAATGTAATAAAACAGTCTCATCTATTGTAGTAATACTGTTATTCCTAGAAAGACACAGCTAGAAAAGTGACAGTGCTTTCGTGTGTATGTGGCTTTGCTGGCTTTACAGTAAGGAAAAGTTTTAGCATCTACTGTTAACACAGCTTTTTCTCACCAATGAGTGATGTGTTTTATTCAGAAGAAAAATACCCCCAGGTTTTTCCTGCAGATTGAAAATCCATTTTTGATCCACAGTGTCATCCAGTGTGCAAAGGTCATTGTGCTCAAAAAGGCATGGTATTCTAATTCCATGTTCTTAAGTGATACAGAGAGCTCCTACAAGTTCTCAGTTAAGAGTCAAAACCTTAATGTTCATTCCTATTGCAGATTTGAATTTATGGGCATGTTCATTTGCAGGCTTGAGTTGCATATTTTTCCTAGCAAATTTAAACAATTAAACTGCTTCTTGAAAGAGAGGAGGGTTCTCAGGCTTCACTGGGGAATAAGACTCAGGATTCCTTGTTTGCCAGTACTGAAAATTAGACATCTATGAAAGCACGAAGTATCAGAATCAAAGGCTTAAAAGCTAAATCTAAATACAGAGTACATTCTTATTTATTTCACTGAACTTTGTGTAAGTTCTTTGGTGGACTAAGTTTCAGAGTAGATACTGACAGAGTACATACATTTCAGATACAAAGCTTTTATAATCAAATTCAACTCCTATTTAGGTAAAGTTTTGCTATTAGTTTCAGTGGATGCAGGAATAGCTGCTGTGTAGGAAAAAGTTGTAGCTGTTATGCTTGCTAGTCTTCATATTGCTGCTACAAACACTTAGCATCAGTTACTGTAAAATATAAGGAAAATCTACATGATCATATGCTATGAACAGTACCCAACATTTCAGTGTGAAAAATATCTAAAACTAATTTAGTCTGTTATGAAGTTCTTACTGTACCTGAATTTGATTCATTTCACATTAGCAATATACCAAATATCACTCTCTTGTGTGTGAATGTTTATCTGAATTAAATTGATTTATACTGATTTATATCTGATTTAAGCTGATTGTTGATTTAGTAAAAGCATTATCTTTATTATTACTCATTTGCTCTTTTCACACTTGCAAGAATTTCAGCTGTACATGCACTGTACCATCTGCATATGTCCTTCAATTTTCAGTATAAGTAGACAGAAAAACAGTTTTATTTTAAACTTGAATGCTAACCCACAGAGGCTTAAAAACTGTAATGTGGCCTGACCTTTCTTTGCTTTATCTCTAGAAAGCCTGTCTTCACATGTATCATATCTAAGCGGTAGAATACACTGACAATCTAGTGAATATTTCTTGTTTTCAGAGATTCTTACATGTAATATAAAACTATGAAATTAAAAAAACACCTCAATCTTCTCTTAATAACTTTAGGCAGAAATTACTACTTTTACTTCTTAATTAGGAGAACTGTAAAAGAAGAAAGTGTTTTCAGTGATAACACCTGTTCTCTGTTTTATATTGCTTATAAATTAGCTTCATGCTAAGGGTATAGTATTAAAATGATTGTACATATATTACGCACTTGAAAAATACTGTTAATAAGCTTTTGTAGCTGAACCTTTCAGTTAATTGCTGTGATGATAGAAAAATTATTTTTATTACCCATCTGTTAAAAACTAAACCTTTTACTAGATTCCCTTGATGTTTAATAAGAGCCTTCAGACCTCTTCAGAATAGTTGCAGTTTCACATTGAAAAAAACCCAAGCCATTTTCCAAGGCACACCTAGAGAAAATTAACCCTTCTCATTCAAAGAGAAAATATGTGTAGTTCATTGATGTTCAGTATCCTTAATAAAGGGTAGTGCTGTGTAAAATCGATAATTTTTCACGTTTACGAATTGAATTGCAAAACCAAAGTCCTTTGAAAATTCCTGTTTTAAATCCCATAATAAAGTCCAATTCTAGGAGGCACTGAACACCTGCAGCTCTCAGTAACCCTCTAGTGGCAGCTGAAATGTTTTACAGGAGTATAAATAAACACTGAAGGAACAAGTATTTAACTTGTAAAGTTAGTAACACAGCTATTTGGTTAAAACATATTTTAAATTGTTTAGCTAATGTTTGTAAAATGCACAGACACTTTATACAGTCAATAAGAATGAACAGGTTACATACCAGGTCTCGGTTGCATTGCTGGACATTTGGAAGAACATTTGTAATCAAGGCTGTTCACAACAAAAGTCAGATTAGCAACTTTGCTGTCAACATAATGTTCCACATTGTTCATATTTATGTGGCTCATCTTCTCTAAACGACCCTGAAGTGTCTGAATCTGGCTCTTTGCATTTTTCAAGCTGGTTGCCATTCTGTTAACTTTGCTTTGCAGTTCCTTTACTCTGTTATCTTGGATTTTGTTGTTTTCTGCTGGAGTTTCTGCATCAGGTAGCAGGAATTCATTTCTATTATTTCTTTCCTGGTTGTCATCTGCCTGCAGCTTGCAATCTTGGCAGCATTTCTTCAGCTTGTTTACTGCTTCTTTAAGGGTCTGTACTTCTTTGAGAGTCTTCTCTAGCAGTCTGAATTCTTTGGGTAACTGGATGGTCATCGGAGGCAGATTTATCTGATGTGGACAATCCTCTCCTTCATCACATTTCCGATTAGTTTTGAGCTTTATAGGACAAGTCTCAGTAACTTTTTCTTTAGCATCCTCTTCATCTTCTAAAACAACTGCAAAGACATTTGTTAAAGCAAGGAGAGCTGTCAAGATTAAGTAAACGAGCAGCTTCATCTTCACAGAGAAACTAGCAGTATGAGGAAGTATGCAAAAGTGGAACAACTTTATAAGGGCAGCTTGAAGCCTGTGAGTTATCAGACTGCCTACACTGTTCTCAGAAATGGGTGGGAGTGCTTGCATCACGAGTGATTAATAGCAGAGCAAAGTAGGTAGTGCTTGCAAGAGTAGCACGTTTCAGTGAGTGTTCCTGACTCAGAACTAATGTATGCAAGCAAAATGATGAAATGCATGTGTGCTGATTACTTAAACAGTTTAATTTCATTCCTTGTACATGTATTTTCTTTTTTTGGGGAAGAAAAAAATCACTTAGCTCTGTGTTATATCAGTTGTCTTAATATTTGAGTGTTCTAAAAATGCTTTTCAAAACTAGATTGTAGTTTTATCATAGCAGGTAGAAAAGGTGAAAAACTGCCCCTTTCCCAGTTTGAAGTTTATCACAGCAATAGCTTCACTGATGCTCAGTTCCCTTCTTCCTAAAACTTTTTTTAACTGAATACATGTATTAATGAAAATTATTTAAATCCCAAAGCATGTTGAAACACACATACAGTTTTGGTTCTAAACATTTTTCAGGGGTCACAGACGAAGGAGGATGAGCACTTTCATCTTCCCATTTTGCTTAGCACTGCTTAGAATAGTTATCTGGGATATTCATGATTTGTATGACACATCACAGTTCAAGTTCACTGTTATCTGATTCTGAGTACCTCTTATAAAACCTTTCTAAGTGAAGGGAATGGAATTTAAGTTACCCTTTCCCCTCCCTGCTCTTTGATGCACGGATCCAAGCTGTTGGAGTGATTATTCAGAAAACCCAAAGCATATCCTGGTGTTCTGAATAATGTCCTGAATTCTAAAGTAAGGCAGAGAGCTAGGGAAGGAGCTCCCATGGGCCCATCAGTTCGTGGTATTCTTTTCTGTATTCCTGATTTTCAGTTTCTGCTTTTCTTTTTATTGTGCCTTGTATCAGCTTGAAGAGTTAATCATGTACTTTGCATGACTAATCACACCAAGTGGAATACTTCTATTGTAGGTGATGTTTGCCGTGTACTTCTTCATTTTTACTCTCCAGCCACCTTTGCCATTCTCACATGGTGCCTATGCACTTTTAATGTTCAATGTCATTTTCCTTGTGCCCCAAAGCAAGGCTATATGAACGTGTCTGTGCATTCATAGCTGTCAAGAGCAAAATAACTTGCATGAGTAAAGGGTTTTCACACCAGTTCTTGTTTAATTAGTCCCATCTGAACCATTTATTTCCCTAAACACTAACTGAAATTACTCGTAATACAGATTAAACATTAAACAGACATTAGTCACACACATACACTGTAAGTTCATGATCTCTGGAATATTACTAGCTTTTTCAGAGACCACAGGTTTATATTGATAGCACAGGAGGGAAGCCTGGCAAAAAAACCTACTTGTCTAACCTGCTACAACAGTTCCTTTGGATTCCTGTATAGCACAATGCTCTGGGCACTTTCTTGGGAAATGGGTTTTGAATCTACCTTTCCTATATTCTAAGTGAACATCCCAGAACCTGGCATGGTGCTTTTAGTTATGTGGCAAAACTGTGTATCTCTCCCTTTCAGATCATGCTAGTTCTCCAGCAATGAGGTGAAGGACACTCCCAGCTTGCGTGTAAGATACTGACACCACTTTGGTTTTATTAAAAATGCATCAAAACTGAAGTGTTTGTAACAGATTAAATGTATGATTTTAATTTGTGAGTAAAATTTTAAAATTTTTCATTTGATTAATAGGATCCTAGATTTTTTTTTCTATCAGTCTAAAATCAAGTATTTCCAGAGCATTTTTCTACTGCATGGCTCCTACTGTCAAACTGAGTAAAGCTATACCAGCCTTTTTTGAAGGGCTTTAGAAATATAATTGAATTCCTAAATGCTTGTTATTTGGGAAGCCCCATTCCCCCCACAGTGGTGTTTGTTCAGTTTGCAGTGAACTCTGCTATCTGCTGTAGGACTTGGACTGGAAATACTATTCTGTATCTGTAAAATCCTTAATAATTGTCCTTGCTTCACATCTTATGAATTGCCTGGAAATGTTTAAATGCATATCAAATGTGTTGTAATTTATATATTGTAATTTATGACTGTTGTGCTGCATTGAAAGCCTAAAATATCATTAGAACTTAATAACTTTAAGAAGGGCAGAAATTTCTAGTGATGCTGAATGTCAAAGAAAAGAAAGTTCGGATAGTAATGTGAGATGTCTGAGCTTTTCAAACATCTTTTTCCTGAGACACTAATTCCTTGATCCATTATATACCTTCATTTACTGATAGTTACTTCCTCCCTTGGATGAGATTTCTATAATCCTGAGGTGCTCTGTTATCCTCCTGATTTTGTTATTAGTCTGATGTTCTGCTGCTAGGCTATCAGCAATCTGTTTGGAGCCTGGAAGTTCCACTTCTCCATCAGGTATCTGTATGCTTCTACCTGGGGAAGCTTTGTAATTGAGGACTGGTCATCTTGTTCTGTCACGGAATGTCCATTCCCAACAATTTGTCATCTTTCTTCTTCCGTCAGGAACTCAAAGTAGTATGCTACAGCCTTTTTTTGTGTGTTTTGTGCCTCTTATTTTCCTTGGGATAAATGAAGCAAACTCTCAAAAATGAGTTTTTCACAAGTCTTTGCCCTTTGAAAGGGCACTGAGCAATCTTAAACTGTAAGATGCTGATTCAGCATAACTAATGGCAGAAATATTGGATCAGATCAAAACAGAGAACTGCAGTTTGTAAACAAAGTTTCTTTCCAGATGGGGCTTTTCTCGATCCCTAGAGTATTCTGTATTATACTTCAAGCTTTAAAGTAGATAAGCAATCACGACATGCAAAAGCCAATCTTTTTCAACTGTGAAAAAGATCTAACTGAATAACAGCTGATAGTCACAAGTGAGAATTTTCTACCAAGGTCTTTTGTTTGGTTAAAGGGCATTTTCTTGTAGCTTTTCATCTCGTTTAGTCTTCATCTTCATTTTAGGAATCTATTTTTCCTTCTATGGATTGAAGAGATATCTTTAATCTCACAGACATACCTTCCTAAAGATAAAGGAAAAAACTGAGAGCTCGTGATATTCTGAAATTCTACTGAAGACTTTAATTCTGTTTCCCCAACTACCCAGTGGTTGCAAGGTTAAAGTAGTAATATATTTTGGTTTAGCAGACTTGTCTGAGGACTGTTTACACAAAGTTTATCAAAAGCAGCATGAGCCATTTCCCATGATTTTTTAGAGCAAGGGTTTTTTTCCTGGCAGATAATGGCATGTAGGTCAAATAGAAAACAACGAAGTTAAAAGTCTGTAGGCAGATATTAATTTACCTAGTGACTATGGCAATTTAAAACATGACAGCTTGCCATCTGTTTGATTTCTGCTTTGTCCTGGGAGTTAACATCTACTGCAGAAGAGTTGTTGCAAAACATCCAGATTTGTGTAAGCAGTTCAAATGATTGATATGAACAAACCTGAAGCACATCTGGGCTCATTCATACAAATAATTTTGGAGGCGAGGTAGGATGTATCAAAATTCAACAGCTGCAGTAATATTTTTTTTGTTGTTGTTGACTTCAGTGATTCTGTGATACATTTGGTTGAGACAAAAGGTAATTAGATTAATTTTCAGTTTTTCCCACAATGTGGAATATATACCTAAAATTCATACTAGAAACAAATTCTAATTTAGGAGTGTTTTTGATTAATTCAATTGATTTCTTTTTTAATTAAGTAGTCTTTCTTCATGCAAGCAGTCTTTATGTTGTCCACTGGATTGTGTGACTGTCTGTTCAACTTCCTCACGCATCGATGAGAACACGTCAGGACACAGAAAGGCAGGCAGTCCTATTCCATTTGATTTTAATTGTTAATACTCTTATTGAGATACAGATTACATAGGACTAGGAACTGTGTAAATTTCCTATCTGTTTAATTTGGTCTTTGTTTTATTTATGAATTATGGCAACACGTAGAAATGCAACACTGGCATAGAATGTAAATAGTAGATAACGTATTTATATAAGCAATTGTAAATGTAATACATATTACAAAACTCATGATTAAAGAATGTCACTCTTTCTGTTAAGGTGAGGACTATATTTGTAAAGAAATAGATCCTTTAAAGTAAATTCCAATTTATTCTGTTTCTCCAATGACACCTGAAGATCTGCCTGCCCAAAATCTAGAATTTACTGCTGAATATTTCCTTTATCTGTAGCCACGGAAGGCGATGTAGTTGGCTAAGTGTATGGAGAAAAGAACCCGGCATACCCTCTTAAGAATGGTGACAAAACAAATACAAAAGCCTCTCCAACTCCAATAAAACCAGTCTTAGGTGGTCTAAGACTGTACCGATTACTCAGTATCCTCCTCCTGAGAGTCACAGCCACACAGGAGGCAGCAGGAAAGCTGTCTCCTTTCCTGGAATGCCTATCTTACTAGTCTCTTATCCCCCCTCTTCTACTGAGCCATGCAAGACACAATTGGCCAGATGCAGTATTTCCTCACCCACTGTATCCATGCAAGACACAATTGGCCAGATGCAGTATTTCCTCACCCGCTGTATCATCTTGATGGTGGCTGATTTTGGTATTTTCCATGTAGGGATTGCTTTTTCCCATGAACTGGGGACAAAACTACTGTTATGAACCATGCCTTGGGAAAGAATTCATGATATTATTTTTCCTAGTTGTTATTTGTTAGTTTTAGAAGGTTTTTCAGCCGTTTATTTTTCATTAAAGGATGCCTGGCTGATCCATCTGTAATTAGAAAAGTTAAGTTGTAGAAACTCTGTGTAAGGCAATACAGTGCTATATCTACTGTAAGTAGGTTTATTAATGTTTTTCATGTATACCTTTACCCCTACTCCGTTTTGTCTTGTTTATGTAGCATCATCTGAATATAGCCTTTTTAATGTGAAATACTCTGTAGTAATTCAGTATAAATGGTATGTCCATTTCAAAATAAAGTGAGTGCATATTAATAATTTCTCAGGCTCATTATGCCCTCACTCTGTGAAAGAATGATACGCTACATTTAAAAAGTGCATGCTATCTTACTACTCATTACATTTATGGTTTTCGTGGAACAGGAAATAGGGCAAAATAATTTGTGAAGCACTCTGTGAAAAACAAAAAAAAATCATTTTCTTAAATTATTTAAATTGTTTTAGCTTCCAAATAGAAATTACTTAGGTGATTTTTTTCCCCTGTAAAATAGTACTTTTAAGGGGAAACCGTTTTATATATAGATTTGATTTTATACAAATGTATTTGTTACTTTGTTATAATCTTGCTCATCGTGAACATCAGGATAGAAATGCCTGACTGCATTCATACAACCAATGGCCTCATGACTTCAGATATTGTTGTTTATCACCTAAATGAAAAGTTGAGAAAACTCAGCGACAAATCTTTTTGTACTTGAAAGACTAATAAATAGGCTTTACTGGGGACTTCCCTTACTTATCCTAAAAAAATCTACTGCCTGTCAGCATGTGTGTAGTTACAGATGGGATGGATTACACCTTATTTTTTAACTCTAATGACAGGATTAATTTAGAAATCATACTGCAATTTTCTTTACCTTCTACCATCATAACCTTTCTCTGCAATAATGACTTAAGGCATATAATTCCCTAAATATCTGCAGTATAGCTGTTCCTGTCTGTACGTAACATGTTTCTCAACGTACAAAATAGAATGCAAAATTGCACTGAAATACTGATACATACAATTTATGGTGGAACTAAATATCTACAGTCTTAAATTAGTGATCTTTATCTTCTTGTCTTAAAATACTTTGAAATATGTGCTGAAGCCTGAGATATTGTTGAGTAGAGAAATTCTAGTTAATTTTAGAAGTGTTAGTCTTCTATAAATCTATGAATATTTGCAGCGTGTTGAAGAATAAGTGATGTAGATGATAGAATAAGAAGTGTAGTAATCATATTTACTAGGCATGTATAAATTGTGATGCAACGCTTCACATTAAAAACAGAGTTTAGGTCATCCAAATATCTGATGCTTAGTTGGAGCTAGTTAGTCAGTTTTGGCTCCCTATGTTTTTCAAAGGCAAGTAAGAGCCTCACTGAGGCTGTTTCTTGTTTCATATAACTGCTGGAAAGCAATCTGAAATAATTTAATGAGTTAAAAAATATTATTAAAAAGAATCAGAATCTTATATACACTGGCTTCATTATTGTCCTTTAGTCTGGCATCTCTTCTTATCTTCTTTATGCTTCCTAACATCTAAAGGGAATACATTTCACTCTTCAGCTGCATGGTTTGGAAAAAATATGTGAGATAAAGTAAGGTAGTCAATGGTTAGACTCAGTATACTTCAGGGCAAGTCATTATCTTCTTTTGGGTAAAAAGTAAAGAGAGCTGTTGATAAATCGGCAGAATAAAGAGACTACCTTCCAACTGATGCAATAGTTATTCAGCCACTGCATCCTTACTCAATCATGGCATTTTCGTAGTTTGACAGGGCAGGGCCCTGAGGTAACCTAGTCTAAATTTGAAGCTGTCCCTGCTTTGAGCAGGAGGTTGGGCTAAATGGCATCCAGAGGTTCTTTCCAGCCTTAATTTTTCTGACTCAACTCCATTTGTGTATTATATGGAGTTTATTTTTTGCTTTACTATATGTTGTAATAAAAACTGTATAAACAAAGCATTCTGGAAAATGAAGTGCATCCTTCAAGCCCTGTAGCAAAAGTGGTGAAGATGGTAAAAACTGTCCTAGGTATTGTTCAGGGAATCAGATGATTTTGTCACAGAAGTCCTTAAAACCATTAAATTCTCTGGCATGGGGACCAGCAGTTTTTAGAGCAGGTTTATTGTTTGGGGTTTTTTTTAAGATAAACCTGTTGCCACAGAGGTTAAAAATACTACCTCTATAGACTTTTAATTGTATTTCATTCATTTTTGCATGCCCCATCTTGAAGTTGCCAGGGCATAATCTTCAGAAGTAATGAGAAGTCATAGAAATTCTCAGAAATTAAGAACAATATGAACTATTATATTTGGCCATTTAAGAAGCCAAGTAGTATGCTACTTTTTAGTTAGCTAACTTTTTTCTTCATTTTATTGTTAGCGTATCTCTATCAGTTCTAGTTGACGGCAGCAGTGATGCTAAGGACCTGGAGCAGATGCTCCTTGTTTTCCACTTCTGTGTAGACAGTTCTGCACTGTTCTGCCACAAGTGCTAGCTCAGTACTGAACTTGCTCTGAGCAATGGCCTGACCTTAAGTCAAGTCTTCAGTTCCCTTAGTGCATTATCGTGGGTCCAAGCTTTTGTCTAAGTAATTTGGAGATACCAGACACAAGCAAACCAAACACCAGCAGATATCCCCAGCTCACCTCATCTAAAGGATGCACTAGATTCTGTGGAGACTGATAGCCAGCAATATGGCTAGAAATGCAACAGTCATAGCATGTTTGTACCTGTTGCTCACCTGCAATGTAGAAATAACCTCTGAAAAGGCAATGGGAGATAGTGTTGCCTTCTCCCCAGACTAAGAAACACCTGAGCTATGTAGTAAGTGTCCAAACACTGAGGACTCAACAAGGATTTTGACAGAGGATAGAAAGCTTTCTATTCAAAGAGGAAAACTTACCCTTTTTCTTACCTGAATGTTTAAATATTATCAAAAAAGGGTAAAAAAGCTCTTCAAAAAAGACAGTACAGAGAGGAAATTCCAAACCTCACATAGCAAACTGGCCAGAAGAGCCATTTGCCAAGTGGCTAATACTGTACTGAAATCCTGAGTGCATACAAACTATAAAATATATTTATTCCTTGATATTTTTCTGTTGTTGCAAAAGAGTTGTTGGATGAGACCTTTCAGATGTTTGAAATAAACAAAATTAATGTAAAATGATGGATATTCTATGTGTTAAAATAACATTAAGTGTAGTCACAGTGTCTTGTTTTAATTGCAAAACCTACAGCTTAGAAGGAAGAGATGGAAAGTGTTATTATTTCATTTGAGCTTAGAATACATTTTAGTTATTTTGCAGTGTCTGCAAAGATAATTAGAAACATGTGTTAGCTCCATCATTTCTCTGAAGTGCAGAGGTTCTAGGGACTGTTGAAATTAAGTGTTTCCTAGGAAGCCTTCAAGTGTTTCACTTTCGTAAGAATTATGAGTAATTTTATGTTAATCAGTACTTTCATAGTGGTGGCTATATTTATCTTTGGTGCTGTTCTTGATGCTTTTTATCAAAAGAGTGAAAGGAATTAGACCAGCATTCAAATTGTATCATCTTTTTAAGTTTAAAATTTGGCTTGGTTTTATCCAGGTTTGGATACTCCCAAAAGAAGCTTGAAGAGCCTTAAAATCAAAAACAGGGAATGTCAAAGTTTTTAGATTTCTTATTTATATCACATTTGAGTTAACAAAAAACTTGTTTTGAAATTCCAGATGAGTTCCTTGGTCTATTGCTTTGAGTTCACTATCAGAAAGGATTGAGTAAGATCTGTTAAAATGGCGAATGCAAAAGCCTGCTGCACTGAATGTAGGAGTGAAGAGGTGCTGATGTAGTTAAGGCCAGGTTTCACTAGTTTTGCTCACATGGAAGAGTACCTCATTTATCAGGTGGGTCCTCTCCCTTCCGTAGTTTTAATTCCCATTCATATTCTGACATCTTCTATTTATTACCAACATCTCATCTATATCTGCCTTCTGGTCTGGGAGAAATTACTGTGGTCCTACATCCAGGGGATAGTGCACCTGAAATTGAGCTGGAAGGCTATAAAAAAATATCTCCCTCAGATTGTGTGTAACCTCTGATTGTGCTTACTTTTTCTTGGAATTTTCTTCAAAAGATTTTGAGGAGAGTTCTTATGGGGAGCTGTTGGTAGCAAGCAAATATGAACTTATTAATGCTATGGGTGTAGAGAAAGTTATGCAGGTGTAAAGAACATCTATTTGAGAGGAAATATTTTCTGTTTTTTTCTCATGGGTTCCTGTATTTAAAACGTTTCTGCCCAGAGCCAGAAAGTCCATCTTTTCTTGCTAGAAAAATATGAAGGATATGCCCTTCCCTTTTCAGCAAAATATTCTTCCACAGTCTTTATCATAGGAGAGAATTATCCAGTACCTTATTTCATGGGAGTTTTCACTGATTAAAGGAAACAAATTTGTTTTAGAATTTGGGTTTGGTTTGGTTTTGTTATGTTTAGTTTTTCTGGTAGAAAAGCCAAACTTCAAATAGTGAAGTAACATGAAAAAATGTAACAAAGTTAGAAAATTACACTCATGTTAATCTGTTAAAGATGAGTGTGAAGTAAAAGAAAGGGTAACTTAATAGGGTAACATAAACATAACAGACATTTTAAATCAAAAGGGAAAGATACAACTAAATCCAGTAATGAGATACATACTTCCATACTGTTTATGTGGTTACATTTATGGGAGTATGGGGAAAATGAAAGGAGAAAGTTGCCAGGCAATCATTCGTTAGCAGCCAAATCTTCATCCAACTTTCCAATAATTCTCCATTTAGATAAGGAAAATTTACTTCAGTTTATCCAGATGATCTATCAATTTGGAGTGTGTTTAAAAATGTTCAGGGTCTCAGTTCATTCTCATGTATAATGAGAAAGAAAAGCAGAGAAAAGCAAAACACGGTTAAGTACAACTGACATGGAAAGGGATTGGAAGACTCAACAGTTTAAGAATATTTACCCGACTATATTCCAAACTCCAGATTTGAGAACACCAGTATAACAAAATTATCTCAGTTCTTTCCAGGGCATTATGGTTAACAGAGGACTGAGAAAAGACATCCTCAGTTGCTATTCACAAGCTCTTTTTTTCCCCTTACTACTTCATCTTCTCACTCGCTCTTTATCTTTTCAGTGTAGCAACAGAATTTGTTGAACTAAGAACTACCGTTTTACTTACCTCAGCAACGTGAGAGCCTCAAAGCTATGAAGTGAACTATGACTGTGTCTTGAGGGGAAGGGGGAGGAGTGAAATGAAACTTCTTTTTTAAACTTGGGACATTAGTCTCATACACAGCTTTTTTTTTTTTTTTTTTTTGCAGAATTGTGGCTAATACAGATCCAACTGACCAGAAAAAAATTATCATATAAATGCATTTAGAAATGTTATGTTTGTATATGTGTATGTATGTTTATATATAGATGCTGTTGACTATTTTGTCATTGTTTTCTTTGAGTGTTCTTGAATGATGACTTTTTTTGAACTAACTTGCAAGCTTACTTCCTTAAAGTTGAAATCTGGAAGCTCTAATATTTGTTACAGTCACTGCTGCCAAAGTGTAGTGTTTTTTGAGTTAACCCAGAACTTATTCAAACATATGTTGTTTAAACTAAAGCATTTTTACAAATAATAAGAGTTAGGAATATTTTCTATTTTTTACACTGAATTTCTGTGTTGCTTCTATTAGGAATTAATCAAATTAATCAGTGTAGTCTTTTGTTACATGTGCAAGATGGGCCATTTTGAGATTTTCTTTCTTTATTTTTTTTCATAATCTTTCCAAGACCCTTGGCATTAGATTTCACAGGAATCTGGGGACTTCAATACTGACCTTTATACAAGACATTAATGCTCTCTGGCAAGCATTTCTTTTCTGAAAGTCTGATGTGTTAGATACCTTGTACAAGATATCTCCTTCTATACAGCCTTCTGTCATGTAAAATGCCTGCAAAACCAAATTTATTCTAGATCAGGTGAAAAGCATCAGGGAAGTGAGTATTCACTTAATCCATTTCAAGTAGATTTTTTAAATTCACTTGTATCGTGCTGCATTTTAAAACATGGTTCTGCTAACTACTGTATATGCCTTTTATAATGGAAATTCTGAACATGGGATAAATTTTATTTAATAGCTGGTAGATGTAATAGGCAAAAACATTTTTACAAAGTTAAGATAATGCGATTATTGCCCTTAGATTACAGTTTTCCAAATGCTATTTTGATGGCTAAAGAGAGACTTAGTAACTAACATTGTTCTCCATTGTTCTCAGCCGTAAGCTATTTGTCCTTGTAGACAAAAATATATCAAAGTTATGTAAGGAGATGATCTGGAATGGAACATCAGAGGCAGAAACATATCTCCACAGACAGGGAATTGGCAAGGTTTGTGATTACAAGCCAAGAAGGCCAAATGTGCGTGTTTCTGTGCAATGGAATGAAGCGTGAAATACTCTGAGGAGAAACTATACAGGAAAAATTGTTTTAATAGTTACTGTAATTTGCTGTTGAGATAGAGGATGTCTATGGCCACAAGAGGCAGTTTGCTTCAGGAATCTGAATAGCCTGTTCAGAAGATGGAAGGACAATCAATTTCTTGGCTCTAGTTCCATTCTAGATATTAGTAAGAACCAAAGTCATCCCAGCTGAAAAACTGTTTACTTCTCAGCCCACCTGAAGGCAAACACGTCAGACTCTATCCTTTATACTGTCCACTGAGTAGTGGCTCTATAAGAATTTGACCATTACTCATTTTCAGTATCTTTTGCAAAAAGCTGTTACTCATTTTCTGCTGACCGTGCACAGCCATACTTCCAGGTCCAAGTGGGTACCTACTGTCATTCCAGTCCTCTCTCTTATTTTTGTTATCAATAGGCAATGTATTCAGGGACTGGGAGTTTCCTATTCATCATCATGATAGAAATGTGTAAGGAAAACAATTACTAGCCCCATTCTGGGCGTTCAGTGAATTTCTAGGAGCATCCACTGATTAAGCTAAAATAGCTTCTGAGGTTAACTTCATTTACGTGTCACTTGCTATCACCTGTGTGGGAAAGGCAGCGTTGAAAGCAGTATGTGTCTGTATATCAGGGGCATCATCCCTCAGCTGGTTTTATCACTGTGAATAACACAATTTTTCTACAGCAAGCTCATGCTTTTCCTTCCTCCTTCCATATTTCTTCCTTTCACGTGGTTGCCTCTTTCCCTTCTGCCTTCCCAAGCATTTTGGAGAAAACAGTGTGCTGGGCTTTAAATAACAAATCCTGGGATCAGGGTAGCCCAGCAATGACTCTGATGGCTCTCTGAATAAAGCTGTGGTAATGGGAACTATCCGGTGATGATACTTGTCACAGAATTCTCACTCCCTTTGAAATGCTGGTATGCTATCCATACACTCTGTCTTAAGTAGTCCTCAAAGGTATGTGTCTTCACATTGTGTAGGACCAGCCTTATTGGAACAGAGCTTTTAGCTTTGAACCAAACTGAGAAATTAAGTATAAAAGGTGTAAAAAGCTTATGGATATAAAGGAGAAGAAATAACCTCAGGGACAAGTAAGTTTATTTCTGCAGAAATGCTGTCAAACATGGCATAGGTCTTCAGTGGGAAGCTAAGTGGTAAGAAAAACTGGAAGTCACAGATATAGATCAGAGGAGCATGGAGAAAGGACGGTAGTGAGGTACCACCCAAATAGCACAACTATACCTACATATGATGCTAAGAAATAAATGGGTTGAGATATGGCAATATTTTCTTTCTCACAGAAGAACTAGTTAGTATTGTGAACTTCAGTGAACAGTATCTTCAGAACATACAGGATGCCAAAATAAATATTTGAGATCTGCTTATCTTTAATCTCATACAAACAAATGGAAGACAAAGCTTTCCTTTTCTCAGGGCCTTAGATAACAAAAATTGTCTTTACTACCATGAAATATTTTGCAGTAGATATTAAAAAAAATACATAAATCAAACAGTTACAAACAAAATGTGTACTTCCTTTCACATATTAACTTGGGTTCTGATTCTTGACTGTAGGACTCATTCTGAATAGTTTCTCCTGGATATTCAAGAAAATGGCATCTGCAGAACAGCCCACATAGGAATCTCTTAAATGGCCAGTAGTTCAGCTTAAAAAAACGCCTTTCCGTGGAAGCCTTGTCAAATATAAGGGTTGAATATGACACTGATAGTACCTGCACAACCAATTTCTTGGCAGGTTCCCATACAAGTTGCAGATTTGGCTGGCTGCTCCAAAAGGCTAGCTATAGACTTTCATAGTCAGATCACCTTACATTTTAAACTTAGGTTTAACCTGATTCTCCTTACCTGTAACCAAAGAAGGTGAAGAAAAGGCTTTCTAAAGAAATATCACACAGCAATAACGTGGCCAGCAGGACCAGGGCAGTGACTGTCCCCCTGCACTGGGCACTGGTGAGGCCGCACCTCGAACACGGGGTTCAGCTTTGGGCCCCTCACTTCAGGAGGGACGTTGAGGGGCTGGAGCGTGTCCCGAGAGGGGCAACGCAGCTGGTGAAGGGTCTGGGGCACAAGTCTGGTGAGGAGCAGCTGGGGGACCTGGGGCTGTTCAGCCTGGAGAGGAGGGGGCTCAGGGGGGACCTTACTGCTCTCTGCAGCTCCCTGACAGGAGGCTGTAGGCAGGTGGGGGTCGGTCTCTTCTCCCAGATAATCGACAGGACAAGAGGAAATGGCTCAAGTTGCTCCATGGGGGGTTTAGATTGGATGTTAAGAAAAATTTCTTCCCTGAAAGGGTGCTGAAGCATTGGAACAGGCTGCCCAGAAAAGCAGTTGTGTCACCATCCCTGGAGGTATTTAAAAGATGTGGTATAGATGTGGTGCTTAGGGACATGGTTTTAGTGGTGGACTTGGCAGTGCTGGATTAACAGTTGGACCTGATGATCTTAGAGATCTTTTGCAACTTAATTAAGTCTATGATCACAGGAGATACTGTCACATTGCTGCTGTGATATTTCCCAGTGGCAAAATCAGGGTCCTAGTCCAGTTTCCTATTTATATTAAGAGAGACTGGCTCATTGGCCCAAATTACTGCCCTCAAGACACTGAGGAATCACCTAAGAGATGGGTGCACTGCAATCGCACACGTGCAGGTTTCGTAGTACTGAGTGTGTGGAGTGGTTTGATGTTGCTGTTTGCCAAAGGCCTGCCCAGGCCTATAAAGCAATGCATTCTGTGGCCTGGGGGTGACCCAGCTGGAGCCCAGCTCTTCTTTCCTACAACCATAGTGCCTGTGGAGACACTTCAGGCCTCAGTTTCACCTGTGCAGGCCAGCTGGTGTATACCAAAATGGAACCAGTTAAGCGTTGTAGAAAACAGGTGATTTAGAGCCTGAGTTCAAAGTCAAGACAGAAGTATCAAGAAATACTAATACAGGCAGAAAATCAGAAAATAAATTGTGGTGCAGGTAGCACTGTATTTGTGACAGACACATTGTTTGTAACCTTATATTTATGCCTTGAATTATCATGAAATAAGCATTTTTCATCTGTGTATTTGATTTCGCTGTGTATTTGATTTGGTATGTTACCGAAGACTGTATAAACTAAAAGGCTGCCAGTTGTAGTTATAAAAAGTTGCAACAGAATGAAAATATCAGTGCTTAGGAGATTTCATAACTGTCTGTTTCCCTTCCATAGCTATTTTCTGCTGGAAAAATCACTGGCACCAGAGTAGCTGAGCTGAAGGGAAAGTACACCCTGCTGCATAAGACTGTGATAAGGTATAATATTCCTTTTTCAGATATTAAGTAGCCAAAACATTACATATTTAAAGTAATTTTCTGCTCATGGTGATGCCTGATTATCATTCAAGGCTTTCTTACAGCGTTCATTAAAAGGAAGCAAAAAGACAAGGTTGAAAAATAATATTATTTAATAGGAACTTTCAAGGTAATTTGGGATATTTAAATACTTGTTTGAACAACATCTTTGGTTTTAATATAAACATAATAATGGCAATGGAGGGAAGCACAAACTGCAACAGACAATATACAAGTTTAAAATAAATATGTATTTGAAGATCGTGTAGCTAGAATTGTAATATATGGAAAGACTCTGACCTGCTGAGCTAATATCATAGAGAGCAACTGAAGAAGCTAAAGGCTCATTTCTAAGAAGGACAGTTACTCTGACCCATCTAAAATTTTACCCTCTGATAATATTGACAGTCACATTATACAGGACTGCTAATAAATTTAGAAGGTTAGAACCCTAAGCTTCAAAGTATAAATGAAACTCAGAAGTTAGTATTATTATATCTGTTAAATTTCTGTAATAGGTACCATAATATCCACCAAGAGCAGTCCTATTGCAAATATTGCAATACTACATTAGTATTTGTGACTAATCATTTTGACATTACTTATGGTATATCCATAATTGTCAGTAATTGTCAGTAAGATCAGCATTATTCTATCTGTTATATTTCTGTAATAGGTACCATAATATCCACCATATTAGCAATATTTTAGCCTGGTTTTCCTGGAAGTCGACATCAAAATCCGTATGGCAATTCTGCTTGTAAGACAACCATGGCTATTCTGTCATTGAAGCTAAAGCGTAAGGATTCTAAAACTAATTCAAGTCATACCTGCTTACTTGGGTTATGCTGGGAGTTGGTGTGCCTCCTGACACTATGAATAGCGACGAGTGCTAAATAATATAAAGTAATTTAAAAAGGGGTTCACAAAATCCTGAACATAGTTTTTCTTGAGGTTAGCTGAGTCTTCTAGTTTTGTCTTAATAAAATAGAGAGAATATGGCTCTGACTCTGTAAGAAGTCATCTGACTTTATTCATACTACTGCATAGCAAATATTTTTGGGAAGTAAAATTAAAACCAGCCCTCCTATACCACTTCAACTCCCTAGAAAATTCAAGAAGCATTTTCTCAGTGCTCAGAACTAAACATACTATGTGCATTTTGGATTAGTTGATTGAGAAGGTTTCTACCACGTCGGTGTTAACTAAGCTTAAGTAGAAATCCAGTAGCTGCTGAACTTGATTGACTTTTAGCCAGTGTTAGATTGAAATCAGTCTTTGATTGGAAAAAATACAAGCATATTACTATATATTTTATTTTATATATTAATTCATTTGTTTAGAACATTATTTTACATAAGGACGATAAGTGGAATATGGCCTGAGTGAAAACAGGACTCAGCTGTCTTTTCTGTCACACATAAAACTGCTGTAAACACCATGCACCAAAAGCATGAAAATGTTAGATGGTAGATTACATCTCTCATTCTTTCCATGGTTCTCACAGGCATATGAAATTACCGTATTTCTTTAAGAAAGTCAATTGGTGAGAATCATGTCACATTCTTTACTTAGATGTAATCATGCATCAAAGCAAAATGCCAGTGCATGAATAAGTACTAATTCCTGCTTATAAATTTCTCTTACTGCTGAAAGAAAGCAAGGGAAATCGATTACCAAAAATTGATTGTGATCTCCAGTACATTTTAAGGACTTTTCAGACATGAAATGTGGAATTCACTTGTCCATATGTTAACATCAGTAGACATGCACATTGAACTAGGTATCTAGAGTCCCTTAATGGTCAATAGAAAGAAGCAGAGACCACACGCTTCCTTCTTCTATGGACATCTGCAAGTGTCTGGTTTTCTCCACTGGATATAAAGAGAATCCTGATGTTAGGTTCAGTATGTGTGTATATCTTTCTCCTACAATGAACCCTTCACAGAATCAATACCATGATTTAATTTTTAGTTCTTCACCCTTAAACATGCGGTACAGTTCTGTGAATCAAGAACTTATTTTTTTCACATATTACAGTTGCATTTGATCTCCTTCCTAATTTAATCCCCATCTGTCCCAGTGCTGTTACAATGTCATGTGGAAACTGGATGAGGCCTTCAATGACACTGGATGAGGCCTTCAAGCTGTGTGTGTTCCTCTTTCCTTTAGTTGTGTACAAAAATCTCAAGGAGAGAGTCTTACACATCTTAAGCAGCTGGATCCCTGTGACAACTATGTCACTGATACACTACCAATTCCTCTGATACACAATAGAAATTTGTCTAATGTGATGATCTGCAGCTAGTCTGTATGCAGATAAACTCCAGGGCTGTTGCTAGAGTAGAGTTGTGTGTACAGTATGGTCCTTTGTTTAGTGGTAAATGGTACTTTACTTCCTGGTTTCAGTTTTGCGCAATTTGGCATTCTGAAAAGCTGAGAGATGTCACCTGGCAGATAACATCTTTGATAAACTTCTTCAAAGATGTTACGTGCTTTTGAATTTG
Organism: Falco rusticolus; assembly: GCF_015220075.1. Lineage (NCBI taxonomy): Eukaryota > Metazoa > Chordata > Aves > Falconiformes > Falconidae > Falco > Falco rusticolus. Next base: position 16,796,399 of record NC_051191.1, read on the forward strand.
TTTGCTGCGCAGCTGAAATTCTGGGAACAGGCTCTCAGCCCGTTCTGGTACTGTCTCATCCATCCACTTTGCAGTGAGACTGTGTAGATGCACCTGATGTGCCTGAGTTCTTATTTAAGTTCTGAAAACCCATTTAGCCACATAATCATGTGGCCCAATTGTAAATTTTTATTGTTATTATCTCAATTTAGGTACCTAATACGGATATTTTGATACACCATAAGAAAGTCAGGTGGTAACGATAGTTCATTGACAGTTTGGGAATCTTACTTTTGTAAGCCTCTGTTAAATCATTAATCACTTCACAAATTCAATGCTGCCATGTCAGACTTGGCAAGACTACTTTTGTACTCATGTGATTCTAGATGTCTGCATTGTATAGATGTCCAGTTATTTCTTCATTGTCTTCTATTAAATTTAAATACTCCCATGAAAAAATACTGTTAGTGTCTGTAGTGACCAAGATCTGGTCTAGCTTCATCACTCAATTCTTGTTTCTATTTTTATTTTTTATTATCTTGAAAAAAATAAATATTAAGAATTTTGTTTTTATGGAAGAACTTAGGTGTTTGTGTAATTTTATGTAAAGTTTATGTTTTATGTAAGAATTGTTATAGAATTATAGAATGGTTTGGGTTGGAAGGGACCTTGAAGATCATCCAGTTCCAACCCCCCTGCCATGTGCAGACTAGGTTGCTCAAAACTAGACCAGGTTGCTCAAAGCCCCATCCAGCCTGGCCTGGAACACTTCCAGGGATGGGGCACCCACAGCTTCTTGAGCAAGTTCTGTTCCAGTGACTCACCACCTTCGCAGTAAAGAATTACATTTTAAATTAATGTGTTATACTACAACCAATTATATTTTATCCTAAGCCAGCATACATTCTGTTTGACTATAAGAAGATCTAAATATTGTACAAGATCTTATGTCAATAAGTCAATTTATTTTTCTGTTAAAAAGTTACTATGTAAATACATCACAGAATAACTTATTTGTTCGTGATAAAGGCACACTCTTGTTTCCTGTTGAAGTCTGTGGTTTTCTTATTTTCTAATTTAAAAAAGGAAGTGGGTATCTAAGTAGAAATGTTACACAAAACAAAAGTTCTTCTGCTGTATTATTTCAGGTCTGTTTGTGCAGTATAGTCAGTTGTATATTTTGTGGTTTTATAGTTACCATCTCAAGTCTGTTCTTCAGTATGATACATAATGGTGTTTTTGTTGCTAAGCCATAAATACAATCTTTGAGCTAAAATTTATGTACAGAGTTTTTCAATATGGGAGATTCTACATTCCTTTGTTTTAAAAAATATTAAAATGGATTATATTTTAATTAATAATAGATTTCTTTATTCTTCCACATAATTTCTGTCTAATTTCAGTATATCATTATATAAAAGTTTTAATGGGGTAAAATAGAGAAAGCATACACAATTATTTCTGTAGCATAAAGAACAGGTTTATATGTTGTGCATTGTATATGAATTTTTATACTGTAGTTCCCTTTAAGACATTTCCATAATAATAAATGTATTTCACTAGCTGCTTTTACTATTATTCAGCTATTGTCACGTAGGTTCCTAAGTATATTATGAATACCAGTCTCCTAATGCTGACAGAGTGTTACAGTTTGTTATTTCTTTGAAGCTAGACTTCAGCGATAAGTCAGATCAGATAATTGATCATGTCTATAAGCATTATAACAAGCTTCCACAGAAGTCCACAAATGTATTTGCAGCTTGTGTATCATTAAATGAGTTACTTCAGACACTGGTAACACTACAGTAATGGCAACATGCAATTCGGCTTTGGGTAGGTGTCCCAATATTTACTAAGGACTTGAAGGTGTCATATAGCCCAGACTGTGCCTTGTCCTGGTGAATACTTACCTGTTATTGGTCCCCACACCGATTCAGATCTAGACTTTAGTACTTAGGAAAAAACAAAATCCCTGTCTCTTCACTGTTTCTAGGAGGTGCTAGGCAAACAAATTAAGACTAACTAACTGTCTTTCATCTGGTTAAAATTAGATGAGATGAATCCCACTCCAATTCTAGGTATGCAGAAAAAAACCTTCACATCAGATTCCACTGCTCTCATGGCATCAGAGGATAATTCTGGTTTGAACAGACCTCAGAAGGTCTCTGGTCCAACCTGCTGTTCAAGGCAGGGTCAACTAGGAGGTCAGACCAGACTTTTAGGACTTAATCCTGTCTCATCTTGAAAACCTTGAATTAAATATTACAGGTAGGTAAAGAAGTATAAATACAAAGGTTATGCTTCTCATTGCCTAGTTCTAATTTCTTCTGTTTAATGTAGTTTACAGGAATCTGAGATCCAGCTGTTGCAGGAAGCCAGACGTCTCAGTGTAGTACTGGAACAACAACAACATGAACTGGAAAAAGCAGAACAGTTCCCTGAAGAATCCTCCAGTGAAGTTTCCCAAATAAGGCAACAACTTCTTAGTTGCCAAAATGAATACAGTGCTATTAAAGAAAGAGAGTGTGAAATTCAGTTCCAGATGGAATGGTAGGTGACAGTGGTCAAACACTGCTAATTTTATCATAGCTTATCTAGAAAGAATAACAGAATATAATTCAATCTTCTCTCAGTCTTACATGAACACATTTCTTGATGGCTGTTGTTAAATAAGTTGCCACAAACTTTCCCTATTAACAGCAACATTTCAGTGATGAATGAAATTACCCTGGTGCAAGATTTGTAAATAATTTTAATTTTAGGGCATGCAATGGTGTCCTTTGAAATGCTGGTTAAAATTTACTGCATTTCATGATTAATGTTTAGGTAGGCAAAATCAACAAGAACACTTCCATTCTTGGGCACCTTTAATACAAATGATGGAAGCGTCTTAGAGACCTGGTGACTGAGATTTTATAGAAACAATGTCATAAATAAACCCAAGGCTATTTTTAACATCAGAATCACAATGTACCCAAGTTTTTCTATTCAGGTATTTAAAGGAGAAGTACTTGTGTATTCTCATGTTGGAAAAATGAGAAATTTGCCATGAAAGAAGTGAATACTTGACATTTCTGTAAAAGGAAAAAAGTCCAGAATAAGCTTGATATTGTATATATTTTAATTATCTGCATATGTGAGTGCATTGTACTTGAAGCTTTAATAGAAGTACAAAGAGTACTGTTGCATTTTTCAAAATACGTAGCTATGGAGATGAACTCATATTGTCTTTTTGTGGGGTGCTTGCTAATTTTACCCATCTTCAGTCCACCTGTAGTGTAGTTGATGTATATAAATACAAATAAATAATGTCAGCAGCTCAGTTACACTTAATAGTTAAAACTATTTTTCTGCAAGGAGAGCAGGGGCACTGTACAAACTGCACAGAGCAGATTTTTCTGGCAGTTCTTTCTTATTTTTTTTTAGGGCCAAGTGTTTGCTCTAATAGAGAAAGAAACTTGAGAATGAAGCAAATTGGGAGCAGGAGAAATAAAAAAACATGGAAAGCATCTGGAAAGTATTATTTGCTATGAGATAACTAAGCAACATGAAGTTTCCTGAAGTAATTATTAAATACAGAATTTATTGCAATTTCCAAGAAGTTTAGAAATGAGCTCTTCAAAATATCATGCTTTTTACCCATTTGTCCTCGTATTTTATGAACATTTTTCACTGATTTTGCATCACTTTTCCAAAAAATGATGGGATTTTATATGTTTAGGGGATATTTACTCATACTCTTATTTTCTACCTCTAGTTAGAAGAAGATTTCTGTCCTACACAAAATGCAGTTCAGGTATTGTTTCAAATACCCTTGCACATTTACTGCATTAATTTTATATCTGAATTGAATATCCTACCTTGCAGAATAAAAAATACACTTTTGGGGTTAGTCACACTGTGAAAAATGTTCTTTCACTTTAACAAGAAACTTCCTCTGTTTGCTCTTATGTACTGCACGAGATCAAAACCAGCTGTACAGTCTGACCGGAGGTCCATGTGGCACAGTATCTAACGGCGACCAAAAGTGCAGCCCCCAGCCATTTGTGATCCAGGGATTTAAGAAGCCAAATACACTCCTTTGTATTTAGGAATCCTCAGCTGACCCCTATTCCTTGAACTTTTCCTGTCTCCTCCTCAGCTATATAAACTTCTGGCATTGCAACACCCAAAGCAATGAGTTCCACAGATTAACTACACAAGAACTGGCACCTCCTTTCTTTTCTGAATCTGACTCCTACCAGCTTCATTTCATGCCCTGTAGTTTTTGTGTTGGATGAGACAGTGAACATCTGATTCTCTGTTAATTTGCGCTGCTGCAGGATGGTTTGACAGATCTCTTTCGCATCATCATCCCCCCACTCCAGCTTAATTTGTCAACTTTCTAAACTTAAGAGCAGCAGGTAATTTAGTTCATTGTTTGGAACCCTGCAATTGGGTCTTAAGTTTGTTGTGGGTTTGAAGTGAGGAGGATGTGCCTTGCTTATGTGTGGATTTGTTTATTGGGAAAGAAGGTAACTGCTTTCCAGAAATTAAAGGGATTTTAATATTGGGAGTAGTGTAAATGAACAGGACTGGCAGAATATGTGGGGATGGATGAGTGAATGTAGTGGGGAAATCAGAAATGAGCCATGAAGAAAAACAGATAATGGATGTGCATATATGTTTCTAACAAAGGGCTGGGTTTGGTGCCTCTGAAAGCTACTGAAAATGAATGTCCAGAATAGAGTTGTGAGTAGCAGCTGATTTAATAGTAACACTGGTGTAAAATGAAGATCTATATGCCTGATGATTGTATATGAATAAGAAAGCAGTATCTTCTGAAATACTTGTGTGCATGGGTGGTGTCACAGACAGAGAGGAAGCTGCATCAAAGATAGTACAAATTTGCTGTTAGGTGACTGCTTGGTTTACTTCATTTCTCAGGAGAATAGAAACTCGTGGTCCAGCCTCTCTTGGCCCTTGATCTCTCTGGAGCACAGTTTTCCTTGTTGTCCAACTGTGTTAATACAGTCCCAGCTGTGCTTGGCACTTACAAGTAAACTCATTGGGAATTATGACTAATGGCTGTTTACTCTGAAAACAAACATATCGCTTATTTACCTTCTTATGTATGGCAGGTGGGGTACATGGAGCAGAATAGCTTTGGATGGGAATATCTGTGTCTCTTATCTATTGCTTTGTCCTTTTCTTAGAAGTCTTGGATCTTGTCTACTCGGAAATACTGCTGAGCTGGAAGCAAGAGAGAGTTTCTGAGGTCTTCGGCTTCCCTGTTACTGTAAGCCTTTCTTTGAAGCATCTCTAGTCTCTGCTGCCTTTACTTCCTGCCTCAGTTCACTTTCTCTGATAGGTAAGGGCATTTAGCACCCTTTTTGCACTCGGATTCAAATCTGACAATAGTATTTTTTTTCTCTTGAGCTTATAGATATACCATAACATTAGCAAAGTATGTTTTTGTCTTGAGATCCTAATATTCAATATTTTCCATATTTCTTTTCCTATTTGCTTGCCTCTGTAAACAAGTTTTTGTCCAGATCAGATACGTTTTTCAACAGCTGAAGGTGATATTTTATCTTCTCTTTTAATTCTGTAATGTTCCAATGAGTAGTCAACATGCCAAGAGTAAATTTAAATTGCTTTCAGCACTGTGGTATCAGCAGGTTTTCAGAAATTTTGTGACTTTTTTCATGAACAGATATGTGAGGTATTCAGAAGTAGTTCTGATACATCAGCTGTTGGGAAAGTCACCCTGAGGGTGACTGCATGGGTGTGGTGTATTCCCACTGTAGGTATGTGCCTCCTCTTCCAGTTTGTGTTGCTGTTCTGCTGTATGTGGTTGTACTGGCTTTGTTGCTAGTGTGTCTGCCTCAGTGCTCAGCATAGAAGGGGAACAAGAGCTGGAAGGATTTCACTGAGGTTATAAAATTTGGGCCACTACCGCAGAGTCAGAGCTGATTCCAGGAGTTTTCTTCCTCCCAAAAACTATTAGGCAAGTGTAATAAAGTAAAATAGTGATCTCAGTTCAGTTCTGGTACAAATACATCCAGAACCATGAAGTTTCTTATATAACTGGGACTGAACAATCCTCAGTGAATGAAAATATAGACCAAAAAATCACATTAGCACAAGAACAAGGAAAGGATCGATGTGATCAGCAAGGGTTTGTTCTAACTGGCATGCAAGTCAGGATTGCAAAACTGAGTTTGTCCTTGTAAAAGCATTGCAAATATGGAGATTATTTCAATGCTTTTAATTATTTCAGGATTAGTCACTCAGTAATAAAAAGTGAAAAGTTAAGCTTTTGTCCATAGGTTTTCTAGTAAAAAATTACAAGGCATAAGTAAAATAAGTTGAGTTACAGTTGAAGTTGTTATCAACTAGTCTTGTGGCTGTATTCGCCACTACACACAAACTAATTACAGCTAGGAGCCTTACAAGAATCTCATGCTAGCAGCTTGTCAGCTGTGAAATTTTCTACTTGCAGTCACTAGATTTTAGTTGTGAGGTGCTGAGCACTTTCTGTGGATTCCTCAGCAATCTCAGCTATGTGTCAGAGGTGGTGAAAGAGTTCAATTTTTTGCATGATGTGATTTGTAATGATAACGTTCTGGCTATTTGGTGAGCTGAGGAACTGAAATGGACCTTTGTTGACAACTACCACTAGATTTCTTAATCTCTCTGAGTTAATTTTTTTATTTCTGTGTCAGTTTGCAGCTGTAGACATCTTGCAGGGAAAAGTCTGGAATGTATTTTCATTAATGCTCCAATTTTCCAAGTGCTTTTTTCTAACTCATTACATCTGCATCCATGATAGCTTTTCATGTACAGTACTGCTATTAAGCTTCACGAAAATAAGTAAAGCAATGTGAAAAACATATGCAAACATTAATGTCTAATCTTACGAGTTTCATATTCTTTTTGTTATGTATGTTGCTATAGGTATAACAACAATAATAATAAAAACCACACATTGAAAAATACACCAATCAAAGAAGGGCTATAAAACAATGGGAATTATTAAATGCCTAAAGCCAGTTGCAGCTCTGGTGTTTGTTGTTGTGATTGATGTCTAAGTATTTTACAGGAAGTCATGAGGCTAATGTCTGTATATCACAAATTACAAGATTCATATGCTAAATGGAAGTACCAGATTTTCTCTGCTAGTCTTACATTAAGCTTCTGTGTCCATATAGCTCTTAAATCAGAAACTGACCTTGAAATCTTTGAAGAATCTTATTTGATTTCTTAATCTGAGTTTATCATCCTGATCTCCCTTTAGAGTCAACAGAAAGAAATATGTTATCTTCAACTGGTAATTTTTCTCATCCTAAAATAAGCACCTGGGATGTCAGATGACCTGCCCTTTGGAGGTTCCTGCTTTTATCCCTGACAGTAAGGAAGTCTGGCTGTGTTAGCGTAGTGCTACCTGTCTTTAACTTTTGGGTATGGGCAGCTGGACCAAACTCATTGCTCAAAAGGGAGACGTTTAACTTCTTTCTTTCACCCCTTTTCACACCTTCGCTGTTTTTTGTGTGGAAGTAGTTGGTCTGCCACCTTTTAAGGTAACTTGGTGCTTGCTGTTCAGTATTGCCTTTGTTTATGTCACAGAAAATGAGGTGTTCAAATCATTTTACTTCTGCTGGATGGAAAAGTCTTTGTTGTGAAACTGGAATGGCTCCACAGGAATCTGTCCTCATGAGGGAGGAATGTGAAAAAAAACCACCCCAAAAACAGTGTCACAATTTGCTCTCTTGAGTTTTGGGATTCGTGTTTTGATCATCTGACATGATATTAAAGAGGGCACAGCACAGACGATGACAAGTAATGCAGTACCTCTTTAATCAGTTTGCACAGGACTTATTTAATAATTTTTTGTGGCAAACTGTTACGGGTATTTGTGCAAAGTGGACATTCATTTAGTTAGTGTGATTATGCCAGTCTTAAGGACTTCATCTAGGAATCCTGCCAAAATGTGTGAGGAATATGAATTGTCCTTATTAACATATTTATACATTTAGACAACCTGACGGTAAGTGCAAACACTGTGTGTGACCCACGTGGCATCCGAACACAATATTCTCAGTTGTAGTTTATGGGCACAGTACACAGGAGCAGACCAAAACAAAACTCCTATCACAGAATTAATTTTGTCCATTTTTGGGGAAGTCTGATAAATTCAGTCATTGATAAATACATTCAACTTTTTTCTTTCAAAGATTTTTTTTTTTGCAAGCTCATTCCCTCTGTGGGTGTTTGAACACCAGTGGAATTCAAATTAGTTTTTAGACTTACCAGTCTACAACCACTGTCACTTTTCAGGACTTTTTTTATATGGAGTCTGTTCAGATTTGAGGAGCTTCACTTCAAGTTGTTTACAGTGTGAATGTGTGTGTGAACAATCACTCAAAAGAAGAAGAAAGTTTTCACTAGCAACTGCACTTTACTTGATGTGTGGTGTCTTTGTGGGTCTATAACCCACCTCCTCTTCCGTTTTGCCTCATTTCCATGTTAAAATTTTGTTTTCTGAGGTTGGGATGAACTGTGGGTGTAGGGTGCCATCTGACCTGTTATACTCTGCTAGTGTAAAGACAAGGGTGAATGAGGCATAAATGCATCCTTGCAGGACGTGGTAAGACTAAGAGGAATCGGGTTCAAAAGTGTGGGTGTGTGCACTGTAGAAAAAGCCTTCATATGTGTACAACCTGTCTTTCATGACTTCCAGTTACCGGTCATCAATCTTCCTTTAAATCTGGACACTTTTTGATTGTCCCTGATGAAAATTCACCATACATTTTAGTCTTAACACGTGATAGGCTTCTGTACTTTCTAACCATTTACTGCATTATAGTAATATCTATTATATTGCTAATATTTTAGTGCTGGTTTGATTTTCTTGTAGTTTGCAAGAAGAAAAAAGGCTTCTGGAAAATGAATATGAAAGAATTCAAAAAAAAAGGGTAAGTACAAAACATGAGAAAAGCCATGGTTTATGTTCTGTCAGCTAACATATAAAAATAGCAATGAAAATGTTTTCACAGTGTGTACCTCTAAAGTTTATTTAAAATCTGGAATACATAGAAAAATCAAGAGGTAGATTTTATAGGAGAGGCATTGTTCAGGTTTGATAACTCTAGGGCAAGCAATGAATAACTGATTCAGAAAAGGTCTGGATTTTCTTAAGTTTACTCGAGAAATTTTTTGACTATACTCAGCAAATGGATACTGCATGTAAAGATTGCTGCAAGTTTTTGGTTCTAGGATGTGAGTATAGGAAATACATTTGCAGTCATAAATCCTGATGAATATATGTGGATTTGTTGGCAATAAAATTCTGCTGGTTACTGATAGAAGAAACACACATCTGATAGAAAATTTTATTTCATACCTTGTTGTAAACAGTGTTATCATCATTCAGTATTAATGGTTCTGTAATATCACAAACCTGCAAAATATGAAAGGGAAAATAAAACTAATCTGATCTTTAACTTCATTTTTAAAGGAAGCAGATAAGAAAATTAAAGAGTTGAAAGAAAATTGTGATGAGCTTTGCAAAGAAGTAATCCAAAGGAAAGCAGAAATTAATGCAATAAAGGAAGAAGTTTCATCCAAGCAAAAGGTGATGTTAATAGATGAGACAGAAATGAAAAAGCTTCTGGAGAAGCAGGCTAATTTAAAAGTAACACAAAATTAACTGTGTGTATATACATCTCTGTGTGTGTATGTTTGTGCACGTATGTGTATATGGGTACGTGTTTGTCCAAGGAAACGATGAATCTTCTGTGTGTTGGTTGTCATTCCAGATTCATTACATGGTGTTACATTATATATTACATAATTTTTCAATAGGCATGAAACATGCTGCTGTGCTATATCCATTATTACTCCTTTAGGAAATAATAGTCATGCTTTTGATTAAAAAATTATTTCCGTAATGACATGTTTTCTATGTTGTGCTATTGTAGGCTTCTCTAACATATGCTCAGATCCAAGTTAATACAGACTTATCCTGAGAATTAAAAAACATACCCAGATCTTTGCTGCTTTCCTTTCTATGATATAGATAAGATAATCAGATGTATTCATAACATTCAAGCATAATTTTTATTTTGCAGACATATTAAAATTGTAAACATCAGTGTTTAGTTTCAAAATTAGCAGCTACGGTTCCCTATGAAAATCTCAAATAAATAAAAATATTTTTCCTGCCCATTTTCACAGCAGTTCTAGGGGAATATTACTTCTATGAAATCACATCAGATTTTGAGGCTATTAATCTAACTTTTCTGTTTTGTCACTAGGATGAGCTAGTTGAGATCCTTGGTGTTCCAGCACTACTTGGAAAAGAAACTGAGGAAATTAATCAGAAAAAAATGTATGCTTTTAATAAATAATTACGTATACATAAATACATATGTATGACTTCCTTTCATTCATTACAGAGATGATTGAGTATAGTCGTTGATTAAAATTAGGATCAGCATTTAAAAAAGAATCTATAATCCACTTAAAATCCATGCACTGTGCTGAAAAATACAGCATATGCAATGAACATTGTAAATTTAAGTACAACAAAGAAAAATTTAGAAAAAAGCTTTGTCGCAAATTGCTTAACCATCTTACTGTTCTACATTACTATACCTGGGATCTACTTAGTAGATTTTTAATGGAAAATAATGTACCATGTAATCTAGCAATTAGGCTTTTTTACAGTTTCTAGTCCTCAGTGACTGTATATTAGCTTATCTCTGTTGGCCTCAGTGAAACTAGCAGCTTTCGCTGCTAACAGTCTGGCCTGAGCTAAATCATCATTCTCCCTTGGTACTTCTGTATCAGTTCTTTAGTCAGAGGTGCTTTGCTGTAAGCTGCTGGTGTGAATTCTGGTCTCTAATATTTCAACAGGGAAAATGTAAGCCAGTAGCCAGCCTTTTCTTTTTCTCTTTTGTGTAGCTGAGGTTTTTTCTCCCCTGGAGCATGACATGTACTGGTTTCTGTATGTGTAAAATCTAATTAGCACTATGGAGTTTCAGCCAGGTCACTCACAGATCCCAGCAGTCCAATTGCCATCCAGATAAAGGATGTTTTTTGTACCCTGTTCAGGCACAGGGTTACACTGAAGTTTGTGTCTCCTGCTTACAGTCCCTATTTGTAATATAGAAGTTCTTTTACTGTGTTAAATTTCTCAGTTTTAAAACTTGTGTAATAGTTTTCCTCTACATTTTCCTCACTACTCTCCTTAATGCAACTCTGCCATTAATAAATACAACAAGTTTTTCCTATAGTGTTACAGAGAAGCAGTTAAAAAAAAGCTAGTACATTGTGTAGATTGCTATTAATGAAATATTTAAATGGCTCTTTATACTTGTGTCACATTACAGAATGAAGTAACCAGTGTTTCCAGTCTTGGGAATAGTATTTAGAAGTGTCACATGCATGTACCTAGTAATGTTGACAGAAATCAGTTTTCTGGAACTCTTTTTAGGACTGTCATGGTTCTAAACTCCCTGTTAGTCCCGTGACTATCTGCAATTGTATTGTTGAACTGTACTGGCATTTGAAGATTTTCACTGTTTGTAGTCTGCTTTCAAACGTGTAACGTGGATAGTTGTGGTGTTGAAAGGATTTCGTGTGTCTATGAAAACTTACAACTTATATTTTGCCATTTAAATATGCATGTGGAAGTGTTAACCCCTACTGTTTTGTTAAAATATATCCACAGTGATGCTGAGAAGAAGAAAGAAGCCCTTAATGACCAAATAGAAGAGTTGGGTGATACCCTGAAAGCCATTGAAAAAAGGACTGAGGAAATTTTGCAAGAAAGACAAGATGTAATGAAGGAATTGCATGGGAAACAAATTTTGCTAGAAAGCAAAGAAAGAGAATGTATTACTTTGACAAAGTTGCTAGAAATTAGCAGAGAGAAGGCATCAGTGGTCCTGTCAGACAGGTTAGTGGTAGATGTAAGCCATGTAGTATGAGTGAACAATGTTCTCAAAGGTCTGTTTCTCTTTTCTGCTGTATTGCTTATGTTTTCAAGTTTTATGCTGCAACCAGTGCAGACTAGAAATTACCAGGATTATTTTTTACTTCAGAAATGTTTATATAAACTACTGGAATCTAGGATCTGGCTTGAAGAAGAACATCAAAAAGCATAAGCATTTGATAAAATCCTGGGAGAGTGAAACTGGATTTTTCTCTGAAAGGGAAATCTTTTAGTGTGTTTCTCTCTCCAGTGAAAATATATTTTTTTCTGTGTAACCCACAGAAAGTAAATTGAACAAGAAAAAAATATGTCAGTGTTTTCATTTTCAAATAAGAATCATAGATTTGTGCACCCATATACTCCTGAATTTCAGTGGGAACTGGTTACTCTTCTCTTTAATATTCCCTTGTATTATGAATTTATATATATTTGGTAAAGTAAAATAAACTGTTAGGTTGATTTCAAGCTTCAAATGATTCCTTCTTTGCAGAGGAAGGTATATAGTTGTAATATACGCTCAGCAACAATGCTTTTGCCTTTAAAGTTTGGAGTTACAGGATAGTGGCACTTTGAAAAGTTTGAGTGAAGCAAATGTAAATATTCCTTCATACTAAAACATCTGTTTTCTTCTTCTAAGTAAGAGTTTCTTGGGAATTTTTAGCATATTTGGAACAGATTGTGAGACCTCATTGACATAATTAGGATTATCACTAATTGAAGTTATAAAAATGCTACTTTTTTAGGTAATTTGTGTCAGTAGTTTATGAGTTTATCTTACTGCTCAGCCTTTAATGATGCAGTACTCTAAACCCATGAAAATGATCATGCCTGTTTGCATATGTGTCTGGGACAAGTCACCTGTTTCTAAAATTCTGTGTCTATCTATATAGAGAAGCTCTGGAAGATAATTTACATAAATGTGTCTTGGAGAAAAAAAAACAACATGATATTCTCATTCACAAGCAAACACAGAAAGATAGAGAACTGAGAAATCTAAAAAAGATGGAGTTGCAACTGAATGTGATTAATGATTCCTTGGAACAAGATAAGTCACAGCATAAAAGACTGAAATTAGAGGTATGTATGAATGCATTGATTCTAAATTTTCTCGTAAGAAATCTGTCTATGAAATCTTTCAACTGTTCCTAAAATTTGGAAGGGGAGAAGACTGTTTTAAGTCTTGTGTACATGGAAGTGTCAAGTGTTGCTACAACTAACAAAGAAACCTCTAGGTGTTCTGGCTGTAATAAAAATACTGCATCAAGGTATATTTGGACTATTCTTAAGAAATGAATTTTAGGTGGGAGCACCCTATGAAGGAGAACTGGGAGATTATATTGGCACTGTGAGTCATGTCTTCCTTTAAAGTCCTGTGGAATTGTCATTTATGAGCAAAATAATATAGTGACTTGCCCATTGGCATCAAAGAAATTTGTATCAGAAAAACAGAGCCAAGTACTCCCTGGCTCCCAAATGATGAGAAGATAAATAATATTTTAAATTTGAAGATTGTTTGTACATTATTGTAAATAATCTATAAGCTATTTAACATTATTCCAGGGGACAGGAAACAGGCACCACATAAAGTTTGGTATTAAATAATATGAAATAATTCCCTGTGTTCTCTTTGTTTCCACTCACTTTTCACCTTCCTCATTTCCTCCCTGCAGTAGTGTTTCACCCATTCCTTTTCCCATACTGATTCACTCTTTTCTGTTTTATTCGTGCCTTCTACTGCGTCAATTTTAAAGGGCAGTCTCATTCTACTTGTCTATGCAAAGGATTTCCTTCTTTTATTGTCCAATTCTTTCTTAAAAATTTACTTTGTCTATAACTTTTTCATATTCTTTTCTTCTCATCACTGGTTCTTCCATTCTGTCTTTCTTAAGCTTTTCTCCTATACTAGCTCCTTACTTAGTCTAAATTTTAAGTCAGTCTTGTAAAATTGGTCTTGCTTAGTGAGGTGAATATTTTTCCACAGGACTTGATGTTTCCTCCTTTGACAGAGTGTTCTTGAATTTTTTCTTGGTCCCTCTAAGCAATTTGGGGCAGAAAAAAAAGTCTTATTTACATCACTGGAAACTTTTTTAGAATAACTGTATGATATCAAAAGTTATGGATACTTAGCTTTGCTATTTAATCAACTCTAAACATTACTCAATAATATTTAATATTATTAAATAATACATTTTTTTCGGTCTCCCCTGAAATTCCTCCTGAATTTACATATGTGTTAATTACCTAGTAATATAAGCCCACCTGGGAGGAGGGAGGAAAGCTCTGTAACTGTATAAAAAAGTTTTACATTTGATTTTCTGAAATATTGATTAAAGGGCTGACTCGTATTCCAGACTTTGATCTTAAAGCTCATACTGAGTTTCTGCTCAATATCAGCTAAGAGAATCTGGGAAATGGTATTTTTTTCCTGTGTTTCTATTGAAGAAATATTCCTGGAGGGAGAACCACAGTTGTTCAAAAATACGTAATACTAAAATCAAATGCCATAATGCACCAACGGCTGCGTTAGAGTTCACAGTCCTGGGTGAGATCCAAACCCAACCCAACCCAGCCCCTTCACACTGTGAAAGGATGAGACCTGTAACGAGACCCTTAAAGATGAAGTTGCATTGCAAAGAATCCCCACATGCTAACGCACTTAACTAAATGAACTAAGTAGTTCCTTTAACTACTTAAAAAGCCAGATTTGTATTTATGCATTGTGATTCCAAGTGAAATCAATGTACTTCCCTGAATTTCTCTCACTTGAAGTCACGTGCTAAGTGCAGAATGACTGGTTTATAGAATAAGGAAATTACAGGGACACTTCCTTCAAATGTGTTTTTCTTCTTAGTAAGTTGTGAAAGGTCAGCTGTTGCTAAACACCAACATTCTGTGTGAAAGAGAATTGGCCGGTTCGGCTGTCATCAGCTCAGAGCAGAACTGCTGTTCCTCTCCACGTGTGCCGCCTTGGGCAAGCCAATGCAGACAGCCAAAAGTGCCTAAGTTTAGTCACGTCTTATGTGAACAAAAGTCCTTAATGGATTAAAGATGTTTATGTGAGCTTTCTAATTTGAGACTCAAGAACTTGATGGCATCTTTAGAATCCCACCTTGAAAATGTGGAAATGCTTACTTACAGACACTACAGCTTTTTACACAGCAGAATGCATGCTCCACAGGACAGTTGTGTTTGCTCCCTCCACAAGGGTGAAAGTAACTTGCTTAGAATAGGTTTTATTGACTTTTTAGCAAGTGTACGCCAAAACAGATCTCAGAGTTGGCAGTGGAAACCAAAGTAACTCCACAGTTTAACCTTTACTGTGCCTCGTTTCCCTTTCCCTTAATACAAGTGAACAACATCTGATTTTATAATACGATCACAGAAGTGAAAACTGTAAGTGCAAAACATCTCATTATCTGTATTGAGGTATAGTGTTTTGGACTCTGACATCTGGTTGAGATCTAAGAAAGATACCCCAGGGTTATGTGCAGCGTCTTTAAATAGATTCCAGATTTGTTGGTCAGTGTCATTTTTTCCCCACCTGTATGAATTACAGATTTGCAATTACAGACAGGCAACATACGCCTGCATGGTTAGCCTGCTGTATTTCTTCCTTTTTTTTTCTTATTAACATAAAGAATTTTTAAGTGAAGTTAGGCACTGTGAGGCCAAAAGAACCTGTTGCCTTGTAAGTTGTATCATGCAAGTAGTTGTAGTGGGATTGTTCAGATGTATTTTAGTCGGAAGACAGTTTCTAATGCGTCTTCCTTCACATGCTTCATTTTTAAATGTTTGAATAAATTTTCCCATAATGTACAAGAAAAAATAGTACCTGTTTGTGGTGTTAGTTTTGACTTTCTTTTTGACTGAGGAAACAGGAAAATCCTACTTTAATAATGAAAAGCAAAAAATATGATATCTACACAGATGTGAAATACAGACTGTATTAAAATCAGTGGTAGATCTATTTTTTTTCCTTCAGTAGGTCAGAATATCACTCAGAAAATCCTCTGTGAATTTAGAAATTACGTCTTTACTTTTTTGATTTTTGCTTTTTTAATGACAGTTTAGTTGCGGAAAAAGATAACCCTTATAAATTCTGTACTTAAACTGGGCTTTGTGAAGTTTAATGTTTGTAGTTAAATTCTTAAAAGAAAAATTTCAGAAACTTGGTTATGTTGCTGAGCAGCTCTGCTCAACAAAGAACTCTTGGACTAGCTATTGTAACAAGACAGAAAAACCATTTCTTAATTTGTGTAACTACTTCAAATAAGATTATCTGCAGTTTACATTTTCCACATCTTTTGTTTGCATCACTCACTGTGCTTGGTTTATTTTTCTAGGCAGAAGCTATCTCTAAAAGTAAGGGAGTATTATTAGAAAGACGACGAGAACTGCAAAAGGAAATTGAAATGACCAAGAGAAGTTTAGCTGAACAGGTGCTGAGTTCTGCTTTCTCACACTTTTTCACTATAATAGTTGGGTTTTGATCATGAGAATAAAGGGTCTGTGTCAAGAAAAAATTGTGGGAGTTTCTAGCTGCAGCTTTCTGGTGAGAAAACACGCAATAGTATTTGTTTGATTTTAATAACTACTCGTTTGTCATATTTAAAAAACATCTTTTGGTGTTAGTGGTCACATATTGGAGGGTAGAAAGCAAATTTACTTTCTAGGTTAAGTCTGAATATCATTAATGATGTTACAGCTAGAAGTATGATGGGTATACATTTCCTTTGGATATGGCACATTGTCTTGTTGAAACAAGGACAGTTCAGCATTTGTACATTACAATCCTTCATCTTCACGTTTTTTTCATTTGTGGGTGTCTGTCTATACTCAGCACAGCTATATATAATGTGGAAGTGCAGACGTCTCAATTATGAGAGTATTAGCACTTGCCACTATATAAATGACTTTGTAAGAAGCAATGTATTTCAGACATACCTTCTTCTTAAGATCATACCCCCTTATCTTCTTATCTTTATATCCATTTTCTTTTTGTGCTGTCTTTGAATTCGTTAGCATTATCAGGTGGGATACAGTCTGTGTTTGAATACTTATATATTTGGGATCTACATGTCACTGTGCCACAGTAGTGAATAACAATCTAGCCAGGTGGTCAGTGGAACCTAGGAAGCCCTCTGTTCACCTCCTGCTAAGTAGCTCAGCCTACACTGGGTAGAACAAACAGCTCTGTAAGAGTTCACTGACTATTGACTGCATCTGCAACAACTCCAGGCATCTAGATACTGTGCTGTGTTTTAAATGTTTACAGTTGGACTCTTAATGTCAAGGCTCAGCTGGACATTGACTACTTCCATTGTGTAGCATGGCCATGTCAAGACCTGACTGAAATAAGTAATATTACTTAAAGATGATATGGCCATAAGGAACCGTTCTACCCAACGGGCAATAGCTGAAAGACGTGCTAGTCTGAGGAACAGAAGTTCTAGATGATAAAATATTTTGACATATTACAGGGGTTGTGCAATTGTGCATGGTGTTTCAGCTGGTATTTTAAAGCAATATTTTTATTTTTTTTTTTAATCCATGTAGCCTGTATATATGTTTACAGATAAACCCAAAGTATTTCCAACTTTGGGTTTGCCAACGCTGATGCATCATTCTTTAGAAAAGTATGTCAGCTATGGATGCCCGCATGTTAGAAGAATACATTGCTGAAGAAGGCTGGCTTTTCAAAGAGCAGGAAAAATGCAGAAATGAATTATCCAGACTTGCACATCTGACTTGGCTCAAAGTTGAAGAGAGGGAACAGAAATCTAGGGATGTTCAGAAGGCCCAGGTAAAAAATGATCTCATACGAATGAAATACTGTTCTAAAGTAAAAGCTGGTACAGGGAGAAATTAAATTACTGATGAGGGGAGCCTTATAGGCTCTGATTCCCTATTGTTCTTTGAAGTTCCATCACAACACAGGAAGGTGACGGTACTGTGGTGTTTTATTGCTAATTTATGGTGCAGTGCAACAGTATATTAAAATATCATGCCCTAGTTGAAACACGGTATTTTCTTTCAAAGCGTATTTTCTTTCAAGCCTATGGAATAAAATGAACAATTTTGGAAAAAAGAGGCAGAAAAGTAGACAGCCTCAATTGAGATTCTTGGAAGTACAACTGCGTGTTTTATTTTACAAATTACTAGAAGATTAGAAGATAAACAGAACTGCTACTCATTCCAAGGAGAAGCAGCAGGTTTTATTTTCCTGTTATATTTCAAGGCATAAATCATTACATTAGTTTGAAAAAAAGGGAAAGAAAACTTCCTACTGGCTAGTTCATGTGTTTGCTGCCTGCATTTTGCTGGTGTTATAATATCATTTATGTGCTGTAACGTCGCACAGTATATACTAAATGCCAAGTTACTGTATAGGAACAAACTATGCTTCCTCAATGTATGTCTGTATTCAAATACATCAGTTAAGCTACCCTTCTAGCACGCTGGGAATCTTTGACTGTCTATAAAAATAAAACAAAGAAACATGTCAGGCTTTGTACCTTCAATAAAAATCAGCCCATAAACAGATAAAAAACCCCAACAATATAAATTGGTGAACACAAAAGTATGTCCAGAGTTGCAACCTAACATCTACCAGCTTTTTCTAATACCAGTCTCCTCCTCCTGATACCAGTGGGAGGTGAGAAAATGCCGGTCCATTGAAGGTTAATGACAGGCTAGTAAGGACTGAACACAACTGAAATGAGAAAATCCAGAGCCCTAAAAGAATATAACTGTACCATTCTACTCAGTCAATGAAAAATGAAAAACAAATCATCAATGATTTCTGGAAAGCCAGAAAAGAGTTAAAAAGAAATTTTATTTGAAAAGGTACAATTTCAGTGGGGCATATACCAAATAATTATATGGTGATGGAACTGAGAGGCTGTTTAATAGAAACAATAGAACTCCAGATACAAGGGACTAAACATTTTAAGATGCAGCATCAAATTATCCATATTAATAAGTCATTGTAAGCTTAATATATGTAGAAAAACTCTGTTCTTCAGTGTTGTTACGATAAAAGCATTTCATTATAATTAAAGTTCTTAGAATAATCTCACCTCACTGTCTTTTGCTTGTCTAAGAGGAATAGCTGCTCTGAGTCATTTCTTTGAAGATTCTTTGATATATCTAAAGTGCTCACTGAATTCTATTTAAATTTCAGATACAACTCCAAAATATTATTAAAGAAATGAAAAGAAAGGATCTTGAAATAAGAAAGTATGTAAAGAGGAAAACAGAAATCAAAAAGCGGTAAGAAAATAACAATACATTAGCTGAAAAATGTCTTTTAAAGCAATTTTTATCCAAGTAATGTATGCATAAGATTCTAATAATCATTTCTTTCACACTTGTAATTTCTCCAGACTCCAAGGATTTGCTAAAATGTATGATGTTATCCAAAATGAAAGGAATAAATGTATAAACTTGGTGCACACCGCTCAGCAGAAAGCAAGTGAAATTAAAACCCAGGTAAAATTGCAAGGAAATGAAATTAAAAATTTACGGAATACTGTTTTAACCAAGGAAAGGTGAGTTTTAAGTAAGCTGTAAATTACAATTATAGAAATGTAAGATTAGAAAGCATTTTAAGAGATTCTAGTCCAACTTCAACTATGCCTATATCATCCTTGATAGTTATCCTGATTTTTAAAACCTGATTCAAAGAAAGACATTTAGCAACAACCTTACATAATCTGTTCCGATTTTTTATCCCCTTTTTTATTTATTTTATATATATATATAATTATTATATATATTGGGCATCACTGCATGGCACAAAGCATTTCTGAAGTTTGTCTGGCTACTCCCTCACTTTCCCATCCTTTGAAGGGATAAATTGTCATTGCATTTCCTTTGTATCACAGTTCTCGAGCCTCTAGCATATGCATTATCATGCTGTTTCATTCCATATGAACAACACTGTTGTACTCATACTTGCTATCCTTAGGAAAAAAAGAAGTCCAATACATATATGATTCCACAATGGACTGGTGCATGGTACTATTAAGTGATTCGCTAGCTAGTAATGCAGCTAATTATTGAATTAGAACAAAGTGGGTTCTTGGTTCAAACTCAAACTGAAGTTTATTGCATAACATTTATTTCAGATAAAACAATGTTTTCAATTTCCAGGCAATCCTAGTCAAAACGAAAGGTTACATTCACAACAAAAGAGGATGAGGCAGAACAGTTGGTGCTCGTGACTACTTTTCCCTAGACCATGATGTAGTGGAGGTATCTTTTTGCCATCTCGTCATCCTAGTGATGATGTTCTGCAATACAGACAGAATGACAATGTCTCTGAAATCAGTAGTTGGGAAAGTAGTAAGATAGTGAATAGTTAACTGTGTGTGCAAAACAGCACAGCCAAAGCTGAGTAGTTGAAAAATAATTAGATTTTCCCAAACCGTTTTTTTTTCGGTGTCAAAAAATTGCACAACCAGACCAAAGTATGCATTCAGGATACATTCACTCAAAGTGTATTGTGAATCTCTGAGTAGCTTGAATTCAAAGTCATGCTGGAGGTAGCTAGAAAAGAAGTAGAATGTCAGTGATTTAAGTGATTTTGTCAAGATGCACAAGCTGACATTTTGTGGTAAAATTTTTGAGGCCTTCCCAGTCAATTACTAATGAAAGGAGAAAAAAAAAAAAAGGCTAAGAATGCAGCTATATGTTGTCTATGTATCAGAAATATCTAATTATCACAGATGACCCTACTCTAGTACAGATCCAATAGACATTTTCATCTCTGCAACACTAGATTTAAAACTAGCAAGAGGTATAGACTTTTCAGTAATTCTCTTGACTATGGAAAGTGTTTTTAATCCCAGTAATAGGCTTTAGCATCCTACTATCACTGACTTAACTGCAGCCTACACAATCTGGAGGACAGAGTATCAGTCCAAATAAGGCAAAGGTTTTTCAGAAAATATTTAATACCACATTGCATTTCTGCAAAACTGTCATGCTTTCAGTCTGAAACTTGCTTTACAGAAGTTTAATTCAATTCAGTAAACCCTGTGGAACTCAGAAGTGTTAGACACACAGGGGAAATGAAGCAGAAAGAAGCTCGCTCACTGCTCTGTATACAGTAATTCAGCAACTCAGTGAAGGATCCCATGAGGGCAGGCAGGATATTTCATCTGCAGTTCTGTATTCTAACAGGAGACTATGCTTCTCCTTTCACTACCTCTTTTGTATTGACGTGAATATCCTCCCAGTGTAGATAAAGTACAGTCTTGATCAAGAAGATCAAATGCAGTAACTCTTAAGTTGTGAGCAAATGAATGATCCGTGTGGCAACAAGAATCTGCCTTTTAAGGGAGGGACCCTCATCTCCTGGCCAGCAAGATGGCTGGAAATAATGAGTTCTGTTCTTCATTTTTAAGGATCTATAATGTGATCTTGTCACTAACTTTTCATTATGATTTTTTTTTCTTGTCTGTCAAACAGGGAAAATTATCATTTCCTTTCTTGTGTGAATATTGTGGTACGTTGTTTTATAAACAGTAAACCTGGAAATATTTTAATTGCAACCACAAAATTATTGAAATATCACTCCTTAAATAAAAGGGAAGGATTTCTACATATTAAGACTTTGCATCACAGTTTATGCTTCTGCTCTTGAACATATTTCTTACGGCCCCTTGGGCTACCCAGCAGAGAAGAAAAGAGCTGCAGTGCAGTGCTCCATTTATAGCATTTTTCTTGGGCCATAGTCCACTTCTTTTCAAGCTGGCAAGAGCTTGTGGAGAGAAGCTATTCTCAGAGAGTCTTTCTACTTCTTGTAATGCTTCTGGGAAGCAGAGTGACATAGAAGATCCTTTGTGTATTTGAGGAATTAGTTTAAGCTCTGCTTTTAATTGCTGGAATTGCTTTCAAATTGAAATGACTGAAAACTTTCCTACTTTCTGTTATGTTAAAGAAAATTGCAGAAACAACATCTGAAGAACACAAATAATGTAGCAATTACAGTCAGTCTCAAAAGTGATTATTGCAAAATTGTACAAATCATGCATGAGATGAACGAAAAGAAAAAGCAACGGTGTCTGGATCTTGAGAGACTTACCAATACAGTCACCTTCGTTGAAGAGGAAATTGTGCAGCTACGCAAAAAATGTGAAAGGGCTATTCAGCAACAAAATGAGAGGTATACATGTAAATTTGATGTAATGTAGTGTTTCATTTTGACTTTCATGAAGCAACAATATTTTTCAGCTGATGAGTACTGCTAGTTAGGAATACTAAAAAGACTGCCTCCCTACAATGTTTCACTAAACAGCCTGCCTCACCGCGATGTCAGTGCTGTTTTGCATTACACAGATGTTGTTTCTCCATTGGTGACAAGGTTTGTTCCTCAGAACTATTATTAAAAAAATTATGGTGGCTTGGCTACTGAACTTCACCTTAAGAACTTGTAGCCTCCCGCTCCATTTATACTTTATGCACAGATAAGGTACAAAAATGCAGATGTAAAGCTCCCTGATCATGTTAATCCATTTTTAAATGTATGCTGTGGAAGGCCAGAAGAGCTTTTAAAATTATATGAGAGACTAGAGTAACCTTTGCAATGGTTTGTTCCCTGATTTTCACATTGTAATTATTTTGTTACCTGTTTAAAGTGTTGTCATGATATTAAATGAATATTCGTGAAAGCTTTGTACGTTTTCCCAGATTATTACAATCTTTCAAGGTCACCAGTTATGTTCTTGAATGGAGTACACTGAATATGAGTCAATTTGTTAAAAATTTTACCTTTTCATTTTGGGCTTATTGCAGTGGTCGTCTGCTCAGAGATCGAGAAGAAGAAATAGGCATTTTATATGAAAAGATAAACATGCAAGAGATGTTGTGTAGAAATGGAGATATTGAGATGCAAGTTATGGATGAAAAGATTAGATTCCTGAAGCTGAAGGAAGATGAGAAAAAGAGACAGATTAAATTGTGGTTCAAGGCTCTCCCAGTGAAGAATGCCCTGGATGCACATCTGGTGGTACTTCAGATACAGGTTAGTGGGAAAGAAAGCTTTTTTTTGTATTATTTGTATTATTCTGTATTTTAAAACCTAAGGTAGTTTCATAGGAAAAAACGTCTGGATGTTTATTAAAACAAAGTTCAGTTTATTAAAGTCTATTAAAACCTGCCTAGCCAAACATCGATACACGTTTTTAACTTCAGGTATGTGAATTTCTATGCTTATATGTACTGGTTGATGCACTTTGTTATGCACATGGAAAACACTTCTTGGGTATGGAATCTCAGCTAAACCACCCCATAGCGTGAAATGTCAGTATGACTAAACAGGAGAATGGGAGTCATTGGGAAAAAATGGGAATGTAGATAAAATTTGTTAAAACTCTGTTGATGGGAGTAGGTGAAAGGGCAGGAGATATACTTAGCTCTTCAAATTTCTAAAATAATAACTCAATTCACACTTGACCCTGAGCCTACTCTAGAAACTCTGCTGCCTACAATGATATAATCCCCATATATTTTCTTCTCCACAAAAACAGTGTAAGTTTTAGTTCTAGTTACAAAATGACATTAAACAACTAACAAACTGCAGCGTTTGGAACATTCTTTCCTTGCTTTCTGAAATGGCTCATTTACTTATGACCTTATCTCTAGATGGTAATTTTTTCCATACATATTTTGTCAGTGCCTGCACAAAATCGTAAATTAGGGTGTACCATTGCCTTTCATAATTGCATTGATAGAAACTGTGACTTAAATAGTGCTTGCACTGTCCTGTTTCTTCTGACCTTTTAAAGAAATTGTATGCTTCACTAAAAGAATAAAATGTACAATACCTTTTGCAAACCATACCCCAAAGAACTTTACAGTGCTACTACAGATCTAAATGAGCAGAGGCAGTATGGAGAGAAAAAAAAAAAAAAAAGAGGATAAACTAGGGGGGGGGAAATAAAAAAGATGTCTTCAGGTAAGATTTAGAATGGGGCAAATAGACTAACAAAATGCAGATGATTTCTGTGAACTGACAGTGTCAATCATGAAAATTCTTCTGTTCTGCATTCATAAAACTTCTGCATTCAGATGATGGTTCAGGTGGAGCCTAAAATCACCATTACAGGGAGGCTATTGTTACAGGTGCCTTAAATCTTTTTGAAATATTGACTAAGGTCCAGGTAGACAACACCCACAACCTCTGCCTCATCCACTAGGCAGGTCACCTTGTCATAGACAGACATCAGGTTTGTCAAGCAGGACCTGCCTTTCAAAAACCCACACTGGCTGGGCCTGATCCCCCAGCTGCCCTGCATGTGGCACGTGGTGGCACTCGGGATGTTCTGCTCCATAACCTTCCTGGCACTGAGGTCAGGCTGGCAGGCCTGTGGTTCTCTGGATCCTTCTTCCTGCCCCTCCTGTAGATGGGTGTCACACTGGCTAACCTCCAGTCTGCTGGGACCTCCCCAGTTAGCTGGGACTGTTGGTAAATGATGGAGAGCAGCTTGGCGAGCCCCTCCCCCAGCTCCCTCAGTGCCCTCGGGTAGATCCTGTTCAGCCCCATAGACTTGTGTGTGTCCAAGTGGAGCAGCAGGTCACTGACCAAGTTCCTTCCTGTCCTGGGCTGTGGGGACCTCATTCTGCTCCTCGTCATCCCTGTCTTCCAGCTCAGGGGGCTGAGTAACCTGAAGGTAACTGGTCTTGGTATTAAACTGAGGCAAAGAAGCATTAGGTACCTCAGCCTTTTCCTTGTCCTTTGTGGCAATGTTCTCCCCCGCATCCAGTAAGGATGCAGATTATCCTTGGCGCTCTGTTTGTTTCTAATGTATTTGTAAAAACATTTTTAGTTATCTTTTATGGCAGCGGCCAGCCTGAGTTCCAGCTGGGCTTTCGCCTCTCTAATCTTCACCCTGCGTAACTGTGCAACATCCTTGTAGTCCTCCAGAGCTGCTTGCCCCTTCTTCCAAAGGTGGTTAGCTCTCCTTTTTTTTCCCTGAGTTCCAGCCAAAGCGCTCTGTTCAGCCAGGCTGGTCCTCTCCCCTGCCAGCTTGTCTTTCAGCACGTGGGGATCGCCTGATTCTGCACTTTTACAACTTCTTTCTTGGGTAATGTCCCACCTTGATGAAGTCCTTGGCGAAACGATTCATTCAGGCATCTTGCAGGTTACACTCCTCCTTATTTGTCCAGGTAGGACGGTAGCCTTTCTTGCAACATGATGTATTGATTCATCTTCATGTAAATGTATGTAACAACCCAACTCTTTTTTAAAGAAAGGGTATCACATCAGTTCACCTTGATTTCGTATTTGTACAGGTAATTTTTCCTGCCTAAATGTAGTACCCTGCATTTGTTATTTAATATTATCTCTTTTGTGCAGACTTTTGTTCAGACCAAGATAATTTTGAATTTGAATCTTCTCCTCCAAATAGTATTTGCAGTTTCTCGAAGCTTAACCTCATTCTACTGATGTAGTACTTACCTTATACTTTCATCAAGAACCCATTTCCTTAACTTATTTATGAGAATGTCGTATGAAACACTATCAAAACTATATAAAAATCAAGACATATGATAGCTTCTATTTATCATCCACACACCTGTTGTTATAGTAGGAAATCGGTCTGGTTTGGCGTGACTCAACACCTGTGTTGGCTGTTATTCCTACCTTTTTCCTTTTCTAGCTACCTACAAAGAAAGGCCAATGATTTGTTCCAGATTTATTCTTCAGAAAGTGAAGATAATTTATCTTTAGTTCTATAGCTCCTTTCCCCCCCATTTTTAAAAATAGGTATGATATTTTCCATTTTCTAATGCTCTACATACCTCACCTGCCTTCTCTGAGGTTTCCAAAATAAGGACCAGATCTCCACTTCTTGAGACCAGTCCCTTTATCTAGGCGTGTTCCATCTTGTCTGTTCATCCTTCAACAATTCCTCCTGACTGATTACAATGAAACGTAGAAAAGCCTGTCTTGTAGTGCCTTTTCATATCCCCTGTATCAAAGCATTCCAAGAAAGGAGGGGTTTTGGTGTTTTTTTTTTTTAAGACTTAGAACTCAGATAAAGCGATAAAGCCTTGTCCAAGAAAAACACTACTAATTAGGAGAAAATAAAAAAAGATGCCTATAGTCACCTCACTTAAGCAGACAGAGAATAGCATGGTTATCTCTAAATGGGCTTTGTTTTCTGTAGTTTTGGATTAAACTGCATCTAATCACTTATAATTCATATTGCATTTAAAACTAAGCCTAGTATTTAAGTTGAACATGAAACTTCTTATGCTCTTTTTTTTTTCCTGGTTTGGACAGCATTTTAGCTGCAATAGTCCTTCTTCTCTAACTAACTATTCAGTCCTGCAAAATTTTACTGGGTGAGCTGTCCCTAATCTCATTAAGGTACCACTGCCTCCAACAAGGCATTTTCACCGGAGTTAGTGGTTGAGAAATTTGGCCCCAGACAGGAAACATCCCTGGAAGCATAGCTGCATCCTGTTGTTTATGCTGGTCCTGCTCTTACATCCTCCCACTCTTTTTTATGTATTTTTGGGCTTGAGTTTTAGTTTATAATGAAAATAAATCTTTCAGCACCTAGTTATGCACTGAATTGTGGTTTGCCAAGGAAATTGATCATTACAGTCATTTAAGGTTTTTATTTTGCCTGCTCTTAGACAAAGTGTAAAAGAAAGAGCTGTGTGATGCTTTTTTACCAGAAAAAGAAGTATTTAAGACAAATGTTCCGGTAAGTAATGTTCCATTCTGACCCGAGAAGATCTGTCAGCTTTCCCTTTTCCAGTTAAACATGACTTGTTAACTTCAGTGAACAAACTCCATCCCGGTAGCAACATCTAAACATTTACTTTGTATTTTTGATGGCTGTTCCTAACTTTGTGAGCCAGTGACCACTTCTTTCCTAAAGAATACCACCACCTGCAAATAGTAGCACCACCTAGCATTTACAGCAACTTACTTGGGTTATGTTTTGTCAGTGCTAATAGATCAAGAGTGGAGTGACAACGCACTGACAGATGGCCAGGTGCATATTAAAGCACAAAACCCCAACACTGTCAGTCTTGCAAATCCAAACATGAAGAAAAGGTCCCAGTCACTCCTTCAGCGAGTATTTATGCAAAGCATGGATGTCCATCGAGTGTATTCTGGGAAGCGTTATTCCAGGGGAAGGTCTCACATCAGAAAGGTCAGGGAACACCTGCCTTTCTGGGTCCCAGGAGTATCACATTGTTCAGTGTCACCACTGAGTCACTTTGGGACACATGCCTGGGAACTTTAACGTGGAAAACTTGGATGCCTGTAAGGATGAGACCTTTAGTGCTAATGAGTGGGAAAGTGGGACTTTCAGATTTAACTTGCAACCAAACTGTCAGGCACTTTGTCATGGTTTAACCCCAGCTGGCAACTAAGCAGAGGGCTGGGGAGGAGAATCAGAAAAAAGATAAAACTCAAGGACTGAGATAAGAATCATCTAATAATTGAAATAAAATAAAATAAACCCAACAACACTAATAATAACAGCAATTGTAATGAAAAGGAAAGAAAAGGGGAGAGAAATAAAATCCAAGGGGAAGAGGAAAAGAAACAAAGTGATGGCCAGTACAGTTGCTCACCACCCACAGACCGATGCCCAGCCAGACCCCAAGCAGCGATGGGCCAGCCCCAGGGAACCCCCCCAGTTTATGTACTGGGCGTGACGCGCTATGGTATGGAATATCCCTTTGGCTGGTTCGGGCAGCTGTCCTGGCTGTGTCCTCTCCCGGCTTCTTGTGCCCCCCCAGCCCTCTCGCTGGCAGGGCCCCAGAAACTGAAAAATCGCTGACTTCGTATAAACTGAGAAACAACCAAGAACATCTGTTATCAACACTGTTCTCACACCACATCCAAAACACAGCAGTGCACCAGCTACTAAGCATAAAATTAATTCTATCCCAGCTGAAACCAACACACATGTGCATCCTCCCTACATCCCTAAATGGATCCTGTGGGTCAAAGAGAAGTTTGTGGGGAATAAAGGAAGACATCACCCCAGAAGCTTGGTGTATTCCTGAGAACGAAAAAAGTAGCCCGAGGAAAAGAAGCAGGTAGAACTCAATTTCTGGCAGACAGCAGGGTTTACCTCTGTCCTGCAACTGTCACACTATAGTTCCCTTTAAAAAAAAAATAAATTAATGGCTCATAATCTTCCATGTTACCCTCCCCCCTTCGCAGTACAAGGAAACCTTCTCTGTTAAAGTCTGTGGGATCAAGCTCTGGAGGTGAGTTAGGTGGGGATGTGCTCCCACCATCAGTCTCAGAGGAACCCCCGGTGCCCACCGCAGCCCCTGTGCAGCCCCCTCCACTGCTGGAGGCACCAGCTGGGCCAGGCTGCAAAGACCGGGGGAGGGGGAAGGAAGCGGGTGCAGCAAGGGCTCCCCCCCCTCCTGCTGCCCCTCTCCCTCCTCAGGACAGGAGCCACAGCTGGGGCAGGTCTCACAGCTGCTAACCGTGGCGGTGGAGGGGGGCCTGAGCCCCCTCCACCATGGCCCAAAGGACATAGTTTGGCAGCACCCGCCTGTGGCTTTACATCCAGGCCACCCAGCAGAAACTGGAGAAGGTATCGGTCCCTGGGGCAGCCTCCTTCTGACTTCCCAAACATATTCAGAAGGTGAAAATCATCTCCTGGTCCAGGGCTTTAGTCGTGATACCTGGTGGCTCAGAGAAGAAGCCTCTTCTGTGTGGCTGAATTATTTGTACACCATTTCAGGTGGTTGTGTTGCACGTGGAGAAGGGAGTCAAGGGAACGAGCATTCAAGACATTTGAACTACTAATAAGATGAAACTGATTTATATTTATGTATTATAGGGATGCCCTTCTGTGACACAATCTACCGTTTCTCAGATTCCTGTTTGTTGGCAATGGGACAGGAGGATGATGTATGTCCACCTCTGGTTTTGGAGGGAAATGTTTCCCAGCGTTTGGCTGGTAACATTTTGTGTAGCCCTACAGCGCCCAAGCGTCCCACACATCTCCCAGCAGGGCTGCAGGCCTGCCTCCAAGCCCTGGTGCTGGCAGCGCTGCCACCCCAGTCACTTTCGTGCAGTTCTGCTGGTGCAAATCAGAGACAAGAGACCTTCCATCTCCAGCCACATAGCAACACATAGCGGGGCTTTTGGCTTCTTGTGTGAAAAAATAACCCTTGTGGCTTTTTATTTGCTAGTATTCCCAGTGCAAGGACAGGATTAAATGGATGGAGGAAACCCTTGCTGACCCCACAAATGACAGTAGAAGGCAAGACTTGGGAGGGAAGGACCCGTCCCCACCTGAGCTGCTAAAAAAGATTGAGCAGGTAACATCACTTCTCTTATCACAAGCCATCCTGCTATGACCGACTTCTTTTAGGAAAAGAAAACAGTATCTTTTTAAAACAAGTTTTCTGTAACAGGAATTAAAATAATTATGACTAGCTCATGGGAACTCCAGCCCAGCATCTGCTTTCCAGGACAACTGGACACGGGACATTTTGACTTTGAGCAGAGGCTGGAGAGGGGGAGCTCTGTGTGAATACCTGGCTCCGCAGCACCCTCTGCTAGCTGCACCGCTCGCATCACGGGCACTTCAGCGCAAACCCTCCCGCTTCACTACAGAAAAGCACAGCAAAGGCAGCAGAGGGAGATAAATACAGAATAATAAACCACTGACAAATGAAGCCGTCGTTATTCTGCCACTGGCTCGTAGCTGTTCCACCACTATGCACGGGGTGCAGTCCCACTACCCCCTTGGCAAAGCCCGTGTGTGACACAGAACCAAGCATCCTTCTCAGGCTTTGGCTGCACTGCCGTGTTTCCGTGCCGAACAGGGAGCCGCAGAACAGACCTTCATGGCAGTGGCAGCCAGGCCGGCCAAGCAGCTGCGTGCCTGGCTGCAGCACTGCCAGCGGCTGCAGGAGGGAGAATGCTTCAAAACGAAGCATTAGGTCCAATATGAAAGCCGATTTCAGGGCACCTCCTGTATGGCGCGTGAGGGGAAGGTAAAGGAATGGACTGACTGACTGTGGTATTTTTGTCTGTCCCAGTTGTAGGGGCACAGAACTCCCCCCACTGCAGTTGGTGTTCGGGGGATTCATGCGGGGCTGAGAAGGTGTTAGGGTAACGGCAAGCCTGGAGCAGTACACACCTAAGTCCTCCTTTTGAAATCGAGCTTGTAGGGATTTACATGAATGCTTCTGCTTGAATTACTTGAGCTTTTTGCTTTGCTGCCCCATATTCCGTGACAGGAGGGAGCTCTGCATAGCCAAGCAGGCTACAACACGGCCCTCTATTACCAACCTGCACATTAAAAAGCTGGGTCGAGTCCTGACATTTAAATTTAAATGTTCTCGTTCAATCTCCTTGTGATTTTAAAGTCCTTTTAATTGCACAGTAGTTTCTTTTCTTAGTCTTTGGAGGCCATACTTTTTTTTTTTTTTTAGAAGCAGGAAGGAAAAGGTATTTAAAGCAAGAGCCAAAACCTTTTTATTATTATGTCCCCAGGAACTAGAAGATTTTTTTTTTTTTTTTTTTTCAGAAAAAAGATCACTAGAAAAAAACCCATTGCTGTCAAAACACAGCAAGACAGTAATAATGCTGCTGTCACCCCTGGTCCCCCAGAAGGGCCTGGTCTGATGTGGAAGAACTGTACGACCGACAGTAACCAACTGAACCAA
Organism: Falco rusticolus; assembly: GCF_015220075.1. NCBI lineage: Eukaryota > Metazoa > Chordata > Aves > Falconiformes > Falconidae > Falco > Falco rusticolus. The sequence goes on from NC_051191.1 coordinate 16,827,036, forward strand.
CCTTGGCCTGATACTTGGCAGAGAGGGTGAAAACTCTGAGAAATCTGATGGTGAAGTGATTATTTATGGCTGTTCATGAGTATTATTTCAGCAGCTCTCAAAGCAATCACAAAAACACCTTGTGCTGCACCTTCCCCTGTCACTTACCTACACCCTGTTTACTCCTTCTCTATGCAGCTAGAAGTAGAGCTAGTACAGAAGGAGGAGAAGTTGCTGGAGACAGACTTTCTCTACAAGCACATTTCCCGGTTGACAGACAGAATCCGTGCTACAGCAGAGAATGGAAAGCAGGACACGCTGCTGTTAGCTAAAAGGGTAAGAAGGGCATTGCACGCTCTGCTTGCCAGCCTATACAAAATGAAATCATATCTAGGCAAGAGGCAAGATGACTCACTTGGAAATTACAGAAGTGGCTGGAAATATTGACAGGCAAATCATATGTTAGTCTTCAGAAACTACAGACAATTAGCAGCAATGGTGATAGATGTACTGAAAGCATTAGGCGAGTGTACTTTCTTAATGAAAGAAAGTTGCACCATAAATAGCACCTTTCACCGACATACCCGATTAGCTCTTGCTCAGGTAGATGCTCACAAACTTGGTAGAATCCTGCTTTTGCACGTGTACTTAACAGCCTTTCCACAACAAACACGTCAAAGGCTAAAAAGCAATAAGAAAAAGCCAGGTAAATTTTGCTTCGATATATAAAAAGATAAGCCTGATATCTGCCTCAAAATTTCTTTGTTATTTAAGTAGGGAGCACCACACAGGAAAGAAATACCATTTTCAATACAATCGTTTTTATGTAATTATAGATATTGTCTTTTAACTGCCAGTAATACTGTTCGGGGAAGAGCAAAAATCCTCCAACCCCCACCTCCTTAATGAAGAGGCTGCAAATAGAGCAGAGCTGAGTGAAAAGCAGAAAAAAAAAAAGTGTGAGTAATTAATGTAAACCAAGGCCAGCCAGGGTAGATTCCCCCCTCACCCCACCCCCTCAGGTGTTAGATTTGGCCCTTGCAAAGGCTTAAACCAAAACACATCCTTACAATAAATCTTTAACTTTCCACAGAAAGAGAAATAACATGGGTGTTATTTGGATTTCTGAAATCATGGCCACAGGCTAATAAACTATGGTAAAAACAGCAGCGTGCTAAAAGTTTGCAAGTGCTCTGACTCACTCAACTCTCTATTAGTCACTTGAAAAAGAGTATTTAAGGTTTGTTGCGGTTTTTTGTTTAAACTATCTCTACCCAGACTCAAGGACTCCTTCCCATTCTTCCTTCATTCGCCCACCTGCCTAGGATAACTTGACAACCCGCAGCCCTGCTGTGTCCACATGATGACGCAATTATCTTGTAAGGATCAGGCTTATTACACAGTTATTACAAAGTCATTTGTGCAAAAACTCAGGAAGAATTGGGGCAGTGGGCCTTTGAGGGCAGCAGGAGTTCTGCTGTTCAATGAAAAGGGCAGGGGGTAATTACAAACTCGCTTTTCTGTATCTCATCTCGGAGTAATTGTGACTCCTTACGCTGCCAGTTCCTGCGGTTCCAAGCAGACACAGAAACACAACCTGTTTCATTAAGTCATTTTCAAGTACAGAACTATTTTTTAAATCTTTGTCAAGCTGGACTTGTTCTCACGTACATAATGCTTACCCAGGTGTCATGCCCCGTGTCTAGAGGGAATTGTTACTTATTGTTACTTATTCCAGACAAACGAACTGTGGAAGATGATAAAGGACAGAACCCGTAAGGCGATGGCTCTCGTTGCCGAGTTATCCATGAAGCAAGCACTTGCCATTAAACTCCAGCAGGAAATGAAAGACAAAGAACAATTTCTGACGACTGTTTCATCAAGCATAGCTCAAGGCCTTCCCCCTCCGAAAGAAACAGAAGACCGTTGAAGATACTACACAACAAGAGGATGCAAAAAGAAGCGGCTGAAGCCAGAGCTAAAGTAAGTTTTTGCCATACGTTGCGATTAGATCCTCGGCCCCGTCTTTTCACTGCCCCAGCTCACCTTTCTGCCAGAGCTGTGCTAGCTCACTGCGTAGCTCTTCGCCGCCACACACGGAGCTCTGGGAGTCAGTGGAGGGGGTGGCAGAGGCAGACGGCTGCTGAAGCGGTACACGGTGGGTTTGAGCAGTTTTAACCGCAGTCTGGCGACACCGCTTAGAACCGGTCACCGAATCTTAAGCAGCGAATACACTAAAAGCCAGACTTGCCTTCTGCTGAAGCGGTTTGTGTGGCCGTGGTGTCTCGGCAGGATGGGGCAGAGAGTCGTCGCTGAAGTTCTGCTTCCCATTTCATTTCAAGGTAAAGCTGCAACAGGTGGGGGGTGGGGTTCAGGAAAAATAAGTTTAGTGTCTTCCACATAACAGATGCGGTGAACATCGGATCAGAAGTAGCGAGGACAGAGATTGCTGAGCAAGACGGCGAGGGGAGGCAGGGCAGCGTTCCAGGTACTACCCTGCTGGATACCATGCCTCCTTAGCGGGGACAGTCGGTGATCCCAGAGCAGAGAGCTCCCAGAGAAGAAGCAGTAGCACAAAACTGAGCCGGGCATACTGTGGGAACTCCTGCTGCTGGGAAATGAGCTTTGCTATAGGAATCCCTTAGCTGATCACTCCAAGGGAATCTGAAAGGGGCGCTAAGCTGCGGCAGGAATACACTGTGCATGCACTTCAAGAACTTGAAGTCACACAGAAGTGCTGCAGTAAAACTGGTTTAGAATAAGAAACTTCTCTGTCATTAACACTTCTCATGCTGTGACTCAGCTTCCTTTCAGTGCTGCGGACACAAGCTCACTGCAGTAACCGTGTTCAGGAGCCACCGCTGTCAGCGCACACAGAGCCCTGTTTTGAAGCATCGGATCTATCGTCTTGTTCCTGAGATGTTCTGTGCACTTATTACAACTTTTAAAAGTTCATCTAATCTCCTTTCCTCACAAACAGCAAAAGCATCACAGGCTCAAACCGTATACTATTTAAAAGGACAAACTCACATCGACGTGGTCAGTAACTCATTGCTTTCCTTTCAGTACCCCTCTGGGTTTCCAGGTCTGCGAAGGACTGGAGTGACGGTGTTCCCTTTGTAAGGCGTTCTGCATGTTGGCTCAGGAGACTACCGGCATTTTAAAGCGTGTAAGCACAGTGTGATCAAAATGCGTTACTTCCACAGCGTGCTGCAGAAGAGGAACAAGCTGCAGCGCCCGGCTCCATCCACACGACAGCTGAACAACGCCCAGCCGCCTATATCCCGGATGACGAACACGGTCTCCCAGTGCCACGGCCCTACGGCACCCTGGCTCCTTTCACACCACGTGAACCTCGTTCGAATAGGAGACAGTTCAGAAAACCTACTGTAAGGCCAATTGAAATGTGAACAGACAGCACCTACAGCAGGCAAGGGTGTTACTGAATCCGGAGGGTCAGCAGCATTTACACTACAACGGAGGAATAGTTGTTAGCGTTTAGCCAAATTCCATAGTGAAAACAAAGTAGTAATTAATGCCCAAAGCGTAGCTCAATAGTCAGTGACACAAGTTCCCTTCTCCTGGCTAGGAGGAGCCTGGTACCCCAAATGCAGCACAGCATTTTAAAATGTTAAGAAAAATAAGCGATACTTACTACATACTACACTTATATTTTTTTTCCAGGTGAAGTTTTATTGCATCTGATTGTATTTTATAATACATATAATTAAAAAGAAATCTTCTCTTGTTATTAATATTATACAAAGTCCCCACCGGTTATATAAATAAGCCAACATAGCTTTCTACAGTCTGGGATTGGAGTTCATGCTTACCAGATAAATTTTAATTACACTGAGAAAATGATTCCCTCCCTCTGTGCAGTTCCTGAGAAAGCTAACGGTCTTGCTCCACTGATGGCAAGGACAAGGAAATGACCAGGCACTTGCCGAGCCACTCCTGAGAACTGGAATTTTTCATTTCACTGGTAAGGAACAGAAAGCACCGGTGGAAAGTACTCAGGGAGAACATCAGAGGTTGTTACTGAAAACCTCCAAAATCTGTCAAATTGTCAATGAGCTTCACTACTTTAATAGCCTGAAACTTTGATAGAGTTGGTTTTAAACCAATAAAGACTGCAGATATCCTACGTGTCAGAACTTAAATCTTCTCTGCATAGCAAACTGCTATTACTATTTTAAAGTCACAGTTCAGAACTTAAAAAAAACCCAACCCCCAAAAACACTGGTTCAGTTATGTACCGATAGAAGTTGAAAACAAAGGAAAAACAACCTCCGCAATTTCTTCCTGAAGCTGAGGTTTGAACTGTAACACTACAAGTTGTAAGGAAAGAATTAAGTAACACTCTGTCCAAGCCACTGTTAAGATACATTTCCAAAGAACTTCCTTCTCGTCCTGTATTATAGTTCCACTTATTTGACCACTTCAAAACAAAACCACAGATCTGTTTCAAACCTGGGTTTGTGTCAGAAGTATTCCTCCAGGACTTTTCTAGAAGTTGGGAATTTCAGCCTTAATACATTGGACCAAACACTATTTTCAGCGGCTTATGTCAGTAATGGTGGCTACCCAAAACTGCAGATTATTTGGGAAACAACATGATATTTAAGTTTAAAAAAAAGTATTTGTTTGCAAACTTGTATACTTTTATATGAGCACTACAGTTCGACAGTCTTCAACAGCATGTTATTTCAGGAATGTTCGAGGCCCAAAAGCGTCACAGTGTGTTTGAGTGCCGTTTCCTCTACAAATCGTATGTTAACATGGTCTTGTTTTTCATACGGATTCATACCTAAAAAACATAGTGAGAAAGTTAGTATTTACGAACACTTAATCCCGCACTCTATTGAACATCTTCATCTAAAATACCAAAAGATAAGTTAATAGAGGGAACAGTGTTTTCATTTACACCAAACACCTGCAGCTTTCAGTGGAGTCATTTGGATGCTCCTCATGGCAAAAACTTCCCTATTAGTGGGACGTAAGTAAACGATATCCCCTGCAGAGGGGAGCCAGACCATCTCTGGAGGCCACTAGGGATTTCCATACGTTGCATCCTACACTGGAGATCCAAACCAAGGTTTAAGCACAGTGGCTATGTTAGTGCTAGTACATAAAATGGACCAGGGCGCAGCCTCATATACTTCTATATGGTTTAACTTTTCTTCCTCCCCAAACGGGATGACATCCATACACGGACAATCTTGTTTCAGCCTTCAAGTCCTTACCCTGACTTTTATTTTGCTTACCAGTACAGGCATCGCCAGTAACGCTATTGGCAGTCCAATGCTTCCCTTAAAGGCACCTTTTTCAGTGGAATTCAAAATCTTCAGACGCTTTGGTTCACTGTGTGCAGCAAGTGCCCTAATCAGCTTGAACTGCATTTCACAAAAAGGAACTGCTTTGAGAAATGCCTGTTACTTCAGCGCACCTCCTGATCTAGCGATGCGGGTTCTCTTTTCTGGGGTGGAACATCTGATTTTGGTTGCCTCAGCCACCATGCTGCATAAATGAGGAAGCCCTTCTCCCTTCTCCCCGCCTGCATACAGAATTACAGCGACCACCACACTGTACACCGACCACATTTCACTACGAGTTCCGAAAAATGCAAGTTTGCTAACCGGATCCAACACAGAGAGGACTCAGAGGAAAGGATATGCAGCGAAGAAGCCCTCCGACAATTCCCAGCAGCAGAAAGACAACCAAACCCATGTGTTGGGACATCACTGGAGTTTTAGGATTCGGGCATTTCAACATAGTCAGGATACAGCCGAGCGTGAGCATGAAAGGGTAACAATTACTGGTCTTCCAAAGCAGAGAGTTAGCATTACCTTCATCCTCTATCTCTGCCAACACATTAGTCAGGTAGTTCAGCGGCAAAAACTCTACAGGGACCGAGCGTCTCTCAGGGACAGGCCTGCTACACTGCAAGGGAGAATATTTCAGGTTAGTTCAGAGTCCCACAGTACCAAATTGCAGTGTTATCTTTAGTGTGTTATAGTCTACAGCAAGGTCAGGAATCTCAACACCGTCAAAGCAAAAGATTACCAAAAAAACGGCCTGTGTGCTCTTACCTGCCTGTCCCCGAGCTTCTCAAGCAGAAGTTTCACATATTTCCGTGCAATGAAATTAGCATTTATCGGGTGATTCCAAAACTGACGAACCTTTTGACCAAGAACCTAGTAAGCAAAAAACCAAAAACCCCAAACCTCAGAACATAAACACAGGACAGTGGAAATTTAGGAGGGGGAAAGGAGGAAAAAACCTGAAACAAAATGCAGGCTGTAACACAGATGCTTTGCTTTCAGACACTGATGACAGAAACTAAGATGTCCTAATTTTTAGCTGCAGAGCCTTCCTTTCATAGCCAGTAACTAAAAGATTACAACACGCTTCCAAAACATGGGGAAAAAATCAAAACCTTGCTACACAGTACCCACCGAGTTACTCCGTTTCATCAATCAGTCTTGTCATTACCTCTGTCCTACTTTTGCATGCATACTTAAGTATTAATTGAGGCTTAAAATAACCCTTTCTCCTTTATTGTGGCTCTTTAGATCCATTCTCCTCCCAAAGAATAACCCAGATGCCCCACTCCTCAATGATCCATTCGGAACAGGGCTTCTCTCAGGCTTAGTTTAAGGAACCTGCAAAAGCAGAATGCCGACGGAACACAATCTGCATCCCATTATATAGGTCATCATCTTGGGAATTGATAACATTGATTCACAATCCCAAAAGCAAAACGGATTCAAAATCAGATGTCCCAAAGCTTCCAATCCTAACTAATAAGCAAACAAATAGGAACACACTGTGAAATTAGCTCCACCTTCTGCTCTTTTCCCTACCTAGATCTTTTTTCACCCACCCTCACTTTTTAGTTGCATTGCAATCCAGAGTACTGAAGGGGTTCATTTGGGAAATGCCATACAGTTTCAACAGTGCCTAAATACTTGCTTCTGATGCAACTGAAGTCACCTACTGAATCTAACCTGCTCAGAACAGTCCGAGTCACCCCAAAGCGTCCTTTTTGGCCAACAAACAATTATCTGTGTTTTTTTCCAAAAGCTGTAAATAGATACAATAAGGCACTGAGTCTACAGCGCGTAAGTAGCAGTACACGTCCCCTAAAGCACTCACAGCTCAGCCCTTTGCTTCCAGTCGGGGTTGGAATGGTGCTCCCCACCCACCCGGCCTGGGGCTGACCCCAGCTCACCAACCCATGCCCAAAGCAAGACACAGAAGACAAAGAACAGCCTGTGTATTTCTCCTTCCCTAGCCCTCCTCCAAACTGCTGCCAAAGAAAGAAGCCCTTGTCAGAGGAAAACTAAAGCAGCACTTCTGGCCATCTGAACTACATGTAGCAGCTCATAATGAGCAAACAATAAGCAACTTGAGAAAAGCCTGTTCTACAGCAAGGCACACCCCACGGGGGGATCCCTGGTTTCCCTCTGCTCACTGTGACGTCGTGCTTCCTCTGCAGTGCTGTGCACTAAGAACAGAAGGGGAAAAGGAGAAGTCAACCTCCCATTCTGTTGGCACGTTTAAAGGAGCATCAGTAATTAGTTCCAGCACGTGGCTAAACGAGTCACCTTACCAACAGACAAGGCTGGGAGATTTCAGAGAGAGGGGGATCTTGTAATTCAATCCTCTCCACAGTTGTGGTACAATCAGATTTTACAGCTTTTACTGTACCAGCTTTTGAACATATTTGATAAAATGTACAAAACCAAATGCAGGTGTCACAAGTGAGAAAGGCATTTGTAGATGCTAAGAAACACACACAACCCCCCCATGAATACTCTCTAAACCCTGTTAAACCCTTATTGCTTTATGCAGACAAGTACTCAGCAGAACAGTGTCAGTGTTGTCTGTTTGATTCCTGTAAGGTACTGGAGACGTTGTGAAACACTACGGGCAAGTTGTAATTTAAGTTACCAGAGTACCCTACGGGTCACGAGCAGCAGATGGAGAACCTGTGGAGGATGAGGATATATCTGTGCCCTATTCGAATCACAGCTAAGTCCTCCATTGGCTTGATCCCACGCACAAGGAGGAATTTCCTATCGATTCCAAACTCCAAGAAATTACATCCGATGTCATAAGTTACCTCGGGAAGCCTCATGACAATACTGAACTTCAGTTTTTCATTCTTCTCAGTGTCATCCAAATCTGTAAGAGAAAGCGAGTCAAAAACCACCAAAACAAAGAACAAACCAACCCCCAGCAACCACATCGCTAAAACTTTCAACTTTCACTGAAGACATTCTGAATAAATATCATCCCCATAATGAAATGAAAATTTATTTTGAAATAATGGCTATGAGGACTGTTATTTACATTTATACCATTTAATACCATTTACATAAATATTTTTCTGTGTATTTGCCCATAACCTCATATTTTATGCGACAACTTATACAGTAATTTAAACATGTTTTGACTAAGTAAAGCTCCAATATTTATAATATTTCATTTATCAAGACCAGGCGCAGATTAATACAGTATACTGTGTTGTCTCTTTCTTGAACACTGGAGACACAGCACATTACAAGGGAGCACAGCTGCAGCTGTGATGACATGCATTACTGTTAGAGAATCTTACCCCAGCGCTGCTTCGTCCCAGGAAACTTATGCTACAAGTCCCCTTTCCTCCCCTCTGATCTAGAAAAGGCAGTTAACATGGGTGTGATGCCAGCTGTGCCTGCAACGGGCAATTTGTCCCACTCTCCATTTTATTCCCCAGTCATCCCTACCATACATGTGCTGCTTTGCTCCTAAGCCTCCTTTGTGGAAACTAGCTACTTCGCTTCCGCTCAGAAGAAAGCCACATACAGAACACAATCTGCTCTCGATAACTACATAAGTTCATACAGAACTTAACTCTGACTTTTATTAACCTGACATTATATGTAGAAGACGTCCAACAAGTTCAATATTTACTAAAAACATTGAGATGCTGGGTCAGGTAGGCTTTTCTTTGCTTATTTTGAATTTTTAGTGCACAGAGCTTCAAGCCATTTGCCAATCCCAGCACTAGGATTACCTTAGAATCATAGGATTATTTAGGTTGGAAAAGACCTTTGAGATCATGGAGTTCCAAATCCACCACTAAACCATGTCCCTGAGCACCACATTATGTGCTTTTTTAACACCTCCAGGAATGGCGATTCCACCACCTCCCTGGGCAGCCTGTTCCAATGCTTCAGCACCCTTTCAGGGAAGGAATTTTTCCTAATATCCAACCTCAACCTGCCCTGGCGCAACTTGAGGCCATTTCCTCTTGTCCTGTCTCTTGTCACCTGGGAGAAGAGACCGACCCCCACCTGCCTACAGCCTCCTGTCAGGGAGCTGCAGAGAGCAGTAAGGTCCCCCCTGAGCCCCCTCCTCTCCAGGCTGAACAGCCCCAGGTCCCCCAGCTGCTCCTCGCCAGACTTGTGCCCCAGACCCTTCACCAGCTGCGTTGCCCCTCTCGGGACACGCTCCAGCCCCTCAACGTCCCTCCTGAAGTGAGGGGCCCAAAGCTGAACCCCGTGTTCGAGGTGCGGCCTCACCAGTGCCCAGTGCGGGGGGACGGTCACTGCCCTGGCCCTGCTGGCCACACTGTTTCAGATACCAGCCAGGACGCTGCTGGCCTTCTGCCCCCCCGGGCACACGGCTGGCTCCTGCCCAGGGCTGTCACCCAGCCCCCCCAGGCCCTTCCCCCCAGGCAGTTCCCAGCCCCCTGCCCCAGCCCGTCGCTGCGTGGGGCTGGTGTGACCCAGGGGCAGGACCCGGCACTGAGCCCTGTTGAACCTCCTACAAGTGGCCTCGGCCCATCGGCCCGGCCTGCCCAGCCCCCTCTGCAGAGCCCCCTGCCCTCCCGCAGGTCAGCACTGCCCCCAGCTCGGTGTCACCTGCAAACCGACCGAGGGTGCACTCGGTCCCCTCGTCCAGATCGTTGATGAAGACATTAAACAGGGCTGGCCCCAGCACGGAGCCCTGAGCAGCACCTGTGACCGGCCGCCAGCAGGATGTAACCCCGTTCCCCACCGCTCTGGGCTCGGCCATCCAGCCAGCTTCTGACCCAGCACAGAGTGCACCCGCCTGAGCCATGAGCAGCCAGATTCTCCAGGAGAATGCTGTGGGAATGGTGTCAAAGGCTTTACTAAGGTCCAGGCAGACAACATCCACAGCCTTTCCTCATCCACTAGGCAGGTCACCTTATCATAGACAGAGATCAGGTTAGTCAAGCAGGACCTGCCTTTCATAACCCCACGCTGGCTGGGCCTGATCCCCTGGTTGTCCTGCACATGTCACGTGGTGGCACTCAGGACGTTCTGCTCCATAACCTTCCTGGCACTGAGGTCAGGCTGGCAGGCCTGTTCCTCTTGTTTCAAACATAATCAAAGCAAAAGCCGAGGACTGGATAACAGATTAACTTCCTTACAGATATGTGTGCACTTTCATACGGTCACAGAAATCCCCCAACAAATTCAACAATGATCTTTCGTATTCATTTTTCTAAGTCTCAGGTGGAAAAACCGTAACCTCAAATGCTCCCCAAACAAGGATTTCTTTGTCTGCTATGGTAAGCCTCAATCAAATAGTTTGAGCCCTAATTTTCTCCTTTCAGCTGGGCAACACCATCAGCTACAGCCCTCACTGGATCAGCGCTCTGAGAAAAGCTCAGTCTCCTGGGCAGTAAATCCTGTGTCTGGGTTTGAATGGCTGAAAGGGCATCACTCTTAATTACATGAACATATGAAACTTACTGTACCTTTCAGCAATTTCCTGACACATGTTTCTGTCAAATGCAAGACTCCGTTATCAATATAGTGCAGGAGGGTGTGCAGAGGGAGACATCGAACACCAAGCCCCAAGTGCAGAGTGTGAAAACCTACGAAAGAGAGAGAAACTCGTTTGGTACAACTACTCGGTGGTTTTTTTCTAAGTCCCTATTAGAGACTGGCATTATTCTAGCTAAAGCCAACACTCTCCTTAACTTCTGTTTCTAGTTGGTGAGGGAATTAGTTTATCAAAGGTAACATAGTCTTATTCAGGCATCCTTTAAGTCCTCTGAAGTACAATCCTGTCACAAAGCAGAAAGAAAGCCAACACAACTGAAAACAGTCATTATAGTCATACACGGTCACTGAACATCTCCACGCTGTTGCTCTATATCTGAATTCTTCTATTAAAATTGTCTTTTTTCTCCCTCTTTCCTCCGCTAATTAATCAAAACCTGGGGCCTCACCACCCTCAGTGCCTGCCACCCACACATTTGCACACAGTGTTAAGCCTCCGATTTCTTACTTAACATCAGCCAGATGATGGTCTTGTTATTACGTGATGCCATTATGTGGCAGCATTTGCGCCCACACAGCGTAAGTTTGAGGGACTGCCTCATACCAAAACCAGTTTCAAAGACTGAAGACAGATCAGGAAATAATAACTAGTAAGATTAAACAGAATCAGAAAACATTAAGTCGTCTTTCACTAGCAAAAATAAGCGAGTGATTTGAAAAGACTCTAAGCAATTACGAGGAGCTCTAGGAAATAAAAGTCTACTATCAAGAAAAGCTCTTCCATCCAGTCTCGAGCCAACAATTTCAGGATAAAATTGAAAAATATTAGCAGGGCAACAGCATGGGGAAAACCACTCTTTTTTTGCTCCAGAATAGGATTTTCACTTGTAGACTTTGACACTAAAGTCCAGTTGTCTAAGAAAAATATATAAATGAAAGCAGTCTAAATCTTAGTCCTAAGCTAAGACTGTGCCCAAACATTCCACTGGAAGCTGAAAAGAGAACTAATCTTCCAACTTGTTGTCTCTATTTGTAGTAACTATTCAGTTTTCTTCATTTCACTTGCACATGTTTATGGAGGGTCTTCCCTTCTCTATCTTGAGTAGATTTCAATACTGCCAAAGCTAGCTTGGCACACGTGCTGCAACTACTGCTCTTCTGGGAGGAATTCATAGCATTGCTCTCCTCACTTATGATTAAAACAGCAGAACATAGGACTTACCAGGAGGTAAAGGCATACACATGCCATTTGCAGCTTCCAGAATCCGACTCATGATGTGGAACACTGCAAACTCTCCCGCACTTCCTCTCTCGTCACTGTATTTAACAAAAGTAGCAACATATTAGGAACCTGAGATGCCCCCACGCTCCTGAAGATACAGTCAGCCTGTTGTACTACATATGCACTGAATGCCTGCGTTCTGGGTGAACTGCAATGGGATGCTATCTTATTTATTTAGTTGACTGTCATCTAACAGCACTAGCTGTTCGATGTTTAACACCCAAAGTCTTTATCGTGTCCCCTTTCTCACTCCCCCACTACTCCTTATTTACAAGTCTCTCAGCAGTACCCGGTATCAAGAGCAAAAGGTGAAATAATATGAGGGCTGGCATAACTGACCTGGCTTTATCGGTGTTTAACACCCACTACCCCGGCTTAAGACCACTATGAACTCAGCAACTCCAACTCCAGCCATAAAACTGCCTATATGATCAATATTCATGGTGGCTTAGAGAGGGCCGGCGGGATCATTAAAGTAAGAGTACATGACAGTCACATTGGCATCCACAGTAGAGGAAGCACTGACTGTTCAAGTGAGTAGTAGTGCTGAAGACCAAAATTATTATGCCCATAATTTAAACGGCAGGCTGAAAACTTTAACAAATGACTTGCTCACAAGCAGAAGACGCAGGAATGAAGCTGGTATCTCCTCCAAACTTCTTTCATTATTCGATGTACCAGATTCAGCTAAAACAAGAAAGAGAAGACTGAATATTTCTAGCAGCCTGTATACAGCAGGTCCTTGGCCTTCATTCATTTCATACAGTTACATTTCAAACTTCTCGTGAGACTCCTACTAAGACTTCAGTATTTATCGTTTTTCCTAGGGGCTTAAAATGCAAAACCAATTAAAATTTGAATTGTAGCTCAACTGCCCTATTTCAGAAGTTTAAAGTAAGTGCTTCTTCAAAGTACTGTGCAAGACATACAGCATCTTAACACATTGTACTTCTTGAGGATCAACTGATCTCACAGCCCTGCATCAAATTCTCAAAGATCTATTTGCCATGAAAGCAAAAACTGCACGTCCAAGCGGCTGAGCATTTGGCAAGGAAAGGTCCTGAGGGCCCAGACACAACTGGGTGATGCTGAAGACAGCAGAATACTCAGTTTGCTGAGAAAAGTCTGTAGGAAGAATCACAAATCTAGCCCTTGCAAGGAGTAAAGATGAGACAAACAAATGCTTCTCTTTCTCCATTGAGTTTCCTTTTTGTCCGTAGTGAAGTAAAACAATGCCTTGGCCTACACTGTTGCTTCTTTCTGCTCCCAGACTGACCTCCAGTACAGCCTATCAGCATACGAAAGACACAAACCCTCTTCTCACTTGGGCCTTCTAAGCCTCTGCAGCTGAAAGAGAGAACCATACATGCAAGAGTTGAAATAGCTTCCTCTAGCTAGCCCCTCACAGCTGTCACGTGTAACTGCTTCCATATCTCAGCAGCAGTATGGAGACACTTCCTCTAAACCTTCTATCTCTGGGCCTCAAAGTACAGCGATCAATCAATCCCAGGAAACTCTCAGGAAGCAAGTCTGACCCCTGTTTTGCAGAGAGGTGTCACGTGAAGTTACGAACCCTTTCCCCTCTCCAAGATGGCCAGAATCCAGGAATCCTTTTTCCCCAGTCTTCTCTTCATAGGCTTTGCTCTCTCTGACCTCTAACTTGTCACAGGCTCCAAGCAAGAGAAAAACAGGACACACGGGAGAGGTTCATATGCAACGGCCAGAACAGGAATACTGATCTTCAGTGATGCTCCTGCGTGCTCTCCTCTGTACCTCGGCCAGAGAGCTCTACAAGGTAGCACCTTCTCCTGCCACCACTCCAGCCTTGCACAGCTACCTGAGGCAGAATAACCGCCTAATGCTTTCCATCTTCAGACTTTCTGGATGCAGTGGAAAGCTCCACTTTAACCTCTCTGGAGAATGGCAGGTTTTCTCCACTCATTTTCCAGGAAATGAATGATTTCCAGTTTTTAGAGAAGGGTCACAAGAACTGCACCTGCTGCTGGAATGACTTTCATCTCTGGCCAGCACACAGGGTGCAGCTAAGGCCTCTGTATTGGAAGCTACATCTGGATCTGAAGATCAGCATTGAGGTGAAGGGAAGGTTCTTACAAACTCCAAAATCACCTATTATTGTTTGTGCAACAAGAATTGTTTTCACAGGTATGATACTCTGGAATTCCCTGCTTAACAATACAGCAAACTGCTGCTTTCCCAGCGTATAGAAAGATAACAACTTCTTAAGTCATAGTCAACCTAGCTATCACGATATATTTAAATCTTAAATACATACATGCTTGTGACATGACACCCTCACCACCAGCACTACTCACTTTGAAGATCAGCATCTACCATCTATGATGGACACTGTAGAAAATATATGCAGAAAGAGAAGCCACGTCTCAAACTTTTTTCAGTACATAACATACAGGATAACGTGCATGACAGAAAGGAAACGTTTCGGTTTTGTAAGAGGGAGTACACAGCAGCTTCCTCTCCAAGGCTAGCACCGGGCCTCTGGAGGAGCTAAGTTAAAGGCCAAACCCATATCTTCATGGCAAAGCCATTTTTCATTTAGTAACAAAGATGTACAATATGAGATTTTTTTCTGGACAAGCATCAGAAGCCATCACCTCTGAGTGCTCTGAACTAACGAGAGAACATATGATCGACCCGAAGACAGTGCACGCAGTAGGGTCTAGGCTCACATTTGCAAAGCACCCTGCTGTCTTGAAACGCCTACGTTTCCAGGCAACAGTGCTGAGTAGACTGAAGTTCCACTAAACTAATTTGGAACCACAAGTGCTCAGCTCCTGTGGCTGTGTCTATGGGAAAGACATGAAAGCAGCCAAAGGTGGGGTGGAAAAAGTAAAAAAAGGAGCAAAGAAGAAAAGGGAGTACGACAAGGTCTTGCTGTCTTCCAGATCTCCTCCTGTGTGCAGGGGATATGAGGCAGTCACCCTCCTTCTGAGGAAACTCAAATCCAAATGGTGTCTGGCTTCTATTCCTCTGCAGTTGAGACCGCATCAGATGATAGCTCCCACAGACGTCAGCAAAAAAAGGTGCAGCCACAGCAGCGACTTCCAGAGAATTTCAACATTTTATTCTGGTCTGCCTCTCCCGTGCCACAGGCCGGCTGTTCACTCAGCCTCCCCTTGCGCTTACTGTCAGGGCAGCAAATGTCATGCTGTCTCTCTAAGTTATTTCCCCCCTTTCCTGTCCCACTGAAATGAAAATAGTAAGAGAAACAAATACAGAGCAAAGCTAAGATAAAGCGATTGCAGGGGAGAGAGAGAATACGGACATACAAACAACTGCTGCAGATGGCATGTGGACTGCTAACAGGCATCCTCAGGCTCTGCAGACCTCCTCGGCAGACAAGGCCATTCCCACCAAGACATTTCATTTACGCTTCCCCGCGTTACTTCTCTGTATACACACACACAGAGCTCTCTGACAGCAGTCAGGCACTAGTCTGTTGGTTTATGAGAAACTGTCAATGCTCCCATGCCTTGGCTATTTTGACTTCAGCTGCAATTGATGTATATAGTTGCTACACCACAGAGTCCTAGTCTCAGCCGCTCCTTTGCTCCTGAACATAATAAGAACATGTTTTATGAAAGCAAACAGACAAGCAAATAATTTCAAGTCTCTTGCTGTTCCATTAGTTTCAGTAGCTCAGCTACATGCTGCTTCTACAGAAAACTGTTGGAAGAATCAAAACAAATTGTTCCCCTGAAGAACTTCCAAACATTTAGGATATAGAAAGGTTTAATATGTATGAGTTTCTGATTAGGATGAGGGGAAATCCAAGCCTAATCATTAAATAATTTCTAACGATTTCCAAACAGCACCCAAGATAAGCCAGCCAGAGGGCAGAAGCAATTTTCAGATGTACTGTGTTTTTTTATGGTAGCTTTCCTAAGAATGAGAAGTCTGTAAATTGAGTTGAGAGAATTCTTACTTTCAGTGAGATTAAAAAAAAAAATATCCTGAGAGCCTGCTGACAGGGAGTGCTAAGATTTGTTTTGATTGTAAGATTTAGCCTACAACTATTTAGTCTTGCAGACCAAGGCTGCATAGGTGTTCTCATATTGTTTATTTTTGTTTATATTAAGAATGAACAAATGATAACTGGAAAACAAATGAAAGGAGAATAAACATTCCATCTGTGCTTTTTTCCAGCACTATTTTCAGGTACAAAGTTTTGGTTCATGCTGTACTGTCCCTATTTTAATCAGCCACTAGTTTTTCTTTCTTTCCTGTAAAGACAAAGAAAACACACTGCAGAATTTGTCGAGCTATAGAGCGAGGCCTGAATAGAAAATTCAGTAACCTCAGTGGAAGCTGCAGCAGTTCAGAGAACACTGTGACATTGACAGCACAACCAATTTGCACAGGACTTCCCCAAAAAGATGCAAGCATCCGTTGCCACAAGAAAGTTTCCTGAGACTTTCACCCCTAGAAAACAGCACTTCGGGAGTTTCTACCGAACAGTGTGGCAGGGCTAGGATGAAAGACAGAAAAGAGGATGAAAGACAGAAAAATAGGAATTTGAAAAGCAAGTTTTCACTGTAGTTTACATTGATTTCTTCATGCAAAACTCGTCTCCTGTTACAAAATGCCTACCTAAGTCGGTATGTAGAAGTAGTAATGATTTACTCTCATGTCATACTGGAGTGAAATCTTTCTTTCTTAATTTGTATTTCCCTGATGGCACTTCCATTATTCAAGACAGGCAGCAATGTATTCTACAGGAAACAAAATGTATCTAAAGGACATTCTTTCAACTTTCAGTAAGCGTTCGCATTTTCAGTTCTGGGAGCGGACCATATTTGTACAAGCTGTAAAGGGAAATGTTTCTTCTGTATTCTGAGTGACCAATACAACTCTCTTTAATATCATGTAAGTATTATTACTTCCTTTATCAATATATACAATATTAAACAGCAAAATAAGGTTAAACATCTTAAAAACAATCCCCTCCCATCAAATATATGCTATATACCCACACAGTACATACCCAAGACCCTACCCTCCAAAACACACTTGCTCACAATAGCGACTATGAAATCAAACTAACCAGGTTTGCAACGTAATCCAAAACTATTTGGTCAATCTTCTTTTTTCCTATATACTGTAGATGTCTCATAAGGTGATCCTTTAGCTGAGCAACCATCTAGAAAAAAAAGCCAACAATTCAGTGACCTTGGGCATCTTCAAAAAGATGCAAAATCTCCAGCAGGTGCAGGGCCTGATCAACAGGTATTAGCACAACAAAGCATTTCCCTGTTCAAAATGTCCAGTTCAGAGCAAGACCCCAAGCTACCATACAATCTCGCCAAATTCAACAGCAGGTATGAATATTCAAAATGGCTACTTGATGCAAATTCAGCAAAATGAGTGCTAAGTTAACTTTCAGTGACATTGAAGAGAAAAATCTTACAGTTCTTTCATCTCTGGGTCAGGCCAAGTGAACAGGGTGAAAGAAGGACTGTAAGATGAACATTGAATCCTGAGAATATAAGTATTTATTACACACAAATAAACCCGAGGGATTTTATGATAGAGAAAACTAGCACAAGCAGAGTTTGTGGCAGTAGCCAAGAACCTGAGAACCAAAGTGATTAATGGCAACTTCAGGTTAAACATTAATTGTGAAGTCTTTAAAATCAGGTGTTTGTTATCATACCATCCATGCCACTCCCTACCCTCTCCTTCCCGAAACATCCTCTGACCTCATGTAGCTTTAGGTTGCAACACAAGTCCATGCTGGTTCTTTGCTGAGAACTACTATGAAGCATTAATTTGTTTCAAAGCTCAGAGTAAAACTGAGGTAAATAAAAATCTCTGCTCAAGTTTACAAATCGATTAATCTCAATGTGTCAGGACAGCAATATAGCTAATTAGGAAAGCACAGACAAAGGACAGCAGTGACCTGCTTTTTGGATCTGTCTGAATAAACTGTAGGGAAGGAAACTTCAGACAACGAGAGGCAGAATTCAGGAACAAGGGGACAAGACTGCAAAGAATGAAAATCTGCCTTAGATTTGGACAGACAGGAGTGTTGATACGCTTTTCACAAACGCAGTTCTGAGATCTGCCAGTACAGGGTGAACAGTTTTATTTAGTTTTAAAAGTAAGAGAACAAGAGATAAGCGAAGCTGTGTATTTAGAAAGAGGGAGGACAGGTACAGATTTGAGATGGGATTTATTACCCAAAAGCACAAGGACGGTAGATCTTTTAGGGAGAACATCAGCGAAAACAATGCAAAAGAGGAAGGGACCTCAGAATAGCCACAGCAGTCCAAAAGGTGAGGTAGAAAGAAAAGACGACAGTAAACAAGGTGTGAAATTGAGAAGCAAGAAGATCCATGATTTTCAATTTGAGGAAAGCAGTGGGTGGGGAATTCACTTACACATGTTTTATGGTGTAAAGTAATCCAAAAACAACTGACAGATTACAAAGAACTCCAGGAGGATGGAACAACAGTTCCTAGCCAAAGGAAAGTTGTATTGGGATAAAGCATTTTGACCAATCAACCTTCCACTGCTCTTTTTCCCCTATGCCTTATGATATCACGAGTTGTTAAGATGATACCATGACTACGAACTCTAAAAGTTAGGCAAGATCACGTTTGTCCCATAGCTACTCTGAGCGAGCTTCCACTCAGCACTGAAACTTATAAGCTTACTCTTCACATTTGTTGAGGCTGTGCGTCCTCTAGTGCACACTGTGACAAAAGCACATACCAGTCCCATTAGTAATTGCTGCTGATAATCCTCTTCTTGAAAGAGAGGTACTAGCCTTTCCTCTGAGGAAAAAAAAAAAAAAAAAAAAAAAGAGCAAGAATCATTCAAGGACATGACACTATTGATGAGACTTCAACCAGCTTCAAAACTATTCAGAAATATACACAAACAGAAGTCGTGGTTTGATCTACTCACCTACAGAATAAGATAGCAAAGAATCAAGGACTGCGTAAGAGGGAAATGAGGAATGGAAAATAACTGGGTGTCCGCCATCTTCTCCCTCAAGCGCTTAACACAGGGGAACACAAGCCTGTCACGCCCCTTTCACAGTTCATTTGTGTTACTCTTTTCTTTGATATTTAAGTAAGAGTTATCACACAGCGTCATGGTAACACATATGCAATATGTGGCAAAACTCTGGCAAATGCATACGCTATTTAGATCTTGTCATTTACAAACAAACAAGCTAGAACAGCTGCATGGGTTTTCCATGGAAACGGCTAGACAGAAAGTAAATACGCCACAGAATCACCTCCTACTTTCCTGGTCCTCTCCCATGGCCTGGTTGCTTCTGTTATTCAGATATGCAGACCACTATTTAAAAGAACACAACTTGTCTAACTAAAATGGAAGGAGGTTATAGTATCTACTGAAATTTAACACCCTGTATTTCCTAATCAGTGCTTTTTGTCTACCAACAGCAACGGAAGAAAAACAATCTCCTATTTCATCAGGCAGCATAAAATCAAGTCAGCATTTTACAGACCCAAGCGCTAAATTTTTACGAAGTTATTTCCAGCCATCTTTTCTCATCTTAAAATGTATTTACTCCATCAGTTAGCACCACAAAGGCCTGTGTTGCTTGATTTTTAAAGGACCTGAAGAAAAATCTACAGGGAAGATACACTACATAGATGTTTGTTACTAGCTGGCTGCTATCTAGAAATTCTCTAGTAACAGTTAAACACCTGACTTGTTTATTAATAAGTCCTTTGGGAAAACACGAACCTGAGGGTTGAAAAGTTGGTACAAGGTCCCTCAAAGTCAGAGCGCGTAGCAATAACCAGCAGTGCTGAGGACGGCTGGTGTTAGAGACTGGAAATGAATGCACTGAAACTTCTTCTTAATAAAAGCAGCGAGCAGCACTTTCATCAGCATCACTTCACAGCCCACAGTGGCAGGGCACATAGAAGGCACTGATGTGTGAACAGCAAGAATGTAATTTACTACTAAATTCTGTTTTACTTGTTTGTGACAGAGGAACTGAGCATCACAAAATCTCAACTGTTCCTGGCCTAGGGAAATTAATCACATCTGCTTTCTCTACACCGTGATTTTTTCACCAGCCATAAACCTCCTACACTGAGGAGTTCCACAGGCAGCTGTAAGTGGCTAAGACTCAACAGTAACAAGGTCTCATTGGTATTCTGCTCCAGGAGAAAAATCCTGAAGAAGAAATCCTTAAGCAGACAAAGGTTTACTTCTCATTTTGTTAGACTAAATATGAAATAGGAAGTTTATTTTCAAGGGTTTCCTAGTCAGTATATGATCCTACCACTACTGGCAGACAGAAAGTTTTCCTCTAATTTAATAGCCACTCATCTTAATGCCTCAAACTCTTCAAGGCTGAAAACACACACAGCAATTATTTTTCAGCCAACAACAACTAGATGGAAATATTCTAATAAACTAATAAAATTTAAAAAAATAATTTCAGCTAGGGCTTACATCAAGACAAGCTTTACTTACCAGAGTCCCAAGCATCCAGATGAGAAAGCACCCTGAAGTTTGAAACAAAAATCAGCTTGTTTCATATGCATTACTCTGAAGGATTTCATATGGACATTAAAAAGCTTAAATAACCCTTTGATCTCTGAAAGGCAGCTAAAGAAATCCAAGAAATGTGACTACATTTATTAAAGATATTAAATAGCATTAAAACCCCTTCTATCTATCTAAGTTGCAGAAGATTAACTCTTCACATCTACCATAAATTCTCTAGCTCTAGAGGCCTGGATATTTCAGATCATGCTGTAGTGATTACAAGGATTCCAATAACTGATTTTCAGCTGGATTAATCTTCTTTAAAGTAAGATATCTAATCAGATACCTAATCAACTACTTAAATGGCATGTTAACTCCTTCAACATACTTCAACAAAACAAGAAAGGGTAAATATAATAGAAAGCTGTACCTACTTTTTGGCATTTTCAAAAATATTCCTCAAATACGCTGTGGTGGTTCTGTCCTCTCTCTGGTTTGTAAACAAACAAAAAACCCCAAATGAACAAAGCAGAAGGACAATAAAATACTCCCTGATAGAACACAGATGAGAAATGAAGCTGGTCTTCCCTCTGAATCGAAATGATGTACAGTGGGGCTTCAACCCACCTTCCAACTACCCATGCTCACAGGCACTCACACACATCTAACCTACATGGCAATACAGGTATGTGCAAGCTCTGCTTTTGTTCAGTTTCTCGCCTTTTAACCTCTTTTTTATTTATTCTCTATTTTAACAGAGGAAGACTTACAGGCAATCACCTTTTACATAAAATGACTGCAATTCTTTGCACTTCTCATAATCAGATACCCATTTCTTTACACTCAAAATATAAAAAAGGCAGCTCTTCTGTGCTTGGCTTAAAAACATCCACTTCAGAGGCAGCTCTGGAGACTGTTTCAGCACATGCACATTTACCTCTTCCGAAAGGTTACGCCACTCCCTCCTGAGCACATTACTGCGGTAATGCAACTGTGGCTCTGCATACTTGACACTCTCCAAGTTTGAGTTGAGTTTCTCCCAGAAGCCTCTGGAGTTTTGGAACTGCAAAGTATTGCAGGGAAAGCATGAATACAGGCTGCAAAATACCTCATCACTCTCCCACTAAGTAATTGGAAAGAACTCTGATTAATGTCGCTTTGTAACAATCTAAGTGAAAAAATGTTAAAAAAGTTATGCTGGTTTTGCCCGGTACTTTATTTCCTTGATTTGACGGCAGGGGTAGCACTTACTTAAACTTGAGGTCAAGATTTGGTGTCTATATTGCAGATACTTTGCCACCTTTGGATCCTTAAGTCACTGGGAAGAAATGAGCACTGCTAGGTCATAATCCAGCTGACCTATTCCTCGTGTTTGGGCTGGGAAGAACTGCACCGCAGACTACAGTGATTATTGTCTAGAGTACCGCTGACTGTAAAAGGAGCCTCAGGCAACCAACTGAGATGTAAATGTCTACACTTGGCCAAATAAATCCCATTCCTAGCTTCCAGCAGTTCTAAACAGAGGAACACCCCCACGACCCCGGAAGCTGCAGGCTGCCACTATTTTCAAGCTACATTAATACTTACATTGCAAACATCCACCTACCAGCCTCAAGTACCAGTGCCTCATCCCAGAAAAGAAACAAAATCCAAACATTTCCATAGCAATTCTAAAGCCTTCAACTCTAATGCTGCAACTAATCGAAACTCTGCTGTGAACAGACAGGAGGAAAAAACCCAAACAAATACACACTTGTGTCCTGAGCTAGTTCTTGGACTAAGTATAAAGATTTGAAGCTGCCGTTTATAAATGGGGGTGATGTGATCATTGCTGAGGAAGAGATGAGATTAAGGCAATTCTTTTGGGCAATTTTGAAAAACAGATGGTACTATCTGTTCTTGCTCCTCTTCACATACGTTTGTCTCCCAACAGACACTACAGTATTGCCATTCCAAGGAAGAGAAGCACGAGTTCACACTATTCCTCCATCTTGCATTAACACACTGGATTTTGCTCTCTCCCCCCTACTTTTCTACAATGACAGTAACTTTAGAAGAAAAGTTCAGAAGTCCTTAAAACCACTTCCTACTGTCAACTACAATTTGTCAAGGAAAATAAATTGCAAAGACTCAATCCTGCCAGACACTTCCCTCTTGCTGCCAGTGCTGGTTGTCACTTCATTGTTGTAGCTGCAGCAGAGAAAAATAAACCTAATTTTTGCTTCACGTTAGTTACATTTAGCAGCTGGAAACTAGGAGTGCATATAGCACCGTATGTTCACTCTGCTGAAGCTAACTAACAAGATCTACAACCTACTACTACAGCATGTTGCCTAAATGTTACCAATATGAACTCAGAGAAATGTCAAGAATATAGCATAAGGGTATCATCTAATGACCGACTTATGCAACTGCGACAGCACCACCACTGTAAAACTGCACTCAGGCCACACTGGATTTTGTTTGATGTGTAGCAGGGGGAAAGCAATACAGCAAGTTTCTTTCAAATATTAAATCTGTAACAGGAAATGGTAGATGTCAGAATTAAAAGCAGACACCACGGAAAATCTGCACTGTATTAGATCTCTTTAAAAAGTCTAATGTTTCAAATAAAGGATTATTTTAATTCTGTTATTTCTTGAGAATCATCAGGACAAGGACTAGAAAGAGAAGGCTTCTTTGTCTTAGGTGGTGTTTATTTTGCAGACATTTCTACAGAGAGTCAGGAATTAATACCTAAGCATGAACACCTAAAAGACGTTGTATTACCAGAAGTCAAAGCAAGGCCTTGCCAGGTTGCAATCCATGAAAAGCTCCCATGAAGCCCTTCCTAAGCAGTGGTTTTTGAAGAGCTCTCTGCTACACCCCTCTGAAAGGATGCTGGGTGACAATGACCTTTAAGAGGTGCATCCTCTCTGGGGGAACTGTAGCACTGCGTCTTCCTGGTAGCGAAGGTATTCAGAGCTGTGTAACTGGCTATGTAGCTGTACAGGCAGCTACTCCCTGAACATCACTCTTCACCCCAGTGGCTCAGCTCAGCATGAGGAGAGGCTGCCTTTTCCCATGCTGACCTCTCCGACAACTGCTTGCACTACACATTTTCACTCTTCTTTTGGACCTCCTCCTGTTTTCTTCCCTTCCTCCCCCTGCCCTTCCTTCTCCCCTTCTGATCAAGCCTGTTTGTACCCTTTCAAGTTTGGATTCTGTGTTTAAAAAGGAAAAAAAAAAAATCAGACTCTTATTAATGGCAATCCTTATGTAAAGCTTTTTGACAGTTGGACTTACTGCTCCCCCTTTCTCACAAACTCTCTCAGTATCTCTTACGGAACACAGATTTAGTTATAAAAATACACCCAATACCCAAATAGCACATTTTTTTTGTGAATATGGACGTAGCCCTTCCAAAAGCTGTCAGCAATTCATGGGCTTGAGAACTCCAAAAAGCTTCTCAAAGCAACAACTAACCATTATTTCTGTGAAAAGCTATAAATCTTCACAAAAGAAATACTATTTGCAGGACCAAATTTGTCACCAGGGTCTGACCTGTGATGCTAACAACATCCACCAACTAAACCACCAACCGACCACTTGAACTCGAGCCATGGTGGGTTTGTGTCACTGGAGTGGTACAAAGCAGCCAAAGCACTAAACCTTACCCTGTGTATTATCATCTTTGTCCTCACTGAAGAGTCACAGCAATTTGCAGACAAAAGTAGCAGGAAATATTTGTCTTTAGTTCAACTCTGACCTTTTCAATCTGTTTAGGTTTCAGACAGAAATAGGAAATGAGTTCCACAATCAGGAAGTATAGCTGCTAAAGGCATTTGCCCTCACGGGCTTCAGGTTCAACCTCAGCAAATTAAAGGCCTGCTAACTCTGACCTCAGTGAATTACAGGGATTATCTTGCAACAAATTTTCTCAAGATCTGATTTTCCCAGGTGTCCCAGTTCTCAGGGCAGACTTCCCAAGCAAAGCATGCAAAGCCTGATTCCCCGACAGCAGTCATGTGAGTCTGTAGCAGCACAGCTGTGATGCATTGTTGCAGAGTGAGGGAGCAGTGGGTAATTTCACTGATTTTAGAAGATTTTGTGAACAGTGAAGCTTTATGAGCTAATTATAAGCACTGGGGAGGAAACAGGCTCTCACCTCTTTAAAGTACTACATGAAACAATATTGTCATGTATCCAGAGCCTACTCCCACATGTTACTGGTAGTGTTGAGTCCAAGCTCTGACTCTTCCCATTAGCCTTCCACAACAAGCTGCTTATTAAAAGCTTCTTTCAGATTTTGTAGGGGAACACCTAGGAACATTTCAAGAATTACTCTAAACTGGAGCTGAGGGAGTAGAATGGAAGATGGGAAGAATCATTCATGTTTTCAACGGAAAGTACAATTTCCTACCCAAACAGCATGTGCTCTCCCCATCCAGCTCCCTGCCTTTTCCCGGCTGTGCAGGAATTCATCTAGATTTAGCTAGCCAAAGCCCTGACATCACTGAAATCACAGGATGCTCTGGACAAAACAAAGTGAGAGGGTCATGAACCATTGGTACCAATGACAGCACAATGAATATCCCTCAAAGTGAGGGTATGTAGAGATATATATCTGTTGTGTCAAGTTTACCTCCAGCTAATGAAGTCAAAAAATGAAGAGGTATCCATCAAATCTAACAATAATTAATTCCTGCAGTATCTTCCCTCTTGAATGGAAGAAGTCTTTTCAGAAAGGGAAAAAAAAATATCTTTGAGCTAGCAAACATCAGTCTGAATAAAAGATACTTTGGTAAATGCATAAGCCATTTCAAACAGGTCAATCATCTGTTCACCCCTATTTTTGGATAAGGCTGTGGGGGACATTGCTTCATTAGCATTTATCACATCCCCACCCCCCAAAACAAGCAAGCTCCTAATCAGCAAATAGAAATGTGTTTTTTATATTGGAACTTACCACTAACATAGGTAAAGAAATAATGTCTGTTGTACATGTTACTCCAGGGATAGTCTAAAAATACAGACAAATTGTAAGAACATAAATAATTTAGCATAAAACATGGGCCTGTTTGGGTATCCAAGTGAATCTCCATTACCCGTTTCCTTTGTGAAACTAGCTAGCTAGCCAAAAACTGTACATTCAGTTTTGCAAAAAAAAAAAGTGGAAGATGTTCTCCTCATCCATCTCATTTAAAAAAAGACAATATATTAGAACAGTGTCAGATCAGAGAAATTAAAATAAGCTATCTACTCTAACTATAGACTCTTGCCTAAAATTATTTTACTTCTGCAGACTTACTCACAAATCTTAACTCTACTGATACTGTTTGTCTTTGAAATAACTGCATGGGTTTGCCAGTTAAATATATTCTGTATTCGTTATAAACCTCATACAATAAGCAATAAACTAATACCTCATTATGAAAGCAAAGATTTAATCATCCATTCCATTAAAGTAGCTGTTCTTGTTATTTATAAATGCTTTTATTGTTGACAAAAAAAAAGGAATCATGGAAAACACCACTAAGATTAAGACTTGACAAAATAAAACGGGCATAACGCACAGACATGGATTCAGAGCAAGTCTATGAAAAGGTAAGCATACGATCTATATTAAGAGAGAATAAAACCTCTCTAGAGCTAGACTGCCTCCAGCTATTAATTCAAGTACCAGATGTTATCTTACCCCAATCCAGTCAAGCAGTGAAGTGTAGGGCAAAATTTTATCCAGGTTTTGAGTTTCTGGACACATTCTGCAGTACAGGGAGGCTGAACACAATGTAAAAGGTTTGTAAGGGCAAGATGGTATAAACTATTAGTTAACAAGAGTAAGATTCACAGTCAGTTCTCTATCTAAGATTTTTTTACGGATAAATCCTGCCGCTGTCTCCGAAACACCTTCCCTCATGGTGGAACTGGTCCCATTCTGTGCACAAAGGGAGGAAGAGAAGCCCAGATGGCTGCAGGGCCAGGTCAGCTGCTTGGCTACAGCTCAGCACTGCAGGGGTCCTTTGTACAAAGGCTCAGGGCACAGGACATGCACTGACTAGGCTGAGGAATCAGCTATTAGAAGAAAGTATCATGAGGCATTAAATCCTTACAAAAAAACGGTTTGGGCTAGCCTAGAGGAGATTTGTTCCTCTGCTCCAGTCTCCACTACTTATAGCCCAAATATCTGAGACAGAGGCTATGCAGAATTTGCCCTCCAGTGACCTAAAATAACAATAAATCCATTTGTGTCACTAAATAGAAGCATGCATTTGAAAAGTTTTATTGCCAATCTGATTTTGAGAGTACTGATTTAGATTTAGACTACTGATACTGTGTCTAACACCACAAAATGCAAGTCAGTTAACATAAATCATAACTAGCAAGTTTGGAAAGAAAAAAGCGCCAGTTTGTGACATTGTGGCTTTTCCTTGTCACAGCTTAAGGTATGCAGGAAAAGAAATACTTACCAATGATAAATTCTTGAATGGGATCAAAAGAATGACATGTTGACAGGTTCTCAGAAATCCACCAAATAATCTGTCAGAATGACAACAGGGGAGTTCATCACATCTCTCTCTTTAAACGTGCATTGTAACAGACTATAGAACCTGTTTTCGGTAGTAACAGTTTGCATGAAGTAGTGATACAGAGATAGACGTTTTCAGGATAGCCTTGACCAATAAAGTGGTTTGGGCAGCCCAGCTGATGAGTCTCTGGCACTGCCAAAAGGTACATGTGAATCAGGACTTTCCTTCAGCATTCTTCATGACCTGAACACCTTGCTTTGTATAAGACATTAGTCACTGCAAAAGAACTTAAAGGAGGTTTTCTTCCCACCTGCATTTCCAAGTCTTCTGTGTGTCGGAAGTACAACAGGGCACAATGTAGAGCGGCCAATCTTTCGCTGTCTCGTTTGCTGTTCTGTAGGAACTGTAGTAAGGCACTGTCACTGATGCTCACAGCATACATGCTTCCTACACGGCAATCCAAGACCGTTGACACAAGTGGGGATCGGATGGAGATGTTTTGCAACATGTCAATTCTTGCATCCTCACCTGAAGAACATTGGTTTGAGAATAAAAAGGACTAAGGACACAAAATTTGGCTGCTACTGGTATTTCTCTTAAGACTGCCAGGTCTCCAGGAGTAAGAAACAGCCTGATTCTTGTACTAACTGCCCTGCTATTAGGCTGAAGAGGAGGAGGAATGGTGCTGGCTGGGTAAAGGAAGTAAATGAGTAGCTGAGTCCATACTCAGTTCTCTCCTTCCCTACTGCTGAAGCACAGGTGTACAGATTTGAGGCTCCAAATGCTGTCACAGGACAAATCAGAGCACATAGGATGGAATAGAGAAGGGCATAAGGCTAGTAATAGAGATTCCACAGTATAAGTTTAGCACCTGACCATACTGGTAGGGTTCAGAACTGCTCACATGCAGAATCGGGATACAAACTTGTATCGGTCAATCTCTTACCATCAATCCAACAGCTAGAACAGGAAGGTTCTGCTCATTATATGTAATGATTACTTACTGAAACATCAATCAAAACCACTTCATCTATTCTAGTACTAAAGTTCACCACCACAATACTATACAGTAGTATTCCAGACCCTTGGCATCAGAGAAATCAGGCCCACCATACAACAGTGACGACTTCCACTCATTTCTAGTAATACTGCATTATGTATATACAACAGTTAGTTAGCTTCCTGTGATGCTGCCCATGCACCAGTTCCCACTACTTACCACTCCTTCACCCAATCAGAAGAACAGATTTCTGTTTTCAAACAAAGGACCACCACTTCCAAGAATAACTCACTTCCCATAAAGACACGTTTGTTGGAAAAGAAATAACGTGCCTCTTGGATGAGACTCTAAATCAAATTGCATCAGCCTGATCAGGTGAAGGAAACACAGATTTCCTCTCCCCACACCCTCCAAACACACACATTTAGAGCAACTCAATTGGAGGAAGGAAATGTAAAATCAAATTTACATCTCCATGTGAAATCTGAGAACAGTAGAGGACCGAGAAGCATGTGCAAAGATGAGGGAAGGGAAACTATGAAACCAAGGCAAAGAATTTCAAATTCAGTGAAAGGTCACCTTCCATTTCATAACAATCTAGAAGTATGTAATAGATGAAGTATGAAATGTCACTTCAGATTCTCTTTTTAAAATGGAAAGTGGCAAAAATGCCATTCTTGTTTTTTCAATCTCTCTCCTTCTTCAGAACACTGCAATAATGCAAACATTGAGAAACACAACTTTCGCATAAAGATATTTGAAAAAGTTTCCACTACAACAATAAAATTACTTCAAGCAGCAGTGTTACCATACCTGTCAGAAATAAACTATAGCACAGCAGGTCAGGATGCTGAATATTCAAGAGGTGCAGGAACTGGCCAGGCAAATAAGCAGCCACATAATAGTCTATTTAAAGAAATAACAGTGGTCAATATAGCACTTGTTCACTTATTTGTTTTAAGAGGCTGTTTCACATGATTCTCATCTTGGCCCACTTCTCACTGATGCAATTGATTATATCTAGGAAATATAAAAGGAGTTAATTAAAGCTGCTGTTGTATTAACACAGGAAACACTAGCAATACATTTGGGTTTCCAGGGGAGGATTCAAGAGGCTTGAGACACTCAAGAACTCAGCAGCTGATCTCCGGAGCATATTCTGAGGCAATTTCAGAGGAAGTTGCCTAATAGTGAGGTGCTACAGTATCAAATGACAAATATAGAAGAAAAAAAACCACAAACCCAAATGAAAACAAAACCCGAAGCACCAAAATAACACAACTACTTAAAGTCAAGAAAAAAATCAAAAACTTTGCCTTCTAGAGAAGGGTTAGCTATTTGTCTCCCTACTGGGGACACAGAATGGCAGTCACACAGGGAAGTAACACAAGTAACCTACCAAGATTCATAAAAGCTACTTCCTTCAATTGATGAGATTCTGTTCTTTCTAGAGAAACTGTAAAAGTTTTGTTGTAACCTGGGGAAAAATAACAATACTTTTAAAAAAACCAAACAACACACACCATCTGTTAAAAGCCAAGTATGACTGTATAGCTAGAAACCAGCAGTGCCAATTCACCCAAGCAGGGATATTTTAGACTGTTTTACAGGCTTGTCTGCACAGACAGATTTACTTCACTCTAAACAGAATTGCTGCATACTTAGACCCGCACCCACACAATGTAGTTCTTTAGTATGCAGAAAGTGGCCACACACTACACAGTCTGTGTTCATGTTTAAAGAAGCATTCCATCTCAGAGCAAGCTTGTGTAAAAACACCTCCCCCCTAAAAAAAAAACCAAAAACCAAACCCAAATACAAATCCTTTATGTAGCTGTGCTTTGCTTTTTTGTGATCTTTCAACTGCTTTAAAGAATTTCCAGTTTGTTTATCTGCATGCCCTATTGCTGTAATTTAGTTCAGTTCTGTTTAAACATAGGCTAATTTCAGAACTGCTGTGTTTGCATGGGCTTTGCATCAGCACAGCTGTTGTTTTATTCTAGACTTACACCATACTTCTTCTGGCATTCAGTAAGAATGACATAGAGCCCTCAAACATCCGCAATCTCTGAGACTCAAAGCTAAGGATTAAAATAACTAAGGAGATAATGACTGGCCTCCGAATGTCCATGCTGCAATATCCTAATGGCTGAATGGTGTCATGATCAGGATGCTACTTAATACTGCATGAAAATTCAAGATAAGACAATATATCCACAGTTTACAGGACCACCAAGGAAACAAACAGATCATGAGCCATGCTTCAGCCACTCATCCAGGACTTTGATTCCTGACCTGAGCAGAGAAATATGCTTTATCTATGCTAAAAAAAAAAAAAAAATGAGACCTCCAAAACCAACAGCAACACTACAGATGAAAAGGAATCTAAAAGAGCTTTTCACACAAGATACTGACTGATGTTTGCTTGCAATGAGTCAGTACACTCATGATTACCACTCTGTTACTTGCTAACACAAACACATGCAAACTAATACCAGGACCGCAGAATACAACTGCAACATCGTGTCTTCTGTGTTTATGCTACATCAAGCAACTGCTTTAACGGGTGGGAAGCTTCCTTTTGAGTTTACAGATGCGGCAGCACAAACTGAATTCCTTTTATGTCTCCAAAACATGGCTTATAGACCTGATATAACACTGCTTCTGTGGGTCACTCCAGGACCAGTCTTAAAATCCTCTTGTACAACTGATGAATCTTGCATGAATCCATAAACAGCTCTGCACCAAACAACTCCATTCCATGGTCATTTTAGATGCAGCTGGTCAATGTCACCATATTAATCCTCAATTTCTTCTTGGTATAGATAGGGATGTACAAGGGCCATAGTCAGCTCCAAGCAACGCAACTACCCTTCAGCTACACATCAAGTACATCTGGGGAAATGCACTGTACCGTCACACCCAGAATGGACTTTCCCAATTTGTTAATGCCTTCAAGAACACAAAAATGCAGTTCATTCAATCCCACAACATTCCAGCAGCAAAGAAACATGCTTACACACACACGAAAGCAAACACTTGAACAGAGGTGTGTTGTCAATTTGAACATGGTTATTCCATACTATGCAGTTTTACAAATCGAGGAATAATTCACCTCTCTCCTCCATATATCAAATGAGAAAGATCTTGCTAATGACAAGTTTTATTCTGATTAGAATAAAACAACATTCTTCATTCAAGAAAAAAAAACAGGTGCTTGAGCACCACTTAAATAGCAACTGTTCTTACAGTCAGTGGGTGTTGCACCTGTTGCTGTGAAAATGACATGTTGAACTGGAACTCTTAACACACATTCAAGCTAAGAGCTGCTGGCTATTTCCCATACAAATGCCTTATGGCATAAGTACAACACACCTGCAAGCTCCCACAGATTTCACTGATGTTTGTGCTCAGCATGCCAGAAAGCCTGGGTAGAAATAAGGGACCAAATTAATAGCCACTCACAAGGCCGCTGGTTTGAAGCCACTCGTTCAGCATCAGGCAGGAAGTCTACAGCAGGGAAGTCAATTTTGCAGCTTAAGGCAGCTGCTGTCTTTAAACACCAGCCACAGTAGTTTATTGTTTGCAGACTTCAGTAGTTACTTGTTTTGCAAGGCATTCTGTGACTTTTTCAGCAAAGTGACATTCTCCAAAACAAAGCATAACTTCACAGTTTAATCTTACCTTTATGTAAAAAATACACGGAGTACATTATTTCATCAGGAGTATCACAGGCTAGAGTACAACACACACACAAGCCTCCTAAAAAGACAAAAAAAAAAAAAAAAAACCAAAAAATGACTTGTGTACCTGAATACCTAGACATCCTTACACTGCACAAAACTAAAGCAAGACTGTTTGAAATGATAAACTAAAATTAATCTCTCAGAAAAGGTATTTACCTAGTGAAACACAAATTAAGAGAAAACAGAGGAGGCAATACAGCACACAATGGAAACCTGGGTTCTGACATGGCAAGTTCTTCCCTTTAGAAGTACATTTTTAGCCTCTCACAGTAAAAAAAAAGAAACTGATCAAGCCTTTCTCTCCACAGACTCCTCAACCTCTACATAATTTCTGTTCAGGGACTGTCAAATATGCACAGAACATAGTAAAACACAGTTTGTTTGCTTTCTAAGTAATTTCATATTGGCAGCAGCATAACACACTACTAGAGCTTTCTCACACTAGAAATGATAGTCACTTCTCCCCTTTATAGCCCCAAGAGCCATTAATTCCTTTTTTAGGAGACAAGTCAGTCCTTAGCACAAACTTATTTCAGCCAAGGTACTTTGTGAAGGAAAGCTCCCTGCTCCCAGCCTAATTTTAAATCAGACTGATATTATTTTGACTCCACTGTATGACAGCCCTCCCTCCATTTCTTATAAAATTAATCCACTTACTCTGATGCTTTGGCATTCATGTTAGAAAAAGCTTTCAAACCACATTATCCCCAATATAGTTGCAAAAAATGAGCCACAATTATGACCATTCACCTTTAACCTTTACTGAAAGTTTATCACTTAAAAAAAAAAAGAAAGAAAAAGGTAATACTAACACAGATACTGCTCTGTAAAAATATAAAGGTGTATGTATACAAAGTATACAGAAAAAGACACAATATGGAAAAAGCACAAATACAAAAAAAGCACAGCTACCAAGGTATTATACTTGGTTAAATGCCTCATACTTCAGACCGCAAGGCTGTACCATAGCCACGATACAGATACAGCTGAGGCATTTCACACTTCTGGGGAAAGTACATACTTTGTTCTGAGATGCAATTTTTTTCCCCCTGCTTATCCTTAGCTGATTGAATATTGTTTGATACAGTTTTGCTTGGATATTTGAGTCATTTAGACAATAGACAGGGCATTTTGCCAGAGCACTTGGCATCTTTCAGAACACGCATAATTTTTAAAGTAGCAGCATCAGGACACATAAGGAAGACTGGAACAGCTCCAGCAAACCACAATGCTGTTTTATTATCAGCAGCTCCCAACACTGCAAATTTCTTTCTTGTATGCTGGAGGCTAGTGTATACACTGTTCTATAAATCGTGGAACATGCAAGTGAGTCTGTTCAGATTGACATGTCAGTGGGTAATATATGCAAACTGATCACAAAAACAGTGGCTATGAGGGACCATTAATAGCATGTGCATCTTTCAACTCTAGGATACTGATCCCAATGTCAACAAACTGACCTATGAACAACAGAAAATACCAAATGGTGCTTCATTAATACAGACAGAAACAAGACAGACACAGATCAGCAATTACCCAAGCAATGTTACACCTGATACCATCTTGGCGATCACATTAGGGCAGCCAGAGACCGAGAACATAAAATAAGTTTCTTTCCTACCATTACCAGTGCTCTCTGCAAATTAAGAGCTGGGTTGTGCTGATGTAGGGAAAGCTTGTTATCCTATTGCATCTACATGGTAAGTGTTTCATGTGAAGGTAGAACCAGATCTTCCACACTATCCTTTTCAAAATAATTTGCAAACAGTAAGAGCTGTAGTTAAATGCCACAAGATTAGAAGACTCACATGAAGATATACTTGGATGAGCCCTTATCTTTTCAGAAATAAAAGGGAAAAAAGACCTCAATGACAACAAAGTTTTTCTTAAAAAAAAAAAGGAGGCATTTAAAAAGTAAGCTCTACTCATACAGGGTAACTGCAAGTTACTAACATTCAACAGAATTAGGGAAACAATTACAACTCTGCCACTTGATAAATAAACATCGTATCACTGAAAATTTTTTTGCTAAGAGTCACCTATGAAGACATGAAGTTTTCCCTAAGAAACCTGGAAACTTTAACTTAAAATTCCTCATTTCTATTCATGCAGAAGTGTAAGGTATAAGCCTGTACCAGTGTCTCCAAATGGCATCCATGTGTCACAATCCAAACACAACATTGCACCAGGGCATTTTGTCTAAACGTACTGGCTTAGGAGTGACTCGCCTCATCTAACTTCAGTCATCCAAACATCTCTCATTTAAACGCCTATAGAGCAAATGAAGAAATATGAATAGAAGCAACCAACCTCTCGAGATGCCTATTTCTCTCTATAAATATAGTCCAGATGCTTAACTTTTAGGCAGGTTAAGTTAGGTGACAGTAATCCAGGGTTTATATCATCTTACTGCCTGCACTTTTTTTAATACTGAGCAAATTTAATGAAAAGTACTTCTAAAGAGCTAAAAGAAAACATAAGAGCCCAATGTTTTTAAATAACCACTTAATTCTGGACATACAAAGTTAATTTTGAGATTACAACTGCTTCATCTCAGCTAATCTAGAAGTACATAGTGGCTTTTATCCACAGTCTGTGCTGAGTGTGAGGAACAGGGCTACTTTTCTGCTGCTGCGGAAGTTTGAGAAAGGAAGAGTGATCTCATTCAGAGTTCAGATTGGCAGTAGCCAATAGCAGTTTTATGAAATGGGAAATTCCATGGTATATTTAATTTTGAAGGCAATTAATCTTTGCCATAGATGTCCAAATGGTACAAATAGGGATATTGGCAACAATACTTGCAGTGTGCTAGCAGTTCCACAGAAGGCATAGTCTGCACCTAAAACAGCTTGTAGTCCAGTTTTGTGTACCGCCGCAAACAAGGGGCAGAAAAGGGAACTGTAGTGTAATTATCCACATTGTTCTTTGACAGGTCAAAACCATTTGCTCCAAACTGTTACTCGAAATGGGTTGTGCAAAGTAGTCCTCCATTTCAAACAACATTCAATGAAAAGCCACATACGTTTAGTAATTGTCAAATTATGCGTTTTACATTATGCACAATAAAAAGCGCATGTGAAAGGTTCCACACAGAATTTATATACTGTGTTGGCAGATGGAAAAGAACATTTTACTTCAAGGTAACCAAACAACAGTCTTGCTGGAGGAAGACTTGAGTTTCGTTGTAAACTAAAAGAAGGTGCTTCAATCTGAATAAACCCTAGAGAAACATAGGTTTAAAAGGAAACATATATATACACAAATCAATAATATTTTCCATTATTGGACAGGCTATTTGTATAAGAAATAAGTCTGTCTTGCTAACAGAG
Source organism: Falco rusticolus (assembly GCF_015220075.1). Classification (NCBI taxonomy): domain Eukaryota; kingdom Metazoa; phylum Chordata; class Aves; order Falconiformes; family Falconidae; genus Falco; species Falco rusticolus. The sequence goes on from NC_051191.1 coordinate 16,862,203, forward strand.
AAAAAGTAGCCACCTAATCTACATTTGGTAGAAATGCAACTTGGCTTTCTCTTATTTCTAACTCATTCCCTTTAATCTCTGTAAGCATATTGTCTGCATCCATAAGAAAAAAAAAAATAATCCATTTAAGGAACCTATATTTCACTTGATTTGCATTAATGGTCACTTCAATGCAACTGGCAAATACCTCAGCAATTTGCCTGTGTGTATACAGCACACCTTAAGTGAGATGTAAAGCCACTTCTGCAACATGTCACATCCCTATACAACTCTGTAGACTATTCAAAGGTTAATCAGATACCATCTCTGCTTGGCAGTATGGCCTAATTTAGAAGCTGAGAATGCAGGCATCTGTAATGAACAGATGCCTCTTGAGACCAGTATTTAATTAAAAAAAAAAAAAAAAAAAGCTTATGGTATGCATTAGGATGCAGGGAGACTCCTAAATCCTCAAGGTTTAAGAAACATTTTAGGTTTAGGTTTAAGGAATCATATATATACTAAACTAAGTATCACATACTTGGACATTCTAGGTATCACATGCTAACAGCAATATGAAGCTCTTCAAATCTTAGCACATACTCCATTTACACATGCCCACTCTGTAACACAAGTTACATACTATGTTGGATACCCAGACAACAGAACTAGCCAAAACCTTCCTTGAATTTACCTTCTAACATTTTTGGTCAGCTTTAACATTAAATTGCTCAAATATATTACACAACCATGCTTTGGTACCACCTGCATTCTGAAACCAGCAGAAGATGCTAGTGTGCTTAGACTGAGACATTTCGCCAATTGAGTGCATGATATCAGTTCTCTGAAGTTGGGCTACCAGAAAATTTGTGTGACTTTTATTGTTGATGTTCATATAATAAAAACCCTAGGTGGTACTCTTCAGCTCAACTTCAAATGCAGCTTTCATAGAGTAAAACAACTTAATGAGAAAAATAGTGCACAGTTGCCCTTTCCCTCTCTGCACAGTTACCTGTCAAGTACACACCAAAGGAATAAAAGTCTCACACTCACACAAAAAGTACAAATATATATATAACATCTTACAAAGAAATTTAGTAATCAGTTGTGATTACAATGTATGATAATTACTAGTGGAGATCATTTTGACAATACTTGCATTTATCTATTACCTGCTTTACTTGTAAAAACCTGAAGATTCAAAGATTTAGATGCAACATCTTGGTCTTGACAGTAATCGCATCCAAAATTTACAAGTCTATAAGCACATAAAGAACACTAAATAAATCACTTCTTCATCCACAGAGATTCATCACAACATAAAGATCACAACAGTCACTATGTAATCAAAACACAGAAATTATAATCAAATGTTCTCTAATGCAAGTTAAATCAGGCTTTAACCAATCTGCTCCACGGTAGTCAGAAATCAGAATCCCAAGACTGCACACCTATCAGAAGCCAACAATTCTGATTACACTTGCAACCTTCATATTCACTTACTGCAGCATTGTCCAACGATTCATATACTTTGAAGTGAGAGCAAGTTCAAACATTTATCATACCTAAGAACTCAAAGGCTTTGCAGCCTAACTACCATTCTTCTGTCTGTAAAGCTACATTTTAATCTGCAATTAGGCACACTAATTTCAGCAGAAATATTCAAAAAGAAAAGCACAAAATCACGTTCACATGGAACTTGTTAAACCATGATATTCTTTTTCAATCTTGTGCTGCACCTGTGCTTTAATGGTTTTACATATTGTCCTGGTTTCAGCTGGGATGGAGTTAACTTTCTTCTTGGTAGCTCGGGCAGTGCTGTGTTTTGGCTCTGATGTGAGAACAATGTTGATAACCCACTGGTGTCTTTAGTTGTTGCTGGGTGATGTTTGTACGAAATCAGGGATTTTTCAGTTCCTTAGGCCCAGCCAGCCAGCGGGCTGGAGGGGCACAGGAGGCTGGGAGGGGACGCGGCCAGGACGGGTGGCCTGGGCTGGCCAAGGAGGTATTCCATGCCAGGTGACGTTATGCTGAGTATATAAACTGGGGGAAGAAGGAGGAAGGGGGGAAATTTGGCCTGATGGCGTCTGTCTTCCCAAGTAACCATTAGGCATGACGGAGCCCGGCTTCCCTGGGGATGGCCGAACACCTGCCTGCCCGTGGGCAGTGGTGAATGAATTCCTTGCTTTGCTTGCATGCACGGCTTTTGCTTTACCCTTTTTCTCCACCTTTCCATTCTAATAATTATTATTATTGTTATTATTGTTGTTCTTACCTCTTTATTCTGTTTAAATTAAATTGTTCTTATCTCAACTCTCAAGTTTTACATTCCTTTCTGATTCTCCTCCCCATCCCTCCGGGTTGGGGGGAGTGAGCAAGTGGCTGCATGGTGCTTGGTTGCAGGCTGGGGTTAAACCACGACACCTATCTTTATAATCTACAAGTTCTATTTTTGCCATGCAGAACATGCAACAGAAGATTGTAGTCAGGCTGCTTTGGATTTTTTGTTGTTTTGGGTTTTCGTTTGTTTGTTTCTGGTTGGTTTGTTTTTTTCCAAAAAAGATTTTGATCCTGTAGGGATTTTTCTCCCAGATCTTCTGCAATAATTTTGAAAAAAATTATTATAGCATTGAAGCTCTCACGAGACTAGGATTTTTTCAGTACTAACTGCAAGAGGATAACACGGCTTGGGGCAATCTGCATGTGCAGTAGCACCATACTGAGCCTTCTGTATAGTGCAGAAACATTCTGAGCCACAGTTTGGGCAGGACAGAACTCAACTACCTTGAGTTATTGATATCAGATCTAGTAGCTTTGGCCTCCCTTTTTATTCACAAAGAGAAACAGGCCCTTTTGTAAATTCAACTGAAGACAGATGAGGATGAAATGAATTGTGACAGAGTCAGACCATCCTGACTAGTTTTTCCTCAGTCAAAAGGCAGCCTTAAAGAGACAAGCTCAGATGCACAGAAGACACAGAAGAATCAGACAAATCTTAGCCTTTGGATGCACAGGGTGCCTAGAAATAGCATTTTGGAAGAGAACAGAGTCTCATAGGCTATAAAAAGGAGCTACTGGTCTGGTTAACTGCCCAATAAAACATGTAACAGCAATCAAAAAAAGAGAGCTTCCCTTGATAGGAATTTTGACATCACCACTACAACATGTGCAAGATTAAAACAAATTAATTTAAATAGGTACAGAACACTCAGAGGGTTTAACCTATAGCTAGCTCTTCAGACAATTTTTTAAAATGGCACCAAAAAGCAGTCAAGCATTAAGTTACATTTTACAGTTAGCCACGATGAAAATGAGAGCAACTGGAGGTTTGGACACAGTGTTCATATTATTCTTATGTTCCAGTACCATGTAGGCAACTGCAAACAAAGATACTGTGGTATGGACAAATTTTACTTAATTTTGTAAAACATGACTCTATATATTAAAAGGAAAGCAATACAAAACATAAAAAACCCAACTTACTTAAATTGTGTATCATTTACAGGAATATCCAAGTGTGATTCCAGCTGTTAATCAAAAATGAAAACAAACCTGTTATTTAGTGAGGTCAGTATATAATGATTAATATTTCAGACAAGTAAAATGTGTTGAACTCACATTTCACCAAATTCAACATTTTAACAAAGTTCATTTATCCTCCTCTAATCCTTACAGTCACCTCAAAACCCATAAAATAGATTCTTTAAAAAAAATAATAAAATAAAATAAAAGAAGTTGTGAGATATTTAACCTCCTGCATTAGAATAAATTTCAGCCACTGGGACAAAAGTCTAGTAACAGTTACATGTTCAACAGTTGTAATTTTTATGTTCCGTTGTCTGTATTTTTGTCACAACAGATTTTCCTGCCTCACTTAAAATCAACACAAAATTAGTACATGGTTTCTTTGTCCAGTGCATTTGATAACCCTGCTTTTCAGTACTTGAGTATAAGATCAGTATAATGTCATGAATGTCACTTACTTCTAGGTAATCTAGTGACAAGCTGTGCAATTCCACTGAAGTTACCTTACTGTGGCACAATCTGAATCTGACTGAATATAATCTTGAAAAAGAATATAATAATAATAATAATAATAAAAAACCAACAAAAAACCCAAAAAGAATATGGAAAAACAAAACCCAGTTTTCCTCTGCAGAAGTTCCAAAAATAAAAGACACTGAAACAGATCTCTGTATCAGTGCCTAGAAGACACAATTACATCCCACCCAAAAACATAGTATAATAAAATAGTCATGACTTACTATTGAGTTAAAATTTTCATCGGGATAAAACTGGACACATTTTAAAGTACTCTTTGATTCCTGGAATTAAGAGGATTTTTTTTAACTGATAAAATAGAAAGCATATTATATAGGTTGAAAAGTGACTGGATACTCCACACCATCCTCCACATTCACCCCCCCCTTTGCTAACAGATATGCAAAAGTTAGGGGACAAAAGACAACTCTAAAAACCACATATAACCCCCCCACAATAGCACTATGACATGCTTCCTTCCTGTCCCAGATCATTATCTGCCCATCATCTGTAATTTTGTGGGCCCTCTCTTGAAGCAGAGCATTATTACATGGCTCACACAGACACATTCTATAAAGTGGAAAAAAAAAAGTTTTCCATAACTACCTATATGGCAAAAGGAACCGTATCTTATTTTGGTCAGTTCAAAAAGGGTATTTCCGAAACAAAAATAGGAATATGTTTCTCCATCACAGTCCATTTACTCTTATTTCCTAACACTTGGATTTTTTCTGGTGGCTAAGTTAATAAAAGTCAATTTTCATTTACTTAGAACACATCAAGTGCAAATAGACCCTCAGACAAAAAAAATAATACAAATCCAAAGAGTTTCAGCATTTCTAGCCAAGAACCTGCCCTCATTTGGTGACTCAGTAAGTCTGTGTACAAAATACTTTCTAGATGCGAATTCTCTAGAACAGAGGCATTATACACAAGACAGTTTTTGGTAGATTTAGATGCTTTTGAATAAAAGACCTTTTTAAAGTCAAAACAACTGACAAACCCACCCTTTTTTCTAGAAAGCACTAAGACCACTAGTCTTCTTGTGATCTACAATGCACAAACAGCAGTTAAGGCAAGTCTGGCTTTAGGTTATTTGAGGCAGGAACAGGACAGACTGCTACAACGAAAAACAAACTCACACTATTATTACCCCACACACTCTACTGTCATGAGGCAGGCAGGAAAAAACTACTAGAATGACTTTCATCTCACCTTTGGAACAATGTAGAAGAGCCTTTGTTCCATCATATCCCATTGTGCCCAAATGAGATCATCTGCAACTCTGGCTCTTGGAAGCTGACCTGAGTTTTGAATCACCTAAAGGGAAAGAGAGAACATCAGAAGTTGTCATATAAGGTTCTGTAACAATTACACACAGTCTGTGCTTTACAAAGAAAAGTGATGACAGAAGCGGCACAAATACTAAGGTGTTTGGAGGGAATATGCTACTTCTTAGCTGCACAAAGTCCACCTTTGTTGTGTGCAAGGTACTCAGTTTAAAGAGATCAGAAGCACAGTCTTCAGGGTTCACATGCTACCAAAGCATTTTCTTTGAGATTCCTTTCTTGCAAGAAATTCACCACTTGGGCTGCTCAAAGTGAACAAAGAAAACCAGACAGCACTCTTGGTTATAGAGAAGAGGAGAGGAGTGAAATATCACAGCCCATTCAGAACCAGCTACATTAACTATTGAAGGAAGACACATTAGCTCCAAAAGGGATTTCTATGCAAAGTCACAGCCACATGATAGAGGGTACTGGCAGCAGGGAAAGGCCTAGAATTGCAGAAAACTACTAGGATTGTATAAATGCACTCTTGAAAGATGTAGGGAGATTTCATGTCAAACAAAACAAATCCTAGAAGGACATCAGATTAACCTGGTTTTTTCTGATTACACTCTTAAGTCTTTACTCCACAAATGCAGTCTAGCATATAAAACCCACCTGCTTTAAAAGCCATGATAACCTTTGAGAAAATGATGAAAGACTTCAAAGTGACTGAAAATCAGGTCCTTAACTTTTTCCTTCCAAGCTTACATTTGTCTTCATAAAGTGAAACATTGGCTTTCTTGACACAATTCTTTACTATATTAGACGTATGTTTATTATTATTAAGTCTTTTGAAACATTGGCTTTCTTGACACAATTCTTTACTATATTAGACGTATGTTTATTATTATTAAGTCTTTTAAGGAAAACATCAACAACTTGTTGAAGACAAATTCATGTTAAAAATGGGAAAAAGATGAGAGGAAGAAGAGATTGTAATAGTTACAGTACTTGGAGTTTTATGTCTTTTTGTTTGCTTGTTTTCTAAATGAATCCTTTACCAGGACACAGACTCCCAAAAGGCAAAGTTAGGAAGGTGATTCTGCAAATGTTTTAAATAGTGTAAAAATGTATATACACTATGTTTACTCCTGACTTCTAACATACAGATGCATTCAGCAACAAACAAAAACCAATAAAATAAGTTACTTTCCTCATAGATTACACAGTATACAGGTTTTTTCAATCAGCTTTCTGGTTAGCTGTGTAAATTGCCATGCTATCTATCTATCTATCTAAAAAATACAATATACCTACTATTTCTTCAATATAGTTTGTGTTGCCAAAGTATAAAACTCAAACCCAGTGAATTAAAATTACAGATGTTTATATTTTCAATTGAAGCAAACCCCAAGATTTTTCAAGTCTTACCACTTTGTGTTCTTCTTCTGCAACAACATGAATATCAAATTGTTCGATATCTTTAAAACATAAGGAAGAAAACCATTACAATCATACATTTTTATATGCTTTTACACAGCTTATTAAACAATCTCACCTCTCGGAATGCTATAAGAACACATTAGGGCCAGGGAAGTTCAACTCAGTGTAAGAGGAAATTTGCGATATATCGACACAGGTGTCTATGCAGAGACCCGGACTCTTCCTTTCCTGAGCCTAGGGTGGCATCAGCCACACATCCTCATGAAAACAGTTTGCTGCCCCCATCACTGCAGCACTGTCAAGAGGATTGCTAATGGAAACATGCCAAACCAAGCCAAGGAGCACACTTTTAATGAAAGAGCACACAGGTGCATGCCTGTGCCCGAGACTACACCCTATCACTGTTTCACTTCCTAGCATGAATACCACCTCACAGTCCCTTCGGACACAAGCTACCTAAAAGTAATGGTACTTTGCCTGTGCAAAGGGTGGAAGAGTCACACAGCAGATGCGATAAATTTTTCCAATATAGTTCACAGCACTATTAGCTGGCCTTAGGTAGGCAAAGGTCACCTACCTAAAGGTGGGTGTCTAGTTACCAGAGAAAATAGGCCTCTCCAAAAAGATGGGAAACGTGATCCCACTCTATAAGACAACTGAAAGGCAAGAGGGATAAACAGCCTTTTCCAAGCGTCCACCTCTAACCATTCTCTCCCATTAGATTAGGCTGAACATGCAAAGTTAGCTGCATCCAAGGAACTACTGTCCTGTTCTTATCCCACCTGTCACACACTAAATACAATCAATCTCCCAGTCAGTTGATCTGCTCTGAATTTATATAGGCAGCCATAAAAGTCTATGCTAGTTTTTTAGAAATAAAGATAACTGAAGAATGCATGCACTCAGCAAATAATTGCAGTCAAAGCTGGCCATTCTGCTAACGTTGAAAAAAAAAATCCCATCAAGCTATACAGGTTTTGATAGACAAAAAACCTAGAATAGCTCACACCCTTTCTTTTTTTCTTTTTTCTTTTTTTCCAGTAAAAGTCTATCAGAAATGTAAAGTATAAAGATCATCTTGAAGTAAAAGAATAAAAATGTATTTTCAAAATATTAACTCACATTTATCTTCCGAGACTAGCAAGAGGCGACTTTCTGCAGAAGTATTTCTGCCTTCAACTGGATAAAGAAACTATACAGAAAGTTTCACAAAAGTAAGTAAATGAGTGTTCTGAACTACTTTGGTTATCTAAAATTTATTTTTTTTTAGCTGGATATTAACATATTTTAGAATTACGACAAGCACACTAAAGATACTTAATTAATAAAAATAGCTATTATTACAGACTAATAGTCACCAATCACTACAATTGCAAACCTTGGGGGACTGAAGAGAAAAAAATAGCCTTCATGTCAGAGAAGTACTCTACATCAAACATTTTATGAACTTTCTAATTTTTTTCATTATATGGAGAAATGTACATTATCTCTATAACAGCTGCAAGATAACATGCAATACTTCTGTACTCAACCACTTTTTCCTCTCTAGTACAGTGGATTTAAAAGATTTATATTCAGTAGTTTAATAATTTACCTGTACTTGAACACAGCTATCCACAGCTTTTAGGACTCTCAGATTATTAATGGGATGAATTTCAATTAGCAAGGTTAAATACTTGGATACTGCAAAAAGAACATGGTTTAGGTAACATTCTTTTTTATACACAATTTTTTTTTCTAAACAGAAACTACATGGGAAAAAAAGCAAAAGGACACAGTTATTTTAAACAGTATTAAAACAATCCACTTGTAGTACCTGACTGTAATAGCTGACTGACTCTCTCTTCTGTATATTGACGGAAGCTGACCGCTAAGGGAAAAAAAATCAACACAGCCACAGTGAGCACGTGTATTTGATATTAATCTTATTAAACATTCTTGGAGAGCAAGCATCACAGACTTTTTTTACCAAAAAAATATATGTTAGAGGAACAACAGAAGCTCTTGTAGATGTAGAAGGCATGTGTAAATGCAGGAGGGGGGAGCGAACAAAGGGTCAGTGTGTCTTAGACTGTTGTTTTAATAAACCAGCAATATTGTTACAGCTACGTCTTTACGTAGTTACCTACATTATTTGGTGATGGATCCACTGAAATGCATAGACTGCATGGGCAACACATGAATCAAAACAGATTTAAGAAATTCTAGACCCAAACGTACCATCCTACAAAAGTAAATCATCTTTACCATGACACAAAAAAATTAATGATAAAACACATATTTACCCAATAATGTCCTTTCATTGTTGACTGAACAACTGATTATGCGTAGATCCCTCTCAAACACATAGAGGTGCTGTAAAGGAATACAGTAATGCTAATATTTTTTTTTAACTGAATAAAGAAAACCATCTAATTCCTCCTCCTTAGGAAAACACTGCTGACCAGTACACTGTTTTTACTTTTAAAGCAAATAATTTCAAGGCCAGAAGAACCATATTTCAAGCCTCAATTGTATTGCTTCTTTTTCTCATTCGTTTGTTTCTTACTGGTTGTTTTGAGCTCTATGTTGCCACTAGAGCAGCAAACCAGACCTTTACATAAACAAGACATTTCAATCATTTCATACTGTTATGGGGACACCTGCAAAGGCCTGTTATGATTCCAGTCACTGAATTGCAGTACATTTAGTTTTAGAATAATTTCTTACAAATGGTAGCACCAAACAGGCTGAGGATGCACACGTAACAAAGAAAACCCCAAACATTTACTTCTTAGCACACATGTTCAGTGTGAAGAGGACTAGAAAGGGCTTGAATTGGTTGTTTAGAAATAAAGACTGCAGACATGATACTTTACTACTCTCAAGTCATTCAGATGTTCTGTAATGTTCTGCATCTTAATACTATTGAGAACCATTCAAATACCTTCTCAGGTCTCTTTTCTGTTTCGAACAAGCATATACTCCTTAAGGACATAACATACTGTGTTGCAAGGCTTCAAAATCTGAAACATTACCGCACCGTCTTCACCAGGGAGAAGCCTGGTATTGTTCTCACCTCATTTTGTTTAGTTTGAAGATCATACAATCCAATGTGAGTATTTCTCTGATTTCCCTATGGGTGAAAACAAATTAGCACTGGCAATGTAAATACATACAAAATTAAACATTGGGGTTTTTTTTTCCCCCCACCTCCCTCTCTTCCTCCCCCTGCCCCTTGACACACATCCTCACACACTTCCCTGTCCTATAAACAGGCAGTTCATTATCTAATTCCAAGAAAGTGAGGCAAGAAAGAGAACAAAGATTTTTTTTTTTCCTTTTAGAACTAACACATGGGATAAAGCTGAAATGTGGCCAATCCACAGCCCACAATCCATTGCATAAGCCAAATGCCTCTCTCTCACTTTGGTTCTAAACTGGTTTTAGTTATAGGCAGTAGGGCCAGGAAGGGAGACATCTGCACAAGAATGAAAGGGGATGCTATGGCCCCTCGAAGATTTAAGGCTGGTATTCCAAACCTCACCAGCTTGGTGGGTCATTGTGCCAAAAGGGAGCACAGAAACATGAAAGCAAACACAGCTTCCAGTGATCTGCCTGCCCACTGGAGAAAGGATTTCAGCTCTGCCTCAGGAAATGATTGTTTGAAAGCTAAATATATTTCACAAGCTCAGATGACACCACTACCCTACTGCCTTTGAAAAGAAACATAATACACATCCTTTCTAGCTTATTGATAATAATATACAATGATTTTGTTTGGGGCACTTCTAAGACTATACAAATCAAAACTTTTCTTCTTGGTAATTTTTACCATGCTTTAAATGTTCAAAATATTTAAAAAAAAAAATTAAAGTAAATTCTGCTTGGCAACATATATTGTATATCAAATCAAGCTGAAATCCATTAAAATACTCTAGGTATAGGCACTATATTGCAAAACTGTTGAAATTAAATCCAGCCACATAGGCTTGTACTCAGACAGTGAGTATCATTGTTTTTAACTACAGCTTGAGGGGAGAAGGGAGAAATCTGTGATTATTTACAAAGTTATGGCATCTTGCTTTGTAAAGTTAAAACAAAAGCCTGAGTATTCTCTTCCTAAGGGGTCTATTTCTGAGTGTCTCATTGCTGTGGCAATGACAAAAGTCTTTGACTTCTGATTTAAACGTGGAAAACAAAATGTCTTTAAGACACAGGCTTCAGCCCTCCTAATGTAAGGTTAAGCAAGTGCTTTCACAAATAACTGTTCAAATAACCATTCTTTCCAAGTGTGTCTGAAACGCTAATATCCTCTGTACTTAGCTACTGAAAAATATACTTTACAAGACTGGTAACAGGACCAGATCAGTGCCCATATCCATGCTTAAGCTAACATGCTTGTTTTCAAGTTTGCTGTAAAGATTTTTGCATCGCTTTGCAAAATAGAAGTGCTGACACTAGAATTCACCTCTGTCAAAAACATCTTCCAATTATCAACATCATGAAAGACAGATGCTGTCACACCTACAGTAAAATGCAATATTCTAAAATAAGCCTGAATATAAAGCTCATTCTCCACCTTCCTCCCCGATTTCATGCAAAACACTGGATTTTCTTCCACTTAGCAGACAAAGGTTGTTTTCTATTTGTAAATATTCGGAAATAAGCCAGGGCAGCTCCATTTAGTTTACATCCTTATTTGTCCACTATCCTCACTGACAATATCAAAGCTAAAGTTTGCTGCTATAAAACCAACAGGAAAGGCTCACAGACATATAGCTGTGTCTTGCAGGAGTGGTAGCTCATCATTTATAAACAGTTTATCATGAACAGAGGAAAGAGAGGGAGACAGAAAGATAGATATTAAACTGCTGTAACAAGTCAGTAAGATCTGTAGGTTTTTAGGAGCTGTAATTACATCATGATTCCTCCATCATAAGTTTAATGAAACAGAAGGACTAACTGCAGGCACTAAAAGCAGTCTGTTTTCCCCAGGTAAGCTTTCCAGTGTGATGATGTGTATTAACAGAATAGCAAAGCGCAAATAATATTTGAATTTTAGAACAAGTTCATGAAAACTTAAACAAAATCTCAAATTGGAGACTAAAACTACTTGTCATTCACTAAGATGCATACACCAAGACTCTTTTTTTTCATCTAAGTAAATATGAATGGATACTGCTGTTAAAAGGTTTGCAATAAACTCCAAAACCACAGAACTATACCCATATGTTGTCAATAGACTGTTTCGGAAAAAGGAACATTTGGATTGAATCCTTCTGAAGTCAGTAATAAAGCATAAAAAGACAGACACAGACACAATACTCCCAACACTTCCTGGTTTTTAGCATTCTAATCAAGAGAGGGGGAAAAAAAAGTTCAGTCCTACTTGAAGGTATCACAGTCCCAAGGTGTGACTGCAGCTGACACAAACAACTAATTTAACAAAAGCAGACATCAAGAAGGGCACAGCGTTAGCAGCTCAGAACCCAGCACATTCAGGACACAGAATGAGTGCAATGCAGCTACAGCCTGGACCACCACATGTGCTCTGACCAATATACAAGCCACCCTGACTAACACAAGCTTTGCGGCTGACATAACTACATGTTCTTATCATGTATGCAGACAAGTGTAGATGTACTGACTCCTACTGACATCAACAGCACCAAAGTGGGTACCAACAACTTTCAGCTGGTGAGCAGAATTTTTACTGATCCAAGAAAGAAACTACTCCACACTACAAACAACATCTCTCTGGTAAAACATCATACATTTAATGCAATACCACCTTAGGATACATTTGTCCTTTGTGAGAAGACTCCCAGAAGTTATCTTCCGGTTTGCCCACTAACAAGCGTAAATCACACTTACAAAATCTGTCAGCATTCTTCCCAACAGAGGAATAAATAGATCCTGGTTCTTCAGCAGGCTGGCTCACTCAGGAGAAAAAAATCACACTACCATGGTAAGAGAACAGGATAAGAAGCAGCAGCATCTCCTTCCTCTTTCACCTTCACATTTGAGAGGTAAAAATGGGAGCACAGCTGTGCAGTTTGTTAGTTCCAGCTCTCAGGCTTTGTCATCCAGCCATTCCTACCACACAGGCTGCACAGGCCACTTTATTTGCAAGATTAGGAAAGAGAAAATACAGTGAACATTTTCAGTGACTTCCTATGCAGCCTTTACCCCTAGGTTCAAGGAACTAAGCCTAGGTGTTTAAATCTTCCTGAGAGTCATTGGCCAATTCAGTCAATGGAGTCTAGTGGGTATTTGTCCACCTCCTCCACCTCACACACCCCCTTCCCAAAGCACAAGCTACAAGAGGCCAGTTCTCTAAACCCCACCAACTGTTTTGACCACATCCCTACCAACTACAATGGGAGCTTAGACACGGAGCACCCAGGCAGACACTAGCATTTAGATGAGTGAACCTTGAGCTCATCCCTTTTGCCAGCTGCAAGAGCCTGAACTGCTTACAAGGCAGTTGGACTCTACTGTCAGAAGCCCCAAAAAGCTTAGTGTGAGATTCAACAGACACTAGAAAGCAGCAACATCACACGTATGCAGTACCAGATTTCCCACTAGGGAGGCAGATGGGTTACTTTCATTAAGCCTTTCTAGAGTTTTGAGCAAGGAAAAAAAACCAAACAGACAAACCAAAAAACCTGATACATTCTACAGTGTTGTTTTTATGGTTACTGTTGTCTTGTACAGACTCTCCTCCCTATGCTTGTACTAAAGGAAACATCCACCCACAGTTAAAGTGTATTTTACCTTGATGAAGGCCTCACCTCTTCCCTTAACCCTAGGGATGCTGGAGAGTTTAACACTGTTGAGTCTGAAGGGAATGAAAGGCAGCCCTACTCTACTGGAGTCTGCTATCTCCAATCTGTACTCTTCAAGAACCACAATCCTCCAGAATCCAGCTGGCTCCACACATTTCTCTTCGATGCACAGACAAGAAGCACAGCTTGTCTCACCAAGGGGAAACCTTCTCAAACCATTTAAAAATCTCTTGGAACTACAGGCATTTCAACCTAAAAGCTATACACATGCCATGGAGATGTTAAAAAGGATAGCTCTAAATGCTTCCAGACATCAAACAAACAAGTGAGACTACTTGCAATAAACAAAGTAACTTGATTAAAGTAACAAAGAACAGCAGAAGCAGATTTAGTGTCAGATAAATGGTATCTTAACATATATATTGGTAGGGGAAAACATATTTAACTAAAGCAGTGCACATGAATTTAATAGACTTCCCTGAGAAATTCTGACGGTGAAAGAATATGCCACCTACAAAGAGTTTACCTGTTAAAGAAGTTGTGTTTTATTTGGGGCAAGATTCTGATTCTCCACCCACCCCCCACCCACCCCCGAAAACAACAGCAAAAACCCTGTGGACTTAATCAGGTCAGTACTTTACTCTCCATTTCATTATTCTTAACCTTTGTCTGAAGCGGAGTTGGGTATTTTCCCACTGTACAACCAAACAAGTTGTAATCAGTCAAGTTTTCATGTTCTAACCCTCACTGCAAAAAAGACTGAATTAGGCATAGATACACATACAGTGTCGTTCTCTGCTATATTTTTCTTAAGTTCTGAGACAGACTTACCTTCCAGGTATAAATAATTTTCCCATTTCTTTCAACATTTACAACATAGAGTGCTGATGAATTCTCAGAAGTATCTGAAATGATAAGTATCAAAAGGTACAGGATTTTCATTTGAGCTAGTTCATCATGTAATTTATGCACACATTAAGCAAAGATACTAAATACATTTTTACATACAAATACTTATTTGTATATGCCAAAATTACTCCCTTCTGGAAACAGAGAGACACTATTTCCTGTACCATGTCTTAAACCTGATAAGCTTCAACACAAACCAGGGGAGGGGTTTCAAAACCCACAGGAATGAACTATTTAGGTATATGATTCTAATGGCCACTACCTTTTGTGATGAAAATGGAATGTGCTTTTTCATCATCTTCCATCCACAGGGAAAAAAAAAAAAAAAGCATTCATTCATTATACACAACATGGGGTTTAAACAGTTAAGTTGCACTCCAATCCTCAGAACACTACAGGGGGATAGAACTAGTCCAACGAAAGTGTCACTTGCTCCTACCTGCCCCTTCAGCATCCCAAAGGAATGCCTGGAAATAAACTAAGTCTTCAGACATCAGTTGTACACCACCAACAACCTCCCAAAAAAACCCCACCCAAACCCCCAAGAACCACAAGATTAAACACTATCTAGATATGCAACATACCTACAGTTACAAGGGAACTAAGCAATGCAGGAGAAGAGATAATGTGGGGTGTGAATGAAAGAGTAGGATTAAAAGGGAAACAGCTGAGCAGGAAGCTAGCATGGACACAGAAAGAGAAAAACATGCCTGGACAAAGCAGCGTAAAGTAAAAACAACAGAAGGAAAAAAAAAAAGACGACAAAATATCATACTCAAGGTGAAAAAAATGCACACTTTCCTGATGCTGTTTTTCTGTTTTCTAATCACTGCGGCCACCAAAAAAGTTTATCTTAGATGGATCTTTCACTAAAAGTGGAGATTTTGCTCTTAACAAGGTTGAGAGCTGCATGACTGGTCCTAGTTTTAAGATAAAGGCAGCCTGTGGTTCAGTGAGCATCAACAAAAAGAATGCTCCACAACTCTCGGATAGCATTTAGCCAAGTTCAACACTATTTACTTTGCAGTTATCACTAAGCATTGATAGAAGAAAGCTATGTGAAACTTAGTTTCACAAGCCTAATATTAGAAATTGGCTTGTACGGCCTGCAGTAACACAAAAAAACTTGTTACAAGTATTACCAGAAGGAAATAAATTCTGTATTTTGTTGTGGGAGGACAATGAAAATCCTTAGTGTACATTTAACAATGTATTACTTTCTACTGGTTTCAGATCACTCAAAAGTACAGTACAATACCACTACATTAGGGCTGGCGGGTGACTGAGAAAGCCTCAAATAACCATATACTCTGCTCTTCTCTTAGTGGAAACTTCTCAGAATTTAACCACCACTTCAAACTTTCAAGATGAGTACTACAGTCTCCACACTTCTCTCACATTCGATACTTCTTCAGAACAGAATTTAGGTAGAGAAGGTCCACAAGAAATCTCCATGTCAATGAATTTCTCTTATCACCCGACACAGAGATCTCAAAGGTGCTGGAAAAGTTCCATGTCAGAAGGGAGTTTCACGTCACTGAACACTGTTGGTGGGAATATAGAGCTAAAGAAGTAGTGGCAATCATCTCTGCGCTTGGGAAGTCCTGCAGTAAAACTACATGTATAATTACTTCTTCCTTGTCCCCACAGCTGAGACCAGCAGATGAAGGGCTGCAAAAGAACAAACACAACCTGCCTGCCCAGTGAACAACTCTTAACAACATACTCAGGAAAATGTGGAGATTGATTTCCTGAAAGCTGTTACATGCAGCTCATACAAAAATATGTAGAATTAAGGAGAACAAGGCTGGTTCTCTTCACTTGCCACTCCTCTCCCATCATCACAGCTACTCCCAGCTCTCATGCTGGGATTAAATTCTCACATGCTATCAAGGGCTTTCAAGTCCTGAGGAAAGAAAATATTAGTAACTGTAACATCTGAAACCACTGACACAAAAGTACCATGACTCCTAAAAATTACTTGTTTTCTGTGAATAGGTCTTTCTTTGGTGTTTAAGTGAACCTTTTCAAATTCCTGCCTCCCACCTTCACATTCCTAATACAACAGCACTACACCAGGGAAAAAAGTACACAGACAAAAGTTGAAATGCAACACAGCAATGCTGGTATGTGACCATAGGCACCTTCCAACCTAGAGTCCTCTGATTCTGTATTACTAGGGACATTTACTGAACAAAGAGTCTGTATGACATTTTAAAAAGCTGAATATAGTTGTCCCTTTCCCAAAAACAAGTCAGCACCATTTTAAGATCATTATGAGATAAATGCATAGGTTAATTGACTCCTTGAATTCATCACAGATGAAATAAAAAATTAATACCTGAATTGACTAGGCATGGAGAATTTCAGAATTTTACCTCAAACTCCTTCAGTACACCATTCAATAATTGTTCAGAACACTATCTAGTACATGTGAAATATTTTTTAACAGATTTTGTAACTGATGGCTGGGTAAATAATTTTCTTTCACAAACCCAAAAGAAGTTAATACTGGTTTACCTCCAAAAAGAGTTCTTACGAAACCACCTGGTAACAGCTCCTCAACATGGGAAGCAAGTTAAATATTTTTGAGTTAAAAGCAACCAAAGGAAGTGAGGTTTCAAGTTTATCACCTGGAGACTAAATGACCATCTACTTCTACTGAAGTAATAAACACAAAGTGATCACGGTTGGAAGGGGCCTCTGGAGATCATTTAGTCCAACCCCTACTAAAGCAGCTCCTCCCAGAGCAGGTTGCACAGAGTCACATCCAGGTGGGTTTTGAACGTCTCCAGAGAAGGAGACCCCACAGCCTCTCTGGGCAGCCTGTGCCAGTGCTCTGTCACCCTCAGGGTAAAGAAGTTTCTCCTCATATTCATATCCCTGTCTTGCAGTTGTTGTCCCTTGTCCTGTCACTGGGCACCAGTGAAATGAGCCTCTTAACACCTGCCCTTAAGATACTTGTCAACATAAATTGCATCAATTACTTATTACAGTACTTTTTTTTTTTTTTTTGACTGAGGTTGCAGTTTGTGAAAAGCGGAGCTGAGCAGCTGCCCTACAGATGAACAAGAAGTGAAAAACCACAGGGCCAAGAATACAGGAGGAGGGTCATTCTTTTTCCAGCCACATCTGCCTTTGCTACACGAGCTACAGCACACTGCTGTGACAGCTAACACTTCATCTAATTTTATCTACCGCACAAACATTGGTAGTTGGGTTTTCTTTTTCCCCACAGAAAGGACAGTACCGTGGGAGAGGGAGTCCTGCTAAAAGTTGTTGGGTTTTTTGGTTTTGGTTTTTGTTTTGGGTTTTTTTTTTGGGGGGGGGGGGGGGGGGGGGGGTGGGAGGGCGGGACGACACAAAATCCAAACCACAGACGTGTGAAGTAGCAGAAAAAAAGAACAAGCCGGGGAGCGCGGCAGAAGCGCTTGCGGCATGTGCGAAGCACCTTGAAGCCGTCAAACCACCCCGCATGCAGCAGCCCAGCCGCAGGCACCTGAAGGACGAGCCCCCTCACGGCCAGCCGGCCCCGGGCCGGGCGCTGCCCCCTCCTCTGCAGTGCGGCCGAAGGGGCCGGCGGCTGCTCCCCCCGGCCCTGCTCCGGACGGGGGCCCCCGCCGCCGCCATTACCCTCGCCCGCCGGAGACGGCGCAGCCCCCCGATGAGCCGCACCCGGGGCACTCGCTTCAGGCCTGACCCCTCCGCCCGCGGGAGAGGACAGCGCAGGGAGGCGGCTGGGAGCGAGCGGCCAGAGGGAGGGAGGGAGGGAGGGAGGGAGGGGGCTCTGCCGGCCCTCCCCGGCCCCGCCGCAGCAGCAGAGCCCGCCGGCGCAGCGCCACCCGCCGCGGCCGTTACCTAGAGCGGCGGCCCAACCCCGCGCCGCCAGCCAGGGGACCACATCCCTCTGCAGGTCAAACTCGGCCACCAGGTGAAGCAGCATTGTGGCCTCCTCTCACCCCGGCCCGCAGGGGGACGCGGGGCGCCCGCCAGCCCAGCGCTACCCTACTCCGCCCGCCGGAGCTCCCCGCACCGGCTCCAGCGGGGCGGCCGCCGCCATCGGCCCTCCCCTTCGCGCTGCCTCGGCGCCTATTGGGCGCGGCCGGCTCACTCAGATGGCGGCGGCGCGGAGTGGCTGGTTGCGCTCCCGCCTCCCTCCGCTCCCCGCAGCCGGCGGCGGGGCGGGCGCGGCGCGCAGGGGTTCCGCTTCCTTCAGGGGGGTGGGAGCAGTGGGGCAGCGCCTGCGGGCCGCTCCTGAATGCGGCCTCGGAGGGCTTCATTTGCCCGTCGGAGCGGGCGGCCAGGCTCCTCCCGTGGCGCGGCGGAGGACGGGGTGAGCCTCCCTGGCACTTTACTGCCGGAGTGACCCAGAGTGCCTTGGGCAGTGCCTGAGGATGGGGCCGGCCGTCAAGCGTCAGTCATCAGGGGTTTGCTGAGCAGATGGCCCCAGCCCTCTGTTCCCCGCCTCGCCTTCCCGCTAGAACAGTTAGGTGTTTTCCAGAATTTCAAGCAGCATCCCTGTTTTTCCGAGATTATGCACTCCGAAGTGGCTTGCTGAATAGATAAGTCTCTGCAAACTGCTTTGGCAGGGCTCAGGATGCCCTCCTCTCAGACTAGGCCTGACCCGATCCTGCTCTTCATCTGTCTACTAGCAAAGGAGGTAAAGCTTAGTGTAATCTTAGGGGATTTTGTGGTTTGTTTGCTTTGGGGTTTTTTAGCTTTTGAAAATACCTGCAGTGCTGATAAGATGCTACTCCACAGCTATCATAGCCTGCCTGTAATGACCATTTCACTTCTGACGTGCACTGGCTGATGTCAGGGGCTAAAAGTGGTGTAAAAATGGATAGGCTGCAAGGGCACACACCAAGCTAGATGTACACCAAGTACAGAACAGCTTGAGCCTGTTCTAAGAGGTAATCCAGTACCATTCCCCCCCCCCCCCCCCCCCCCCCCATTGCTAAGCTTTGGAGCTATATAAAGACCACATAAGAATCAGGTACATCTGCAAGTTGGTAAGCGAAATGCAAAGCAGACATATGCTTTCTCTCAAAGTCTTTATTTCTAACTTTGACAATTTTATCACAAGTTTCATAACTGACATTCTTAAAGCTCCTTGTATCAAGGGGTTGTGCAAGAATTTCAGCTTATATTTTTACTGTTGTGAAATAAAGCTTGAAAAAGGGACTGGAATATTTATTTCAGAGGCAAAAGTAGAAAACAGACAAAAAGTCCCAAATGGATGCATTTTTTAAGAGATGAGGTTGGGCTAATTCATGATTATGAGTCTTTGGGAATGACACAACCAGAGAGGCAACCAAGGGAGGGGAACAAAGCCAATGAAATGACTGATTCTGTAAGTATGTGCAAAAAGGGAAATTTTCACATGGATAAAACCTCCTGTGCCCAGAGCTATAGAGTGCATTTAAGGCCAGGATCAGGCCAAGTGGCAGAATTGTTATTTCAGCTGTAAAGCAAAACAAAAAGAAATATGGAGATGGGTAGCAAAGAGTCTGCCTGTAACAGCAGGCACTCCAAATGCAGAAGGAAAAGAAAGAAAATTAAATATAGTTGCCTAGTTTGATGGTCCTGCATTTTAAAACAAACAAGCAAAACCCAACTGTCACTGTTCTTTTGTTTCAAAATCAATCATGTCACTTATTATAGTTCTTGAAAGAGAGCCCACATAACTGATGGATGAATTATTCTCTAATATTTACAGACCGAGAATCATATGACATATCTGTTCTTCTAGCGTCTCTTACACAGTATGTGAAAGGCCCTTTGGACAGTAGGAACTGCATGTAGTTAACCAGAGTAACTGCTGAGTCTGCCATAGAACTTAAGCTGGTGAACATGATTAAAGGAAGTAGGAAATGTTCTTAGGTGATGTGGGCTGGTGAGTACCTATGCAAACAAGTGGGTGTGGAGGACCTCTATTCACTTGTGACCTGTTCCATTCTGTAGTCCTTATTCAGGAAAGGACTGGAAGAGTTTGTACAAGTTGCTGGAGGCGTTTGTACAAGTAAAGACTTCACGGTCAGGTGTGCAGTAGGAAAACCTTTCTTGTTGAGGAAATAGTTAACAAAACTTCCGTTCAGACTGCAAAGGACTCTCTGTTATTTTTGTATGTCCAATATGTTTGCATTATCTCACTGAAGTTTATAAATATGCTTTCTAAAGACTCCTGGCATAGAGTGGGACCTCACCTCCAGTGCACCATCCTAGGAACTTGGAAGCTTCTCTGATGTTAGTCCCTGAAACTGAGGCAAGAGAAATTCTCGGGAGTTTCCCTATCTTCTCAGTGAGGAGAAGGTGGTAGCGTGGCAGATGAAGAGATCTGAGGAACAGGAAGGGATGAGGTGATTCATGATGACTATCAGGGTTTAGAGGTACAGAGACATGAGAAGAGTAGCCACGTAGAGCTAGGGAAGACAGTACCAGCAAGAGGAATTGATAGGAGCAAGAAGCCAGAACAGAAGGGAATGAGGAAGAGTGAATCTGGAAAGACAAGACAAAGGTTTATAACCTGTGTAGAACTGAAGTCAGCCTTCCCAGAATTGAAATCAGGATTCCTAAGTTTCTCTGTTGTCCAGCAAATGACTTGAAATCCATTATTTTCCAGTGGTTTATCCATATAAAACCAAGATATTATTTCTGCCCGTTTCTTTTGTTCAAGTGGTAGAGGTTTACTTGTGACTCTGAAAGGTCTAGCTCTGATGATGGCCCTTGGCAATGTCATTATGATTCCATGGTGTAATTATCTATGCTTTCTCAAAAAATCACACACAATTATATATGAAAATGACAAACCACTTCTGGTTTAGATAACAGTCTGGTTTGTCCTATCTTCTTTCATTTGTAAAATGTAACCCATGCTATGAACAAAATAAAAGGGGTACCCTAAGGAAAACTACAAGATGAATGATATTTCCAGGAGAACTAATTAAGCTTGGATAATGCTTTTTGGGCAATTTCTTATTTTTGACAGCTTAATTTACAGCTGTGACATATGTTAGGACTACATATATCTGCATTCAGTTCCCAAATACATATTTAAGAAAAAGCAGATGGTTTGCCAGCCTGTTTGTGTGTTTGTGTAGTACAGAGAAAATACTTAGAATCAAATAAATCAGGTTCATAGTAAATGGAGAAAGTAATGCAGTTTCTGAATTGATTAGCTTTAGCAGTCAGACTTTTTAAATTATCACAGGAAACATAAAATGCTGACAACTGGTGTCAGCATTAACCTTGAAGTGAAACTCAGAGTGCCTACTTACTGAAATGTACAAGATACCCCATCTTTCAAGAAACAACAGGTAATTGCAGATTTGGGGCTGTACAGTCCTACATTTAAGGAACAAGAAAATGGTCTTGCATAAGAATTTGCAATGCCATGAAGAAAACTTAATTTGCTGCTGTTTCTTCTCCTCAAGATACCACTATCTTAAGTGTTTGCCACAGCTGCTGTCACTTGAAGAGCGCCTAATACTTTGAAGTGGGATGGGGTTTCTTCTTTCTCTTCCTGTGTTCCCATAGTTATCTGCTGTTTTTATTTTTTAACTTCTACCTTTCATATATATTTCCATTGACAACTGTAAAAAAAATTAACAAGATTTAGAGCTTGTTATGTAAAACTCATTATTCCCTGAGCTGTCAGTCTGGCTATGCACATTAGAGGCCATATCTACAGGCCCAGAGATCCAGGTTGAATTCCTAGAAGCACAACACATTCTTCAGAAACCACAAAGCTGACTCATTCAGAGTACTTCAAGTAATAACTCAGTACAGTCTATCATGCCACCTCAACTTGATAAATAAAATTAAAAGCTTGCTGCAAAAGCTGTAAGCATCTAAAAAACCCCTTATTCTTTCTTCAGCAGACTTTGAATTAAGACAGAGGGCCTGATGTACTCTTGATAACATCTGCCAACTTTGTTAGATGGAGAATGAAGCTCTTGGTTTAAAAAAAGACAACCCAACTTCTTATCTCTGCTAAATGAAATTAATGTTATAAACCATTTCTGACTTTTGCTTCTTTTTTGCTTGCACCATGAAACCAAATAATGAATTTCACTATTTATACTTAGTTGCATTTTCTAATTTTCATGCTCAGTTAGTTTGGGTTTTTAGACCCAAGCTGAACCTGTGTGCAGGTATAGAAGCTGTTCCCAATGGAGCAACCTCTGGGATAGGGATGTGAAATTAAAGCTCTTAGAAAAAAATGGCAGATTACATTTTTCTTTTTTTTCCCTTCTTTTTTTTAAAAAAAAAAAGTCAGGAGTCTGTTTCTACTTTACTAATGGCAGGATCTCCCTCGAATTTTTAGCTGGAGTTGGTCTACAGTGTAGTCAGGCAAATTATCAGAAAGCAGTCACATCGTAACCAGCATCAGCAATTTGTTACTACTAACGACAATTTTTGTGCTAATTGCCTATGTGCCTATCATCATCCCTTTTCAAACAGTTTGTGTGGCAGGAATTACAAAATCATACCATGAAACAAGTGTGTGGCTGATGAGGTGTTGTCGCCCATCCTGGCATTGACAGGTGTAACATACTCTTCAGCTCTTTCAACAAAATAAAGCTTTATTCACGAAAAACCCCAACACACAGAGCCATAAATCATTGATGTGTTCTGCATTAGGAAATTATACTTAAGACTGCTTATGAAGAATGAATATCTGAAATAATTATTTAAACGCATGACAGCTTGGCAAATAGCTCATGACTACTTTGGGAAGTCCTGCTTACTGAGGGCAACCTCTTTTCCTGCTATTCCAGCAACAGAGGGTTTATTGTCAATGTGTCTAGACAGTTGTTTCCTTGAAGGATGTTTTCAGCCAGTCAAACACAAAATATTTAAATAAATTGTTTTTCTTAAGGAGGTGGTCAATATTTATTAAACCCTCTCTGAAACACAAATAAGATGTGATTAGGAATTGGTATTTTGGTAGTGAAAATAAAGGCTGTGATTCAGGGTTGGTGGAATAAAATACCTTTATTTCAGTGTGTGAGAACAGCATTTTTTTCAGTATCTTCAATCACAGAATATCAACATAAATTGAAGTAGTTTCACTGAAGTCAGTCAGCATCCGTTACAGATGCCAGTGCTTCATGGATGTGCTTTTCTATGCTTTGTTTAATAATTAATCATAGGAAATAGTCTCTTAACTACTAAGGAAAAAAATTCCATTTTGCTATTCATGCTTATACTGAACAGCACCTTCTTCTTTTAAATAGCTTTATTGAAGTCAACATGCTCAAGCCGGTAACATATTTCAAGTCAACAAGGCGTCTGAAACAATTAAGGTATTCCTCAAAGCAAGAGAGGGGAAGAGAATGGGACCTATCGAAGTCTCTGACTGTTGTCCAAGTGGCCTTTTTGTTTCCGCCGGTTCTCCCCTCTGTTGCTCCCTCTGAGGCTCCTTTGTTCTTTCCACAGACTAACCCCTGCTAGCGCTGGTGAAAGCTCTGTGAGTGCACACTGCCTCAACAGCTGTTGAAGGAGCTCTTTGCTCTGTGTTTATTCTTCCAGCTACAGCCTCATTAGGACTCACCAGTAGTATCTAGAAAAATTGCCCTTTTTTCCTTGTGATCTTTTGGTTTTGACGTAATTTCGCATTGCGAGAGGACAGTGTTGATACTGTGCAACAGACTTGCAACTTTTTTGGGAACAGATATAATAATGCCTTTGTCAACAGACCAGTTCCAATTTCTTTCACTTTTTAGGTGCCTTTACATTTTCATTGTCATTTTTATTATAAAATAAATATTTTGTACAAATGCATTCCTTCAAAATGTAAGGCTACAGCATGGTACAGTGAAGACTACAGACAGGGACAGTGCAGGATGAATGTATCAGCTGAGTTTCATCTCATTGAGCTTCAGCTGTTTTGAAACTAGGGTTCTACTATGAGTTCTTTGTCTAGGCTCCTTCTAGTTAATGAAGAAAGATAAGAGCTCCAGAGGGCAATTGATACAACATGGGTTTTGGCACTTACCGTATGATGAATTTTGCTTGAGTCTGGGTGCTGGGTCTCCTGTACCCTCCCATCTGCTGTCAGGTCTACCAGGAATGTGCAGCTGGAGGCCTAGAAGGAAGTGGGACTGTCCCTTTCTGCGTCTGCCTCCAATTAGATCACGTACAGTGTAATATGGAAGGGGGCCCTGAGGGTGTGGTTTGACAAGCAGCTGATCTAACAACTCATGACTGTTGAAAGGATGATCCCAGCTTTCCATCCCTTCTCATTTTTTTTCTCCCTACCCTCATCTCCAGGTCATCCAGCCCCTTTGCCAACTCTGCTGCACCTCTGGTGCCTCTGTTATCCAACTCTACTTGCTAACCCACTAAAATCTGTTTACTTTTTATCTAATGGTTTAATTTTTTGCCAGGTTATGAAGGTGCCTCTAGTCACAGAAGCCTACAGCCATTGTAAAGGGAAGTGGTGATAGTGTGCATCTGGCAGCAGGGCGGGGGGTGGGGGAACAGAAGAATAGAAGACCTCCCTGTATGGGTAGCAGTGAAATGTTAGGCCTACATGGCTAGTTCAGAGCCTTTGCCAAATGCTTTCTTCTGACTTTCAGGTTGAAAGAAGCAGTCATTTTTGCCTGGCATTGCTCTGGTCCATTGCCCAGCTACTGCTAGAATAGTTTCCAGACCACAGAACTGATCCAACTGAAAAATAACCCTGAGGGGAGAAAGGAGAAGGTGGGAGATGTTAGTTTCAGTCATACCAGCTACCTGTTCAAGTTTACTGAACCCTTATGTCACCAAGAATGAAGATACTCTACAGAACTGGGAACAAACTACTCATGCTGGGCAAAGGGATTTGGGAAACTGCCTTTCCTTATGTTAGTGCTCACTTAGGCCAGTTTAAATTTATGCCAAACTACAGCCTTAGGATGGGGTTAGTTGTCTGTGGACAGCACAGAAACTTGCTTCTCTTGACTTACAGCAAAAGAAGTCTAGGTATCAGCTCTTACCTGGTATGTCAGACAACTAAATCCCATTCTTAGCATCCTTGGCCTGATTTCCTGTTTCCATCAGGATCAATAGAAACGACTAGTTTTTGATAGCTTATTTGAATGCTGTAACAACCATTCCTTTGATGCAGTGCAACACTTTAAATACATTCAAATTATTCTCTCAAAATCTGAATACATTTCCTTGGCACATCCTAAAAATATCTTTTATTTATTATATGTGTTGGTTCCAAACAAATGTCACATTAATAAGCAGAGAGGCTTGGGTAGGTGTACGTCATTAGTCACGCAGGCAGTGGTTTCTTTTTCCAAAATACTTCCAGAATTCAATCTGACCTCTTCTAACAATGAACTATTTATAGGATTCATAAGGGCCTTATCCTCCAACCCTGACTCAGCCAAAACTCACCACTGACCTTGACCTCCTATAGTCTATTCTTATAGCCTTACTCATGTGAGGAGCTTTTATTCGCTGACCTGATTTAGGGAGTGTATTCTCATGAGTATGATTTTGCAGGCTTGGTTCCCAGCTCAGTGGGACTTGGTAAATGTCACAGAATTGAGTCCTGAGATACATATATTATTTTTACAATGTTATAAATAAAAACCAGGGGGAAAATGAGCAGCTAAGATCTGCTTCCAACACCACAACAATAAACTGAGTGTAATTCCATCAGGTGTTTACCAGTAGAAATAAAAGTATTGAATACTCCTTATTTTGGAAGACAGTGCGCATATTTTTAGAAGAAAGCAGTCACTAAGTTTCTGAATCATAACAATTATTACTAAATAAAGTAGCTGTTTTTTCGCAACAAGATATAATTGTTTTTAAGTAGAATATTATTGCAGTGTTAGGTGATTACACTAGCACAGTATGACAATGGCAACTTTTTTCTGTATTTTTTGCGTCTTCTTCTGTAACATCTAAAAAACCTCTTGATCTATAACTAACTGCCCCTAGTAATTTTCTGTTCTTCATTGTGATGCAGGATGGTACCTTTTTAGAAGCTTGTTGTTAGTGGAGCTGGGTAACCAGTGTGTTGTCTTTAACAAAAAAATACTCTCACCAGTCTACTATCTTTCAATTTTTTTGAATGACTCTTCATTTATAAAGAATATAATATACTTGATGTGTCTTCTTTCCAACTTATATTGTGTTACATATCTCTTTCATTTCCTTTTTTATTTTCTCGCTTTAAAGTGGAAGAGTCCAATTTTTTAGGTGCTTTCGTAAGTCCTCAGTGCTTTTTTCATTCACATTTGAACCACTGCTTTTTATTTCCCTCCATTTTATTGCACGTGTTGAAAATGTCTTTATTATATACTTGAATCATCAGTATATTATATGGTGGTCTTTTGTAGCTTCTGTATTTTATTTGTTCTTTGGAATATAAGCATGCAATGAGCAAGTGTCTTCAGTTAGCTGTCTACTACAATGCCTAGGCCTTTCTCTTGAGTAGTTACTGTAAAGGTGGAATCCATTATGCTTATGAGTAACTAAAGGAATGCCTTCCAGTCAGCACTGTCGTGCATTTATCAGCATTTGACTTTGTATTGATAAGGAGCATGGTTGGCTCCTTAGTAGCTCCATAGTAGCACCCTCTACTCTGCCCTGGTGAGGCTGCACCTGGAGTGCTGTGTCCAGTGCTGGGCTCCCCAGTTACAGAGAGACAGGGAGCTACTGGGGAGGGGCCAGCAGTGGGCTACGGAGGTGATGAGGGAGCTGGAGCATCTCCCTGATGAGGAAAGGCTGAGGGAGCTGGGCCTGTTTAGCCTGGAGAAGAGAAGACTGAGAGGGGATCTTATCCATGCATACAAATGCCTTAATGGCGAGTGCCAAGAGGACGGGGCCAGGCTCTTTTCGGTGATGCCCAGCGACAGGACAAGGGGCAATGGGCACAAACTGCAGCACAGGGAGTTCCATGTGAATGTGAGGAAAAGCATCTTTACTGTGAGGGTGACAGAGCACTGGCACAGGCTGCTCAGAGAGGCTGTGGGTCTTCTTCTCTGGAGACATTCAAAACCCACCTGGATGTGATTCTGTGCAACCTGCTCTGGGAGACCCTGCTTTAGCAGGGCATTGGACTAGATGATCTCCAGAGGTCCCTTCCAACTCGACCATTCTGTGATTCTGGGATGGTTTTCCTTTACATGGGCAGAGCTGTTTGTCAGGCTCATGGTTAGGCCTTTTATGTCTGTTGTTAGAGACTCTGTCAATCACTTGACCTGTGATGAAGACCTCATAATTCCTAGAAATCTTTTTTAGTCTTGATTTTCTGGATATATACACATGCTACAGATTTATAATACTGTTAGATAATTAGATGATTTACATGAGAAAGTTTGTATGTTAGCTCAAGAGCTTTCTCATTCTAAACATGTGGTTAGATGTATCCTGCCCCATTTTTATCATAAATTTATCAGTTTATATTAACATGTTATTTACTCTGTAATCCTTCCTCTGTTGTATTTTTATTACAAGTAAAATATTATTGTAACCCATGTTCTCTACTGGGAAAAAAAAGCTAAATAAAGGTGATTATTTGCTTTCCATAGCACTTCAGCCTAACTATGCCAGTCACATCAAAGGTCCATCTAACTAGCATCTTGCCTCTGACAGTGGCCAGTAATGGATGTTAAAAGAAAGCATATATAAAACATAAAAGGTTTTGTACTTCCTTGTGTTGTACCTCTTCCAGATTATAAAAATCAGGAATCAAGACAATCTGGAACCTATTAATTCTTTTGGCACCCAAAAAATTCCTGTGACAATTAGTTTAATGATTTAATAAATGTGAGAAATTACACCTGTCTGCTTAGTTCTCCTGACTGATAATTCTGTGCAAGGTACTCCAGTTTTTATATTGAGAAAAATAGTGCATAATCATTCTCTAATCAGGATTTTATATACATTTACCACATTTTCCTTCCCTATCATCTTCATTCCAAGGTGAGGAGTCTATTTAATGTCGCTTCATGTAAAATCTATACCTCTTATCATCCTTATTACATTTCTTTGTGGTTTTCTGTGACTGCATATTATATTTGAAATAGGATACACAGCCTTTATTCTTTGTAATTGTTTTTATTTTCCTGGGAGTCTCATTGATCTATAATCTGTATCTTTAATATTGTAATAAAGTTCCCTGTAATTTCTCTTACGTCAATGCCTATTTGCTTGTCAAATTTTCACCTAGGTCTTCTAATTTCCATTTTATACTTTACTTCCATAAGTCTCTTTTATGAAGGCATGTAAATAAGTGGTTTGCTTTTCACAGACACAAAAGCCATCTAATGTTAATTATCAATTGTAGTTCACACATTGCTTTTAACTTTAGCCCTAGGGCAGGTAGCAGCTGTCTAGGACAGCAGACTGGTGGGGACAGCAAAATTGGTGTAGAAACAGTCTGTATTTGGTGCCATCCACAATGAAGGCTTCAGAATACCAAGAGGAACTGAATTCTTCAGCCTCAGTAGTAAGACACTGTAGCAGCATGTGAACCTCATGGGGTTCAACAAGGCCACGTGCAAGGTCCTGCACCAGGGCCAGGGCAACCCCTGGTGTCAACACAGGCTGGGGGATGAAGGGATTGAGAGCAGCCCCAGGGAGAAGGACTTGGGGGCACCGGTGGATGAAAAGCCGGACATGAGCTGGCAGTGTGCGCTCACAGCCCAGAAAGCCAGTCATATCCTGGGCTGCAACACAAGAAGCGCGGCCAGCAGGTCGAGGGAGGTGACTGTGCCCCTCTGCTCTGCTCTGGTGAGAGCCCCCCTGCAGTGCTGCGTCCAGCTCTGGGGCCCTGGGCACAGGAAAGACACGGACCTGTTGGAGCGGGTCCAGAGGAGGCCTCAAAAATGATCAGAGGGATGGAACAGGTCTCCTATGAGGACAGCCTGAGAGAGTTGGGGTTGTTCAGCCTGGAGAAGAGAAGGCTCCGGGGAGACCTTATTGCAGCCTTTCAATTACTTAAAGGGGCTTCTGTGAAAGATGGAGAAAGATTTTTTACCAAGGCCTGTGGTGACAGGGCAAGGGCCAATGGTTTTAAACTGAAAAGGAGTAGATTTAGATTGGATATAACGAAGAAATAATTTACCATGAGGGTGGTGAGGCACCAGAATTGGTTGCCCAAGGAAGTTGTGGATGCCCTATCCCTGGAACTGTTCAAGGTTGGATAGAGCCCTGAGCAACCTGGTCTAGTGGAAGGTGTCCCTGTCCATGGCAGGGGGGGAGGACTAGATAGTCTTTAAAGGTCCCTTCCAACCTAGACCATGCTATGATTCTATGATCATTACTTGCCAAACCAATTTTCTTACCTGCTTCTTGCCCAGCAGGAGGAAAGTGGCCACACAGAAGAGTAGTGTCATGCAGTTACAGTAGGGTTTACATGGTCACACAGTCCCGGTGGGGACAGTGACTAGGGGAATGGGCAGGGTGGTGCTGGGCACACAGGCAGTGGGACAGTGGTTCCTGGTTATGGGAACAAGAAGCTTGCTTAGTTTCCATGCTCTGAACTGTTTAAGGACCTGAAATTAGATGCTTTGAACTGCTTTCTGGACTGAGAGCCTAAGGAGGTTAGCTAATGAGCTGTATGTCCCATATTGTGCAGAATGAATGTTTCTACACGATTTTATTTTAAGAACTCCATGAATAATAGACTTGAGTGGTATTCTCAGGCTGAGGAAAAAAAACCAACCCCAAACCCCCACATTTACATCAAAAATGTAAATACAGCTTTAAAAAAAAACAGTTTTAATTATTTAGGAGCTAAATGCACCAAAGAATGCCTTAATTCTAATCATCTGATTGTTGTGTGACTTCCCTCTGAAGTGAGGTTACAGTTGTTTAGGGACCTTAAGGTTACATTGCTATTTTAACTTACTTTATTTCTATATTCTGGGCATAAAAAAACCCATTTCTTTTTGTTAATTACCACAATCTTATTCTTTATTCTACACCTTAATTACTGGTACATAGTCTGTATCAATACTAGTCTCCTTTTCTCAAAATCCTGAAATAATATTTTTCATTCTCAATGTAAAGGTCAGCTTCATGTGGGTCATTTTAAGTATCAGTACATCTCAAATTGCCTGAACTCAAGCCAATGAAGTCAGTGGAAAGTAATACAGTGTCCTGCTGATCTGCTTTTTGTCATTTCTGGAAAGGTTTGAAGTTGTTTAATGTATGGAAAGTTTGCAAAAGAGTAACCTTTCTTAAAATCTAGGCGGAGCTAGAAAATTGGCTCCACAAAACAACATGATGAAGTAATCCTCAGGGTCACCAAGAAGGCCAAGCAGCATCCTGCAGAGCCACACTTCCAGCTCACTGATCAGGCTCTGCTCATGCCACTGAGAAGTGCGTTGAGGAGCACTGTACAAATGCACATGCAAATCTAACCAGTTGTACTTTTTGTAGTTCTCACATGACTAAGAAACTAATGATCATGAGTAATGTATTTCAGTCTTTTTTCCTATGTCTTTTTATCTAAAAGTGGGATCCCAAAGACATCACCTTCCCCATACCTTGGAAAGCACAGAGCATTTATTTGTAGAGATCCTCTCAGTGCTTCACTTCAGATGTGTCAGCCTGTAAAGCCACCACTTCTCCAGCACACCCAGTGGGCTCACCAGGCACGCTTAGTTTACCTCCCACTTTCAATCAGTGTAAGTACATCTGTTTCAGTGGCCTGCAGACCCTGTAAGAGTAGCTCTGTGTCTGCCAGCTTTTGGTTTGTTCAGGGCACCAGCCCTACTGTAATGGCTGATCTCTCACCATCCTTTCAGTTAGAGTTGTCACAAGCAGGGGAAGCTGAGTTTTGAAACATGCTGTTGTTCCTGGAAGACCAGTTTAGATAGAACAGGCTGGTCCTTTCAGGTGAAAAGCCATTCATTCACTTAGAAGTCCCGGATGCATAAGAAAGAGTCAGTGTGAGGTGGAAGACTTTATCTTCTGCAGTGGGAGCTACAAAGTTTCAAAACATAGCCAAGGATAATTAAAACATCCAAGTCATTGAGAATTACCTAAGAACCTGTGAAACTATTTAGCCAGTGAAGGAAGAGGGGAAAGACTTGTTGTTGATCCTCCCTCCACCACCCAGCGCCTTTGTAACTATCAGTCTTGTAATACAAAGCCATGCAAGCAACGTGTAAGATTAACAAACTCAACTGGCAAAATGATTGCAACCAGAGCTGGGCCTGCTAATGAATAAAACTGGGCTTAGTAGTCCGCGACGATGAGTTGTGTTCATAAAGGTGGTGGAAATGTGTGGTTCTTTCTTACAGGTTTGTTGGGGTTGGACTAGACAGGGATATAGATGTTGCAGAAGCAGAAAAGCGCAGGAGTTACTGCTGGGCCTAAAAGATAAAGCTGCAAATTTTAGCACAACTATGCATGTGTAAGGCAGGGGTCATTTTTGCTTAATATGGGGCATCTTTGAACTGTAAGAAGTAGTTATTTTAGGGTCTGTAAGTACTACAGTTAAGTATCTTCTATTTTTATTTGCCCAACAGAAAAGAGAATGTCATTGTAAATTAACTGGCTTATTGGTTTCAGGCTCTCCTAGATGCTAGATTCATTTTTCAGCTGCTCTTACCCCATGAATATATAGTTGAAGCTACTAGGTGTTACATTTTACAGCATACTTTATAAACACTGTAATCCAGTCTTTGGTTAGGTTTCCATCTCTCCCAACCCATCTAGAATACAGAATAAATGCAAAGAGAATTAGAGGCAGATATTAAACTCTTGGCAATATAACTAATAAATATAAAAGCTGGGAAAAGATCCTGCACAGCAAAAATAAATTAGCATGATTAGTGTAGCATCTTTAAACTTTCTTTTTTTAATTGAAACAATTCCAGAATTAAAGTTACTTAAGGCTTGTCTTCAGGCCAGATTGACTGGAAAATGTTTCAATTTCAATAAACCACTGTTTCGTTTAGTCTAAAACTGGTAGGACGTGAAAAACTTCAACAAAACCTCATTTAAATATAGTAATGCCCAATTTCGGTAATGTAACATGTATAAACAAGATGTCCATCAGTTTACTTTGCAATTTTGAAAGATTTCCACTAAATACCCTGCAATCCTCTGAAGCATTTGAGAACCACAAATACTACGCAGTTATTTTGTCTGCTATTTAGAGAATAAATGCAACTTACTTTCTACTGTTATTTTATGCTAGTATTTTTTATTCCTGCTTCAGTGTGGTTGGTGCAGTAAAGCTTTTGCTCAGAGCTCAGCTAGAGCCTTTTGTTCGGTTGGCTACTGGTTGTGCCTTTGACCTGTGCTGGGGATTTACTGGTGCAAAACTGGAACATAATTTGGTTTGGGTTTGAAGCAGAATTTGATGTAATGTTTGTAATATTTGCATTCCATTTGCATCTTTACAGATTATACTTATGGGTAAAGTATGGATGCACATTTGAAAATCAGCTACTAGCTTTCTAGACACTAGCTAGACAGGTAATTTGCTGGTGAGAATAAAATCAGGATTTACAGGGGAACATTCGTGAAGTTTATCTGCTGCTGGTTTTGTTTTCTTTCCTCTAATATTAATTAGAATGACTGTATATTTTCAAATGTATCATTTCAGCTTTCAGTTTCTAATTGTGCAGTATTGAACGGCCAAGACTGCATTCAGGTCAGAGTTTGAATTTTTACTGACAAATGTAATTTGTACCATAAAAAACACATGAAAAGTCAAGACACAAATTTGCAATAACTGAAGAAAGTGGAAGTCAGGTTTATACACATCAAAGGAGTTACACTAGCAAAGAATTTGGTTCAGAGGCCGAACTCTGGCAACTCAAAAGGATTTGCCCTCTCTAAAGGGGCGATACAGACAACATGACTGCAATAAGGCATCAGTTTTCAGTTTCGTTCATTTAAACTATTTCTTTACCAGAAGTGCAGGCAGTTAGCCATGAAAGTGGCCAGACCAGGAACGTATTGTTCTGATGTTTATGCAGTAAAAAAACTCCAACCTCCATGTAGAAACCCTTCAGCCATTCTATCCCACTCTTCTAAAGTCTTGCAAAGACAGGGTGATATGAAATATGTTTCATTTACGATAAAACGTTCCCAGAGAAAATTCTGAGGGCATAAGCCACATTGCTGAAAATTGCAATGACTCAAGTGACCTCTTGTTCTGACAACTGCAATTTTAAGCCTGTGCTACTCTGATCTGTAATCAAGATAGGGAAAAAGAAACAGTGATGTGGGCAACATAGACGGGACTGGATTGCGTCAGAATATGGTATTTGTTTTCTTGGCTGACCCAATATAATACATAACTTCGAGATAAAGAGTAGTAAGAAAACTGTAAGGACATTTCCTTTCTCTTAACTTTATTCAGTTGCCCAATTGTTTCAAGTTGGTCACTTGCTTTCAGGATTGTTTGTATCGCACCAGTCTAAGGGTAGTCTTGCCACTGTGGAATCACAGTACTGAAAAGCTGGATCAGATTTCAAGACACTGGTGGTCCATTCCCTTTACACAGAGTTGGTCAGCTGTACTCTAGACCACCCTTAATGACAGTATGCCTAAGTGTTCTTAAAACTTCCAGTTTCCTAAAGCCTTCCTAGTCTATGGCCTCCTGAGCTCATCTGTTTTGTTTAACAATCCTCTAGGTTGGAAAGCATTTTCCTAACATCTACGCTAAATCTGCCATGCTAAAAAATAAGCCAGTTATTTTTTTGTTTTTCTCTTGTGGCCACGTTTAAGAATTAACCTTGTGCTCTCATTTAAAGAGAGATTGTTTAATTTTTTAAAATCTACAATTAATTAAATATATTTTTAATATGATAAAATGCAGTAATACTGGTAGGATGAGGATTTGCTGATTTGGACCTAGTTAACAGTCTGTAGGCTCACTCTTCTTTCTCTGTGCCAGTCTACAAGTGTTCCTTTGCAATAAGAGAAACTCTCCTTTCTGCTGGATGAATGTCTGCCTGTATCTACATGCACTCATATAGCCATGAGTAAATTCAGTAACATCTTGCCCTGCTCTGAATTTTTACACTGATAAGGCAGATGTAGCAAGGACCTAGGGTGTTGGCAAGTTTCTGTGTTCAGTGAATTTGTCTCAGTGGAGTTTTATCCCACATAGTAACCCCTTACACAAGCTTAACCTCAAAATGAGTAGACCCTGCCATTGCTTAAAACTATGGAATCCTGTAAGACCACAGCAATGCTTTTGCAGATCAGGAAAAAAATTGATTCAATGTTTTAACCTCTTTAAAATATTTGTAAACACTAAAAGCCCACTTATATCATCATATAAAGCTGGATAAACCGAGTTCCGCTGAGTTAATCCTGAGTAACGCTGCTGCCCGTAAAAACAAGTTTGACCTCAATGTGTATGACAGGATTAATCAATTAAAATGCATTCAGTATTTCAGAAACATTCAATACTATGTCAGTGGTAAATATTAATTTATTTACATAATGTGGATTTTAGTTGACAGTGGAAAAAAGTATTTACCCCAGTGACCAACATTTGGTCTCGATCTGCTATGAACTGTAGCTCTGCAAAATGGCTGTGATCATCCTGCTCTTACTCTGGACTGTGTAGACGGAACTTAGTGCAAGCATAGTAAATGGGGATAGTAAAAAGCTTGGATTAATGAAAGCTCAAGACCAAGTCAACAAAACAAAACTAACTCCAAGAAATAACAAGTATGTTTCAGCAGATCCCTTTACTTCTGTCCCCCTGAATGCTTTGAAACAGGATTATCACATACATGGAGTGCACAATAGGTTTGTGTCCTTTAAAGGGGCGTTTATGGGGACTGGCAATAAATTCAGACTGCCCAGAATTTCAGGAATAATTAACAAAAAGGGATTTCTTTTACCTCATAGTTATGGAAAAATCTCCAATGTAAGCCATTTTGTCCAGGCTGCAGAACTGATGCTGCACTGTCTTAATCAATTTGCAGAGATACCAGAGATCTCCAATGTGAATATTTCTGCCGTTCTTTAGATCCTGTGACAGTTAACACCTTAATAATATTTCTGTAGCAGTATCATCTAACTGGTTAAATGCTGGCCAGATTCTATACCCTTGATCATTGTACATACCATCCCCTGGTAATAACTGAGAAGTGACTAGGGCTGTAAAGCGCAGACCTGGAAATTCTGCATTCCCTTAGCCTTTCTGCAGCTCTGAACATCCCTGGCAAGATGCAACATCATATTCCTGAGTGTGAACTTAGTGTGATAGCTTCCCCAAAGGCATCCACATAACACAGTCTTATTCTTTGGTTTCATACACTTTCATACAAACCTAAGTATTGTGTTTAAAATTCAGTGGGATTTTTCCAGACAATTCAAAATAAGTGGGTATTTCCATGTGGGACAGAGGAACAGAAGCAACACAAAATGGAAATAACCCCACATCTTGCACTTACTACTCTAATGGAAAACCCAAGCACTCAGTTTCCCAGTAAAACTTCTCAGTGCTAATTTTCATGCAAGCAAACTACTGCTTAGAGTGCTAATGTGTCTTTTGCTATGACTTCTGAGACATGTTTCACTGTTTTATGACATTCTTTTGTAGATGCAATAGCAACCTATCGCCTACATAAGATTACATTTTCAAAATGCAGTCTCTTTTAATGTATGCGCCATTGTTCTGGCAATTTGAATTGCATATAAAATTGCATAAGAATTTTTGCATTGTAAATTGGCTTTTAGTGTGCAAATTATAGTGCATGCACAGAAGTTTTGAGTAAAAACACTGGGAAAATAGACATAAAATGCATTTTTTAAAAATTAACTGATCAGGAGTTATGTGGAATATGCACAAATATGTAAGAAAGGGTAGATAAAATGTCATTTTTTTCACTGCTCATTTACATGTTTCACAAATGAAATAAAGTTCAATAAAATGCCAGATCAGCTTTTATTTTCCTTACTTTTAAGCTGCATTTTTAATAATTAAGGTTAGACATTTACTATCTAGTGCAGAATTGATCTTCTATAGACCTAGCTTTAAGCTGTTACTTTCAATGAAAGTTTTCCAGAGTAAAGACTTTGAGATTTGGTTCTCCCAAAACATGGCATACAGTTCTTGGATTAATTCCTTCGGCTTGAAATGGGCTTTGCTTCTCAAAACAAAGAAGGAATGGGATGGTATAGCTTTATTCTGTGCTTGCTGCAGTCACTAGGAAGTCTTCTACAGAACAGCGTCAACCTCATAGGGAACTTTATAACCAGTAATGAGCATTTTTTGCAGCAGAGCCTTGATTGCAAATTCTTCTTTGTATCAAACGCACAGTCACCAAGCTATTTAAATACATTAGAGCTCTTTGGAGTTGCAAAAAACCCTCGAGTGGGCTTTGAATTATTTCCAAAGGGCCTTCAAGACTATCTATACACTTAAACTTGTTTTTGGAGCCCTGCAAATGCATTGTATTAATTTTTTATTAAATTTCTCCTGACTTGTTGTGCACACAGTACAAAAAATGAAAAGATGTTTTAATAATATAATTACAGACCTCTGAATGATAATCAAATATTAATAATCGTCTTCTCCTTGTTCACTTTTGCTAGAGGCTAGGGAAATGAAGCCTTCTAGGTGCTGTTCTAAAATGGAAAGGCCATATGAGGAGAAAGTTCATATAAGTAGACTATACAAAATAATACAAAAAAGTAAACACCTTGGTCAAATGGATATGTTGGAGAAAAATCAACAAGACCTCTGTATGTGATGTGGTGTTTCACAAAGTTATTAAAGATCTTAGAGGTCAGTGGGCAAGGGTCATGCAGTGTTTATAGTATACTGATGTTTTCAAGTTTTTTAAAAGCTTAGGTTCCTCATCAAAGTCTTTGAAAGAAATTGTAGTATTATGTAATAAAAGAGAAAGTTCTCTTCAGGGTTCTTGGCTTCACAATGAAGGATGTTATGAGCAGTATCTGAAAATATCTGTACTAAAATGGATACTACTTGATAAACTAGCCATAAGCAATCTTGGATACACAGAGAAGATCCCAGTAATAAGTTTGAAAATGGTGGAGAACTATTCAGGATAGTCAAGTCTAAAGATGACAGCTGAAAATTGCAAATATTGAGCAGCTAGAATAGCTTCTGTATGAAGAAAGCCAAAATAGGTTTGTTCTAAACAGCTTACAAAAGAACATTTAAGGAGGGATTTGAGAGAGAACTCTGAAATTGTGAATGCAATGGAGGCTAGTCATCATCTTCTGTAATACAAGGAATTAGGAGGAATCAAATGACATCCTATCAGGCAACAGACTTAAAATGAACAAAGGGATGTACTTTTTCACATAACATATAATTACATTGTGGAACTCGATACCACAGAATGTTTTGGACAACAATTATATAGTGTCAAGAAGAGGAGCTGATAAATTTGCAGATACTGTTTGGTAACTATAGCACAGGAATGTCAAAGTATAAACTCTAATTAAGGGTCTCCTTCAGCTGCTGAGTGCTAATGCCTGTGGAGGACCACTCTATGGATGTGTCATCTCTTGCATTCATTCCCTTAGCATCTACTGTTGGCCACTTCAGAGACAGGTCACGGGTGGACATGGACCCAGACAGACTGTGACCTGACCTAGCATGATGAAAAAGTGTAACACTTTCTTCGATGACATTTTGGAAGGAAACACGATTAAATAAGTTTGCTGAAATTCACTCTTTGACCTCTGTGTAAAGCAAGTACCAGTACAAAAAATTAAGAAGCATAAAAATAGACCAATTGTTAATATTAGGGCTTTTAGTGACTATCACTGAGTTACCATTAACTGATCATTATGGTGGGAGACCATTACCTATAGACTGCCCACCTATTGAATTTGAGGGGAGAGGAAAACTGGGAAGGATTTTAATTTGTGTTGTTAGTAGTTACATGTACAGCAGTATGTCAGGTACATTCAACCGACCTATACTTTCCACACTCAATTCCTAATCCTTAGAATTTTATCTTATTTCAACTAACATTGTTGGAAAAAATCCTTTTCTGTTGAACTATTTCTCCTGATAGCAAAAATTACCTGAAAATGTTCTCTCCACCTGTCTCACAAACAGTTGTTTAAAATGTAGAAAGTAAGATGTGCTGGCTTTTTAAAGCTTGGTTCATGAATCTTTCTTATTCAACTTTAGTAGAAATGAAAGCCTTACTGAGCAGAAGTCTACATTTAGTAACCACCTACCATAATCCATTGAGAATGGTAGATTCAGAAAGTGGCAAGAAAATAATAACTGAAAATGTATTAACATAAACATTTCTGAAAGGTAGGTTCTTCTGTGAAGAACAAATGAGATCACTGGTAGGTCAAAATGGAGAAGTTTGTGTTAGACAAGTCTGTGATGAGCAATGTGTACAAAAATGACAACAAAAGGAGCGAGAGGATTAAGTATTTGGCATTCATAGGCCATAATCTACATCCAACTAAATTATGAAGTAATAATAATGAAAAATAATTAACTGACCTTTGAAAAGCTGTTTAAAAAAACCCAGCTTTTTGAGACAGATGTTTCACAGGTTTTCATGCAGAAGCTGAAAGTATTTTAAAATGTTAAAGCTTCTTTGTGCATTTTCTGCCAAGATGTATTACGGTATTTATGAGATTGATTTTGTTTCTGCCTTTGCAAATTACTGTTAATGACAGAATAAAAGTGCACATCAGAATCCCCCAATATTTATGTTCTTAAGCTCAAGTCTTTGTTTCTTGTGGCTGCACCACAAAGAACAGATTCAGAATTCAGCCGCTATTGATGTACTGTTAATAAACAACTGCCAAAGCCAAAGCCGATGCCGACTAGACTCCAGCAGCACTATCAGTAATTCCCCGTACCCCTTTTCCTGTGGTTGACCCAAATGAGTGTTCAGGCTGACCTCCATTCTTCCTCACAGAGTGTGTGGAACAAGAAATCTAAGCAGGGCTGATCTCCTCTGGCAGAAATACTGTACAGGAGAAAAGGCCACAAGTGTCTGCTCCCTCATTGTCCCCTGTCTCCTTTCCAGTTGTTGGCTGCACTGGAATCTCCCGCAGAGGTGGGATTGCAGTTGCTGCTGGAGGGGTCTGTAATCAACATGTATTGTCATTTGGGATGTTTTTCAGCTTAAAATATGACATTCTGTAAATATAAACTAGGCTGTTCATTACTGATGCACTAAATTTCCTTAAGCCTTCAGGAGGTGAAATGAGAAGAATCTGAAATAAATACCTATACCCATGTATAACACTTCCTTTAGAAAAGCCAAGAAGTCGAAATCAATGGAGGCCTCAGCTTCTTGGTGATTGACTGCTTCTGCTGAGCTGACTGCTGAAAGCAGAGCATGCGCTGGAAAGCCTGATAACTCCTGAATGTGTGTGAAACAAGGGAAAATGCTACAGGTTTGTAAGCTGCTTCATAAGCAGCCCTTGGAGCAGCCTCGTGGCAGGAGTGGAGCAAAAAGGAGAACACTGATGCTGGGGTAGCAGAATTATGCTGAAGCAGAAAAAGAATTATTTCACATTGTCACTAGATGTCAGAAAGTTTATCTGTGGTCATTCAGCAACAGTCAAAAGCACCAGCCTCCTCCAACAGCAAGTCACGTTAGTAACAATAAGAAAACTTTCCATTCTTTGTTGTGAGACAAATGAAAATTATAATGTGTCTACAAGAACTCTGAAGAGAGACACAATGACAGGGATAGCAAGGATAACAGTCTGGACAAGTTCTGGGTAGGTGAACTGTATAAATAATTCCTAGAAAATGTTCTTGAGGAAGGTTTGGTTATCTCTGCTGCCAACTTTTATGTGAGAAAACTTAAAAGATCGAAAAATATAGCTTGTAA
Source organism: Falco rusticolus (assembly GCF_015220075.1). Taxonomy (NCBI): domain Eukaryota; kingdom Metazoa; phylum Chordata; class Aves; order Falconiformes; family Falconidae; genus Falco; species Falco rusticolus. The sequence goes on from NC_051191.1 coordinate 16,902,406, forward strand.
TTTAATGTAAACATCCAGGTTTAGATTACATTTTGACAAACAGGTCTCACTTACTCATTTCAGAGTACAAGGATATTTAAAAGATGTAAGACCAAGGAGAAACAAAGGCACAATGCACTTACCATGACCTAAAAATAATCTGTCAAACATAGAAAGAAGCAATGCTATGCTTTTAAAGAAACAAAAAACCTTCTGGATGGCTGGTAGAATACTTCATCAATTCTTACAGGTACCTAAAATAAAAATAGAGAATTGACTGCAGGAAGTGGACTAGTCCTAAAAGAAAAGGAGACAGTTCTTCTGAGGAAAATGCGTACATCTGGGGAAAGTCCCAGAGAACTCCTGCTGGTATTGTGCTGACTGAAGAACATGCAAAAATAATAATTAAAAAAATCCAATACAAGACAGAAACAGAAGAAGTTATTAAAGAGAATATTAAGGATAAACTTACAATAAGCCTGTGCTCATTTGTGAGGCAGCTAGCAGAGCCTGGAAGCATTTGGTAATGGATTTACATGAATGTAGAGGTGACCAGGACCCGCTCTGAATTGACTATTGTGCTAGTTTTATTAAAGAAATTCAGCTAAGCAATCTGTTAGTCAGCAAGAAAATCAATCATAACAGCACAGCATTAGCCAACAACATCTATGATAAAGCTGTTTCAGATAACAGAACATATTAAATATCTCAGGAATTTCAAATATTTTAAATGTATGGAAGTTTCATAGACACGCTTGCAGCCTGTATTATTCAGAGGTCAATGGACTTTGAAAACTATGTTGAAACAGCAAAGTAAACACCAAGGCAAATGAAAATGATTAAGCCCCTATCTTGGTTTGCTTCACAACAAAGCCACACCTCTGCATTCAAAAGAGCCTCATTCACATGCGTGATACGGACCAGGAAGAACAGCCTAGCAAAAACGCAGACATTTAAGGGTGGTCTTATGAATTCAACCACCTCTCATTATAGGAGTGCAACTTGGGATGACAAAAATGGCGAGGATAAAGAAAAGTAACTGTCTAACCAACCTTTAGATCCTACCAGCAAGCAGAGACAGAGGCAGCTCATTTGCAGACAATGAAAACGAGAACCACCAAATTATATAAAACCTATCTTTCAAGTCAGAGAAGCCACATTCACTTCAGATAAAAGAGGATATTCCAAGTAGGACTACCACCCTTCTGTTTTCTCATGAATACATCTTTCTCACTTAGAAAGCTTGTCTGGCACAGTATAGAGGAACTCTGTATTTATCTAAGATTTCAAGGTATGCAGCTGCCCTTTTCCTGGTAAATCTGATGGTTTTGCAATGACATACATTGTCATTGCATACACAGTTCCGAGTGGAAGCCTGACTTAGTTTTGGAAACCCTAGACATTCACAACACACTGGAGATTGTAGCTCCAGGTGTACATAGGGCTGATGTTTCCCCCAAAAGTGCGGGTGTGCGGGCACACTGTGATAGCACTGCCCGGAAATTCCATGCTCATTCTGCAAGTCCAACACAGAAGACTCTCATTGTGCACAATGACTCTACACTGACAGCGTGTAACCCCAATTCAAATCTGAATAATAGCAGAACAGGTAAGATCAGAGTTTCATCTAGCTCTGCACCTTGTCTCCAATAGTGACCACCAAGTGAGCGTCCTGAGAAGATTATAAGGACCCTCTAGAGACCTCTCCCAAAATATATTTTGAGTATATAGTGATCAGTTTTCCTAGGGCTTCCTAAACTAGAACCTGTAGTTTTGTATTGAATAGCCCTTGGTGTCCTTTTCTTCCATAAATTTATCAAATTCTATTTTGAATTCAGGTACATTCTTAACATCCACAGTGTCCTGTCGCAAGTTCTGCTGGTTAATTGTGTGACAAGACACAGCTCCTTTTGTTTGCCTGGAGGATGGTATCTTCTGGTTTCATTTGATATCTTCCAGATTTTGGATTGAAAGGTTTATTTCCTACTCACTTTGCTCAGGCCACTCCTGATTTTACTGATCTCTATCATATGACTTCTTAGTGCTTTTCACAACAAAAACCTCATCTGTTTTATTGTTCTTCCTGTAACCACTCTGCATCTTTAACCATACTTGCTGCACTTATCTGTATCTTTTACAGTACTTCTATATCTGTCTTCAGACGGATGCATAACTATAAACACTATTGAAGATGTGGATGTGTCATGTACTTATACAACAGCAAAAGGATATTTTACATTCTTGATTCCTTTTGTAGTAATTTCTAGCATTTTTTGCCTTCATTTTACATTCCTCTACAGTGAATTTTTGTTGCCTAGTCATTATGAGGTAGGAGGTTCTTATGTGAGTCTGCAATCAGCTGTAGTCTATATCACTATGACTAATTCAGAGTCATCCGCAAACATTTTCCTCCCTTTTTGACACTGTTTTCTGATCATTTGTGATCTGTGTTGAGCAACATAGACTTCAGCACAGAGCCATGTGGGACTCCACGTGTGATCTCTCTACTGTGAAAGGCAACTATTAATTCCTCTCCCTTCTTCCTATCTTCTGAACATTTCTTCTTGTCTGGTTATCTTCCTCAAGAGCCTTGAGAGAGACAGCTCTCTGAGTGCCTTCTGGAAATCCAGGCAGATGGTACCAAACAGACCTGTGTGGCCAACATGTTTTATTGACTCTGTCAGAGGACTTTGGTAGATTAGTGAAGCACGACTTCCCATTACAAAAGCTATGTTGACTCTTCTTCACTGTACCATATTTACCCCAATGTCTACTAATTTTGTTGTTTATTATCGTTTCTTCTGGTTTAACTGGTACAGGTTATTAGTTCAGAGTACTGAAGACCTGCCCTGGAGTCCTGCTTAAAAACTGGTGTCAGGATTACAAGCAGTAAGTTTAGCAATGGCTTCTCTAAGCTGTCATTTATGGGCGACGTGTTCGACGGTACACAGTTAGGCAGCTGGAGCTCTGTGCCTTTAAAATACACACAGGAGACAGCTCCAAGATGCTACGTCCATGCTACAGCGTGGCTTGAGCAGTGTTGCTGGGATCACTGCATTTGAGAAGCCTCTTCGTAAAAATCCTGCTGAGTGTTTGCTCTCCTGTGTGGATCTCCATTTCTGTGAGCAACACAGAAGACAGACAGACATGTTTCATTCAGAATGAAACAAGGCTAAAAAAAAAAAAAAAAAGCTCAGGCAGCGTCTAGATTTGAGCTTAACCATAGATCAGGCTTTTCAGGAATGGTGAAAATTAATGGCATATTAAAAGACTATTTGGTTCTACTAGTTTTACAGTACTGTGATTATTGACTTCACTGGATTTGTATAATGGAAGTAAAGGCTAAAATTAAAAGCAGATTTAAACCTCAAGTACAGCTAATGTTGTGAGCGTTCTTCTTTAGCAGTTGTGTGTGGACCCGAGAGTAGTTTGGGTTTCTCTATATTTAGTATTCAAAGCATTCAGTCATGATATTACCTACTCATTGGCTTTTTTATGGAAAAAAAATATCTGGTTTTATTATGATACAGGCTTTTGGGTTCTTGGTCGTTTGGGAGAAAAATAATGTAATCCAAAGAGTTCCTAATGGATTCTGCAGGTATTTCCAATAAAATAGTAGTAGATTTGATATATTAAATGTTTGTCAATTATGTATGTTATTCTGGGAGACTTCCTGGCCAGTTCTTCAGCAGATATATCCTTCCAGCATGCTGACACCATAGTAATTTGTAAAAAATACCAACAGTCTATCACAGGGCATGTACCATTACTTTAAAAAACATTAATGGAACAGATTTGCCTCATTTTTTTTTATACATTGCCTGTCATTAATGCTATCATAGATTAGAAGTATTCAAGTGTGCTCTCCATCATGCACTCTTTTGATTTGGCTTGAATGTTGTCTGTAATGAAAGGCACAACTTTGTCTTTGCTGCTCTGCCCACGTGCTCATGCCGTCTTTCTCTTTTGTGATGTTAGTTAGTAATTTCCATCCAGTTACAGCCTTTGATACATAGTGCTTTGAAAATGCTTAGTATATGCTATGATACATAATGATGATTTATATCTTGCTTATTTAGTGTTTGATATTACATCGATGGAGGAGGAAAAGCCATTCTCAATTTGTAAACACAAAGTCCCTGGACAATATAAGCATCCAGATGGCAGTGAGTATGAATTTTGCATTTTGATTGAGATAGTTAATATTGATGTGAAAACAACAAAAAAACCCCCGTGTTCGCAGAAAATTGCCTACTGACTATGCATCTGGCAATGTAGCAGGTACATCATTTATTTCACATACAGAGAACATGTTGTACTTAGGAAACATAACAAAGTATAATGGTTTCTGACTCTAATCAAAGCAGAGTTTCTTTGTGATGAATGGAAATCGAGGTGTTCCCTGCTTACAGAGTATAAATTGGTACAACAACCAGTAAGCAAAAAACCAGCAAGTGAGCGGTTTTACAGTTAAATAATTAACCAGAAAACATATATACAACCAATACTGCAACCAAGTTATGTTAATGCTGAAGTCTTAGCACTTTCAAGAGAGCATGCTCAAAAATGATAGCCAAATACATGTGCAAAATAGCTTTATGACTGATTTATTTGAGCAATTACTGCATTTCTGTACATAAGAGCTCAATAAAAGGAGGAAAATAGATCATTTCAAAAGACCTGCACGCTACTTTTCTTCAATGAGTGATGCTGAAATGTAACAGCTGCATTGTTCTGTGCAGATTTCCTTTTATTGCCACTGAATCATTCTTTTCTTCCTCTTTCTATTTTAGTTCATAAATTTATAGATTTTACCATCCATTTTAGTTTGCTATGCAACTAAGAAGCACAAAGTCTGTACTATGAAAATGGGACAGTTTTAACTACTGAACATGCAATGCTAACATTTTTGATTCTTTGGATTCTTTTGTTCCATCAAATTTAATTCAACAAGTGTCAATATAGGTGCCAGCAGACAGAAATCAGCTTTTTAAAAAGAATATTCCGTCATAATAGTCCAGTTTGAGAAGCCAAAACTGTATGCCAGCATTTTTTAAAATGATCACATATGTTAGTATCTAGCTTCAATATTGATACTTATTTCTTCATAAAACAAAAACAAAGAAAAGGAGATAAATCTAACCTTTATAAACAGTCAGGAAATGCTTATCAATAACCAGTTACAGTAAGGAGAAGGAGATCAGATCAGGAATTGCAAGGTAAGTATGAAGCTGTATGAAGAAGGAGTGGGCTGTCCTTACAAGATGATCTTCTGGGTTGCTACTTGCAAGTTGAATGTCTCAGAATTCAGTCATGGGCAGAGTATCATTCAGTGGTTTTGTTCATCACCTTCACTAATGGTCAAAAATAATAATATACTAATGAAAATTTTGGCAGCAGAAGGATGTAGTATATCAAGAAGGGAGAAAGGCAATCCCTGAGGACATGAGGACTAAGAACAGGGTGGAAGTCAGAGTGAACTGCTTTAGACTGGAGGGCAATTCCTCTACAGGCCTTTGTCATGGTCTGTGTTTACACCTTGTAATCATCTTGTCATCTTCTAGATGGTGTAAAAATCCTTCCCCCTCAGAGCTTGCACATGAATGAGAACATGCACCATCTCTAATATATCGTGATTCCTCTTTCTCATGGCAGCTGCCTAAATTCTGCCCCTGCCGTCCAGGATGCCCTTCATGAGGTTCTAGGCCAGAACTGTGTCTCCTGAACCCGGACATTCAGCTCATGGCCAAATCTGTCTGGACTTTTCTCCTTCCAGAGCCTCTAGGTTTCTAAGGAAGTTTCACACTCGGGGAGAGAATACCAGGAACCTTATTTACTTACTTACTTTCTCAGCATTTTCAGTGGGCCTGAGGTGCCAAGACTGAATGGTATGGACTGTTTCCTGCAGAAAGTGCCCTCCTTGAATGCTGGACCAGCTGACTTGGTTTCTAGGTCCTGTGTCAACACAAAATCTGTGGCAATGCCACTGCCTTGATTAGCTGTTAATGGAGAGTGTTATGAATGCTTATGGTTTATTGATATGTGTTGTGTTTCTAGTGTAATATGTGGTTTATGGTGGCAGTAATGACAGCTACCCATTAAGGTACCTTTGGCCATTCCTCGCTGCTGTTCTCAGGCAGCAAGCATAGATCCTGTAAGTGACATGCTGGTCTGCTCTTGCTTACCACTAAGCAGCAAAACTCTTAATGAAAAGCTTTCTCCTGTGTTTGCTTTTCCCTCTGAACTGCATCTGTTCGTTGTATCTTTTACTTTTTATCTATGGGAAGCCGTCCCAGACGTTAGGGAAGTTTTTAAATAATTTGGAACTTGAAACATATCTAATATTCCTTATCGAAGAAAAATTGATTCAGCTTAAAGAATTACTTAGATTCTCCAGCCTCAAAGAAGACCTGTTAGAAATTATTAGAAGTTTATGGTGTAAAAGGAGAGCAAAAGTGTAGCTTCTGTAATATAGTAAGACAAAGATGATTGGAATGAAGAAATATTTTGCACAGGAAAAAATAACCTTGAAAAAATGAGTTTGGAAATAAGAAAAACCTCCAAGCATTATCACAGTGGGGTTTTGGAACAGTATTCTTATGTGAGCAGTGGAGACAATATGGTTTATTTTGAGATGAAGCTTGACAGTGTTATTAATCGAATTATATCCAAGTTTACATGTGATGGCAGGAGCTTGGACTTGGTGACTTTTGCTGCTCTTTTCCAGTTCTTACCCTGTGTTCATCTGTTCCTAAAGTCAGGGGACAGTTGTGCCTAATTTCAGTCCTAGAGATTTAAGCTATATATGAGGCTTTTTTACTCTGTCACTAGCAGTTTGTCATGCTCCAAACCTGTTGTATGGCATCTGGCATACCTGATGGAGGTGGTGAAGTAACAAAGGCTAAGTGAATTGCCACATTTTTTCTACATTTTCATTAAGAACCTGATATGTGTCATGTCACAGTGTTTAGAACAGTACTGCAAATAGATTTCTGCAGAAGGGGAACTTCACTAATGGTTTGTGTATAAATATGTTTTGCTTGGTGGTATATATACTATATTTTGTTTGGAGGTATATATTGTTTTGTGTATATTTCTCATGTACCTAAATAATTGTGAAGAATTCTTCCTTTTCTGAAAGACTTCCTTTCTTAGATAGACCTGATCAGCAATCAGAGAATTCATAAGGAAGCAAGGTCTGCAGGGGATCTCGCAGGTGAAATCCATATGATGGTCTTGAAGGCAATAGTATTAGATAAGTCTTTTACAGAAAAAACAGCTTCTCTGTTCTTCCTCAGTCTGTAAAGGCTTCCTGAGAACTCCTTATTCTTCTCAGAATAAGATGCCTAATCATTTCTAGATTTCACAGCCTGTATTTATTTATTCTTATGATAATGTCTTTTAGCTTAACTAGAACATCTTTCCCTTTGAGCTTTTCAATCCCTTGTTATATTTATAAAGCAGTCATGTCCCTTTTCAATGTTCATCTCCAAGTCCTTATTATTCTCTGGAAAGAGAGACTTTCCATTCTCCTTTTCAGGCTAGTAGCCCCTCTGGAAGTGACCACAATGTCATTACTGACATACTGATAAAGCAACTTTAAAACTAATTTTATTTTAATTTTTCTGTCAGGTCTTGAAAAATTCAAGTTGAAAAATGAGTTTACAGAGAGAATTAGCTTTCCTACCTCTATTCAACCTGTTTATTTTTAGCTGAGTATTACTGAATATGGAAGCAGTCCAGTTTACATCCTGGTTTGATTTCCTGTTTACATGAGCCAGTCTGGTGTCACCATCATATTTCTGGACCAGTGTGGAAGCCTGTGTGCAGCCTTCCTTCCACCTCCAAGGAGAGCTGCCCTACACAATAGAACTATTGTTGTGCTCTCTGATAACAAAATAGGAATTTTGTTGAACACCGTGCATGTTGGGCTTATGTCACTTTATTAGATATGCACAGCTATAACAGCAAACCTGTCACTGAAATGTGGGAGAAAACTCACATTGGAGAGTGAAGTCAGAATTGTACCCATATTTGTTTGAAGTTAACATAAAACCAGACCAGGTTACATACAGGGTGGTTCCCCATGGTACAATTTTCACGGGCTTGAGCAGGAGGGGTGCCTTTAGTTTTCTTCTTCCCCCCTCCCCCCCCCCCCATCTGTTTTTGTTTCCCAAGCTATAAAGCTCACTATTTTCCTTAAGAGACGATAAAAAATATTATTTTTTTAAAATCTAAAATAGTCAAGAAACTGAACTGGCCATTATGACTACTAATGGTCCTTACAGCAGGCATTTCACAGGAGCAACTCTTAGGAAACCGTTTCACCGGCATATCTAATGCATCAGGAGCAGCAGTCTCAGTCCTTGTTATTATTATTTTAATAGGATTTTCAGAATAAAATGGAATAGTATGTACATCCAGAGAATGCTAATGCCAGGTAAAAAACCAACATTTAATCATTCTGGCTCACATTTTGCCTGATTGTTTTTAGTTTTATTTTCAGTAAAGATATGTTTTAGAGAAGTGGAAATATTTTAATTTGTATTGATTAATAGCCTGGGTTTGTTTAAGGATAATACAAATATTGCTATACTAATGGATAAGAACTGGTAACGAACAGATTCTTTTGTTCTTGAGGCTGATACACAAAACTAAACAATAAATGATGTGAAGCTCATTCAGTTTTTACGTTTCAGATTCATTGATGCAAGATTTTAGTACTAATAATTTTTGTTTGGTTTTGTTTGATACTGCAAACTTGATTGTTGTTCAATTACCTGTTTTCAAAATAATTTTTTGAATTACTACCTCCCAACAGAAAATCCAGATTCCTTCCCTGTGTCTTTTAAACATGCCGGGTTTTTTAATGATGCTTTTTCTGATACTTGCAGGCAAAGATTTGAAAGCACAAATAACTAGCATGCCCTGTGCACAGACTTACCTTCTGCTGCTGGTATTTCCATTTCAGATGTGGCGCAGCCGTGCCTGGGGAATACCCTCAGTGAAAGCTTTGTCACAAGGAGGCAAATGAGGTTCCTCCAGAGCAGCCCACTGTAGTGCTGCAGCTGGCTGCTGGCCGGCAGCACACCAGGCCTGTGTCACATTGTCAAATGTACAGCGTAGTTGCAAGGTAGAAATATTCCTGCTTCAGGAATCATACATCCAATTTTAATAAGGTCAAAAAATACAGATGGAAAATGGCTCCTGATTTTCCTGATCTTATGTCCAGTAGTGCGATGTAGGTATCCTACTGAAATCAATATTCCTACATTGTGACATGTATAAATAAAGCATCAGGCCTTTCAGTGATTTACAATTAAACCATCAAAAAATAGCTATTGAAAGGACACACAGCAATTAATCTGGGGCCTGTATGCCGTTGATTTTAATACCGTTAAAATCTTGCAGAAAATATTCATTGTATTCGGATGCCCCCCCCTTTTTTCTACATTCACAAAAATAATTAAAAAATACCTCAATCAAGAGAGAATATATTTATTTAAATGAAAAATGTAAAAAGTTAAATAGAAAAATTTTAAGTGTGGACATTATTTCGCTGCTGTTTTCTTTTTAGAACTGGTTGTGGTAAAGGATTATGTTGATGACCATAACGTACACACTTATTTTTGTTTCAATTGCATGTTAGCAGTACCTAAAAACCACTTTAAATCTGAATGCTGCTACAGTAAGTACAGCAGCAAGAACAAAGTTTCTTCTATGTAAGGAAACTGTGTGCATATGGTGTGTGTGTGTGTGTATGTTACAGCTAGAGAGGAATCTAAATTATGCACTGATTATGAAACTCAATAATTACGATCTAAAATATTTATTAACTGTATAAGAAATGTCACAATTAAAGTGTTTTAGCAATATTGTGCAAAGAATCCCAGAAGATGGTAAGTAAATAAATAAAAACGAAGCAAGGCAGGTAAAATTACATTGTAGGAGTAGTATTTTCGGTGGTAAATATAGAAAAGGAGTCTGTCATTGCCTAACAGAGTAATAGAGGAAAATGTCAAGAAATCCAGCAATCACGTGGCACTTAATTAATATGAATGGAACTTATTATACTGACATTGATCAGGTCTTTATGACTCATTTAAAATGAGATTAGCTTCAGGTTTAAATCAGAAATTCAATCTGTTTGTTGTATACAAAGGATAGTATGTATCTTCTCCAGATTTATTGTCTGTCATGTGGACAAAATACTCATGTGTTCAACATTAGTACTTTGAATATCCATGAGGACTGCTGGTTTTGTTAGCTTGTTACTTATGATCTAAGTGGCCAAATTGTAACTGAAGATCAGCCAGAAAACATGATACACTGTTTTTATCCTCTTTGGAAACAAAAGTGACTAAATGCCAAAATGTTTTGAGTGTCAGAGTATTCAAAAAGTACTTGATGCTGATACTCCTGAATGTTTCATTTAGCTATTTTCAGCCAGCATGAAACATTTTTACATTTGTGGAAACGTTGCATTTCAGTTTGTCAGATCAAAGACAAATGTTTCATTTGGACTTAGTTTTTATGTGTATCCTTGAGCTGTTCAACAGCTTCCTGGCTTTTATGCTCCACACTCCAGCTCTGTCATGTCCTGGGTCCCTGTCCCAAGTTGTACTGTCTTCAATGGTAAAGACATTTCTGCATCTGTAAGTATAACAATACATTGTTCTTGTCAGAAAGCAGAAAAACATTGGCAAAACTGTTTCCTGTGGAAAATTTAATTTATACAGAAACAGCATTTTCCATTGAAACAGCACATTTTTAGAAATCTTCCAACCAAATGCACTTAAAATATATTCCAGGAGTGTTATTTTAAAATCCATGAATGCTAATATCTATTTTTGATCCTAAATGATCCTGATTACAAAACTTTTTCAGACTCTCAGTATAGATAAAATTGAGGTTTCATGTACAGGATATATTGATTGTAACTTAGTTATAATTACAGTAATATGTTAGCAATTACCACCGTAACAAATATGTCACTCCAAGTAGGTAGTCAAAATCTAAGAGTCTGTAGATTACTGCAGAGGGGAGGAGAAACTGGTGGCAGTGAGCTATCATTGTAATCACACCAAATTACAAGGAACGTACAAAGTCTTGTGTTGCTGGACACATGAGGAATCAAACCATAGGAGATGATGCCCTTACTCAGAGCTACAGGGTTCTTTCAGCCTTCCCTCCCACCCCAGTTCTTTGATTTCTCCTGAAACACAGTTTTGGGTAGATATGCACTAGGTTTTGAACATGGCTGCAAGCCATACAGACACTACAGTCAAACAGCTTTGAGGTGAGCCTGTGCTCCGTCTCAGTCTTCAGGGACCCCTCTGAAGCTTGGTAAACTCGGCTGTGTGGTACTCCTGCCCATGGACTGGGCATAACCACGGCGTGCATGCCAGGAAACACATTTACCAGTTAACACATGCTTACCTTGCGGGAACGTGAGAGGCCACCTTTGCACAGAAAAAACTGGCTGTCTTCCTTTCCTGCAGCAGCTGGAGTAGTGCGTGGCAAGGCAAAACGAGATTAATAGCAGAGAACCTGCCAGTGATCTATCTACTTGCTTTTCTCCAAGGACCATGCTTGTGTGCATTGTTAAGACACAACCACAACTTTCTTTTACAGATTTGGGTTCCAACTTCCTGTTCTGTCTATAGGGTGAGTAATTGGCCCTGCGTCTCTCTTGCTTTTTCCACCTCGCCCCTACAGCTACACAAATACACACTCATGCACACATGCTAGATTGGTCAGATGTCTGGGTTTAACCCAGACAGTTTGAGTTTCAGATCAAAAGTCTTGGTTAAAGCACTGCTTTTGCTGCTGAAAGTTTAGGTTTCTGCGTTCACAGCCAAAATGAGACAGCCTCATGCAACATCTGCAGGGCTGCGGGAGATAAAACTGGTGCTATTGGGTTTGTGCTCAGGACTGGCAGCTCTCACAGGTACACATGCATATGCAAACAATGCTAGGCAAAGTTCTCCACCCAGCTATTTCTATTTTTTTTGTTTCATATATGCCTTTGTTTTGGTTAGCAACTCATGCCTAGTCTGGGGGGCTCTTTTTTTCTTCTGAGATTATACATTCTTATCAGTTAATCCAAATGAAAACTCAGTTGCACTTGCTAGTCTACAGAAGTTTATTATAACGTAGTGATAGATTACAAATCAGGCCAGACTGATAACTGGATCCTTTCAATGTGAGGCAATAATGACATCAGATTCAAATACAATAAATCATGATCTTTCTTTCTCCCCTAATCAAGTCCTCTGTAACTCATATTGTGTGAATAAATGAGCGGAGTGAAGAAAACCATACTACATTCAAGACTTCATCAATGGGTTGCTTAGTCCCAAGTATCACTTTTCTAAAGCTACATGCCATCTGGCACTGGGAGCAGGTTTGCCAGGATAACTGCTGAGCAAACTAAGCAACCTTCCTGAAGCAGATGGCATTCAAGCAAGGTAGCATGAAAAAGGTTACATGATGATCCAAGTCACAGTTATCCTTGGTGATCTCTGTGCCCTATCTGTCTATCTACCTTGTTTCTGAATTTCCGTTTAATGCTGCTTTTTGGTAGGGGAGAAGGAGAAGGTTTGGAGGAGGAAAAGGAGAAGGAAAAGAGGAATTAAAGCAGCCATCTTTGTGGCTCTTCAGGGCTGATTGATTAGCTTACTTATGGAGGCTGGTGCAAAGGACACGGAGAGGAGACTGAGGTCTGACAGTTGATGTGTTTGTGTGGGATGCTTAGGCTTCAGTAACTCTCAGCACAGAAGAACTGATGCCCTTTCCCCATTCTTTGATGTGTCCTTATGTCTGCTGTTATGTTAGGCTCTATGAACATCAACTGCTAAAAAATAATGCTTTTATAAAAGGCTGAAGTCTGCAGCATATCATGTGAGAATGCTAACCCTCTCAATTTTCCAACCCGCTCCTCTACCAGAGATGACTGCTTCTATAGCAGATGCAGAAGAAAATGTGTGTCCATGCATCAGCAGCTACAGTTCAGCATCCTACACTGTAGCTCAAAACTTGTTTCCATTTAGGAAGATGATGAGTTGATGGACACGGAATTGGGCTGAGGATGGTAACATGCCATTTTGCTCATTCTGGTGTAGAGGTGGTGATCTTTGGCAGTCATCTAAAACAGTAATATCTTGCACCACCACAGGAAGACCAAGCTTTTATGTAGGTTTGTTTCAGTAGCAAAGCCAGCTTAATTGAATCATCTGAGAAGAAAGAAACACAGATTTTCTGTGGGTTTACACTGCAGCTGAATCAATTCCCTGAGCTGGTTCGATGTATTGTCCAACAAGCAGTTGTGCCGATGTGACTACAAGCGCAGCACAGTGCAGTGGGTGGAAACGAGTAGTAGAAACATGCAGTTTGGTAGGAGTGCCTTCAGTGGGTTATGCTTCTCATCACAGACCTTCATCATTAATCTGTGTGACAAAGTTTTATTGGATCAACTGCATCAATAAAGGCTATGTAGTTCTTCACCAATAAAATTACACTTGAAAAGACTTGACTTAGTATATTTGTTATGCTATAGGGCTATACACGCACACACCTCTGAAATTATTTTGCTTTGCTGAAGCACAGGTTATAAACATAACCAAGGCACCGCACAGGAAGATGTTTTAATGTTTAACTATTTCACGTAAAAGGCAGGAATAGGCTTTTTACCATGCTGGCTCGTCATGTTTTGACATTGCCAAAACATCCAACATGGGGTAAGAAAGACATTTTAAAGCGTTTCCCAGCGGGAAGGCCCGAGGTGCCCGCAGCCCCCGCGGCTGGGGCGCAGAGGGGAGCGGGGCGCAGAGGGGAGCGGGGCGCCGCCGCCTGTCAGACGCGCCCAGCCCGCCCCGCCCCGGGCTCCCCGCGGCCCCCGGCCCTGTGCGGGCACCCACCGCCGGCGCTTCCGCGTCCCATCTTCGCGTGCCGACATCTTTATTAAGTGTGTGTGTGTATATATGTATATACATACACACATACCCGTGGGGAGCAGTGCCCACACACGAGTCCGCGCCCGGCCTGTCACCTGCCCGGCCCGCCATCTTCCTGCCGCCCGGCTTTTACCACAGCGGCGCCCGCGGCCCGGCCCCGCGGGGAGCCCTTGGCCCCGCCTCGGTCACCGCCACCCGCAGGGACCCGCGGGCACTTTCCACGGCTTCGGCCTTCCCACCCGAGGAGGAAGTCCTTTTCCTCCGGGCGCTTCAGGAGGACGCTTCGTGAGGAGGCGACAATCCCCAGCCCCCTAGCCCTCCCCCGCTGCGGGCCGCCGAGGGCGGGGGACGCAGCCGTGGCGCGACTACAGGTCCCGACATGCCGCAGCGCCGGTCGCTGCCTCCCGGCCCCAGAGCTGTAGGCACCCACCGCCGCCCCATTGTACTCTAGCCAGAGGAAACCGCACTTCGCTGCGCTCAGCCTCCCCTCCCCCCCCACCTTCCAAGTGGTCCCTTCCAGAGCTCCATTCGGCGCCCTGCGGAAGGTCCCATCCGTGGGAAACGGGAGGGGCTGGCGGCGCGGGGCGCGGCGAAGAGCGCAACGATTTCTCCCTCGAGGCTGGGCTAGCCGCTGATTGGCGTGCGCCGTCACCAGTAGGACGAGGAGGCCGTCAGGAGAGCCAATGGACGAGCGGCAAGGGCGGGCCGATTCCCGAGGAGGGGCGGGCGTAGGAAACGCCGGAGGAGCGGGAGCCGCGCCTGCGCGGGGGGAGGAGGTGGGGACTTCGTCGTGTCCCTGTGTCGGCGGCGGCGTCCAGGGAGGGTCGGGCAGAGGGAGGGGAGGATGGAGCGGGCGGTCGAGCGGCCGTAAGCGGGGTGGGGAGCCGTGCCGCGCCAGCAGGCCGCGGGGCAGGCCCGGGGGCTGGGAGAGGCGAGGCAGGGCAGGCAGCCGGGTGTCGGGCTTGTGCGGCGGGGGGGGCTGGTAGACGGAGAGCGGGCGGGCGGCCGGGGCTGGGGCTCCCGCTCCGCAGGGCGGCCGGCGGGGCAGGATGAGCCAGGAGGAGATCCTGAGGAAATTCATTAAGCGAGTCCAGGCCATGAAGGACACGGACCACAATGGGGAGGACAACTTCGCCAGCGACTTCATGGTGAGGGGCGGCGGCGGTGCCGGAGGGGCGGGCAGGGCTCCCGCCTCCCCTCGGGGCGTGGGGGGGAGTCCCGCCGAGGTGCCGGGCTGCCCCTGCAGCCCCTTCCCCATCCGCCTGTGAGCATCGCTTCCCTGGGAGTGACCTGCTATTGTGTAGCCCGGGAGCTCGGCCGGCTCCCCCGTGCCCCCCACCACTTTCCGAGCTCGGCGCGGCGAGGGGGGGGGGGGGGGGAGGTGGCCGCCTTAATTTGCCCCTCTTCCTGCCCCCACCCCCCGGGAGGGTTTGTCACCGCAGCCCTCTGCCCCGGCCCTCCTCTGCTGCTGAGGAGATGGCAGGGGATCGGCTGTTGCAAAATTAAACGAAAGCCCCTCCTCCCCCCCCCCCCCCGCCCCCCCCTTCCTTCCCTGAGCAGATAAAGGGGACAGAGGCGGCTCGGGGAGGGCTCTTAGCGCTTCCTCTCCCCTGCAGCCCCTTTTCTGGCGGGGTTGCCATGTATAATGTCATCTGGGGATAATCGGGCACTCCTTCCCTCCTTTCCCCCTTCATCTGCCCCTGTAGCTGCCTGCTTGAGCTCTCTCTTCTTTCTGAGATGTGTTAAACGTATTGAATAGTCCTTGGAGGAATATTCATCTTCCCTTCCCTAACATCTCCCTTCGCTCCCCATCCCCCATCGCAGCCCTGCCTGTATCCCTCGTCCTTTCTTCCTTCCAGATCAGTTCACCGTCAGCCTTTGGTTAACGTGTGTGCTCTGGGGAAGAATTTATTGGAGAATTAGCTCTTTTCCTGGTTTGTTTTAGCTGTTTAATCGAGCTGCTCAAATGTTTGAGGAGATTTATCTTTTGAATAGACGGTCTGAGCTGTGAACAATAATTTTGATTGGGCAGATGTCACTGGCACTTTTCAGTATTGTTTAAATACTTCACATCAAAATACGGTTTGACCTACAGAAGAGCTGAAGATGAGCGGGTTAGCAACCTCTGTATACGCGTATCTCTGTAGCTTTATTATCTGGTGCTATTTGGGATTAAACCTACATTGTTAGCCTTTTCAGCTGTCGGTCTCTGCTAGTGGTCTGGGAACAAAAAAAACCCACCCCAAAACCTCAATGTAAGTGTCGCACGGGAGATAGTCTGAAATGTGGGGAGGAGGCCACGGATGTTGTGCAAGGCGGAGGGTTTGGGAGTGCTGGCAGGTCCAGGGGTGGAAGAGGAAGTGGAGTGGACTTTGGGAAGTAACGAGTTCATCCAGGGTGGGGTGGGAGCCCGTGGGAAATCGGCCACGCTCTTTGGGCAGGATTTTGCAAATACTGAAAGTATGCTGCTGAAACATCTGAGCGTGTGGGAAAGGAAGAGAGAAATATGTGAGATGAAATATGTAATATGTAAATGGCGTTGGAGCAATAGGACACATCTAAATCTGTTTTGCTGAACAGAGCATCTTTACACAAGAATTTAAAGGTTAAATACTTTGACAGGACAGTTGGACAGTTTAGTTAAGTGATAGTTTTAGTAATATAATTGTTACTAAACACAAATTGATGTCTTGTACTGATGGGTCTGTCTTGTTCACGTAACTACGTGTACCTTACAGTAAGGGTGGCCTAGACTCCGTGGAAAACGGAGGATTTTTTTAATAGCCTTTATGTTAAATACTTTGTACTAGATCTCCTAACCCACTTCTGCCATTTTGTATCTGATAAATAGCTTAATGTTGTAGCCTTCTTATAGTTGAATCGTATACAGTAGTTTTGTCATCCTTTCTTCTAAGTAGTGGCACCTCTGTACGGAAAAATAGCTTTTGTTTCAATTTCTCTATCGACAGCTCGTTGTTTCTATAGCTGTCCACTGTATAGTCAGTACGCTTTCTCATTGCTTTTATAGAGCAGCAAGGAAAGAATGCTGCTAGAAAATGGGAAAATAAGATTGTAGGAACTGATTGTCAAGGCATTTTGGGTGAAAGGTGTATTACCTGAAATGATGCTAAATGCTGTGGAAAATACTGTGTTCAAAATTTCTTTTGTCCTTTTAACGCTTTGTATTCCAAACATTCATACTTGATTTTTGTATAATAAATTATAGGAAAACCAGGAAACTAGGATGCTGATCTTTGGCATTAATAGTCACATAAGTCTCAATATTCATCTCTATTTAGTAAAGCAGATGCAGATTAGTGTGGCGACCAGAATTGTAATTGCTGATTTCTTGGGTTTGGATTTTTTTCCCACTGTGAACATGCTAGGGTATTGTGTTGATTTTTTGTGTATGTGTTTTGGAGTGGTGGATTGTGTTTGATTTTGATTTTTTTCTTTAAACAGAGCCATGCTTAGGTGCTGTTTAAAATGATTGAAAAGGGAGACGACAGGTGAAGGGGGTAAAAGCTTCAGTATTCTGTTTTCTTCAAGACTTAGAGATTTTTCGGCAGGGGAAGGGAGGAAGTTGTATTTTCTCATTTCAGTGCAGGATGTACTGTTCCTGTGAAGCAGTGGCAAATTTGTGGAATAGGAATTGCTGTTACTCTTTGCTTCACTTCCAAGTCAAAATGGAATCTAAAATAGGTATGAAATAGTGGGTAAATGCAATTGAAAACAATTCTTTATTTTCACATCTTTATTACCTTTGAATGTGTTGAGTAATAGGCTTACAGAATTATATTTAGGCCTGAGTGAATGAACTAAAAGTACTTGACAGATGGGGGCCAGGGAGTGCTGGAAAAGAGGGTAGAGAAGCTAGAGTTATGTGCAGGTAGACTGAGTAGTCTGACTGTTACTGAAAGTCCATAGCGTAGATGACTAAGACTGCTATTTAATACTGCTATTGACATACCTGAAAACATATTCTACTTGGAAGGTGGAAAACTGATTATTCCCCCTCAGCTCTCATCTTATGAGATAGATTGTACTGGAGGGCGAGCAGGACTTAGTAGGAAATCACTTCAGCACTATAGGTGTACATAGTTAGGTTTAAATGAAGGAGATTGTTTGAAAAGAGTATAGGCTTTGTGTTTTGCTGGTAAGCATGTATCTGCGGATATAGAGGCAAGTGGGCTTTTTCGTAAAATAATGTCGGTTAGGATTTTACTCGTATGGTTACAATACATCCAAGAGTATACTTTTTCCTTGATTTCTGCTGACATTGCTGTTTAGGCAAAAGGAAGTAAGTATAGATTGCTTCCTCTTGGTGTTTCATGTTGTATGAATACAACCAGCACGGTCTAGATTCTGATTTTCTCTAATGAACATGTGTCTTAAATCAGACAAGGGTAGGAAGTCAAAGCTCCGTATGGAGGCAAAGAAAACAATTTTTCTAGATTTTAGAAAGACCTCATTAAATATTTTTGCTGGTTTTTAGTTTAATGTTTCCACAACTAACACATTTTTGGGTTTTTATGTGATTTTTTTTGTCTCAACAAAAGCATTCTGATGCTCCCATTTCTATTGTTTGTCTGGTGTAGACTACCACTGTTAAAGAGCATGAATGGTGTAAAGCTTTACCTTAAAAAATCAGATGTTATGTTTCAAATGTTTTGTGGTCTATGACATCTTGCTTAATCTTTTGGTTTATATCTCTGGCTAATCAGTTGTTACGGAAGACAGAGAATGGTTGGAAGTGTTTGTGGTGTTTGCAGTGGGTACTGTGTAGGGGACCCCCAGCTGTTGTCTGGAGGTAGTGGTGTCAAAATGATCCTGTCGTAGATCATCAGTCCAAATAATACTGATTTTTAGTAACTCCTTCCAAAGTTGTTAGGTAGCTATGTCTGGTGTCAGATCTTTTTACACCTTTCTTTCAAGAGGACACTGGTAACTAACTCAAACAACTGAATATTGAGTATCTGTGTTCTGTTCAGTCCATCTAAGCTGGAACCCTTAATCTGGGAATAGTAAAGAACTTGATGTGCTGTTTTCTAAAGTATGAAAGAGGGTTTGAACAGGTCATTGATTTGAAAGGGGTAAAAAGGTAGTTTCTGTGCTTTTAATCTCTTAATGTTTTTAATTTTAAGTACTTCGTTTTGTGAAAGTCCTGTTTGAAAAAACGGGAGGTGTGGAACGTGCTTGACTTCTAAGGGTAAAAGCTAAGTTGATCATAAGCAGTGCTAGGCCAGATGTTACAAAACTTGCCTTCCCTAGTTTTTTTGTCTCATTTCTCAGGAAAGCGCGTCTTTTCTAAAATGTCCAAGACTACTAAAAGTGAATTGGCAATCTAGACTATTCTAAATCACTGATCAAGACTACTAGGATATGTAGCGAACATCCCAGTACTAATGGCAATCATGACACTGATTTTGTTCCAATTCCTTTACATTCTGGAATAGCATTAAAGATATTGCTATATTCAACCATAGCCCTTGGGAAACAACCTTCTTAAAAGCTCATCTGTATATTAATGTGCGTTTGTGTAAATCTTTCTGATTCAGATACCACTAATGCACCTTTTGAGTATCTGTGAAGATATTTTTCAAATTTATAAGGCAAGCATATAAACTGGAAACTTAGTGAAGAAAGATAGAGTATTATATCTCTCTGCATTACTTTAAGCTTAAGAAAAGATAGCACTGTGTAGACATTTTTGGAAATGATGTTTTCTAGTATTTATTTACATAATGAATTGTTTCATGCTTGTAGCACATAGTTTGAAACATGAACTCTCAACTTAGGCTTTATTGTATATGTTATACGATATGCTGTCTTTTCAAGAGAAAAAAAATATTAAACTAGGAAAAACACTTTGGTAGAATCAGCTAGATGATAAACTGTTTCTTGAAACTTCAAAACTAAGATTTAATTGGTGTAAGTATAGGTCTGCATGAAACTCCTGGGGGCTTTTGAATGAACATCAACAGTTCCGAGCACTTCTCTTCCCTTAAGGGTGATAGAAAAAGTAACTGGAGAAAATGACTCGTATATATGTTGTACATCTGGTCTGTTATAAGAAGCTCTGCTTTTAGAGATGTGTTAATAGGCCACAGGCAATTGTCACTTTAGATGTGCTTTAAGCCTTTTTATAATTTCAGGGTAAAAAATGGGTCCTGTTACTACTCATCTTCTGTATTATGCTTTAATTTTAGTGTTGGTGTGTTTTTTAAGTTTTATTTCCATTAACCATATTTCAGCTAGATGCTGTTAATTTGATTGGGGGACACACACATCAACAGATTACTTCATTGTGTGCAGTGACAGTCATCCAGGCCGTTCATAAAGCTTTATTTACATAGGCTACATCTGGCTGGAGCAGTATGACTGAATAGTAACTTCAATAACCCTTAACTTCAGAGGCTTCTGAAATTTTGTGAAATACCATTGTTTAAGTGTTATCCAAAAACACAACTTGCTGTGAACAACCATTCAGTTTAAAATATTCAGCTTTTTTGTCCCCTTCTTAGGAAATGAGAGCTGTTCCTGTTGTTTCCAAGATGCCATTCAGAATTTTCATAGAGGCAGTTGACTAGAACCACAAAGCTGCTGTAGTGACCCTGGGGTATAAGAACTTGGAAACTCTGCCTAAAATTGTGGTAGTTTTTTCAGCTAAATGAAACTAAAACAAATCAGGCAATTCTCTGGGTTGTGTCAAATAGGTTGCCTGGTAGTAAGTTCTGTTTGCTCAGTCTCTAAAGATAGCAGCATGTAAGTCTGCTGTTCTTATGGAATAGAGGTGTTGTATACTGATTTTGTTGAATATTATAGAATTTTTCAGAAGGAACAAACTGTAATCTTGACCTTGCACTTCATGGCATACTATATACGCTCCAAATAATTTAAATAGCATGTCAAATACATACTTTGCTTATAGTCAGATCTCAATCCTACAGTGCCTTTTGCTGTATATAGTTATATACGTATATAGGTATTTAGGTATCTCTATATATAGATATCTCATGTGACCATAGTTCGTCAACCCTAGACCCTAATCTGTAGTTCTGTAGATCTGTGTACATGCAGACATATAGGTATATACCTGGATGTATGCTTATATACTGCTCCGCATATTTGTGTGACTGATTGCTATAGCACAACTTTCTTCTTTTGGAGTGTACGTCATTTACTTTAAAACTTCAATAGGTTGAGGGTATTTTTCCTTGATGATGTTATCACTAAATAGAAGCTTAATAGAAGGATAGCGAAATAGAAGTTATAGCTAAATAGAAGCCAGGGAAAGGTTAACCTGAAATTTACTTGTCTGATGTGTATGCATTTGTTAATAGTAAGTGTAATAAAAGACCAAGGCTTTTAACTTCATCTTAAAGCTATTGATTTGTAGTAAATGGACATTCTGGTTGATATTTTTCACCGTTACTATTTAAGATTTGTGGATTTTATATTGTGTACTGCTACAGTTGCACTGTAATATGCTTAGTAGCTAAGACATTTTGGCATAGGGAAAATAATAATGCACTTGTTAGCACTGGCAAAAGGTGGAACTATAGTAGTGCCCTGAGTACACATTTGTAGAACTGAAATCAGAAGCTGGATGATGTTGTTTTTCTTGGGTTTATAAAATGGCCTTTAGTTAGGGAGAGGCATTGGTGTAAAAGGTCAGATACAGAATTGAGTAAGGCGTAACTTCACTGGGTAGTGCACAAGGTCTTTGTGCTCTTAGGAAGCGCGGTGTTTGCATCCTGATATTTTCTTCTGGCTGTTCTACTCCACAATTGCTATGGTTATGCCAGGGCAGGTTTGGATAACTCAGCTGTGTATATTTGCCCTAAATGAAGCATGGATATGCATTTCTATTTCTGTTAACTAGCATGTGAACGTTGCAAAGAGATTAAGCTCGTTGTTTTCCTGCTTCATCTGGCAAAAAACTTGCCAATGTAAACTTAACTCATTAATTATTTGTTCAAATTTGGACAGTTAGGACATGTTCACAGAAGGAGAGTGCTCTGGTACAGCTGTGGACTTCTTGATCCAGAACTGGGAGCCTCAGAGAGCAGCTTATTGTTGAAGAGTACTGTCTTGAGTCCCTCTACATCTTTGAGAAACAAAATTGTGTTCAGACTGTATGCTATTGAGACAGTACAAGTACAAGTAGCTGGTAGCTTTACTATGGAAGCTGAGAGTGCAACAGGAAGGTAAGGGAAGAGCTGTAAGAGGAGAAGAGCGTGGTGAAGTCTGTCAGACTTCAGGACCATTGTTCTGCGTTGAGAACCAGAAGTATCTTTGGATACTGATGTCAGGATGTTTCAGCCACTGCGAGGTTTGTGTAGGAAAAATTACTGCTTGTCTCTCTGAGGGCCTTGTTCTAGCTACCCTTTTGCTATCAGCTTTGGAATGAAGAAGTTCTTACACAGCTAAAAAGATAGAGAAATAAGTTTCCCAAAAGGTACCAGCTAAATAGAGGTATAAATGGATGACCTAGTTTGGTTGACCTAATTTTTCCTCTTATCTATCTTCCTACAAACCGATACTTCTAATTTCTTTAAAAGGTAATTTCATTGGTGGTAATCAATTTTTGGGAAGACTTAAAGGCAATAGTGTTCTAATGGAAGTGTCTTATGAAAGAAAAGCCTAGAAGAATTGAATTATCAGCTGTAAAAAGTAGCAAGCTGGTGTAGCCAGTTACTTTAGTGGGGGAAAATATCTAGCTGTTGTGAGAGGACTATGATGTTGCCTCATGGGCTAGACATGTTGTTAGGAGCAAGTGCAAATAAAGATACATTTCATTCATTCAGATTTCTAGAAGGAAACATCAGTGATTTTGAAGGAAATCCTACCATGATGCTTCTGACCATTAATTTTTTAAATTTATTTTGTTGGAGCTCCCTTAGTTCAGTAAAAAGAATGGAATTGCTTAGTGTTAGGAATGCGCCAAGGGCAACTACATTAGTAGACTGAAAGTTGTAAGTGCTGTACGAATCAGTTGGCTTGTTCAATTTTTAATTTGCTATCATTTAGAGAAATCCTGTTGCAGTTATTAAGTGTTCATAAGCATATCCATATAATTTAGTTTCCATTCTCTTTGGAGGAAGTGCCGTACTCTCTGTTTTTTATATGTTGGAGAACAGGGCTTGATTGTTAAATGTTATGGAAATGTATTAGTTTTAATTGTACAGTCTTAGCTATGAGTTTTGGTGTCTGAAGTCATGGATTGGAAAGCATTAGTTTCTAAGGAGGAGTTATTTGAAACCATATTGCTTTAAAGAACATACACACTACTTTAATCTTTTATTTAGTTATAATACTGAACTTGTCGATTCAAACTTTTTTACATTAACTTCCTCCTTATGTAGCCTTGTAAGTTGTAGCTGGTTTTGTTTGTTTTTGTAAGGTCAGAATACAGTGGTGTCCTCTTAAACGATTTTGTTGTCTTGCTGCATTTGTCTGTCTTGTTGTTCTTACTGCCTCATGTGGATGACATCTGCTTTTTGTTTTTCATCTGAAAACACACAGATGTTTTTTATTGTTTGTGATCACAGGAAGAACAGCTCCTGTGGATCAGTGAGATTGAGAGCAGTTCTTTGGTTCTGAACAGGTAGATGGCGTTTTTTCAGCTGTGTAGTTGGGCTACAGTGGGAGCAAGGGGCCAGGACTTTTTCTTCTGGACAGCTAATACAGGGCAAGCAATGGGAAGCTGAGAAGAATGTGGCACATCAGTGGCATTGTCTCATCTTGTGCTTTTATTTGGGTTGGGCAGTTAGCACCTCTGCTGTCATTGCTATCTTTCATATCTGCTATGGGGTCAATATCATGGATGAGAAATTTATTTTTTGTGTTGAGCTGGATGTCTACAGCTGTTTAGACAAGGTTTTAGTTCATGCAGGTTTTGGCTGGACTTTAGACACCAATAGGCATGAGTCCTAGCTACTCACCACATTTGAGAGTTTCAGGATGCTGTTGGTCCAGAATTTTTGTATTGTTTTCAGTTTTTTTGAATTTATCTTAATTTTTTTTCAAAATAGATGTTGTCTCTCATTTATGTTAGTATGGTATTATTTTTATTCCTCTGATAGCTGTGTCCTCCAAGAACTATCTTTGGACAGCTGGGTTCCTAATTCAGAGGATGCTGCGTGGGTTGCCTGTCTTTAAGTGTTAGGGGACTTGCCAGTGTGGATTATGCATCAAGTTGAAATGACTGATAGCTATGGGAACTGCAAAGCTTTTGAGAAGCTTGAGTCGTGTTCCACTCTGTCCTAAATGTTTCACTTCTTATTTGACTGTATTTGACTCTTTAATGCATAACCCTGTGGTGGAACAGTATTGTTTTTTCCTCAAAGCACTCAGTGTTCTGGTAGCATATGTGGTGTTTGGGTATAGCATTCTACTTAGAATTTCTTACTGAATTAGCTGTCCAGTATTTCTGCGGTCTTATGCACAAAACTGAGAAATGGATTAACATAAACAACAAACAAACCCAAGTGCCTTGTGAGTGAAATTGATCATGGGGATGCCTCAATGGTATATGTATTACATCCTGCATTTTTGCAGTCCGTAGCTTTTTTTTTTTTTTTTTTTAAACTGCCTTTCCACATGTAGAAAATAAGTCTCGATTCTTCTATTTTCTACTTGAATCTTTGCCTTCCTGCCTAGGAAGTAGGATTACAACTGGAAGCTATGCTTTCATTATTAGTTACTCCCTCATGTGTATTCTTATAATTTTAGCAAATAGGTAATTGTTAATTGAAATGAATAGTGTTGTCCAGTAGGAGTACTCAAGGGAATCATTTAGTTCAAAATAAAGCTGGAAAATGAAACGCTTTTCTGGAGGGCAGGGCATATGTAGGTTAGTTTAACTACTTCAAAAACCTGAGAATTCCTGCAGAAATGAATTAATTATAAATTGCCTATAGGGCAGTACCCCTATTGCATAAACTGTTAAAGGAAGGAAATAATCTCTTAGATATTGTGAGTCTCCCCAGACAGCTCTTAGTATTTGACAATTTCTTCTAAGACTTCCATTTTTAGTAGAATAGGTGGTTACACAAAGCCACGCTGATTTTTATTGTCATCAAATTAAAATGTAAAACTAATTTTAACTCATTTCCTGTGAGGTTGCATAAACATAACCGTGTGTAAATATTAATGAACATATAGGGAACTTACTATAAGTAAGTCTTAATGCAGAAAAATGGCTATGATTTTAGACAAGTGAAACAATTTTGGAAAGTACTTCAGGCGCTCACTGGAGTTTATTTTAGTAAAGAAATGTGTTGTTTTATAGATACTTTTATTTTTCTTTTCTTTCTACTGCATGATGGGTAGGCCCAGAAGGGAGAAATGTGGTTTACATTGTGTCTTTTAACAGCTTTTTGCTGTAAATCTGGAACACAGGGTCTTTGCACTTAAAGCTTTGGACAAGAGTCTGTTTTTCAAAATGAAGGTTCTGAAGTAAGTTGTCATTAAGGTGGATGTTAAGCCATATAGTCACTCACAAATCGGTCACAGCCTTTGATATTTTCCTTATAAACAGAAGAACCTTTCCCAAAGGCTATTTCACAAAACTGCTGTGGGAATTGCCCTGATATTCTGTAGTGACATTGCTCCAGTTGCTTCTTAAACTGGTGCCTTATATTTTCTTAATGTTTTGATTAAGGTGATGAAATTTGAGCTTTCATTTCTATTCTTTGGTTTCTGTTACAGTGAAAATCCAACCTGCAAATTATTTGGAATGTCAACTTGCTGTTTTTGTTGTTCTGAAAAGAACAGGTAGAAACTTGAATACTTGAAACTGGCAGAGAGAAGCCTAGTTGTATTTCTTAGAAATTACAGAAATCTATAGCTTGTTAATAAATGATTTCAATTGATAAAAATGTATGTATCCTGAAGTTGGCAATCTGTTGCCATAAATCCATGTATGAGCTGTGATTTCCTAAAGGCAAATAATATTTGCTTCTAAAATTCAAGCTAATTCCGTAACTATTTCTAATACGGAATACCCTGAATGAGAGTTTACATTTGTTAACATATATGTTGCTAAACAGTGTGGCATTTTTGGTGCAAAGCTATATCGATGTATCTTTCTGGCACAGGATTTTAAAAAGCATTACCATTGTTTAAATTGGTGATTGTGTGAAAATGAAGCCAGCATCCTGTTTGTATGGTCTTATAGCATACATAATAGGCTTTGCTTCCTGTATTCATAGAAAAAATATTCCATGTCTGGTTAAGTAAGGCAATATGATCATCCAATGAAGAAAGTATGTGGATATAAAAACCTCAGTGATGATATTTTTAGCTCTTAAGATAACTTCCAGACATATTAAGTGTACATCAGGCCAGGATGTGTTTAGAAGTGAGAAAATTAGCAATGAAGTAGAAAGGAAACTCAGTGCAGGGATATAATTAAGTAGTGAATTGATTTATTTCTAGGGAGACAGTATGTTTGAACTAAAAATGACCATGATTTTAGTGAGGTAAAGGATTTTGTAGGACATGTTGTCTTGCATTTTAGTGCTATGTCCTTTAGATTTTATGGGGCCATTGTGTCACTGCTTTAAAACCTCCAGAACCTGATCCTGAAGCCACAAGTTTCCTGAATCATGTATTGACGGTATAGATTTTCAAGTAGTGTTCCTTGCAAACTAGTCCAAGACAAGTGATAAAAACACAGCAGACAGTATTTACTTGTAAGATTTGTATGTTTTGTGTTGTTTTTTTTTTTCTTTCCCTCTTATCAGATTCTTACTAGTGTGGTATTGGAATTCAGTGTTTATTGGTAACAACTGAGAAGGTGAAATGTTCTGTTTGTAGGAATGTAGTTTACCAACTTCATATGCTTGAACTGAAGATTTGTTTGGATTAGACATCACAACCTTCTCTCCTTCCTGTGGTAGGTCAGTTTAATGGGTATGTGATTGTCAGATTGTGTGGAAAGTTAAGTACATAAAACCTTTCAAATGATAAACTGGACTTAAGAAAATCTCCAGAAGAAAGTTGGAGAACTCTGCTTATGCAAGGTGTGTTGTGAATTTTAAGGGTATCTCAATTGCCATGGAGGAAGGGTTTTTTCAGGAGAAAAAATAGAAAACATGACAGCTCGTGTGGGCTCCCTGTTGCATTCATACTGCTGTCTCTTGATTTGTATTTAGCTTGTTGGATCTAGCTTCTGGACATTGTATAAACAAGATATGCTTTAGGAATTCGGCATTTATGTCAGCTAGTTGTTGAATCATCCCTGCAAAGCGTGTAGTTTTCCACTGGGCATAATACTTCTGTCAGAACTTATGCAAATTGCAATGTGTATTTTTGATTCAACACGTCAATTCTGATCCATCTTGAATATTTTATTTTCATTTTGCTTCTCTTTTTCTGTTTTTCTGATTTTCTTTCTTCACTTCCCTCCTGTGCTTGTGCTATCCTATCCCTGTACTACTAGAATTATTTCTTTATTTTTTAAATCATT
Source organism: Falco rusticolus (assembly GCF_015220075.1). Lineage (NCBI taxonomy): Eukaryota > Metazoa > Chordata > Aves > Falconiformes > Falconidae > Falco > Falco rusticolus. Next base: position 16,929,817 of record NC_051191.1, read on the forward strand.
GGCTATTACTGTTTTTGGAAGACAGAGGCCATTGCATGATAAGCGGATGAGTGGAAAACCATGTGAATAAGTTAAATATCTTTGTTCAACTTCCTTTGCCTTGCTTTTAGACTGGAAGCTCTTTGGAACAAGCATTAGCTTTATACAGGTTGTTATGGATTTAATACACTGAAGGCAAATGATTACCTATAGTGTAGTTTGGCACCCTTTTGAGCTGGGCAAGCATTGATTGATTGATCAGTTGTTGGGTTAGAAGAAGAGAGAAGGTATATGGGTTTATTTTTTGTGGGGTTTTTGTTTGCTTTGTTTTAATTTCATGGTCAAAGCAGAACTGGCTGGTCTATTTGAGCCTGCTTTTAAATTCAGAACAGAATAGATTAGCCATACATATTACTGGCTTTATTATCATCTTAAAGAAAAAGTTAAGGTTTCAAATGTTACCTAGCTCTGACAATCAGCAATTTTTAATAAGTAAAAATCTTAGAAGCATGTTAGGTCTGGACGATGGGACAAGAAGCCTGGGAGGCAGGACAATAAGGCTTAACCAAACTGCTTAAACACAACTGGAAGAATTGAAAGGGTTTCTGCAAAGCTGTTTTGAATGTAACAGGCGGTTTTTCCTTCGTGTCTGAAAGCTGGTCTTTTTTGATTCTCTTTGGAAATGGTCTTTGTAAGAATCGTCATGCAGACTGTTGCTTATGAGTTTTCATGATATGGTTTGCTCATTTCCCCAGGATTAGTATTCCAGAGTTTGTAGTGGACCGGTGGACCAAGTAGTATTGCTTATGGATCCCTCTCCTCAAAAGAGGAACTGTGGTATTGAACTGTTGTCTAAACTTGGTTATTACAGAAATTCCTGGATACCAAAGCCTAATTTGAGTGTCAAGAAGTTAATGTTGACCCCCGAGAGCTAGAAGGGATGCAGTCAATATTCAGAGAGAATAGCAGTGCAGCTTGCATTGGGGTCGTGATGCAGTCTTTTAGTAAGTAGTGTACTTGAGTGTTCTCACGTAATGTACTGTTTGCCATAACACATCTATAAGAAATGCTTGCATCCTGATACGATACTTCACTGCTCCTCTGAATTAATTCACTTTAGCTGTAGAGCATATATTTCTGTATTTTGCATTTTAAAGCCAGGATTTAGCAATCCTGTATGTCTCATCCTATTACTTGTCATGCAGTTACTGTCTCTTTAGAACAAATGTGTATTCGTGTCTGGGCTTATTAGCATTAATAGCTGTTCTGGTTACCCAGTGGAATACTGATGCACAATGCTAGCAACTGGGAATGAGAAGAAGGTAGCCTTTAAGGGAAGGCACAATGTAAGGATTAAAGAGGGCATTGCTTTAGAAAAGCTCCTGTTCCTTAAAGTCAAACTGCAGCAGACATTGGGGTTGAGGTTAAACTTAATTGACGCGTTTGAAAATAAATTGAGATCTCTTAAAGCAATTGATTTTGTTTTGTCACTTCCATCAAGGGAGAATAAGATTGAGAAATGTGGTTTGTATCCTACTTACAGTGTGCTTAAATAGTGCTCCTTTTAGGAAGTGTTGGGAGTTCTGATACTTGGAAGGTGTCATTGTTTCTCCCTAATTCAATCTGCACTCAATATCTAGCCTATTTCCCAGTTAGAAATACTGCAATACGCAGTCTTCCACATCTGTAGGAATTTAGAAGTTTTCTAAATAACTAAATAATTCTAAATGTTTTCTGACTAAAGGCATATCTGTTTCCACACTGAAAACCAAGTCACGTAATTTTCATGGCTGTAAGCAGCAGTACAACCTGTTCCTTTTAAGTTGTTCAGTGCTATGTAGTCTCACTTTCCCAGTTCTGGTTTTTTTCTTGTATAAAAAAAGAAGCTCACACTTTGCTTGCTTTTAGTGTTTCCTATCTTACTTTGTAAAATTTGAGATTACATTCTTTCTTATCTAGCCTTTCCCAAGAGTGGCTTTGATAGATCTGAGGAAGTAACTTTGGTAATGCGACTTTCCTCATTTCCTGTATTTCATCTACTGATTTTGTCATTCTGAAAAGCCATGAGTAGTCGTTTCACAAACTCACATTACCATTATCTAAAAGTGTAATTAAGTATCAGTTCTCCAATTTTAGATCTCTAACTTCAATATGCAGTAAAGTGCTGTAAAGTGTACTTTTCCTTGAGGGAGGTAAAAAACCCATCTGATGGAGAAGGAAGCAATGAAGAGTAAAAGTTAGGAGGAAGCTATTCAAAAACAGGAGTTCTTGTGGCGATTACAACGTGTTTCGGTGAGCTAAACCAGAAAGGTATTCATAGCTTATTTGCGTGCAGGTTAGCAGCCTGCTGTGCTCTCTGTGAGTAGATGTCTGTTGAGCAATATATTGAGTTGAAAGAGCCAGTAAAAAAAGTGGAAGAAGTTCTGCTTGTGTCAGGAACTGTCACCGGTATTTTACAGTCAAATAAGGCCTGACTCTGGTTTCTGCAGGCAGTGGGCTTTGTGATGCTAATCCACCTGCTGCCTCTCTTATGTGCCCACAATCGTAGTGTCTCACCCAGTCACCCTGTTAATTCTGTGGCTTGGCTGAAATGGTTTCCAGTTTTCCAGAATTAGAATGTGAATTTGGCCACAACTGTAGTATTTTCTTAGATTATTTTTTTAAATATATCTGTAAACAGAGAAAAGAGGAATACTTCATCTAGTGTTGAGCAACTTTCCTGTTCCTAGATGGGCAGTGTCAGTAGCAAGTTACTATACAGACAGAATTTGCTCTGATGTGAGGAAGGAATGGCAATAGAGTATTAGTGGCTTAGAAACTAATGTTAAAGGAAACACAACTGGAATAAAAGGCTAAGAGGTAGAAAACTGTTAAGATTTGGTGCAGTGGTGAAGTGATGGGTATCTGACATCTCAGTATATAATTAGCTGTTGTCATTGATGTTAACTATTGCTACAGTGTATTAAATACAGTCCAGCTAATCTGTGTCTGTAGGGGTGGGTATGAAACCATCCTGGTGACAGTTCATTGTACTGGAAATTTAACAGTCTTGCATTGAAGGAAGCATGACTCCTATCAAACTTAAAAAAAATCTCAAAGCTGTAGAAGTAGGAAACCCCTCTATATCTTATAATCATGTAGATCGTTAAAAACTCCTTCCTGTATTCCATTTTTTGCTTCCATAATGCATGATGGGAAGAAGCAGATGAATAGGAAGGAGTTTATGCACTTATGGTTATAACTAGAGGGAGACTTTTTTTAAGATCTGAAGTATGCCATAGAGTTGTATCCAAAGTGGTTACTTGCCTTTCCCTAAAAGATGGAAAGGCCTAGAATCTGCTACTTTTGCTGATTTCAAAAAATAAGAAACTTGTGAATTCTAGTAATCTTGCCAATCCATTAGCATTTGTAACTTAGAGGGGTTTGATGGTGTCTAAATGTTTACGTACATAATTAATAATTATTAAATCAGAATTAATAAACCACTGAAGACTTATTGCTTTGTAAAGGCTACTTGTATGCTGAGGTGATGGGTTTGTTTCTTGAACACAGTAAATCAGTTGAATATTAATATTTTTAATTGTGGTGATCAAGACTGTCTTATGCTGCCTGGAAAGGATCTCAAAATGTTATAAACATTTTTAGTTCCATTTTTGAACAGTGTTAAAATCAGAATCTGCCATACCTGATACAATATATTCATAACTGGGGAGAAAAAGGAGTACATGAATCTATAGATCAGTTATGTCGGTGCTGAGTACACCTGTATTTGACCAGCCAATAGTGTCAGCATTGGTGGATGAAGATACAGTGTAAATGAGACTGACAGGAAATGTTGTTGCATTTGGAATGTGGCTAGCATGCTCTCCTTACTGCCTTTGTTTAAAGGACCACTTGTGTTTCCAAATTATCAAAAGTTGTCTTGGAAAGAGATGGACCAGCAAGCAAGGCGTTCCTGTAGTGCATATATGCATGTGGGAAGAAAAACCTGGACTTATGTCCATATTGAGGGCAGTTTTCTTGAGATTTCTTTGGTTTTGTAGCATGAGAGTGAAAGTGTAAAAATGTCTGAGATTTGCTCAGGCAAATAGGAGCTGGGTAGAAGACAGACAGTCCCTTAAAAGTAACTTGGTTATAAAGCAATGAACAGTTGAAGTGATCATAATTATATTTGTGGTGTTTGGGACAAAGCAGTAACATGAATGAGATCATATTTTGCTGCCTGGAAAGGATAAAAAGTAATCTGCCATACATGGTGCAAGAGGCATATTCTTAACTGGGGAGAAAGATAAGCAGCTAAATTTTAGGATTATATGATTCTTCATGGTTTCTTCAGAATACAAAAAAAAATCTGTAATGTGTGTTCTGACTGGTGAATACTGAGAGAAAGAATATGAGAAATGAAACAGCCATCCTCCCAGTTTCTCTCAATGGGAGATGCTGAGTAGGAGCTCCCAGACTATATACATGGTCACAGCAGCTGACGATCACAGGACGGCAGGACCTATCACTGCTATATTGACAGTCAGGATAGCAGCAGTTACTGCTACCTGGCATGTGTAAACAGGCCCTGTGCTGCTTAAAAATGTTTTATTTTTTTAGTTCTGTATAATTTCCTTTCACTCAACTTCATAATTTTATTTATTTATTTATTTTATTTTAAGTTCCTATTTCTAAAGGAAAAAGTTGTGGTGAATTTTTTTTTTAGCCTTTTCCTGTCTGGCAAAGATACCAGATATGAGTATGCAGTAACTAGAAATGGTTCTTCTGGAGCTGTGTCTTAAGGCAAGTCCTGCGTTTGCTCAAATCTGCTTTAAGGTGTTTTTCTTGCTGGGGAATCAAGTGAGAGAGTTCTCTGGCAAGTTGGTCTGATATCTTCACAAGGAAAGAAATCTCTACTTTTTACCCTGCTGAAATTCTTAATTTCTTATTTTTCCAGCTTCATAGCCTTCCAATTCTCCTCCACAAGAACCACCAGGTTTCTTGTGTGTGCTAGATCTCTCCCAGCATGCTCTGGCCCGTCAGTCCTTCATAATTTCTAGAGGTGGCATTAGTTTCCGAGGTCCTGCTCCCAAGTTTAAGATTCCTTTTATATCCTTAAGACTCAAATGTAGACCTTGAACCCTTGAAATCGTCAGGCAGTTGGACTAGATGATCGGTTTAGGTCCTTTCCAACTGAAATGTTCTATTCTAAGCATATAGTTTATCTCAGTATCTAGATTTTTTGCAGGTGAATAGAAACATTAGTTTCTTCCTGCAACAGGCGCTTAATGTGCCTGAACTTTGGCTTCTGCTCTGTCCTTTAGGGTGTGGTGTTTTCATGCCTATCACAGAGGATTTCACACTGTGCTATAATAATTTATTTTATTGCTTCTGAATCTAAGTCTCTTTAAGCTTGATTTGTATTTGGGGGGGGGGCATTCTTGTGTCTAGTTTTGTTGTTTCTTTTTTTGTTCAAGTGTTATTTTGTGTTTTGGGGTACTCTGGGAAATATACAAAAATAGCTATATCTTGCAGCCTTTTTATCACCCATTTACAGTGTGCCTTAATATCTATGGACCAATGGGCTGTACGTTTGATCAGTAATGTTGCATGAAACAGCTGTTGGTCTTTAGCCTGTTACTATAGTGGCTAACATTTGTGTCTAGAACTGTATTTGTTCTGTGTCTGGTGTTCACAAATGCTGCTGTTGCTAGCTGCTTCTATTGTGGCCCAGGTGATGCCCAGGGATGCTTTTTAAGAATTTCCTTCTTTATAGTTGACCTGATAACCAAGGACTATCAGCGGCCTTCTTGTTCGTTAGGATCCAAGGTTTTCCTCTGCCCAAGAGGACACTGACATCTAGTGGATGGGTCCCACAGACACAGGTCAAGCAAACTGCTGCTTTAAGGCCATCTTTTTTCTGGACTTTGATCTCAATTTTGCTTTAGTTTAGATCCTGAGGGTTGTTTGGAAGAAGGGGAGGGGAGGGGGGAAGCCTAGAGAAAAAACCCCAAACCCTAGCCAGTTTTGTGTAACTTCTGGGATTTAAGGTGTAAGGCTTGTGCAGTCAAACATTTTTTTTTGGTGGTGGTGGGGTTGGTTTTTTGTTGGTTGGTTGTTTTTTTTTCTGCTCAGTCAAGTTGCCTGTGTGTGAGCCTCAGGTGTTTGTAATAAAATGATTCAAGATATTACATTCCCCTGTTGTCTTCCCAGCCTGTGAAGAAAAGTTGTCTGCATAGCACAGCAAGAAAAGACAAATGTTCTAGTTTCTTACCCAGGACAGACAGTGCCCCCAAATACCTTCAGTTCTGGGCCTATCTTCTCAGTGAAAATTGAAGCCTTATAACATGTGGTAGTGTAGCTTTGCAGCTTGTCTCAGGAATCTGTTACTTTAACTGGGAACTGTTACTTTAACTTTAGCAGGAAAAGTTTTAATAAAAACACAGTTTTTCCAGGAATGTTTCCAAGCAGAGAGCAGTGCTTAAGTACTGAAACTTTCTGAAAATGTTCATCGAAACGTTAATATCACTTTAAAAATAAAAATAGACATTTTGGTTGAAATAGTAAAATCCAAATTTCTTTATCAAAGAAACACTGCATAAAGCTTGACAGTTTAACTATTAAACATCAAATCTTCTATCGGAGACAGTCAATGTGAACTGAGTAATTGATTGTGTCTGTGAGCAGTTAACACCATTGCTGCAGATTATTGTTTGATCTGTGAGGGTTTAAGCCATTCTGCACTGGTGTTTGTTAAACAATGAGGCCCTGATGTTGGATTTGTTGACTGTCTAGTAACTTTCTAAATGAGATGAAAACAAGAGACAGTTTCAAGGCACTTAAATTATGACTTAAAATCAAAAGAAGCCTTTCAGGCCCCATTTAATGGTGGGAAAAGTCAGAGAAAGTGTAGACTGACAGTGCTTAGAATCAGTGTGTTAGACTTAAATGTTTGGTAATGAAAGGCCTTTAAAAAGGAAAATCTTGCTTCCTTGTCTGGAGAAGACATTGAATTTTTTACTGAAAGATGCAGAGATTATTCTACTGTTTGCTAGCATTCTTTGGTGATGGTGAAAGTTTCTCAAGTAAAAACAGACTATCACAAGCAAAAACAGTAACAGAAAAATGAATGCATGTGTTATAAGAAATACCAGAAAATAAAATATAAAGGCTACTAACACATTTTCTGTGCTAAAGGGCACTTAAGCAACGCAAGCAATGGATAAAATAGAATACAAATGTTTCTGTCCTAAGGGGAGAATTTTAGTAATCTCACGTTGAATTAGTTTTATTAATATTAGACCATGAAGAAAAAATAAGAACATACAGTCCATCAAAAAAGAAAAATCACAGCCTCAACTGACTTGTTATTTTAATTAAGAAAGAAGAAAAATAACTATCTCCTGTTGACTGTTAAGAATTTATATTGGCTCCTCTCTAGAAACTTCCCAGTATCCTGGGCTTACTGCTAAATACAGCTTCTTTATCAGTAAATACGCTGTGTCTGTATTTCCTTGGTGACTATTGTAAATGCTTATGAGATGCCACTTAGTTAATTTGTGACAATATACATGTGAATTTCCTTCATTGTCAGCTTCTAGTATACAACTGTATTTGGCATTTTTTGTTCAGTCTTATTTCTTTTACCCTGAAAGTCTGTCTGCTTGGTTTGTTACAGTCTCATCTTCCCCTCTTTTGATTGTTTTCTGGCTTTGTCATCAAATGTCAGTGTGCTCAGCTTTTCATAAGAAGTCACGAAGGAAAATGCCTAATTAGCTTGGGAGGTTTTTTGAGAAACTCCACTTGTGAAATCTCTCCAGTCATCTGACTCTTCCCCCCCCCCCCCCCCCCCCAATATTTTTTCCTTGTAAAAACAGACTAAAGAAACTTTTGTCTTGCCTGAATTTATGTAAAAATTCACATACTCTTCTTGCGAATTGGCATTATATCAAATACTTATTTGAAGCTCCGATTAGAAGAGCTTCCTTTCCCAAGAAAGGAAGTGGAGTCTTATTACTTTGTCACTTATGCCACATAGATGAGAATTACAGATAACAACTTTGAGGTATTCCTGTGCGTTTCTGAAATATCTGGAAGTAAATCTATTATCTGGAAGTAAATCTGTTATCCAGAACCCTGGGACGTTGAATAAAGTTGTTTATATTTCAGATAGAAAAAACTTAATGAGGGTTTGCTATTGTTTACCAAACAAACTATAGACTTCTGCATTCTGGATCATAAATATTCACATCTTTAAAGTGATGACAGTTGAGGGTTATTTTAAATTTTCCATCAGCTTGATTGGCAAGGCACTCACCTGAACCAGATTCATTTTACCAGTTGACTTTAGTACTTTTTTATTTGTTGAAATTTGTTACTGTAGAAGGACTTGCAAATTACATTTCTAACAAACATAGGCTGCAGGGTACAAACATCAATGACAGGCTACTTTAGAAATCTTTTATGTGATTGAGTGTATACTTCATATGAGGTAAGCATTTTCCTGCTCTTCAAAATAGAAGAATTTCAGAAGTAATTACATTATAAATGTAATAAAGACATCCTAGAATCTGTTTAGAAATGAATTTAAGGTTTTACTTCCAGATTTGGTTTATGAAGTGCAATAAAATGTAAAATGTATATAAAGGCTTTATTTTAGAAGTATCAAAGATTTTTAAAGAGGACCCAGACAATGTGTTTGTATGGACCCTTTAGTTTGCAAGCTTTTGAGTCTTCAGGACAAAAAATTTCCTCTGAAATGTTCATGATTTAAAAAGGTTAAACTTCAAACAACTTGATTAAAAGAGTATCTTATTTTTAAATTATTTTTTTTTTAGTAGCTTCACTGTGATATTCTTGTTTGGGTATTCTAATGAAATGATATAGGGCTGCAGAAGAAGCAACTATTTCTTTTGCTGGTCACTTGGATTTGCATGGCCTGAGAATACTTGTGAGTAAGGTTACTTTGGAACTTTGTGTTAATGGTATGTCAGACAATGTATTGGAAATAGTTATGTTTGAGGAAAAATCACAGCCTTTTCATTATTTCTTTTAAGTGGCTTGTTGAATAAAATATGAGGAAAGTAAGAAACATTTTCGGTATGTTAGTACTATAAGGTCATAGAAAATGCATATATGCCTATGTTATTTTTGTAGAAGAGAATTGCATGTGATATACATGTGTGGAGGAGGTTTAAAGACTTTTTTTAAATTCAGCAGAAACAAACTGAATGGCAGAGTTTTTGTTTTCAGGCATTTAGCAGTGTTACTTTCAACTTTTGAATATTTAGCCATTAAAACAAAAACTTCCAAGAGAAAGAAATAATCTAAAATCATGCTTGTTGAGTAACTGATTATTTAGGTCTGTTATTTCTGTACTAGACATTGCTGCTTTGGTCTTGTTTGAGTCATCGTTTTATAGCTCTTTCTGCTGGAATTAGGAGAATTTTGTTGGCCATTGCATCCCCTATTTTATCCCTTTTTGAAACCAGAATTGGCATGATCTGGTTGGAAGGTGTGTGCTTTTGAACTGCTGGGGACATACTTGATAGGCAAAAATTGAGAGATACTACAAATATAAACAATTAAAACACAAAATTCTTTTGCCTATCCATAAACGTTGTGCTGGTTATTAGCTAGGGTTATTACAGTTGAAATCTTAATACAAGTTTGTGTCTTTAAAGAAGCTACTTCTTTCTGGCTCTTAAAATGCTATTGAACTCCATCATAAATGGCCTCTTTATTACTAGCACATTCCTTAGCTTCCAGACACAGCCTCAACGAAAGGGTGAAAATAGTTGTAAGCATGCTTTCTCCAGTTAGTAGAAATTTATTTTCTGTTTGATACCTCCTCTTTCCCTTTACATTGCTTTACATACACCCTGTGTATATGTTACCACATGGAAGTACTGATTCAGTGCTTGTCAAAACTTTTCTTTATTTGTATTTGTGTCTGGTAAGGTTTTACACTTGCGGGTTTTTTGGAGAGGGAATAGTTGTTGAAACCTTGTGAATGTTCTACGTGCCTGTTACAAACACATGTAACTATTAGCAGTACCTACCCTAATCTTGCCTGCTGAATAATTCTGGGAGTTCTAAACTACTGCAAGTCTGCAGGTCTCTACAGATACTGGATTTCTATCCAAGGTTCAAGCCTGCATTGGGGGGGGTGGGGGGTGGGGAAGCAAGACTTCTGGGGAAAGGTAAAACTGGTGTATTTTTATTGGAATTACCTGCATGTCCAACATCAGCATATTTAACACTGAACTCATGGCATCACATAGCAATTCAACTGTATGCTACAGGTTGTCACATAACTGAAAGGAGAAGCACCTTTGAGTTCTAGAGATGTTTCAGTAGGGTAATTTGGACTCAAACCCAGATCTCAGTTGCAATGTTTCTTGACTGTACAAACAGCTATGCTTTTTACCTAGAGCATTTGTTAGGCTCCAGAGTTTCAGCTTAAAGTTATTCTTGGTGACAGTCTTACAGGGCAGGATGGCAGTTTCAGACAAATTGGCAAGACATAGTTGTTAAAAAGCCCTAATGCCTTTTTGGGAGGTAGAACATAATCTCTATAGCAGAAGGTTTTTTGGGGGGTTGCAGGTTTATTAAAAGGCTTTAAGAGTATTCTCCTGTGCCTTTATTTATAGCAGCTTTGTTAATGGGAGCCATCAGGTAGGAAATTCTAGTTTACTTCTGTTGGAGTGAAAGCTCAGTGTTTCCTGCATCAGTTGTGGTGGTTGTTTTTTTTACTTGGTGTGAATTGGGCCACAAACAAGCACTGACCTCAAGGAAATGTGTTCCAAGGCGTGGGAGAAGAGGAAGAGTTCTGCAACTTATGAAGGAAGAGGGAGAAGAACTTTGGTTGGTTGTTTTGATTGTTTTTGTTTTTTCTTTAGTGCTGAGCAGAAACAAAAACAAAATATAGTCTCCATGGAACTTTATGCTTTATTCCACATACTATGAAGTCACAAGCAAGTAAAGACTGTGGGGAGAAGAAAGTTTTGATGGTAATACATTATGAAATTTCTCTGCAAGAATTTATGTGGTTAAATTAAATGTTCTTCAAAGACAGAGGCTTAGCTGATACCTATTTAGATATTTATGTTGCTTGCTCGTATGAATTGTACCTAGTCTGTATTGGCTATACAGGTCTTCCTTTGAATGCTTGTCACAGGGTGCTTTTGACTGTTTAAGGATGTTGTGTCTCTTAAAGCATGAGCACTGAAACCGAAGAGAGAGTCATGTCCAACAGTGACTGGCCCAGCCAGTCTTGTGTGGCCCTGAAAAAAAGCGTAGCTTATGTTCTTTTTAACTGCCAGATTGAGCTGGAATAAAACCTCTTGCCTTTGGGTTGTTCTTTGTGGAAAAAGTCTCAACTTGCCTTTAAATAATCTTTGTGCTTCCATGGGCTTGTCCCGGTGATGCTGATACTCTGGTATCTGTTCTTACTATGTCATAGCTGTTGGATGTTACCTTCACTTAGAAACTTACATCTGATCTGAGGGAGGTAGGGCAGGTATCTGCTTTCATCTCTATTTCAAGTGAAGGGCACACTCTGTAGAAGTCTTCACTCAATTCAGATGTTACACTGATGCTGTCAGCATTGCATCCAGGATGTCAAAATTTGTTTGCCTTCAGAACTAGTCTGTCTAGATAGTGGACTGTAGTATGGTCACCTCTCCTGGATGACCCAAAGGGTGGCTCTTGAGAGAAAGTTTACCTGGACCTGTAACCAGTTTTTCATTTTAAAACATGCAAACAAAACCCACTTCTAGCCTCAGAGTGGAAAGTTCATCGCACCTGTCTCATACTTGCTCTGAGACTTGCTCCTGGCAAGGCTTTCCAGCAGAGCTCTGCTGGTGTTGCAGGTTTGCTTGTGCTTGCTTTTGCAGACCAAGTTGAGAGAAGAGGTGGCCACTAAAACTGTTCTCTGCATCTTTGTGTTTAAGGCTAAATCTCTGCTTAAAATCAGTGATTCCGCTTCTGGTTATGGCCTTACTGAGCAGCTACAATCACTGGGACCATAACAAGACTGGGCAGTCTTCCTCTTTATTTTGGATGCCTTATAGCAAGATGCTCTGGATTCAAGGTGTTTGTGCACACTCCCAACTGACCTGTTACTGTGTTGTTGCGGAATTCCCCCAGAGATTCCGAAGGCTTTCATGGTCTAGGGTGAGATAAGCAGTTTTGTTTTGCTTATACTGTAAAAGCCTGCATTGATTACATGTATAGATGACATCTCGGAGAACAGCTACAATACGTAACCTTTCCTATTGTCCCCTATGTGTGCCTAACCCTACTCTGTAGGAAGCTGCTGAAGGTAGAAGGGTTATACGTCTTTGTACCTTTGTTATGTGATAGTACAGTAGTTTCCTGCTACAAAGGAAATACACATGTAATGAAAACTGGATTGAGTTTGACAGTCATTTTTGCAAGTCATTAATAGCCATCATATGATAAACCCTGAAGTTTCTAACTGATCTGAATGCAGATTCAACCTAAATGAGGCATAAATATGCATCCATCAGTTTCTTGAACAAATCAGCAAAGCTGGTGAAATGCTGGCGATAAACTGTATTAGTAGTTCTTGTACAATCTTATCTACAGTGTTGTGACAAAAAGGTCTGGAGGTGGGGAAAGATGTATTTTGCTTCCTTATTTCAAGATATTTTGTATTCAGTAGATTGGCACGCATTGCTATTCTGCAAGTTCTAAAAGCTTAAAAATTTTTAGGTGTCAGTAATTCCCTTCACACGTAAGAACAATCATCATTCATTTGCCCTAAAATGAATGATGTTAGTTGTCTTGAAAAATTGCAGAAAATTGTATGAGCTCAAGCCTTTAGTTACCATCTTGACTTGAAAGTTCAACTACTTGTGAAAAATGAATCGGTGAGGTGACTGGCATAGAAGACTTAAATATGAAGATGGCCTATTTTATATGCTACTGTTAACAGACTTGCTGCATTTAGTAGCTGTTTTCTTAAGTAACAAGCTGCTGGATTTCTTGCAGAGATGTTGATTGATTCCATTAAAAAGTTTCATCAACTGGAGTGTTGTAAAACCATTCTCTTAAACTATTTGCCATAGCTTTTTTTAGGAGCATCTTCCCTTTTACTCGCATAGCAAGGTAAGATGAGTAAGAGCTGTATATGTTCAAGGAAAGACTTAAAGGGAAAATCAATATTCAATGCAGTTTTTTAATGTACTTGTGCCGTCAGCATACACAAATCCACCAAAATCTAGGACTGAAGGAATAAGAGGAGAACAGTGAATCTGGTAACTTGGAAATTGTGCTTTTAAGCAGGTTCCCTGGTTATGAGTTTCCTTGTTTGTTTCTTTAAGTACTTTGCTTCCTTATGCTGTTTGTGTTTGTTGTTGGGTTTGAAGATCATCTTGTTGCAAAAATTCTGAGGCTTATTTCTGTTTTGAATTATCAAGAACTGTTACAGAATTGCTTTAACACTGTTAAGAAGCCTGTTATTTTATATTATTTATATTTATATCATGTCATTCTATTTATATATAATTTATATAATATATATAATTTATGCAATATAAAAATATTATATTTATATTATGTTATTAAAAGCATACATTACTATACATAAGTAGTGTATGCTAATTTTAAATGCCTCCTCTGGTTTTGCATCAAGACATGCTTCCCAGCCTTCAGCCCAAAGCAGTCTTCTAATCGCACGATTTCAGATAATAGAAACTTTTGTGTTCTTCACTCACAACCTATAATGATCACTGCTGTCTTGTCCTGCATGTTTTCATTTGATGCAATGCTTTCATAGTGGTCTCTGCAATAAATTGACTGTGCTAAGGAAACAGTATGGTTCAGAAACAGAAAATTGTAATCACAGTTCTTGCATGTGTTATGAATATGCTGCAGTGTTTTCTTAAAGTATCTTAGAATGTACATTAGTAACTTATTAACTAAAGCCTGCTTATGCTTTAGTAATTTCTATGTTTTGCTTTGTCTACTCATTTAATTATTCCTCGATAGACCACATACTTTAGTTGTCTTCTTGTAAAGCTAGCCCGTTACTAGCAGTAGCTATGTTGCTTAACTATTATGCTGAACATAAATTAACTGCAGCTGTAATTGATAGTACTGCTGCTGGGTTTAGCATGCAGGTAGCATAAAAATAGTTTCAGAAATGAGGGAGAGAGAAGACTTGAAGCAATCAGCCCACATTTTGATAGTATGCCTGTGTAAAGTTATTTTTAGGTAGCAATGTGGGAGACATGCCTGGTTCAAACATCTTTGGGAAAAATACAGGTTTGGAAAGATGGAAAATACTGGTCTTACTCTGGCAGCACTTAATTCTTGAGAATATGCTGGGTTTTGTTTTTTTTTTTAACTTGTTCCCAGTTTTAATGTGATGCCAAAGAAAGAAGAATGTACTCCTTAACTGGCTCCTTTCAGTACTGTCATTTGGCCTTCTCTGCATGAGGGTGTACCAGCATTGTCTTCATTGATGGATGCTTCCTTATTGAATATAAATATCCAATTAATAAAATAACATGAATTCCCTTCTTCCCTGGGAAAATACCAAACAGATTTAAGATCTTATAGAGTACACTATACCACCTAATACTGAAATGATGCTTTTCTCAGTTCCCTGGGTAATGTTGGAGGGATTTTTCTTTTCATGTGGTTCACACAAGCTTCCTTGAATGCAGTGGGGTTTTTCTTTTAGACCTGTCATTCTCCTGCTATGAAACATGGAAGACAGAGCTCCCAAGGGACTGGAGTTTTCAGGCTCATCTGTTAATCATTTCAGCAGCAACTTCCCTTGGAACACCTAGAGCCTGAGAGTTAGTAGGTGTTGCTAAAGAGAATACCAGGGTAGTGAAGACTCCTCCTTTTATTCTGTTCTTTCTATCAAATCAGTTTGCAATCTTCTTTCAGAGAAACAAGTTAAATGCAGACTGCTAGCTTGTTCCTTGCATCCAAAGCCATCTGTGAGTGTTGAGATACGGTGAAGCTTTTCTTTTACAGAGCAGGATCGTTCTCCTTTCGTTGTTCGTGCATGGGTAGTGTTTGGGAAGGCTTTTTCCTGCATCATGAGGACTAGGAATTCTTAAAAAAAAATGTTGTTTGAAAGCTGACAGGTAAAACTTAGGAAAGATTGACGTGTCACAAGTGTATGCTGTTTTTCAAATACTCCTAGGGCAGTGGTGAGAAGGATACCTTCAAAAAGTTTTATTTATAGTTTCATATGTATGTACTAAGTATTAATAGGATAACTGATTTTAATTGTTAGCTTAGACTCTTTGGACATCATCTTGCATTTAGGTCTTCATGTTTTCATGCAATGTTTATTTACAATAACAGATGCAAAGCATTTAATATATGAATGTAAACTGCATATATAGTTGGGAGGCTTAAATGCAAGTGTGATACCTGAAATTATATTAAACTCTACATTATTTGTGCTAACTTAACAGGGGAATGAGGTAACCAGCGATATCCCGTGTGGGGCAGTTCAGTGTTGATTCAGTCCAACTGGACCTGACTTTCTCAGAAATTTTGAGCTAAGCATCATTGTGTCCCACTCTCCCTACACAGCTTTTGTTCTGGTAGAGTGACTAAAGGAAACCCAGCTCACTGTGTTCACTTGGTACTTGCTATTGCAACCTGGAGCTGCGGAGGCACCCCTGACTCAGAATCTTAGTCCATCTTCCAGCTAAGCTTATTGTCTTGGTGTTTCCCAGAGCCCTCACTGATAAGAAAGTGTTATAGGGAAATTCCAGTTGGATTTGCAAGGACTTAAGCTATAATACTTCTGGATTCAAAGCAGTTTTAGAAAGTCAGAGTGCCATTTGTGCAGTGATATAGCTGAGTCTGCACTTGAGCTGTCTTTTGACGAAGGCATCTCTGGCATCTCAGTGTTCATAGTATTGGTACAGAATCTGAAACCTGTGTAATCTGACCATAGATAGCCAGAAGATAGTTATTTTGACATCTTTGTGGTAGTTTGCTCCTTACAGATAGATTTTTCTCACTGTATAAAAGTACTGGAAAATTTATTCTGCTCTAGTAATGCTTATCTAAATGTTTGGGACGAGAGCACAGCTGAATATAATTCATGCATTTTTCTTCCCCTGCTGCTAGTGAGAAGAATGCAGTGTCAAGCTTATGATAGAAATAGCTGTCTTATTTCATTAAATAAGTGCGTTAATACAACGCTTTTAAAGTGTTTCCTAGTATCTTTTATGTTTTTTTTTAAAGGTAATTTTTATGGAAGCTTTTCTTTTCTCTGAGTATTTCTTAATGCACTTTAACAAATTTTGCAAAACAAAATATGTTCTTGTGTGATTGGTGTTATCTCCATAGCTGGCCATGTAGAGTTTCCTAAGCCTGGTGCTGTTGCCTGTTGGCATGTAACAAGTGAAATGTGGAGTATTATAGCAGCTGATGTTTGACACAGATATGTACTGCTCCTCGGGTATCATCAGAAAGGAGATTCAAGCAAGTATCAGTGTTTTACTAACTGATGTTTTGATCATCGGACCTGTCAGCTAAGGCTTAGGAGACCATTCGAGGACTTTAAGTGAAGCCCTGGTGAAATATTTATTGTACTTTCCTTGAAAAGAAGTCCAGAAAGGAGTCACTAGTACTTTCGTATTTTAAATAATGTTCAGGCTTTTAAAGTGGGCTCTTCAAATCTCAATAGCCAGTGTATATATTTTATTTAATCCACAAACAACATTTTGATGGCATTAAGCAATGTGTCTTTCCAGGCTTTCCAAATAGATTGACTGCAAAAGTCAGAGATCTGTGTTTCTTGAACTGATCGGACTAATTTCTCCTCAATATGGTAGGATCCACAAGTTGCATTTCAAAAGTTGGTTTGTCTTTTTGTAAAAACACTGAAGTAGATTTGTAGTACAGGCTGCAAAACCACTGTGGAAGTTGGAAGTATGTTTCTGAAACTCAAATTGTTTCAGAGGCTCATCTCCCCACCATCACATGTAATGTAGTAAGTGTTTGTCACCATTCCGCAAACCACTTCTGTCACGCAGTGAATAAGCAAAATTAAGCTCAAACTTTTCTAATGAGAATGGAACTTAAGGCCTTGTGAATGTAGTTCTTGAAGTATAATGAATCATGAATATACACTCACTTTTTGACTATTTTGTTCTTAAAAGAATATATAAAAGAAGCTTTTTGTGATACTAGAATAGCAGTTCCAGTGAATATGCAAGTGTCACGGAAGCATCCACTGTTATCTGCAGAGACACCAGGCTGGATCTCAGATGTCCCTGCTGTTGGTGTCTCAGTATCTTCTGGGAAGTGATTTGGCAGTTTACTGACTTAACCCAAATGAGTGCTGCTTTGTACTGCAGACAGTTGTTTATTATGAATTAGCATGAAACTGGAGTGTGATGGATCTTACTGGCTATTTTGTCATCAGTTTACCATACTCTGAACAAAATTCTTTCTTTTTCTGCCCTGTCATTACCCCCATTCGGCTATTGAGTACATTCTCCTCCTTCTGGTCACTCTAGGCTGTAACCTTGGAAGCACTGAATCTCTTGCATCCTACAGCAGGCTGTGTGTGCACATTGCAGAAGCTTTCTGCAGAAAGTTTCTGTTGCGAGTAGGGCCAAATCTTTTGCTGAGTCTGACACTTTTCCATTCCTGTGGTGGTTTGTTCAAAGCTCAGCTTTTAGAATTCTTTCCTTACTCTTTAGTCAATTCTTTCTCTTCCAAAACATGAAGTAGATCCTGTGCTATGTAGCAGAGAATATGATTTGTGATAGTACTTTTTCTGGTTGCACTCAGGACTGTACGTATCATCTATTATCCATGTCACAGAACAGTTGACAAACGTGCATTAAAAGCGTGGATCCTGAAGTATTTTGGGAACAGGTGTTGTTAAAATCAACCTGTATTTGGCTTCCAATTTTTTGCCTTAGAGCTGGGCTATGCTAATCCTACTTCTCAGTCTGTTTAGCAGATTGTCAGCTCTTTGAGTCATGCTGGGGAGAAGATCATGCTGAATTCCCATAGCATCGCCTTCTAGAAAATGAAAGTTGGTACTAGTCACTCCAGCCTTTTTGGCTTATGATAGGTCCAGTTGTACCTGTGAAAGGTTTTTTGGTTTTGTCTTTTATTCAGCTAGTGTTTTATCATTCAAATGAATTTCTTGCATGCCTTAAAAATGGGCTAAAGCAAAAAGGATCCTCTTACTAGGGTGCGTTGTTGATACCTGACCTTTTTCCTGTATCGCTTCCTCAAGTGTATCCTTTCTAGAGGTCGTTTTTTCTCTGAACTTCTTTCTGTTACTTTTTCTAAGCAGGATCATGGCATTTGTCCCATAAAAATTAGTAAGATGAAAAATAAACCAAACCCAAAACTCACAACCAGGTTGAGATGTAGAACAACATACAACATCATAGTGGCTCTGCTTGGAAAGGATTGTTTTTCTTAACCCCCACCCCCTGCAAACTGGAGGCTTATTGCTCAGTCTTACACATAATATAGCTATATCAGCTAAGAACTGCATTTATTTTTCTATTTCAAGACTCCAGTTGTTGCGTCCGGTCTTTGTCCTGTGTAACATAGCCCTTACCTGTGTCAAAATAAAAAATACTGCCTGTACTATCTGCCATGTGTAGTGGTATTCTTCATGTCTGTACCATGTTACAAACCAGGTTTTTCTGCCTGCTGTGTATACAGATTATGTTGTGAATTTGTTTTTAGTGATGCAAAGATTAGTGTAGTCTGGATGGAAGCTTCCTTTAACTATTTACGTGTCTTTTCAAGGATTGAAGCATCCTATTCTTTACTGTAGCTGTGGTTTCAGATAATGTATTTAGCACTTTGATCACTGTGTGGTCACAGACTTACTGTCCCACCTCCAAATATTAAGTATTTTTTCTTCATTGACTAACATTTGCAGTTATTTCAAGAGCAAGGTGTTTTAAGAATATGCCCCCCCCATCCCCTTGCCCCCAGTGTGATAGTTCTGTTAATATTTTTAGTGCTCAGTGATTTTAATAAGTTATAAAGAGATCTGAGACAAGGGAAAGAAGTCTGAAAATTGGTACTTGATTTGCCTTTTTTTATTTTACCTTGCCATTGTTTCTGCTCTGTAAGTGGCACTTTTATAGATTATTAGATGCATATTATTCAACTAAATTAACATAAACTTTTATCCTTAGCCACATTTGCATATGAAATTTGCTGTTTTTTCACTATATTCAGATGAATTTTAATAAAGTGTTTTTTCTGTTTGTAACAGAAATGCTAAATCTTTTCGTGTGTTTTTTCTTTTCCTTTTTTTGCTGGAAGAATTATTGGAGGACTGACTTGAGGTGCAAATTCGTTTTTCCTTCTTTTATAAAAAAAATGAACTGTGCAGTGAGTCTCCCAAGTGTTTTAGTAGTTTTAGAAGAATTCCAGAAGAGAACTGGCTTTCCAAGCAGATCATCTTATTTATGATGCCCTTCTGCCTGTGTGTGTTGCATAGTCGGTGATAAACGAGACTTACGTTTTTAACTAGCAACAACCTCCCCCATTATCCCCCTTCTTGAAAAGAAAGCAAGCAATGAACAGTTTGGGTCTTCAGGGATGATAATCAATCATTAAAGATGGAAGGAGGGAAACATGAACAACCTCTATCCTTCTACCTGTGCAGAATACCACTCAGTGGAGATACTAAACTACTTCGGAGCTCCGTTTTCTTTTTCCTCTTGGTCATCTTATATACTACCACCATGTCAGTGTCAACAGAACGGTTGGTTTTGCAACCACCTAGGTTTAGCTGGAAGCCAGAGTTAACTTTCTGATTCCTTCAGGTTCCTTTTTAAATCTCGATGTCTACACAGTGTAAAATAACAAGCACTGCTGGCTCCCCTAGTATTTTTTTTTTTTTTCTCCAAAGAGAATTTGTACTATTTTCTTTCTCCTCAGTGTTAAAGTTGTAAAAGCCTAATGTGGGTGGGATGAAAAAAAACATGTATTGCTCATGCTATTTCCTAGGTTGCTGGAAGGCATGGGCTGGCTTTTATTTTTAGGTGTTTTGACCATTTTAAATTTCTAGGATTTGAAATAGATGGACAGGGGGAAGTGACCTATTGTGAATATGGCAGACCTCCTGTCACTCGTGTTAATTGCAAATACCTTGTACCTGAGAGTCAGGGACCTTCTTTCTCTGGGAGAGCTGGAAACTCAGCAGGATTTGGCTGTTAGGAGTAGATGCCTGTTAAATGAGATTATGCTTTCTGTTCAGTTGTCAGTGTTTAGAAGCCATGTGCTTCAGAGCAAAGTTCAGTTGCTAACAGCTGTTCCTGAGCCAGTCTGCTCTGTGCCCTTCTTCCAGATATTCTGAGCAATAACAGATTTTTCTCTTTGTTACAGGTATCGTTAATGCAGTTACTACTCCCTAGCAGGCAGTGTGTTTCCTAAATAAAATATCTCTGTATTCCAAACTGGTGCTGTAGTGGCTTTTCTAAAGATCCATGTCTCATGATATGTAGGACTGGCATTAATTTGGTTGTAAACAGATGAGGAGCTAAAAATACTGGATAATTAGATTGTTAAACTTCTTCATGGGTATTGTAGAAGGAGAGAAGGGGTGGGGGTGTGGGTGTTGAGTGATCTTATACTTCCTCAATGAAGCTAATGCCTTGTGATGTTTGTGTTATCTCGAGACTTGAGAATATAACATTTTTGTTATATTTCAGAGGTTAAGAAGATTGTCAACAAAATACAGAACAGAGAAGATCTACCCAACAGCCACTGGAGAAAAAGAAGAAAATGTTAAGAAGAATAGATATAAGGATATATTGCCATGTAAGTCTGATTTACATGTTAATGGAAGACAAAGGAAAGTGCTTGTTATTCTTAATGTATTTTGAAATTCACTATTTAGTTATTACTGAAAGGTGAAATTAGAGACAATGTGCTGAAAGATTAGTTTTTTTATTTTTAACTCAGAAAGCAAAGTACATGGGAAGTATTTTCAGGAGAGCTATCACTTCAAGGTAAAATGTGTGCTAGGTCCCAAGCTGTTTCAAGGTTACACTTTGATCTTAGCTTGGAATGGTCTAGAACGTGCTTAACAGTATTTTTTTCCTTAGGAGCATGTTATTTGTGGTAGAAAACAAACAATGTCAGCATAAGTGCGAGATGAAATTTTAAGGACCTTTAAGGCACCTGGTTTTGTGGTTGGCAGTAAAACAGATCTTTTTTGCTTGTTTGTATGCTGCAAACGGTGTCAGAGAACTCTCAGTGCTGGATTGTCTTTGGTTTGTATTTTGCTAGAGCACAGATGAAATTCCACTTATGTACAAACACAGAAAACAAGGGTCAGAGCAGAATTTAAATTCTGAAACCACCAATGTGTGGATCTAATAGATCAGTGATCTGTAATGACAAGATTAACTTTTACAAGTTCACTTTGTTTAGCTCATGAGGCTGCGTATTTAGGAATATTCTTCCTGTGCTGCTTGATATCAACAGCCAACAGTGAGATTAAAGGATAGTCTTCTGGCAAATGCCACTTTTCATATCCCACAAGGTTTGCAACAGATATATTTTACTCTGCTTAGCTTTCCCAGAAGTGCTAGGAGGTTTATAACCAATTTGAAGTTGAAAATTGTTTAGGCATCATTAACTTTCATTTTCAAAATATGTTCTAGCAGTAAATTCCAGTGAATTATCCTGTGTTTCAGATTGTTGTATACCTGTGTGGTGTTTTTTTCTAGTGCTGTTTATTTTTACTGTTTATTAGTGCTTGGAGCAACACTTCTAGCAGTAACCTTTGCCCTAAAGCCACAGACCCTAGATTCTTTAACAAGCTGGGCGTAGTGCTTGCTGCTGCACTGAGAAGGAAAGGCATGTGCTCATATTTTGCTGGAGGATATATGTGTAACATACATCACATGTTGAAGAGTAGTAATGGTACTTAACTGCAGCAAAATAGTTAAATATCATTGGGGGTTTTGTGTGTGGTTGGTGGGGGGGTTTGGTTGGTTTTGTTTGTTTTTAGTTGAGAGGAAACATGTTTAATGGATGGAGTAAAAACACATGGGGAAGTTGTTATTGTCTTCGTAATAATAATAGTTGTTATATTTGTTCTTTACTGCCGGCATTTTGGTAGATAATCAACAATGTAGTAAAATCTTGGTAGCACCTAGGCTCAATCTATGAGACACTTAGTAGCTACCACAATAATGAATGGCTGCAACTATCATGCTAGATATGCTTTTCTTTCATCTACATAAAAATAAAAACTGAGTCATTAAAATGTGAAAGCATACACAGATCACAGTGGGGAAAATCAGCGAACCTCAAAGCTGGCATTTGGGAAAACTGAAAGTATATTTCCAGTTGAAGTGAAAACATCTTCAAACATCCGAAGGTTGCAGCAATAAAGTGATGGGAGACCAGCTTGACAGAAATGACAGCCAGGAGATGTTTTGGAGGAAGAACGGGGGTGATACTTTGCCTGTCTTTCATAAATCCAGAAAAGAGCTTACAATGTAACTTAATCAGAGATTAGTGGTGTATTTATCAGAAATTTTTACTGCTACCAGAGAGATCAGTACCTCAATACTGGCTTCAGAATAGAAGATGTGTGCATGTTCACGTTACGGTTTACTAAGCCATCCTAAATGCTAATTAAATGAAATTCAGTGTTCACCGGTTACCGGAAGACACCAATTGGTAATTGTGAACTGAGGCTTTAAGCTATATATAAATATCCAAGCGCTTTATCTTCTGAAGCTGGAATCTGCAATGGTATTTTTCTTTGAAAACTCTGTTCCACGCCTAAAACTCTGCAAGAGCTGAGCTGTGGCAGATAAGAGGCAGGATGGAAATGTTGACATTTGGAAACTGCACTAGAATTTTGCATCTACTGTTCTGGGAAGATAGGAGCCCTCATTAGCCTACCACTTTAATTAGTCTGTTCCACCATTTAAAAGTATTTTTTAGTATTAAGTCTGTACTAATATCGCCTGCTTATAAAGTGTTCTCTCACATTATCTGTATGAGTTAATACAGCGTTATATGTTCTAAGGATTTCTCTAGGCCGTTATGTGAGAGTGCATTGTCTTTAGGTCTGTGATCCAGTTGTCTTGTAACCTACACTTGTGCTACTTTAGGAAGCATTACATGGTAACAAAAACATTTTTTACTTGTTATCAGGACTCTGGCAGAAACTTGCTTCCAAGATGGTGAAATTATTTTGGAAGCTTTTTGGAAGAGCTTTCTGTATAGAAGCAGTTCTTAGCATGTACTACTTGTGGGAATGTTTCCCTGTTTTATTACCAACGATGATTTGAAAAAAAACCCAAACACAACAACCATATTTCCTACTTTTAAATAGACCTGTTATTTATGGGTTTTCTTGATTTTAGCTGTAATAAAAGTTTTAGCAGCTGTTCAGTGGTTGAGGAATTGACCCTGAGAGTAGAAGGTAACAAATTGCTTGAGCAGATGCTGTTTCTGCAGATACTTCTGTTTCCCAGTTCAAAGATAATTATTTTTGATCTGGGTCTCTAACTAAAACAGCCTCTGTTGTAGAGACAGTCTGAATGATTTTTATGTGATAGATAGGAAGTGTTGGTATCAACAAGAGGTGGAAGGACTGACAGACCTGCCAGCTACCTACCCTCTTTCTTAGTGAGAATCATCAAGTTGTTTCTGTATTAAAGATACACTTCATTTTTTTCAATGTCCAAAAGAATTCCAAGATGTTTAGTTTATTCCGTCAACAAGTAATAAAGGCTATTTTTAAGTCTGCTGAGGATTTTTGTCTAAAAAGATCTGCTGCTTTTTATAAACCTTTCACTGAGACAGTCAGTAATGCTTGAGGCAGAAACTTGAAATGTAAAAACCCCCTAAATAAAGGAATCTGCTGCTTCTAGTTTAAAAGTACCTAGCCCAGTGTTTGGGGGATAGAAGTCAGTCTATACCTGAGCAATAAACTCCAGTGCACATTTCATGGTGTAATAGTTGATGAAGTCCTCCTTGGCAGAGACTTTTAAGACCTGCCAGCTGCTTTAACTATGCACTAGTATTTATTCTTTATGCTTTCTATAAATGTGCCTTTAATTCTGACCATCATGATTTAT
Organism: Falco rusticolus; assembly: GCF_015220075.1. NCBI lineage: Eukaryota > Metazoa > Chordata > Aves > Falconiformes > Falconidae > Falco > Falco rusticolus. The sequence goes on from NC_051191.1 coordinate 16,953,885, forward strand.
GTTAATATTGTGCAACTAAAAATTTGATGACTTCTGATCAATTGAATTTTGACTCTTTGTAATTAATCACTCTTGGAATTTGAGTAACTGGTACTTTGTAAACTTGAGCATCAGAGGCATGTAGCAGCAGGAGCTATTCTGCTTATACCTACCTGAGTTGGTTTACTCGTAAATTAAATTGACTAGCTTGTGTGACTTATCTTTGGGGAACGTTCTTTAATGTTTAATTTCTTCTATGCATACAATATGTGTTATATATTATATTTACTGTTACAGATTGGTTTACATGTGTTGTAATTCTTTTTTTAAAAAAAATAATTATTCTTACAGTTGATCATAGCCGGGTTAAACTGACCTTAAAAACTCCCCCCCAAGATTCAGACTACATCAATGCAAACTTTATTAAGGTATGGATTACTGTCTTAACAGTTCTTAGATTATTTTTAAGGTTTTATTTTGTATCAGTGCAGTTTTAATATAGCGTAAGATAAAAGAGAATTTAAAGCTGTGAGGGAAGATTTTTATTATGATCAGTAAATTTGCAAACGTGATGCCATTTATAGAGTAAATATTACAACTTTAAAAATTGCTTTAAGTGTCAGTATCATATAAAATACTTCATTTTAAAGTACCAGGCTGTCATGGTATGAGTGGTTTAGGTCAGGTTGCTTAAAGAATCTCCACTGAAGGGCTTGAGGGAAATGGATTTTATGTGAATTTGTGGAAATGTGACTGCACAAGATTTGACGACACAATTCACTCTACTATTTATTACATGGAGCAAATGCACAGAGGTAAATCAAACAGAAATAAAGTCAGAATAGAATTGGAAATAGGTTATAGAGATCAAAGCCGTAAGAGGGTAAAGGAGATCTTCCCACTGAGTCATGAGGTTCAAAGTAGACCCCCTTGCTTTCTCATTTTATGACACAGACAAGCAAATTGGAACTTTATGCCATAGGAGAATTCAGATACCGATTATTTTAACAGTTGGTAGTGTTAAAAATACCGTATTTTGAGAGGCTGTTTTTAGGGATAATAAATGAGGCCTTTGACACAAATTGTCTATGTTAATATGCACTTCTTGCTGTTCATGGCAGAAGTGTGGCAATGGAATTATATTCAACATTCTTAAAGAGAAACCACAATTTGGCTAAAAGCCTGTTACACTTTTGTTTCAAAGTGTGAATATCTTTGGCTTTCCTTGTAGCCTTATTCTGGTGCTGTTTCTGCACAGTAATGTTTATTCAGAAACAGGTGTTCTTATAAACCTTATTCTCAAATGTTTAGCTTGAAAAGCTGAATGTAAATGTCTTCCAGCTTTATATAAAATAAATTTTAAAACTTGTTTTACTTGAAATGTGATATTACTGGAAGAAGGGAACTTAAATTTGTTGAAGGGGATGCTTTTTAGCAGAAAGATTTTGAAATTTTTGTTGTTAAATGTTTGAGTAACAAAATGTGGACTTAAAGGGCATCTTCAGAATCTGAACATGCAGAAATTTAATGTTTTCTGTTACAGTCTCTGGCAGCACAGTAGCTGTTGTAATCTTGGGCCCCCTTGAAATCACCAGCAAAATTCTCGCTAATGTCAATGGCACTAATTTCATATTCACTCTTACTCTTACTGTTGAATCAAAAATAATTCTAATTTTGCATGATTATAACCTAAAGCCTTTCTTATTTGGTGCAGATAAGTTTTCTTTATAAACATTAATGGTTCCTTTGTGCAATCCTAGGGAGTACATGGGCCAAAAGCATATGTTGCTACGCAGGGACCATTAGCAAATACAGTAATAGACTTCTGGAGGATGATATGGGAATACAATGTTGCTGTAAGTACCTACTTAAAAACCAGAATTCGGTATTGCCCTATTTCATGGCACAATGATTGTACCATTACCGAAATTGTTGACAGTGATTTAGTCCATTGACTTCTCAAATCTTGACTCTGACTTAATGTGGACTAACAAAATGAGATACAGAAGCAGCATGTGGAAAAAAAAAAGTGCCTACCTTTCTACTTAAGCTAATTTTGGTTTACTTACTGTTTTATATATTCTACATCTGTTTAAACAGCTATTGTCAGGAGTCAACTTTGAAGTACTGTTAAAATCACATATGTTCAACAAATTATTTCTGAAAATATTTTTTTGCTTTATTAGACACTTAAGTCATGGTTACTTATTGTAACAAATAGCTTACCTGTTGGTGCATTTTTATTGTGCTGTTCATGTTAATGTATCTGAAATAGCTTCCCCCAAGAAGTTTGATTCTTGTTTTTTAGATAAGTTTTTGCACCTTTTTTATGTAGTCTATGTCATTTTAGGTAAATATAGTTATTTCTTCCAGTTAGAAAATGGTTCTATATTTTTGTTATTAAGTTCAGACTCCATAGTCAGGCTGAATAAATAAATAACGTGTTTGTACAGGATTACAGTGAGTTCAAATTAAGTAACCTTGAAACGTTGTATTAGTGTTGTAGATCATTTTGTCCAGGATAAAGCTTGGATACCATTTTAGAATTTAAAGGAGTATGCATCTGCCAGTAAGAAAATAGTATTAACTAGTCTCTTCAGTAGTAACCAATTAAGGAGTAACAGTAGCTGCCCAGGCAGAAACAAGCAGTAAAGCGTTGGTGAAGTTACTCCATCTAAAACTTGCTAATTTCAAGCATTTTTTTTTCTTTTCAGATAATTGTAATGGCCTGTCGAGAATTTGAAATGGGAAGGGTATGTATGCAAAACTGAATGAGCATTGGCTGTGCAGGCAGTATGCCAATGCCTGTGAGGCTTCATGTGCCAAATCCATAACTGTAAAAATAATCTGCAAGGTTGAATGAGAATGGCTATCCTTATATTAGTATGCACAGAAAATAGTGAGTGTGACAGCTTTTCTTTGCTCCATTTATAGTGTTACGTTATTATTTAGATGTCCTCATAGTGGAATAAATATATGTGTCTGTGTGCAGAAGTGTACCAATGGTTTCTTTCTGATCATGTTAGTATGGAAAAAAATCTTGCTCTTTGTGGGATATAGGCCAACTATCAAAACCCAGAGTCCTTCAGAATTTCCTGTTAACTCATACAGGTGCAAAACCAGCCTGTCTTTTAAATATCCACAGTATAGGGGCCAGCCCTGTTTAATGTCTTCATCAATGATCTGGACGAGGGGATGGAGTGCACCCTCGGTCGGTTTGCAGGTGACACCGAGCTGGGGGCAGTGCTGACCTGCGGGAGGGCAGGGGGCTCTGCAGAGGGGGCTGGGCAGGCCGGGCCGATGGGCCGAGGCCACTTGTAGGAGGTTCAACAGGGCTCAGTGCCGGGTCCTGCCCCTGGGTCACACCAGCCCCGCGCAGCGCGACGGGCTGGGGCAGGGGGCTGGGAACTGCCTGGGGGGAAGGGCCTGGGGGGGCTGGGTGACAGCCCTGGGCAGGAGCCAGCCGTGTGCCCGGGGGGGCAGAAGGCCAGCAGCGTCCTGGCTGGCATCTGAAACAGTGTGGCCAGCAGGGCCAGGGCAGTGACCGTCCCCCCGCACTGGGCACTGGTGAGGCCGCACCTCGAACACGGGGTTCAGCTTTGGGCCCCTCACTTCAGGAGGGACGTTGAGGGGCTGGAGCGTGTCCCGAGAGGGGCAACGCAGCTGGTGAAGGGTCTGGGGCACAAGTCTGGTGAGGAGCAGCTGGGGGACCTGGGGCTGTTCAGCCTGGAGAGGAGGGGGCTCAGGGGGGACCTTACTGCTCTCTGCAGCTCCCTGACAGGAGGCTGTAGGCAGGTGGGGGTCGGTCTCTTCTCCCAGGTAACAAGAGACAGGACAAGAGGAAATGGCCTCAAGTTGCGCCAGAGCAGGTTGAGGTTAGATATTAGGAAAAATTTCTTCCCTGAAAGGGTGGTCAAGCATTGGCACAGGCTGCCCAGGGAGATGGTGGTATCACCATCGCTGGAGGTGTTTAAAAAATGTGTACATGTGGTGCTTAGGGAGATGGTTTAGTTGTGGACTTGGCAGTGCTGGGTGAATGGTTGGACTTGATGATCTTAAGCGCCTTTTCCAACCTAAGTGGTTCTAAGATTCTAAATGTCTCTGCTAAATTCTGACCTGAGGGGGAAAAAAAAAAAAAAATGGCCCAGAATTGTGAACTCCAAGCTTTCTCAAAAGCTAAATTAGCTCTCTTTGCCTCCCTCTGTATGATGTGTGCTTGTGCATATGTAGGCAGTCTTATTTTCATACCTATAAGTTCATGTCCTAATTTACAAAGTGTCTTTTGGCTATATTAATTGGTAATCTAGGGGTTTGGCTTTGGTGGATTTATTTTTTTTTTGGTGTCCAAAAGAAAAGACATTTTACTATCTTAAAAGAAGTCCAGCAAGGCACCAGTAGGCAGATGGTAAGGCAAAACACCAAATAAGAGAGAGAATAAGGCATTTGAGGTTATCGTTGTGTCTACTCTGCTTCTGTTAATCATCATTTTTCAGTACTACGCATGAATTAAATTAGTGTTCTTTGCTTTAACAGAAAAAATGTGAACGTTACTGGCCTCTGTATGGAGAAGCAGCTGTAACGTTTGGACCATTTCGTGTTTCTTGTGTAAGTATAAAGCTTTAGAAATTAATTTTGGAGTATTTAATGCTTTTATAACTTAAAATAACTGTTCAACTAATAGTTTGTATTACAAAACAAATGCTTGTTTAATTGTTTGGTACCAAATTTTACACAAAGACTCTCAAAGGAATGTAGTGGAAAACAATGTGTGTGTTTAAGCTGTGTGGTTGTGTTGGTTTTTTTTTTAAATCCTTCATGATTTTGTAATTTTTTTTAAGTAGGAAACTTGTGTGTCTTGGTCTTGTATCTTTTTATGTATCATTTCTTCAGCTTTACATGATGTGATTTTGAATGTACCATACTTAAGAAATCAAATAATATTTGTATGTGTTGTTTCTGTCCATTATGACTTGCGTGTTCCAGATGTGCACGAGTAATGACAGTAACACTGGAACAGGCGATTTTCTTTAAGTTGCATGAAGAAAGAAAATGGAAACTAAACTAAATTTCTTCACTTGTTTCTGTTGGTAACAGATACAGGTTTATTTGAAAATACTTCCTTTGTTTCTATTGTTGCCTTTAAAATCAAACCAAAAATGAATAGCAGATCACCATGAGGTCTGAATCTTTTCCTGGAGAGGTCGCTGGGGGATAACTGTCAAGTAAGCTATGATTCCAGAAAGATGGAGGAAACCTTGAAAGTTTGTCGCACGTTGTGTTTGTGTTATCAGGAGTTCTGATTGCTGAGCTTAAGTACTAGGGCCTCTTCCAGTTCTGATATTTGCTCATAAATCATAACAGAAGGGTATCAGGCAGATTAATAGGCAGGAAGGGGGACCATGGATGTCTGCTACACCAGGCACAGTAGGGAATTGAAAGTAATTCTTTTGGCAGCTGTCATCTTGGCATCGCATGAGATGGGTGTGGGTTTCTGCAATCACCTTTCCTTGGTAGTGAAAAGTCATAGTGCAATCACCATTTCACAAAAGAGGACCGCTTACATACCAGAAATTCACTTCATGAATTGGGAAGTTTTCAGGGTATGAGTGAGGATATATGGTATGTGGGAGCATAGCCACCAAAATCAATATGGTTAGCATTCCTTACATGTGGGATAGCATCCAGTTTCCTCTGTACACACCTGTTTATGTATCTTTATTCCCTCTGGCCTATCACATTGTGTTCAATGACTGCCTAATTACTTAGGGGAAGAGAATAGAAAAAAAGCCATATATAGGGTGATCCTTCTTGTATTTGCTGTCAGCTTCCAGCAGCAGACTAACAGGACTTCCTTAATTGGATGTTGCCTCTGGATTATCAGTATTTTTATAATGCAGTGGATGATGAATTTGTCAATTTTATTTTTGAGTTATGATTTTCGTCACTTACTCTTTCTGACATTCACATCATTGTGTTGTTGGAGGAAAACACTTCTTCATGTCTTTATGTTTAATCTTGCCACCTGGTAGTTTAATCAGGTTCTATTATGTTCTATTAGTTACTATTCGGATATGAACAAAACCTGGCATTGAAGTGTTGATTATAACTGTCATCAGTATAAATTATCTTACTGTAACTTTTTACACTGCAGTTCATGATTGGCCTTTGCCTGCTCACTTACTCTAATACAGTGGAATTGTTCCATTCCAGATTGATCTCAAAACTATTTTGTTTAGTTTTTTTCCTTCTCCTTAATTCAGATGTACGTGGGTTTGGATGTGAATTGCTGCTGTCTTCTAGCCGAAATGTTTTAAGGTGCTCAGAAAGAGCTAGCATGCCAGTTTATCAAGCTATTCCTAATACTACTTTGAAATAGCCTACGAAGAATTAAGTACGCTTCAAGTTCATCTTGTCAAGAAAGCATATACTTAGAAATTTTGGTCTGTAAAGATTCCAAGTACCCTTTGCCTACCTTAATTTGATTTAAAAATTGACTTGTGAGTTTGTTTTTTTGTGGGTTTTACTTTTGGGTTTTTACCCTGTACCTAGTAAGTGGTGGTTGCATACCTGGTAAGTATTAGAGAAAAGGAATTGTGTGTATGTTGTATTTGACATCTGAGAATGTCTTATCTTTGGATACAATGATGTATATGGGCTCCATTAGCTGCTAGTTAGGCATTATCTCCTTTAAACCTGTAAAGTGTTGCAATTGCTTTCTTGATTGGTAAATGGTAAAATCCCAGTAGCCGATGGGAACATGTTAAAGCATATGTGCAGTCTCCTAAATTCACTGTGGAAGCTGTAACGCTAAGCTTTTGAATGCATCTTCAAATTGTGATATTACTGATATTTTAGGTACAGTAATATTGTTTGGTGTCTACAGCATAAACTTTCCTTGATGTTCCAAAGGCATATTTGAACATCCCAGGAGCCTAGAGACTATGCTTTTTGACCACAACGAAGATAATTACAATGATCCATTCAGATGCATCCTTAAGTGAAAATAATAAGGGGGGTGTGTGTGTGTGTGGAATGAAAGATGTCATAGGATAAAGTGATTAGAGGCTGAAGTTTATACAGCAGGACTGTTATAGAAGGATGGCTGTGGGAGGCAATCTGTACATTAAATATAAATTTATGGAGAAAAAAAAAGAAAAGGGAGTACTTTGAAATACTCTTACAAGGTTTACTGTTGGTTTCAAGACCAGGCTAGACACTTACTGGTTGAAAACTCCCATTTTTATTTTAAGTAAAAGTGACATCTTCCACAGTATCTTTTGTAGCAAGCTAAGTTGCTGCTGTTTTAAAATCAGTGTTTTGATTGCTCATCTTTTGGGGAAATTGTAGTACAAAACCAGTACATTAAGACACCTGAGTTTAAAGTTTGGGTTTTTAGTTATAATCTGTGTGGTGTATATTAATCTTTTTTTTCCCCAATTTATTACTGTTTTCTCATGTTTAGGAAGCTGAGCAAGCAAGAACAGATTACTTCATTAGAACATTATTACTTGAATTTCAAAATGTAAGTATATGATCATGTCTGGTGCCAACAAGCGGTTGCTCAAAGGTTTCTGAAATGATACAATGAAGGAAGCTCCTGAAAATATCTTCACTTTTTTAGTTCTGTATGTAAAGCATCAAGTTTAGAAGTGATGTTAAAAGCTTAGCGTCTAAGAAAAGAGTAGTGAAACTGTTTCCTTGTCTTTTATATATGTTCTTGTTTAGCCAAAGTTGTGTGATGGTCTTCAATATCATGTGTTAAGAACTACAAAGCTACTGTCACCCTAGGAGAATTTCGCTGTTTACCTCAACTAAAAATACCATGACAAACTGAATCAGACTTTTTGTTTGTTTGTTTTTTAAAAAAAATCAAACAAACTTGCCATCTGTTTCCTCTAACTCCACCTGGTTAGCTTCTTTTTGGATGAAGTCTGTGTGCTTGTTAGAATTTGCCCTATACTTATTGTCATTGTTTTACAATGTTAAAAAGACACTTCTTATGTCCATTTCTATATTTGTATTGCCAAATAAATAAAGTAATAATGACGACAACTTAGTGGTATTTCCCCTCCACCCCCAAAGTTTCTCATTCTAGCTTGTAAAAAGTCACTCTTCTTGTAATTGAAATACATGTAAAAATATGGAATGTTCTCGATTAAACTGAGTTGCACTGTCTTTTTGCTGGGGGAACTTTTGGATGGGGGAATTGTATGTAGCATATTCAAGGGTCAAGATAGAAATGTACTATTAAGAGTGAGCTCAAGGCTTTGGAATTCTTGAAGATTTGATATCCTAGTGTTCAATATGTAGAATTGGCTTACCAGACAAGTATTTGGTAAACCTGTTTATTTCCACTGTTTGTTAAGTTGGCAACTGTAAGTGGTTACAATTAGTCTCTTTATGGAAGAAATTGAGTTTATTCATCTTAGTGAAAACTTGTGATGCAAACTACTGTAAAACATGAGACCTACTTCATAAACTGAGTATGTTATGTTAATTGTGGAAATTGTCATATTTTCAGTGAAATGAAAAGCACTTGCATTTTCATGTAACTGTTAAGAATGGATGATTTAAGCTTTTCTTGCAAACTTATACATAAGCGTCAGGTTTGAGGTGACTTGATTTGTCTGCAAAGCGACTGTCAGTAAGTGTAGAGCTGTCCTAGAAAAACATGAAGGTTAACTGATGAGATGTCAAAAACCCCAAAGCAGAATTTAATTTAATTTTATTTTAATTTAATTTAATATTACTTTTAATACCTGAATAGCATGAGAACCGGTTACTTCAGAAACTAGTTAATTTGTTTTGCTTGCATATACTATACATGCAAATCATGTTTGACCACTTCCCTGAGTTCTGTTCCGGTTAATTTTAATAGTTTGTATACGATACCTGTGTACTACATAAAACTTAAGTAGTAACAAAAAGCTGCAATTTGTGCCATGGTTTTGATCTTAGCAAAGAGCCCAAAGTTTCTGTTCCTTTAAGGAGTATTGTAATTGAAAGAATTAACAAGATAGGTTGATATTGAACTTATGTGGCTGATAAAACTATCTTTCTTCAGACTTAACCTTTGCTTCAGGATTTCTGTGGGCATACAGAAAACCCACATTTTGGTAATGAGTTACAGATTTCATCTTACTTTGAGGAATTCTAAGTGTAGAACTGGGGAGGAAAAATAGGTATTTGTGGTATAGAGTAATATCCTTTTAAGTTCCTTATCTGGTTTTCCAGAATAACAAAAAGTTTTGTCACTTCTTTAAACTTTTTGATGGAGAATCATACAAAATACTACACAAAAGAATTTTAAAATTCATTTAAATATACAAAGTTACTTTAGTTTCTATGAGGAAAACCAGTTTGAAACTTGAAGATTATTTTAAGCTAAAACATCAGGTTCTTTCTTAAAAAGTGGCAGTAAAAAAGGACTATGAAGACTCCTTTTCATTTTTAGTTTCCATATAAAAAGCCTAAATTTGAATAATTCTTTTTCCTGGCAGTTCTGCTAATGTGAAAAATCACTGGGTTTGTCTCTTTTAATCTAATTAAGTTAGTTCTTGGTGGGCCTTATTTAGGCAGCGGTAAGTTTTCTTCCTCCTTACTGATGAGGTTTTACATAATCAGTTGGATTTTTAAAATGCCTTTTCTTAGGCTGGATTTTCTCTTGCTTTTACTAGCTACAGTGTTTCCACAAGTCTGGCAAAAGTAAAGCATCAAAAATAGTTTGTTCAATTGGAAGATGATATACATTTCAATGCTCAAGGGGCCCACTATGTTGCTTCTCAAATAACGACGTAGAAGGTAGCATAGGTCTTGAAACTTGCAACCTGTAACGTTGATCAAAAAAGTCATATGCTTCTCTAGGACATTACTTTGAGGGCATACGAGAATCCAGAGGTGTGACAACAGTGTGGAAAGGTGCAGTAGAACTAGTTGTATTGCAGATGATTTAGGTAATAGTGAGAAAGAGGATTTGGCCTTTCAGGGATTTAGGTAGCTGAGTGATTAGGCTGTTCCAAAGCTTGCTTCTTAGTTGTCTTTTAGTACTTCTGTAATATGAGCTAAATAGAACAAAAGTGTACCTGCTGTTGTTGCAAGTGTGATCGGTGTTTAGATACCGCCTGAATTATTTCTCTCACTTTCTTAATTTCCTTCTGCATGTGAATGTACACACTTCATTTTGTAATGTGACAAAACAGTAACTATTCCCTGCCCCCCATTTTTTTTTAATGTAAGTTACTGGAGTATGATTGGAGAAAGAACCTTTCATGGTGGACTTTCCCTTTCTTTCTCTCTTTCGAAGTTTTAGACTGTAAGGACAGAGAATCTTCTAACACAGTTCAATGTTGTAGGACTTTTAACCAATATATTATAGAGAGGGGCTTGTGTGAACTGCCCCATAGTTCTTTCTTCTGTGCATTAGCAGCACTCAAAATACCACAGCATTTGCCTTGAGTTTTTCTAAGTGGTATAAGCTGTAAGTTTGGGGTTTTTTAATACAGTAAATGGCTTTGCTTGTCCACACTTTATCATGGAAAAAGTGAAAGTTCATTGAACTAATTATCTCATGCAGACTCCTCAAATATGTGTTATCATTAATGCATTTCCCCCTCCTTTTCCCTTAGGAGACTCGTAGTGTATATCAATTTCATTATGTTAACTGGCCTGACCATGATGTCCCTTCATCTTTTGATTCTATTCTGGATATGATCAGTTTGATGAGAGAATACCAGGAACATGAAGATGTACCAATCTGCATACACTGCAGGTATCAAATATATTTAATTTTTAAGTTTATATACATTTAAATTTTTTTTGAAGTCTAGGCTTTTGGTATGAGATGAAGTAGTTTGAGTCTAAATCAGTAGTTAGTTTCCTAAAAAGGAATATTTCTTCATGTCAAAACTTGGCTCAAAATCAGTCTTCACTGTCTTAAAACGCATGACAGTGAAATTTTGCTTCTACTTCAGTTCAAGACAGAATATCAATCAGAAGAGATTTAGTCTTTGAAGGGGAAACAATTTTGTGGTTCTTAAGACATTTAAGTCCTCATTAGGGCAAAACAGACTTTGAAGATCACTGCAAATCAGGTCTGGGAGTCAAGGTTCCATTTTCAGTTGGAAAGACTACATGGCAGGTACATCACAACCTAAGCACTCTTCTACCTGTCTTCTAGTATAACAAAAAATATTTCTAATGAGCAGGCTGTAGATTCTGGTTGGTAAGTCTTTGCTTCTGAGCAGCAGTTTCATCTTGGATCTGAAATATGGCTAACAGAAGGACTGTTGAAGCTAAACTGCCATAAAAGTGTTTTGGTGAATTGACAATTTCTGACAGTAAGTCTGGAAAGTTCTTGCCTATGATATTTGATGCTTTTTTTAAGCAACAAAAGTTAATGCATTATATATCAGAATAACTGAATTCAGATTCATAAGCCAGGTAATGTTAGGTTGTTGGGGCTTATTAACTGTTTAGAACTTGGTTATTCTCTTAAAGTGTATAGAAATATATTGTCTTTAGCTGCCTTCTTTTTCAGCTTGTCATTTTAAAGTAATCGAGGTCCAAAAGCATAAGAAACTTACTTAGCACTGAAATCCATTTCACTTTGTCCTATTTCTCTTGAATGTCAATGTTGTAAAGAACCAACATTCACGACTGCAGTGTAAATATAATGTAACAAGTATACATGTGTTAAAACTCTTTGTGTAAAATAGAGAAATTCATACTGCTAGGTAGGATAAAAGTGATAGTTCGCTATCATTTTTATAACTTTCAGATTTAAGTTTTTTTAATAACAAGAAGAAAATACAGAGATGATACTAAATCAGAAAAATGTGGGAAATCTTTAAAGGTATTCTGTTCTGTCATTTAACATATCTATCATTAAATTTTGACATCCTTACTGTTGTAGCAGTGGTCACTAGGAATAGTGCGACAAAAGTGGGAATAAAAATGTCAGCATTGAAGCATCTTTCATGATTACAGTTCCAACTGGCTATGAAAAACTTGCATTAAAAATGTCAATGCTCCATTTTGCATTTTTCACTGTTAATTTTTTCATTTTTAAGACATTATAGTGTCAGATTGAGTTTAAAATGATAATTGAGAAATTTTGATATTTGTTTTCACGTGGACTCTGGAAACATAAAGCGTATAGTGTATATTTAACCAATTAAAATAATTTCTAACATACCGTAACTGTTTATGTTCATAGTGCAGGGTGTGGAAGAACAGGAGCTATTTGTGCCATAGATTATACATGGAATTTGCTTAAAGCTGGGGTAAGGAATCTTAAAAGAGCGGATTTTTTTGTCATTCTGTCATTTTATAACAGTGATTGAGCTCTTGAATGTTCTAGAAGAGTAAAATGTTTAAGACCAGAACTTTTTTGACAGGTTGACGTTTGGTTTCATTGCATTCATGCTTCAGTATGTACTTCATTTCCTTTGACAGCAAGCTTATACCTAAAAAGTCACTGTAAAATTACAGATTTATAAAATATATTTCAATATAAAGTGGTTTTTTAAATTCAACTTTATCAACATCTCTGCTTGATCTTGCAGCTCTTGAGGCCTGATACTTGAAATATACAGGGATAACTTAGTTTTGGGATTTTTCAGTTGTGAAGCATCATTAATGTTGCAGTGTCATATTAAAGCTTTCATTACATGTCTAATTTTCAAAATACTTGAAATGCTCTCATCTGTTCTAAATCAAATGTTTAAAACCAGTTCTGGAGAGTAATTGCTTTTTTAAAAAAAATCTTCATAGCTGCAATGTAGAGAGAACAGATTTGCTTTACCTACAGAAGCTAAACGTACTTTTGGATGTCTAACGGCTTTTGTATTGCTGTTCTGACAAACGGTTTTGTCAATGTAGTTGACTTTCTTCTATGTTTCAGAAAATTCCCGAAGAATTCAATGTATTTAATTTAATACAGGAAATGAGGACACAGAGGCATTCTGCAGTACAGACAAAGGTATAGCTTGTTTTGAAATAAATCTCTACAAAGAATGATGGTATATTATCATATGATAAAGATCTTGCGCACTAATTTTTATCTGGTAATCTACTATAGGAGCAGTATGAACTTGTCCATCGAGCCATAGCACAACTGTTTGAAAAGCAACTGCAAAAATACGAAAGTTGTGCAGATTGGAAGATTGCAGATGGAGTGGTAGGTGTCTCTCCTCTATGAGTTGAAGCTGTTGGCTTCTGATAAAGATTTTCCTTTACAGTCTATTTTTTTAAATTTATTGTGAGGCACGTACAAAACTTGTTTGGACTACATGTGGGTTTTTTTGCCGAGTAGGGACACCTAGCCTGTGCTGAACTTACACTGAGGACTTGGTTTTAGAAGTAGAGTCAGATAATTAAAGGAATATTTACCATGTATAACAAATGCAATTGCAATGGGGGAAGCAATTCTAGTATGGACGAAATGCAGGACTTAAATATTTCAAGTTGTGAAATGTGCCCTTGGTGAGGTGGCAGTAGTTGACAGCTGGTCTGTTGCTTTGATTGGCAGTACTTACCCCAATTTTGATACATTGGCAGCAAAAGAAATTTTGTTGAAGCCTGAGCTGCTGCAAATTACTTGTTAACCAGTGTGATAAAAAGAAAGCTAAGTAAAACTCCAGCCTGCATATACATATATATACACATAGAATTTATCTATATACACATATGTGTATTTATTTTTATCTGATCTCTGTTTAGGTTAAACTGTCTTGAGAGGGAAAAACTTAATGGAATTTTTCTTTTCTTCCTTCTCCCCAGTGTGATGTTGGGCCCAATTTTAAACCAGCCAATAAGCATTAATGTGACACTGGGCTATTACACGCTGTTACGGGCTGCCTTGGTCTTGGCCCAACCCAGCTTTGATGTAGTTGAGCAGGACTAAAAGTGCCTTTGATAGGAAGCTTCATACTGTACCCTTTTAATAAAGGAAATGAAGAAAACCTTGGAAAAATAATATTCTTCATTGGTAATCATAGTGTTTGAGGATTTTTCTGTCTTTTTAAGGTTTAAATTTTTTTTCCCCCTTTTTTATGTTTAGATATTTTTTTCTTGGCTATGAATGGGCACCAAGTTAAAAATGGCTTTTTGGATCCATATATTCTTTCTCTCACCCACAGTCCAGAACTGTGTACCATGCTTTATCCTTGCACTGTATTTTGTTTTTGCAGTAACTTTATCTGTCCCTTCAGTATCCTATTGGTGTAGGTCCTGTTGCTCTCTAGAGGTATGAGAGTTGTATTTTCAGGACCATTTGAAATATCTGGAAGCAGTTTTAAATCTGCCTTTATTAATAAGTAGCCTTTTAATTTTAGGGCTATAGCTATTCTATACTGTGCTTTCTAGGAAGCCTAAAATGTTTTTCATTCTTAGAAAAAAGGCATATACCCTTCTGTTAACTCCTAAGAATTTATATCAGTTCCTGCAATAAGGTCTTTAGTTATGACAAGAAACCTGATGGACTAAGTGCAATATGTATAGGGCAGGCTCTTTTAATGTTACTGGTTTGATATTCAGCCTAGCTGATCTGTGAATTTTCATTTACTTCTGAATGATCTCATTGTGCTGGAAACGGGGCAAAATGAATTTGTCACTCTGACTAGATAGAGCCTTTTTTGCATTAGGAAATTATTCTTCTTCATATTGTAGCTTGAACACTTCTGCAGGAGGGTTGAGGTAAAAAGCCTTATAGGCGAAGAGTTTCTCTATCTAAAAATTCGGTACTTAAATTTGCTACTATTCATTTGTTAGGAAATTTGCCTTCAGGGGATTAACTGGTGTAGCTTAGCTTCTGTTTTAGTTTTACAAGGTAGTCTACCTCACATATCCAATTAAATATCTCCTTGTAGCTTTAACCTGATTCTCAAAACTTTGAGGCTTACTTGAGACAGTGTTTTTGCTATTCTGAAAAAGCTGGCTTTTTTCCTCCAAGGGTGTTACGTAGCTTCTGTTGTATATAATATCTGTTTTTTCCCAGAAATGTTGGGTGTTTTTAACTAAGATATATTCCAGAATGTTTGGCTTTGAAAAGGAAACAAACTGATGCAGAAAGTTTTCACACAACTTTATTACATATAATGTAATATCCTAAGGCTCCTTCCCAGATCTTACTCTGTCTGCAGGTGCTACAGCAACTGTGGAATGGTGTACATGTGAAGAGTTTTAATTATGTGAAGAGTTTTAATTATGTTTAGTGGAAACAATTCCAAATGAAAGAATGTGCCTTCTTTGGATATATTACTGTTATATGGGAGATAGTACTTAACTGAAGAGGAAAGTTTCTTTCATTTATTGTATTTTGATGGTACTCTGAAGAGTTGGAGTACTCTGTAAGGTTGGTTTCATGGTTCTGTTGTCCAATTGCTTTTCCCGTTTCAAGCAGCTTTTGAAATAAATTGTTATCTAAGCCTTGTAAGCAGTGTTTGCCAGTAACATCGCAGTAAAAAGTTAATCTGATTGGCAACGAGTAGCAGTATTCATAGGGAAGTAGCTTGGACGCAGTCCTGAACGTGTGTTCCTGTGAACTTGCCAGCTTTGCCCTGCTGGAAACAATACTGTAAAAAGTCAACAAAAACAACACATGCAGTGTTTGAAAATAGGTTTATCATAGGGTTAGAATTTCTATTAGCATTTGATAGAAGGATTCAAAACCATGTAGAAAATGCACATGTGATGTAACGTAGTAATTGTATGCTCTTGCCATATAATTAGTTATACGTATTGTGAATGTAGAGAACTACAAATGTGCTTAAAATAATGCTAATTATGTAAATGAAATTATATGAAGAAAAGCTTTCTTCAGATACCAGGCAGAGTACTTTCAGCAGTCCCCACAGTAGCCGAATTTCAGGGCAAAGATGAAACTGTTGCTCAGAAGCAGGTTTTTTCTGATAAGAAAAGACTCGGATGCTGAGTTTGATAATTGGAACTATTTTTCTCCCCCACACCCCCATAGTAGGACGCTTTTAAATTTGATAGACTCAGCCCCCTTCTCACTGAAACTCTTGATCATATCATCAAGTATTCGAAGTCATTAACTCTGCTTCTCACAATCAGTGGTTTTGTTAGTACTGTTGTGAAAATATTACACTTGGTGTTTGGAAGTTTTGAAACATGTGAGCTGATTAGTCTTGATCATCTGATAAGATACTGGTCAGGCTTGTATGAGTAGAATATTTTGTGAGTTATTTGAGGCATCTTTGTGATCTGAAGTGAAAAACCATAGTTGTCTTGGAAATCTGAATCAGATGGAATTCGATAAAGTTGGATGTTCTGTACGTAGAAAAAGGAAAATTGAGCGAAAGACAAAACAACAAAAAGTTTACTATCTTTTTAAAAATATTTCCTGTTGAATTTTGTCTCTTGACAGTAAAAAGCATGTTACAGTACTGCAAGTCCTTTATCTACCCTTATCCACTAACAGAAGCTTGTATTACTAAATACTTTCTCCAATATACGACGTTCCTAGTACTCTCAAGTATCTCTTGCATTTCTTCCTGTAGAAGTGACAGAATTCTGTTGCTGCGGTTGATAACACTTTTAGAAGCTGTGGAGGAATCAACTGCTATAAGAAGAATTGATGGTATTCAAAATGTTAGTGGTTCGGAAACTAAGTGAAAAGACTGCTGTTCAGGTTCTCTTTGCTGTTTTGCAGCTTGGAAAGAGATTTTTGGCCATTGCAGCATTCTAAAAAATCATATCTTCAGAGATATTTATCTTGCTGCCTAAGCTTGGAAAGTTTTATTTAATTTGAGTGTATCGTTTCTGTCTGAAGTATTTCTCATCCACTGATGCTCTGTGGTTCCCATGCTGCTTTATGATAAGGGCAAAAGGAATGCCTCAATTCCTTTTAAGGGAAACCAAGATATTACTTCTGCAAGAGCATTTGCAGTAAATTTGCTAGTACTTTACCAGTACAGAAGGCTTCTGAATGACATTAAATGTTTCCACTGTGAGTTCCAAAGTAAAATTATGCATTGTAATTCCTGGGCAGAAGACTTTGAATTGTAGGCAATGCCTGTGGAATCTCAGTATAAAACTGTGATCCTCTAATTGTTCCAAGTTAGTGACAGCTCTGTTTGGTGATTAAGCCGTTGGAGGAAGTAGGTGGGGAGAAGAGCCATCTTTGGGAGGTGACAGCACAATTTAGGTCACCTTAGGAAGTTTAATTCAGACGCTGCATCTGCCATGAGAATTCCTTGTTCCTCTGCATTACCACAGGAGCATGAGTTACCCTGTATTGCTGTAGACTAGATGTAATCTACACTAAATATTTAACTTTATGGTCTTTTCATTTGTTAATGTAGTCCTTTATAGATATACACACATTTCATATATATATATATATAAAAAATATGTGTGTGTAATTCAACAGAATACCTAGAAATTCTGAACTATGAGTATTTTCACTTAATCTTGGTAGCTGCTCCCTCAAATCAAAGAGGACATTGGAACTCTCAAACTGTTCAGGAGTTAATGCATATAGAGGTAAAGGTTGGGGAAAGCTCTTTTTCTTTTTTTTTTTTTTTTTAACCCACTTATTATTAATGTTTTTGTTTCCTTATAGTGAGAAGCCTGCCACAGTAAGATAGGTATCATCTGTAAGAAAGCAGGGCGCTGCACCGAACACTTATTGACAGAATTGCACATTTGTCTGTATGATGACCCCTGTGAACTAAATATGTTGTCCTGGTTTTTATAAGCTGATGCTTTTTAAAATTGCATTTTGCGAGAGAATGCAACATCTGTCTAGAGAAGCAAGAGTGCTGACTGATGCCAGTAAGCTGTGATTAGGAAGGGTGGAAGGCTTTTTCTTAATATTGCCATCTGCTCTTCTCAAGGCATGCGTCCATCCCAGTGAAATACCCTATATTCACTTCTACAGTTGAGATTCCTCTGTTTTGCTCCATGCTAGTTGTTCTGCATGTTTGCTAGTTGACTTAATCTGATACATGACAGAAGGGGAAATCTGTGAGTTGGTATCACTCAAGGGTGCTCAAAATACTGGTTGTTCACTGTATTTTGTGACACAGAACTGAGAACAAGCAAGACTTGCTCTGAGCATTCAGCAGGCAGTATTCCTTCAGTTAAAAGCAAGAAGAGATCCAGTAGTAACTGAGCACAATTACTTAAAAATGCTGCAACGCCATAGAGCTGATAATAAGTGCTGTTTTGTCTTGCATGGGTTAGTGCATTTGGTTACTGCCTTAAACTTCTATCATCTTCAACTTTTGAAGTAAAAATCCTTTACTTACTGGGGAATGAGTTGCCTAAAGGTGAACAAAGCCTACACAGAAACGTAAGTCTGTTGAGCTAATTAAGCAAAGTAGTGAAATTACCTCTTTTTTGGTGATGGCAGTTCCTGTACCATTCTTGCTCCTGATTTAATTTAACTAGAGCAGAACTGATCTTGATTTTAACCTAATGCAGAAGTGAAAGCTTTTGAACACATCTGCCTGAATTAGTGTATGAGGTTGGGATAACCACTGACTTCTAGGGTTGAATTAAAAAGTACCATTTTGTGTGTGTGTGTGTCTTGTTGTTTGGTTTATGAGGGGGTTTTATTATTTTTTAAAGAATTGTCTCTGTGGTTGTAAACGTGCCTCAGACGTTTGAGTTTATACCTATTTTGCAAGGTATATGCGTATGTTTTATTACTAGTATCAAAAAATGGCAGTGCGTCTTCAGCTACTTCTGCCTGTGTCAACTAGCAACAGCTTCTTACTGTATAGAGTTCAGAAAAGCTCTGACAGATGGTAGCTTCCTAAATGGGCTCTTTCTTCTGCCTGTGAGAAAAACATATCTCAAGAAACATTCTATTCACAAACACTTCACTTTACAAACACAGAAGGATAGGGGTGCAGCTGCTGGTTTGTTTTCCAGACAAGTTAGTCTACACCACAGCCAACAGGCACACCCTTTCCCTTGCCAGTGCCTTTTAGAAAACTGAGTGCCTGAATAAGAAATCTGTTCCTCAAAACTTCTGTGCAGGCAGGACTGAACTGGAATAGTGTTCTGATCTGCTGTAGGATGGAGAAGTTGAGGAGGAACTCCTCCTGTGGAGTTTATGTCTTTCTAATATCTCTCTGCCTTAGGAAACTTGGATGTGCTGTGGTGCTATAACAAGGCAAATAGCCCACTCTGTTCTTAGGATGAAGTTAGTTACTATCTCTAGTTACTATTCTTAAGATTAAGGAGGGCCCTATTAGTACAGCGTCAATGCATTTAGTGCTGTCCACAGTAATGACTACATATGGGAGAGATTCAGAGATCATTTTGCACAACTCGGGGAAGTGGGGAGAGGTATGACATGACTATTGAGCAGGAAACTGACTTGCTGCTGTTAGATTCCGTGAGCCTTTGACATCTCTGACACCAGCCTTCAGAGTAGTGTTCTGTCTGAATGTGGGCAATAAAATTCATTTTCATGTGTGTTAAGGGCAAAACAGTCTGTCTGATCACCCGATACCTGATGTTAAAAAGGCTTAGAAATAGCTTTCCTGCGTATTTGAGTAGAGGGGTCGAATGTCCACGTTTCCTGGTAATGTTTCGTTCCATCAGTGGCTAGAAAAAAACCCCTCTGAAGTTGTATTTTTTTCCAGTTGGCATGTCTGCAGTAGTTTACAGCTACATTTTAAAAATTTTCTGAGCTCTTAATGTTTTTCAGTAAGTCAAGGAAAACTGACAAAGGACTTATCTAGGAACAAAGGTACCCTTTTAAGATTGAGGGTCCTGCACTCAGTTGATGGATCAAGCATAGCATTCATAGTTGGTTTCTTTTTATTTTAGTACCTTATCAGCCAATTTTTTTCATTCTTTCTCTGACTTTTGGACACTATGTCTTGATGACAGCACTTTTTGCTGTGAGTAATTGTTAAGGTAGTGCTGATGCAATACGTTTCTGAAGGTAATTGGCTTGCAACCAGTGTTGTTCATTAAGAAGCTAGAATGATGCAACGCCCAGTACTTTAAACGTATTCAAACATAGTTCACAGTACGCTTCACTTTGAGAGGCAACCAGTGGATAATAATCATGTTGTACCTTACTGAACTAGGATCAGTTGACCTGATATGGCTATTAGTATTTTTATGCATTAGTCCAGGAAAACCAAAAATATTTTTTCATGGAAGTAACAGAGACTTAAAGAAACAATGTATTGTGACATAAATTAAAAAAAAAAAAAAAGAGCTATTTGCAAGTTGAGCAAGAGTGCTGTAATGTTGCAAACCTAAAGGCTCAGATTTGGAAACAAAAAGGGCAGAATTTGGTTTGCAGCAGAGGCTTTGTGTGTGGTCTGGATGTCTAAGTTCCAAATGTGCTCAGTGGAACCAGTTCTGTTACCTTTATCCCCAGCTTACTGGCTGGCTGCTCACTGGTGGATGAAAAGCCGGACATGAGCTGGCAGTGTGCGCTCACAGCCCAGAAAGCCAGTCATATCCTGGGCTGCATCACAAGAAGCGCGGCCAGCAGGTCGAGGGAGGTGACTGTGCCCCTCTGCTCTGCTCTGGTGAGAGCCCCCCTGCAGTGCTGCGTCCAGCTCTGGGGCCCCGGGCACAGGAAAGACACGGACCTGTTGGAGCGGGTCCAGAGGAGGCCTCAAAAACGATCAGAGGGATGGAACAGGTCTCCTATGAGGACAGGTGGAGAGAGTTGGGGTTGTTCAGCCTGGAGAAGAGAAGGCTCCGGGGAGACCTTGTAGCAGCCTTCAGTACCTAAAGGGGGCTTACAAGAAAGATGGGGGCAAACTTTTCAGTGGGGCCTGTTGTGATGGGACAAGGGGTAATGGTTTTAAACTAAAAGAGGGTAGATTCAGACTAGATATAAGGAAGACATTTTTTACAATGAGGATGGTGAAACACTGGAACAAGTTGCCCGTATACCATGCTAGATGTCCCGTCCCTGGAAACATTCAAGGTCAGGTTGGACGGGGCTCTGAGCAACCTGATCTAGCTGAGGATGGCCCTGCTTACTGCAGGGGGTTGACTAGATGACCTTTAAGGTCCTTTCCAACCCAAATAATTCCATGAAAACCAACCAACCTTGTTGGACTGCTGTGGGAGCTTCAGTTGTGGTCATGTAAATGTAAGTGGCTTTTATCTGCAAATTGAATCTCACTCAAAAAAAAAAAAAAAAAAAAAAGAAAAAAAAAAAGATAGTTACAGCCAGTGGTCAGTGGGACAATGAACTTGCTGTGCAGTTTGCCTGGAAAGGGCCAACACAAAGCATTGATACAGAACAATAGGGTATTTCTGCTGGAGTACTTCTGGAATATTTTTTTGGATAACTAGTTAATGGAGGAGGTTAGTGAAAAACAAAGACTAAAAGATTTATTTTATTTTCTTCACAGGAAAAGCTTTACATAGTACACTGAGGAATACAGTTTGATAATAGACTCTTCCCACTAGCAGAGAGGGATATGACAACTGTTTTAAGGCTAGTAATGGAAATTAAAAACATGTAACTAATTAATCTAAATTTAAGTGAGGGTAGTTAGCAATTGAGAACTTAGTTATGGTTAATCTTCTAAAGCTGAAATTGCTTACCAAATTCAAATGCAACTATCATATTTAAAGCAGAAATTAACAGGGAATTCCCTTTGTAAGACCAGAGGTCAGTCTCTGTCATCCAGTCTGAACAGGTAGGCTGGCAGATAGTAGACCCTGGTGCATGAACCTGGTATTGTGCTTTGAAATACTTTACACAGATTTTAAATGTTTATGGTTCTTCTTTAAAATTGCTTTCCAAAAGAAAACTCCTGCAAGAAAAACCTTTAGGTAAAATGCATATTAAACTCAAGATAACACTAAGGTAGGTCCTTGTCGGTTTTGTTGAATCTTTGGCTGTGGCATGTGTATGGTAGTGGTTGACAGCTTTAGACTCTTGCGTGTTCTGGTTTTATTTTTATATATTTATACATATTTGTACCGAGTCTGGCTAGGTTGGAGTTAATGTCCTTCATAGGTGCTGTGTTTTAGATTTGTGACGAAAGCAGTGCTGATGACACACTAATATTCCAGCTATTCCTGAATGATATTTGCACAGTGTCAATGTTGCCTGTCAATGTCTGTGATCCCAGTGAACAGTCAGGGGTGTGTGCAAGAGGTTGGGAGGGGACGCAACCAGGCAGATGAACCAAACTAACTAAAGAGGTAGTCCATAACACCATATAAACATCATGCTCAGCAAGAAAGAGGAAAAGAGGGTGAGGTTAGCCATTTTTTGCTCAGGAACTGGCTGGGCATAGGTCTCCCAGTGGGAGGTGGTGATTTCTTTTGCATCACTTCAGTTTGTTTTCTTTCTTTCTTTCTTCTCCCACTTCTCCTTTGGTTACTGAACAATTCCATTTTGACCCACAGGTTGTCTTGTCATTCCTCTTCCCTGCCCAGGGCTGAGGGTGGGGAAGAGTGAGTGGCTTTGTGGTACTTGGTTGCCTACCAGGGTTAACCCACAACAATATTTTATGTGTATATATGTATAAATGTGTATGCATATATATATTTACAAATATGTAAAATATGTTGTATTTGTAGTCCTAAAATTAAATAAAAATCTAGGTGCTTTGCTGAGTAAGTTAAACTTCATTGTATGCAAATGGAGGATTATTTGTAAGTGTTCTAGAAAAATGCGTTAAATCTTATCTGCTTGTTGCTTTAAAATAGCTGAAATTCTCAATCTTTTACTGTATTTTCACTTGTACAATCACTCCATTGAAGACGAATGTACAATAATTTGACTGGAAAAATAAATGCTTTAAGTATGAATAATTGGGAGGGCATAAGGGAGCTTGGTCACTACTAACCTGAAACATCAGCTTTTGAGAATTTTCTCTAGTGCATTGTGCAATTACGTGCTAAACAAAACGTTTAATCAGAAAAATTTGAAGTTGGATACAGAAGATACAAAATAATATTATGAATTTAGAGTAGAATTTTGAAATCATTCTCTAGATGATAGCCAAAAATATGTAATAGTCAAAATTGTTTTCAAGTATCATTACGGACCTTTGTGTTTCAGCTTTACAGCCATGAATGAAAACTTTTTTCTTTTAATCAGGATGAAAATAATACAGAGAATGCTGTCAGTTCTTCAGATGCTGAGAAACAGGATTCTCCTCCACCAAAGCCTCCACGGACCCGCAGGTAGTTAACTGTGATAATATGCTATTGTAAGCTGACAGATTGACATGCTTCACAACAAAACTGTTCCCACTATAAAGACTTTTAAGATGCAATTTTTTTCCCATTTATAGCTAGAAATATACATAATACAAATAGAAGTCTTGTCGTTGACTCTATAATAAAAGCTTTAATATCTTTGCAGAGTCTGAATATACCAACATTGCAATGACTACATGTGAGTAGACAAGCATACCCCTGTAGCAGTCAGATATGTGCAGGACAGGTTATCTTTAAATGTGTAGATCTCTTCATTTTAAAGCGTAGCTAGTATCAAGTTAACTTTAATGTCTCTACTAAGTAAGGATGAGAAGCCACTAAAGGCTTTTGCTGTATAAGATAGGAAGCTTACTCAGAGAGGGATAATTAATCCTTGTAATGCTTGCATTGGCCTTGGGGAAGAAGTGCTACAAAGTATAACTTCTAATTGTACTTTCTAGGCTTCTTTTATGTCTGTCTGTTCTTGGAAGTTACAAGTATCTTAAGGCTATTTATATAAGTCAATATTGGAATTTTGTTTATTAACTCACCATGAAGCATCTAGCTATACTTGATTTGCAGAGGTTCTGGAATTGTTTTGCCTTCTAACCTTCTGTGACTTTGTAATGTTTTAATGTGATTCATATTTGCTGTACAATATGTGAACATAGACATGTAGCTTAACATCTATCTGTATTTGAAGTCAACATAAAAAAATTCAAATATCAGTCCTTGGTTATTATGAAGGTAGACATAAAGAACAACTCATGAATGCATACATACATCAGCACCTGATTCTAGAAAATGCTTGGCTTTGCAGTTTATGATCTCTTCCTGTGAAAGTCACCTTGAACTTAACATCTGTGTTAATTTCTTTGGAGAACTTGGTGGGAGGTAGAAAGTGTTCTTTGTTAGACATGTTTAACTGTTTTCGGGTTAAGGCAGGAAGAGGGCATAAGTAAGTTTTTATTTGACTTTATTGCTGTCTATAAGACTGTAAAGAACCAAAGTTTTTAAATTACGATTTGGGACTGTACATGATTTTACATGACTACACAATTCAAGATTTTACTTCAAATCTAGAAGCAATGATTGGTACTTCAGAATTCAGAGGGAGCATCTTAATACCTTTAAGGAATAGTCCTTGAAATATTTATGTATTTCGTAGTTCATTCTGAAGTATTTGGGAAAAGGGGTTGTTTGTTTTTAATCAGGCATGATTACAGAAAATTTTTTTACTTTCAAGCTCAAATGCAATTGAGAAAAAAAAAAAGAAATGGAGACATAAATGCCCAAAAAAAGACGAGGTAACAATTTTTTGTAAGCTGTGAAATGAAGAGCTATGTGCTACTGTCTGAAGGAGAAAAGGTGAAATACTGTAGGAGTTTAACTTTTCTTCAGATTATGCTCAGACTTCAATGTAATGACTTAGAATTACACATGACCCTTGAAATGTATTTTAATTTCATTTCCAGCCCTGCAGAACTCTCTTTTTGCATCTTCTGCAAAGCTAAGATAAAAACCATTGATTGGTGTTCCTTTTAGCAGTGTGATTTACATGTCACAATTAAAGAACCAAAAAGCCTCATGTAACTAACTTTTACAGGAGAAATTCACCAGTTGGTTATTTTTATTCATTCCTTATACTTGTATATAAATTACCTGTAGTATGGTTTGTGACAGCTTCACTGAACTGCAGCTTTTATTTCACGTGGATGGGAGTGATTTAAGTAGAAAAATGTGATTGTCTAGCCTCAGCCCGCTTACATTGAGTTTAATTTTCCTATTTTAATTATGAGGGAGGATGTAGAGTTTAATATCTATCTTTGGTTGGTCATAGCATGTGCATTCCGTGACCTTGGCATCACACTCTCTTATTTGAAAATAAAACCCTGCAGTATGCTGCATAAAATAACCGTGGATTACCTAAGGGTTTTTTTTCCTTTTGGAAACTGGCCAAGTTTTATTTAAATCTGAACCCATGTTATGGTGCCCAGTTTTAGTAATAAAGCTCTTTTCTATTAAGGCTACAATGGCTTAGATTTTAAAATGTTCTAAAAATTTATAATGTATTGCAGGAAAAGGAAGAATAGTGTTGCCATAGCTTCATTTTGGTTTTGTTTTTTTCATGCGTACATTTTTAGTGTAAAGTTGTGTGAGGGCGCTTTTTTTTCAAATTATAGTTGATTTTTATTATGACAAATAACTTCAAAAAGTTATTATTACCTAATGCATGGTTTGCCTGACAGCTGAGAAGCTCTAACGCTGAGGTCTTTGGCACTAAGGCACTGTATCAGTTGCTCAGGTTGTATGGCAATAAAAGTGTATGAAAAAGCTGCCTTATCACCTATCCTGTAGTTCTGCATGAGGAAGTGAAGTTACAAGATAATCAGTAGTAGTTGTATAAGAAGAGATACTTTGAGGCTGAATTATGAGAAGGCTTTCTATTTTTTTATCGCACGGTGTCGTTTTACCAATGTACTTGAAAAATGCTTGCTGTTGCAACATAGAAAAACAATGCAGAGTTAATTTAAAGGTCTAATACAGGAAAGATCACTTCTCAAATGGTCTGGCATTCTTTGGTTCACTGCCTCTTCTGTGTCAATATCCTCTTTCATCAGCTTCCTATTAGTTTCCCGTTAACTTAAATCAAGCTGGTTTTACTATACTGTCCCCTGTTTGTAATAATATTAGTAGTTCATCTTCAAATGATTTTCTGCCTCTGGGGGGAGAAGTGTCTATAGATCACAGCTGTTGAAGGAAGTGCCCAGGGAAAGCATTATGCAGCAGCCCAAAATGCCCAAGATTTTCTGGCAGGAGTTTTAGAAAAAGCTACTGCCAAACAAAGACCTCTTAAATGTATACATATCCTAATATTTCTGCTTTGTAAAAGGAAACAGAAATATTTCTTGCAATGCAGAACATGTGAAATAATAATACTATTATGTCAGTAAAATGGAAAAATTCTTACATATTCAGAGAAAACCAGGAAATCCTGGGTGGCATCTATTTCCTTTAAAAAAGAAATTACATCAGAATTCTCAATATGAATAAGACAAAGAATTAATTTGATACAGAATTTCTCATTTGATCACTGTAAGCTCTCATTGAAGAGCAAAGGAAAGAAAATGAACTTCAAATATAATGGGGAGCATTTTAATAGCACTGTTTGGCTGTGTATGAGGAATATGATGAAACAACTTTTGGGTTGCGGACTTGTGCAGCATTTCCTGTATCAGCAGTTCTGTGCATACCTCTAAGGGGGCTCTTTGTATACGTGTGGGGTTCTGTTTAGTAGTGAATCAAATGAGAGAGTCATATCATCAAACAGTAATCAGTGAAGAGCTTCATGAATTTTGACTGATATTATGGGCATATAGCCTTGTCATATCTAGTTTAATGCTAATTTGCTTCTTTAGCTAATTGTAACGCTTAGTGGTATGTCTGTACCAGATAAGAAATTAGTTTTGCTGATTGCATGTGTAACTCTGGGTCAGGAAAATGAGGTCAATAAGGGAAAAAAACTCATTTTCAGTAGGAGGATTTAGTGGAGATTACTGATGAGTATCGCTGCTGGTAAAGGGGGCATGTAAATATTTGTGGAAGTGAAATTCCCCTTTCTGTGCATGCGCCCCCCCACCCCCATGCCCCCCCCCAAATAGAGGAGAGAAATCCACAATGAGGGAAATTATCCTGTCCTTGTTAGTGTATACTACATTGGAGTGAGACTTGCTTCCCTCCCTGCCCCGGCTTATCTTTACTAATTCAAGCAAACAACTTATTCTCAAGCTTGTTCATTTTTCAAGAATGTCTAGAGGCAAAAGAGTTTCCACGTTACTTTCAATTAAATTGTTTTGATGTGCTTTGTATTCCTCCTATCTTAATAAAATAACAATATACAAGCACAGGGAGGCGAGGAAGAGAAGGAATCTGAGGCCCAGCCTTTTGTGACAGGAATCAGAGAATGAAAGAGGGCACCTGGGAGAACTGCAAGGGGATCTGGGGTTTTCTAGATACAAAGTTACGATAACTTTTAGAAGATAATTTAGAAGCCAGAGAGCTTGCAGTACTTCAGTGG
This sequence comes from Falco rusticolus, assembly GCF_015220075.1. NCBI lineage: Eukaryota > Metazoa > Chordata > Aves > Falconiformes > Falconidae > Falco > Falco rusticolus. The sequence goes on from NC_051191.1 coordinate 16,981,114, forward strand.
GTAGGGATTTTAATAAACTAAAAATCCAAATGTTTCTCTTCAGTTTGGAATCCCTTGTAGAAGGATTTTAATTCTTCTACCCATGCTGCTATAGCTTTGGTGCTAATAACATCACAAGGATGAAACTCGTGCAGCGGTCTGTCCCAGGACAAGTAGGCTTTCAGTTCTGTAAAAGATTAGAGTGTGAGGCAGTGTTGGGTGTTGTGTCCTGTCCTGTCCCATCCCCCCCCCCCCCCCCCCCCTTTTTTTTTTATGTAAGTCACGACAGTCTCAAGCATTTGCTCTGGCTAAGTAATTTTTAGGCCTTGTTTGCAGGTAGGGGAGCTAATAGTATTACTTCAATTTTGTTTGTGATATGACATGAAAATACGTAATGAGAGCCTGTCTGATGCCTTTCACTTGTGAATAGACAGGCAGGAATTCTTGTGCAACTGCGTGGTCTTCAGCCCTCCTCCCTGTAACTCTTAAAAGCAAGCTCGCTGGTTTTATTCCAGCGTAGTAGAAACAGCATGTTTGGTACTTAATGCTTTTTTTTGTGTTTCACTTAAATAATGCCCTTGGGGAAGAGGTAGCAATTAAATTTTTTAGCTATAGAGGGTTTTTTTTATTTTTCATCTACACTCTTCAGTAACATTCTGAAATATGATCAAGTTTTCTGAATCATTCTGGCTTTTTCTCCTGCTGTCTGGCAAGGATAGGCTGACATATCTGAGCAGTATGAGAAGAAACCTCACCATGGATTGCTGGATAACACAATACTGAAGGGGATATATATATATATCTTTGTACTTTGCATTTTTCTTATAAGCCTTTCTATTTGTTTTTAATTTAATGTTTTCTTATTCATGTTGGTTGAGAAGATGGAAGATTCTTTGGCCCTAGAACTATGTTACTAGCCCACGTTCTCTTGAGTAAAAAGACTTTTTCCAGACTTAACAGGAGCAACAAAAGGAAGATGGAAACTTGTCTTGGAAAGCCAAGTGCCTTAAGTCCAGGATACCAATGCTAGCCTTTGGCACTCTTCAAAGTGAGGTGATTGTTTTATCAAATTTCGGAATATCTGTTTTAAATATTTGTTTTATCATAGAATAGTTTGTGTTGGAAGGGACTTTTAAAAGTCATCTAGTCCGCCCCCTGCAGTGAGCAGGGCCATCCTCAGCTAGATCAGGTTGCTCAGAGCCCCGTCCAACCTGACCTTGAATGTTTCCAGGGACGGGACATCTAGCATGGTATACAGGCAACTTGTTCCAGTGTTTCACCATCCTCATTGTAAAAAATGTCTTCCTTATATCTAGTCTGAATCTACCCTCTTTTAGTTTAAAACCATTACCCCTTGTCCCATCACAACAGGCCCTGCTAAGAAGTTTGCCCCCATCTTTCTTGTAAGCCCCCTTTAGGTACTGAAGGCTGCTATAAGGCCTCCCCGGAGCCTTCTCTTCTCCAGGCTGAACAACCCCAACTCTCTCAGCCTGTCCTCATAGGAGACCTTTTCCATCCCTCTGATCGTTTTTGAGGCCTCCTCTGGACCCGCTCCAACAGGTCCGTGTCTTTCCTGTGCCCGGGGCCCCAGAGCTGGACGCAGCACTGCAGGGGGGCTCTCACCAGAGCAGAGCAGAGGGGCACAGTCACCTCCCTCGACCTGCTGGCCACGCTTCTTGTGATGCAGCCCAGGATATGACTGGCTTTCTGGGCTGTGAGCGCACACTGCCAGCTCATGTCCGGCTTTTCATCCACCGGTGCCCCCAAGTCCTTCTCCCTGGGGCTGCTCTCAATCCCTTCATCCCCCAGCCTGTGTTGACACCAGGGGTTGCCCTGGCCCTGGTGCAGGACCTTGCACGTGGCCTTGTTGAACCCCATGAGGTTCACGCGGGCCTACTTCGTGAGCTTGTCCAGGTCCCTCTGGGATGGCATCATGTCCCTCAGGAGTGTCAGCTGCACCACTCAGCTCGGTGTCATCTGCAAACTGGCTGAGGGTGCACTCGATCCCACTGACTGTCATTGATGAGGGTATTAAACGGCACCGGTCCCAGTACGGACCCCTGAGGGACACCACTTGTCCTCGATTGCCGTCTGGACACTGAGCTGTTGTCCACTACTTGCTGGATGTGACCATCCAACCAATTCCTCATCCACTGAACAGTCCACCCATTCAATCTGTATCTTTCCAGTTTAAAGAGAGGAATGCTGTGGGGGACTGTGTCAAAGACCTTGCAGAAGTCCAGATAGGTGACATCCATAGCTTTTCCTTTGTCCCCTGATGTAGTTACTTCATAGTCAGAGAAGATGTGATATTAATGGCAAGCCTTTTGTTTGGTCTTGTCTGTCCATGGCTCTGAACAGCCTTATTAAGTTTTGGCAGTAGTGACGGCCAAGTCAGTCTAGGTAGTTGTCTGATTAAAAAAAGTTTGAAAGACATGCCTCTGACTTCTGACCAACTTAAGTGTGTGACTGACTGTGACAATCCAGCTGAAATTTCTTGGAGCTCCCTTGCAGCTGCTGAAATTTATTAGGCCTGTGTTAGACTCTTGGTTTCAGACTGGGTTTCCTCTGTGCAAGACTTGTAGGAACGAGAGAGATAATGGTAGAGCTGAATGCTTTCTAACTGTTCTAAGCTGAATGGCAACCTGCACGTGGATGCCAGACTTCACCTACAAGCTCTGAGAGTGTGGTTTCATTATGTAGCCGATGGCTCATTGTGAGAATTCTTTCCTCCACAGAATCTGTCAAGTCTCTAGAATGTAAATACATTCTTATTTTTGGTCTGAATTAGTAATGTATGACTAACTACTACCTGCTATCATGGAAGTTTCATTTAAATAGCGTGAAAGCACAGGGCTTGAAGAATATAATCTGCACATTGTCCTGCTGGTCCTTACAACATGAGACTTATTACTGGCATGCCTTCTTCCAGACCTGCTAGATATGCAGTGTTCTCCCAGGCTTTACACAAATGCAGCAGGAGATAACATCACAGTGGTCTGTCATGTAGCAGGTAGGAAGAGTTTTTGCCTTTTTGGAAGCCTCTGCTTTCTGGCTTTTGGTGTGTAGCCTTGAACTCATTTGTAAATAAAAGTCTGTTCCACAAGAGTACTGTGAACACTCTTCTGAGTAGACTCGGTTCTTCAGGTTGTTGGGTCATGAAAAGAAGGTAGAGTCCAAGGTCTACCGGTGACTTCATTTTCAAGGGAATAGTGTCTTGCTGTAACCTTACCTCCAATGGAAGGTTCCAGTTCTCCTGATGCAAAGCTGGATTTGGGTGGTTTATGGTGCCTCTGACATAGATTATCCCAAAAACCTAAAGGTATATGTGGATTTGGCTAACTCCTGCTTGTTCAAGCTTATTCTAGTGCTGGGACCACCTGAACATGTCAGTAAAGGCTCTGTTACCCTGGGAACTGTCTGTTCCCCTAGCATGGTGGGGGTCGATCATCTGTCTTCTAAATATCACTATCTTGGACAGTATGTGCTGGCCTGTATAGAGGGTTTATTACTTCCCCATGAAGGATATCTCTGCCAACAGCAGGAAGTGATCTGAGCTTTGTACATAAAATGGGCTGGTTTCTCAGCTCAGGCATGTGGTGAAATCACACTCTTTAGCAAACTGTTATCCTTTGTGCTTTGGTTTATTTGCCTAGAGTGAAAGTATGATTTCTTTAAAATATTTCATTGTATTTCTGTTCTTGTCACACATTTGTTTTGCGCTTCAGTTATTCTGTTACTAGTCTTACAGTATGGGATGAAATATTTTTAAAAGCTTTGAATGAGAATGCCTAATTCCTGTTTGTAGACAAGACTTTAGTCAGTTGTGCAAAATGTAATCTGAAAGTAAATTGACCGTATGCTTAAAGACCACCTCCTTTTAAGTAGCTTAAGATGAATTGTAATACTAAGGGCTGCAGTCTCGCTAATATGCACTTTAATTCGGATCATATATTCTACTGTGAATGGTTTTTATACAGTGTGTACCTCGTGTCAGCTAAATTTGGTCTGCATGCCAGAAACTACCAAATACACAAATGTAAAAATAAGATCCTCCTGGGCATGTGCAGAAAAATCAAAATAAAGGACGATACTTGTAGGCTGTAAGGATATATTTTTAAAAGAAATTTCTCTTGGCATTATTGAAAATGGAATTCCGTATGACAAGTTCCTCTGAGCCACTTCTTAAAAAAGAAGAAATAAAAAAAGTACTGAAACCCTGCCACAAGAGGGCCTTTCTTACAGAGCCTTTGGAAAAAATGCTTCTGGGAAAGGATGTGAGCAATCTTTGAACTATCAATGATGTCTAGTTGTGGCATGGATGTATGTCTTTGTGGTATTCTGAAAGATGTTTTGAGTGTGGTGACTTAGTTCTTGCCTACCCAACTAGTCATGTTTTATAACCATTGTCTGTACGCAGTGGAAGCGCTGCTTGGAGTTCAGTATTGATATGGAAGCATTACTGCTATAGAGATGGATGGATAGGCACTTAAAATATTGTCAAAATACAAAAACTTACACAACTTTGTTTTGGGATTTTTTTGTGCAGTTGCCTTGTAGAAGGAGACGCTAAAGAAGAAATCTTGCAGCCTCCAGAGCCTCAGCCAGTACCACCAATTTTAACACCATCTCCCCCATCAGCTTATCCAACAGTCACTACTGTGTGGCAGGACAATGACAGATACCATCCAAAGCCAGTTTTGCACATGGTTTCATCAGAGCATTCGACAGACCTCAATGAGAATTATAATAAGTCAACAGAACATTCAGGGAAGAGCGAACCCAGTGAACGTGCAGAGAAAAGGCTGGAGCGCAACTTAAGTTTTGAGATCAAGAAGGTACCTCTTCAGGAGGGACCACGAAGCTTTGACGGGAACTCCCTGTTGAACAGGGGCCATGCAATTAAAATTAAGCCTATGTCATCCTGTGTAATTGATAAGAGCTTTAAGCCACAGGAACAGGTTTCAGGGGATTCATTTGTAGATGCTTCTCAAAACTCATGTATGGAATGCAGCATGCCACAGTCTAACACAGCCTTAATACCTTCGCCGGAAAGTCTGCAGAGTCAGCAGGTTTCTGATGCTCCACCAAGACCAGATCGTCTGCCTCTGACAGAAAAGGGACATGCCACGTGGTCACTGCATGGGCCTGAAAATGCACTGCGTACATCAGTGTCTGAAGACACCTCTTCAGACATCTTATGTCATGGTGTTAAAACTCTGGTATCAAACACCACAGTTGAACATCCTTCCAGTGATAATGTTGATCGTACTACTATTTCTGTTCGAGCACCCCTCTGTTTTACTAATCCTCTTCATTCAGATGATTCTGACACAGATGAGATGAACTTTGATGGAGCCATGAGCAAAAGCGCATCTAATGTTTCAACCGCAAGTGCCACAGTTTCTGCTGCCACTAACACTGAAAACATTTCTGCCAGAAAAGTGTTGCCAATGTCTATTGCTAGGCAAGACTTAACAGCTGTAACATGTTCTGAAGATGGTGAAGGTAGGTTTCATTGTGGTTTAGAAGTGCTACTCTTTAACGTGGTTGCATCTGTTGGACAACATGAATGTCTTTACAGTGCAATGTTCTAAATGTAAATTTGAACAGTACAGTACAGCAACTTCAGAAAGGGCACAAGCCTTGTCCTCCCAGATTTTGATTTGCATGCGAACTGTGTCTGTTACAAGGTCTGTTACTACAGACCTTGATAAGCTACTTCAGAAGCTTTATTTTGAGGTATGAATGCATTCTTAATTGCAGGTTTCTGTTTACTGGTTCTCCACATTTTCATGGAAGTGTCTATAATAATGGCAGTTTTGGCGATTTAAAGTATTTTAAACGGGCTTGACTAAACATGTATCAAATTCATGCTTACTGGTTGATGTGCTGGTCCTAAAAATGTAGACATAACCTCTTTCACTGTACCAGTCTGCAGTTGCTCGTGATTCAGCTCCTGCATTTTAATGGCATTGTAAATATTTAGCCCTACTTTCCTTTTTTTTTTTCTTTTCTTTTCTGTACATGGCCGGGGAGACAAAGTAGTGTTGCTGTTCATCTAAAAATCTGAGTTCTGCTTCAGTAATGCTTTGAAAATTATTCAGTTGCTTTTAGTCTGTTGCTGCTGTTGGGAATTTTTTGAGCCAGGAAAGTTTGCAAGACTGCTTCTGCAAGAAGTTACGTCATTTATTAAAAGCAAAAGAGTCCTAAAATGCACAGATTCAGATTTTAGTCAGGCTGGCACATTTAGATTAGATGGAGGATGTAGCTGGGAAGGACAAATTAGGCCTTGGTAACTGCGCAAAGCCCAGCAAAGCGCACAGTAAGGCTGTGGAGCTGAAAGGAGAACGTGAGCTTCTTTATTTAGAACAGACTCATGTGGGAGCTCCTTACAGCGACGGCCTCGCTTCAGGAAGCTGTGCAGACTACGTGACTTTTGGAGGTGAAATGGGCTCAGTGTATGATGCAAGATGCACAACCAGCTGAATTGAAAATACTTGCTTTGTGCACAGTTTTCATCACAAGTCATATTCAGAAACATGAACTACTTTGCAGCTTTCAAAACAGTCTGTTTCTATAGATTTTGCGATAGCATGTAGAAGCACAAAACAATACTTGCACATATGTATACGTTTTTAACCCTGTGATGCTTTAAAAATGCTCTGCATAGCCGGCAAAGCCCTGTATGTCATAGTTACTTCAACGTTTACGCAAAGCAGTCCTCCTTAGATTTGTTTTTGGTAGATTTGTGTGCTGTAGTATTTTTTCCAGCACTGCATTTAGCCAGGCTTTTTTTGTCTTTCCCAGGGTAACTATTGTTTATCGCTGTTTGAAAATCATTACTTTTCTACACATCTCTTTATGTACATGCTGTAAGAACATGCCAATAAAATAAGAGATATGTCATAAATATGATAAAGAATGGGAGAAATGTCACTCAAGGATTTGTTTCATGTAACTGCATATCAGAAACATCCTGAAATAACAGTACAGCCTTTGTGCTGCTGGATGTTGCCGATGTCCCAGGAATGGCTTAAGATTTTTATATTAATGTCTTTATAATTCATCTCTTGTTATCAAAGGTGTATCCATTCACTTTTGTACAACAGTGAACACTTCTCATTTTATATTCAGGTTGCAGGTCTAGTAATCTCTCTCGGACTCAAGAACATAGGGTTAGATCGCTTTGCAGTGATTCTAAACCATGTTTTACAGTGGGCTTTTTATTGTCACACTTACTCAGAACTGCTCTGTCTAAAGCTGGGATTGTGGATACAATCATCAACGAAGCTTGTCTGTGAACATATTAACACCCTAGTTGCTTAACCATAACTGGTGGTGTGCATGATCTTCCTGTGTAATTTAATCCTCTTTTTAATTCAAAAGAAGTGAAAAGTAGTACCCTGAGGTTAAAAAAAACCAAAACAGCAACAACCCCAAAGCAACAGTGACAAAAGAAAAAACCCCAAAACAAACCCCAAAACCTCATTTTTAGTTAGTGCATACTCCATAGTGACTTTATTTGCCGATTATATAGGGACTAAATCAATAAACGAAGGTTTTCTTATGCTGTAACTTGAGATGGAGCAGGTCTCAGAGAAGTTACTTTGAACACAGTGGCTTGTGAAACACGATGGAGTTCTTGTCTGCTGCTGGCAGGGCAGGCTTCATGGCTTCAGCAGTTGAAATGTGTCTTCATCTTTTTATGAATCCTGTATAGGATGCAGTTGTAAGATGAGAATTTTTTAAATTTTTTTTTAATGGCAGCAGCTGCTTTGAATGGTTTTAAACCTTTAATATCTAGTCCAGATTCCTTAGCAGGCTGGAGTGGGGCTTTTGCTGCCAGAACAGCTTGTGTTGGTACACTCTGGAGAGGTGAGAGGGAACAGGCTGGGGACAGGATGTGTTACTGGTCCCACTGGTGGCCATCTCCTCTGGCTCGCGCTTCCCTTGTGGTTACTAAACCTTGCACTGGACTGCTTAACCAGTTTATATCGGTGGTGTGGGAGTCAGCCTGGGTGGGCCCTGAGTTGGAATTGGGAAGCAAAACTGAGACTCGGGGCTTGAGAAGAGCGGGTAATGTGGAGCCTGCCTAGAGCTCGCTGTCGCACAGTGCAGACCTGAAAAGGAGTGTTGCGTCATGTGCTTGCACTGTGCAATTTAGCTGTGCTGTATTGACTTTAGAAGTAAGTATCCTTTGAGCCACTTAAGCAGTAATTGTTATTTTTTCTTATCAGCAGTAAGTTACTGTCTTCAGCACAGCTGAAGAGCTCATATATATTTCCAACATGCTTCTTACCATGGTTTGGGAGCTTCATCCGTGGTTCTGTTTGGTAGGCACCAATTGTGTATGGTTACTAGTATCTACAGAAGAGTTCGAAGAGCCAGTGTGTTGTGATGAGCTTAACTCACTTGCGGTGGCTGTACATAGAGGTGTAATGAACTGCAATTAAATTACGGTAACTACTACGGTTACAGTTATTGGCAGGTTACTTGTTCAAGAAACAAATGGTATCTCTCCAGTGCAGACTGGAGATAAGATTCTACTTATCTTCTGTTTCAGAAAGAACGAAGAGAAAGTATTCATTGGAGTTGCTGAGGTTTTTTTCCTCTAAATTATTTAGACTGAAAATGTATTTTACTTTCCTTTCTCTCATAACACACAAACTGATCCTATACCCTTAACATGAAGATAATGGTGTTAGCGTGAAGTTGCTCCCAAGGCATTAGTATGGTAAACAAAAGTGTTTTGTAGGATTTGGAGCAAATTTTTCTCTTGCTTTAAATTTAATATCAAGTTTAGAATGATTTAATGCATAAAAAAATCAACTTTTTAAAATATAGGAGGAAAATCTGTGTTCTTTTAACTTATCTAAATGTCATATTTGATTTAGATGCTGATACTAGCGAAGATTCCTCTCCCCCGCTCCCAGAAAGAACACCAGAATCATTTGTATTAGCAAGTGAACAGAGTGAGTTCTTAATGTTTTGTGATAACTGGGGATAAAATGTGATGAAAGACATTTCAGTATTGTATTTGAATGCCCCTGCTTTTTGGTTAGCGTTGGAACAGATCGTAAAATGGAATGAAATCTAGCATGCGTGATCGTGTATTTTGAGGTTTAACTTTCACAAGCCCTTGAAAAAAGTTAAATTATTTCTCATTTTTTGACTAAGCATGATGTTACATGATATTTAATAAGTATATTGGAGACTTCAATGTTGATTTCAGCGGAGCTGGTTTTCAATCTGAAGGGTATGGAAAGGAGATACAGTGAGGAAATGCAGTAGTTAGGGGATTCCCAGGCTATTTTAGTTTCCTACTGCTCCAGGGCAGAGAATGAGAAAACACATGAGCAGTGCTTATCTGATTCTTCTTTCTTGGGCAAAGGAAAGATGATGACATTTCATACCGCCCTGTAGTGAACAAGCCCAGTTTAAGTTTAACATAGTTTACTCTTTGCCTTGTCAAAAGGGTTACTGAAAGAGAAAACTGACACAAATGAAGCGCTTATGTCTTCGTATTTCATTCATTAAGATAGTAATGGCAGAATACAAAAAAGATTAATTGAACTAGTAAATTAGGTTGAGGTTTGGTATCTTCCAAATAACTTAGTGTGATATAGTTATTTAGTGAGGCTGTTATTTAGTGTCACTTTGGCAAAAACATTTTTTAAGTTTCACAAAGTAGTCAATATAGATATTTTCATCATAATAACATGCAAGTTTTGTAAATACGTCCCTTGAGCATCATAAGCGTGTAGGTAGCTCAGTCAGTGATCCTTTCTTTGGATATTATGGATTTGCTTGTTTTCTGTGAGAACACAAGAAATAAAGCTTTTTTTCTTAAAAATTTTAAAAATCTGTTTGGGACTGGAATCACTAAGAACACTTTAATTTTGATTGTGTTCTTGCCGTGAAGTCATTAAGGACAGGTATGGTTGTCATGACTTGTGTGTTTTCTTTACTTCGTAGACATGAAAAAGGCATAGTACTATTGCATAGCTGGTGTGACAATTTCAAAAACAACATTGAAAAAGAAGCTAATTCTCCTCTTGGCTAGAAACCCCCAAACGAAGGAAACAAACATCCACAATGCAAACACTGCAGTCTTGTGTTTTGAATTAAGTTGTGAAGCTTTCCCTGACCTTGAATGCTCTTCATGTAAAGAGAGATTCATGTTTTACAAGCATTTAATTTTTAAAAAGTTACTTTATAGCACGTTTCTAATGCCTCATCATGGAGAGAACTCAAGTTTAACTTAATTTTTCCTAGGCACACCCTTGCTGAAGCCAGTTATGATTGCACAGTCTGAGTGGAGCATATTGCGTGATCAGCATCTGCCAGAACAAACAGTCTCTACAGTAAGTATGGGAGTAAGTCTGTACTAATCAGTTCTAGTTTGGTTGAGAGCTACAACAAAGAGCAAAATACATACTTGTGAAAAGTACCAGCTGTTGATCACCTACAACTAGCTTTCTTCTGCCTGAGCTGCTGAACTGATGATGTTAAGAGCACGTTCACTTTCCAAGAAAAATACCTGGTTTTCAAAGTTCAGCAGTATTTTTTAAAGTCATCATTAATATACCTTAAATCATAGCTTTAAGAGCGTAAATATGCTGCATTTATGGAGCTTGCTGTCTGCCCTCAATCGTAGACTATTATTCAGGCTGGAGGAGAATTGCAGGCTCTAGTTTAAACCGCTGCATGAAGCCTGGACTCGGACCAGGCTGCTTGGGGCTTTATCCTGTTGGGCCTCAAAAACCTCCAGAGATGGAGACTTCATATCCTTTGTGGGCAACCTGTTTCACTGCTTGATGAAGTTTTCCTTACATCCATATTTATCTAAAACAAACCATTTCCTGCCCATCAGATTTCACTTCTCACATCAGTCGACTAGTTGGTCAATGCCATCCAGTGTAAACAGCTGCCAAAACTTTAAAAGCATATGAATCCTCTTTATATTCATGCCTTTTTTTTCATGCACTCTCAATTTTCAGGGACTGTAAATTTATTATGAGAATTAACTAAATTTCTGGTGTTCTTTTAGTATTTTGGAAGCATTTTAAAGGATTATTTTAAATATTTCTCATTAACAGGGTTTGAAAACAACTTCACCTGTACTACCTGGTAAGTGATAGAAAAGATTTCTTTTTAATTATTTTTTTCTACAAAATACTGAATAACAATTCACCTGAACTTGGCTTTTGCTCTGAAGATTTTTAGGTATATTGTCAAAAAACTGGCACTTTTGAAAAAGCCTTCTGTTTTTCAAGTTTATAGAGTTTTCTGAGGAAGCCAGTTAAAATCTCATTTAAAAATAAGTGTTAAACTTTGGGTATGCTAAAATAATGAAGATCAAAATAGTGAATTTAAATACATATTATAATAGCAATATTTTGTCATGTTAATTACAACCTTCCCATGTTACTGCAGTAGAAATTGTAGAAGTTGAATTAGTTTATTTAATTTCATAAAGACAGCAGCATACATGAAATAAATTCAGCAGTGGGGTGTGTGTATGTATATGTATGTACGTTGCAGATTTACCAAATTGTTTAACTTTTCATCTTCTGAAAAGGCTTTAGTAAGAAGTGTAGTCTATCAGCTGACATATAACTTTGCAGCAACCTGCTTCAGCTACAAGCTTATGTCTGCCATGTATTTTCTGCATATGCTTGAATGGGCTTTTACAGTGCGTTTGGAGCTGCCTGTTAAATACCTAGGTGATTTTTAAAAAATAAATTAGTTTTCAGAAATACTGAAGACTTGCTAATAGGGTGATCATACAGTAATGCAACACATAGTTGCCAATCACGTCTTAAGCACCTTTAGTTTAGGAAGAGTATGGAGAGATGCATTTATATTGATGTTTTAAATAGTACTGTGAGCTGTTGCTATAAATTGGTGCTACATGTGATTTTAAATATCCATCCAAGCTTTTAAAAAATAAAATCCATATTTGATGAACAGCAGTGTGTCACTGTCGTTGAACATCTGCTTCATAAACAATTTTCAAGTATCTTTTAAAAGAAATGATAAATTGGCTTTTAAATCTTTATTTCTGTAAATAATACTTCATGTAAGTTGTGTTCTGGACTGAACTGTAATTAAAAATAGTGTTCACACAGTGCTGATTAAATGAATGTTACAGTAAGGGGGTGTGTGTGTGCATGTGTGTTTTCCAGATCGTCCTGAAAGAAGCAACAAAACACCAACTGACATCTTACCTCAGATTTCTTTTTCTGGTTCCACTGATACAAGAGGTCAAATTTCAGAATTTCCTGCGGAAGTAACAGATATTGGTAATTATAATTCAGTCAAAACCTAATCACTATATATATATAGATGATTTAAACAGAAGATTCATCGATAGTATTAGTATGGATAGCTGCTACTCCTCCCTCCTTCCAACTCACTGAGGTGCAGAACCCAGCCAAATTAGCCTGCCTTGTCTCTTCAGCATCACTGAAAGAGGTTTGAGTGATTTAGTCATTCACTTTGGGTTTTAGACTGTATGAAATACAGAATTAATCAAATGGGATATAATTTCTGTAGAGCACTGAAAACTTTCAGAAATAATACCTGAGAAAATTGCTTTGGTATGCAGAGAAGGAAAAAAAAGATGATAACAAAGGCTGTACTCCTGTATTTACTGAAAAGTACTTTACAAGTGAGGTTTAAATAGGGAACTGTAATTATATACAGATTCTTCATGTTTGTATTTCCTATGACCATAGTGCCTTTACAACTCCTCATACCACTAAGTCATTTTCTAGCCCTGAGAATACACGTCTTCCCTAAGAACTGGCACATGTCTTGCAGTGTTCCTTCTGACTGCTGCCAGCATTTGTGAGACTGCGTTCTCCAAGTGGACAGAAGTATTAAGTACTTTTTTTTTTCCTTAGGTTTTGGTAACCGCTGTGGAAAGCCCAGAGGACCAAGAGAGCCACCTTCAGAATGGACATGATCCAAGAAGCAATGGACATACTATCAATGAATTATACTGGAAAACTCAAGTGCCACTGAGAACTAGAAAAATAGTATTCCACTTTTCTGGGGGGCGACTAACACAGAGCAGTGTAGATCTGACTACCAAATGGTACACTCTTAGAGTACATCCCACGCAAAACCTTAAACATTGTTCACAACAGTGGATTCCAGTATTACAACTTTTTGCTGGGGCCATCTACCTGCCTTATTACACTTAGGAGAAAGTATTACATATGATTTATTTTGTAACTTCAAGTATTATTGCCTTAATGTCTTTTAACCCTGTTACACGCTGCTTGTAGACATATGTTAATATAGTAATACTTTTGACAGATTGTGTTTATGGACTACTTTTTGCTAACGTTTGATTACCATGTATGCATTATTTTGTATATGTACAGGGCAAGTAAGTATATAATTTGATAAAGTTGCAATCATAAAATATTAACAGAAGATGTAAGAAATCTCTGCATGATCTAAATTTTTGTGTACCTTATTTGTAAATTATTTGCCCTGAAGTTTTAGAAAATAGTTTCTGGGGTTTTTTACAAAAATTGCTGGACACACACAGCCAGAGTTGCAGGTTAGCAGAGATAAAGATTGTAATACATTTTGTAAATTGTAAGCAAAAGGTTATTTTTATATTATATGCTGTTTAATTGTCAGACCTAATTTGTTCTGGTTTTCATCTAGTCATGGAGATTCAGTAAGTGCCTTGGAACAGTATTGAATTCTCTTAGCCTGTGTATGTTACTTCAGTGTTTTGAGTTCATCTGGAATTAGATTATCAAAAATATTTGTACGTTTCTAGTATATCTGACCTGCCAGTAAAAAAGAAACCGTTCTACATAATCAACACTCCTTAGTTTTCATTTTAATGTTTCGTCAGTTGCAATCTTTAGAAAATTCATCTCTATCAACTTTCTGTATAATAGGATTTTACAGTTTTAATATGGCGTGATTCTAATTTGGGAAAACCAGAATACTGGTAAAAGGACTGTTTAAGCACCGCTGTCTTCTCTTACAAATGGTAAATACCATTTTTGTTGTTCAGCGACTGTGTATGTAAGAAAGCAACTTATATGAAGGTTCACATAGAGCCCTTGCAGCTACACTGTATCTTGGCAATATATTATGTCAAGAGTTAATCCTTATAAGGATTCCTTACTTAAACTTTTCTGTAATACAGTCTTTAAATTAAAGAACGTCAAAAGCTCACTATGGGTGTTTTTACTCGTAGGAAAAAAACCAAGTTTTCGGAAGCAAAGTAAAATAGCAAAAATTTGGCTTAGCTTATAGACCTCATACCTGAACAAAACAGTGACCCTCAGGACCTTATTTTTAGTAACTAATTTAAAAGTTCTGGCTAGCAGTAATGCCAGAGAAGCAAAGAAGAATGTTTAGAGGAAAAAAACCCCCTTTATTCTAGGTAGTGAAACTATCTATCCATCTGAACTCTAGCCATGGAAGCATTACATCAAATTTACTACTCCTTTAGGGCTGTCTGCTAAAAAAGAACAAATGCCCTGCCAGCACCCCAATTATAACTTCCAAAAGGTACGTAACTTGCAATTACTGTCTCTGACTGTGGATTAATCGCCATGCATTCAGTACACACGACAGGCTGCCTAGCTGGGCAGCTCTTTCAAAGAGCTGTACGCACTATAAATACTTAACTTCCCATGGATATACTTTTGCAATTATTCATTAAAAATAATTCAATTATATATGACATTTGGGATAACCTGTATCAACTAGAGTCCTGCTTTGTAAACAATTCGGACAGCTGGAATGCCTTGCAGATGGCAGAATAAAGCTGGCCTGAACTTTGTTCCCCTGCCCCTGTGCTGAAGACGATTAGCTTAAACTTTCACTCCTAGAGACCTCCTGCTGATCTGGAATGCACGATGGGCCGTCATCACCACTGGACGGTCCAAATCACTGTAACTTTTTGAATCAACTGTTTAAATAAGAAAATTTCCAAACACGATTTGGATGTACTTTTTAAGGATCGTTTCCGTATTTCTCCACCAAGGAAATACGGAGCTGTGCAGATTGTGATTTTCCACTTTTCACGTCTGAATTTCACTTAGAGGAAAGGTTGACAAAAACTCTGTGCACTATATACAGAGTATATATCTGGTAATGTTTAATTAAAGTATGGCCAGGTTCATTTTTTTTTCCCCTTAGATTTGCATGAATTTGGATCATATTCCAGACTAAGTTAATCACAGAAAGTTCTCAGCCTTTCTTTGCTTTAGCAATATCAAACTGCGCTTTTCCTGTATGGATGTCTATATCTTTTGACAGACTTGTCTTACAGCTCACTGTTGCCTGCTTACATTCACCTGAGGTTTAGATTTTCACCTGTTTTACTTCAGGTAAACCGACAGTTTTAAATGCAAGGTGAAACCTGCCCAATGTCATTACTTTCTGTATCCATTCTGGGGGGGGGGGGGGGTACAGGGCAGTGCGGGGTTGGGTGCTGTATGCGGGATAGTTTCACATCATAACTTTGAAATGTTATCCAGTCTTAACAGCTTCTTCAACAAACAAGACCTTTCTTTGCGGTGGTTTATTTTAAATTCAGTTTAAAGGGGTTTAGAATATTACATTAGTTTGAAAATTAGCACTGAATGCAGATCTAGACCAAGTAATTTTATACACATATTGAAATCAATCATGAAATAATCTTTCCTTTCCTTGAACTCCAGTGTTCCACGTTATTTTTTTCAAAAGCAGTCTTCAACTTCAGTCTCTGAAATGCAGCTTTCACCAGGCATACAACTGACTTGATCGCAATAGCAAAGAACCAGTAATGCTGCTCAACCTTGCTGTTCTTATTAATAAGCACTTCATTGGCTTGTTTATTCTTCCAGTGTTTTTCTAATATTCCATTTATTAAATTTCCTAAATGTGTTAATATTGAAAAAATGTATGCAGTAGATTATTGCATCAAGAGTGAGTTCTCCGTGTTTTAGAAACGTAAATACTCAAGTCTCAGAAGAAAGCTGATCTCTCAGGGCGTCATTGCTCACCTCTATTATACGGCACATTTTAGGGTTTGCATTGGTCTGGTAGGTAGCCTTCTGCCTTTTAGTAATTAGAGCATTGCTTCAGTATTTTTATTTCTTATTTATCTGTTGGGAAACCGTGCTGCATTTACATGTGATTTTCCTTAAGGAAGTTTCTAACTTGGGAATTGTGCAGAACAATGAAAATTTCGAAGAATTGCCTCTGGGTGTTTGTATACTGAAATCTTGGGTTGGTTTTCTTTTGGAGACAGATTTCTAAAAGAATGAATGCAGAGCAAGCGCGACACAGTGACTGGGCAGTGTGATAACCCTGTGCTGCTGGAGCAGTTGCTTTTAGTTGTAGATCGTACTGTATTTAAAGAGGCTCCTGGCAATTGAACACTTTGCATTTGAGGATTAAACTGTGTGTTTCAGGTTGTAATTTCCACTGTGCCACATAGCACTTGGTATGAAGTGGTGACTTAGGTTTTAATATATAAGTTCAAATTACATGTTTCTAATGGAGTAATGTTACCGCTGCTGATTTATTTCAAGGTCACTTAGCACAATGATGTATCTCATCTATTTTGTTGTGCTTTTCGCATACTGGATAATACTGCACTGTTGGTGACAAGTGGTGGCTCTTGTATTGTTTGGGGGATGTGGAAGGGCAGTTGTACAGCAGTTAAAGCCACAACAAAGGAAGAGCTGGGCAATGACTGTATCTTGGAGCATCTGCTCTTTGTTGTACCTGAGGATTAGGAAGATGGTTGTAAGGGGGATGGTTGTGAGGCGGAGCTGAGATGAGGGAAGCTCCACGTAGCCTGGACTCTTCTGAGACTCTTTGGCCCAGTGCCAGGCAGACCACCCAGAATCCAGCTGTAACCACTCATAACTTACTCATATAACCACTCATAACTCCTGATTAATGTTATCTGCTTGATGTAAGACAGTTAAGATGTTCTGAGGACCATCAGCCAAAACAGTTACTGTTGTCGAAGCAAGAAAATAACCTGCTAAGAGGTGAAGATCCTGAGTGGTATGCGGGGAAAAAACAATATAAAATTACTTTTTCGTTATTATTATCATTATTTGCAGTCTGAAAATATTCTCTCCACTGCTAGATCACAGGGAAAATGAGAGTTTAGCGTTAGACTTCCCGGCTGGAAAGAGGGGGTGGATTGTCAGTGTTAAGCAGGTGATAAGCCTTGGACCACACAGAGCGCACTGCAAACACGACTGTGTTTCCCCCAGTTTGATTTGGCAGTTTGGCTAGGTTAAGAAAAGCTTGCAAACACTGGTAGGGATATTCTAAGGTGTAAGGACTCAGACATAAAGGCCTTTTTGTTATTTTTGTCTGTGCTGATTTGTTCTTGCAGCAGGGGAATAAAAGAGTAAGGAACTTTGAAAATGTAATTTGAGTTTAGTAACTGACTTGCTGGCTTTCAGAGCACTGGAGTGAAAGGGCTTACTTGTTGCAAAGGCAGCAGGAGCAGTAGTAAGGGTGGAGGAAGGAAGAAGAGTATCTCTGAGATCTAATCAGAGTAGTTGGATGATGCTTCTGAGTGGCCAGGACCGCTGTGTATGAGGTATGTTCAGGAGGGAACAGAAGAGGTACTGAAGATCAGTTTTAACCTTAAAAAAAAAAAAAAAATTAGTTTGAGTAAGGCACAGTAAGTAGTTACGAATACAAACTAGCTTTAGAATAAGAATATAGCAAGTTACTTGAAACTGATGAGCTCAAGAACATTTCCACAATGTTTGAACACAGAATATTTCCATGGTAGATATTACACAGAGGCAAACGAGTGTCTTTTCGGCAACAATAAATGCTCAGCTGTAGCTGGTTTTTGTTGTAGTCCAACTGAATTTGTCTGACTAGCTGAGTAACTAGGTGTTTGTGTTGACAGGCTCTTCTTTCTCTCCTGTAACAGGGATATTTGCAGGTCAAGGGGCTGAACTCGTAACAATCGTACCTCTGAAGCGTACGGTGCCTGATGGACTCCTAACCTGAGGCACTGACCCTGTTAGCAGGAGCTTATGAAGCGAAGTAGCCCTGTCATCTTGTCCGGGAGGCTGGCACTGCGGGCAGGCAGAGATTCAGCTGCTGCCGTTGCTGCCTGTCAGCGCATGCGACTCCACCTGGAGCTGCCCCTGTCCTGGTGCTGCTCCCAGTTGTCTTCCTCCCACCTTCTCTCTTGACTCAGCATTTCCAGTTACCGTGAAAGCAACTTCTTTCTAATAGTTGTCTTGATTTTATTTGTTTGGTATTTTGCTGTGCAAAATTTTACTTTGACGAAGTCTTGCACCTGCATTTGTTCGCTTGCTTCCTTTTAGCCACCTTGTCTTTATGGCCGGGCCAGTAACTCTTATTTAGGCAGATGTCATACCTGATACGGTGGGTGAGAATGAACCAAATTCAAAAGTGCAAATGCTTTCTTCTACTCAGACCTTACTTTGCAGATTTTGCTTTAAACAAACAATCCCACATGGGATGCATCTTTCCACTGGCCTCACAGGCTACGTTGACAGGTTATAATTAGTATGGGAGCGTGACTCAAACGTCTGGAGGTCTGACATTTAGGTCGTGGAGAGAATCAAGTGTAGCTTGTGCGTAATATAGCATCAAGTCAACAGAGAAATACTACGATACAAGTTAAATGGAAAATTGATACGCTGTATCTTAATTTAGTGTTTATTTTATTCTTTTTTTCCCCAACCATTATTTCTCAATCATACAGCCCTAAACTGGTGAGAGCAGAGAGCCTACTCCTAAACAAAGTTTACATTCAGAGTTTAAGTACCTGAAATGATCTTTGTTTTTCTTATCTTAATGCTTTTTCAAGATATCAAGTTACCTAAAAATGTATTTCTTTAGCCTTGCAGCAGCTTGTGGGCCAAGAAATTACATATGAACCCTAGGTAGGAAGGCAGCTGATGGAAAGCTGCTTATTTCCCCAAAGCAACGGGTTTTGGTTTGAACACATGTCTCTTTTGGCTGGGATGTAAATGTGAGCTGATTTAACTTCAGTTAGGTGATAGTCTGCTCTCCCGTATGGCATCAAGTATGTCTGGCAAAACACTTTTTCTTATTTAGCTGTAGTAAAGAGCATTTACTCTGCCCTTGGGAGTAAATCAGTAATGCAGTAGTAGGCAGGAAGGTCAAGTGCGCGCAGGGGAGTAGGGTGGATAAGTGTTGGATGTTTAAAAACCAGCACTCTTGCAGAAGTGGAAATGACTGTATTTAAGTAAATTTTCTTTAGTGATGACAAGATAATTACTTGGGGTATGGGTAAGAAATACACCTTCAGGCCAAACTTGGCACTTCTGAACCATGAGCATGACTCCCTCCTGGGGAGGTCACCTTGCCTTGGCCAGCAAAGGGCTTCTGGGCCCATCACTTCATGGAAAACAGCTTTTTGACTGCTGCGTTGGTAGCCATGCTTGCTTTAAATGTGCCTAAATCCCTGTACAAGTCAGTTATTAATATCTGCAGGCTAAGGTAGCTTTTGTGCTAATCACTCCTTGGTATGTTTTCTCTCTAAAAATATTTGTCCTTCAGTTGCATACCTATTTTTTATACTTGCCCTTCTCACGTAGGACCTAGAAAGCATACAAGGTGATCGCAGGCAGTGTTGATTACACCTTGGGTTATGGGACTGCACTAAAGCCTCTCAGGCTTCTAGCCAGGACCCATTGTGCTAGAGGCTGTACAAAGCAAAAAGGATGTGGGCGTCTGTCCCGTCGCCCCCCCTGCCAGCCCCAGTCGTGGGCAGGAGTGCAAAGGAACCTGTAGTAGCACTGTGGTAGGGAAGAGAAATGACACGTGCAATCTAAACAAGATGGTGTATTTCGGTGAAGGGAGATCCTCAGAGGAGGAATACCAACGGTGAAATGGCTTTGGGAGGATTGAAGGAAACTTGCAGACTTGAGGCAGCATGGAAGAAATGAGGAGGTTGGCCTGAAAATCTGGAGAGGGCCATGGCATGGCAGGTGAGTCACGCAAAAGTTGGCCTCTTAGAACAGCATGAAGGGTAGAAGTAAGGGTGTGGAGGTCACTGAAGCTGAGAACGAGTAGTTCTGTTAAGCATGATGGAAAACAACAGAACAAGAGGTAAGATGAGGATAAATGATGCAATTTGCAAAAGTTTGGAGGGCCGCTGTTTTCTCGTGGGTATAAGCAAGAAACTTTTATTTGTGAAGGTGAAATGAGATGCGAGATGGACAGGAACTCTAGGAAAATAAGGTCTTATATGTTCAGTGGGAAAGACCTGCGAGATCTGTCTAGCCGAAATCAGAGCACTGGGAGAGAAGTCCAGGTGGAAGGAAACAGACATCAGGGATGGTGGGAATGGTGGCAGCAAGCACAATGGTGGGAAGAGTGGGTAGAAGAAGGAAAACAGAGGAGAAAAGGTCTGACTAAGCCAAATGGAGCTTCAGCTGATGGCTAGGTGTCTATAAAAAGAGAAAAGAAATTGTGTGACACCTTTGTGCAGGAGGAGACAAGTACGGGTTGGAAGCACACCCATGTGATGATAGGGTTTGTTAGGGACTGCTCTGAGTGCCCATGCTGCTGGAAGCCTTGGGGGAGGACTCTTCTGAAGTGCACTGAAAGGGTTAAAAAGATGGGAAAGAACTCAAAAAAAATCATGGGCCACAAGAAGAATTTTCAGGACAGCGTTAGAAGAAAAGGATACTGCGTTTGATGTGTCTGAAATCAAAAAGCCTTTGGAAGCTGGTTTGAGAGAAAAGCTAGATTGAACATAGCCCAGAAAGAAGTTTCAGGAGATGAATGCGGGAAGTGAGCATGGAGGTGAAAATGAAAACAAATACTAAATGTTTGGGGAGGCAAAAAGCTCAGGCATTACATTCGCCTACAGGCACACACCCACGCAGCCACTAAAGAGTGCGCTGTGAGGGAAAATGGTGTTAAGGGGAAAAGCAGAAAACAATGACAAGATGGAGATGAAGGATAGGATGGAACTGAGGGCAAGCAGAAAAAATTGAGGAGAAAAAACAAAAATGTGCATGCACGTGATGTAAAAACTACCTGAAAGGGGTAGGTCAGTGGGAGAAAATGGTGCAGTTTGTTACAAGGTTCCCTTCAGCTAAGGGAGGACAGAAGTTGAGAATTTGAGGAGCTAGAATTTGAGGAATTAGAGGTATTCCAGCTTCGACAGGGGGGCGCCTCCCCTGTCATTATTGTTTGTGTAAAGCTCGCTTCTGCGTTTTCCCTGTTATCCCTTAAAGCTGCGCACGTGAAGGTTTAAGACACTTACTGAAACAGTTTACTTCCCTTTCTTTAAGTATGACCAGAGGTATACACCTGCAGTGGAAGTCTCTCAAGCCTCGATAACGAAAAACCCTCTAGCTCAAAGCTGCTTCGCCCTGCCCCAGCTGAGCTATGAAACGCAACTGGTTTTGGCCTCTGAGCTTTATCTGGGGTGTTACCATTAAGACATGTCTGTGGGAGCTCTGGCTCGCTCTTTCTCAAAGGTTTGTCATAAACAACGTGCAAACAATGTGCAGTTCTCCTTGTGGCAGCTGTTGGCTCTGGACACACACAGAGCTGGGGAACGTTAACCTGGGTGGCTTGGACTGAAATGAAGGGTAATGTAAATCAGAGTGGGTAAATGTGATGTGGCATTGATGTATACAGGCTCAAAGACAGGAAGATTTACTGTCCGAGGGCTCTTTGTGGCGCTGTAAGTGCGAACCACTTTAAAATCTAAATTGATAAAGCATAAGCTGAAACTTTCTAATAAGCTGTATAGAAGTAAGTTCCCTACACTGCAGGGTTCTCCGTAGGCACAGGCTGGAAATAATGGCATAGCTTTTCTCCAGTTTGTGTTCAACATCATCAGCGTTCCGCTAATTCAGTTTGAAAGTCTTAAAAGCTGCGCTTGACAATGACTGTGAGATCAGTATGTCTGTCTGTACCACGACATCATTAGTGCTTCTGATACAACTGCAGCCGTGTAAACTGTAAACTGTGTAAACCGTACACTCACTTACACAAGCCCTCGAACAGACTGCTTCTGCCACGTCCTCAGTGCCAAACTGCAGGAGGAGCCTCGCTCAGCTGCAGGTTCTAGACGATGCGCTTTCGATTCGGAGGCTTTTCTTGCTCTCTGAGTACCTCTTCACCTCCAAGCCTGAAGAGCAGCGCTGACGAGGCCATGCTCAAACTCTCCTTTTGGGGGTTTTGCTGCTGCTGCCACGGGTGTGAGTTGGTAGTGAAAGCTTAAATACAGTTGGGTGAAACGAATGCAGCCGTTGCACAGTGCTCGGGGTGCAGGCTGGCTGCTGGTAGCCAGCAGGTCGGTACAGTTCTAGGCACTGTGCGGTCCCAGCAGCCTGCCTTCTCAACTGGGATTTGCCCACAGCACTGAGACCTCCTGACTGTAAAGCTCTTGCCTGCGGCCTAACCCAGCACATTGCAGCCAGAGAGAGAAAACAGAGCGAGAGAGGGCTGGACTGGAGAAGGACTAGAAATGAAAATCACCTTGAAAAGGGGAGTTGAGGACTTTGGGCAATACCAGCTTCTTGTAACTGAGCAAATACACTTGCATGTACAACTGCACACAACTACCGCTTTGAGTTTTCTCGGTGCTTGAGGGAGAAGTAACATCAGCATTATAAACCGGCTGCGGTTACTGCAGGCAGTCCTGCACCCAAGAAGAGCCCTTCACGTGATCTTGAAATGCCTTTCAAGTCTGAGGTGCTGGAACAGCTTCCACGGGAGGTTATGCTGTGGGGGCTAAAAAGGAGGGCTAAATGCGAAGAGCGCGTTAAACTAAGGAGATGCCGTAGCTGAGGCAAGGCAGTGCAATGCACCGACTGGCCTCTGGGAACCCTCAGCATATTTTAAGCCTGTTAAGACAGTTGGAAAGTCTGCGAAGTGGTTAGCAACAGTCTTAGTAACACCCAGAAACAGCCCGGCGTGCTCTGGTGTGACTTCTGGTCATTTCAATGCACGCACTGCATCAAAACACGGGTTTCTTGGGGGTCGGGCCATCAACTAGAGCTAGGAAGTACCATGGTATTGCAGCGCAGAAAACAGTATCCCCAAGCACCCTCCAGATCTGCACCAAATGCTGAACTTCATCACCTCTAAGACTGTACGTGGCAAAGGCTTAGTATTCGCCGTCTTAATACAGTGAGTAACTAAAATCTTGTCTGCCTGTGTGCTCAAATCTCACAGTCTGAACTGCTGAGGTAAAATGGTCTTTCCTTGAGGAGACGTAGCTGAAAACACCTTCTGTTTTGATCTATTAAGTTGTTGTTGCTGTAACGGTTGATTTCTTTAAACGCTCAACTCTTGCATCTGAAAATCCAGCATGTCTGTCTGAATTGCTTACTGTGGTGAAGCCAAGGCAAGAAATTAGTTTTGCATTTTGGCTTAAATCCTGCAAACAGTTACGTGGGTAACTTATGCGTGTAAACAGCCGTAGTGAGCTCAATGAGGCCATTCATCTGCAGGGTTAAGCATGCGTGTAAATGTTTGCAGTTGTGGGGCTCTCGGAAGGAGAGTGGTGAGCTCTCGGCTGAGCTCCACGGGTTGCAGCTAGTGAGGTGGAAGTTGTCTTTCACCTCTACAATTCCCACTTTCATCCACAGAGTTACAGTCCTGAGCGTAAAAGATCACAGGCGTGTCAGAAAATTGATTTTTGGGGCAGGTAAGGCCGGAATCCCATGGAGAGCCTGACTGTCAAGTCAAATGAAGAGCTGGCCTGTATCCTGATGTTCAAACGTGGAATATCAAAGGCTGTGCTGAGCTCTTCTGCTTGCTGGCTCTGCTTGCTTCTCACCAGAAGATGTCTGGTGTGTGGTTCCATTGCAACATGTACTCCACCTGCAGCATCTCTGGCCTAATGTTTAAAGGACAAAAAACCCCACCCAGGTTCATGAATCTGAGTATTTTCAAATCTTTTGCTACATTTGTTCAAATTTTTATTTGCCCTCTTGCTGTTTTCTCGTTAAGCGGTTTATTCGTTGTTCAAGTGAGCCTGGAGAAGTTGGCAGGAGGAAGACACAAATCCCATGAGGAAAGTTGCGAGTTTTCTGGCGTCCGTTGATTTAGCTGCTCTGTTCTTGCTGCATCTCCAAAACAGTCCCATCATTCATGGTATATAGTTTATGCTGAATATTTAACTTTGTAGTATCACTTACACATTTGACCAGCACTGCCCAGTGCACTTCTCTTTTTAGCATTTCACTCTTACGTGCACTGAACACAATTATTTTGCTGTAAGTGAAGGAAGGTTGGGTCTGGTACAGTCTAATTCCACATTTTACTCCAGTTTCTGAACACAGCCAAACCCACCAGCAAAAGGCTGGCAATTCTGTTAAAAATAGTAATGTAGTTTCTGATCTGCATTTCATTAGACAAAATTAAAATAGCCATCAAAGCTAAAATATCCATTGTGCAACCTGATCTAGGAGAATTTGCTTTAGCAGTGGGGTTGGACTAGGTGGTCTCCAGAGGTCCCTTCCAACCCCAACCATTCTGTGATCACCCTGTACTCCAGTAAGGAATCTAAGATTACGTTTCCTACGGATGTGAACAGTCGGTACCATCAGGCTTTTTTGAAAAAGCATTTGTATGTTGGTTTGTATAAAAGTTAATTAAAAAATTACTCATAACACAGGTCACGAGATCTGTGGGGAGTGATCTGTGAGCCCTCCAAAACTCGAGCAAGTTGCCTGGATAGAGAACCTGACCCACAACACGTTCATAAAATATCGTGGCCTCTGCTTTGGTATGTGTTAAGTGAGTGTGGCAGAGCTGGGGCGAACGAGGAGCACACAGCTCAGGAGGAGAGAGGTGGAAAGACGTGAACTGTAGCAGGTACAAGGAGGAAACTCTCCTTGCCTGTGGGTAATAAAAGGCTGAAGGGAACTTGTTGAGCAGGTTCGCAGATTTGTAAGATCCTCAGAAGGGCAGAAGAGGTGTGGCTGGGTAATAGGAATGCAGTACAAGGAAGACGCTTCTTTAAACAAATTGGTGGTGTGTGAGTTTCTAGAAAAAGCATAGTTGTGTACCAGCCTTTTTGGGTTTGCCTGATACAGCCTTGGGGAAGATTACTCCCCAGGGTGGGAGAAAAAATGGGGGTGGGACCTAATAAGGGTAAACAGATCTTTGAAATGGCCTGTGGTGGGTGGGAGAGGTGGAGAAACGAAGAATGACAAACTGAGAAAGCGATTTGTTGTCATGTGTAGATTTTGAGACCTCAAAGTGACACCTGAACAGCAGCACTGTATACCTTGCCATTTAATGAATATGTATTTATCTAAATGTCTGTTGATACGTAATCCACTGATAAGAAGGAAGCAATGCAAGTATTTATTTTGATAATGTAAATCAACTTTTAGTGTACTTTACAGCTAGCGAGGCACCTAACAGTTCCAAAAAGTGTTGCTGAGCAGCTCTTTCCTCTTCAGTGTCCTCAGACAGCAGATCAATACCAGTTTGGTGATGCTGGAAAGAAGCTCAAGTGGATATTTTCATTTTTTTTTAAATCCACCCTCTTTGGAAATAAGTTTTGAAATTTCAACCCTACAAAAATATCTCTGTGGATAAATTGGTTCTTTACAGTTTGGATACAGTGTGGCAGTCAAAGTTGTCCTGCATTTATGTCTCCATCGTGTCTGCCCTTCATCTTTTCTGTTTAGAAAAACTGAACTCCTGCTCCGGCAGCTATTCCACAGCAGGGAGGGGACTCTGGGACTCCTTGGTTCATAAGACAAGGGGTTTCTACTCTATCATTAAAAAAATGAAAGAAGTCAGGCCTCTTCTGGACCTCAGGCACCTGCCAGCCTTCTCTAGGCAGCGAAGTCGGAATGGCTACATAAGCCAAAATGGTCTTTCTCACAGATCTTGCGGACTGGTCCACACGATCCAGCTCAGTCCTGCCCGTGGGAGGGGGCTGGCTCCTAGAGAGACAGCTCTTCCCTCGGGCCTGTCTGCAGCCTCAGGACCACATGGGAAGTGTTTTGGAAGGGACCGGCTTTTGTCACTAAATTGAATGCTTTGTGTTTTGGCAACTCGGGGCTCCTCTTCTCACCGCTTCTGGAGCATGTGATGTGCTCCAGGGATATCCTCGTAGCTCATAACATGTATAGGGACTTTTACAGACCACGTTATACGCCTATCTAAATTTATATTTGAAATAATGAAACAAACCCCCGCTTTGCTAGGGTCCGAAATATGCATAACGGTGAGATCCAGAGAGGACACCAGGGTCTGTGGCTTCTTGTGAACTGGCTGCACACTTCAGTTAAATGGCTTAGAAGGCTGGCTGGAGTCAATTTTTATCTCAATAGTACAGTGTAGATGTATCAAGCAAGCACTTTTCAATGTCTCTTCTTCCAGTGACTAAGATCCATGTTATGAGTGAGGTATTTTTCCATCCCTTCCCCTCTCTCCCTCCCCTCCTCCTCCTCCTCCCTCCCCATTGTCTCCAAGCGTCAGAAGCGACCTGCGCAAGGGAGCTCACTCGAAGCAGCCTCTGGGCCAGCCCGTGGTGAGATGACAAATCCTCTCTACATGTTTACTGGAATTTGGAGCTATCCATCACATATGCTTAGCATTCCTGCATCTAAGCCAGGGCAAGCCCATACAAGTAACAACATATGGTACAACTGCAATTTTACATAAACGGGCTGGGAGGAGCCAGGACATCTCCCATGTTTGAGACAGTGATCCGAGGGTGATAGTGATGTGTTAGGTTTACATTAACACTATTCATTCCATTCTGAATGGATCCCAAAACTCCTAACTGCCATCCAATACATATATTTAAACATTTTGGGGTGACTTGTTTAAAGAAAATGGTTCTAATGAGAATTAAGTCCAGTATCTTCCACTTAAACCTCGCCTGCAGTCTCTGTGAGATGCTTTCCTAAACCCATGGTCTAGAAACTTCAGGTACAATTATCTTCCAGTCACGTTGATACATCTGAGATAATCTAAGGATGTTATGGCAAATGTATTTTTACTTGCGGCAGTTTGTCTTGAATTAACTGTTTACCAGAACCACCGAGGCCGCTGATCTGAAGAGCTGCTGCCTCTAATGCAGAATAAAATTTGCAAATAGACAGAAAGCTCTTTATTGTGGATTTTTCTATGTAGATGTTTTTTATATCTGTCAGAAGCTGAGGTGAGCAGTGAAAGATTAGCTGGTACTTATAAGTAGCCATTTATTTTTATATATATACACACACATGCGTGCGCTTATGAATATAAACTGCTACTTTACAACTAAGTGCCACTGTCTAAGACACAAGACCTCAATTTCCTAGCACTAAATGTATTCCAAAAAACTGTCTCTAAAACAGCTTCTATTGTAAGCATCTAGGGATAGGGGAATAAAACAATCAGGAAACCCATTGGGATTTCAGTTTTTAAAAGAAACTACACCAACTTGCGTGGAAATACCTCACCTCTTCCGTTGCCAAAAGTGGCAGAAATGGAGGAAAGTAGCGTTTAAACCAGTTGTTTCAGGGAGTTGCCTTTATTCCCTTCTAGACACATGAGAATGTCTGGCCAGCTGTGTGTACTAGTCCCCTACTTCTGTAGCCCTTCTGAAGGCAGAATGACCCGGTGACCGCACACAGGTCCTCTGTGTCCCTGTGGTTGAGAAGAAAGTCCATGCTCTGTGATTCAGTCCTCCTCTTCTGCCATTGATTTGAACTCTGGCAACAATAAGGGGTATGCGTAACTCACAGGAGCTGCTTGTTAAGGAATAAGTGTTCTTCTAGAGTTTAGTTTGGGAGAATCTATGACTTTCCTTTCATAGAATCATGGAATGGTTTGGGTTGGAAGGGACCTTAAAGCTCACCTAGTTCAAACCCCCCCCGCCATGGGTAGGGACACCCCCCACTGGACCAGGCTGCTCCAAGCCACATCCAACCTGTCCTTGAACACTTCCAGAGTTGGGGCATCCACAGTTTCTCTGGGCAACCTGTGCCAGTGCCTCACCACCCTCACAGTAAGAATTTCTTCTTTATATCTAAACCAAAATCTACCCTCTTTCAGTTTTAAACGATTACCCCTTGTCCTGTCACTGCACTCCCTGATGAAGAGCCCCTCCCCAGATTTCCTGTTGGCCCCTTTAGGTACTGAAGGCTGCTATAAGGTCTCCCCGGAGCCTTCTCTTCTCCAGGTTGAACAACCCCAACTCTCTCCGCCTGTCCTCATGTGTGAGGTGCTCCAGCCCTTTGTTCATCCTCGTGGCCCTCCTCTGGACCTGCTCAAGCAGGTCCATGTCTGTTTTATGCTGGGGGCCCCAGACCATAATTTTTTTCTTTCCTTTGTATTGTCATTAGAGTTGACTCATTTGAAATCATTATTTTTAAGTTTTTCCCTTCTGCAAGGCACCATTCTGTGGTATTGGTTGTTGCTTTGGAGGTATAGGTTGTTGTAAAGGTTTCATAAGCAGCAATTCTGCCACTAATACACTTTTATTTTTTTTTCCTGAAAGGATATTAAAGAACAGAGGTTTGGTTGTGATGCCTCTTTAGACACGATTCTTGTGTTATTAGTTACTGTCTTTTCTCTTGGGAAGATACCCTCATGAACTCCAGCCCTAGAGTCTTCTGAGCTGGAGAACATCTGGCTCCAAATCAGCACCTTCCCTTGGTCCAGCTCAGGCTCTTATTGCATTTCTGTTTGTACTGGGAACGGGGGACGAAGGTTGGAGACTCCCTGAAACTGAAAAGCGATGGAAATGCTGGGCTTGTTGGTGTCATATACCTACCTCTGCGTGGACACCACGTTCCAGCTCTAGAGGACAGTGCAGGGAGTTTGCCGCTGGTGTCTGTCCCTTGCTGCACCAGCCCTGTTAACGTCACTGGGTTTTATTCCTTCTGATCCCACAGATTTGAAACAGTCTTGTTTGGTTCTCCAACAAACATTATGCACAGTTCTAAATATGACCTCAACAGTACTGACAACTGCCATCTGTTTTCTGAACCTGTATTTAGTTTTAGCTTTTGTTGTTTCCAAAGCCGTAGCATCATGGATTAGGGATTACAGACACTCACCAAAGGATTCCTCCCCTGGATTGCATGGGTTGAAAGAATGTTGGATTTAACTTGGACAAAGACAGAGCTCTCAGGATGTTAATACTCTGATAACTTGCTCTGTGGACTTCAGATTACACTCGTGAAGCTTGCCTCATTGCAGTCATCTCCCTCAGTGCTACGTGTCCTAGACGGCAGCTGCCCTTTCCTGTTTGTTCACCTGGTTCACTCAGAGTTGTCTACATAATCTGAAAATTAATCATCCGTTGTCACCGCCTGAAATAGTACTTTCTTCACTTTCTAACTTTTCTAAAATCTGCAGTGGAAAGCAAGGGATATTCTAGAATTTAGCCCAGGAACGCCCAGAAATCACTGTATAAATTTGACATTTTAAGTGAGTGTGTTGGTGGTTTTTTTTGCGTTTACACTATGTAACACGCTACTTTTGTCATTTCCAAAGATCTACATGAGCAAGTTTGTGCTACAGTCTCCGTAAGACAAAATATTCAACCTGTCTATATAGCATAGTTTAGCACACATCTGATGCTTAACCTACTGGGTAGTGCTTCTGCATATAGGAAAAAAAATACTACAATGGCTGAAAAGAAAAAAAAAAAAAAAGACACAAAGTGCCTTCATTTATTTAGATAAAATTGCCCATAGCTTTATTCCCAAGAGAAGCAACAACAGCAAAAGAAAAGCCTGAGATAAAGCATTAACATTCTGCAGTGGAAAAGCCTGATCAATTCAGCCCTAGAAAAGGGTTTGAAGGTTTTATGAGAGAGGGGAAGCTAAACAGAGTTCGTGACATGGATGATAGAGAAGGCAGCTGTATGCCAGAATTCTGGGCTTCTCTGTAAAATCTTTGCAAGCAAATAAGAGAAAGTTTCTTATGGTCTAGACATCTTGAATATAAAACTTCAGTTTCCTTTTACTTGCTGACAGCTGCTGGATTGTGCTTTATTTGCTTCGGGGTATACTGAACATATGAAAAGAAAAGATGTTCCTAAGCTTCATGGTACAGGCTCTCAGATGTAACTTGCTTTTCCTTAACACCATCAGAGGCAAAACAAGATGAAGGTGCAGTTTGCCTTAATCACACTATCATTTAAACAGGTTTATTGGGTGTTGTACATAACCAGACAGCAGTTGGATCAACTCTTACCTTTCTGTTTGTGCCACAGCGCACGAAAGTGCTTGAGGTTACGTGTAACCCCATGACCTCAGCTGCTGCAAAGACTCTGCTTCTGAATTTCATATGAGGTATAATCAAAGTACTTCCTCAGAATGGACAATGCATTTTGGAAAAATTCACATTACTGTACCTCTCATCTTCCAAAGAAATCATTATCCTTTTGCTCATCAGGCTCTACCTATGTATATGTTAGAGTTTCACAGATGGCTGAGGTTGGCAGGGACCTCTGGAGGTCAGCTGGTCCAACCCCCTGCTCAACCAGGGCCACCTAGACCAGGCTGCCCAGGACCATGTCCACACGGCTTTTGAGTGTCTCCAAAGATGGAGACTCCACAGATTCCTTGGGTAATCTGTGCCAGTGCTTGGTCACTCTCACAGTGTGAGGGTGTTCAGAGGGAACCTCCTGTGTTTCAGCATCTGCCCGTTGCCTCTGGTCTTGTCACTGGGCACCACTGGAAAAAGCCTGGCTCCACCTCCTTTGCACCCTCCCTTTAGGTATTTTTATATATTTATGCATACATATATAAATATATATATGTTGATCAGATCCCCCCAAGCCTTCTCCTCTCCAGGCTAGACAGTTCCAGCTCTCTCAGCCTCCCCTCACAGGAGAGATGCTCAGATGCTCCAGACCCTTCATCATCTCTGCGGCCCTTTGTTGGACTCTCTCCAGTTTATCAAGTTTGTCAAGCGTGACTTCCTCTTGGTGAATCCGTGCTGACTGCTCCTGATGACACAAACAGGTAGGGTTTGGTCAAGGTTGTTCTGTGGTGTCTGTGTTACAGCTGAACAAAGGACTTGGTTTACATACAAAAAAGGCAGTGTCTGCTATGAATTTTTTACACCTTCATTGCAGCTACAGTGGCCCTTGAAAACACAGGCCCAGTAAAACGATATTCCTTCACCTCCAAGTCACAGCCTGAACCCAGCTGGTTATCTCTGATAGGAGTATCTGCTTGCCTGCAACTTCAATCATTTTTCTTCTTGGTTCTCTAGTACATTCTAACACATACATACTTATAAATCAGCTCAGTTAAAGCATGAATTTTCCTCAGAGTAGCTATTCTCCTTATTGCTTTCCTCGCCAAATTTTAAATTCAGCTGAGCTGTAACAGAGGAGCAGTCAGAAATAGTAAGAAGGGGCAGGAAAATTAATATCCTATAGTATCCAATCAACTAATTTTATGAACCTGTAACTTTGTCACCCCAGTGTTTGTGAAGGGACTGCACTTTAGGAACAAAGAGCTGTTGAGGGTATATGACAAGAGAGACTGGTTAGGTGAGGATGTGTGTCCTATACTGTCTATTAATTTTATCCTTTACACGTGAAGACTTGAAAATCTACATCCACAGTTTAAAGAAGCCTAAGGAAGGGGTGGGTGCTTGTGCAGGCACGTGCAGCTGCTCGGTAACAGGGACTGTAACTGACTGTAGGCTGATTGGGAAGAGGCTGACTAAAATGTGATGTTCAACTTTTTAAAAAAGATCTTGTGAATACATCTTGATTTTAAAAAATATCTTGGTATTTTCACTGTGTCAGTAAAACAACAACTAATTCGATTGAAGGACGTGGTGCTATGAGGACATCTGGTAAAACTAGGATTACTGAATTATTCAGCATTGCTGCAAGAAAGGTTTTGTTAAAACTTAAACCAAGAAAGTCCTTAGTCAGAACCAAACGACACCCACAACCAGTTGTGAAGCCCCCAGATTCTCTTGTTATGAGACTCCTGCAGAATTTCCAAGCTGATATGAAAGAAAGGATGGGCTGATAGAGTTCAGGTTATTTGTTCCTGGAAGCGTGGCCACTGCAACCCCTTGCCATAGCTAATAGATACTGATTCCTGTGCCTGCTTAAGCAAAGGAGATGACTTGCAGGTCCTTCTCTCCATGACATTGGGGGTGGTCCGCGGCTGGAGCCCCAGCCAGAGGAAAAGATGGTGATTTCCAGGTGCAGCCCCGCAGAGCACTGCCTACAGAGAGGGCCCTTCTCCTGCCGCCTCCCGTGCTCGTCCAGGGCCAGTCCCAGCCTTGCTCTAGCAGCTGTGGTATATACACCGCAAGAAGCTGTAGGCTCTGGATTGTGTTTTTAAAGATGCAGATGGGGTATGGTCAATAAACCTTAGTGTGGTCAGACCCTGGAGGAAGTTCCGTGTAGGTAGCTATAATGGTAGTGGATTCTAAGGGAAAGGGGGGGGGGGTGGGGGTGGGGAGACTACTTGTGTAATTCTTTGTACAGATCTGTGCAGACTTGAACAGAAACTGGGTATCTCAAATGGTAGTGACGAGGGTGTTAACCTGTAAAAACTCCAGAGGCATGAATATTTACTGAAATAAGAAAATGAGCAAGACTTTTATCCACTCCTCCCCCTGCCATGAAATAAAGCTTTGCTTGACTTGCATCCTCTGGCTTCCATTCACAAATTTTAGTCATTAATTATGTTACTTTTGAACTGAAAAATCCTAAGTACCTTTCAAATAGTCTAAATGTTTTGCATGCTATGAAGACAACAGCAAAGCAAATTACATTTTTGACTGCAAGAAGACATAATTTGAAAATGTGTATATCAATACCTTCCAGGTTTGCTCCATTGCTGTGGTTATTATTACACTTAAAAAAAGAAATCTAGGAGGTAAGGCATTTCACATGTTAAACACAAGTGAAAAAAAAAGTTTATAAAGACTGAAGAGCTGTTACAACAGTAATATGTAGCTGTTTGAAAAAAAACATGAAATAAGAAACAATTTTTGTAGGTCTTCTCTGAAGTCTAAACTCCCTTTTGTGGTTTTTATGGATTCTACAAGGTGTTGGCAGATGAACAGAGTAATAAAAAACATTACTGTCCCCAGCTGTCTCCTCTGCCCCTCTTCCAAATGTCTAACACGCTACCCCTGAGCAGTTAGAAAAGAGACATCAGCTGCTGCTGTGAAAAAAAAAAGGCATTTTAGCATAAACCTGGATTTGTCACCTGTTTAATCAAAGATGCTGGGCTGCACATTCACATTGCTTGGGTGTGGGGAGGGTGCCCTTTGCAAAGAGCAACGGAGGATGGAAATCCTTACCACCTGCAGGAAGGCTTGTCAGGCTGTCACCAGCTCCCAATTACAAACCAAGTTAGTCCCAACTGTCTCATTTAGTTCAATTGTTATATTTGGATATGCCACTGGTTGTTCTGAAAACTATGGAAAATGAGGCTTTTCTAAAATCACATTTTCATATGATGAAACTACTTTTGTAAGTGCATACCGTGCACATAAGGAGGCTACTTTTCACCTCCATTTCCAAAGGTGAATAAACGTACTTTTAATGAATTGTAAGAAAAAATGAATAGCGTTAAACATCACATTTAGCTGATTCTGAAGACAAAAACCAGCATAAAGATGTCTAAGTGTCATCAAATGTTTCCAATTTACTCTTGGCACAATTATTTTCATGCTTGAATTGGGAACTGAACAGATGCCAAACCAAGGAAGTAAGCGCATGGAAAGCAAACTGTTGAAACTATAAAGAGATTAAATAGCATTTCTGAAAATTGTATTTCTATTTGGAGACCTGAGTAAGGTTTTGGAGCATCACTTTGGTAGGCAGCTAAGAGCATAAAGCCAAAACAATGTAACTCAATCCATGTATAGCGCTTATATGCAGCTTTCTATTTTATAGGGGATGTCTGAAATTTTACAAAGTTAGAAGAGCATATACACTAACTAGTTTAGCTTCCTTAGCTACCAAAACAAAATAGGTATTTAAACAAATCTTTTGATTAATAACCAGTTATATCAGCATTTAATAATTATTCTAATTAAAATGATAACACGTTTGTAATAAGCAGGCCAAAACTCTAGTAAGCTTATCCTTAATGCATGTTGGATACCAGACCGATATGTGCCTGGCATTTTTACTGTTAGGTTTTGTCTCTTTTGGGTTTTCATGGTCTAGAAAATCTTCACAGATTTCTCTAAGTGCACATAAAATTTTAGAGAAAAGCACATTGATATAATTTCCATAACCAGTTTAAAGTCTTCTACTAAAACTACTAAATTGATATAATTTCTATAACCAGTTTAAAGTCTCCTACTAAAATATAAGCTTCTCTGGTCTCTGTGTTTATGGATTCTGTACCATGCTGCAGTACCCCACCAAGGACCGATCCCCTCAAAGGCTCTCTGACTTCATAAATCTCTGTGCAGTCACTGCAGGGGACTGGAGTTGTTACATGGGATGCTACTGACTGTGTTTCTCTATCATAGTTTGGGTTTGGGGGCAATCTTTGGGATAGTGTTTGTTGAGATTGCATCATTTTATTGTAAGCATATGTTTTCTGCTGTTTCCAATTAATATCAGAACAAATTTGTTATTCTACCTGTATTTTATACAAGGTATATGACTTGTATTTACCCCCTTTTTTCCAAAGACAGTTTTTATTCTGAAGCATTTTTGGTGTTTCTCATTTAGTCTGTATCTCACTCACAAGTGTCTGTGGTGTTTGCACCAGCATTCAGAGATTTAATTAAAGTAAAAAGAAGCGGAAAGGAAGACGCACTAAAATTTGGTTTAAATATTTTGGAGTGCATGCTCACCATAGGTACAGCACAGCACTTTTAACGCACCCATGTGATCTGTGACAAAAAAGTGACAGGGACAACACCTACTCCTCCAGCATGCCCGCCAGGCTGGCCACCGTGTGGCAGCAGGATTGTGGGATTTGAAACACAGAGATGGTTTATGAATTTCAAGCACCCTATCATTTTCCTTGGTAACAAATGGGTATGAGATAGCAGCAGAAGACCTCCAAACATTAATCACACTGCTTTCCAACAAGCAACAATTACACCTAACAGGTACTCTGTCACCTTGCTCCAGTTGAATTTTCTAAAGAATTCACTAATAAAAACTTGGTTTACTGCTTACAAGCACAATACGCTACAAAAAGCAAAGGAAACAACAGCTTGACTGAAGTTTAGTAGCTTATTATCATCTGTCTGTTAAAAGTTTGCTGCACATTTATTACTTTACATGTCAGTTCTTATATCTAGTTTTGGGCAATGACTCCCCCTCCCACCGATTTTATCTTCGTATCTATTTTCACATTAATATGTTGCATTATGATTCACTGCATATATTTTAGACATACAGCATGTCCAATAAGAAGTACAGAAATACAAAGTTCTGTCGTAATTATTAACCATATTAGTGTAAGTGCACATTTGAAGATATTCAGCTATTTATATAGCTATCTAGCCTAATCAGCCTAATAAACCTTGCTAAGCCTGCCACACGAAGAAAAGGGATGTTGTACTCCTAGGCAACTCTGGCATTTCAGAGGCTGTGGTCAGGTTTCTTGGACTGAAAGCACGCTCTAGCATTTACTCTAGTTAAAGATCAAAGCCCTTGGGAATCACTGCTGTTCTGTTTTTCAAAGCCCCCAACAGTGAGAGTATGAAAATATAGTTGTGGCCTATCTGAAGTATAAGTTCACTGAATGAACTTAATATACTATTGATTTGGTATCAATACCAGCATTGAAGTAAAATGAACTGGGCCGTAATGCCTGCGATGTTGAGACAGTGCCATGAGGTGCCTAAAATTTCTCATTCTAGAGGTGTTAAAATACATAGGTTTTTCTCACCTACTGACACAAGTAACAAATTTCTGAGGGAGCTGAAGATACTTCTGTACTCATAGGCCTATTCTGGTTACACCAGCTGACATACATATACGGGTAGATTTGCACCTGGATTTCAGTCTGGGATCGGATGTTAGCTGACTAGTGCTCAAATAATGTGCTGTGAAATGTTCTTCCTGTGGTTTGACGCAGATGCCATTTTCCTCATCATGCCCGGAATACAGTTTGAGGACACACTCTCACAGCAGCGAAACCTGAATCATCTGAGGAAGAACCCTTCAAGCAGAGTTGGCTGGTGTCACAGATGGAGTCACACACTTCACTCACAAGAGAGAAGAAACAACATACTTCATTGGTATAAAACAGTGATTTAACAAAGTTCAATGGCAAATGTGACAGTGGTTTAACAAGATTTGATGGCAAGGTACACTTGCTTATATACTGCACAGATAAGGTCAGACAAACTGTCAGGGAGACCCTTCTGTTCAGGTTCTGAAAGGACCCCCTTACTTTCTAGACTACTTCCTGGAGAGGAGCCTAAGTGCAGCTGGATCCAATCCTAGTCCCAGACTTGGTCAATGGTTTACGTCTAAAAGATTCTATGTGCACAATCAATCACTTAGGTGATTTCAAAGCTTAGAATGCTATTAATCACTTATCGAGGATCTGTTGCGGCATGGAATCTCTTAACCTTGAGGAGTAACCTTGAGAGGCACCCCTAGTCAAGGGGAGATCCAGGCACACAGCCCGCTGCCATGCAGGAGAGCTCAGTACGCCCTGGGCTGTCCCCTATTTATACTTCTTGTTGTATCTGCACACCAGCAAGACCTCTGTGTCACTGTTCCAGACAGCCCTTGGCTACCATGTTGCCATCTGTCCCCCAAAGTCCAGAGCAAGCTGGACGCAGCCATCACAATCCCCTGCTGGGGGTTATGGCTTAGAGTGGTGGTGGGGGAGAGCACACCACCACAGCTGGGTAAAGAAAATTTATTCTTCACTGCTGTTGAGATGAACACTGAATCAAATACAGCCCGCTTTACAACTTGCAAAAGATGAAACAAAGGAGGAGATAGCCAGAGTGCTAGGAGCAAGCTTATTAAATAGAGGTCAATCTGTTTGCAGCTCAAATGAAAATAGCTTGTGAAGCAAAAAAATCAAAACGTTGTTTGATGATGCATCATACAAAAAAATTCACAGAGCAATTTGATTTGGCAGAAGTCTGCCAGATAAAAGTTTAATGTGATAGCTACTCCGCTCTTCCCACTGCAACAATGGAGACTTGCAGGTATGACTGAGTGGAGCAGGGGAGCTGCAACGCAAGCACTCTAGGAAACATGGGTGCTTGCCTTCTGTATTTCTGTGACTCCTTCCCACTCTCAGTAGGTCTCGGGAGAATTTCCGTCTGCACCTGAACAGTGGCTATGGCAGCTGTAAATGCCAAAAGGCATGGCTGGGGTGCTGGGGGGGAAGGCAGGCATTTGTGGCAATAAACTCCACGTTACAGGCCACGCTGCCTTTTGCTTTGCAGGAAGCAGCACGCAGTCCCTTTATCTGAAGCACAGTGGCCGGGTGCCAGTGATGTTGCTGATGCAACTGACATCCCACTATGCTGGTGGGGCACCATGTCCCACGGCAGCAAAACTTTGCAGCATTTGCCATCCATCAGGCCCACAAGAGCTTCCAGGCCTTAAGCTGGCTGACTCAGGTAATTTGGGAGAGGGCGGAAAACTCGGGTTCAACCAGAAACGCTGCCACGACCTCAGCCTTGTACACAAGGCGTGGAACTGAAGCAGTGTTCTCGGCTCCAGGACAGGCGGCTTATCCCCACTGCTGCGGCAGCCTCTGCTTAGGAGACCGGCTGCATCACCTCACGGGCTACTGCCAATGCAAGCTCCTGGGAAAGACCCTCTTCCAAACCTTCCGTATTTCCAAACAAAAGCCCTTCTCAGCCAACAGCCCGCGGGGCCACAGGGATCCCCGCAGCCATCCCCGCAGCGAGCAGCGCCAGGCGCCAGCGGGGAAGCCCCAAACCTGAAGAATTAACGAAAACCAGCTCCCGGCTCGCCAGCGCCTCCAGGACCCGCCGTAAGGCGCCGCATCCCGACCACCCGCACCCCCCAGAAGCGGCTCCCGGGGGCGCGGCCCCTCAGGCCCGGGGCCTCCCCCGCCGGCTGCGGCCCGGCCCCGCCCGCCATCGCTCGGGGCGGCTGCCTACCCTGCCCCCGCCTGGCGGAGCAGGCCCAGCGCCAGGGGCAGGGCACAGGAGCCGCACCGGCTGAGCACCCTGTCCCCGTCCCTGTCCCCGTCCCTGTCCCCGTCCCCGGGCAGCTGCGCCCGCCCAGACAGCAGCCCGCACCCCCGCCTCGCCTCCGCTCTCCGACTGCGCACTCAGCCGAGCCCACCGCCCCCAATCCCCTGAGAACCCGCCCCCTCTTCGCCACGCGATTGGCCGCTCACGCTGTCTCTCCGGCGCCTCGCCTGCCCATTGGGCGAGGCGGGGGCACCCTCCGCCCCTCCCCGTTCTGTCGGTTGAGACGAGCCGTGAGTAAATAGAAGCAGGAGCTCAAAATGGCGGAGCCGTCGAGCCCGATTCGCGGTGCGGCGTCGCCCGAGCAGGAGCCGTTCAGCACCAGACCAGCCCCAGATGCGAAGGTGTCCCGTGGGTCCCAGCCAGCCGCCAAGAAGATGAAGGGAGCCGATGAGAGGAGCCTGAAGGGTACTAAGCGCGTCAACGGTGAAGGGGGCGGCGGCAACGGCGGGAGCGGCAAGCAGTCGCTGCCGCTGCCAGCGGTCGTGCCGAGCTACAGCAGCCCCGCGGCGTGGGGTTTCCCCGCGCTCCCTTCTGGCCCCTCCGGCAGCGCGGGGGGCTTCGCTTTCCCTTCTCCGCTGCCCCGGAAGCTGCTGTCGCCCGCCGTTTTGCTGCCGTCGTCCGCCTCCCCCTCCTCTTCCTACCAGCAGCACCAGCACCGCCACCACCGGCACCGCCTGGCCCTGGCCGGCGAGGCGGGAGGCTGCAGCGGCGGGGCGGCCGGCGCTAGCGGCGGGAGCGCCAAGGCGAAGAGGCCCAAGGAAAAGCGGGACAAGGAGAGGAGGAAGCACGGAGCCCTGCCCGTGGTCGCGGCGGTGGGAGATGGCGGCGGGGCCTTGAGTGCGGCAGGCCGGGAGGAGAACGGCGAGGTGAAGCTGCTGCTGCCGAAAGGTGAGGGGCGGGCGCTGTGCGCGGCCCGCGGGCGATCGCTCGGCGCCCGCAGCCTGAGGGGCGGGAAGGAAGGGCTGGGAGAAGGGGCGAAGGCCGGAGGGGGTTTGGCAGGGGCAGCGAGCCGCGGCCGGGCCGGCTGGGCTCGGGTGCTGTGCCTGAAGGTGCGGGCAGCTGCGGCAGCTGCCGTGGGGGAGCAGGAAATGGTTGTGATGCGGGGCTCGGGCCGTTAGAATGGCTGCCTGCCCCCGCCCCGCCTCAGCGCGCTGGCCCCGGGGCAGCGCCGCCTCACGGGGCCTTACCTGGCTGCCCCGCCGCCCTGCCCGCTGCAGGGTCGGGGACAGCCCGGGATAGCCGGGGGTAGCCCCTGGTAAGGGGACCGCTGGCGTTGTGTAAGTTTGTGAAGAAGGCAGTGGCGGCTTAGTCTGCCGTCAGTCCTGTCAAAAAAGGGGGTGTGGAATTAGCGATGGCGTCAGCTAGAAGCTGCCAGAGGCCTTAGATTTTCTTACCTATTAGGGAAATCAGGGTGCCTGGTAATTTACTAGAGATCTGCCGAGAAAATCGAATTTCTGTTGTTAGGGGTGGGGGAACAGAGAAGACCACGTTACAAAAAACCCTTCCAGTTTTAAAATTAAATCCTGAGTAATCTTGTTTATTAGGCTGTTAATTTTTACAGGCTAAGTCATCAAGTATTAGGGAGCGTGCTGTTAAAATTCAGATACTTAGACTTACAAAATCTCATTTAGTAGCTGCTTCAGGTTTGCTGTCTTTCCTGAAGATCCCTGGGCTAAAATGTTCCAAGAAATGCTGGAGGCCTTCAGAAGAAGGGGAGGAGGGCTGGGTTAGTTATTTAATGGGGCTGGACAAAAATGGCCATACCGGGCAAGACAGGATATTAAAGTAGATTCTTGCTGACTGTGATCAGCAGTAGATGCTTAGTAAGTAAAAGATAATATATCAATACAATACAAGAATATATGCTTTTGTTTCCAGCGTATGCTTTCTCAGTCTCCAGTGACCTTAAACCAGATGTTGATGCTTTTGTGTTTACACTGAAATACGAAGAACTGGAAACATTCACCCCATCACCTAGTTCAAGCAAGTTTCCTTTCTTTCAAAGGAAAGATAAATTACAGCTGTTAATAGGCTTAGGTTACTTTGATTGCGGTCTGCACCTGTACTTGCAGGATGAGCCAAGCTTGTAAAGAACACACATTAATATTAATTAGCCTTTTTGTCTATTGATCACGT
Source organism: Falco rusticolus (assembly GCF_015220075.1). Lineage (NCBI taxonomy): Eukaryota > Metazoa > Chordata > Aves > Falconiformes > Falconidae > Falco > Falco rusticolus. The sequence goes on from NC_051191.1 coordinate 17,021,395, forward strand.
TGTCTTTCTGCCTTACTGCATTTTCCACTAATTTCCACTAGTATCTTAGTCTTGGATTCATTTACCTGTGAGTATTTTTTTTAATTACTTGTTCTTTTTGGTCAGCATGTTGCATGTACCATTTTGTTCTTGGGATCTCAATTGCTGGTGTACAAGTGGGCTTTGAGTTTGTCATTTCAGTCCTTTTAAGTATTTATTTTTTTTTTGTTCCTGTCCAAAAAATGACTTAAGAAAAGTCTGCAGAAATGATAAATTGGTGCATGTTTAATGTTGGTGAAGCTGCCATGTCTTCACGTATATCTGCTAAGAAACTCACCCTTTTCTTTCTAGCAAAGCCATGCAAATCGTAACTGTATTCATTCAGATTGTCATACTGTCCTACCACTGTTACGTAATCATGTTAATGAATCTTTGAGAGCAATATTACAATAACAGGGTGAAATGGTTTTTGCACATTGGTAATAGAAATGGTGCCAGCTGGATATAATTAATTGAACTCTCCTGGAAGCAGTGATTCATCTTTAAAAATTCTGCACCTTGTATCTTGAAAAGACATTTTCTTTGAACTTGTATACTGACAGGCACAAGTACTTGACTTTTTAGTTGCTGTTTGCTCAGAACAGATTTTTCTTAGCTTTCATTTAGTTCTTGAAATCCTGAGTACAGGCAACAACATTTTCCAGGGCAAATGATACCTGTGTGGCAGCTGGGTCTCCACGTTTCTGTTTAGAGGAAGTTGTTTCTGTAGCTAAAATTTTGTGGCGTAGTTTCCTTTATTGATGAGAAACTTTATATTCATTAAACTGTATTTATGCATCCTTCACTTTCTTACAGCCTTCTCTGTAAAGAGTCCTGCTGAGAGCAGCCAGCCTTTTTAAAGTGGTTCTGTATTTGCCTGTAGATCAAAGGGCAGGTTTGTGCTGTTAATCTTGGGAATAATTTACTTTTCAGAGAGGAAAGGAGAAATACAGTAATGATGCAGGGAGAATGACTTGGGCGGGGCGGGGGGCGGGGGAAGGCATGCAGAGTCCTAAGTATGGAGGAAAACTAAGAATGATACATTAAGGGGAGGGGTGGAATAGGCAGAACTTGTGCATTGGGATTGCTGGGACTATGGCATAGACTAGAAGATGATACCGTAGGAACTCTCATTGCAGCAGTGAGGAATGAGTGAATTTCACATTGATATGAAAGAGGGAGGAAATAGAATGCAAAAGCTGCACAAGAGGGAGGAGATTCTGATCTTGTTTTGTGGCAGAAGACACATGTAGGTACTGTAGAAAAGGCAAGGAAGGTTAGAGGAAGGGTAGGATAAAAGGCAAGTGAAAAATGCAGGCAGCCTACAGATAAGACATCAGGCTGAATTTTGAGAATTTTGTATAATAAAAAAACCTGAGATGTTTGTACACACAGAATATATAGGGGGAAAGTAGGAATAAAATAAGCTTCTTCAGGTGTACTGAGTTGATTTCACAGAAGCAGTCATATGTGCAGCTGGTAGTACTTTCTAAAAATCAGCCCAATGCAGGCAAGTGCAGTCTCCTTTTCCTGGAGTCTGCAGTTAGATAACCTTTTTGCTTTTGTGCTGTGGAAAATGAGCAGCTGCATGGAATTGACAATATTGACTGTTTTTCTCTCATAGCGTTCAGAACTGATACGCAATCAGTGTTGCACCTGCCAGAAAGGAAATTGTGCAGATGAATAGAGGTGCAGAAGCCTCTAAAAGAGGCAAAAGTCTCTAAAGACAAGCAGTTGGAATGGGTGTGATTTCCTTGACCACTTTCAGGATGGATAAACTCCATCCAGTGGAGATGCATTGCATGTGAGTGCATGGGATGGAGTGGAATTCCCAGTTGAACTTTGTACTGGTAAGGGTGCCAGTGTCCATGAATTGGGAGGAGTCATCTTTCTAATCAGTGAGCTGTGTGCATGCTCTGCTACAAATAGCAGTTATGACACTAGGATAAAAAGTAGTATGCTGGTGTGGGAGAGGGAGGGCCAGCACAGACCATAGTACTAGAGAAAATGAGGATTGAAGTTAGGGGGATTAGGGGGAAGAAAGGCAAAATTTGTCTCATGGGATTGCTGGGACTGTGATGTACACAAGATGATACAAGGAAACGGGGCATGCAGTGACAGAGTAATGGGAGAGCTGGACTTGGAAAACTGTCATCATAGGAGTTGGTATGGTACCAGTAGCATTTACCTAGTTCCAGTTTAATTGCTGTGATGATGCTAAGGGATATTGACACTGAGGAGGAAACTGTGAGAAGATTTTTTTCAACCAGTCAGAAAAGCTGATTATAGGAGCTTCTGTTTGTCCTTTGTTTGCAATAGTGATTACTAGATAAGAGAGCCTAGTTTTGAAGCACCTTTCTTTCCGAAGTCATAGGAAGATGTTAAGTTTGCTTATAGCCAAGATGGATGATGTGTTTGTAGCTCAACAAAATCTTCCTATTTTCTTCCTTGGATAAGTCTTCATTTATAGATTTCTCTGGTTTTCTGATTCATTGGAAAGACCATTAACTTGCAGAGTCATAACCAGGCCTTACAGTTTGTGTTTCAATTAAATCAATGGAGTAAAGTCAACACTTCTGAGATAATGATCTAGCATGCAGAGAACGTAGAAGAACATTTTGCCACATGCGTGATTTATCCTGCAGATACGAGGCTTACGCTGTTGAAAATCTTAAATTTCACTTGTCAACATCATTCTGGTAGTGGGATTAGAAGATCTGTAACTATTTTTGGTTTAAACCACGGTGTGAGTCTGAGATTGCTGTTCCAGTTTATGACTATACTGATTCAGTTAGTCATTTAACTGGTTCTCTGCTTTAGCAGTTGGTAGTTGAAATTGTTTTCTTAACAGTGCAAAGCTCAGCCTCTCCCCACTTCATGAGATTCATCAGCATTTTTTGGTTTGGTCCATAGAGTTACTGTAAGGTGTGATCCAGATAGATGAACAATCTTTTCTGTTTTTCTTGGCATTTCTGTGTGCATTTCCCGTTCCCTCCATTTTTTTTTCCTTCAACGATCCATTTGCTGGTAAGATTACCAGAGTGTGCAAGCAATTACAAAACTGGTATTTTTAACTTGGAGATGGGGGTTTCCCTCATGAGCAAGAAAGCTGAACATGGTACTGTAGCTCTTGGTTTTACTTCTAGTTTTGGTTTTGTTTGTTGTGTTTTTTCTGTCCTTTCTCCTGCTGTCTTGGACAGATTAGATCAAATTTCAGGTGGGCAGTTGCCAGTGGTTCTTCTGATAACTTTGTTGCTTTGCGTTGCATGACACTTCTGGGTTTTAAGCTTCCAAGAAACTGCACTTTTCAGGCTGCTGAAGTTTGATTTGTTACCTGGGATGCTCATTTAGTAGTCTGACTTAGCAAAGTAAGTTAGAGAAAGTTTTGGATAATCTTTTCCCACTTCTTCACGGCTGGGACCATGTTTCTTGCTAGTTAGGTTGTCTTTTTTTTTTTTTTCTTCCTGCTAAACATTCTTTTCTTCTGTTTATTTCTATTTCCTTTGCTTTTTTTTTTCTGTGTGGCTTGACTCACTTCCGCCTCTCCCCCAGCCAAACTCCTTACATTTAGCAGTCATTTTCATGCTTGTGAGGCTCTTGATCACGGTCTTCTGAATTCCTATTTAGATACCCAACTGTAATCAATAATGTCTAGAAAGTGCTTTGATTTTCAAGTCTGGTACACAAGAGGAAGAAGGAGTTACCAAATGTCTTCGGATATTCAAGATTTATATGCAGTTTAGTTTGGAGAGCTGTTAGTGTAAGCATCAGATGTTGAGATGAATTTGGAGCAGTGGATCTTTCTCCTGAGGGACCCTCTCCCCTTTTTGTTTCCATGAAATAACCATGAAGCTCTGCTAGGCAGAACAAAATCTTTCACTTTCTAAGCTGGAGAACAAAGCAAGCCCCTCCTGTACCCGAGAATCCAGCTGTGTGAAATCTACACAGCAGAAACTTACTCTGATTACAGAATAATAAATAAATTTTCTTAATTGAAACAAGATCAGTAGGCTGAAACACCAGATCTGAAACCTCTTGCAGAGGTCTTGTTTGCAGCTGTCACGTTCTCCTCTACCGATTTCTGATGCAACTCCCCAGTGCTCGAGCTTAAACTTGGCTCATTCAGTTCTGCACGTAGAAGGTCTCCTTTAGAAGTGCAACGCTTAGAGGAATTGTAAAGGTTAGATTTGAATTTCTTCTAAGTGTTTTGATTCTTAAAGGGGTCTGTCTTCCCTCCTGTTCACTGGAGGGGTTTGGGAAATGTTCTCGCCTGCCAAGGGGATTTCTTTTAATCATGTCTTGGATTTTAAACTTTAATTACTGAAAGGGATGTCAGCCAAATATTCCTCGTTATTGGAATGAAAAAGCTATTGTGAAACTTTTTTTGGGGTGTATGTGGGGGTGTGTGTGTTTGCATCAGAAATACTATATGGGTTTTTTGAATGTTCATTAAGTCACAAAGCCTGCTCTCCAGCATACCTTGTATGACTTAATAGAAGTGCCAGTGTGAAAACTGGTAACATACTGGTGTTAGACATGCTTTGTGTATCTGTGTAACCAGATAAACAGGGCTTCTTGAGGTTTTATTTTTATGGGTATTTGTACAAAGGGAGAAGAGTGGAAGGGAGGGTGACTGATATTCTTGTCCTCCCCTCCTCCTCCCCCTTCCCTTCAGTTACAATACTGTCGGTGTTGTCCCATAGCAGTAGTTTGTAAATATTTTGCCTGATGTGCAGTGACAGCCTTTAAATCAAAGGGAGGAGGGAGAGGCAGAATACTTTGAGCATAATCTGTGGCTGACTACTAATGTGTGTTACCATCTGGAAAACTGATGCAAAGCAGCTGCAGCTTTTGGCATCTGACAAGGTTGTAAACCTCTCCTCTTTCACTTCTGAAACAGACTTGCTTGACCTCCTGCATTGGTTTCAAGGTGTGAATTTCACAGTGTGACAGTGACCACGTTGCACATAATCCGCTACAGGGCATTTCACAATTCACTTGTACTCTGTGCACTCAGTTTACTTTTGTGTCTGTAAAAAGCTTGCAATAGAGGTGAAGATCATCTTAGATTTCTGAAATCTGAATGGTGTGGTCTGTAAACTTGTGTTTCTTTATGTGTTCCTTAGGAAATCACTGTAGTCATTATGAGAAGGTACCTACCTAGTTAGGGAATAAAAAAACCTTTTTCTATGGCTTTTAGCTGTAAATGGCTATTTGCTGTATACATACAGTATGTATTAAATTTCTTTTATTTATGTAATTAACTCAATATCCAGAAAAAGCAGAAGCTTTTGGATTTGAGGAGGAAGTACGCATATGACTCTGAATTAATTCAGTTAGTCATGTGGATTTACTGTAAAGTGAAAACATTCTTCAGATGCCATTTAAGAAGGTGAGGTTGAACACTTCTTCATAATTGGATTATTCCTGTCTGTATATAGCACTTGTTAAATATACTGCTGTTGCTGCGTTTCATTCATGGGTGAACTGTTCTGTGACATTAAAACCAAAGAATGTGGACTTTGTGGTGACGCTCATGTTGTGAACTTGAATGAGACATCTAGAAACCTTTTCATGTCTTGCGGGTTGTATTGTTTCCAAACAGGGATACTTACTCCTACAGAAGTCTGTATTTTAAATAGCATACACGTGGTATTTAGTAGAATTGTAGTGGATTTGCGTGGCAAGGTTGTGGTGGTGGGGCCGGGGCGGCCGCTGTGCGCAGGTGCCCGCAGCCCCCCCTGCCCGCCAGCCCGTGCCAGCCGGCTCCAAGGCGGCCCCGCCGCTGGGCAAGGCCGAGCCCTCAGCCACGGCGGCGGCGCCCCCGGGGGGACAGATCGCAGCGGGGGGGACCCCGGGCCGGGGCAGGGGGTGCCCGGAGGGGGCCGTGCCCCCGGGGGCGGGCAGCCCGCGCCGCGCCGGAGCAGCTCCCGGCAGCGGGGAGCGGAGCCCCGGCCGGGGCCGGGCTGCGGGCAGGGCCGGTGCCCCCGGGGGCGGGGGGCCCGGGCTGGAGCAGCCTGTGCCTGAGGGGCTGCGCCCCGCGGGAGGGCCCCGCGCAGGAGCGGCCCGGGCAGAGCTGCAGCCCCCCCGCGGGAAGGGCTCCCGCTGGAGAAGGGCCTGGAGGAGCGTCTCCCGCGGGAGGGCCCGGGCTGGAGCCGGGCGGCGTGTGAGGAGCCTCCCCCGGAGGGGGCCGGGGCGGCAGAGAGACCTCAGCCCCCATTCCCAGGCCTCCTGCACTGCTCAGGGGGAGGAGGTGGAGAAAATTGGGAATAAACTTACGCCTGGGAAGAGGGGAGGGGTGGGGGCAGGTGTGTTAAGATTTTATTTTTGTTTCTCATTACCCTACCCTGATTTGATTGGTAATAAATTAAGCTAATGTTTTTACCTCACTCAAGTCTGTTTTGCCTGTGATGGTAACTGGTGAGTGATCTTTCCCTGTACTTATCGTGACCCATGAGCTTTTCATCATATTTTCTCTCCCTTGCCCAGCTGAGGAGGGGAGTGACAGAGTGGCTTTGAGCCCCCAGTGCCCAGCCAGGGCCAACCCACCACAAGAGTAAAAAATGATAGAGACTTCCTTTGCTCAGGCAGTAGAACTTGAAAGCTAAGGCGTGGGCCTGACTCTCCTGGACCTTCTATAGCTGATGCCTACTGTGCTTGGAATTTCTTAATTTATTATTTTTTTTTAACCCTAGTAGGGAGTATTTACAAACTCAGTTTAGTCTGTGACTGGTTATTTCCTGAGCAGTGTGTTTCTCTGTCAGAAGCATATAGAGCAAAAGCACATTTTAATATGGGAAAAACTTCATTAAAAGATACAGAATTCTTCCATCTTTTCTCTGGGATACAAATTACTTCAAAATTTTGGTTTCTAGTGTATTTAGAGGTACATAAAGGAATAGGAAGCTTGTGTGAGCAGGAAGGTCACCTAGTACAATGAACAATTATGTGAGAAGACTCTAAAGGTTACTATGCTATAGTAATGTTTGTATGTATGAGAAATGTGTATGTAATTACTGTGTTTTAGTCATAGTTGTTCCCAATGTAGTTGTTAAGAAAACAGTGGGAAATATGGATTAATGTGGAGAGACCTAAATACATAATTTGCTCTTTAGAGCTAGTCCCTAAAACTCATCAAATGAACAGTAACATAATGTTTTGAGGAACAGTGACTTCTTTGGTGTTGTATGTCACAAGGAAGCTATTACAACAGTAGGAAACATTGGGTTAAGGAGAAATCGTTATTGGCTGTCTCAGCGCAATATAGCGAGTAGAAACAGAGGCATCAGTCATCCAGCTGTGTTCTGAACAGTTTGAGAATTAGTGCATTTCTTTAGGTTTTAGATGATTTTAAGACTAAGGATTTTGGTATGAGTGATGTGCTGATAAACCAGAAAGTGTTAAATTAAGTTTATAGTAGAGGAACTTGTATTTTCCCAGAGAAGCTTGTTCTGTTGCTGTTTTTGTTTTTTTGTTTTTTTGGCATCTTACTGGGTATTCTTTTCTGTCACTTGAGAAGTGATTCGTGTCATGATTGACTTTTTCTCCCAGTGGAAGAATGGAAGAACTGCGGTATGAACTTTTAAGATTTGGTGGTTTCTCCCTTTTCAAAGTAGAGTAGGCATAACAGGAATTTTGTATCTGTTTTGATCCAATAATAAATAAAAATTAATCCCCTCTCCCCCAACCAGATGAAATGTTAGACATTAGTAATAGTAGTAACTAAAAGACAATCTTGTGATTATCCCTTACCAGAACAACTTTGTTAAAAGGGAGAGAGACAATAGATCAGCTTCAATAAAACTGAAGTTTGTTGTTTGGCTGCTATTTTTAAATATCTACTGAAATGGAAAAGTAGTTATTGGACTTAAATATATTTGGATGGCTTCACAGAAAAATATGGTATAATTTCGATAAATTTTAAAAGGGTTATTATAAATGTTTTTGTGATTTCCTGCAGAAGGTTTGTTGGGCCTATTAATCTTTTTTTAAATTAACCATTCATTTAGACTAGGACTCTTTTTTTTTTTTTTTTTCTCTTCCCTAAAAATCCACCAAAACTCCAAACACACGCAGTCCAAAACAAAATACCCTCACCCCTGGGGAAAAAGTTGGACCACAACTGTTTGAGAAGTTGTTCCTTTAACTTGTGCCTTTGTTTACCAAAAAAGAAAAAAAGTACTATGATTGTGGACTAGGAATGTCAGACTTTGGCTTTAGTCGCTAGTACATTGATACATGTTGGCTTTTTAGAAGAAGACCTTTTATTAAAAAAGTTGCCTTCCCTGTTTGAGTCAAACTGCCCCTTCACCTTACTTTGAACTCAGATTATCTTCTTATTAGCATATTAAACTTAAGTTTGTTAATTGCATTTCTGAAGCTTTAGTTTTTTATAATTTTGAAAATTGAAACTATTTGAGTGGCAGTTGCAGTGCTGTGACATAAGGAGGTAATAGCTGTTGGTACTTAAAGGTCTCTTGTCCTGACCGTGGCCATTTAGGTTATGTTATTTCCCTGGGGACTCATTTCATCCTGTTGTCTCAGCAGCTCACACTTTTTTTTTTTTTTTTTTTCCTCTTAATTTGTTAGGAGTAGTACTGGAGCAATCTAATTGCAGACTATTCTGTGGACATGGCAAGATTAGTATAAACATCCCTACTTTTTACTGCTTTGAAATGCTGTTGTCCTACAAATGAAGCAGACACCTAAGGTTTTGGATCAGTGGTAGCTGCTACTAGTAAACCTCAAAAAAGCAGTATAAGTGTTCCAAGTTTTCTTAACTTGTTCAACAGAACAAGTTTTATCTTGTTTTTTTTCTTGCCAGCCTCACTTGCTGGTTGTTTATTCTATGACACATAGATTGTAAATTGCTTAATGTTGGATGCATTCATTTTAAAGCAGTATTTTCATGAAGAATTTTCACGTTTGTTGGTTGAGAAAGTGGGATTTGGACTGTTATTATGTATGGCTGGAGGGGATTGATACCTTATGTTAGAGAAGATACTCAGAGGAATACTGATCTGTGACACAATGGAAGGTCCTGAAGAGCCCTAGTCTGTATCTGTATGAGCTTTATTGTGCAGCATTATATGGTAGCAGCGGTTAGCATGGAGACTGTAGTTGGAGAATTGCACTTGCCCGCCCTTGTTAGGTATCTGTGCCATATGCATATTTTAATCATGTTTATTGACTACTGACTACTGGGTGCATCTAAATTTACTGACTTTGCAGAGCTAAGTTGCAATAGATTTAGTGGTAGACTAACTCTTAAAATAATTTGGTTGATTTTATCTTTGCATCCCATTGAAAGTTGTGGAATATCTATCACTGAGGAGAGTAATTTCCCAAATGTTGTTTGAGAATTGTGTTTGGGTTCTGCCAATCCAGACTAGAAGATACTTATTTTCACTCAAAATGAAGACATCTGAACTGAGAATTAAGATCAGATGTTAATCTGTGGAATGACTCTCATTTCAACTTAATTTTATTTTTTATTATGTTCTGTCTTCATGTCAATATTTAATTATGCTTTTGTTAAGGAGAACTCTTACCATCTATTACTTATGTATTCTGTGGGCTTTGAGGGAGGAAGCCTGAGGATTTGTGCATTTAAACTGTGATTCTCAACTGTTCTTTACTTGCCTCAGGCAGTACGCTGGTTTTGTTACAGTACTGTGATTTCTAAAAGGAAGATAGTTAAGTTTAATTTATTTAAAACCTTCCTCAACTGCACTTACATTGTACTTGCAGTCCCTTCGGGGATATGATTTGCTTGTGGCTGTTGCTGGAGGAGGTCACTGGACACTTCCATTGTTACTTTTGTCTGGAACGTTACACCATTGACTGTTAATTGCTTTCTAGATGTGAAAATAAACTAGAGGCTCTTTAAAAGGTTTCGGCTTGTTCTCTGTCCTTACTGATGTGTTGCTTCTGACAAAACTGGGAGATTGATTGGCCTGTGATGCTATTCATGAGCCTGCAATAAGGGATTCTTTCAGTGTTTTCTCTCATCCTCTTTCAACAGGGCTTAGCATTTGTATATGCTCTTCAGTTTTTCTTTGATTTGTAAGTGATAGCAGAAGTCAAGTATGCCTCTTTACAGTATGCAAATGTTGAGATAAAATCTAGGTCTTCCCATGATAATTATAATCCTGGCTGAGTTGAACATTCAATGCAGGTTACAAATCAAGCCTGTTGTTACTGCCTACTTGCCTACCGAGCGTCTGTTACTTAAACTCACGTTGTATAATTTATTTCCTACTTCATACTCTTAAATTGCAGGGGACTTAGAATTTGGGGGTTTCTTTTGGGGGAGAAATAGGAGAGGAAAATTAATGTCTGCTTAACCTATTCTTAGAAAGTACAGGTTTCTGTTGCTTGGGAAAACTTGTCTGGATTCCATGGTCTGCTATAAAGATGAATCTGCTTTGTCGTACCTTCTTACTAAACTGTTAGAAAGCTGTTCTTGGATGAGATTCAGTCACTTAGAACTAAGACATCCAGACAATTTTAAGCACAGCTACCTGATTCCTTATAATTTTTTGTGCCAGCATAGTTTCTGTCCTCTCCCCATTGCTTATCTTGATCTGCAGATAGGCAACAGACATACCTCAATTGCTATCTTTTTTAGTTTTTATTTTCTTTCTTAGACTTTTCCCAAAATACTTTCTTCATCCTGACAACTGCTAGGGTTCAAGTTCTGTAGCCTTACCGGAAGACTCCTAAAAGTAAAGATATGAATGCTGTGGACTCATTGTTACAGAATTCATTTATGTGGATTACTGTCAACCCTTTTCCCTTTTTTGTCTCTTAGCATGCTTCATAAATAGAGGACAGTATAGAGCGTCCCATAACCAAACTAGAATTGAAGGCTTTCTTTGGCTTGGTTCTGAGGAATATTTCTGATTTGTTAATAGTGAAGGTGCCCGCTGCTTCTATTTTATATGAATGCTTGAGGAAAAGTAATTGGATTCCTCTTTGCTTCCACGGGAGGTTTATAATGCAAGTACCGTAAATAAAACATCAGGATTGTCTCTCAGCTGTATTATTGAGAAAGCGTTCTGAAGCTTAACATTATGTAGAAGCTTGAAATCAGATTTTCTCTTTCCTTGTGGAGGTTAAAAAGCCCAGTAAACTCTTGGGGCAGGTACTTGGCCTCAGACCAAGAAACTAGTCCTATGAAGTGGTGGCTGCAGTGCATCTAAGCCTAGTAAAATCTGACTTGTCTAAATGCTTGGTCTCAAAAGTAAGTCTAAACTTGGCATGAAAAGATTACTCCATGAAATTATGAATTCCTTTGGGTCTAGTGTTTTTCATGTAGAAAGCATGCCTAAAGGTGCTGCTTTTGTATGACAATGATCTAAAAACCTGGAGTGACTTGACAAGAAAGTAAATGAAAAATGAGACTGCTCAGGTAAGCTGTTGCTGATTGTAGGTAAGCAAGGGAAGCACCAGTGCATTAGATCCGCTGTGCAAATACAGCGTTTCATGTGTTTCTAGTAAGTACGCGATTAATTGCTTTTAATGTGTTAGTGTAGCCTGTGAGCTTCATGTAAAAGATTTTGCAGCTGACAGATTGTCATCCTTCCAAGTTACTTGCAAAACCCTTTAAATTTTTAGCCTATGTGAAGGCAGTTGTTACATGAGGTTTCTGGTGTGTCTGTGCACCCAGGAAAATACAAACTGTGCTCCCCCCCTCCCCCATTTCTTATCTAATACATGTAACTTGAATTTCAAGAAATAAAAGCAGACTGCAGATGCAAAATAAGAGCAGACGGTAGTAGGATTAAGGAAAAATTAAGTGTATACAGTTAACATGTTGAGTTGTCGCATACAGTTCTAACATAATAGAAATGAAACTTGTCTGTGTCAAATAAGCTTATGTTGGATTATGCAACAGGTAAATATTAGCTTTTCATATTGTAAGTACTGGGATTTCCTTGTAACTCCTTCTTTTATCCTCTTAATAGAGCTTACATAAGAGTAATATGAAACGTGCATGCAACAATTAGTTTTCCGTTCCTACTTAATTGTAAAATATTTGCTTTTCAGCTCAAATCAAAGACAAAATTAAAGAAAGGGAAAAGAAGCAAAAAGAGAAGAAGAAGCACAAAATAATGAATGAAATCAAGAAAGAAAATGGAGAAGTCAAATTATTGCAAAAAGGTATGTTCAAACTATGTAGTAATATTTCATTTTGGTGTTTGAAAATTTTTGTTGTTAGTTATGATACGGGGTTTTAATACTGTGTTTTTAATTTAAATGCCATTTCCCCCAGTTAGTTGGTATGAGGGTTGTAAATTAAAATTTAGCTATAAATGTTAATTTTTTTGTCGACTGTGTTTGGTAGTGGAGGTAAAAAATACAGCTGTTACCACAATGTTGCTTATACAGTAGTAGTAAAGACTAATACTTTGAGTAATAATACTGGTGATACCTTATCTTCCCTGCAGTTACTGAAGAAGGTTATAACTTTATGTATTGTGAAGAAGAAAAATGAATCCATGTCACATCTTATATCTGACATTAAATGCACAAAACCGAGTGAGGAGAATAATTCAGGAACTTTGTCAAATAGTGAAAAACTGTGCAACAGGCAGCCTTAATTCTGGCTGATTTCTTCAACTTCATTTACTGTAATGGGATGTAATTAAGATTGTGCTGTCACACTTGCTCGTACATCCACTGAATCTTGGAATTGCACAGTAGTTTAGGTTGGAAGGGAGCCTGACTGGCAAACCCAGAACTTGATGTGATATTCTGGATGTCTCAGCAGTGGTGAGCAGCGGGGGAAGAATCATCTCCCTCAACCTGCTGGCAGTGCTCTTCCTAATCCTGTCCGGGAGGCTGCTGGCCTGCTTTACCAGGAAGGCACGCTGGTGGGCTTACGGTCAACCTGTCATCCACCAGGACCCCCAAGGCCACCTCTGTCAGGCTGCTGCCCAGCCAGCTGGGCCCCCAGCCTGTGCTGGCACACAGGGCTGTTCCTCTTTGCGCGCCCCTGTGATGACTTCATGCGTCCACAGAGTTGACCCATTCGTACAGCCTCCCGAGGTCACTCTCGCTGGCAGCACAACCCTGTGGTGCATCAACAGCTCCTTCTGGTTTTGCAACACCTGCAAAGTTGCTGAGGGTGTGCTCCGTCCCATGATGCTGGTCGTTAATGATGATGATGAACAGCATTGGCACAAGGTATCAATATCTGAGTTACTGCAGTAGCATCTGTCCTCCAGCTGGACTTTGTGCTGCTGATCGCAACCCTTTCAGCAGAGCAGTTAACCCAAGTCTTGAACCACCTCACTCTTCACTTGAGCAGGTCATGCTGCATGGCTTTTTCTGTGAGGATGTCACTTACTGAAGTAGACCAACTATTTATTTTTTAAATGTTATTTTCAGACTCAATGCTTTTGAAGTTAGGAACAAATTCCTTATATGTTTTTCTGTTATCTTGTCTGCTGTAGGATTTAATTTACAAACAAAAACCTGAACCCCCCCAAAACAAACCATTGTATTCAAAATACTTATAGGTCAGAGGCATGGAACCCTGTAATTACAGCGTCATGTATTATACTTTAAGCAGAGCTCTGAGTAACTGTATTAACAACTACAACAGCTTAAAACCTGTGGTGAACAATTGGCTTAGACAATGAGGAATGTGTAAGCTGCTGACTTCCTGTGAAAAGAACAGATGTGGCTTTTCTTTGCTGAGCATGAAAGGAAGTTGGTGGTTGTGATACTGGGCAACACACAACTGCCTCAACGGTGAGCTCTTCAGGTTTTGTTTGCCTGTGCCTGCCAGCCTTTTGGGGTTTTTTACACTGTGTCCTCTTTCTATTGTCATTCAGCTGATAAGGTGGAAGCTGCAAAGACAGCAAGTCTTGTTACACAGATCTAATTATGATACCTAATGGGGATATTTGGCCTCAAATGGTGCTTTATTTTCAATTAATATAAAAAAAGCCTATGTAGAGGGGCTCTGTTAGAACTCTTCTGGTGTTCTGAGCTAGTTGAGTAGCAGAATGGGTTCTTCTCACAGAACAGCGTTACAGCTTTGGGTGCCTTATTTCATAGATGTGATGTTATCAGCCAAGTATCATGTTTTAGGTGTTCTTTATGGTGTTGGTGGGAATTGTAGAGGCTATATTTGATTTGCCTGTATCCTGCAAAATTCGCTGCTATTTCAGGGAAAGAAGGGAGTGGTCAGGAGAGCAGTTGTTTAGAGCAGATGATACAAACCCAGTGGAGAGGATCCAATTCAGAACAGCAGCTCTGGATGTCTTCTGTGGGCCTCCAAAATCTGACTGATGTGCTTGTATGTGCTGTGAAGTTTGTGTAACGCTTCCTGATTCCTTCTGCTGATCTAGTTTTACATCCTGGAAGCTGAGGGCAAGGGAACAAAGGCAAAAGTGCTTTAAGATGAGACTTCTTGCATGTATTAGTGGTCAGTGCCTCTGACCTTCTCAAACGTTATTATTTCTTCATCTAATGTTATCTTCTTCCTGGGGAATAACAGTTCAACTCGAAGCCCTTTTATTCTGAGCTCAGAATTCCCTGTGTGGGCTTAGGAACAAAGGTTTCAAACTAATCTACTTTCCTCTTCTTTGGGTTTTAGGTTTTGTGGTTGTTTTTTTGTGCGTGTTAAGAGACTATACTGCTGGTCTCTACATACAGCTTGTTTCTTTGTAGGCATTAGATCTGTATCTTGTGAAATGTTACTCTTGACCATCTGCTGAATGCTTTTCTTCCTATGTTGTAAATCGTTAGTGTTTTGGGCTTTGTCTGTTTTGGTGGTTTGTTTTTTTTTTTTTTTTTTTCCTGGTAGTGACTTTCATTGAGGAGGTGGAGGTAATAGCCTACTTGACTTCAGGCAGTTAAACTAGCTGTCCAAGATAAAAGGTGGCTGTTTATAGAAGATTAGGTCAGTACTGAGGGACTGATCCTTTTTGAGGAAGAGTTGGTGGATAGAGCTGGTCTTGGTGCCTTGAAATGAGTGTGGAAGATTTGACTTGCACTGGGAAGCCTAGGGATGTAAGCTGTTCATCAGCCCAAACTTGAATTGTGGTTCTATTGAAAGCAGTGATAAAACCTGCTCATGCTGGAGAAGGGCAACCCCCCAAAAAATGGGTATTTTTGCTGTTCCTGAGGCTGTTAAAGGAAATATTTGGCTCTGATGGCTTTTTTATACATGCAGAATAAAAAGAGTTTTTGTCGTCCTTTTCTACTTGGAGCTGTGTTCTCTGTAGAATAAGGCTACATAATTGCTCCTTTTTCTCTTAGTTTATGTGGAAGGAAGAGCTCAGTTTTTGGAAAAAAGCTGCTTGGAACGTGGTTATTGTTAAATCACTTAGTTCCTGATTTTGTAAATTTACTTTTCAAAATCTGCATAATGAAAACATTACCTCTTTAAAAAATTGAAAGTTTCATTACAAAATTTCACAGCAGGACATGGCTGAGGGTTACTAGAGGTCCTGCAGAAAGAAAAAGGATTAATAGGCTTATCTGTATACAGTCCCATTTGTATTTCCCCTTTAAAAAGAAAAAATGGTATTTTTCTCATTATTATATCAGAGCACAGTGATTTCTAAAAAAGCAGTAGGAGAAATGCCTAGTGTGTGTTTCGGCAAGATTGAATGCCTCGGTTTATGGAACGCCAAAATGCAGGGAAGAAGGGAGAACCAACATCTTTATTGTGCTGGTATGAATGTCTGTAAGTATGAATTGTTTTCTAAAGATTTTTTTATCCTTCTGGGAGAAATTACACTTAATTGTACATTCTTAGGAACCTTTTAAATTTTTTTATAGGTGTGTTTTGCACAGAAGTAATTATAAAACCTGGTATATTTTAAGACGAGACCTACCTCTGAGTCATGCTGCATGCTTTTTTCTATCTGCTCTATTTTGTCTTTGTGTGCCTTTAGAGAAAACACTGAGGGATTTGTATGCAGTGTGTTTTAGTTGATGAGACATTGATAGGATGGGAAAGACTGGTGTAAGGGTGCAGGGGACACAACCCACAACACTGATTTGCCTGTAATACTGACTTTGCTTCACAGCCCTTCAGCAGCAAGTTATCAATTTTTACTAATAAAATACGTGAGTAAAACACAGGCGGAATATGTGCTATGAGATCACTAAGAGCAGAGCTGTTCTAAATTCCAGTGGGCCTCCAACATTTGTTCAGGAAGAATGTATTAAATTTCTTTACCTTTTGTGTAGCTGGTGGATCGCTTTTCCACATTTTCTGGAGCTGTTTGCTCTTGGTTCCTTCCCATCCCTTTACACAACTGATTAATTTCTACCCCTGAAGCTACTGCAGCCTCCATTACTCCTTCAGTTCAGCTAGTCCTTTCAGTTGGCTCCATAAATCTTTGAAAGCTAAAATGAACCAGCAGTGTTGGACTTGAGCAGCCTCTGCTGTTGTCTGGGCAGGGTGAGACACTGTCAGTGCCAGCTGTGTTGGGATGGAGCAGGTGGTAGCTGGATGGAGAGCTGTGCTCTAATAGCTTTGAAGTGTGCATTGCTGGAGGTGGGGATCTGGAGCTTGTAGCAAGGACTTCTGGTACTGCAATGAAGAACAAAACTCAAGTCTTTTTCTACCACTGCCTACAAAATCTATGCAGGTTAAAAGGTTTCCATATGTGTGACTGTTTTGTGTGTGTGTGGTTTTTTTAAGAATCTGAAATACTGATCTGAAGGCTGTGAGTATGAATTATGATAGCCTCTGTGTAGCGTATGCACATGTATTATTTGGTACTTCTCTTTATGGTGAAGACTGTGGAAATAATTGTAGTTTAATTACCTTACTTCAAAGACAAAGAATTAAAGACTCCAGAGAGAATTGCAGTGCTGTCACATTTATAGGAACTCTTTGTTTGAGAATAGTGTTTCTAACTCCAGCTTCTTGCTTAGTATAGGTAGCTAGGCTGGGTGCACAATAAATATTTTTTTTTGTCCTGTGCTTGTGTTGTATATGTAAAGTGGGTTTCAGTTCTGACTTCGATGCCACAGATAAAATACTGTCAGTCATTTAAAAAAACCATCTGCTTCTAATGTGGGTTACTCAATCGTCTTTAAAGTTCTTCCATAGGAGGATGAAAAATGCTGGTCAAGGAATGCATTTACTGCCTTTGCTGCTTGAAGTTGAAGGCTTCATTGAATTGAGATGATTAAGTTAGCATTTTTCACCCCATAGACTATTTTAAGATCCACACATGTGGAATTGCACAAAAAATTTTGCCCTGATTCACCTTATAGATTCTTATTGTTATACGCAGACTTATTTTGAACAGAAATATGCTGTTACACCTTCCCCTTCCACCAAGTTTCTATCCTTGTTTTCAGTCTGGGTGGGTTTTCTGTTACGGTTTTTAATTTGAATCTTAACTTATTTGGAGAGTAGAGATTTAGCAGTGTGGAAGGAATAATAGTTTGCTGTTTTTTTGTGTACTTTGTAAAAGTATTTTAAAGAGTCAATCTGTAATTTTACATACATGTATTTAATGTGGTAACTCTGGTGACTGGACTCTAGAGACTGCAAAGTTTACAACAAACACTATGAAAGTATAGAATTAACTGAAAGTATTTTAAACTTTAGATTTTTTAATTAATCACTTTATAAATTTCTGCTTATCTTACGATATCCCATTGAAGCTTTCATAAGTGCAGTTGTTGGAAAGAGTATGGGGCAAAGCATATTAGGATTTTCCTGTGTGGCTCTGGGTAAGAGGCAGTTATGTTAATGAGCTAAACATGGTAGGAGTCAATGTGTATCCTTGTAGCAGCTTTTAGGACATCCTGTGTTCTTATGTCTATAGGTGCCACTTTCTGAAAATCATGAATTCTCCAGGTCATTGTGACTATTCAACTTCCAGGAGGGCAGAAACAACATAAAATAGGATTATTTGATGTATTTCAGGCTTGACTCTTCTGATGTTTTATAGTCAAGCTTTCAAGCCTATAAATAGAACAAGATAGCTGTCAGTTCTCAGTGGTACTCCTGCTGTTTGGTTTGTTTCCTGGGCTGTGTAGTGAGACACCTTGAAGTTATACCATGTGCTGAAAACAAACATATTATCTTTTCAACCTGTCAGCAGTTGATCTTGCTCATTCTCCTTATTTGCAGAGTGACTGCAGAATTCTGTGTGCATGTTTTAACTCTATTGTTAAAGGTTGTTTTAACCCTTTTGAAAATCACTGAAAAAATTTCATAATACATGATGATATGTTAAAATCAAAATGGAAAATTCTGTCCGTTAATTATCTGGCTGCTACCAGCTTGAGGGCTTTTTAGGATCTAAAGGGCTTCTTGTGGTTTTTCTTGTGCTGGGTGGCTTTTTTTTTTGGTGTGGGTTTTTTTTTCTTTTTTGCTACTGTAAGTGGCAGTGCCTCCAAGAACACTTGCGCTGTCTATGCATATTTTATTTACTGGTTGGTGGATGGTGTCTTGGCTGCTCGTATTCTAAGCTATTTTGTAGTTGTTTGTGGTTATGAACTTTAAACTCATTGGAAGATCTGGGGGGACACTTGTGGTTTGAACTGGGATTTCTGTGTTGGCTATTTAAAGACTTAGCCTGGAGAGCTGTAGCAAAGCTGGGTTGTCATAAATTTCTAATATGTCAGTAGCTTTAGTCTGAATTGCAGTGAGAACACTAGAAAATGCTTGAGTCGCGTGTCTCACCTTGTGAGCCTATGGGAGGAAGGTGAAGATCATTAGTTGGAAGTTACTTTTTACCTATCCCCTTACTGGAGAGTACTAGGTAGAACTTCTTGTAGTACTACAGTAGGAGATAGTTGGTACAGGACCAAGCTAAAGATTTAAATAATGTCTTGTAGCTGGTGACAAGAATATTCAGGCTGATCTCTCACTGCAGAACAAGTAGTGTAGCTGCAGTTAGTTGATACTTCTGTGACTTTTTGTGTGCCATAGAATGAGTAAGATGCTATGCTCAGTTGAAAAATGTAGGAAATGTGGTCCTGCTTAGGGCTCCTCTGCACTGGTGTTCTTCCCTTTGTGCTCCTACACCACCACCCCCACCCCCCGCAGCTGCTGCCCAGCTCTGTTAAACTTGGGTGACAGAGCCCTCCTAAAGTGAGGAAGTAAAAACTGACTGGTTACTGGCTGTGTTTAAAAAAAATGTATATCCCTTCTCCCTTCCTGCTACTAGCTGTTAGCTAGAAAACTGTGGGAACAGAACAATCTAGTGTTGTTGCTAATGTTGGGGTGTGGTGGTTTGTGTTTTAGTGTTTTTTTAAACTTCTAAAGTTCCTAACCCTTTTGGGACTGTGACCTTGAAGTTGAGAAACACTGCTGTAGTTGAAACAACTGAAGTAAAAGCTTTGTGGCCCCTGCTTAAGTAAAAGTTCAGATCAAATGATCTCATGGACAAAACACAACATAAAATCAACTTCAGGTAATTTCTGAGTTTTCTTCTTATAAAAACGCACACTTGGAAGGAATCTTTCCAGGGTTTGGGCTGTCTAGCACCAATTTAAATTACAAGTACATACCATCTAGTAACAATGGAACATTGGCTTATTTGCGTAAAATTAGAACAGTTCTGAGTCTCAGTCCTTAATGATGAGTCTTGCCCTGTGAGTGACAGGGATATTGTGGCACCACAAGAAATAAATTTACTGTGTCAACCTTGAAACATCTACCCATCATGTAGATGTGTGCAGCAGCAGAACTGTTTGTGGTATATAAGGCCTGACTTGCCTAGAAGGTGGTTAAAAATTGTTTTGAGGTAGTTCTGTTATTGCTGAGTGTGTGCATGCACGAACAGAATGAACACAGGTTTCTATTCTTACGTTTTACTTATAAATCTTGCACTGTATTTTTAACTTCATCTTTGTGCAGATATTGCTAGCCAAATAAAAGAATAAGCAAAATTTTATTTTGCTGTTCTTTGGGCTTTTACACTCGGTGAAGTGTGAGCTCAGTCTGCTTTTTAACATTGGATCAAGGGGAAAGTTCCTGTAGATGTCTATGGGTGCTGAGGGTTTTTCTACCCACCCCTGTTACTCCTCATTCTTGGAGTCCCAAAGCAGTTCTCTCACTCACCCTAAATAAAAGACTTTTCTAATACAAGTGAAAATTCTTACTGCTCTTCTGTGTTTCTGAATCATGCAGCGAAATAAGGTTTTCATCTTGTTTATAGGTGTTTCCAGTAGCTGTGCTTGTCTAAATGCATCTGAGACACAGGATGTCGTGCATTGCAATATGGCTACTGTCTTGGCTGAAATTTAGATTCTAGCAGTTCTATGTGTGTGTATGTGTGCACCTTTATGATTGCTGGTGATGACTCTGAAACGCCTGTTTTGAAAGTTTTGGGTTGTGAGTGTGTGCCTGAATAGTAACAACTTAAGAGGTGGAGCAAGTTATCTTGCATGAAGTGCTGCGCTACTGCTGCCAAATCTTGCTTAAAACAAAGCTAGTTTGAGTATCTCA
Source organism: Falco rusticolus (assembly GCF_015220075.1). Taxonomy (NCBI): domain Eukaryota; kingdom Metazoa; phylum Chordata; class Aves; order Falconiformes; family Falconidae; genus Falco; species Falco rusticolus. Next base: position 17,041,859 of record NC_051191.1, read on the forward strand.
GTCTTTACAGTGTTTGGATTTTTATTTAGCCTTCTGGATTGCTTGCTTAAGTTTTCAACAAGTTCTGTATGTCTGCTGGGAGGTAACTTGATTACTGTCCTAGGGAGAAATTGAAGGTGACATTGAAGGCAGCTGGTGTGTGTGGTTTTTTTTTTTGGTGTCTGTCAGCCAAGTGTCAAAGCAGCATTACTGGTTTTGGAAGAAGCAGCACATTTTGCTTTAAAGTATTTTGATATATGCAGCAGAGTGGTGACTGAATGAGTGTATTTCTGCTCCTCTCTACAGCTAATGCAAAAGAAGGAATAAGATGAAAGTACTTTATTGGGCATTGCTGATAGCAATCCCAGTATTTCCGCAAATTAATTCCTTTTGCTATTGAAGTCTTTGCAATTTCTGAGCAGCTTGAAACACCTGCTTAAGAGTGGATCTTTGAAATTCAGCAGAGCAGAACCCTTAGGTAGAGATGTGCAGGCATTCTGTGAAATTCTATTAAAGCTTTGCTGGTAAATACTACTAGAAATCAGTTTTCCATTTTGTGTTTGTATTTCTTAGGAAAACTTTGCTGTATGCAAAAATAATTGAACACAAATATTCTATGTTTGGGTATATGTTGATATCAAAGCAGTATTGGGAACAAGCATTGTACAGCACCACCCACATGCTCACTGTAATAAGGAAAGAGGGAAGAAATTGCAGTCTGATCTGTATTACAGTTAAATGTACTGGAATGCTATCTTTAAAAAGGTAAATTGTGTAACTTTAACCTTAAATGTGAAAGTTCAAACTTTTGGGTTAGGAAGGTTTCTGTTAAGGTTTGATAGGAACTTGGTCCTACCTCATATACATGCTAAGTTAGTGTGGGGGGTGTGTGTATTTTTATTTTACCCATAAAAAATTCAGCCTTCAATGCTTGGGGTGGGCAGATGAAGGTGTAGTGGGGAATGCTGCTAAGTAGATAACGGTTTGCTGCCACTGTTGAGGGGTGGGTTCTGCTGTTCCTCATTGCCTGCTGTCGGTGCTCTCCCTTCTCTAGTTCCTGTCTGACAATACAGGGAACCAATTCTGGTCACTAATCTAGCAGCACGGTGAATAGTTGTCTGCTGAGCCATTAAGTCAGTTTACTGTGCAATCAGATGAGCATCAGTCAGTACCAGGAATGGTACAGGACTGTGTGCCAGGAGCACTGGCAGAGTGGGAAGTTGGACTTTTCCCATCTGTGGCACTGAGCTCTTAGATTGCTCAGCTGTATCATATAGCCACGTTTGAAGGCTGAACAAATAATTATGAGTTTTAACATTTTTCCAGTCTTCCAGTATTCAATTTAATATTGCAATCTAATTTCCTCTGCAATGTACAGTGCCTACAGTATCTAAAAAATTTTTCCTATGTACATCATTTACTGCCAGTGTGAAATGGAGTTCTTGACAGAACTTGTCCTGTGTAGGCAGTAGTGTAAGCTTGTGTAAATGTGAAAAAGTCTCAAAACTACTAATTGGTTTTTGAAGTCATCTTTCAATTTTTGCTTCAAGTGCTTTTAGGGAACTGTCTGACTCTTGTTGGTATATATATTTTTTTAAGTCTTTAATTCTAGTAATTTTTTAAAAGAATCCCATTTGAAATACCTTTTTTCCTGACTTCCATAGTTTAAGGCTTTTTTTCTCTCCAGCGGCATCAGTAACTCAGACCCTTGGAAGAAGAGATTACTTTGTCTCCTAAGGATATACACTCCCCACTGGTTTTTCTCTCTTCCCAGTTGCAAGTAGTAGTTCAGGGGTTTCTGCTACTTCCCATCTTAGATCTTCTGGTGATGTAGGTTTTGGGTTGTGTGTTTTTGTTGTTTTTTTTTTTTTTTTTTGTTACACAGCCTTTTGTTCTTTCAGTGATTGCTCTCTGGTTTCCAGGTGCTTCAGATTAACAATGGCCTCAGTTCTATCCTTGTTGACATGCAGAGATCCAAAACTTCTGTGGAAAAGAACAGAACTGTGCTAAGAGATGAGAGGCTGCTAGCAGATATTTATTTGGTTCTAAATTGTTGCACTGTTTTTGCAAGTTCTTACGATTTGGGAAAGTGTGTACTGATCAACTTCAATACTTGATATATGTGTAAATAGCATAACCCTTGTATTCTGTGGTCAAAAGTAGGAAGAGTCTATAGTATTAAAATGTTTTTACTTAAAGCTGAAAAAGAAAATTTCTTCTCAAGCTTGAAGGAGGACTGGGGTGGACACTGGAAAAATAATTTTTTTATCTTGTGGTTACGAGCATTTTTCCCTTTTGGAGATTTCATGGAGGTGATATGAAAACACAAAATTATAAATGTTTTTCACTTCAAAAATGTCTTAGTGTAATTCCTCCTAAAATATATAATAAACATTTATAAAAAGTTTGTACTCAAAACCAGTTGTAATCATATGTTTTATGTGAACTTCATATAGTTAGACACAGATTTAAACTCTGTCTGATTTTAATTTGATGTTATATTGGGTGGGTTGTGTTGTTGTTTCTGTCATAGAAGTGCTGCTGCTTTTGAGACCTTGGCTTTGCTCTTTTGAGTGCTGCTTATTGCTAAGCAGAATAAATAACTTTCAGCTGAAAAGTACCTACCACATCTAGTCCAACTGCTTGATCACTTCAAGGCTGACCAAAAGTTAAAGCATGTTAAGGGCATTGTTGAAATGGCTCTTAAATCACAGGTTTGGGGTATCGACCACCTCTCTAGGAAGCCTGTTTTGTAGTTTAGTAGTTTTGTAACCTTAAAAGGGTTTTGTTGTGGTTTTTCTTTTGTTTGTTTGTGGGTGGTTTGGTTTTGTTTTGCTATTTTTTTTATTGGCGTAGCTGCATCTGTGAAATACATTAAATGATGGATTAAAAAAATCAGCCACCACGTATTACCAGAGTTGTTGAATGAAATTGAATGTTAGTGAAACTTCTTGGAAGATACAATCAAAGGCAGGGAATGGGACAGATTGAAAGGGGAAATCGGATACTCTTCCTTCTTGTAATGTGGAAACAAAGTTGCAGTTTTTGAGGTAGTTTTGCACAGATACAGTTTCATACCCATATTGTATTTAAGTACTTTACATTTCAACTAGTAATAATGGAATGTAATAGCTGGATGTTCAGCAAGGGCATATAGATGCTCATCTTCAGTCTCTTTAAGGTTTTCTTCAGTGATTATAGACGTGGTAAACTATGAGAGAACAATTTGGCTCTTGCCATAGCAAATAGCTTCTTGCTTAGAAGCTGTTGTATTTATTGCCAGTTACATTACTGCTAATTGTACTCCAGTGAACATAAATCTGCAGCCTTTCCCAGCCATGCAAGAAGTCCCAGATCTGAGTGACCAGTCCCTACAAAAATCTGAACTCCATTTGAGAACAAGTCCAATGGGCTGACAGTTAGCCCCCCTGCTTCCCTCTGCCTCACGCTGCTGCAGCATTCAGTGCTATAATTCTGTATTTTCTATATTCAAACTGATAGAATATCTGAGATGTTTGACTTCTTTATGGTATCTATCACTGTAGCAACAAATTTTCATGTGTAGAGTGAAACAATTTTTAAAGGTAAAGCATTTTTAGGAGTTTGAAATGCCTTTAGACTCTTGGATGCTCTCTAGTTGTATGTTTCTGCAGTCAAGAGGTGGAAAGAAATGTCTCTGTATTTTGGTGTTTGGGTTGGGATTTATAAGCCCGTAATGCTGAACTCCCTACCATTGTAAACCATTTCTTTGTTTTTGGAACTGGTGCCATAATGACATCATTAGAATACCCCAGAAAGGAAGCAGTAGGTGATTTTCTTTGTTTGTTTTTTATCAGGTGACAACATTGAGGGTGCCAGGGCACTTGAGTGCAATGAACTGTTTTCAGGACTCCTCTAAGGTTGAGGTGGCTGGTTTTGCACGTGTTGCTGCTTTTTCTGGCCTGCCCGTGCCCACTAGATTTAGAGACTCTTGGGGCAGAAGGAAGAGGTTAACCAAGTAGTGAATATTGCATATACCAGATGAAGCAGTCCAGTTGCGGAGGTCCATGCTGGTTTTACATTAAATTGAGCCTAATGAAAGGACGGATTCTCATGAGGATACTCTGCCTTTTGGCAGTTGAACTTGGTCAGCTAAAAGTGAAGTTGTGCTCATAGAGTATGCCAAGACACATCTACTTTAAAGTGAAGGGAGTCTTTGTAGCTCTTAACTGTGTGGATAAGGTTAAGAAATCTTAGAGCCCACTTCCTTGTTTGGGCTAAATAAGAATTGAGTGACCCCAGGGCACACAAACCACCTCTTCCCCCTGCAGGATGAGAAGGTAGAAGCTAGAGAGATAACTAGCTCGACTGCCTCAACTTTAGAAATCCCAGAGGTATGTAGTTGCTGTCGTGAACCTCAAGAGGCTCAGACACAAATGTCTTCGTTGCTTGCTCTGCTTTCTAGTACCTGCACCTTCCATATGTGAACCTCTTAATTATCACTAAGAATATGTGATTCTATGCACCAACAGTTGTGAGTGGTTGGTTTGTTTGGTATTTTTTTAGGACTCTTGTGAATTACTTGGGCTGAAGATTGCAACCTGAAATTGGTCTACTACAGCACAGTAGTAGAGACTGGCTAACTTTTGTGAATTTGTAATTGTGTTTCATTGCAAAACTTAACTTCTAAACAGCATCTGAACTTGCTGATCTTGAATTCCTTGTTGTGAATATAATTTTGCGCTGTAACGTGACCAGTAATTTGATTTATCAAATTGTGAAATTATCTCAACTGCTAGACTTCAGGGCAGTGTAGTGACAGAAGTTTTTCTGGCTACTGCATTTATTACTTGCAAAACAAAACAAAAACCCCCAACCAACCCAAAACCAAGGGAGAATGTTTGCCTTGGGAATTGCTTGAACATGTTACCCCCAAATGAGTACTTTTTGCCTTTAGGCTATTACAGTTTGTTTTCTGTTCAGCTTGTATATTATGTAAACTTGAAGCTGATATCTCTTTTGTGAGGTTTTGGGTTTTGGTGATGGGTTGTTTTTTGTGTGGCTTTGTTTTAAGTTGTTTGGTTTTTGTGGTGTTTTTTTAGTATGGGGTCAGTTTTCAGATGTTTCCGCATACATCTTAAAGTTTATTTAGTTCTGGGAGAATGACCATGTAAAGCCATCTGACAAGGTAAGTTTTGGCAGTGGCATCTTGTGAACAGCTTGCTGATGATGGTTGATATTTGTTGACTGTAAACCCCTTGTTTGGTCATGTTTGACAGCTGTCACATAATGTGTCTCAACTTTCTGGCACAGTGATTGCTGATAATCAGTTAAAGGGTGTGATTAAGGATTGTGACTCATCATGAAAGCAGCCTTGGGAAACTTTTTTTTACCCACCCCCCCCAGCTTATTTCTCTGGCATAATGTGAATGTGGCAGGTGTCTCTTACTACTCATTTTCAGTAAGATAAATGTTGTGACCCTTGATACTGGTCTCTGGTCTGTGTGCCACAGTGAGGGTATTGGTAACTTTGAATCCTGATCTTTAAGTATGTAGTTTGTATATAAAGATAGTTAGATCTTTTTTTTCCTCTCAACAGGTGGGAAGGAGAAACCAAAAACCAGTGCAGAAGAGCTACAGATTAAAAAAGTTAAGAAGAAAAAGAAAAAGAAACATAAAGAGAATGAGAAGAGGAAGCGTCCAAAAATGTACAGCAAATCCATTCAGACCATCTGCTCAGGATTGGTTTCCGATATTGAGGATCAGGAAGCCAAAGGCATCATAGATGATCATCTTAAGGATTTCAGTGGGAAAAATATGGATCCCAAGAAGGACTGTGAGTCCAAGATACCAGAGAACAGTGAGTTTCCATTTGTCTCGTTAAAGGAGCCACGGGTTCAAAATAAACTCAAAAGGTTGGACACATTGGAGTTCAAACAGCTGATTCATGTTGAGCACCAGCCTAACGGAGGTGCATCAGTTATCCATGCCTACAGTAATGAACTCTCCCACTTGTCTCCTGTGGAGATGGAGAGATTTGCAGAAGAGTTTGTGGGTCTGGTTTTTAGTGAAAATGAAAACTGTGCAGCTTACTATGTAATGGGTATTGTTCATGGGGCAGCTACTTATTTACCTGACTTTTTAGACTACTTTTCATTTAATTTTCCCAATTCACCAGTGAAAATGGAGATTTTGGGAAAGAAAGATATAGAGACAACGACTATGTCAAATTTTCATGCTCAGGTAAGAGGTTATACATTTTACTTTCAAACAACTGTGGGTTTTTTTCAGAATACAGTTACTATTAGCTGTGCTGTATGGATGTTGCAGAACACTAGAAACAAGGAAATTCTTGAAGTAATAAGTTCTGTAATATGAAAAGATAGGGACCCTATTAACTGAGATAAAAAATTGCATTTTATGGGGGAGGGGAAGTGTCTGCATGCGTGTGTGTGTAGGTTTCGCTGCATTTGTTTCTTGCAGCTGAAGCTTAACTGAGTTTTGGATGGTTAAAATGATTTAGCTGTGGCTATCTGGGTGTTTGAACTCTAGTTTATCTGTATGAACTTCTTCAGAAAACTGAAATGTTTTAATACATTAGAACTATGTTATCCATAAAGTCTCTGTGGGTCACAGTTAATGAGTTGTTGTATTTGTACCTTGAGGGTTCTAAATTCATCCTTGACCACCATTAAGTTCTCCTTTAATGTAGCTCCTAATTTGATCCTTACCCCTCCACATTTCCCCCCAGTTAGTTGTATTCTCCTGACAGCTGTTATGTGGCAAAATGGCAGGCAGCTTTTGAATCTTTTTATTATTTTTGTTGGGTTTATTTTTTATTTACTGGAGAAATGACTGTATACTCTTTTAACAACAGCTGCTAATTAAACATAATTTCTGCTATCTATTAACTTGCTGTGGAAGATAACATTACTGTTTCATATAAATTAGTTCTATTTCAAGCCTTTTAAATTCAGGGGCAAAAAAAGTAGATTGCCACCTTGGTGATGAGGTTGTTGTGTAAAGCCCATACAGATATTCTGAAACCACTTACGAAGGAACTCAATCCTGTTTGGTTTTTTTTATTATATCAACTTTTCTCACGATTGTCTCTGTAACTCCCTAGTTGTAAATTTAGAGGTTGTATGAAGCACCTTTAAACTTCTAGTCTTTTAAGGTGATTATGAAGAGTTCAAGTGTAAGTTGTCATCTTTTTGATGAAAAACGTGTTTCTTTTCCTTCAGCTATGTAAACATTTGAATGGAATGCTATTGCATTATTGACAATTTTGAAGTGTGTGCTATCCACAAGGATATGCAGAACTGAAATGTTGCTGCAAGAGAGCATCTGCAGTGGTGGTTAAAAATCCATCCATTGCCATGGAATATGAATATTCTGTGAAACATACTCACTTTTTTCTTATTGTTTTCAGTACGAGTCATTACATTAATATTAAATACCACAGAACTTACTATGGGCAGGTACCCAGAGCCACCCTGTCTTAGGTAATTTATATATAAACAGCTGTATCTTTTCTTGTATGTTGTCCAATCTGTTGTCTTGGGCAATATTAATGCAAGTATAGCTGTGTGCTAGTATCTGCCCTAAAAGAACAGTTTAGAAACCCCCAATTGTAGTTTTGTGGATTACGGTGGATTTATTTTACAGAAAGGATGGATTAACTTGGTATTGCAATGGTATTGCTGTTATCTGTAGTTAAATCAGTCCTGTGGTCATTTGGGTTGAGATCATAATTTCCCATTTTTCTGTGAGTGATGGAGGAATGGTGGGAGAATGTAGTAGATAAAGAAGCCAAACTGTAGTGTTATGGCATTCAGCTGGTCACCTTCATCATCTGTTTTACAACCTGTATTTTACTTGGCTGGATGCTTAGTTCCTGTATCTTCTTTTCCTTTGTTTTCTTTCAGTTTTCCAGTTAGTTTTCGTAGCATTTTATCACCTGTCAGTTTGGTTGGTTGACAGAAAATGCTTGGCTGCTTGTATTTTTGCTAACGTAAAGTGTAATGTGTATAAATAATGTATGCAGATGTACACCAGACTTACTCTGGCGTAAGATCTTCCGTGCAGCATCACTGTTGCCTGAAATATTTAAGTCAGTATCTTGGTTGCCTAGCTGTTAATTCTGTTTTTCCTTATTTCATTATATTTTTGGTTTAGGTGATCTGCTACAGTTGAAAGGCTTTGTTAGCTTAGTATCTCCATTCTGACTGGAGACAGTATCAAAGATGTCTAGGAAGGAGTATGGGAGTCTAATAGTCATAGTGATGCTGTGTCAGAATGCACATCCTCCAGGGATATGACAGGACCATTTCGAATCGGAGTTGTGAATTTTGTGGTTTTAACTTTTCAGCTGTATTTTTTGCCGTGTGTGTAAATTTGCGTCATTAGTATGAGTTACCTCTGTTTTCTGCCTCTACCTTCCTTTATGAAAGGTACTAAACGATTGCATAACTGTTACATTTTGTGCAGATGGACAGTATTCTGTCTCTGTGAGATTCTGCGTGAATCTTTTAAAAGGGATTCTAATGTGCTGTTGCAGCGCATTTCAGTGACATTTTAAATGTAGTTTTCTGTTCCTACATGGCAAAAGCTGTGCTCAGTGTTGTCTCGAGCTGCCTGAGCAATGTCTAGCAGTTGTTATATAGTCTCAGTTGAGATGTGAGTAATTTTCTAATGTCTAAATAGGAGCTCAGTTTTATCGAGTCTGCTTTGAGTATCTATCTCAACCTTCTTTAGCCTTAAGAAACCTGGATATTGCTTCGCTAATTTTAACTAAAATACTGAAATGAGGCTCCCTTCAGTACATGGTGTTCTTTGGTTGTTTTTGAGAACTGATTGTAGCACATGTAATGTCTGACAAACATAAGCATTTAAAAAGTATTAAAAAAATAAAAAGGATAGATGAGCTAACCCTGAAATGAAGTATTATGTTTTATCAGGCTTTGTATTTTTCAAGGTGATTCTTTCAGTATTACTCAATCTTTCACCCAGTCTTGTGGCAGATGAGGTTTTTTTTTGGTTTTAAGTAACGCATATTTTCAAATCGGTGAGTTCTGGGATAAGAAGAAAATTCCACAGTGAATTCTATTGGCAAGATTAAACCTGTTGGGGTCCTCCTAAGTCTGCCTGGAAAGTCTGTATCTCTCAAGTAATTTACTTAGTTTTCACAATTGTGGAGTTGAAAATGAGCTCCTTTGAACTTCCTTCCCGATGTACCTGTGCCAGACAGAAGTAATGTAGTTTCACTTGTGAGGAGATCAAAAGTGGGCAGAAGCTTATGAGAATAGTTAACAGCTGGCACAGGAGAGAGGAGTTTGTGTTGGACCTGGTTCTGTCTCATCAGAATTAGCTTTTAAGTTGGGGCAGGGGGAGTGGAGTTTTGCATCACCTAGTTTGGGCCTATGTTTAAGTAGTCCTTAATTCTTTAAATTCTTTAGGTTAATGGAACAGTTCTGTTTCTGTGAACTGCCTACGGTAAGGCTTGGTCAGACTGTTTCAATAATAAGGCAAAATGGAATTGGTCTGAGTATCCTTGTAGCCAGTAGTCACTCTTTCAGGTGATGGAAAACTGTTTGCTCTAGGGACACCTCTGGGCTCCATCATTTTGTAGATGGTAATAGCTGCCTCAGTTACCTGATAGCTATGAATCTTACTTGCCAGTTTCTTACAAGGATTTCAAAGAACATAATCAGCTTTTACCACCTGCTTGCAGCTTACATCAGTTCAGTTAAGCTAAGCTGTTTGGTGTTGAGGCAAATGCTTCTAATATCTTGAATCCATTACTGTGCCCTCATGCTGGCCAACTGTAAATTTTTATTGCCTCACTGAAACCTCAAAGCACACATTTCATATTTAACTGTAAGTGTGGAGTCGATTGGATTCACTGTGCTTCAGTCTTGTTCCAGAGGCAACTTTTTAGTATATGTGAACAAAAATGCCCAACAGACCCCAAAATTTCTGTGCTTCAAGACAAGATTTGACTATTTTAAAGCTGTATCTGACAAGTGCTTGTCTGACTTGTTTGCTGGAGATCTCTAGGTGGTTTCACACTTGCCAAAGAAATCTGTTGAAAAATCTTTTTTTTTCCTTTGTCCTCTTATCTTAATCCTCCTGCGAGTCTGTTTATTCTGATCTTTAGTGGATAAGGCAAACAGTTTATGCCTTTCTGTCCTGTTCTCTTTATTTGAAGATTGCTTAACAGCTGCCCCGCGCGCGCCGCCCCCCCCCCCCCCCCGCCAGTTTGAGTCATTTGAGTTATTTCAGTCTACCATTGTGTTATATCCTTATCAGTCTTACTGCTCTCCCCTTATGCTCTCTTCATTCAGCCTTATTTTTCTTAAAATGTGCTACTGAAAATGGACAGTGTCTGCCTGATATATTGTCAAGGAGTACGAGAAGATTGCTTCAAGTCTCTTGCAAATTATTGCTCTGTTATCTATTCCTGCCTTTTTCAGAGTGGTTGAGGATCTGCTGTAGCAGCAGATCCTGCTAAGCTGAATCACTCCCTTTTTTGTGTTTATGTGGTTCATTATATATTGCTGGGTGTAGTTCTTTGCTTTTATTCAAATTGAATTATATCTTATGTATTCAGAGCCCTTCTCCGTTTTATCTAAGGTCTTGTTAGTTTTGATCCATTCCTGTAGTGGTCTTGCAGCTTTGTGTTACCTGCAGGTTTCATAAGCATATGTTGTGTTCAAAGGTAAGATCCTTGCTGCGTGCCCCACCGTTGGCCCTCTCATATTGATAGTTACGTGAACACAGACAAATTAAAACTGCCAGGGGTTTGCTGTTACTAGACCATGTTTCTGTAGCAGTTCTGAAGCCATAATGCAAATGTCAAATGACAAGGTGTGTACTGGTCTTTTGAAGAAGCCTATCCTGTCATAGAAAGAAAGGTTAGTTTGACTTGATTGGGATACTTTTTTGACGTTTCCATACTTATTAGCTTTTACAGTCTTAATTTCTAGGGGGTTAGGATGGGAGTATCTAGCAAACTTTTTTTCTGGAACTTGAAACTAGGCTAAATGGTGTCTGTGTCTTGCTTCTCTTGATACCTGCTTCTTTAAGATGGTATGCTTATCCTCTTTCAGCTTTGAAGAATCTGTTCCGTGTTTTTGAGTTGTCATTGATTTATTAAAGCTTGCTTACTACCTTCGTACTATGTGAGGATACTTGTCATTAAGCCTCTTCAGTTTAGGAAAAGTCACTTGTATTTTGCACTGCTCATTGTGCAGTTAGACAAATTGTCAGAGCCAGTCTAGCACCTGTTGCTGCTAAAAGAGAATGTCCTTGCTTCTTTCTACCCAGTTGCGTGTTCTTGTGCAAAGCTGTTGTGCTTCTCTAACTGGTGACCCAGTTTGTTTTGTGAATCCAGCAGAAAACTTAAAACCAGTCACTCAGGAGCAGGTTATTACTGAGTTAGAAAATTTTATTTACTATGCTAGAGGTAACTCAAGGATGAGTATGGGACTACACAATCCGCCCCATTCAGTAACAGCAGTTAATTTGTATCTTCAGAGAAACAATTTCTGTCGTTTGTTTCCTCGTCGGAAGTAATTTATTCCATGTTGCCTACGTTAACTGCGGTGAACACTGGATATTCAGATAGCATAAAGAATAAGTGTTTTGGAGGAAGAAATGCAATAGTAGTGATAGTGCATGTTTGTGTTGTGACTTTCAAATGAGTGGTTTTCCTCACTTCTTGAAGTTTGGGGGTAAAACTCTTTATCAGATAATTCATAAGACTATGTGTAAAAGACTTTATTGATAGATAACAGCAGCTTATTGTTTTCCAAGCAAAGAAAGTTTTCAGTTACTGGATACCATTCAACAAGGAATCAATTCACATGGAATGCCATTAGAAATCTACAACACATGCTCATTTGTTTTCCACTTGGAGAATAGTTATCTTTCTAGATTGCTTTTTGACAGTCTCAGCCACTAAATATGAAGTGATAGTTCTATGTTACTTTTTTGGTTGTATAGTTTGTATTAACAAAAAAACAAACCTAAAAAACCTCCTAGAGGTTTGTACTGGCAGCTTGGACAGGATCTGAGACTGAACCCTGTCCTGCTGAGTGAAAAGAGCATGATAGCTACTCCACTTTCACAAGATTATTTCCTGTGAAGGTATCTAATTGATGCTATTTTTTTTTTAAATTCCTTATAGACTGCTTCACTGTTTGTGTGTCATCAGAATTCAGAATAATAGGTTATCTTGCTTTTAAAAATGTCTGTCCATCCACTGCTTTACTCGAGCATTTCATCTGCAAGCTGAAATGTGAAGTGATAAACTACAGTCATAAAAGGGTACTGGTGGAACTATACTGCAGTAAAAACACTAGGGTTGTATTTCCAGAAACTTCCAATTGGGTAATTGTATATTTATTGAAATTGAAGCTTAAATGACAATGAATCACCTTGTCACCTTGTGATTAATGCTGTAACTTTAAAGGCATCTCACTTTGATATGAAAACCCTGACTTAAGCAAAAAAAGAGGAGGGGGGAAGTAGTATGAATTATATGTGGTTTAAAAGTAAATAGTAGCAAGTACATTTGCAAGTATTTTTAAACTCAGAGCCATTTTGATGAATATTTAAGTGAAATTTTGATGTTTCACTATCAGTTCCCATTTGGAACTGAAAATATATGTAAACATTTTAGGATTTGAAAAGAGTTGGCAAGGAACAGAAAACCATTTGGCACTTTTTTCAAAATGTTCCAGATAAGAAAATAATGCTACATTGCTTCTTCATGACTATAGCATTTGAGATACCAGATTTAGAGAAATAACAGTGAATGTGAAGCTGGATTTTTTTGGTTCTATGAAACATTGCTTGTGCACTTGCATAGTGAAATGAAACCTGCTATTTCCTCTGATCTCCCAGCATATTTTTATGGTGATTATGGTGATTTAATGGTTTTGTTTCTTTTGTTGGTCTTTGGGGCTTTCTTTGTGGGTTTCTTGATTTTTATTTTCCTTTCAGTGGGTTTGGATATTTTTTTGGGTTTTTCTGTTAGTTTGTTCTATGAAGGCTGCTTTTCCAGACCTCCTGGTTTTAAAGCTAAAAAACTGAAAGAAATTTAAATTTTAAAATTCTCACAAGAAAATGTTAGAACTTCAACTGAAAAAAACCCACCACCCTACTGTATTAAAAATAGGAATTCAGTTGTAACTTGCCCTAGTTCATGCGTGGGTTTTGGGGTTTTTTTGGTTTTTTTTCTGTGTGTGTGGTTTTTTTTTTTTGTTAAAAAAAAATCAGTCTACTGAAATGCTTGCTTTCTCTGGACACTTCCTTCCAGTTTGTTTCTCTTCCAAACAGAAAATGGAAACATCTTTAATATACAGTGTCTAAAATGTTTGCTATTTGTAGAATGATAATGCTAAAATATATTGTTGTCAATATTTTATGTGTATATATTCAGATTTAGTCTTCAGATTCTTTTAGGCACAAAGATGTTTATTGCAAAATATTTGCTTTTTAGCACTCCTTACTTAAAACTGAGCAAGTTCAGTTACACTAAAAAAATCCGTTGATGCAGTACTAGTTGTACAAGCAGGTAATTCTCAAGTTTTACTAATTCTAAATTCAGTGGTGGTTCTACTGTCATAATTTCCCGTTACCTTGATGCAAGAGAATGACAGTCTCCTTTTGTGTGCTTTTAGGTGACATACTTCAAATTTAAGCTATGCAAGAAGAAAGAAGTTAGGCTATGTTGTATTTATTTGGTTATATGTTTCTATTTTACTTGTCCGTTGTATTATACTGGATTTCATTCATGTTTTTTTTGCATATGTGTATTGATTCTGTTCACAATGCCTGCATGCTAGAAGAACTGCATGCTGTTTATTTGAGCACATTTATAACATTCTAAAAACATAGGCATACAGTAATGTAAAACGACATTGAGGACGATTATTTATAGAAGTTGTATAATATTTGATTTTTGTGGTCAGCACATAATATATAGAATTCAGTGAACAAGTACTGGTTTTGGTACATCAGTATTGTTTTTGTGAGTTCAGAAAAATACAGAGGAAACTTCCCTTCCTATGAACAAAGCAGCCAAAGGATGCTGACAGTAAAAGGAAAGTGTTGCTGTTATCTGATATGCCATAGATTAGACTTAATTTGTTGTTGTCTTTAAGAGGATTAATTTTATTTGTCATGGTCAAACAGTGGAAGGTGTTCAGTGTTTTCACATTATTACTTAGTAGCAGTCTAATTTTTGAGTGAGTGAAAATTAATTTTGTTTGCTAGCTAGTTCTTCCCTCCACAAATGACCTTACCTTTTTATATGTTTTTCTAATTCTTTAAGATAGTGTCATCTAAACAGCAACTCCTGATCTGAGTCTAGAGTTCAGGGTGCTATATTCCATGGAAGATAAGAGATAGGAGTTACTTTTCATTGCCAACAGCTGCCTCCTCTTCCAGATTCCCTCTTGCTCTCTCTGGCCAGGCATTAGTCTTTATCAGCTATGTCTTTATTTAATTCTTATTTACATAATGTTCTTAAATTCAAGTAATTGTGGGTTAAAGTCAGATCCATTCCCTAAGATGGCTCCCAGTCTACCTTTTGAAGACAGTGCTAGCAGGAAAGAAGGGAAAGAGAGGGAGCAGACCTTCCCTTTTTTCATCACCAGCATGGATTTATTGTCTGTTTGTACTAGGTCTGCATGGATTAAAATTAATTTTCTTCATAGTAGCCTATTAAGGGACTGTGTTTTGGATTGTGACTAAAACTGTTCATAATACATCGGTGTTTGAGCTATTGCAGAGCAGCACTTGCACAGCATCAAGGCTTTCTCTTTTTCCCCATTCTGGACCCCCTGGTGAGTAGGCTGGGGTGGACAAGAAGTTGGGACAGGACATGCCTGGTACAGCTGACACAAATGGGCTGCAGGAATATTCGATGCCATGTAACGTGCTAAGCAATAAATGGAGAGGGCCAGGGGGTGCATTTGGTTTGGAAAGTGGCTGTTGCTGGGAGACTGGCGGGATGTCGATCTGCTTGTGGGCAGTAGTGGGTGATGAAGAACACCACTTTGTGTTTTTCCTCTCTTATTCGCTTTCCTCTCTTGTTCACTTAGTAATCTGTCTTTATCTGGACCCATGCATTCCTTTGCTTTCCCTGTTGTCTCTCACTGTTGGGAGTGTTGAGTGAGCAAGGGGCTGTATGGTACTTTGCTGCTGCCTGGGGTTAACCCACCACAGAGTTCTTGAAACACTCAAACATTTTATTCTCTTTGCAATGATACAAATCTGAATATGGTCCCAGAAGAAACCATTTGTCCTGTAGCTCTGACATTCTTAGCATTATTTTTGGCATTTCACCTCTCCAAAGCTGGATCTTGAAAAGGAATCTGCTCTGCCTGTTGAATGAGGGGAACATAACTGGTCAGGAGAGCTAGGAGCGAATTGGGATGGACCAATAATGCTTAAAAAAAGTTGAGCTGATCTTTCAGTTTTAACTTTCACTGACATGGTGGTTTTGGGCCTATATAAGAAATTTCTTAATTGATTTACCTTAAGCAAGGATTATGTTGCACTTAAAAAACTCTGCTGATTTCATGCTTCACTGCCAACACCTAGTACATAGGCCAGATGGGTGAGTTGATCAGCTGAAAGCTGCGGAACCTCTCCTAACTTCAGTTCGTAATTTTGGGTGAAGTTGTAGAGTTTTCAGTTGGAGTAGTTCCACAGCTAATTTATCATATGCTGTGTGAATCCTAGAATCATTTAGGTTGGAAAAGATCTTTAAGATTGTAAGAGTCCAACTGTTAACCTAACACTGAAGTCCACCACCACACAAAGATCTACATGTCTTTTAAATACCTTCAGGGTTGGTGACTCAACTGCTTCCCTGGGCAGCCTGTTCTAATAATGCTTAAGAAACCCTGTCAGTGAAGAAACTTCCTAAGACCTGATCTAAACTTCCTCTGGCATAATATGAGGCAGTTTCCTTTTGTCCTGTCACTTGGTACTTGGGAGAATGGTAGTGGTAGCAGAAGAAAGCAACGGAAAAGATAGAAAAATGGTTCCCTCTAATCAGGAGCGTGGATGAAAACAGCAGCTTAACATCCTGGCCTGGAGTGGTGGAATACTTATGCCAGTAGAAGAAGCATCCTTTTGCATCTTAAATTTATCAGTAAACAGTTAACAGATTTATGACTATCTGTAGCTTTAGAAAGTGGGTTTTAGGGTACTTTGGAATTGGTCTATCCAGTAAGCCAATGATGTAATATAAGTCACACAAGTGAGTGTCCCTTCCTTGTCCCAGTGCTTTAGTTGTGTGACCTCCTGATGCTTTGCGCCAGTGCAGATAGAGCTGAGGACTGAGCTAGTGCAGATTTGGCAAAAGTGAATGCTTTCTGATGTTTAATCATAAAATCACCAGATGTCCATGCAAAAACGCTACAAGAATGTATGACTAAGGGTTTGGGGAATAGAGGAGTACTGCTCTTTTCAGTATGTCTGTGCTGACTTGCCATTACACTAGCTCAGACATTTTGTGAAATCCTACTTTTAGCCAGTCCTCACTTCCCTGGGTGTGTATGACAACTGAGATGATCTGAAGAAGAGTATTTAGTTCTGTGTATCTGGAATGAGTCAGGTTACCTCAGTCTAGCTTCTCAGCAGGGCACAGTATTGTTCCATGTTGTACGATTTAGTCCTGTTTTCAGAGGAAAGGATGCTTATTCTCCTCTGTCCTGCCATAATTACTAGGAATTTTAATGGTTTGTTTGGGTGAGGACCATAGCTAAACAGTACTTTGTTAACTGTTTTTCTTCTACCTTTTTTCTTGCTTTGAATGCAGAATGTCTTAGAGATGCAGTGCAAGAGCCTTACTTGAGTTGTGCAATAAACTATTTTCTCTTCCCTCTGTTCTGATCTGGTCATGCTTCATCTAATACCACTGTGTCTTTCAGCCTATTAAATAGGAGATTGGAAGCTTAAAGGGAAGTGATCCTCATCAATCTCATGCCTAAGTATTTTGTTGATGTAACACAACAAGATCAGATTATTGAAAAAAACCAAAACAAAACCAAAAAACCTGACGAGATGTTTCTGTTTAAGTTAAAAAGAAAAGAGTTTTCATGAGGTGAATTTTATAGCTGTTAAAGTTCTAAGGGAGTGTGAGGTGTGTTAGCACAGCACAGCAAAAATGAAGGAATAAGTGTAATTCTTTTCCTATACTAACTTGTAATGAGCCTTGTTTCCACTGTAATAAATTAGCTCCAGTTAACGTGCTCACACAGAGGTCATACTGGAGAAGATGATTAACAGAGTAAAAGTTCAGATGCTAATTACTTGTAACTCAGGGCTCTGCGTAACTGTTACAGGAAAAAGGTAAAAATTCAGCCAGTAATCAATTCAGTTGAGTAATCCAGGTAAGAATCCTTATTTACTAGTCATTGAGCAGACCATATGTTAATACCTTTTCACAGTTTCTACTTCCAAATGTTATTTTTTTGAAAGGCTATAGTTACTCAATCTTACCTTCAGACTTCAAGTAAAATAGAAGTTGTCTTGTGTCTTTAAGAGGTTTTGTCTTCGGTGATGAACTCATATTAATTGACTTCATAATAATCGGAAGTACACAGAAGACTGTAGGACTAATATCAGTCAGAAAACACAAACATGGAGATTAAGAGTGTTTACTGAACGTAGACTTTGAACAGTAGTGGACTCGGTATAACTTTTGTTGTCATATTCTACTTGTAGGTAAAAAGAACATACTCTCATGGTACGTATAGAGCTGGCCCAATGAGACAGATCAGCCTGGTTGGAGCAGTTGATGAGGAAGTGGGGGATTACTTCCCTGAATTCCTTGATATGTTGGAAGAATCACCCTTCTTAAAAGTAAGGACAGAAGGGAATGGTTGGGAGAAGGGGGACAATATACTGCTGTTCTAATAAAACTGAGAGTATGTGATCTTGCTTAGATAATTGAGTGGTCTAATAAATGTTTCCATTGCGACAGATAGAGGCTGCTTTTAAAATCTTTTTAAAGTAACTCACTTCAAAATTGTGGCTTGTATTTCCCATTAGTGTACACTGCCATGGGGAACACTTTCTAGTTTAAAATTAGAGAGTCGTAAAGACAGTGATGATGGTCCCATTATGTGGGTACGTCCAGGAGAACAGATGATCCCTGTGGCTGACATGCCAAAGTCACCTTTCAAAAGGAAGAGGTATGTTGAATTATTTTGCTTAAAAAATGTCTGGTTAGTATTCTTTCTCTAAAAACTAATTTTGTCCCAAACATTTTTACAGGTTGATACTGTATCTAAATATAAATTCCTGTAAATCTTCATCTCAACATATGCTTTTAAGTTACTTTCTTTTGTACGGATGTGGATTTTTTTGAAAATGTGTTTACTATCTAGCCAAGTAAGGTGCTGGATCTCTTTGGAGCTGTAGTAGGAATTTAAGGGGAAAACTGCAGGGAAATATGAACAGGCAAACAACTACTGATGCATGCCATGAGACTGGAATTAATACCCTGGTTCTTAGATGTGAGTGGATGTTTAAAGATCTTAAGGGACAAGGGCTTCTCTCTCATCTGAAAATTAACACCTCCAACATTAAATGACATCATTAAGCATTGCAGTGGTATGGGGTATAAGTACCAGCTTAGGAGTAGGGATGTTCTCTGCAGAGCTTGAATATTATGTCTTCAAAGTTCTCTTGTTCAAACTTCAAATGTAAAATAGGAGCATACAAGCAGTGGAAGCAGTCAAATGCTTCAGAAGAAGTATAGAGACGCTCCCCAGCCACGAAGGCAA
Source organism: Falco rusticolus (assembly GCF_015220075.1). NCBI lineage: Eukaryota > Metazoa > Chordata > Aves > Falconiformes > Falconidae > Falco > Falco rusticolus. The sequence goes on from NC_051191.1 coordinate 17,060,629, forward strand.
TACAGTTAAAGCCAAAGACCATCTGGTGCTGAATTTGGCAAGGGATGTGAAGGGCAGCAAGGACTTTTACAGGCATATAGACAGCAAAAGAAAGATTAGGGAAAGTGTAAAACGTCTGCTGAATGGGGCAAAGGGTCTGCAGGCACAAGGCAAAGAAAAGGCAAGATAACTCAATGATTTCTTTGCCCTTTACTCATGGGATATACCTTCAGGAATGCCAGGCCTTGGAGACATAGGAATATATGGGGCAAGGACTACTCGTCTTCAGTGGAGGAGAATCAGGTTAAGGAACATATGAGATGTACAATTTAGACAAAATCCCCATGGGACCTGATGAGATGTATCCACAAGTGCTGTGGGACTTGGCCAGTATCATTGCAAGGCTGCTCCTGATCATCTTTGAAAGGTCATGGCAATGGACAAAGGTTCGTGAGGACCTCAAGAAAGCAAATGTCACTCCAGTTGTTTAGAAGGATATGAAGCAGGATCTGGGGAACTGCAGGTCAGTCGGTCTCACCTTCATCTTCAGAAGGACGCCATTTCAAGCATGAGGGACAAGATGATCATTTGGAGGAACTGTTATTTATTTACAAAGGGGAAATCATACCTTATCCACCTGATAACATTCTACAACAAAATGACTAGTTTAGAGGATGAGTGCCAGGTGTGTGGTTTATCTTGAATTTAGCAAGGCTTTCCACACTGGACACCTATCTCCTGTAAATCGTAACAGACAAACGAATGAAGGACAAACTGGACTGGTGGACAGTGAAGTGGTTCAAGACTTGGGTTAACTGCTCTGCTGAAAGGGTTGCGATCAGCAGCACAAAGTCCAGCTGGAGGACAGATGCTACTGCAGTAACTCAGATATTGATACCTTGTGCCAATGCTGTTCATCATCTTCATTAACGACCAGCATCATGGGACAGAGCACACCCTCAGCAACTTTGCAGGTGTTGCAAAACCAGAAGGAGCTGTTGATGCACCACAGGGTTGTGCTGCCAGCGAGAGTGACCTCGGGAGGCTGTACGAATGGGTCAACTCTGTGGACGCATGAAGTCTTCACAGGGGCACGCAAAGAGGAACAGCCCTGTGTGCCAGCACAGGCTGGGGCCCAGCTGGCTGGGCAGCAGCCTGACAGAGGTGGCCTTGGGGGTCCTGGTGGATGACAGGTTGACCGTAAGCCCACCAGCGTGCCTTCCTGGTAAAGCAGGCCAGCAGCTTCCCGGACAGGATTAGGAAGAGCACTGCCAGCAGGTTGAGGGAGATGATTCTTCCCCCGCTGCTCACCACTGCTGAGACATCCAGAATATCACATCAAGTTCTGGGCTTGCCGGTCCAAGACAGACATGGGCATACTGGAGCAAGTCTGGTGGTGTTAAAGGTGGGCATGGGAGATCTGGGATTTACCCTTGAGAAAAGAAGGCTTGGTGGGATCGTATCCATGTTTATAAGCACTTGATGGGAGTTTGTAAGAAGGACTTTTCAGCAGTGCTCAGTGGTGTGACCAGAGGTGATGGGCACAAACTGAATTACAAGAAATTCCATTTAAAATGAGGAAGAAGAGAGTTTACTGTCTGGAAGGTTGAACACTATGACAGGTTGCCTAGAGAGCTTGTGGAGTCTCCATCTTTGGAGTTGCTCAAAACTGGACTGGGCACAGTCCTGAGCAACCCACTTGAGCTGAGTTGGGGCAGCTGGACATGTACCTTCCAATCTTGGCTGTTAGGATTATAAACAGCTCTGGGAAAAGTGTGGCAGACAATGTTGGCTCCAGGCGGCCAAGAAAATTGTCTTGTGGCTCTGTTCCTGCTCTGCAGTGTTTCCTTCACTTCCATTAAACCCTGAAGAAATAATCTTTTTGTGCTTCTCATGCCCCATTCTGTGACAGAATGAAATGCATTTCCCAGCAGCTTGACAGAAACACAAACGATGAAGAAGGACTTTAGGGACAGTAGAAATGTGTATCTAATAGTTGGGAAGTGGGAAATGTTGGCAGTTCCCAGCCAGGGGCTGATCACAGTAGGCCCCAGTTTCACAGTGCCTGGGGTGGGGCGCGGGCAGGTGGGGAAGGCCTGGGGGGCCAGGTTCAGCCCAGACTCCCACGTGTGGTGATGGGCATGTCTGAGTTCAGGCCAGGAAGCTGATCTGACAGTGAGGATCAGGTCCAGTGATTGCCCGGCAGATCCATAGTGACAAAGCTGTCTAGAGGTCAAACTGGGAAGCAAGTCTGTGGCCCAGCACACCTCTGGCTGAGGTCGAGACCAGCGTGGCTCAGGCCAGGACTGAAGGCCCAGGCCTGAGATAAAATGAGTCTCCTGGTCTCTGTGCCTGCATTTGTGGGTGGAGACTGTAGGTGAGGCTGCTCAGTCGTTAGGGCCTTCTAGTGCATTCAGGGCCCTGATGCTGTGCTCTTGTTGGTGTTGCTGGGGTTTTGTTGGTGTGTTTGGTTTTTTTGTTGTATAGGTGTTCTGATTTTTTGCATAGTTCATTAAATTTTTAATTTATACTAAGTGTTACTGCTCATCTCATTTCACTACATGTTCTCGCTGAACAGAGAAAAACCTATTGGCTATGGTGTGGAAATTAGGTAATAAAGAAAAAATTCTGTGTCACTAATACTGTTTTTTGTATACAGAACTACCAATGAAATAAAAAACTTGCAGTACCTACCTCGCACCAGTGAACCCCGTGAAATGCTATTTGAAGATCGGACACGAGCCCATGCAGATCACATCGGACAGGGCTTTGAACGACAGACTACAGCTGCTGTGGGAGTATTGAAGGCTGTGCGCTGTGGAGAGTGGTATGTGTTGATTGACTTACCTAGGTGTTTGAAAAAATTTGCCTGCATTTCATTTATAATTAGCAGAAGGAGCAGAGAATAGGTTAATCTAGTATTGGAGGTTTAATGAAGACATAATAGATACTGGACTTTTTTTTTTCTCCTCTCTATCTCTGTGGACTAGATGTGTTTGCCCTCTGCTAGACTGCATACAGGTTTGTTTTGTGGCTGAAACTAGTAAGGTGTTTTGCAATGAGTGTAATAGCTGTAACTGAGTTGCTGTAACAGAGTGAGTTAGATGTAAAAACACTTCACACTTGTTTTGCTTTAAACATTGCAAATGAACTGACCTGAGTTTCTGACTCAGAGGTGCACATGAAGACCTTTTGGCACTTCTTTGTGTTATCTGGAGATGATCAGAGTTTTTATGCTTCTGCTTCAAAGTCATGGCTGTTATAACCCGGATATACTTATGGTGGATCACCTAGAAAGAATCCTGTTGGAGGTTGTGTGATGTTTTTTGGTGTCTGTGTTTGGAATTCTCATATGAGAGTTAGGAAATTAATGTGTCTCATTTGAAGCTCTTTGCATTGTAGCCAAATAAAAAAAGCCCCTAATTATATGGGCTTCCTGGTCCAAATCTAGGAAGTGGTGTTCAGGATGTTCTGACCTTGGTTTGGGGGAATGACCTTAGTTTTGGAGGTTAGTTTTACATATGTATACAGTAAAACCACTTTTTGCTCTTTGTCTAGAAATTAGAAGGGTGAATTCCCTTTGGATGAAATTATGCAAATTTGTGTTACAGTGCAGGAGTTCATTGAGATAGAAAACTGAGTAATTACCGTTGGGGAAGAACTTGATTGTTCACATATTAATGTGTGTGCATTTTGGGCTCTGAGGTTTTGCAGTTTACTTCCTCTTCAGGTTGATGAAATCTGGAGCCTTAAACTTCCTCCTTTTTCTGATTATGAGAAGCTGGAGTGAATTAAGACTGAGCAGTGGTGGCAGTGCAAGAGCCGAGATACTGGGGCGGTGGCGGGAGGGAGAGAGAGAGAGCATGTGCTTTATCAAAGGAAGTAAAAAAAAAAACCACCAAAAAAACCAAACCCACAAACAAAAAAAAAACCCAACCAACAAACAAAACAACAAAAACAAACCACAAACAACTTACCAAAATAAAACAAACCCCACCAAAACCAAACAACAAACAGACCAAACAAAATTCCACTCCCCAAACCTCTGTGCCACTGGAAATTAGTAAGAATTTAAATTAATAGCAATTTAAATGTCTGTGGGAAATTCCCATTCTCATCCTGTATGTTCATAACAAGATCCTGCTCCCTTGGAAGTCATTACCTGTTCATTTATGTTCTAAAAACAAGTTTCCTTATCAGATCTAAACCCTCATCTTTTCTCGTACATTGGGACTTCTGGAAAAGCGTGTCTCTTCAACTTCAGTTAAAACTCCTATTAAACTTGAAAAAAATGAATGAAATCAGTAAAAATAAAAATTGTGTAGATTAAAGTATGATCTGAAAATAGGCAAAGCTAGGCAAAACTGCCCAGTTGGGGGAGGGGTGGGGGGGAGAGTAACTGTCAGCATTTCACTTCAGTGTAAGGACTGAAAATGTAGCTTTTAATGCAGAATAAAAAATGCTGGACTGACGTATGTGGAAGAGGAAAATATATAACACAACACAATACAAATAGTATTTCAAGTTTGATTTTTCAAAAGTTATTTCACTGTACTTACATGAAGAGAGATTATGATAATGAAGCATTATTAATTAATGTTACACTGTAATAATTTCATTGCTTTACAGTGAAGTTAATGTAAGCTGTGGGTAGGTGTATTTTAAAGGAAACAACATGCATGGAAGTTTTGAAAAAACTGGGTGGTGTTTTAAAAATCTTTAGTCAAACAAAACTGGAAGCTGGAGATATTCCAGGGATGACTACAGCACTATGGCAGTAAAAATGCATATGCTTTAATGATGAGATCATATATAAAAACCATGTTTTCTGTAAGGAGATAAGAAATAAATTCCTAGACTTGCTGAACCGAGTTGCTTCTGTTTACTTAGTATAGAAATGAATTGGATGTGCAAAAAAAAAAGTTTTGTAATCAAGTTGCTGTGCGTTTAAAGAAAATGGTATTTATTTAGTAGTTGAGCATAGGATGCTAATGTTAAATAGGATAACTGTTGTCTTTCAGAAATGACAGGAACAGAATTGCTGAAGGGCAAAACGCAATTTTTTGGGATAGAGGACAGACTTGGAAACAAAACATAGTTATTTGGAAGAACAAAAAAACTAATTTTTGCATTCCAAATATGACAGGCCCCTGATTTGAGATGTTTTTTAAAATTACGGGTTTATGATCTTTATTTCTGTGAATAGTCACAAATGGTAGAAGAGCTCTGGCTGTTGATAGCAAATGTTTTAAAAGACTGCACTGCATTGAAGTCTGATAAACGCTAGTGTTGTGATTATGCTGATTAATTAGTACCATTTTTGTAGGTGTTACCAGGTGTACTTTAGAACTTAGGAAATGCCAGTGAAATTTTAAATTATGGAAACAGAAGAATTTTATGTGGGAAATTTGGGTGGGTTTTTACAGGGACAGCAAAAGATACTTTATGGCATTGTTGCTGGCAAAATTAAACCCCTCTGTCCTGTGCCTCAGCAAGCACCTTTCGAGTCTGTGTTCCAGAGTGTGAAGTTGTTAATGCTTCTCTATATGATCACAGGAGTTAGTTGTGTTGCCAGACTTTATACGTTAGGTCAGAAACACTTATGGTAAAACCTGTAGTCTTGAATCTGTTATGAAAAGCTAGAGCAAAAAAAGTGCAGTCCTTCTGAAGAATGAAGTTGGAGAAAAATTTTTTTGTCAAAAATAATTGTAGCAGTGCTTTAGTAGGGACTTACAGATTTTTCTGGAATTATCTTATAGTTCTGTTTGCATTTAATGGCCTTTTGGACATCTAACCAAACTATTGTGTTACTATTTTGCTGTGGTGTGTGTGTCTGTAAACTTCAGGTTTTACAAAATACAGTCTCAAAGTTGTGCTAAACATCAAATCTGTGAATGCAGAATGAAAAATTATCTGCCAATATTTTTTCTCTGGTGTGTTTGCAAACAATGCCATGTTTTTTGATAGCAGCACAGAGCTGGTAATGCATACTGTTGCACATATATAGGGACTGAGAAAAGGAACGATCCAGAAATCATCAACTATACTTTGTCCTGCATAATTATAAAATGTAGAGGAGACACTGCTGTGAAAACATTGCTTTGGATTGAATTAGTTTTAGGATGTAAATATTCCTTATATTTTGATTCTTAATTGAATTTAAACATATTGTTAACTCCAGATGCAGGTACGTATTTTTTAAAAAATAAAACAACATACCTGCATTATAAAAATATTAATGCAGCTAATCTTTTTTTATGCTACTGATGAGACGTTTCTGTAAGCTTTTTGCTTTCAGTGTTCAAATCCTCTTCAAGAGTATATAGATCAAAACATAGGGAGACACTTTAATCTTTGTAAAATTGAGAGAAAAACATATGGTCTGCAGATTCCCCCCAGCATACTTTCAGTAGTTGAGCTGGGACACTTTTTTTTTTTTCCTTCTCTCTCTCTGGAAATAGCCTCAGACTGGTTATTTTTTGCTTTATTGAGGTCGTGACCTAAATAAACTAAACATGTCTCCTCAGTTTAAAAAGCCCAATAAACAGTACATCATTGCCTGCTTTGTTAATAACACTATATATAAAAAACTGATCTTGCTTTTAAGAGCACGTGAACATCCATTACATAAATTCTGGCATGTACCAAAGCGTTTTGCTGTATCGGCTTCTCCCTTGGGCCCCCGTAGATCTGAACTTGCAGCCTGGTTTGATGCAGGGGTGGTCCAGGAGCCAGCTGTGCCGGGCGGGTGGGAGGCAGGCAGGAGGACACCCGCTTGTTCCTAAGTCCTTTCGGCAGCACTTGGACATGCAGCCTGTGGTGCTGTTACTGCACAGCAGCCAGCTGTGGGGGGTGGTGCGGCACTCCTGTCAGCCCTGGGAAAAGTGCAGAGGATGAAGGAAGAAAGTCATTAACCAGCTCTTCCTGGCTGATAGATTTGCCTTGCAAAACCACTTCAAAGTGAGCTTGATCCTATATAAATTAAACCTTCATATAACATCTTCACATCTTTGAAAAACCAAACATTATCAAAACCAAACACATGGAGCTTAATTTTATGTTTCCATCGAAGAACTGTGTTTGGCTTTTAGATCAGAAAGTAATAAAGGACTGTAGCTGGTTTTACCTTTTGTTAGCTAATTCTAGATGTCTCTAGAGGAATCATATAAATGATGTGCATTTCCTTATGGGAGATGTTGGGGGACAAGAGGTGAATTCTCCTCACACTTTGAATATGGAGGCAAATTAATTCAGATCTTGCTCTTCTGTAGGTCTCTAGTGAGCACAAATAAGGAATGTTTTGTGGAAGATGCCAGTGTTTGCTGCTTACTAGCATTGTGGCAGCTTAATGTCGATTCAGCTTTACTACTAACTGAACAAAGTGTTTGAGGCAAAGATACTAAGCGATATTTGCTATAATAGTAATCAGATTGCTGCTTACTTTGAAGTACCTGATGGGCCGATCATGTTGACAGAGGAAGCCCGATGTATCTGGGGCATCTGTCTTTCAGTATCAAGGCAGGCAGAGGTCAAATAAAACTAAAAATTAAAATGGTGACCTTTTACTGCTTTTACTGCCACTTGCAGAGAAATTGTTAAACAGTTTAGTGAGGTTGTATTTGAGAATTAGTCATTTCAGTCAGCCTTTTTTCAAAAGGTAGGTAATGCTAGGATTGTTTTGTTGGCTTTTTTTTGTCATTTGCTTTATCTTTACTTGCAGATTTTCTTTATTGTCTGTTGCATGTTAGTTTCAGCCTCTGACTGGGCAATTCTTACTGTTCTGTAGGTCTGAGCAGCCTCGTATAACCAAAGATGTAATTTGTTTTCATGCTGAAGACTTCTTAGAGGTAGTTCAACGAATGCAGTTAGATTTGCATGAACCTCCACTCTCACAGGTAAGCATGCTATGAACTGTTGATCAGGTGTTCTCTGAGCCCTAATTCAGATTTCTCACTCTTTTTCTTTTGCTTCCCTTTTTCCTCCAGTGTGTCCAGTGGGTTGATGATGCAAAACTTAATCAACTGCGAAGGGAAGGCATTCGGTATGCCAGAATTCAGTTATTTGATAATGACATATATTTTATCCCAAGGAATGTTGTACACCAGTTCAAAACAGTTTCAGCTGTGTGCAGTTTGGCTTGGCACATCCGGCTCAAGCTATATCATTCAGAGGAAGAACTTTCTCAAAATGCAAGTACTGTTGAAGCAGAGACTTCTGCAGACACCAAGTCTTCGGTTGTTGGACTTCAGACTGACAGCAGAATTTGTACGATGAGCAAAAATACCTCCGAAGACACCAAATTTTCAGACGCTCTGCAGACGAAGTATCTGCAGCAGGAATTTATGCCGATAAAACACGAACCTATCGCATCTCACAGAATAAAAGAGGAACCCATGAATGTTGATCTTGCTGAAAAGACAGTGGCACCTAAGGACGTCGGGGGCCAGAATGTTCAGACTAGATTGGATCATGTTGAATTGACGGCATTTAAGTTGGAAGTGGATTCTAAATGTGAACCTGGCAGCAAGGACTTACAAGGCAAGTTATGCTCTGGAGGTCACGTACATCCAGATGATGCAAGACAACATAGTGCATCATATCCAAAACTGCATGGACAAAGAGAGGATGATTTTTTGTGCTAAATTTGTATATATGGTTTTAAATTCCTTTTTAAACTTAATGATGTAATAATGTAAAGATTCATAAATTCTGTGAGGCAAGTTTGCGACTTGCCTTCGCATCTGTTACAGAAAATAGTTATGTAGCTTTGTAACATTCCTCAGTGCCTGTCCATAACTGTGAAGTATCAAAGCACTTAGGGCCAGATGCACTGTAAACACTGCAGGTTTAACATAAAGAAGTCTTTAAATAATTTTGAGTTGTAGGTTTTAGAGTAGAGCTGACATTTAACATATATATTTTTTGTAAGATGAGCCAGAATTCTTTTTGACAATTCCAGGCTTTTCCATAGAGCTTATTTATACCAATTTTTTCATTTTAAATGTGTCAGCACTGTAGTGTAAATATCTTTTTTAAAAATCTTTTTAGTGTGATTTATACTGAAATGTGAGCCGCTTAATAAAGGTTCATAATAACAGATCGGTTTTATTTTTGGGTCTGCAAAAAGTAATTCAGTTAAACTGCCTCTCTAAACGGTTATGTTTCTACCTGCACTAGTGCATAGGGTGCCCTTACGCCATTGTGGGGTGAGGAGCTGTAGCAAACTGAGATAGAGCTGAGGCATTCTTTGTAAATCGACTTTGTAAAGTCAGAATGCAAAATCAGTCCTCCTTTCGCAGGATTCCTTATAGCTGCTCATTAAAGGCACTCCCCAAACGCCTGCTGTCAGATGTTAATGTGGGACAGACATACAGACCTTCTTCCCCTGTTGCAGAGGGCCCTGGACACCCAGTGGGCTCCAGGAGTGCTACCAGTAACTGTGTGCATCTCTCTTGATGAGGGGGTGCAAAGAGCAAACTCCTTTCTGTTTGCCTCTTCCCTCAGCTCAAGCCACTATCATTTCACATGAAAAGAAAACCCAATGAAACAACCAACCAACCTCCCGCCTCACCTTAAATCACTTACCTGACTAAAATTAAAGCAAAGAATATTTCAGTAGTTACTTACCAAATTATAAAGGCCTCAACTTCAGCAGTGACCTGTAATTCACAGAGACGCATCTGGATCTTGATAGCACCCTAGGGTGGTAGTGCTGGGCAATAAAAAGATACTTGCCAATGTGTCTGGTAGGAAGATTCCACATGAGTCCCAGTTTGAACACAAGAATTGTTTCATTAAGAAAAAAGTGGTGTCCAGGTTAACTGTTCTCCCCTCTCCCAACATACGGAATGCTTGAATTCCCTTAAGCTGTGTTCTGAGGGAAGAGGATTTCAAGGCTAGCTAGCACCTGATATGATAATGGCAAAAATTCTGTCATGTAACTTATTTAATTATTTGTGTAACATTACTGTATAGTTCAAACACCTCTGAATGGTATTTCTTTTTCAGGTAGCTACAAATAGCAGTAAACTGCCCTACAGCCAGTCCTTCAACCAAGTCTTTAAAACTCAAGATCCTAGGCCTGTTGTTATTTCCATAGCCCTCTGTATCTCTGTTTTTTCTATTTTTCCCTGCAACTTGCTGAAAGTTGTACGTCCTTACATACCCAGCTTATAATGTTTGATGCACTTAAGTGATCACTTTGGCTTCCTTTGTAGCAATAGAACAATGTGATTTCCAAGTGATGTCTAATTCAGCTACCTGAGGCCCTTCTGTTGCAAACATATTTTTTTTGGCTTATAGGTTGTTAAAATTCAGACTGTTCCTGTGTACTTATGCCTGGCACTAAAGTTAGCCATTTAACAGATGGATGCCGTGATCTGTTTAAAATGGGTCTGTCAAGGAGTTGCTAATTAAATCAATATTTTAACTGCTAAACATTACTCCTACATAGCCATAATTACATATTAGAGAAGCAATAGAAACACAAATCTCTTGAATGTGGCTAATATGTCCTCAAGTTTTACTGCTATTTTTTTGAATGCTGGCTAAGAGATTACTACCCGTTTTGCAGCCTCAGGGATCTTGCTTTCCCTTCCATGCCATGAGCAAATGATTCATGTATGACGTGGTAAGTTATTACTCTAGCAGATTCTGATTTGAAAAATTAGTTCGTTCGTGTAAGAATTTGAGCCTTTCTGATAGAAGTGTGGTCTCAGCTCCCTTTGTTTTCTGGATTATCTGGAAACTTCCACCCATAATCTCTTCTGCTTTATGAACATCCATGCACAATCACATAGCCTTCCGTTCCCGTTCTGTGCCAGCTGTTAGAATAGGAGCAGAGAAGAGCTGCAGGTTGTTTGCACCAAGCGTGTGGCTTTTCAAGTGCATTAGCAGAAGGCTCCAGCTTTATCCAAGCCAGCCTTGCCAGATACTGCTTTTAAAAAACCAAACCCCAATGTATCTAGTTTTCTTAAAAATAAACACACATACACACATCCCCCCCCAACAAACAAACAATTTTATTGGTGTGCTGGTGATCCATATGGTGATCGTTCAAGGATTTTTTTTTTTAAACATCTATCAGATTTTACTAAAGTTTAGATCCTCCTTAATAGCAAGCAACTTTCTGCACCATAGGCCCTGTCCAAAGTGGAAAAAATGGGTCTTTGAAAATGGCTTAGCAAACACAACTTTACATGTAAGAGTAAAACTTTATTTACTTTTGTGAAGACCTGCTCAGTGGTCTAGGCTGCTACAGCCTCAGGTTTCTGTTCAGGTATGTTTTGGTTCTGAAATTTTGCTTCTAAACTGCCTACACCTTAACCACCATCCCCCCCTTTTTTTTTTTTAGGTTAAAAAAAGTGGCAGTTTTTACATTTTTTTATGCACCCTTTCTGATTTTTGACACAGCCTAGATTCTCATTTTTAGACGGAATTCCTTGCAGATAATATGAACAGTACTGGGATTACCAATGACTATCAGAACTCTTGTATTCAAAGGTGTAAACAGTCTAGGTTGACTGGCTGTGTTAGTGCATGTATCTTATTTTGCTTTTTGCAACTACAAGATGCTTTTGTCTTCTCCCTATGGTGTACTCATTTTGATGCTGTTGCTTTTTAAGAGGGGAGTACCTTTTCTGAGAATTTCAGCTCCCAAATTGTTCTGTAGTCTGATAACGGTCTAGCTTTGGTTTCAAGTGGTCCTATGCGATGTTATATTCCTGCCGCATACAACTTCATATTCAGACTTCTGCTTTAGCAATAAATCTTTCATGCCTTCTGATGTACTGAAACCAGTCTTTGCTTATTGCTTCCTTCCCCCCCCGCCCCCCTTTCATTTTTTATATATAAGTATTTCTGTTATTTTGGCTGAAATCTCCAGTGTTTTAGTTGTCTCTCTTGGCCCTTGTTCTTCTGCAGATTGGAAAAGTCTGCGTAAGGCCTGTTGCCTGTTCTGCAGTGGTATTGACATCTGTGCGTTTGCAGTGGTGTTCCAGTTAATGACATGCTGTGCAGAAATGTAGACACGTTTTCCTAGATACTGGTACCATATTTGTGGGTAGCAAAGAAATTGCATTGTTACTGTTACTACCAATAGCTTTCAAGCTGGTAGCTACTTTTTTTTTTTCCTTTTTAAATTACTGGATCTTTTGCATTTCACTGGCAACTGACTTCATGTGTTACATACAAGTGTTACTCGGTGTTGTGTCATCCCCCAGCCCTTGAAATGCCTGCAAATTGAGTCTGAAACAGCATTTCATTACAGGTACTGCCGGCATGCAGATTTTCCCTTCCTTGTTACTATAGTGAATATTTCAATACTACTTTAACTGAAATATTAATTCTATCTAGTATTAGAAATAAAGATTATTTCAGAGGGTGATGATTTAAGTATTCATCTGTGAAAGAATTCCTTGGTGATAAATAAAATTGATTTTTAAGCAGTTATACATGTGCACAGTAAATAAGTTGGCATTGCGAATGATGTAGGAAATGGAAACAAAATAGCAGAATGCTGTGAAATGGATCTGAACGTTACAGATTTGGAAAATTGAATAAGTCTTCCAAGAAACACAGGACTGGTATTCATTGGTCAAAATGACTGTTTTCCAATATCTACATGTGAATAAGGATGCTGAATTGATTGAAATAAATCCATGTCTCTTCTATGCTCATTGGCAAAGTAAACTGTTGTGAGATAGTCAACTGCCACGTGATCCTACTAAGATGAAAACTGTACTAGTTGTGCTCAAGAGGTAAAACAAATTTGGAGGCTTCTTGCGTGTAATTTTATTATTTTTTCCTAGTGGTCATATATGCAGAGAAACCTTGTCTTTAGGCAGACTAGCGCCTGTTACCACCTTACTGTGAATGTATAGAAGTTGGATAATGGCAAGGACAGATTTTCACTGATGTTTGCTTTGCTGGGAATGATGCTGTTGGATGTTTTCTTTGATTGTGAGTCACTGTGTTCAACTAATTTTTTTTATTACTTTCTCAAACAGATGAAATGCACTTTAAGAACTGTGTAATAGGCGATACTGATATTTTGTGCAGATCCCACTGAATCCACAGCATCCATGGGAAGATTTGGGAAACTGATTCCCATCTGTCACTCATTTCATTTTTTGTAGAAGTGCAAATTATTTGGTGTTCTGTTCAGAAGCAGTGATTAACTTCACAATATCTAGGTTGCTATTCCTTTTACGATCATCAGGGATACTGACTTTGAAAATTTAGTGTATGATATTCTAACCACTGTTTTTCTCTGTGCTATGACGCTAATATTTCCTCTGCTTTGGAGCCGTGCTGTACTTGAGTGCCAGCTAAACTTTGATCTTATGTTCTGGTCACGCTGATAATGAGCCTACTGATGAGGGCATTAGTCCTAAGTAGTCCTTTAATATTTGGTGTACAGTTATGGTAATCTGATACAAACATTGATTAAAACAGCAGTTTAAACTTCTATTTTTATCAAGTTTGATTTTTCAGTAGCTTTTTTTAGATTTTCTTCTGCCAATTAATTTCCAGTCCAGCTGAACAAAATTGCAGTGTTTGGTAGAGCTTAGGCCTGTGTTTTTAAGGACTGTCCTTCTTAAGGCAGTTTTTTAAACGCTGGTTGTATTGGGATGAAATAGGGCAGTTAGCAAGAAAGCTATTCCCTAAGTGTCTCAAGAAGAATAAGAACCTTAAGAATTATATCTGTGTCTGGATCTTGGGTACTTGTCTAACTGATGCAGTTGAGAGCTTTTGTTAATCTCAGAAATGAAATTTTTAGACTAAAAACCACCTTTGAGCAGTGATTTTTTTTTTTTTTTTTATAAACTTCAGAGGGGACACAGAGATAAAAGCTAACACAGATAAACTAAGCTTGGGTTCTCTTCCCTGTTTCTTGCTCTTACACTCCTGTGCTGTATGAAGAATTTTCTTACATTTGCCTGCTTGTGACGTTGGTTTTGTTAGAAAAGGCAGAGTGAAGGAAACAGCGATAGAGAGTTGCAGGGTTTTTTTACTCTTCATCCAGCTTCAGTACAAGTAAAAAATGCTGAATTAATATTGAATGGTATCTAGTGGTCCAACTGCAGCGATTCCTTAAACTGCTGTAGTCCACAAAGCCTGAAGCTGCTCAGCGGCAAGTTGATGCTAAGGCTTCTTCAGGTCCTGAAGGCTCATACAGGAGACTACCTCTATCCAGACCTTAAAATAATAAAGGTACAATGAAAAAGGTACAAACACTCTTTTCTCCAACCCAGCATAGTTATTTTTACCTCAATCTTAATTAAATAATTTCTGTGCTAATAAATTCAAAGAAGTTATTTCTGAGCATGCAGTTATTCAGCAGCTTTGTTACTGAAAGGCAATTAGTTGTTCCCAAACCATAGTTTTGTTTCCAAAAAAGAGGTAACACCTGATGTTAGAATTCTGAGTTTCTGGGAGTCTCATAAATTTCATCAATACTTTGTGTTACCTAACTTTTATACTGGGCAAATGTGAAAAATTCTGTGAGGTTACTTTTAAGATTATTGGGGTTTTTGTACTACTATGCATATTTGTCAGAAAAATACTGCTTTCATTTCTTAAATCATTGTTTAACTTAGCCCTGTGCTACCTTTTTTTTTAGTAGTCACCTATGCCTAGCAGCGCATTTTGGGTGCGTGTACACGTGCTTAGAACACTTGGGTTACTTTGCTGAAGGTGGGGATGTGTATGTTGCATAATGGTATTGTTCAAGTATAAAAAGAACAGAAAACTGGATGCTAGTCTGAAATGGTGACATACCAAGAAGGCAGTATCAATAGGTAATTGAAAATTTTAGTTTCATGACCTTTCACACTTGCGTGTTGAGGTGTTTTCCTTAATCAGACAGAAGTAGGTACTCATCTACAATGCATGCTTAAGTGTTCAAGCTTGTATAAATGATTTGAAGAGAAATAATGATGTAGATTATGTATCTCCATATGCAGTATATATTAACTATATATAGCTCATCAATATATGATAAATATTTCCAGTTTCGTTTCAGAACAGCAAGCTTTTGATTTGCATTTTAAACCAAAGCTGGTGAAGGCAAAGCTCTCTGCTCCACATCCCCCATCAGCTTGGGCAGATAACGGAGGTGAGGGGCTCTCCCGTGCACTGGGTGCTTGCAGCGTCATTTCCTTCTCGGCATCAGCTTCCCTTTTTCCCTGCCAACTTCATCATAGCTGCTTTTCACTTCTTTTTGTTCTACGGAGTGAACATCAGTTGATCAGTCTAAACTTAAGAAAAAGTGTAAGGACAACTCATTCCATTTCAAAGCTGTGAGCAGGACTGCTGAGAACAGAGAACAGGCTCATTGCAAGTAGAGGTAGTTCCTGCAGCAGCTTCTGGAGGTCAGTGGGCTACAGCATAATTTGTATCGTAAATCCTTTTGAATGAAGTTCTGATACCACAAAAGAAGTAAGATTGCGTATACAAAGGTGTCAGTGCAGTTAGGTCAGTTAAATCTGATACAAACTATGAAGTCAAAAGGGATATTCTTCTTATCAAAGTATCTCTGTAAGGACTAGGAACTTGCAAACAAGGCTGAGAACTGACAAATGGCTGTGTCCTAGAAATATCTTGTGGTAAAGACAGTCAACTTGTGTGTGACTTCTGTAGGACACCAGAAAGAAACGTCTGCTTCAGCTTTAAAAATCACAGTTCTATATTCCAAGGTTAGTAAGCCCTTAAAAAAAAAAAGTGCCAGAATGCTGAAATTGTTGATCTTTTTCTATTGAATTGGAGGCAGCAATTAAAGGAGATTTGGAACAACTGTGTTTGATTCTAGTTAACGGGTGATGCCAAACTTTCAGATAATTGTTAGATCTGCGGAATGGAAGGGGTTTGTTAAGGGGGCAGTCACCATATGTGGCCCATCTTGCTAATAATACAGCAAGTCCTAATGAGGCTAGTTCTTTTTCCATCATTTGTTAAGTTATAATCTGTTAACATCATCATCTTGACTGAGGAAGGCTGCGGTGCTCTTCGGAGCGGTATAGGGGAAGGTTTTGGCATCAGCTGAACAAGGCTTTTATGCTTTTTATTCTGTGATAAGCATTGCATGGGCAAAGACTATAGGCACCCAGTTTTACATGTGGTGCTGTAACATACCAGAGGTGTGTATGTAAAATATATATGTGTGTATATATATCTGTCTTTTCCACAGTGCTTAAATGCACATTATGTATTTGCATCAGTTTAAGTGGTTCATGGAAGTTTACCTTCATTGGCGGTAGGTCTTGAGAAACTTTTTCCTTCATAAATTTTTTTAAAGCATCCACAAGGTCTAGCTTGCTTGCTGTGGGACACAGCTGGAACACTGCATCCCCTAGGAAGCTGAGTGACCCTAGTTTCCATGTGGCAGAACTGAAGAACTGCTTGAGACACCTAAATTGGATGTACAAATTAAGCATATTCTGTGCCATACATATATACGTATATGTGTACTTACATACAGCATGTAACTGTGCATGCTTACTCTTGCATTTTCTATATTCAGCAGGCCCAAGAGTGTGCACTGAGATGAACATTCTTTGCCCCTTCCCCACAGCTGACCCCAAGCACAAGCACCATTCTAACTTGAAAAAGCACAAAGACTGTGACAGAAGCCTGTTCTTCACAGGAACCTGGGCAAAAAATTCTGTCAAACAGAGCAAGGTCCTTCCATTAAGGATTTTTCAGAACCAAGCGTATGGTATAGATAAACCTCCCAGAAAAAACTGTTCCATATAGGCACTGAAGGGAAAAAGGATCTCTAAATGGTAGTTTCAGCTCCCCATAAATTATGTGATGTATTTATAATATATTTAATTTATAGGATGTTTATAAACTGGGGCTTAGTATGTGGAATTGCTTATTAAGTTGATGTGTAAATTTTATTGTAATAAAGGGGTTATAAATACTCTGCATTTTTTTAACAGGTATAGATCAGATATTTTTTTTGTCATTCCTTGCTTTCTTCTTCAGCAAGGCAGAAGTCAACCACAAGCATGACAAACTCTTTGTAAATATTGTTACCTGATGTTCTGAATAGAGAGCCCTTGCCTTAGAATGGAGCAGGTTTTCTTAGATAAAGCCTTTTCAGCAGTCTCTGACTGTATTTATGCCCATGTCTGTGACTGAACAGCAAGCATAAATCCAAACACTTCAGGAAGATTTTTTTTTCAGACAAGTACAGCTAAATGTACATAATTAAAATTTTATTTGTGAGATGCTTTGATGTAGTCACCTCCTGTTACCTTACACTTTTTTTTTCCCCGGGCTCTTGTCAGTCACTAGCCATTCTTTTGTACCTAGGAACTGTAAATGGATCAGTATCTCCAGCATGTTGGTTATGTCTTAGACAGCTTTTACATTTGAATTACTGTAGCTCCTGGAAGAGCATTTTCAGTCCAGAAAAGATGCTCATGGTTCCAGCTCTTTCTCTTTCCAGAAGTCCCATTCATTGAATTTTTCACTTGAAAAAGTTCATTTACTTGCATTTGAGTTTGCCAGTACTTCATAAAGCCACAGCTTCACCTCCAGAGATCTAATATACTGGAGCATTAAAAACCATCATCTTTGTTATACTGCTTCCTGCAGGTACAAATGCATTACAGAGCTCATCCTGTAGCTTCTGTACTTGGAAAGGTCACCATCACTGTCCCCCCCTTTTCTGGATCCTAGACTGCTGGCACCGTTCAGCTAGTAACTTTTTCCCCCTAGGTAAACACACTGGTTAATATCTGTTTCAGCAGCTTAAAAACAGTGCTTATTTTTTCCAGTTCTTCAGACTGGAAGTGGATTCTCACTGTCAAAAGTCACTTTTTTCCTTTTTTGCTCTTATTTGGCAGCATCAGTTGTTGCTGATTCTTAAAGCACATTTAGCACCTTACCGAAATGACCATTAACTGGTTATTTCTTCAGTGACAGCTTAAGTAGTAGAAAACTTGCATGCTCTTTCCAAGGATTGCCCCATATGCCAAATACTCTGGGGTAGAACATCTGCGGCTCCTTTCAGAAGAGCATCTACCTGCCTGTGAAGAGCCTGTATCTTGTTCCATGTAACATAATCGTATTAGAACAGCTTACATTGAACAAGTACTTTTATTTACAAGAGCATATGTGACAATTTTGAAATAAAAAAAATAGAACAAATCTACTTCAGTCTTCAGCCTGGTTTAGATAAGTCTCCATCTTGACTGCTTTCTTATTTGGCCTTCTAAATTAGAGATCAAGTTGGTAGCAAATTCCTGGATTATTACCATTTTGCCACAAATCTGTGTTGAAAACCATGTAGTATGGCTTAGTCTCTTCGTACGTAGAAGACATTATATCCAAGTTCAACCATACCCCCAATAAGCAAGGCCCACAAAGGGATAAATACATAGGCTAGTTTCATCGTAGTAAATCGTTGCAGTTTAGCACAGAGGGCAAGGCAGAAGGCTAATTTAAGTAGCATTGCAATGAGATACCAGGTTTTTTTCTTGATGTTTTGGGAGCCATTACGAGGGTCAAAGCCAGATTTACAGCGTCCAGCCATTTTTACAATTAGCATAACTAGAAGAATAGTATCAAATATCCAGACAGGAATAAAAATGAGGAACCAGTTCCATGGTGCTTTCTCATCCAACTTTAGCACCAGCATGATCAGGAAGAGTAATGTAAAAAGCCATGTCAGTAGTACTCTTTGTGCCAGGGACATTCTCATTTAAACAGCTTTGAGAAGAAGTCTTTCACTGTCAGCAACAACCTAACAAAACAAAAAGGGAGGAAAAGCATCAAAAGATGTCACTACACAATTATTAGGCATATTCCTTACAGGAGACGAATGTCTTGTTCTTGTTTTCCCACCCCTTCTAACCTCACCTACATAATGCTTCCCAGCATTCCTTTATTACTACCATTCCCAAAGCACTCTATAGTTTAGTCCTGTCCACCACTACTTAAGTGCCTGAAGTCAGCTGTGTAAACTGCCTTCATCTAAATTTTTTCTGTGAAACAAGTTGTGCTTTAATCCTAAACTGGCTGTCAAACTCATTTAGGGATTTTTTTATGCCAAGAATATGTTTAGATCAATTTTCCTCCAGTACTGAGGCACTCATAGTTGAACACTTGAAAATAAACCTAACAATTCTCTCTCTATAACAAAAAAGCCCAAACATAGTGAAGTGTGAACCAACCAACAAGCACAAGTATCAAACCATCTGAAAGATCCTGTACTCTACAGAGCTGCAGCTCAAGTGACCAGACCATAGGCACTACTGCTGCTCTCTGTCAAGCAGCAGTCTTAAAACTACTGAACACTACAGATGATGTTTGCTTTCTGGCAGGTATCTAAAGTATGCAGGCGCTAGCTGACAGGAATGCTATTTAGGTTTATTGGCTTGGTAGTGTATTTAGATTTCTCTGTAGTCATGACAAAGGAAAAACAAGGATACGTGCATCTGCCACTACAGCCATAAAAGTTTTTATATTCCTAACAGAAAGGCTTTTACCACTGCATGTGCCAGAAGATTTTCACTGGAAGTATAAAAGGCAGGGGTGAGAAGAACTTTGATCTTCCTGAAGATTTCATGCCACAAAGCTAGATAATTAATATATACCAGCAGAACAGTGCTAGAATAGATTTCTTAATTGAGATTTTTATAAGTTTGGTATTTCCCTTTAGAGCACTTATATTCTTTAACTTGAAATAATAAACTGAGTTTTGATTTGTTCCAGATTACAAAAATATTTAAATTACTGAAAGTGAGATGATATGTTCTGAAGCATCTAATTCTCACCATCAGCCACCACAAGAGAAGGACAAGACTTGCTTCCCCTCTCCCCTCTGTGTCCCGGCCACAAAGCTGCTGCTTCTTCTACTCATGCTCACAAGATCACCCGATTAAGCCTGTTAAACTCACTGAACAAGCAGAACTCTATTAGCACCTTTTTCTTTTTAACCGAGTTAGTGTTTTTTTGCCAGGTTTAGCAAGTTGAATCAACTGTGTGCTCAGATAAACATCAGAACCAGACAGGGAAGTAAAAGCTGTTGGCTTAACTAGTTAGGAGATGACCTGCTACATTGGAGCCAAGGGATAATAATTTTGTACACAACTAAAATTACCCTACAATGTAATTCTTATCTTCTGATACACAGCTCAACAGACCTCCTTTTTTGTTCAGTCTGGGTTTGAAGTTTCAATGGATTTGATTTTGTGGATAGCAGTGGGATTTCTCTTAAGGAAGAGATGCAGTTTAGCCTAATCTAAACTTGAGTTACTGTCAGCACATCCCCTCCCTTGTGACAGGGCTGACACCTGCATGACCGAGAGCAGGCCAATTCCTTGAGCTGAACTAGCCAAAAAAAAGTTTAAAATAGGTTTTCTGTAGTTTGCTTTTTGCTGTCTCAGTTTGGCTCTGATCACCAAAGGGTCTGGTGAAAGCCTGTTGGTGAAACCAGAAGGGTGGAACCCAGGCCACCTCCTTAGGGAAGGGGTGAAGCTTAGCAGTGATGCTCAATATAAGAGTTAATTACCAAGTAGAAAAAAAAATATGGAGGAGGTTTAGATAGCATTGCTCTTTGTTATAAACATACCTAAACCAGCTGGTATGTGCAGAGGATTACAGAAAAATTACTATCACCTGCCTCAAGGATTTCCAGGATTTTGAAAACATTCCCAATATTCTCAAGTACAAGTCTGCAGCTAAAGTGAAGAGTAGTTATCTGAAACAACGTTTCAACATTCCTTTCATGAGAAAGTTTTTGAAAAGTAGTTCTAGAAATCAGTGCTACAGATACGCGATTCTCTTTCTTGTAGTACTGGCAAACTGGAGAAAGTGGAAACCAAAGAAACAGCCTGGGAACTTGGGCCTCAAAGGAAAAAAAGGAATTCAACACTGTTAGAAGTATTACGTTAGCACCTTCTTTGAGTATCTGATATCAACTGTCTCTGGAAGACATAGAAAGCTACCAAAGACATATTAGATGTGGCTGCTCAATTTGAAGGTTGCTTACTTGATGAAAAAAGATTTTCAGTTTTCCTAAGTGTTCAGAACCACTTTGTAGCAATTTTAAAGAGCACAGGCAGAAAACTCAGCAGGGGACCTTATGCTGCCTTTCTCTGACCTGATTAAGAGCTGTAACTGCAAGACTGGGCAGGACTGGAAGGCTCCATTCAATTTTAGAGGCTTTTCTTCATGAAAACTCAAGAAAACCTAAGTGTACTTTTGAGATTTTATAGTCCACATAAAGGAAGCTAACAATTTTAAAGACTGGCAGCTGGGGATACAGCTGACAATGATGAAGGATTTGATTACACAGAGCACTTGACAATGTCTCACTAGAAAAGAAAAGTGATTACGGGCAGATTCTCAGTTAGAGCCCAGCTATCACAACATGATGGTTAACACTGGAAAAAGGATGCATATATGGCACGAGTCTTGAGCTAGCTCTTCCATGAAAACACTTGAAGGAACATCAAATGCAGTGTAAAAATAAAAAAAAGCGCTCTCAATTCCTTATAGAACTCACACAATTAGTAGGAAGTGAAAATTTTCAGTAATGAGAAACGCTAAATAGCATTACTGACCTTGATGGGATGAACTACGTAATTAGAATATGATAGCTAATTATGTCCTTTTTAGGAAGAAAAAAATAAAGAGGAGGGAAACTTACACATAACATTCAGCTCAATATTAATAACACAGATCTATACATTTAAATTTAGACCTTGAACATTGCCTAACAGAGTTCAGAAAACTCTATTATACAGAAACCAAATTAAACTCTCTCTTGAGTAAATGACATTTTAAAGCTAGTTCAGGAGGTATGAGTAATTTATCACCTAGAAAGAAATATTCCAGCAGCCCCACTTTAAAACTACATTTAAACTAGTGCGATTCGAATACAGGTTAGGTATTCACAAGTTTTCCTTGCAATTGATGCATTCTCAGTTCAGGTTGCCTACGTAGATTTTAAAGTGTAAATAAAGTCAAACTACAACGTCCCCTTCACTTGAGCGGTTGTTTTACCGCTTTTCAGCGAAACGGACTCCCGAGTGCTGAATCTGGCTGAAAAAATACGTATTGGGAGACTCTTCAGAAGAACAGGCCGAGGAAACCGGCAATCCAGCCGAGAGAGCCGGGCTAAGCAAAGCCGCCACAGCGATCTAACAGCCCCCTCCCGTCCTCTGCAACAGCCGGGCGGTTTCCAGCACGGCCCGGGCCGGCCCCGGCCGCGATCCTCCGCCAGGCAGCCCGGGGATGGCCCAGTGCCTACTGCCCCGGGCGGCGACAGCGCCTCCGGGAGCCCGGGCCCAGCCCCGCGGGGCCACGGCTGGAGCGGCTGCCGAACAGCCGGTGCCCCACAGGCCGCCCAGGCCTCTCGCCCTTGCCCAGCCACCAGAGGCCGACCCCGGGCAGCCCGGCCTCCGCCACAGCCCCGCTCCCACCGGCCTCGCCGCCTCGCTCGGTTCCTCCCGTGGCCGAGCCGACCGGCTCCCCCCGGGAAGCCCCCCTTCCCCCACCGTGGCGGAGGCCTACTCGCCTGAGCAAGGCCGGGCGCGGTGCGGCAGCCTGAGGTAGAAGCCCCCTATCCCTTCCCTTCCCTTCCCCACCCCCCCGCCGCCTACCGCACGGGCCCGGGCCGCCCTGCGCCACCGCCCTCCTCGCACGGACCCGCCGCCGCGTCCCCGCGCAGGGTCTCGGCGCATCCCCCTCCCGCCCTGCTACGCGGGGCCAGCGCGCAGGTGAGGGGGAGACCGGGCTCTGCCCGCTCCCTCTGCCGTAGGAAATCTACCGCCTCCCGCCCCACGGCCCCGCGCCTGGCTATTGGGCGGCGCGGACGCGCGTCCTACCGCGCCCTGCTGCCACTGGGTAGAGGCGACGTCGCTCAAATTCGTCCCCGCCTCCCCCCCTCAGCTACTCGGTCGTGAAGGCGTTCATCAAGGTAAGCCAGCCCCCTCGCGGCCGGCGGCGGTCAGCCTCGAGCCCCGCCCTCCCCGTTCTTTTCGCCGCCAATTCGTGCAGGAGGCTGCCTGTTACACCGGCCCCGCCCCTGCCCGGGATCTGCCCGTTAAGCCAGCCCCACCTTCCTCGCTCTCTCATTGGGCAGCGCCGCCGCCAGTCACGCCTGGTTCCCCACCCTCGGGGCGGAACGGGCGCCGTTGGCCACCGGCCCGCTCGCAGCTCCGCCCCCGGCTCGGCGGCGCGCGCCCTCTCGGGTGGCGCGCTGTTGCTGCTGCTCTGGCGCTGCCGCCGCTCGGGCGCGCGCCTCCTCATCCTCCCCCTCCTCCCTCCCCCCCGCCCCCCCCCCAGCTGTTGCCTCGCGCGCGCCCGCCGCCTCTCCGCCGTCTCGCGCTCCCCTCGCTGCCGTTGTCTGCGGCGCGCGCTGGCCCGCTCCGCCGCCTCGCCGCGGCACCGGGCGACCGGTAAGGTCGGGATCCCCCTCGGTCAGCGCGGGAGGGGCGGGGGCTGGGGTGGTGCGGGGGCATCGCCGCCCCGGCGGGAGGGGAGAAGCGGGGCGCCGAGTTCCCCGCGCCGCTGGGGAAGGGGCCGACCGGCCCGGCGGGGGCGGGGGGGCGGGTGGCCGGGGCGGCTGCGGAGCCGCGGCCGGGGCGAGGCGGCGGTGCCCGCTGGGTGAGGGGTGACGGGGCGGGGGGCGGCGGTGCGCGCATCACCGAGGGGGCGCGGCGGGGCCGCCTGCCGCGGCTGACCCTGGCCCCGGAGCGGGTCCGCCGGCGGCCCGCCGCCCCCCGCGGGGGAGCCTGCCCGGGGAAAGGGCGGGAGGCCCGCGGCCTCTGCCGCGCCGAGGTTCCCCTCAGGCGGGAGGCGGCGCGGCGCCCCCCGGCCCTTCCCGCCGGGGGTCCGAGGGCGGCCGCGGGGCGGGCCCTTCCCGCCACGCCGTGTCACCGCATCAGGTGCGGGCCGCGCCAGCCGCTGGAGGGGCCGCGCCGCGCCGGGGAGCCGCCGGGAGCCGCCGGGAGCCGGGCGCGTTGGCCTCCGATGGCCAAGTTTACGGGGTGGTAGGCGCTCAGTTACGCCTCCCAGGCTTGAGCTGCCGGCCGTTTCCGTGCGGTTTGTTCCTGCTCGCTGGGTCTGACTCCAGCTAAAACGCACCTTTTCCTTGGGAAGTTCCTGTAATGCATCTTGAGCTGCTTTAATACCCGTGCCAGGTGATAGGACCTTTTTTCTCCTTTCCTTTGGAGGTCCTAAATTTCGGCATCTTCACCTTCATCCCGACCTCCTCTCCCGTTTTCTTGTTTTTCACATGCCACCACCTTCTTTTGGTTCGTTTTTTCTTATTCCTTATCCCATTTTTTTCCCTTTTCCACCCTAACCCAATGACAACCTGTCTACCACTTCTGTGTTGTCCTTGGTTTTCACTTCGGGAATCTAAATGTTAGGCTACTTCCTCTAAGTTAAAATTTCTTCTGTCGTATTCGTTTCTCTGCTGTTTTATCTGCTCTCTTTTCTATGAGAAACCGAGGAGAGGGCTTTGGGAGAAGATGATTATGCTGTAGCAGAACTGTCCAGGTGTTTGCTTCTTTTACTTTTGTTTTTCATACGTGCTTCCTGAGTGTGTGTGACTCAGGCGTATCAGATTCAGTGGTAGGTTTAGTCCACGTTCTCAAACTCTATGCTTTTGGTATTCAGTCTTTCATTACTTTCACATGTTATTGGTCGCTTGGTAAGTAATGCTGATGAGTCTTGCGTTTTGCTTCAAATTTGCCAGTGTCTTATCCATCAGTCATATAATTAACTGAAAAAAGTAATTAATTGGAAAACCTGACTTGTTGAAAATACTTTAATTAATGTTCTGAAATTCTTTGTGATGAAACATTCCTACAGAAAATACAGCTGGTTTTACAATTCTGACACACGAGTGCTCTAATAGGAATGAGACTAAATACAGTGTGTCATCAGTAATTTACCCGCTTATATCTTCCTGTTGATGCTGTTAAACAGATGGCGGTATCTGTTTTATCAGGGAGAAGCGCATCACTTGAAATAACCTGTTAATCCTAGTAAGTGAATCCTCGTATCTTTAGCTGCACTTAGAGTGGTCCCTAAGTGGCAGAAGGATATATTTCTGTTATATACATTAGCACTTGGCATGAGACGTTTTTGTTTTCCTGGGGTTAGAGGCTAAAAGTGTTGTGTGAATATATCTCTGAGTTATAAATAGCTGTATGTATTTGGCTGTTTCTGTAACTCTGAAGGTTTTGGTGATCATCTTTGACATGTCTCTTTATTTGTGACTCCCTGGAAAGGATAATCCTCTTCTCAGAAGTCTTATTTTGTTCCAATAAGGTGTTTATGAACTGAGGTATGTATGCACATCAGACTTCTGCCAGTTTTGACTTCACCCCCCCCATCTCAGAGCCCTACTTTACAATATTTGCAAGCAATTTTTATTTCTGAAGGTGAAGGTTGAGAGCAATACTTGGAACTGGTGTGTTTAAGATCCTGATCCTTGTTTGAAGTGGAATGTTTGTGCGGTTGAGTTTTCTGTTGCTATGTTTTGCTGCCAATGTATGTTTTTATTCTGGGTATAAATATTAGAAAGGATAAAATACGAGCCTGAGTCATCTGGAAAATAATTTGGAAACCTAGTTAGTTTAATTCAATGCTTGTAGTAGAATTTTTTTTCCTCAAGTATTATGTGGAATGTGACATACAAATAAATTGTCAGTAATTGCTGGGAACTCCATGGAGTATTTCAAGTATTCTGGTAGTACTGGATTTCTCCCAAAGCAGAGTTAGCTCAGCTTGTCTCGTAAAGTTGGTCCCAGCTGTATTCACCATAGCTCCTGAATATCGGTGTGAATTCTGGGAGAACTCAAAATCCTGTAGGCCTTGAAATAGGAAACAGTATTGATGCTTTATTGGAAGGGAAGCATAGGTGCATTAAAAAGGCTTCCAGTCAACTTTGTTTGAGGCAGTTAACCAGGCACCAAGGGTGGAGCAGCTCTTGGAGTTGAACAATGCTGTTCCTTTCACAGCTGGCAGGGGTCACTGGAAAGCAGTGGACATTTACTTCTTTCCCAGTTCTCCCCAAAGTCACATATACCGTCTTCCCAGGCTTTTTCTAAATAATACAACTTCTACTTGTTTATAGTAGAAATCTTATTAAAGAAATAAAACCATCATTTTTTTTTCCTTTTCTGAGGACCCCTGTGAGTGAGAGTGATGACAGTCACAGGGTTTTAGTTTTTTTTGTTTTTGGTTTTTTTTTTCTCTGAGGAAGTTCTTTTCATAATAAACAGCATGCTCTACAGATTGATCGCTGAGCAGTTTATGTGAATTTTCTTCCTAGGCTTACCAAGGGCACAAAGCTTGTACAGTTACTTTCTTTGTGTTCTCCCATTTGAGTAAATTTAGTCGGTCAGATCACGAAACCGAATATAACGGCAACTGAAAGACATTAAGTACCTACACATTGGCAGATTTTTATAAAACTTGTGACAGGTAGTGACCGAAGTTAATATTCCCACCTGAAGAAAAGCAGTTATAATTGAGTCCTTTCTTCAAAAAGAGAGCAAGGGCTGGCCAGTGTCTGTGCTAAGCTCTTTGAGCCATTGTGGTGTGGTACTGCTACTGGCCCAGCCAAATAGTTGGGGCAGTTGGTAACATGGGTGGGGGGCAGGAAAAAAATGCAGGGTGAGGTGGAAGAGGACAATAGGAAGCCATGGGACACTGGTAAAAGCAGACAGACTTAATTGCTTCTGCCCACGGAACAAGGTAGGCCTGTTTATTCTGTAATGTGGTTTTTTTTTTTGTTTACTAAGGAAACAAAACAAAACTCCTTTAGGATACCTGGGTCAGAGGTACTGCCTCTGACTGTTCAAGGACCGTTGACCACTACTTACTCTAAGATATGTAGTGGTGTGAAAAATAAAAGACTTTGAAAGCTTTAGATACCATGTTTTCTCCCTTGAGTTTACTGTGCTGTTATTTATAAAGGTCCTTCTTGCTGGGTACAGAGGAAACTGTTAAGTACTTGAAGAAATTATATTCAAATTTGTAGGGAGAATACCAAGAGCTTAATAAATTGCCTATAGGGGAAGAAAGAGTTAATAGTAATTAGGGCTGTAATGTCTTACTGTGTAATGTTTGGGTATGCTTTGCATGTAATCATAGAATAATTCAGGTTGAAAAGGGTTGCTGAAAGTCATCTGTCTGGTCCAACCCCATCTCAAAGCAAGGCCAGCTTCAAAGTCAGAGCAAACACATATACAGTATGTAGAGATACCCATTATATTGTTAAGAAATGCAGAAATATAGCTTATGTTTGTGGTGTTGGTTTTTTTTTTATTATTTGAGGGGAGCATATTATAGTTCACAGAGCTGTTCTCTTGTTTCTTAATTTACATGTGTAAAGGGGATTTTTTCCAAGTTCATTTCTGCTGGGAATAATCTTTAAGTGAGACATGTAGTGTTCAGTGTTTAATTCTTTGTTCATTTGAGGTGGTCTTGGTAGATGTGCTCCAGAGAGACTAGATGGCTTCCTGGAATGAGTCCAAGCATTGGATTGAACTCCTATTTGCAAATACATTTGTGGTTCTTGTTCTTAAAAAATAAAATACAATTGCAAAGTGGGAGAAGAAATTAAAGTAATATAGCATCAAATATGAAGTCACGCAAGCCCTGTAATTTGGAAGTTGGCCAGCGCCAGATGCTTTTGGGGGTTAGGTGGTTGGCAGATGCCAGCCTGGCAGCTAAATGCTCTTCGTGTTCGGCTGTCTTAAGGGACAGTTTGTTCTGTGCTTGCCGTGTTGCTCATATTCTTTCCTTGGTATTAGCTACTGGCCGTTGTGGGGTGGGGTTGGGTAGGGTATTTGGGTAGGGCCAAATACAGCCCGAATGTCTCTTTGGACATTTTCTTGCATTCTGTGTTATGAAGCTTAAGATTCCCTCAGCCGAGTGTTTATAATTTTTTTTTCTTCTTATTGTGTGTTTAAATAGCTGCTTTCTTTTTGAATCTGAGTAAAATCTTGGCTTCAGTGGCATCCTGTGGTACTGAGTTTAACAGTCTAATTATGTGTTGTAATATAATATTTCTCTGTTAAAAGCTTGGCTTTGCTATCCTCTAAGCGCAGTTAATGAATAAGGTTCGCTGTATTTTCGGAAGCTGTTGTTTTCTTGACTGTGTTTTCTGTATATTTATTAAAGCTGCATTTAATTTATAATTCATTATTTTTGTGTTCATTTGTGCCTGTCTCAACAGGCTCTGTGCTCTTCTGACTGTAGTATATTGAATGGAAGAGCTCACTGACCTGTCAGCTTTCCTGTTTTTAAAGCTTTGTGGGGTGCACACAGTTCACCAGGCCCCCAGTATCATTGAGATTATTGGTACTAAATTCTGTTTATGTTGCCTAGTTACTGTTAAAAGTGATTCAATTCACAGTTAAAGTTGATCCATGTTCTTAAACTTTGCTAATGTAGGATTAGTTGTTACCTGGAAATGTTCCTACTTCAGGTTTTCTTTTCTGCTGTGATATATGAAAGATGAATATAGTGTGCGCTGCTGGACCTATTTACAGAAGCTTGAAGTTTGGAATAATAGGGCAGGGCTCAGTTCACACCGTTTAAGGACTTAATTTAGGCAGTACTTCATAAAAACTCTTAAGATACTGGTCTAAATAGAGGGAGGAGGCAAGGGGACAACAGTGTTAATGGCATTTCAGAAAGCTTGCTGATGGAGATGCAGTGTTCAAGTTGGCTTCTGTCAGAGCTGCCTCACTATAGGTGGTGGCATTAGTACTGTGGCCCATAGATCTGTGGAGCTAATTCAGGTGAAACTGCCCATTTACTTAGTAATGGTAGTCAGTCAGGTGAAGCCGTCTCCTGTGTGATAGGCTCCAATTCTGGTAAAAAGAGCGATGGAAGCTGGTGACTGAGGAGGAGGGTGGTCTGTAGTAATACTGGTTTAGAGTAGTTAAAACAGTTGCAAAGCCTTACTAGGCCACCCTGGTCTTGTCCGTCGGCTCTGTGTGGACATTGTGTGTCTAGTGAGTGATTTCTGCTGGAAGCTCCCCCTTAAGAGCGCTGGGAGCCAGGAGGAATGTGGGGCATCTCTGTTTGTAAGCTAGTGTTAGCTGTCAGCACCTGATGAAGCAGTGGCGTGATGAGTGTCTGTGTTCATCTTTCTCGTAGAGGTCTAATGTTAGTGCGCTTAGGAAGTTGGAAGTTGTAGTCCCAAGTGCTCTCATCCTGAGTAGCTTTAACGTCAAACCTCCAGAAAGAGCTAGCCACTAAGGCTTGTGTATGCTGAATGAGATCCTGAGTGTCGACCTCTGTCACTACAGGGTGGTCAGGTATGTGAAACCTAGTGGAACATAAAAGAGTGCAAATTAGGGAGAGTTGTTTCGAGTTTAGTTTTGGGACTAGGATGCTTCTGTATGCAGAACAGGGTTTTGTGGGCACTTTGCCTTGCACTGACACTGGGTGGAAGAGCTAGCAGGCCAGTGGTGTGCGGTCCAAGGAGCTTTGAGGCACCTGAGCAGACAATAAATAGGCTATTTTATTCAGATGGGATGCTGCTATTAACCCCTATTACCTGATGAGCCTGTTGCAATGAAAGATGTTGGCCTCAAATTTCTTTTTCAATATTCTGGCTGGTTTTTGATCTGTGGCAAGGTTCGCTTTTCACAAACAGCAGTCTATTTAGAAGTCTTTGACGTGTTTCCAAAGGCTTTTTGAAAGTCTGCGTCTTATCACTTGCTTTTGTTTATCAGTTTGATATGTTCAGAAGTATTGATAGACTAAGACGTGATCTTCCTTTGTAGAAACTGATTAGACACTATCAGATAGTCTTTCAGGTGTAATGGCATTCTTTTTTTAATGATTGTTTTGGGGATCTTGCCAGATACCCATGTAAGGCTGCAATTCCTTGCTTGATTCAGTCCAAGCAAGAGAGACTTTTTAAAAAATATAAGCTCAGCATTTGCTACTGTGTTCCCAGAACAGTGGCTGTTTAAAAAGAGACTGCAGCCTTTTCCTGACAGCTCAGCTACTTCATGCCTCAGCTGCTTCTAAAACTTGCTGGATAACTATTTGTAGAACATGATGCAAACTTGGTCATTTAGGAGTGGTTTTCAGCTTCCTGACTGTACTCATCGAGAAGCCACAACTCTGCTGTACATTGCCTGGTGGCAGATAAACACGTCTTCCTAAACACCAAGTCAGTATTTTCAGTGAGCAAGATTTATTGTTGCAGGAAATTACTGTTGTGTTTAGAATCACGAGGAGGAGAAAAGGAGCATAGCATTCTGTTTCTAAGTGGCCACTATGTTTGGCATTGGGTTTTTTTATTTTTTTAAGGGTTTGTTAAGAAGAATGTGTATATATAAATGAAAAACATAGTATTTATAGAAATTCTGTTCCTTAATAAAGTTGTTATGGTTCTAAGAGCGGATGTATACATGCCATATTTCAGAGGTTTCTCATTAGAAGGTTGTATATATGTTTAATGAGGTATGTATGTGTGTAGTATTCAGTACAAAACCCCAGGAATTAAAAAGAGCAGAACTTGAGAGCAACCATATATTGTGTTTCCTCTAATTTTTATTTTTTTTTTTAAAGTGCAGCATTTTCGGAGGTGTCTTGGCTTGTAGATCTAGCATGCTAACAGCAATTACATTTGGATTGACGGGAATTTTGAAACCAACATCTCTTATAGAAGAGGATTATAGTCCCCTTTAAGGGCTTAAATTTTTTACACTTCATTAAACAGTAGAATATGTGTAAATATTAGGAGCTTTTTGCTAATTAATAAATACTGCAGCAGGCTCAGAAGTAAATTACGAGAGGTGTAGAATCCTGAACTTCTCAGTAGAGTCCTTCCACCCGCCTCCCTTATTTTTGCAAGTAAGGTATCTGTGAAATCGTGTCATGTCACTTCAAATGGAGCCATGAACAGAAACCAGTTATGTAACAAAATTAGGAAATTTGCACAGACCTTAAGGCTGAGGGCATAGATTCCAGAAATGGCTAAGAGCAGTTGCAACAACTGCACACAATGTTCTTTTCCCAGAACTTGAAATAAACCTCAGAAATCTTGGTGCTCGATATTTTGCTACTATTTCAGACAGTTGTGTAATTCACTGGCAAAGCAAGTATTCCTTGGGAGACAGTTATTTTCTGTGGTAGTTCCTTGCTAGTTTGTCCTTCAGATATTGGTGTTTTTACTGTGGAAGTTGAGGCGGTAAAGTCAAGCCTGCATCCCATCAGAACTTGAAAACTGATTCTTGCTGCATGCTCTATGCTGCAGCTGCAACTGTGAGAGCTTCCTGCTTGGGATGGTGAGTGATAAAGGGCATAAGCTTATAAGGAAGAATAAATACACAGCGGCAGAAATAGGATCAGATACCATGGTTTGTGGGCAGAATACAGAGGCCTGAGAAAGTATGTTTGTTATTCAGTAACTGACAGCTTACTGGAGGCAGAGGCAGGTATGGACGTGCTGCCAAATGTCTGTATTTGTCATGATATATCATGTTTGGTACATCTGTGTTTGTAAAGAACAGGGCTTGATACACAGCAGCCAGCATAGGGTCTGGTTTGTATTGTATTGTTGCAGTTGTCTGCCTGATGAACTCCTCAAACAAACAACAAAACTCCCCAAATGTTTATCTAGGGATGTTCAACGTTTTTTTTCCACCAGTTGTTTGAGGGTGATGGTTTTTGGGGTGTTTTTGTGCGTTTGGTTTGTTTGTTTGGGTTTTTTTTGAGATGAAGAACAAAGTTTGAAAATTCATTCTCTTTCATGAGCAGTGTCTTAGGAATGCTGGTATCCAATTTTAGCAGTTGTTGGTGTTCTTTGGGGAAAGCAAGTATGTTAATTCCATTTTATTTACAAATTATCATGCTGTTCCTTTGGGAAAGAAAATATGTTAATTCCTTTTTATTTACAAACTATCATGACCTTGCATTGTAAGGCAACAACTTGGGGGGGCCTTGGCTGGCATGGCAGCAAGAGTACTTCTGCTGGTTGCTGGATATGATCCTTAGGTTTGCAAGTGTCTGGTTATGTTTTTCTTAAAAATTTATTTTTTTCCCCCTTTCCCTTTGGCTGCTTCAGATTTTCTTAAGGCTAGCTGAAAGGAACGAGATAAAATTTCCACTTAAAGGTGTGAACCTGGGAGTGACAACTTTCTCATTTGCTTGTATACAATTTGCAATTCTGAAATGCTGTTTTGAGAACAGCGATGCATAGATAAAGTACTTAAACAGAACACTGTGTGCATTATATAGTATTTGATGTTCCTCTAAAAAATGAAATGTAGGTTTAATGGTTTATTTGTAACGCACATGAAAAGAATGTGTCTTTTGAAACATTGCTTCAAGGGTTTAATCCTGTTCTTGGTGGCAGTGGAAGAATTCTCATGGATCTGAGCATAGGAAGGGTGACTCGTCTTAAGTTTTAGTGGTGTATCTGCATTACATTGATAGCTGTGTTGGTTTGTTTTGTCATGGCAGAAGCAGCTTTCTAGTCAATAGCAGATGCTTAATATGACTAAGTTGTTTATTTGGCTCATTTAAAATGAACTTAAAGTATCAAACAATATCAATGATTTGATGATAAAGTTAACTTCTATTTTGATCCTAGAAAGTGAGGGTTTTTTTCCTCATTAAAGTTACTTTCTAGCTATGCGTCAGCAGATACAATGTTTTACTTTTAAGTGAGTTTGTGCGATTACAGTTGTTGCTAGAAAATTATTAGTTTAGGCCATAGGCTTTACTCTCTTCTTACTCTTCGTATCAGGAAATCTTAGTGAAATTGTGCAACTGTAGTATAGATGATCTAATGTAATGGTAAAACAGTTCTGTTGTGGAAAGCAGTTGAAACCAAGTTCTAGGATTCTCACGACTTTACGCAGTAACTTTTTAAAAACTGCCTTTAATTTGCTGCTTCTTCTGAAGGTAATAAAAATCAATGGCGTTTTTAAAAACACGTTTGAGACAAACACCACAACTCTGCAATTTTACTCCTAATGGTGTCTAGCAAACATCTCAACTCATTATGATCATGGAGTGATGAAGTTGGCAAGGACGTTCAAGTCTTGACTCAACATCTGGATGGTATCCTGGCCATTCAGGTTGGGATTGTTATAAAGGAAACAGGTTCCTTGAAATTCTTAGTGATTCACAGTGTTTACAGGCAAGGAAAGCAACTATCTGCCTATGTTTCCTTGCTTGTGTTGTATTTTTGATTATGCCCTTTTGCTAGTTGACACTGCTTACACTTGTATATTCTTCCAAAAATTGTAAATATTTTTGGCCTTTGTCACTATGAGGAGCACAGTTTTATTCTGAACTTCTGACAGAGTTCAGAATATATTTCATTTTCTGTAGAATGTCATTTGGAAATGTATGTGTTTGTCTTGGATCGCCAAAACTCTGTGGAAATGAGTAAAATATTTTAAAATATACTTAGTCTGAATTTATTTAAATCTGTACTGTAGTATTTAATCCTATCTTATGCAATAAGCACTACATTGCTTAAATAAGCATTTAACTACCTGAAGCCATCTAAATATAGATTTCTGTGGCTTTTGAAAAACTGCTTATTTGATTGCAAGGTGTAGCATGTACTTACTTAAAAAGGAATATGATTATGCTCTGAAATGGGAAAAAACAGCCAAGAAACACCACTTTGGAATAGGGATCACTGAAACTGGGTAGTCATCTATTTTCAGTTTTAAGGAATTAATGAAGTTTTGATCAAAAAATGTTGCTTGTTATTCATAGTATTAACTGTGAGTTTGGTGAAGATGTAGTGAATGGCTCTGTTGAATGTCAGAGATGTTGTGATCAAGCTTTTATATTTGGATGTTCTGTCTGATCTCTGAAGTTGGAAGTATTTTTTTGTGTTGCTTTTAAATCTCCACTAGTTAAGATTAAGTTAATCTTGCTGTGGTTATTCTGCGCAGGAGTGCAAAAGCTGGTGGCTGTCCCAGATGCAGGTGTTCGACACAGAACGTGAAACAAATGGCTAGCTCTGGGCAGGATGGGAGGAGAAACAGGCAGAATAGGCAGTGCTCGCTTATGCTTGTGGATGTGTATCAGCTGTTTTGATTTGTTCACTTTACCCGTTTGCCCTTAGAGCCCAACTTGTACAGTCTGACTTCAGGATCAATATCAATACAAATTGTCAGCTGAATAACATGTTAACTTATAATGAATATGCAGAGTTCTGAAATTGTTGCAATACTTAGTCTCCTGGCTAGGTATTCAGTGAGCTGTGGGCAGATACAGAGTCAGAGCCAGGGCTGCAGCTTAGGTGCCTTGAATTGTTACCATCCATTTCTCATCCAGGTAAGGTAGCTTCAGGCCAAGTGTATCAAATTCATTACGTTGTCTCAAGAAAAACCACCCCAGAAACCCAAAGCACCGACAAATCCCAGCCCCTGCAAGCAAAAAACTGTCCCAAAATAATTAAACCTTTTCCCCTCCTTCCATTTTAGTGCTGTCTTAGAAATTGTTGTGTCTCTTTTGAAGAAAGCATGTTGCTATTTCCTTGTAGAGGTATTTTTGCTTGGTGCACCAAACTCTGTAAAGTCTTTTGAGACATCCATCCTGTGATTTTGTCGTAATTACTTTTGTAAGCATCGTCCTTGTATTCGTGTATGCAAACGTGCATGCAAATATACTTTAAACACCACCAAAGTAGACTCTGTGGAGGATTTAATGTAGAGAGTTCCTTAAAAATATGAAAACTCTGGGTAGTCTAAATAACAGGCTTATTGATAGAAATTAAATTAATTAATAATAAACCTACTTCATTATACTTACAGTCTAATTGTTTCTTGAGGCAAAGGGTTTCTGAGTGAATCTGAGAACTACTGCAAAAAAAAAAAGTCTGCTGCCTTTAAAATGGCTTGTCCAATTTTAGCTGTATTTGACACAGTTGGAAGTCTTGGATTCATAAGTTAGTGCTGGTTTTCTGAAAAATCATTGACCTTGGGGAGAGAGGGATCAAGTTATTGTAGCTGTTGAGGCAAAGGTTTCTGTGCATGTTCAACAGTTAGTTCTTTACTACTAATGATGAGTTTCTCCAACCTTTTTCTTATCCTGTCATTATGGTGGTAGGGAGCAAGGTACGTTGTATGTGAGAGTGGGTGTCGGCTTAAGAGAAATAAGGAGTTAAAGATCCTCCAAGATGAGTTCACAAAGGAGAGGATGTTGAGGGGTGCAGGTGTGATCAAAACCTGTACGGCATCCTTCCTACATCGGCCCCGCTGCGAGCACTGGGCCTGCTTTTGTTGTGACTGTGTGATGTAGGTCATATTATGCGTGAAGGCTGTGTATGGCTAAGGGTTTTATGTCACGTTGAGTCTATTGTCCATGTAGCAAATTACTTTAAATTTACTTAAACAGATTTTCAAATGAGAAAGCGAATGCTATTTTTAGCTTTGTATGGGTGAGAAAGAAGGGTAACCAGTCTGTGTAATATGCCAAGTTATATCAAAGTCTTTGTTGGGCTCCATGCTTTATATGATAGAAATATTTTTATATTTGTTGTGCCAGTGAATTCTTAGTAATTGATAGTTGCTCTTAGGAAAACTGCTACTATTATCAGAAACAAATAGGTCAGAAACAATTACAGATGTTGACACAGTCGTGGCTGCTAGCTTTAAAGCTGATTTGGTGTGACTTACACAACGGTATTATCAACAGTGGAAAAATTGCAGTGTTCGTTTGCTCAGTTGTACCAAAAGTCAGTGTCCTAATATTTCTGAAATTTGTTAGTGATTGTCTAAGCTCTTTCAAAGACATTTTTTTCTATTGTGTAGTAGTCTCTGTTTTATCTGAAGTTGTATAAATGATATTGGAGTGACACTTAGAAATCTTAAATAGTATTTCCTTTTGGGTATTTAATTTCTCTTATTTTTTGAAAAAGCTTTCGGAAACATGAAAATGAATGGTATTACGTTTCTTAGAAATCCTCAGGAGCTGGTATAGAAGCAATCTATTTGCTAAATCAGTCTGTATTGCTACATACATATTTGTGTGTGTGATGCGTATCCAGACATTAAATACAGTGTCTTTAAAATAATGCAACGCATAAAATATGAGTACATCCTTACACGAGTCAGGGAAGACTGAATAAACAGGTGTCAGTGCAGAACTGAGTCTTCTGGAAGGTCATCTTTTCTTTCCGAGAAATGTCTTGGAAGATGGCAGTGTTGATAAGGCTTTTGTAGAGGGAGTATCTGTGATTTTTGCAACAACAGCTGTTATGATCATGTAATCTAATATCTGCTTTTTTAAAAAAAATCTGAGATATTTGGTGATTAACAGTGTAAAAGTGTCACGAGTTATTCTAATGCTTAGGCATTTCATAAAGACACTTATTTTAATTTATTGTTGTTTCAGTTTCCATCCCATCTGTTGGATGTTGTATTTTTCTTTGCTATTCTTATCTGTGCAAATGCTGTAAACAAATGTCTTTTCTCTTTGTTTTGAAGACAAAGATCAGCTTTTATCTTTCACTATAAAACCTGCCTGCAGATTAATAATTCTTGTTTCCTTTCATGAAGAAATATAGGGTGCAGTATTGTTGTTGATACTGACAATGTTATGATGTGATAATTTTATCAGAAATATACCCCTTAATCATGTTTTTTTTCTGAGATCAGTCAGTCTTGGAAGTGTGCTTGATGCATGGCTTGGTGTTTGGGGGCTAAACTACCACTACTCCTCCTCACCACTGGTGAGGCCGTACCTGGGGTGCTGGGTCCAGTGCTGGGCTCCGCACTACAAGAGAGACACGGACATACTGGAGAGAGTCCACTGAAGGGCCATGAAGATGAAGGGGCTGGGATGTCTCTCCTGTGAGGGGAGGCTGAGAGAGCCGGGACTGTTCAGCCTGGATGGGGATCTGACCAATGTATGCAAATACCTGCAGGGAGGGTGCGGATTGGACAGAGCCAGGCTCTTTCCAGTGGCGCCTGGTGACGGGACCAGAGGCAACGGGCACACGCTGAAACACAGGAGGTGCCATCTGCACATCAGGAAACACTTTCTTACTGTGGGGGTGACCGAGCACTGGTACAGGCTGCCCAGAGGGGCTGTGGAGTCTCCATCCTTGGAGACACTCAAAAGCCGTGTGGACATGGTCCTGGGCAGCCTGGTCTAGGTGGCCCTGGTTGAGCAGGGGGTTGGACCAGGCAACCTCCAGAGGTCCCTGCCAACCTTAGCCATCTGATTCTGTGAAACTGTGTTTACAAAGTTTTGTTTAAGAAGTCTTCTTGTATTGACTTTATCAATTATGCTTGATTCTGGAATTGTTCAGATAGTAAGTCTGGAAAACTTGTTTAATATTTTGAAGTCACTTGTACTCACTTTTTCAAAGCCTTTTGCATAATTTGTTAGGAATTTATAGCTTTAGAGAACAAAATAGGAATTTCCTTGCAT
The DNA here is from genome assembly GCF_015220075.1 of Falco rusticolus. Classification (NCBI taxonomy): domain Eukaryota; kingdom Metazoa; phylum Chordata; class Aves; order Falconiformes; family Falconidae; genus Falco; species Falco rusticolus. Next base: position 17,098,018 of record NC_051191.1, read on the forward strand.
GCTGAATATTTGGTGCAGTTATATAAAAATAACATTCTTAAACTTTTCGCAAAAACCCAGGAGGGATGCTGACTCGTAGGTAGAGCTGAAGACTTAAGCTTTTACCAACTGATGTTAAATGTGCACCATTGACTTTTTATTTTTTTTTAATTGGACTTAAGGATGGCATATTTATTTACATACGTATATTTTTAAAGGGAATCAATGACGCAAAAGACTATTAAACACAAAAGTATTCAGATTTTTTGGCAAAGATTTTAACAGGTTTTTTTCATTCTTTCTTTTCTTCCACTGGCTGTGTCCTGCCTTAATTAACTGTTTGAAATGTAGGTACTAAACTAATTTAAATGTTATTAATCAGTTAATAGCTGAAGTAATTTATTTATGAAATATTTGAGGTTTTTAAATGATAATACATTTATATATGGAAAAACTTGCATATTATAATGAAATATCTGGAAAGGGTTCTGTAATTCTCACCTAAACTTTCCTTTGATTTTACAGAATGTCCAGCATGAGAGAATATACACAATTTTGTATAAAGACAATATTTCTAAATCTGAAGGTGTTTTTATATTTTTTTCTTTATTCTTACATTTTTTTTTCCTGAACTAACTCTGTCTGAATGATTACACAAAAGAATACTTTTAAAATTCATTTTCATAGTGGGAATGTTTTATGTAGGCTGAAAGGTTTTTCTTTAAATATTTTTTTCTTCCACATTGAAACTAATGATATTGACTTCAAAGATTAACTAGCACTGCTGCTATTTTTTACTGTTAAAATGAAAATACCACTTTTCCTTGGTTTTCCTCCTTTTGTCTTAGTTTTAGTCCATTGTTTTCGTGAGTATATTAACTTTATAAGTATTAGAGTTCTAGCACTGATTTTTTTTTTTTTTCCTCTTGAAATATATCTCATAGTCTGTATGACATTTTCTTGCATTTTATAACACAGTTATTCCAGGACTTCAGAATACTGCACTGTGGTAATAACTGTAGGTTGCTTAATTGTCAGAAAAAAAAAAGGCAAGAAAAAAAACCCCTCTCATGTGGTTCTCATGAGACAGTAACAGATCATCTCTGTGGCACCTGTATTTTACTGGGAAGACTGGACAAAACTGAGGCTTCTGATTTCCTGTAGCAGCAGATTTGTAGGTTGTTTGGGTTTTTATTTTTTTATTTAGAGGAGAAAAACCAAACTTGTACTAAAAAAATAATGAGACAAGCTGTAAAGTAAATATAGCTGTTCAATGCTTTGCAGGTAATGGGAGTGTTTATACATTCCCTGTTTTGTCCTTCATAGGGAAAGTGGAAGTAAAGTTCTGTCTTTTTCTGTTAACAGCCTAAAATGACTCTGTGAATTCAGTGGAATAAATGGCGTCCAAAGTAACTGATGCTATAGTTTGGTACCAGAAGAAGGTAAGTTTTCTATTTGTTTTTATGGTGGCTTAAAAAAAAAAGTTGGCTTATTGTGCATTATGTGTGAAGTATGATAAATACTACTGCATTATTGGTTAGCATTGTATGAGAGTGAGTAGCTTGAAACTTTTCTTCCAAAAGTAAATAAATATTTAGTGACTGTATCTAATAAAATAGTTTTTTGTCTATGTTCTGTGTTGAACTCCTCGCTTCCTTGGCTACTTGTGCTGTGGGGAAAAAAAGAAAGAAAATTTCCGTTCTTAGTAGAACGTTAATTAACCTATAGGAGAATGTTGTTTCTATAGCACGTCAAAGAATCCTTGTATTTAAGTAGAAAGTAAGAGCTGAAACATCTTTTCTGTCAGTAACAAGGAACTGTGTAATTGGTATCCAAAAGAAATAGGCTAGGGCTTTTTAGGAGTTAATACAAATAAAAAAATGGGGGGGGGGGGGGGGGGCGCAGGACCACAGGAGGAACGGGAGAGGAAAAAGGTCTAATTTGGAGATACGGTATCAGGTAATATAATAACTATGTATCTGTTGATGCATGTTTGCCCATAGAAGTGCCGATGGCTCGTTCTGATCTATTATTTACACCATTTCAAATCATAACTTCTTGATGTTAGTATGCCAGTTAGCTTATTCAGTTAAATTGCTTTTAAAAAGCTGAAAAATTTGCTAAATTTTGAGATGGATGTTCTTCTTTACTAAGATATAAATAAGGTGTCATGATTCCTCTTCCCCCCCCCCCCCCCCTTCCCCTTGGATTTCCAAGATTCAGTAAATTTCTCTAACTTACTGTTTTCCTTGAGCCTATGGCAGTCTTTTTAAGAGGGTACATCTTGTCCTCAGGAGAATGATGGCAAAGGTCTTCAAAACAGAAATTCTGGTTAACTTCTAGCTAAGTAACAATTGATTTCTAGAAATAAGACAATACTGGTATGCTTTGCTGAGGCCTTTACAACTGTGAATTAAAGGTACAGTTGGAAGAGCAGAAAATGAATTTTGCTGACTTAATTTATACCAAACATTCAATTACATATTAGAAGATTGAAAATAATTCAGAATTTAATGAGGGTTTTTTTTTTTTGTACTCTGTACTCTGCTTTCTCCTATCCAAGCTTTACAAAAAGTATTTTTGCAGAAGTATCAGTGGAATTACGCTGTGGTTTTGAACTGTGTCTTGTTTGAAGGTCCAATCCCATTTTTTAAAGATTTGGAGAATGACTTGTAGAAGAAAATTCAGCATAGGATCTTATGGAAGGGGAAAGTGATGCTGATTTTACCTTCCACTCATTCTGTTATAATTTCATTCTCTCACATGTTGTACTGATAATACTTGCAGGCACCGAGTTGTGTGCATATTTGTGCTGGCCAGGACCTCTTTTGTGTAATGCAAGAGATGCTGGCTATCAGATCCTCACCACATCCCTGAGGCTTTCTCATTGAGGATGATGAGCTAGTCTTTGGACAGACCTTTTAAGGTATTCAGATTTATATATAAATGGTCCTTTGATGCAAGAGTCTGAAGTCTCCGTAAATCCTAAGTGTCTCAAGTGAAGTTCATGCTTGTTTCTGGGTTGATTTTTTTTGTTTGTTTTTTAAAACTACATGTCTGCTTTCCTGTCAGTCATACAGGAAAATGAATGTCATATGTGATATGCTCCAACTTTCCATCATCCAGATGTTACAGAGGCAGGAGCTTCTGCTGATGAGTCACTGTGCTGTGATCTTACAGAGGGCAGGCCTTCTGGTTTTGGTATAAACAACCCATTCCACGGTTGTACTTCTCTCAGGACACTGGTCCTAACAGGATTGCTCATAATCAGTACAGGTCATTCTTTTAACCCTTGTTCTGTTTTTTCCAGTGATTTCACATGTTTCCATTCATTTAATTCATAGCAACAATATTATTTCTGCTACGAGTCTTTCTGCAGGCTTTTACAGAGGTCTGCTCAGCCAGAGATTGCATGCTGCCTTAATGGCAAGGTGTTGTGATGAGGTGATCCCTGTTACTTCATGAAAGACTGCGCTGTCTTCAGGAAGGGTAAACCAGATCTTGCATAGACCAGTATTTTTCCATGGTGTGAACTAAATTTAATTCAAGTCGACCTGTGGACTGGGGTCTGCCAAATGAGCAGGTTTTGCTTCTTTCTGTATGAGGAAGCGGAGTCTTATTCTGGGACGAATGGCTGCACTGCAGAAATGTTGCATCTCCTGCAAATGTTCATGATAATTAGGTGGCTGTTTCTTAAGTTCCATTTATTTGAACGTTCTTCTGGATCAGGCTGATAACGTAAAGGGGTTTTTATCTTTGTATGACTGCAGTGTGTGATCCTTTCCTGGGAGCATCTAGGCTTTTTCATCCATGTCCTTGAGTTTGTTGCTTATTTATTTATTTATTTACTTATTTATTTATTTATTTAAATCTCTTACATGGCACAGTATTTTTTTCCCCATGAATGTGTCCTTTGCACCAAAGATTTCAATTTGGGGGACAGGAAGAGCTATCATAGTGGTTAGTGGGTATCAGACATTTTTTTGGTCCTTTCTGGACCAATACTATGGACTTGTTTATGATGGCAAAGTACTCTGAACTGGTAGTTGGTTTCAGTTTTAAATCTTTATTTCAGACCTGTCAAAGTTGTCCCACTTACCTTGCTTTTTGGATCTGCTGATTCCTCACAATAGTAACTGAAATTGAAAGTGGGGAGGGATCAAAACAGCACATTCTGGCAGTAAAACATTGTTTCTGGGGTAAGAGAGCCAGTGTCGCAGTCAGTGTTGATCAAATCAGTAAGACTTGCCTATATGATAGAATGAGGAAAATAAAGTGTTATTTTGGGGCAGTATTTTCAGACTAATGAATTGGAGCATGAATGCCCTAAGAAAGAACATGAAGAACTCCTGATATTTCTAGTCATACATAAAGACGAAAAATATATTTGAGTAGGTGGAGGCTTTGTAAGAAATACTGAACAGATAACTTAGTCCTTGTGTTTCTTTGTTTTCAAATTTTAATGTATTTTTTATGTGTTTATTTTGTCTCTACTGAGTTTCAAAGATCTGTTAGGTTTCTCAAAAGTAAGGCATTTTTATATTTCTTTAGTGGAAAGAGTTAAACGATGGAGCTCTTCCAACCCTACTTAGGCAAGTTTTCCAAACACAAGTTTACTCAAATGACTCATACTATTGTCTGAAATTGAGCTCCTCACATGAGGATGATTTAGTAATGCACTTAATAGTTTAAAAGGTCAGACTTTTTATTACGTAAACTTGTTTTTTGTTGTTGCATTAGATTTAATCTGCTTTTAGTGCATCTTGATTACTGTCATGTAAAACACAATAATCTATTCTTAGTTATTTTAAGTTGGATTGTAAGATATCAGGTAGTGTATTATACCAGCTTGAGATATAAGATTGCCTAGACATCAGCTTTACTGCTTCCAGGGATAGTTTGTGTTTCCCAGCTGGTACAAATACTTTTGCAAGGCATGAAATCTGAACAGATAAACCTGGCTAGATACAGGTTGGCTCTGTAGAAAGCAAAATAAATTAAACCTCTGCTGGGTTTCTGGATGCGCTGGGGAGTGCAGTGCTGTGGTATTTGTGTGTCAGATGGGGTTTGTCCAGCTTGTTTTCAACACTTTCAGCTGCACTGGTTCTTGCAATGGAAGGGTGTGGCGAGGGTGTCTGCATTGCTGTCTGGAGTGGCTCATTACTTTGGTCAGAGACAGCTACTGAGCTAATAGTCACATATATGCACTTTGTTAGTTAATATCCTTAGGAGTATGTGCATTTATGAGAATGTTGACCTTGCTTCAGTTTTGGAATTGATGAACTTTATGGAGAAACCAATCATAATGTTTCCTCTGAAGAAATCTGACACCTCCATAATTATTTTAAAAAAATTTGGTATCTGACGACATACCTTTGTGATACTGATATTTTACACATACTTGAAGCATTGCTGCAGTAACAGTAACTGATGTGAAAAATAATGAAATTGTTGATGATCTAAAATAGTGCTTGAATTGCTTGTAACTTAAGCTTTTCACATTAATTTCTTAAAATACTTTCGAGTTTTACGGATAATAGTAGATGTGCAGTTTTTGGTTTCTAGTTTGGAGACTACATGTAAATTTACCATAAGAACTTCGTGATTTTTCAGTCCTCACAGAAGCTGCTAAAATGGGGAACTTTATACAAATTTGTTGGTAATATTGCAGAAGAGGATTATGTTGTTCCTTCTCTTGGGAATGATTCTAGGGGAAGGCAGGATGGAACTTAATGAATTGAACCCGAGTCTTGCACCTAATTGCATATCGGTTAATTTTGCCAGTGCAGCATTCTGCTGTTTTGGGTGTCCCTCCGGTATGGCTGTTAAAGGGCACAGTAAAACAAATGAGATGTTTTCTCTCTCATGGCTTTAAAGGGCAACATTAGAGTTCTAATTGCATTGCTTTAAGATCTGTAATATTCAGTGTTTTACAGCTCATTAGTCTAAGATTATACTTGCCAAGTTAATAAAGGAGGAAATAAACCAAAAATCATGTAATACCCTGAAACCACCTGATTTCCTTGTTGGCATTGAATTCATGTGAAGCTTCGATGACCCTGGCATCAAAGCCAGTTTTTGCCAAATGGTCGGGCTGTATGGCTATATTACCTAAACCTTTAGATGCTGTAACTGCATCAGTTTAAAAAGGGTCCACCTTCAAGTGCCAGAACTTGACAAGTGTTGCATCTGGCTCTTTCTGAAAGCACTGAAGAAAAAAACCCTGTATATTTTGAAGAGTTTCCTTCCATATAGTGCTGGGATTTGGTACTCAAGTTGTCATCTGACCAAATAGTGGGGATTGCCTTCAGCACCTCGTTTTGGTGAGACAAAACTCAAGTTTCTGAATCTTGTATGTAAGATCTCTGAAAAATTGGTGCTGTGGCTGAACGAAGCAGGCTTGCGTTTTACTTGCCTGTTGTCTCCCATGCCTGCTTTGCCTTCCCACAGACTTTCATATACTTATCTGGTGAATTTGGTTAAGGGACTATGGTTGAAACTAAGACTGTGAATCTATAAGGAGCTGGTGGGGTAGGGAGAGAAGAGCTGAAATCCCTCTGTCTTGAGAGAGATTCTCTGAGTCTTTGTTTCATTATGCCTTTTGAAACTTTAACCTACCATTTTTTTTTCTCTTCCTAAGGGATCTGATAATCAGTCACCCAGACGAATGCACTGACGCAAGGGAAGTGTGCCATGGGAAGTGGAAAAGATCAGGGGTGCAAAGGCAGTGCTGTTTTAAAATCTTAGTTGCAGTGCTGGTAATTTTCAGTGCTGGATTTTCAATGGTCTTCAGGGAATTACACTAAATAATGGGGCTGTCAGAGTGGTTTTCTTTTCCTAGTTACATTTTGAGGCTGCTTTGTTTTGTGCAAGTACATAATATAAAAAAAAATAATCTGCAGAGGTCTTAAATCCTTAACACTTGGTGAGTAACTGGGCTGTGTTAGCAATAGTGTAGCCAGTGGATCAAGGGAAGGGACTGTTCCCTTCTGTTCAGCACATGCGAGACAGCATCTTGGGTGCTGTGTCCATCTTTGAGCTGTCTGGTATAAGAAAGGCATTGGCATTCCTTGGGAAGCCAAATGGAGGGCCACCAAGATGGTTGTGGGGCTGAAGCATGTGATAGAAAATGACTCTAGGAGATCACGGTTTGCTCAGTCTTGAGAGAGCTTATTGCTATCACGATTACTGCTTTGGAGGCTGTGGAGAGGATGGAGCCAGGCTTGTCTCAGAGGTGCACAAGGATTGCATGAGAGGCAGTAAACACAAGTTGAAATGTGGGAAATTCTGCTGAGATATAAGGATAAACATGTTTAACGTGAGGTCTGGCAAGCACTGAGATAGGACCCCAGAGAGGCTGTGAGATGTCCGGTCTTTGGATACATTTGGAACTCTACTGGATAAGTTCTTGAGCAATCTGCTGTAACTGGACATCCTTTGCACGGGATGTTGGGTTAGATGACCTCCAGAGGTTCCAACCTGTGCAGTTCTGTGATGACTTTAGTTTGAAATTTTAAGATGAGTGAACGTTATCATAAGGGATTTTGCTGAATTGTGATTAATGACAGAGGTGGAATCTCATGCAGTTTGTGCTTCTTTTTAGGTTTTGCTCTGTAGTCCACTGAAGCCAAAGAAATGGTGCCTGACGTTATGCATAGTGTCCAGTTCATGTTACTAGGAAATGTCTTAGAGTAGGTGTTGGGTATTCCTGTACTTTCATTTACTTTAACCTGCAAACTGTTTCTAACTGTTCTTATGTATGTAATTTTCCTTTATATTTAATTGTGCAATGAAAAAATATTTTTTGTTTTTAGTAGATGCTAAAATTCATAAACCATTATTCGGGGTAATATGTAGGGCTGACTACTGTTACCAAGAATTAATCTGTAAAGAATGACACAAGAAAACTTAATACATAGTTGATTAATTATGTACTATTGTCCTCTGAAGGGGATGGTATCTTTGAAGTAAGCTTTGATAAAATTACTCTTCAGTGAAATGGCAGCAAGTCCAATGCTGTTGCATTTATTGTCAGAATTTAAGCAGGTCATTAGTTGGTCATTCAAACAGCTAACAATAAATAACTCTTGAAGTTTTGAATTGCTTCATTTTAATCTAAATAGTTTCAGCTCTCCCTTTGGTGCTGAACAGAAGGGAGGGGAATCCCAGAATGTTTTCGTAATCAGAGGTAACAATTCAGCAGTTACAAATCCAGAGCTCCGCACCTTAGGTTATGCAGCTTTTATCCCTTAATTGTCCTTCTCCATTTGAGTAAGTTACTGAACTCTTCACTGTTAGCAGACAGTGTACAACTCTTAGCTAATAAACCATAGACAGAAATCACTAAATAAGTTTTTCTTAGCTTAGCTTGTCTGGTCCACATATCCACCATAAACAAAACTGAAAAAAAACCCATCACCCTTGAAAATGAAAAACATCCTGAAAAAAAAATCAGCCTCCAACAGCGATAATTACACTGCTGATCTACTAGATTATTGCCTTTGCTGCAATAGGGATCAGTTCACGTGATAAATAAAACTGGATTTAAAATTCTTCATAATCCTGTTCTGAGTTTTGAGAAAATGAGAAATGATCTGTCTAATACCTCAAACTGTATACTTAAACATGAACTAAATACGAAGAATTTTAAAAGATATTTTAAATTAATAATGTTACATGTGTAGAAATTACTTATATGTAATATTAAAATTGATACATAAAATCATACAGTTTTTTGAGGAATGTTGGACTGTAGAAGTTAATAAAGCATATTAGCTGATATTCTACCACTGAATATTTTAATAAGGTGTTACACTCTTAATTTCCTTGATAGGCAGTCCAAGGAAGCAAATTTGTTTTTCATTTACCAAACTCTGTATCTTGTATTATTTGGATTTGTAATACTAATGTGACGTTGCTTGTAAAAGTGTGTAGACGATTTAAAGAGCAAAGCCTAGAATGCAGGTTTCATTATTGATAAACATTAAAGTTTTAAGATCCAACAGGAAATACTATGTATTCTTAGGATTATAGTCTTTGCTAGTCTTGCGTGGTCATAAATTATGAATGCCTCCTGAAATATTGATCGATTCCATTAGAATCAGAAGGCCTTGTATTGGGCTACAGGTTGATACCATCACTACATTAGCTTAAAGTGAATATCAGTGTCATTCACAAAGCTCAAATTCAATCTTGATGCACATATGGCTTGTTATGAGAAGACACTGGGAAGAAATATTGTGCAGGGCAGAAACCCTTCGTACTGGGCTTTATTTGAAGTAAAAATAACTGTGTTTCCAGTAGCTTAACTTTTTACTTAGACTAATTGCTATTAATGTTATAAAACCAAGTTGGACAGGTGCCAAACAAATTTTATATATAGAAAGATGTGATCAAATGCTTTCTGAGGTATCTGATTGTGAAGGAGTAAGTGCAATTATTTTAGGTAATTTCAAGGAAAAAAAATACTAGCTGCTTGAAGAATAGTTGTTAATTCTTCTGCAAATACATAAATGAGCAGAACTCCTTTCACCTTCTTTACTTGGTGTTTATTGAGGCATGATGTCTTTGAGAACTGAACATTTTAGAGGTAACTTGTTTGGATAGACTGGATAGAATCTTGGCATTGAGGAAGCCTGGGATGCATGATTTAAACTAAACGTATACAATAACATGCTGCTAGTTTATCTAGTTCCACTACAGGTAGGTTATACTGCAAATTTTTATATCTAACATATTACTGACAAGTTGCCTGCAACAGGGTTGGGTTGCCGTTGGTGCTTGGTGATGAAAGTTACATTTAAAAATGTTAAGATTGACTTGTTTTCTAACTTGAATTAACAAATAATTTAAGAAAGATCAAGGGAGATTTTTTTTGTTATTTTCTGCCAAATCTTAATGAATAAATACGTGCTGTAGAATACAAATTTCAGACCTTGTGTGATTACTTTTCTAAATTAAATCAGAATAAATTTCTGTGATAAATGGGATTAAAATTGGGGCATTGTGTTGTATAGTTTGCTAAAAAAACAACTATTGCCAGTTGTAGACTGGACTGATGGATTGAAAGGATCAGTGACAAGCTATTAACCAGTCTTAGCACTAAGTCTCGAAGAGATTTTAAAAGCATTGCTTATTGTTGTGTGCTTAAAAATTGGACAATCTTTGGACACTTGTATCACGGACTTTAAATTGTCTTTGAGGAATACTGCAGAATTTACAGCTATATTGGATAACATTCCAGGTGGAGTTGGGGGGTTCAGAAATATATAGGTACTTGAGTTGACTGGGGCCTTCATGTTGGCCTGACAGTTGCAGGCACAGGAAGCTAGAACACCTGCAAAGGGGCCCTGGGGACAGTTGCATATTGAGGGAAAGCTTGCTTTGATCAAGTTTTGTGTATATTTAAATTCTTTGGATTGGAAGCATGAATGATCTTATCTCTAGAAGGTTATTCCTTCATTTTATTTGCCCTTAGAGCAATTTCTTTGGCATTGCTAGATGCTAGGCTTTTTTCAGTATCCTGCAGGTATGTACAGTTTTAAAGAATTGTATGAATAGCCAAAGGCTAGAGCCTACATGCAAACATTTGACAACTTAATATTTAGATTTAACATAAAACATAATTTAGATGCAAATACTTGTAAATCTTTGAAGATGGAATTGACTGGTGCTCTCAATAATTTAAAACTGGGAAGGTTTGCTAGTATTAACTTACGTTCTTGAATTCATTCAGTAATTACATTCTTGAATTTAATTCATACAGGTGTCTAGCATTTCTGGTAATAGTTATATATTTAGCTTGTTGTCAATGAAAAATACCTTTCAATATATTCTGCAAGATACGTTTCACAAACTGTAAATATGTTTTCCTGACATAAGGTAGAGAAGAAAAAACCCCAATGCCTATGGTTTTTACTTGCCTTATTTCAGTAAGGCTCGTTCCACCTACTTTTGTTTAATTTGAGAAATGAAGCATGCCAATATGCTACTTTATAACGATGCCTTTGTTTTCATGTGTTTCCTTCACATTTGCAAGAGAAATGGAGAGGGAAGCTTATGGAAATTGAGTGAAGGGAAATTGAGTATCAGATCTAAATTGATGTGCTAAGCACATGTGCCTGCTCCGTAAAGTGCTTCTAAAACTTTCTTAAAACACAAAGAGATGAAATTAGGTAGTTTAGAAAAAAATAATTAAAAATCATGAGAGATTGTAATGATACTTGCTGCCTGTAATTATCCCTTTAATTCTTTTCAGTTTGCAGTAGTATGCCTGTACTTAATAGCCCTGTGCTCAGATTTTAATAATTAAAGTTGATCAGAGGTGACTGGCCAGATCCAATAGTCTAATAAAACAGTTGTAAAAGACCATCTCCCTTAAAGTTGTTTTGGGTCTCTCATTTACCTCCTGCTGGAAGAATTGCTTTATGGGGCAATGTTAAAAGAAAAATGTGAATGGCAAATTCTGTACTTGTCTTTTTGTTGAGACAGAAGCTGCTACCAAGCCTTGAGGGAGAAGAAGTGTTTGTAGGAAAATGTAACTAAGTCAAATTTTGAATCGGTCAACTTCCTTGCCTCCCATGTCTTTTAAGATCTGTGTTTCCCAGAATTCCTTTGACAAACAGTCCGTTATTTGTCTAAAAGAAGGACGCTCTTTTAAAGTCTCTTTCAACTCTACACCAGTTCTGGCTATGAATGGAATTAGAAATACAAAGTTTGCTTTGCAGCTTTATTGGCACAAAGGCTTCCTTCCACACTTGTTTCTTGTGTGATTGAGAGGGAGACAGGCTTGCATCCCGTTTTCTGTCTTTGTAGAAAGAAATCTTTTTTGGAAGTGAGGAGGGGAGGACACAATATTATGCAGCACAAAAACATCGCTTGGGGCTCTTAGTAAATTTCATGAAAACCAGGAAGGCCTGAAATTTCATTTAAACATATTTAGAGAAAACCCCAGAACAATTAGATATAAAAGTCTGGGTGGAGTAGTTATTCAACATACTGACTTCTTAATTGCTGGCTGTTATCCAGGTAGAGTTAGCTCTTGAACTTTGCTTGGTTTAATTACTTTAATTATAGCAAGTGCTTAATTCTGCCCAGTACAGTGCCTGGCTTCCTAATTATTTTCCATAGTCTAATGTTTTGTTTTGTTTTGTTTTTACCAAGTGAGAGGTGCAAAGTATTTATTGTTATTACCAAAAAGCCAATAGATTATTTTATTTTATTTTTTCAGGGGTTTAAGGTAGCAAACTATAGAAAATATTTGGGTGCTTAGCTGTTGTGAATGGGAAATATTATTTAAATTTGAATTCACTGTTCTCATGTTCAGTGTTAGATATGCTTTGGACTTTACTGCTATAAATTAGAATTCCCCCCTGCCTTGATGGGTCAAGTTAAGAGGCACAGAAAATGCCCGTAGATTTTCTGTTCATGGATGTGCTTCCCTGGATATCTTTTTGCATTTATGTTGGCTCCTTGGTTAAAAGATCCTTTTTAACCAAGAAAGACCTTTTTTTTTTTTTCCTTCTTCTTTTTCTTTTATAATGTCTTCTAATTTAACACTTAAGACTGAAATAGTAAAGGACAAATCAGAACAATGTTTTCCGGTTTCATGCTTGGGCCTGTTAAGTCTGTTGCAGTTTGTGAACTGGAATGAGAAGTCACACTCCCTGCAGTGAGATTGAATTTAGCGGATTCACTGAAATGATGGGGGTTTCTCTTGACTCTGTCTGGTGTCTGGTCTAAGCACCTTATATCACAGCCGGTAAAGGGACTCTGAATCTTGGGAAGTGCGTCTGTGTCTCCCTTGTGACCTAAAAGTGATCTTGCACTTAACTGCTCAGTTTGTGGTATGAATCAAACTCCAGATATCTAGCGGTGTGTGTACATGTCTAGGTAGAACTGATAGCATGGAAAAGTTTTAAAATTGACATAGTAAAAGGGATCATTGCTGAATATTGTATAGAAATACTATTTGTGCAGAATTCAAAGCAATCTGATGATCTTTGATAACTTTGTACAAAACCTTGATATATTGTCTCTTATATTGACTTGTTGTCACTATCTTACATGGAGTTTACTGAAGTTTGTTTGCCCTTCTTCAAAATATCTGACAGTCATAAAATGGCTTTCTTATATAAACAAGTACACAATAATTTCTTAAATTAACTGTAGCTACCCATATTGATGGCTATTTAAAATTACATAAATCATAAAAAATAGTCTTAGTGCTGGGATTTTAATAAGTGCTTGCAGGATCAACCTTTAGTCTTTCCGTGGTTCTGCTCTTATAAATAGACAAAGTTTTCTACAGTGTGGTGGTGAGGTTAGAGCCGGGGAGAAAACAATCCCCTTTTATTCCAATTTTTTAACTAAAAACTTGCTCACATTTAGACAAAACTAAGATCTTTAGAAGAGTTTCATGATTAAGTAGACTAGCAGCTTAATGAGAGTGAACGATTTGGGAATAGGTCTACTAGGAACATTTTTTCGTCAGTGCTTCAGTAGGGAAAGTGCCATTTCCCAATAATCTTTGCATTTTCCCTGGCCTGTAACCTAGCTGATTACCAGCCTGACCGTGTATGTTGCTGTGCATTCTGAAGAGAGAAAGCTAAAGACAATGTAACTGTAAAAGTTGGTGGAATGGAACAGGTAACACAGAGGGAGGTGGTTTAAAAAAATAATACATTAATTGAAGGTATGGGTCCAACTAGATGTACGTGGTATTTTCTCTAAAGTTAACCCGAAGACTGTGTCAGTGTTGCTGCTGTAGGTCTGTTCTCTGTCCGTACAGAGACTGGAATCCTGACCTGAGATGGGAGGGAGCGTGGTCTTCCCAGTTCTGTGACTTGCACAAGTCGTGCGATGAGGCTGAGGCTATCTGCTTGCTCACCTCTCCCCTCTATCACAACTCGCTTAAAGATTAGCTAGACCCAGTCCGATCAAGATGGAATGGAGAAGATAAAAGATTTCTTTGTATAGAACTCTACCCAAGGAAATAACCTGCTGTCTTCCTGCTTGTCTTGTTGAAGATTCACTGATTTTGTTTGATCAATGTCTTTTAAAACCTAATGCAGATTTTCTTTTTGTGTTCTTTTTAGATTGGGGCATATGATCAACAAATATGGGAAAAATCAGTAGAGCAAAGAGAAATAAAGGTAATAATACAGCATTTCAACATGCGGGGGGTTTTGGCACTTGCTAGCAGTGCTGTCTGTGGTTGTGTGTGCTGATGTAATATACAGTGTGTGTGGTGGTATTTAATACTGCTAAAGTAAAACTAGACTTCTGGAGCATAACCAGATGTAACCGGCATACAATTCTCTATTTATTTTACATAATTAATAACTCTGCAGCATTTAGTGTGCTGTATCTTTATGTATCTTAGTACATGTTTTTTCTTTTCAGTTATCTTAAGCCAGGGTTTAGTTGTTCTCCTACCTGTCTTTCACTTTTCTTTGTGATGAATTCTCACGTCAGTTATCTGAGCTCTCTTTACTTTCAGTTAGTTACCTTATACCTGCAGTTTACTTTTCCTCCTTTATGATGCTGTCATTGTTTTGTACAGTTTATTAGACTGGTAAGTACCTTCAGGCTTTGTTTCTCTGAACAAGCAGTTTAACAGTGTTCTTTGCATTTTGGTTTAACTAACGGTGCCATCAATGTCTGCCACATTGCTAAATTGTTTTGGAGAAAAAAAAATAATCCTATATGTAATAGTTTTATGGATTGTACATTATGTCATACTCCATTATGTTAATTAAATTAAACATTTTCTTGCAATTAACCTTTTTTTCTTCAAATACTGCACACAAGGAGTACGCTAGTGCTGCATGAGTTTGAAGACATTGCTAATTCTTAACATTAGCAGAATGTACCTTGCTTCAGTTTCCTTGTGGGTGTGTTTTTTGGTTTGGTTTTTTTTTTTTTCCTCCCCAGTGCTTAAATAGCTAAACAAAATGTGATGGTGGGGCGTGTTTTCATTGCATGGAGACTGTTACGGACCTGCACTACAGTGTTGCCGTATTGCTGTACAAAAATTTACACTTTTAAGTCAGAGCTGACAGTTTTTATGGAAGCGGTTCTGAACCTGATGCCTGAATCTTTGTGCTCCTGCGAATCCCCATCTGGCTGACCGCGCAGCAGGCCCCCCCAGCTGTGGGTGGCTGCCTGTCCCACTCCGCCGAGCCCTGGGTGGTGCGGTTGTGCCAGCCAGCTGGGGTTACTGGGAGATGCCTGGTGGGCCTTCAAGGGAGCACCCTTCCGAGCACGGCACTGGCGGGAGCCGGACGGGTGCTGTTAGTGCCAGCCCACATCTGTTGCGGGAAGATGGTGTCTTGCGGGGCTGTGTGGCTGAAGGTTCCGGCGAGCGCTTTCGGAAGTGTTCTTGACAACGTCAGTCTTAGACCCTAGTGTGTTATCCATGAAAACCAGGCGCTGTTACGGCAGAAGTTCTCGTAACTACTGTGTAGCAGGAGATGATTGAAATAATTTATGGCAAATAATGCCTTGTGCTTATTTGAAATGCATCTCGTTTGGCTTAGGAGTCCAGTAACTAACAAATTAACAGTGGTGTCTATATGTGTTGACTGAGTTCAGTGTAACACTGAAACAGACTGCTAAGATCTAGTATTGCACATCAGTGCTTTAACCTTAAAGCCACTACAGTACTGAACTTTACTAAACATCGAAAAAGTTACTGTTTTTCAGTAAAGAATCATTCTGATACTATAAATTTATAATTCATTTAGAACTATAATAGAATCTATTGAGATTAATTTTAAAGTTTGTGCAAAAGAATTTTTACAATAATAGCAACTATTTTTAAGCATTTTTATTTAATTTTTATTTTTGCTATTAGTTAGCTGAAATGTTTGGTGATGAATAGAAATTAGATGAACTAACTGGATGGGCTTGAACAGTATAAAACACTATGAATAATTTTTTAAATTAACCTTAGTTTGAAACATTGCTCTTTTCCACATACAGTACAGATATTTGTGATGCATTAAGGGAGTGGAGAAACTGCATCTTAGTACATTGATTTCTTTCACTGCATGTGGCAAGAATCATTGTAGTCTGTGGACGCTGAAAGTGTTTGAGATTTAACCAATGGAATTTTTAAAGAATATGTCACCACTTCTTTTCCTATGAAAGATGCATCAAGTTATACTGTTGACTTTTTTTTTTTCAGAATTCTTTCTTTAAAATGAAAATATTATTTTAGCCACAATGGTAATTTTTTCCTAGGATTGTGCATGTGTTTCCAGTGGATTATTGCTTCTAAGGAGCACATACATCTTTATTCAGACTTTCAAGAAAAATCTTGTGGCCCATTAGCAATAATACATTTGAACATTATTGTATCATTCAGCATTTTATTTTTAAGCTTTAGATCTTTTTATGAAGTAGAGTGGCTCACTTATGCAAGATTTCACAAGAATCTGTAGCCGGTTCTAGAATTATAATAATTTCCAATTCTAATTATGGGCTTGTTTTCTCATTCCACATGCAATTACTGCAGTTTTAAGACTGCTGTTCTGTACAAATCTTGCACATTAAGCTCTTCACAGTGCTTAAGTCTACGATACAACTGGTTTTCTGTATTTGTTGTTCTCGGAGCACATTTTGTCCTATCTATGTTTCAGTTTTATGTATTTTGTTTCAATCAAACTCATTTTTCTAATAGACAAGTTAGGTGATGACTATATACCTAGTCCATTGTGAACAGTTTGATTGCTTTTTTAAATTTTTATTTCAGCGTGAAAAATAAATCCAGTTGAATTTACATGTGAGGGATATTTTGAGCTGCACTCTATGTATTTGAACAATTTGTTTGATATTGTTCTTGTAAAAATGAACATTACCAGATTTCACTGATCTTTCATTGGTAATAATTTCATTTTTATGCTGAATTTAATGCTTCCATTTAAGTAATAAATGTTTTTACATGTGCATGAACTATGACAGTGGTGGAAATCTACAGTTCACCGTGAGTTCAACCGCTTTTTGAATGAAGCCAGTTAAATAATTTTTATCATAATTCCATTTGTACCTGAAATATTTTTTGAAATACTGTGGTTTACTCTTTATGAATCTGTGGAACTCTGTGTGAAATTCTGTGGAATCATCATTGGCTGATGTGACCAAGAGCCTAATCTAAAGGGATCAGAATAAACTCACTGCTGTCTCTGAGGCTTGAGAGTACAGCGTCACACTCTAGCATTAAAAACAAACTTGAAACTGTTGCAAGATAGCTTGGGTCTTCACTGAACGAAGATACTTTTTAAAAAAACAAAATAAGCTTGTTTCTTTCCCTGTTGTGTGGGGTTTTCCTCCCTTCCTTTTAGTAGGCTAATCTATATTCACTGTTAAGAAAAATTCAGTACTTTTCTAGAATTTGGATTTTGACAGTGGAACTTCTGATTAGTGGCTCTTGCCTTACAACATGATTTGCTATCTAGGTTTGGAAATAAGGAGTTACAATGTAAGCATTTTGTGAATTTTAATTACACATCTAAGGAGAAAAGAGTTTCAGGAAAGTAATTTGTTCCCAAAGTTCTGAAAACCTAATATAAATATATTACTAATTCTTGCAAGTGTGTGCATATGTTGTGTGTGCAATCCCAAGCCATGGGAGATGAGTGCTCTAGTCCTTAACTATGTTTGAAAAATTACCTAATGGGTCAGTAATTGGCTGGGTTTTGTTTAGATAGTAAAATGTGTAAAAGGCATTTATTATGCCTTGTTCCTTGGAATGTTTACTTTATAGTACTTTAACTCTATGAAGTTGACGTATTTGTCTGAAGTAGTATTTTCAGTATGTATTTTCAGTAGCAGTATAGGTTAAATGCAGTTACTGACCACATCAGTATTTTTTCTTTTGTAATGTCTGTTATCTGCATGACTGTATTTTGATAGTATTTGCCTATTGCAGGGTTTGAGAAACAAACCAAAGAAAACAGGACATGTGAAACCAGACCTCATAGATGTTGATCTTGTAAGAGGTAGGTCCTGAGCTAGAAAAAGCAGGATTTCTCAGTATAAAAATAATTGCCATCCTGTGTCTGGTTACAAGAATGTATTAATAGAGTTAAAAAACCCAAACAAACATAAACCCAACCCTACATAACTTTTCTCTAAAGAAGGTGGTCAGGAAATACTGTTAAAAGATATAACCTGTAGATTAAACTGAAGGCTTGATTTAAATTTTGTTCTATAGATTTAGCTTTTTAAAAAAAGAAACACATGGATTATTGTGGATCAGAGTTTTGGAGTTACTAGTTTGGAAGTCTCCTATTGCCATACATTCAGACTTCTTCCAAATCTTCTGACATCTAGAGGGAAGGTTGTGTTGAATTTTCTGGAGAGCAAAAATGGTATAGGCCTTGGAATATTTCTTGCCTGTTTTAAATAATAGAACAGTAACAGAAGGTCAGATGATATGACACTTTACAAAAAGTTTCTTTTTAGTCTTAATTTATTTTTATCTTTCCCTCATGCCTCATGAAGGCTAGGGAAAATATTATTTAGCTCTTTTTTTCCATGAGCCCAGCAGCCAGCACAGTCTTCTGAATCCGTTCCAGGTAGTGCTCTTTGAATTCAGTCTTGAATTAACCGAAGCGCCCTGCTGTGCTCTCACCCTCACAGATACATACGCAGGCACCTTCACACCTAGAGCTGGTTAGAGACCCGCTCACCCCCTTGCACCCAGATCGCTTCACCCCTTCACCAGTTAGTCTGGTTTGATCTTCGTTAGTGCTCACGTGCTCACTTTGCACACCTGCTCAGGCTGCTGGCACCACCACTGCCACATAGCCCCTTGACTCATGCTCCAACATCTGACTCCTGTTGCTGGCACTCAGCCCCTGGTACGCATGCGTGCACACAGAGCAGACCGCCCCTTGCCCATGAGAGTGTTAGAGGAATTTAATAAGATAGTACAGACTGCACTGATCAGGAGCGTGGCATGGCCAGACAAGCAGCATACTGAGCAGCAGCTATTTACGCAGGATCAGTCCCTTTTCGGCCCTTCCCTCTCAATTTCCCCACACTAGTTCCTCCCCAAATCACCTAAACCCCTCCTTTCTCCCACCCTTGGTTTCTTCTCTAAATATCCCCTGGTAAGTCCTGTGCAATCTGAGCTTCTTTTCCCCTGCATCCAATAATGAGCCCCCCATTCCTGAGCAGCAATCACCTTTTGTGTGACGGGTGATCTGAAGAGCAGCTTCCCATGGCTTATGGTGATGGTTTCACACCTGGACAAGGGACCTGATGGCAGTGCATGGACAACCCTGGGAAGGGCCTGGTCAGCTTGTTCCTTCCATGATTTGGATTCCCACCTGCCCTTGTGCCTCTGTCCTGCTCTGGGCTTGTGGAGATGGGCCTTCAGTGGGCTGATGGCTCCAGTGAAGGGGCGAGAACAGGTGTCCTCAAACTTTTTAACCAGGGGGCCGGCGCGTGGATGCAGTGGCAGGCAGCCATCTGTGGCTGCTTGGTTCCCCCCCCCAGCCCCCAGCGGGGGGATCTGTAAATACCAGGGGCTGGATTGAGGACCCTGGGGGGCTGGATCCAGCCTGCGGGCCATAGTTTGAGGACCCCTGGTCTAGAAGAACCCTAGCAGGGCATTTTTGGGGCTTCCCCTCCTGCTACTGTGTCTTTGATCTCTGCAAGCGTGCAGATAAACTTTTATCACATCGCCTAACAATCCAACTTTCTAGAAATGAGAATGTGAGAGAATGAAACAAAATCAAATAACATTTGAACTTTAAAGAAACAGAACTGAAAACTAAATGATTGTAGGAATTAGGGAGCAGCGGTAGACCACTTCAATATAGTGTTATATATAAGTAGCATTTAAATGACTGCTCTGCATGGACGCCTAAGTTGGCATTAAAGTAGTTCCAATACAGACTGTTTTACCTGTGCTGGCACAGAGCTCGCTAAAGCCAGTTCTGCTTGTAAACAGGATGGAGATGGTGTAGCAGCATGCAGTGGTTGCCCTTTCCAAGCACTAAGCTTGCAATAATTTAAGTCACACCCCCGTTAAGTAAATGTTACACAATTTTCTAGCTGCCAGAGAAGTGGGAATTTGCAGGAAGGAAAAGGAAATGGAGAGGTATGAGAGAGAAAGGATATTTGAATGAATGAGATGAAAAATTGTGTAGGAGGAGAGACAAAGATAAATTATTCTTTGGGTGGCTTCCCTGCTCCTGGAGCTAGTTCTCAGTTGCCAGATGCTCCTCTATACTTCTCAACCTTATTCCATTTTCCTGAATGACATGACTGGAGCAATTTATAGATGTTGATGTTTTAGACACTCTTGCTGTATTGGGAAAGGGCTCTGCCGTGCTTGCCCAGACATGTGGAGTTTTCATATGGCTTTCTGTTGCTTTCTGTCAAGGTTCAGATACCTCAGTGAAACAGAATAGGTTGTAATAACATTTAAAAATAATTTTGACATAGTGAAAAATGGCAATGTTTTGTTATTCACACATTCCAAAATCTAGTTATTTGCCATTTGTCAATGGCACCAACAGCGTACACAAATTTTGGATTGAGGAGATAGTGAAATGGTGAAAGTGATTCAAATAATTGTTTAATAATTGCTCCTTTAAATAACTATATTAACTACTCTGCTCTTAAACAACTGAAATTATTAACCATTGCAATGAAATGTATTGGACTTTATTTATTTATTTATTTATTTATTTATTTATTTTTTTTTTTTTTTTTTAAAGGATCTGCTTTTGCTAAAGCAAAACCTGAAAGTCCTTGGACATCTCTGACCCGCAAAGGAATCGTGAGAGTTGTTTTCTTTCCGTTCTTCTACAGGTGGTGGCTACAAGTGACGTCAAGGGTCATCTTTTTCTGGCTGCTTGTTCTTTACCTTCTTCAAGGTAGAGTTGGATTACAAGAACAGCTTCAAATGAATGCCTTATTTTAACCATATGGAAGCTGCCTTATGTTACTTGGTTCACTTTATGCTTTTAAGGTTCACTCCAATATTTTCAGAAACTATTGGAATGTCACTGTCCCAAGGATGTGTCTTTTGGTTAACGTTTCTTTTTACTTAATAAAGGAGACATACTGAAAAATTAAGGATTTCCTCCCAGGCTTTCTTCAGCATTTAGCACATGTGTTAGTTTCTCATGTCTATATATAATTTATGTTTTCAGGACTTTCTAATTTAGTTCAGGACTGAGCAATATCAAAGATGCTTTTGGCCTAGGCATTATGTTTTGTCTTGGGCTTTTGGTCTTTCTGGTACTTGTGCAGATCAAGAGCTCTGATCAAGAAGCAAGCAAAGCCAAACCTGCAAAGGTGTGTGCAGCTCGGTAGGATGATCTGTTTGACCAGTTTCCAGTTGTCCTTCCATGTGTTATTTTGTCACATCAGAGGCAGTGAACTTCTAGCTTATGCTTTAGTCAGACCTCAGCCATGCTCCTGAATGACTGGCAAATGGGAGGGCTACTGTCCTATGTGCCTCTACTATTTTTTCTGTTGCAGCGGGGAGACTATGGATCTTAATTTTATATTTTCTAGTTTATAGAAGGACTTTTGGGCAACTGTTAACAAACAGAAGGCAATTCACAGCTTTCAGGATGCTCAGTCTTGAGTTCTAGTAATCTGACTTTGTGCTTCTCTTAATGTAATATATTATTACATTATGTAATATTTTGTGCTTCTCTCAATTAATGTAATATATTATTACATTTCTTCTTAATATCTAATATATTAGAGGAAAATTAGAAAGGGAAGAATGTAATATACTGTGTCAGTATCTGACAGTTTGGAAGTCATCAAAAAATAAGTGTATTCAAAAGCATGTACAACAGAATGGAACAGAAAGTTAATGAAAGCTGAGAGCAGTTTGAGTACCCTGAAAATCTAAATGACTGATTAGGTTTTCCACTGAAATCCAATTAAAAAACAATATTACTTTTTAAATTTTGCCATCTGTCCTTTGTTGCTGATCACTGTATCCTTTGGAAATTGTATTTAAAGCAAGAAATTGAGTTTAAAAAGAAAAGACAGCAGTGCCTCTTGCGTGGTGGTGTTAGCAGCTATAAAATGAATTTCACGGTACCAGTGCCCTAAAGCTGGAAATGTTGACAAATGTTCACGTGGTGTCCTGTCAAAAACTTGTCCTTAACCACATTTCTGAGATACGTGCTTAAGAAGTATTGTTGCATATGTTAGCATTTGTATAAACTATGGTAAGCGATTCCATAGTGTTAATAATTTTAGTTTCATTTGTAGTAATATAGGTCATAAAATAGACAAGTTACAGTACATTTGTTACCATGTTCATAAGTGGCTTATTCTGCGACACACCATTATAATAATTTTTGATGTTCCCATTCTTTATTTAAAAAACATACCCACACTTCAATTGTGCAGCCTTCTTAAGACTTTAAAAGCAGCAAAATAGTAAGACAATGCGGGTTCTGAGTGCAAGTAGGTTTTTTAGGACATTCATTAGAGAGCTGTCTTGTAATTAACTTTTCCCCCCCTCAGGTTTCTTGTGATCTGTGATTTACTAAAGTTATGGTTGGAATGCATAATTTCCCTAATCTATATAGTATGTAATGTGACAAAATATTTCTGATACTTCTGAGGTTGTGAATTAACAAATAATGGAAAAGAATTAATAATATTCCATATTATACTACAATCCAAACACTTGTCATTTAAATTGTGCTGAATTAACTGCAGAGTTTTTGACGTTTTTTGAAATAAATTGAAAGACAACATACATGTATATGAAATTGACAACATTTTTTATTGGAAACTGTTTATAATAACCCCCCTTAGACCTTTTCCTTTAGCACTTCTACAGAAGTTTTGTTTATATTTTACTCAGAAGGTGTGTTCAGCTATTAATTTCATAGAAAAATGGTAAGGCAACACCAAGACATCAAGGATCTATTATGAAAACTTAACAAAATACTTTGATTCCTGTGGTGATATTTCTGCACTGAATCTGAATTTTGTATTGTAGCTGGGACTTCCTGTCATCATGACAGATTCTTCCTGACACAGTTGTATAATGTTCTGACTTTATTTTGTTTATATATGTTTAGTTAAATGATTTTATTTAATTATGAAAGTATTTTTTATAGCTTCATGAACTGCATTACTTGGAATTATTGCTTTGAAATTGATTAGCTTTAGCAGAATACTTGCTAGCATTTATGTAAGTCTGCAGAAAAGAGTTCTTCCCTTGGCTGTAGATTTAAATTCCAGATTTTATTTGCATTGGTTTCCTTTAGTACGTATGATTACCAAAACGTGTGATAAGAGAACTACAGAGAAATGTTTTTGTTCAAGGTCAAGGAACAGGCCAGTGAATTAAGGTAGAAGTAAACCCTTTTTCTTCTGTCTCCTTATCCATCTAGTTTATAGCATTGCCCCATTTTTACTTTTAAAAATGTTTCTATTCTCTAATAGGAAATTTATGTGTGATATTATAGTGTGTATCTCTATTGTGTATTTCTAAAGTATAAGACAAGAAACTTTAATAGTGATATAATTATTGTTTATTGCGGTGAGATACATATATGTGTATGTGTTTTTAATCTTGGTAATACAAGTATTTCAAAGCTTTAAATGCTATAAAAATAAATGATTGTTGGTCTTTGAAATGTACAGTTGCTTTCTTTGATACAGCTTTTTGCTCTGTGATATAATTTTATTTGTGTCTGTTTCACAAAATAAACCATTGTAATTTTAGAAAAATACAAGTCCAAATACTACAAATAAGTAAAGAAGTAATTAAAAGCAGTGTGAGAAATTATTTTCCAAGACCTAGCTGTTGGTAGGAGCATCTCTAGGATTATCTGAACACGTTGCATGTTGACAAACTTTGCAAAAAGTTCTTGGATTTCCCTTCCATCCTACTGAAAAGATCAGGAGATTGGTAACATTTTCTTAAATCTGTGTGAAACTTCATGATGGGAATCTGCAATCTACAGATTTGTATCTTCTGGAAGAAGATGATTTCTTCTAGATCACGCTGCTTTGCTAAATGTTTTTGAAGTAGCAGAAGAAATCTTGTGGTGATGTTTGAAATTATTTTGTGGAGGCCTACTTGTGCAAATCATTTCACTGGATCTGTGGAGCTCTGTGTTCTCAGAAGTGTATGTTTATACAAATTGTATGATAGGAGTCAAAAGTGGCTACCTATTTACACTTTATACCTTATGAAGCTATTTGTATGTGTGAGAAACTCAGATAAGCTCATTTAGAAAGAGGTATTTTTACCTGTACCTTTTACTATCTGTACTTTTTTTGGTTTATTTTTTAAGAAGTTGTATTTCTAATGCAAATTGTCCTTCTGAGAGACCTCATATCGCAAAAAATTAGTCCACGTATAGTAATAAAAGATACCCTATGTGTTTTATGTAAGGCTTCTGTGCTTTAATTTAGGAAAAAGACTGATGGGAAATTAGAAATAGATTACCACATCCAAAAAGAATGCCATTGTTTTGTGCATTCATTGTGTTTCTAATACTGGTTACCTTGCTAAGGATGATTACATGAAAAACGCATCTAACCTCTTTTCAGAGGAAAACGTCACATCCAGGTATCTGCTGTGTTAGGCCTGGCTTCATTTTAGCTGTTTGGATGTGGCACATAGATTTGCATGTGGCTGTGTTTTTTTCAATTAATTTCAGCAGAGAACTGCTGAAAGCTCTTGAACTTGTACCACGTATTTCTTGTGCCAGGAGTAGGTCTAAGTTATGGGAGTTTCACTTATTTGTGGCACAAGAATGAAACCAAGTTCTCATGGGATGTGCAAATGTTAGGCACAGAGACGACTTCCCCTGTTCTGTTTCTGAATTGTTTCTTGGAGTTTGTTTTGGTGGGTTTTTTTTTCTTGATATGTTCTCTCAGCTGAGTTAGATATCACAGCAATTCTAACCATAGAGGCAGAGCAACAAGAACATACAGTAAGCAGAGGAGACGGATTGCCTCTTCTGTCTGCTCCCATGCCTGTTGAATGTGTTTAGATTGTCCTGAAGCCTATAAAGACATTTCTGAGTTGTAGAAGTGGTCGGGCTCTGGGAACAGGAGCAAGAAGAGCTCCCTGGATGTTGGCTATATAGGAAAAGGTGGTTATAGGGTGAAAAAATGAACAGTTAACTATGGAATTGGAAGCTGCCCCTTTTCCAGCCACAACTGCTAGTTGGAGTCCTGGTCACTTCAGCTGGACTACCTTGTAATTTACATGGTTTGTCTTTGATCTTTTCTCAATGCTAGAAAACACACTTACAAATATATATTAAACGTCTACAAGATTGCACTTAATGCATGTCTGTCTAGCCGTATGGGCAATTTTGCCCTTTGACTGGAACACGGAGTTTAAAATACATTCTTCTAGAGAATATAGAGTTTCTAGTCTCAAGTCTGTTGGTCCTTGCAGAGAGAAATAGAACTATGGTTTCACAGAATCAGAGGCTACTTGAGGTTGGCAGGGACCTCTGGAGATCGTCTGGTCTGAACCCCTGCTCAAAGCAGGGTCAGCTAGAACAGGCTGCTCAGGGCTGCATCCAGTCAGGGTTTGAATACCTCCAAGGATGGAGAGACTTCAGTCTGGCTGGACAACCTGCGTCTAGTCTGGCTATGCTCACCTAACTTGTTGGATTGTACTGCTTCATTATAGGTGATACAGAATTAAATTTATTTGGGCTGCTTTAAGGATGACTTTTTTTTTTTTCCCTGCTACTGAAGTTTTGCTTTAATTGAAAGTTGTTTCATGACAGATGTAGCTTTCCAAGTGCCTTCCTCCACCTCCCCTTACTTCATTCTGCCACCTTTTTTTGAGCAACAGCTATAAGATCACAAGTGTAAAAGAAGATATGGATATAAAGACAGTAGGCAACTGTTTAAATCTTTATTACTGCCTATTTTGTTACAGTTATGTAATGCCTTCCTTTGAATTACGTGGGTTGGTTTAAAATGCAGGTAAAGGACTATATCTGACTGTTGTTTTTTTAACAAAAGCCGTGTAACAAATTGGCCATTTCAGACATTTGAAACATTGAACTCAACTTCATTTCCCTTCTTTTCCAGTTGCTGCTGTAGTGTTATTCTATACAGCCCAAAGCCCACATAATATACCTCTGACTGAAGTAATTGGGCCAATATGGCTAATGTTGCTACTTGGAACTGTGCATTGTCAGATTGTTTCAACACGAACTCCTAAGCCACCTCCCAGCACAGGGGGTAAAAGAAGAAGGTATAGTCTATGTTAAAGTTTTTATCATTTAGGATTGTTAAACTATTCTGAAGAACACACATGAAAAAATGTAGGGGTTTACAGTCTCTGCTTTGTAAGAGATGAGGAATTTGGTGCTCTGTTTTTATCTGAAACTTCAAAACGGGTGCTTAATTTTATGCGTTGACTAATTTATGCATTGTTTTGTTTGAATTTTGATGCAACGCATCTGACATTTTGTCTCAAAAGTTTGTATCTGAATAGTGGTGGAGTGACAGTATGTATATTACTGCAAATTTAGTCAGTATCGCAGAGTTCTAAAACTATCTCTGTCAGTACCATGCGTTAAGGGGAGGCGCTACTGGAAGCGTAGAACTTAATTCTTCCAGCGCTTCACTGAGTATGGTTTGCCACAGTGAATTGTCCCGTTAAAATGGGAGAACCTGCAACAGTTAATTTTGCGGGTCTAAGCCTCTGATGATGAGATGAAATGTATTTTGGGTTTAAGTGTTATGATAATAAGTGTTATGCTTAGTTTTATCAATTTGAGTTTATTAAATTGACATGATAAAGCTTTAATAAAATATTTTGAAATCTTGCTTGGTTTTGCATGCTTTAATTGCTGAACACATTGTAGAACAAGTAGATTGCACTTATAAAGCTACCTTCCAATTTTAATCTCTTCTGATGAAGGAAATTAAGGAAAGCAGCACATTTGGAAGTACATAGGGAAGGAGATGGCTCTAGTACCACAGATAACACACAGGAGGGAACAGTGCAGAGCTACGGTACAAGCACCTCTTGCAGTATTGGCGCTGTCTTCAGAGATATCTGGCATGCTGCTTTCTTTTTATCAGGGTTTGTATTTATTCAAGGCTATGTATGTGTTTGAGATGCACTATCCCTTTTCTAAATAAGTAAACATTGATGTAATGATTAAACTTTTGTTGATCTAGGTTTTTTTCCTAATAGTAAACTCATTTCAGTATTTGAACATGTACTAATGTGTTGTTTCTTGACTCTTGCAAATGCTGACGCAATAATTTTTTTAATTATTTAAATATTTAATTGAATTTTAGCTAAACTATGTTTTGATGTAGGAGTACTCTGTGTGGGCTATCAGGAACTAACCAACTCAGTTTCTCAATTTTAATGCAGTGAGAAAATTTGACTCTTTAATTTTACTTTATTACATTTTCTGCTTATTACTCTGAGAGAATGCTTATTGAACTCTTATCACTGTCATGAAATCACACACTTTTTCTGAAGAAAAAGCCTTCAGGATTCAAATAGGCATAGCATTTAGTTTAAAAATAAGCATCAAAGATATATTTTCTAATGATTGGAAGAAACTCCTAACCCTGTTATATTCTAGAGCTATTTCGCAAACGTTCGCTCTGCTAATGCAGTACTCTGGGCAATTTAAAAGTGTTTTAAAAAAACAGTCTGTAGCAGTCTGTGTTCAAAATATGCTATACACACAGCATTGTGAGTTCTATATATCAGCATCTATTAACAAGAGAAAATATGCTTATAAAATAGTATGAAATTAAGGAAAGGGATACTGCAAGTTATTACATTGATGCTTTGTTGTGCATGCTGCATCTTAAATATGGGTAACACTAACATGTCTGTCATACTTGTGGTATGTGCTCTTAACCACTGGTAAAGCTTAACCACTGGTAAAGCTTATCTTATTTACATTCTGGGAATATCTAGTTGAAATCCTGAATCAGTTTTAAAAATGTTTAAAGATATTGCAAGAGGAGAGCTCATTTGACTTTTTCTGTGTAGATTAAGCTACCTTTGACAAACTGTAAGACATAGCAGTAGATACCACTGCTGTTCTTTGCGTCTGTATGCATTACTTTCTGGTATGTTTGGTATGTAATCTTGTAAATTTTTGAATGTTTTCCATTCATTGAAGGTACTGATCTGCAATAAGTAGTGTTGGAAGATCATTTTTTTTTCCTTCCCTTCCCTTGTATTGGGCTCAGGGTGTTTTCAGTTGAGAAGGGCTGTGCGGGACTTGCTCTAAGGACTTGTTTAAACCATTTAATGAGATAGTGTATATATATATATAGATGTTAAGCCTTATGATTACTGCTTAGTATATACAGTATCATCAAAGGATGAAGAGCACAGAGTGACTGAGAATGCTGTAAGTAGCCCTTAGTCATTTTGTTACGTCCTCAATTGCAGAGGCACAGTTGTTTGTATGTCTGGAGCTGTACAAACAATATCAGGAACTTGTCCAGCTGAAAAATAACCTTTTTATTCCCAGGAGATCATGCAGATCAGTTTCTTCATGTAATTTTTTTCATGGTAATGCAAACAGTTTTGTCAGCACAGTGGGATGGCAGAGTGGGGCTTGAAATGAGTAAGCAGGAGCACTGACTACTTTACTTAGTGGTGTTGCTGGAGAAAATCTTATGAAAACTCAGTGTGAGGAAGCTGTATGGTGACATCTGACCTGTCTTTTAAGACATATTTTGAAGCTCTTTAGATAAGTACATTAGAATGTCTTGTTAGTGTTTATTTACAGCAGTTTTCCCGCTTATATTAAGCTTTGAGATACCATTTTCTGGAGTCTTAAATACAGATCTTAAATTCACGGTTTCAAAATTAACCTCAGAAATTATGTTCTTTGCTTCAGGGCAGGACCCTGTGTACCTAGACCATTTGCCTACGCTGGGGTCATTGGTAATCTGGAACTGTGTTTTTGATAAATATCCTTTTGAATGGAAGAACTCAGTCTGACTAATAAAATATAATTCTAAACTTTAATCCAGCACAGAGACAATTTTAAAAATACTAATTATTAATTTCACTGGAAAGGAGGGCAATATCCCAATAGGTAATTTATACAGAATTTAGTACTAATTTTGGACTTTGCTCTGTGTGTGTGTCCTTACTCCAATAATGGAAATCTCACAATTGTAACTTCTTTAAAAGTTTTGCAGTATGAAGAGGGAGAAGATTGTTTTGACCAACCCCAGTGAAAATACATGAGAATAGAATACTTGACAGTGAAAATATAGTCTTGCAGAAACTTGATTTAAATCTTCCTTAGTATTTTCCTTGGCTAATGCATGAATAAGATTGAACGTTATTCCTGACTTATCTTTTGCATTTGTTTGAGCTTTTTAAGACCTTGGATTTATTCATGGTGTTGTCCTGTCTTGCTCTTAAATAGTTCTAATTCTAAAGCATGAAACTTTAAAAGTGGATTAATTATGTGTGTGTGTGTGTGTGTGTGTATATATATATAGTGATTCTAGGAAACTATACATCTCTGTCATCTAGGGAAATGTTGTTCATGTTTATTCTTCTTCTTTTTTCTTTTATCATGGTGTAGTACACGAAAGCCTAAATTTAAGCCCAAACTTACGCTCTTCTGGCTTGAGGCTTACATTTAAATTTTGGGATTCTTACAAAAAATAACTGATTTCTACATTAAAAACAAATGAAAGACCTCAGTTAAGTTACCTGTTTTCCAAAACGAGCCTTAATTGGTAATCGTACTAGTGTTTGTTTTGCAGTTTTTACACTTCAATATTGCTTCAGTAGTGAAGTCCTATCTGAACAAATTATACGTACATACATACATATGTTCTTTTCTTCTCTTACCTGTTCCTACTCAAGTGTTTGAGGCTATTTCTTCCTAGTAGCTTGCAAGTTTCATGTGAAATGTGTAAAAGCTTCTCAAATCAAGGAAGAGTTGTCCTGTTGCTTCGCTCATAAAGCTTAGTAACTTGCAGAGTAAGTCTCTCTGACTAGATGTGTGTGTGTGTGTATATATGTGATGAGAACTGCATTCTCTTTTTCATTGTTAAAAAGAGATTTTTTTAAAAGTGCCAACAGTATATTAAAGCATTAAAAATTGGCCTCTGTGGTTCCTGCTTATTGCAGATAATATTAGTACTAGTTCGTTAGTGCTCACAACTGAACTTACTGAAACTATTTTACAATGAGTTGCCACTGAAAGTTTAGTACTTGCTTTATTGCAGTAGTGAAATGGCAAAATAAGCTTTCTCTTTCTTCAGTTGTCTTATCTTCATTAACTTAGTTAAATAACAACATTATGGAATGGCACAGAAATGGAGGTCTGACAATTTTAGTGTTGATAGTTTGACGTTTTTGATGAAAGCCTCAGTAATGTTTTAATGATCTTCTTAATGGTCCTAGAAAACTAAAAAACTCTGTGATCTAGCATGTTGGTAATCTACAAACAGGGGGCTTACTAACTGCTTCACTGCAAAACAAGTGCTAAAGCATCTTGCTATCACTTTACCTTTGTAAGCTTATAATAAAAAATAATTAAGGCAAATACATAATAATTGCATAAAATGTTTCTGCCAGTTTTGTGCTCATATAGAAATAAAGTCGGCTAAGAATTTTGGGAATAGGTCAGGGAATAGTAGTTGAGTTCTGTAGCTTCTTACAATTAGAGCAGCAGTTACTTTGTGGGTTTTGTTTTTTTGGTTTTTGTTTTTTTTTTTTTAAATGCTGTTAGCTTTTTTCCAGGAAGGGCTGAGGGAAGGTGGAGTGAAAATAAAGATGGAAAAGGAGGATGAAAGAGTTTAGTAACATTGTCTCTTCTCTTCATTATTTTGTCTGCATTTCAACAGATGAATTGTTCCTTTTTGGATTTTTCCATTTCATGCAGCACAACCTAGCCATTTTTTGTGTTCAGGTCTCCACTATATATGTGGGATACCTTATCTTGGGAGGAATGTGAGGCGACTATTCCAATTCTCCTGATTTGTTCAATGTACATATTAAAGAGGAATTTAATCCTCTGCTGTGTAATCCAAGCTCTCACAGAATACCTTACTCCTTAAAGAGAAAGACAGTGCATATTCCCCCATTAGGAGCACAAGACCAGTTGAACAGATTCTTGATAGTTTTATGAAATATGTCCAGTGTTCTACTTTTATTAAAAATAAAAAAACAAACCTGGAAACTTGATTCATAACACTTACCCACCCTGCCCACCCACCCCCCCACCCCCCCACCCCCCCCCCCGCCAATGTTCTGGGAATCTTAATAAACAAAATATAATAAACACAAGATATTCATTGCTTTTCTGATTCCTTCCCCCCCCCCCCCCCCCCATGTTATTTACTTTGAGAATACAGAAAACTTAAGTGTAGGCTTGAAGTAGCCTCTATGGATAAAGTAGCAAGCTGCCATTTCTTTTCATTCCTTCATCAATTGCACTTTCTAATTTGGAAGTGTAATCTTCCAAATGTTTGCTTTGAAAGAGCCTTTTTCTGGCATTAGATATTCTTGCTGCTACATCTATTGACTGGATAAGGGCCTTGACATCTAGAGACTGTTACAGAAGACTGTTCATCAATATTAAGTCTTAGTGATAATTAGTAATAATACTGAAGCTTCGTTCGTAAACTTATTTTGTGATTTGACGACCGGCTTAATTAGTGTATTTGTAAGGTAATTCAAAATATATTGCTAGGGGTGCTATTGGATAATAAAGTAAATCACCTTCTATTTAGCAGAGTGGTCAATAAGCAGAGTGTATTTAAAATGACAACAAAAAAATATCAGTGTACAGCATACTAAACAGCATGTTTGCAGCTTCAGGAGGTGGCATACTTCCTTTGAATTAATAACACTTAAAGAAACTTCTGGCACACCTCTTTTTTTGTTACAGTAGAATACAGAAGTTTCTCATTTAAATTTGAGGCTTGTGTTTCTTCTATTGCCAAAGTAGCTGTAAAGTTTTAGTTTTAAAACATAGGTTTCCTTTTCTTTCAGTAGCTAACGATGTAACTTTCTTCCAGACACTGTCAGTTTCTTTTGTAACAATTTTAGGAAAGGATAATGGGTGTTATTTAGAAGATGGAATAGTTACAAATACTGTATCAAATGAAAATATTCATAGTTTGTGGTCATCTTAGTAATAAAACTAAAACATGGATTGAGAGGGATAAGCAGGATTTAGACTGGGGGGGAAAATTTGAGAGGCTCATCAATTTAGTCCATATATTTGTTTCAAATACAGATCTAAGAAAGCAAAAAACTCAATAGATAAATCCACTGAGACTGATAATGGCTACGTGTCCCTTGATGGGAAAAAGACAGGTAAAAGCAGTGAAGAATGTGTGCAGGCCCAGGAACGTCGGTGTGAAGTGATTAAGCCAGAAGAGTCAGGGTGGAGCACTGCAACAGTGAGAGATGCCTTCAGCAATTACAGTCATCACAAAGTAAGTGTGCTTCCTTGCTTTCAGAGCAGGGTTGTTAATTTGATATGTGAGGTATAATTTTATGCTGCTTTTCAAGCATTCTTGCCTACCTAAAAATGTTTTTTAAATGAAGCTTTGGCTTGGGGTCCTGGGGCCAAAAATTATGTCAAGTCTTTTCATTTCATCCTCATATTCCTAGCCTTTCCTTTTTCTTGTAGGAGGATCCTTACTGACATCTAAACATTCTTTGCCATTTTGTATTTCAATGCACAAATTTGTGTGCTGTCTTGTATCTGTGGGGTTTTCCAGACAGCTAAACACACTGTACCTTTTCCCCTCTCAGTGATACTTGGGGCACAGGCTGTCTCTATGCTGAAATGGAACAAATTTTGGATTACTGACAGTGTAATTTTGAGGTCACTCTGAGCACTTCCCTGTGAATCATTTTCTTTTCCCTTTTTTTTGATTGGTCTCTGGAGAAGATGTAGAAGCACGATTTCCCTCTCAGCAAAGTAGGCAGGATTCTATAGTGAGGAATAAGGATGAGGTGGAAGCATAGGAAGTGTTCATGAAAGAAAGCAGAACTTTTAATTTGGCTGCGTCTGATTATCTCCTGGGTATTCTATTTTCATCTTATTGTTCTATGGAATAGCTTTTCCAAAATGTTTTTGCTGGCTCTTTTATCATTGGCTTTTGAACATATATTGACTGCTATTACAGCTCTTAAACTTGATTCTGTCTCACTAGTATTTGCCATCAATAGTCATAGAAAGGAATTTTCCATGATAGTATCAAAGGGAAGGGTTATTTACTGGAAGTCTGCAAGTATACATTTTTATAAAGGAAAGGTATCCTTTGTGGATTTTAGCTAAATTATTTAACAACCCCTTAAAGATCCATATGATTAAGTCAGAATGAAGGTGATGAGGGTTCATCTCAAGGCAAAATCTTAACTCTGTTGCTCTGCAGGAGGTGCTTTCTCAGCAGTGGTTCAGCTATCTTTAGCAATTCCAAGCATTTTGCATTCTTGATGAAAGCAACAAATCAAGCATTTTTAAGAAAAAGTAATTTTAAAGAGTTTTAAATGTCTTTGATAGAATGGATGAGGTTGTCTGTGTTTAGCTTGCTCGGTGAGTACACACCCACATTAAAGAGAAATTGGCAGAGGCTAGAATAGGCTCATCTCTTCCCCCAAAGGCGATCAATACATTTCAGTGCCACTGCAAAAGTCAGTAAATAAGACACCCCAAACTATTCTGCCTGTCCCTCTTTCTCTATGCAACTCAACTGTTGCAAAAGCGAAATGACCTGACCTTGAAGCACCTCAGAAAAGAGTTCAATTGTGGAAGGGAGAATGATGTCTGAGTTACAGAAGGGCAAAAGGTTTTGTTGTATTTACGGAAAACAGCTTTGCTATTTTTGTCCTTCTAGCATTTCATTGATGATAGAAAGACTCCAAAGGAAACATTACAGCATCCTGTCTGGTGATCTCACAACAAATGAGAATCTACAAAAAAAGTTTTTGACAGCTGAATGATCCTTTGCTGCGCTTTTTTCTTTCTGTTACTGTAAGGGCTACTTTAACTTTAGTTTAAAATCAGGGAAACGGAAAGCAGAATATATTAATGATCTCAGTATTCTACGTGCCATCTGTAGCACTTTATTGTTGGAGGACAAAGCAGTTGTACTGTATATGTTGATAATTCAATGCTATAGTGCCTGCTGTCTCAGTTTTGGTGGTGGCTTTTTTTTTGGTTCGTTTGATTTTGGGGTTTTGGGTTATTTTTTTCCCCAAGTATTCTGGATATATTGCCTCTAAGACTTTCTTGGTAGGTTAGATTTAAACAAAATCACATTTAAAGTAAGAATGTCGGAACTGTTCTTTAGTGTAGTATGAATTAGCCCTTCATCATGTGAGAAATGTCTATTTTGATATTACAATATCTATTTTATGATCTGTGCTGTACCACTTGTTTTTGACAATTGGAAATGCGTTAATATCTGACTTAAATGAGCATAGATGATAATGTTGCAGCAAGAAATTTGATTTCAGTAGTTGAGAACAAGGCCTCGTAAGCATGAGTGTATGTCTTACTAATACTGTATTTCTT
Organism: Falco rusticolus; assembly: GCF_015220075.1. Classification (NCBI taxonomy): domain Eukaryota; kingdom Metazoa; phylum Chordata; class Aves; order Falconiformes; family Falconidae; genus Falco; species Falco rusticolus. Next base: position 17,132,535 of record NC_051191.1, read on the forward strand.
GCACTAGGATACTCACAGGACTGTGACAAATTTATCAGATGAAGTTTCTAGTGAGGAAGGGCCTGAAACTGGATATTCTTTACGTCGCAATGTAGAACGCACTTCCAGTGATTGTACACTTCGAAACAGGAAATCTCACCATTATAAGAAGCGCTGTCCTCTGGAGGTATGTTCTTTTCCATTGCTGCTTTTCTGTAAATTGTTAAAACATCTTGGTTTCTTATTGAATAGATAAATTTTTCCTTAAACCCTTTTTCTCTTATAGTGGATTTTAGGAATCTGTTAATTGGAAGTCATGCTAGTGGGGACAGTGTTTGTTTTCTTAATGACAGCATTTTGAAATTAAGAGTTTCTTATTTAGCTGGTTTGAGCTTCATAATACTTCTCAGTTTTTTGTAAGGAGCCTAAAATATTTTCCGTAGATGTTGCATCAGGTTATGGCCAACTCTGTGGCTGCCTTTTGACACCAGATATCTCCTCTGGTGTTTCTCTCCATTTAGTTAATATTTTGGATTCCCTAGCCTTCTTGTGGAGAAGTCTAATTGATGCTGCCTCTGAGTTTTCATTCTCTTATGTTTATTGAAACAATCCTTTAAAATATTTTCATGAAATCTCAACAGATTTGTTAATGCCTAAAAATACTGAAATCAAGAGACTTGATGATATCATAGCTTAGAAGATGGGAATTTATAGATTTCATGTTACCAGAGTCCTTAATCATCCCTCAGATATTGAAAGAGAAAGGGATATGTTATTGTGTTTTCATTAATTTATTTATCATTGTAAAGAAATTGTGCTGCTCTTTTGCTAATGATATGCAACTTAAAAAAAAAAAAAAGTTCAATATATATATGTGTTAACGGCTGTATTGCCATTTTTTCACTAGCACTGAGAAAAGAGTGTAGAGTAATTTCAGTTCTGACAAAAGTCCACTTACAGATGAGTTTAATAATCAGAGCCTTGTGAGTAAACTTTCTACTTGATATAAGAAGCATCTCCTTAGAAGAGTTCTGATATTGCTTTCTCTGATTAACAATTGCAAAGACTTGAAGTTGATGCTTTTGCATAAGAACATTATTAGATAATCTTCTATTCCTTTATTTCTCACAGGCTTCGGTTAAAAAGATCCAGAAGGCTAACTGATTTGAGTGTTTAATGCCTTATGCATGTTTAGTTTAGGAGAAGTGAACAGGTCAATACTTGGAACCCTCTGCTTCATATTACAGAAGATGTCTTTTGACTTGTGCAGCTGGTAGTGCTTGACAAGAGGAAGCAGAAAGAGATGATTACAGTCAATTTTTTTTCAGCTTAAATACATCTTCTCTTGCATAGAATGCTTCAGAGCTAGGGAAGACTGTGTTTAGATAGCTTCAGAAACTGAAGAGACTAAATTTGCTCTGTGTGTAGCTTTGGCAGTAATATTTTACACTTGCTCCCCATTTGCTTATCTGACTGATGCCGTGAAAGAGGAAGCCTTTCTTTGTTGTTACCAACTCGCCTCCCCCACATGATTACAAAGGAAATGAAACAATAGTTTTCAAATCTGTGAAAGCTTTCTTTGTATTTAAAACAAAAATAATAGTGAAGTCAGTGGATATACTCTCAACTTCTGTCGTACGTTTTCTTTTATCTTCATGTTTCCTTGTCAACTTAATTGTTGTTTGAGCAAGCTTTTTGAACATTCTTACTTTATTAACTTCAGGACTCAATGGTACCCAGTAGTGACTACCTTCTATAAATACTATTTATTTTTTTTAAGAAAAAAAAAAAATAGTTCAGACTCTTTCTGCATTGATATTATCCCTTACTTTGTAAAAGAAAGGGAAGGTGTTCAGACCAATTTTTTTCTAAATATTTCTTTACAAAATTGCTTACATGAAATACATTAGGCATGATTTTCAGGAAGAACAAAGAGTATGTCTTCAGATAATAATGCATTACAAATCATATTAAATTAGTAGGTCTCCTGAAACATTGCTTGATTTTTATTTTTGTTTTTTTTTAAGTGTAAAAAAAATGTGTATATTCTCAAGAGAAACTAGTAGAAAGAAAGAAATTTTGTGTGAAGAGGGAAAGAAATTGCCAGAGGATGGTGATGAGTAGGATGGTACTGCTTTTAAGACTATCTACCTATCTTGCAGGATTTGGATTCTGCTTACTGTAGAAAGTAGTTTAAAGCTCTGCATTCTTGTTCTGAAGATGTTAGATTGTTTCATATGTATGCATGGGGAGATTTGAATGTCCCAAACTTAATATCTATCTATCTTTCTATCTATCTTTCTAAGGTAACAGTAAAAATTGAACATAATAAGGCATGGTTGTTTCTCAAGTTTGTTGGAAATAATGAAAAATGTCATGAATGACTGTGTAGATTACACATACACTTAGCATTAGCTATGTATGCTCTTTGTTATTTTTCTTCTCAATGCCTGCTGCCTAACTCTTCAAACAGGTGGGTGCTCTCTTTGTCTTTGAGAAGGTATGTTAGTAGTAACAGTGGGGGGATGTGATTTGTAGGGGACTTTGAGATTCAGTTCCTCTTTTATTACAGGCTCTTACATTTAGAAATGTCCTGGAACACATCAAACTTTTTTTTCAAAACTAGTTAATTTGTGTCCACACTGCTTGCTTGAAAGGCTATTTGAGTGCTTCAGGTCTTGAATGACTAGAAATGTGTGTCCCTTCCTCCAGGGCCTTGCCCTTTCTAGAGGAAGAATTCCTGATTACATGGGGAAGTTAATAAGTAGCTAAAGTACTTCGGTTCAAACAGATAGAGACAGAAAATTAAAATGTTGAATTAAAATACTTTGTGAACAATGCTTTTTTTCACTCCGACACATTTCTGTATTACAATTTTAGTCCAGTGTATAGCCTTGCTTGTCTTTCATATTTTCACTGAGGTATTGAAGCTGTAAAGTGTTTCGAAAGATGCTTAACTTGTAGCTTATAAAATCAGAAGTTTGAGACACAGTTGGAGTCTGTGGCTTGATAATTGCCGTTAAAGTTCTTTGTGACCCTCTCCCTGACTAACCAGAGACCATGGCCATGGCCTATTAACTTGTTTATACTTTTAAAGTGTAACTTTGAACTTGTTTTGTCTAAAAACCTATGGCCTTTTAGACATTCCTTGATAAACATGTAGTTCTTTCAGATGAGAAATATAATGGATTGGAACATAAAAAGCAGATAAACAGGGATTCACTAATTTGAACTTTATATCCGTTCTGTCAAGAAACAATGTAGAATTAAAAAAGCTGCATTAATTCCAATGCATATTTTAATTTCAGGACACACCTAAATCAGGTACTAGCTGCAGTTCTCGATGTTCAAGCTCCAGACAAGATTCTGAGAGTGCGAGACCAGAATCAGAAACTGAAGATGTGCTGTGGGAGGACCTCTTACACCGTGCGGAGTGCCACTCTTCCTGTACCAGCGAGACAGATGTAGAAAGCCCTCAAGTGAATCCATGTGTGAAGAAAGAATACAGAGATGACCCATTTCATCAGGTTGGTATCCACCATTTTTGATTTTTTTTACACTACACACAAATTCAGTATTATCAGCTTTATCATATGTAAGAAGGCCTGGGAGAAAGAACCGTATATTAAATGAAAGTAACAAAGCCAAAGTGATTTGATAGAATTAAAACAAGTAAAATTTGATTTCTGCTACTCAGTCATTTGTCAAATGAAAAGGATATGACAATATACTGAAATAGCTTACAGAATAGCAGAAAGATAACATACATGGTATCTAATGTTATATATATGGATATGAATTATTACATGTGTATTATATATGTCTAAATTTTATTTAGATATAATATTTTTGTTTTTACCTTAAAACTAATAATTTTATTTCACTACTTAATGCTATTCCGTAGCAACATATAGGCAGTAATTTCTGAAAATTTTAGTGTTTGTCGTGCAGCACTTCAGTTGCAGGCTGCCTTAGGTTGACATTGGACAGAATCCATTCATTGTTAATACTTTGATAAAATCCATTCAGATGTCACAGTGCCAGTTATATTTGTAGTACAAGTCTTATCTTTATATTGCATGTTAATTGCATTGTTAATTTGAACCATTTAAGTACACAGATGGAGAATGTGAAACATTCTTCTGGGTACACACGTCATATGTGTTGGTAGTGCACCATCAGTATGAGGAATGCCATTGAAGAGATGGTGTTAATACTAGCTGAGGAAAAGAATTTCAAAATTAGGTTTTTCATTCATAACCAGAATTGAAAATTATGTATTTGTTGATTTTAAAAAACACCCCCTTCTCCCAAAAATAAAAAACCAAACACAACAACAAACCCAAAAGTGATAGCAATTTGGATTTCACATGGTCTTTGCTTTTTTATTTTTATTTCTTCTTGCTTACATTCTATGTAAACACAGAAATGGAAGCCTTTCAATAGGGAGTTGAATTGCAGTATATGCACTGACTTTGTTTTTCTGTAGTTGAGTGTTTTTTCTGTTACAGATAGGTTATAGATTGTGAATTTTTGAGTTTCAGCTGCTGGTGTTGACACTCTCTCTAGAGGGAGACCTTGGAAATCTATGACTAAAAAAGTCCTGCAACTGATATTTGTGTTGTTTTAGTAATATAAATCGATGTTTTTCATCCAAGGGGGGGGGGAAGAAAAAATTGAATACTTAGCAAAACACATAGAATTCAGAAAAATACTGATAAGGTAAATAATAAAATAAAAAGCTTTAGTTTTAATCAGTGATAAATTAGATTTTAAAAATAATATTGTGCCCTACTCCCTGTGGTTTGATGCATGTAGTGCTAGGTGACCAGGCAGAGTTGAGAGCAATTCTAATCACCTGAATCGAAGAGGAGTGAGACAGGGATGGAGGAAGTCAAGAATTGGCCGCAGCAGAACCTGTCTCAGCATTTTTCCAGATCCTTCCGTTCTCACTTGGTGCTCTGTTTAGAGTAAAGGTGCCTCAGCCATAAGTGCATTCAGTAGATTAGGCTGGGATTGCTTGGCTTTTGGAGCAGCATCTATTGAGACTCCTACCACTCACTGAGTCTTGCCAGATACAGTTAGCATAGCGGGGGCTTTATCCATAACAAGGATTGTGAAGTACACAAATATCATTAAAAGCAAATAAAAAAAAATGTTGGCCTTAGGCTTAAGGTGAGAATAGGACTTTTCAGAATGTTATGGAAAGAATAATAATAGAAAAGTAAAATATTCCGTTAAACATATGGTAAATTAAAGATGGCTTGTAAGTACTTTTTTGGTTTTGTGTATCGCTCTTCTTTGATATGTTTGAGCAAAAAAGAAGCCAATTAATCCTCAACCACAATGTCGACACTTCTTAGAAAATGAAGTATGGGGAAGGAGAGATCTCTGTACTCACAGCTGTTCCTTGGAAAAGAATTGGATGATTTTGAGGAATGTGGTTAACATATAGTAGAAGTAAATGCTATATAACAATATTTGTGTTAGTCAAGTGTGGGTTTTTGTCAGCATATTGCTGAAATGGCAATAGATTTTTATCTCCAATGGAATGTATTCCTTGCCTTCCCCAGAGTCATTTGCCTTGGATCCACAGTTTGAATCCAGGACTAGAAAAAATAAGTGCAATTGTATGGGAGGGTAATGACTGCAAGAAAGCAGATATGTCTGTGCTCGAAATCAGTGGTATGATAATGAACAGAGTGAGTATTCTTTTTACTGTATGCAAATATTTTATTTAGGAGTCTAAGAACTACCAAAAATAAGCTTATTATGTGTAGGGATTTGTATGTTAGTTTGGGGTTTGGGACTGCTTTTTTTGTTTGTTTTTTGGTGTTTTTTTTTTTAAAGCCTGTTACTGACATTGTTGGTCCATGGCTTACATCACTCTGATTTACTTGTTACTAATAGATAAAAGAGCTACCAAATCTTAAGTGTTGTGGCAATAAAATGTGTTTGCATTGTTAGGTACTTGCTAACATAGCCAACCTCTGTTTTATTGTTCCAAAGTGATGTATGCTGTGAATATTCTTACTTATCTCCTTGATTTTGATGAACAACCAATGTGTTAGGTTAGGAATATACAGATCTGAGTATTTGAATCCTAATATTAAGACTGGAAAAGAAAGCTTTCCTATTTAGGAAACAAATATCTAAGACGATGAGTGGGATGTCTCACTAGTCCTCCCTTCTTTTTCCTAGTACTCCTCTTCAGGAAATGGTTGGAAAAGCATTTAATTGATGTAATACTTTTTTTCAATACCGACAACATAGGCATTTTGTAGAGTTGAACATAAAATCCTAGCATAGTTGAAGAAAACTATCACTAATTCTGACAAGTTGATACTTACTGTCTCCAACTTGTTAAAAAGCAGTGTATTCACGAACTTGGTTCAGGTCTCTGTACCTGACTCATGAGATGATACAGTTTTCGGTGCAATCCACAGCAGAAGTAAACTTGACAAAGCCATATCCAGGACAGTAGAACTCCAGTCCTGTCTGAACTGTGAATGCTTTGATTCCTTTAAAAAACATATAACCAAAAAGCAAAACACAAATAGGAGCAACATACAGGATGTGAGCAACACAGTCTGATTGATACACTTTGTTAATTCAGCGTTGAATGAATTTTTAATACAAGAACATGCACTGGAGTCTTTTAACTGCAGTATTATATTGTTGGGGTTTTAAATGTGATTTGTCATATTTAGTTCCTGTGCATTAAGTCCTTGTTGAGGAGTTCCTTTTCCTTAATAGTAAATTGTGAAGATGCTTAGTTCAAGTTTTCATATAACTTAGCAGGTTATAAAGTGTTCTTTGTGATGGTAAGACAGGAACATTAATAATTTATTGACTTAATTCAAAAGTAATTCCAAAATTTAAAATATCCCTGGTTTTCTTTTGTTTTTAGGTGAACAGCTATATACCAGGAATTGGTTATCAGATTTTTGGAAACATCATATCTTTAATCTTGGGTTTAATGCCATTTGTCTTTCGACTTTCCCAAGCTAAAGACTTGGAACAACTAGCTACACATTCTGCCACTGAACTTTGTATGACTGCATTTGGATCAAATGGAGATATTCTGGTTCTCTCAATGGTGGTTATAAGTTTTGTGGTCCGTGTCTCTCTAGTGTGGATTTTCTTTTTTCTGCTGTGTGTAGCTGAGAGGACGTATAAACAGGTATGAACAGCAAACCAAGAGGTTTCATCCAAAGCAAAACAAGGTTTACTGTTTGTGGGTTTTTGACTTTGTGGCTATTTTAAACTTGTTTTCTTCAGCGGACTACGATTCATAGATCAATGATGACAAGTACTTCAAAGGGCTTATAGTTTAGGAGATGACTCAGTTGCAATGGACTGAAGTCTGTACAGTCTCTGTAGATAACCTCTTTTCTTGGAGAGCATTTCTGAGGGAAAACTTCAATATTTTCTTTCAGATTTCTGGCTCAGTGCATTAACCTGGCTCTTAGTCACATCCAAGAAGAAGTTGTTTCAATAAAAGAACTCTATAAATGTCTAATTTGTTCTATCAGTCTGTTTCATTCAAAACCTTCAATTTAATTCAAAACAGTTCAGTGCAGAGCCTAGCCAAGGGCCCTGCCTGCTTTGCTAGCAGATCGGTCCCATGGCTGGAGTCAGCCAGAGCTGCTATTGAAGTAAGATACTTGTTAATTTATTGTTTGTTATTGCAATTTAAACTTTTAAAAGAATATCAATATCCCTTACTATCAGCAGAGTATAGATACTTACTAGTCTACAAACCAAAAATTTTTAAACTTTCTTTTCTCAAATTGTAGCCAAACTAGGCAATTTAGTACAGTAGAATAGTATTAACCTGCTTCTAATAATCATTTCTGTTGGAATGACCTTCTGTGATACAGGCACTCTCTAATGCAAATGATTGGCAGGTTTGATTTTCTCCCACATTTTAAAAGCATAGTTGATCTGTTGTCTGAAATTTAAAGAAAGGAACTCAAAGTGTAGCTAAATTTTGTTTATCATTTGACTATGAAGACTTCTAAAACTTTTTAGTGTATCTCCTCTTTTCAGTAACATGCTACTCGTATTTCTGCACTGTATTAACATATTTCAGTTTTAAGTGAAGCCTTTTCTCGATTGTCTTTTTAGTGTCCTTGAAAATCAATTAACAGTTAAAGCATTTTTTTTTTCTCTACAGAGGCTACTTTTTGCCAAACTTTTTGGTCACCTAACATCTGCCAGAAGGGCAAGAAAATCCGAGGTTCCTCACTTCCGTTTGAAGAAAGTACAAAATATAAAAATGTGGCTTTCTCTCAGGTCCTATCTAAAGGTAAAATAATGTATATTTTTGCTAACACTTTAAAATACCTTATAGGCTCTTGATGGAAGGTTGGTATCCTAGTCTGAATTTTTCCTCCTGTGCACTTACTGCTGTTGGTGCACATGCCGTATATGCTTCATTTTAGTGACTCTGAGCCAGCAGTGTCTGCAGGCAGCCAGATTGTAAGAAAGTAAATGCTTAGTTTTTAGCTTGGAGTAAAGTATGAGTGTGTTTCAGAGTTGGAGTCTTATGTTACTAATGCTAGCAGAAAAGTCTCTCAGGTGAGTATGTTGGGTAAAAATAGTGACTTTTAGTATAACACACATGATACCTTATTGTAAAATACCCACCGCTTAGTGTCATTAACACAGAAGGTATCTATAAAGCAAGACAGTTTATGTGCGTGTTTGTGCTGTGTTTATGTGCCAGTTGAAGCCAGAAATTATGCCCAAGTATTATCTGTAAGACATTCTGATCCCTCTATTGTATGTTCAGCTCACATTTGAGTAATCTCTTTATATCTCTCTAATGATCTTTTCAAGCCAGAGCATTTTGATGTTTCTTTGTAAAGGGATACATGTTCTCTAACTCAGGTTTGGTATTTTTTGTTTGTCCCCCACCCCACCCCCCACCCCAAGTTTTAGTCCATTTTTCTCCCTACATTAGGTAGTTCAACTCAGATGAAGCTAGGGTTTTCCCTATTTGGCTTCTATAGCAGCAGGTTTTTGGTCAACAGCAACTAAGAATCTCTTGCTAGTGGTGGTAATCCCCTTATTTCCATCTATGCTTTCCAACAGCAATTAAGAAAGGTTAGATGAAATTTGCTATCAATAATTTTTAGAAGTAGGTAAAGGATTATGAAAACATAAAGCAGTTATGGTGTAGAAACTGGGGAACGTGGAAAGCAGGAACTATAAACAGGCAAAATTTTTAATGTAAAGCACAGTACTAAATTTGAAAGTGCATCATTTTAAGAGGAAGTGAGGCAATTAATTGACAACACCCCTTGTGTTATGGAAGTATCTGTTGGGGCGGCTGTGAAAAAGAGGTACCCTTTACATTTTACATTTGAGAGACTCCTTTTTCCTTGTAGTCTGTAATGTGTTGCTGGCTGGGAGGAAAGGAGGATAGCATCACTTGGACAATAGAATGTAGTTTTGATGCTTTAAAGACTGCATATGGTAGCATTGTTGCGGAGAGAGTGTTGCCTTCTTTTGTCACAACCACAGCTTATATATTCCACTCTTTCTTATGCCACCAGAAACACTTGTATAGTTATGTGACTAAGGAAAAAAACAATCAGTGGTCAGAGGCAGGGGCGTAGAGAACTAACCCAACTGAAAAATACCAGTCAAGAACACTAACTTTCACCTCTATCTCTTGCTTTACTTGGTTCACTGGGCACATCTGTAATGCCTGTGCAAGCACAAGGAAAGGAATGGAGACAAGCAGCTAAGCAGCAGGGCTGCCTTCTTGCAGCGGTGCTGCTGGCATATACTGCCATAGCATCTGTCCAGAATACACTTGCATGTTACCTATCTGTATATATGGCCACCTGTGAAGATGTGGGCTGGGGTATATACACATCTCAAGTCTAGCAGAGGCAAAACTCTCTGACTCAATATAGAAGTAGTACGTGTGTACCTGCAGTAGTAATTTGTACTTCTCCCCCATACCCCAACATTTAAACTTCCTGTCTCGTTCTCCAAATTTTAAGGTTATATCTTGCCTATGTACACCTCCCATTCTTGTCGCATTTGTATAGTTAGTCCTATGTTTAGAGAACAAAGTTGAGCAATGAATGTCTGTTACAACTTGTACATGCTTCAATGCAGCACAGGACATATAGTTCTTTAAAAATAAAGAGGGGAAAAAGCTCAGTGGGTAGAAATATTTCATTGTACCAGTAAGCAAGAAAAAAATGTCTGAAAACAGTGTGGTTGTACCTTTCAAGACAAGCATGTTTTCCTCCTCCTCCTCCTGGGTGAGAGAATTATATTATTGCACCTACCACAATGGGACAGTGATTTACAGCTACAATTTTTATGTGTCAAAAAGAGGCAAATAATGGAAAATACCAACCATGTGAAATCATATTTTGATATCCTGTTGCAATCTGGTGTCCAAAACACACTTGTTAGTACTGGTTCAATACTTGGGGTTAAAGCCCAGTGCCATATCTGATTTTTTACATCAGAGAATGCTGCTGAAAGTTGTGTCATATAATGAAGCAGCTGACTGAACGTGTGGTGAATATTTTCTTTCTCATAATTACCTTTAAATCCTTGCATCTGAATTAATCTTGCACGCCTTTAGGGGTATTAAAATGCAGTGATTTTATTAGGATCTAATATTGTGTTCGGAACTTAGATTGCCGAATCGTGAGCCGTGATGAAACATAGGTTCAAGGTGTGATTCTAACTGGATATGCTAAATATCACCGTTGATTGGGTAGGTTTTCACTCACATATATCCATACCCTTTATTTTCAGCGTCGAGGTCCTCAACGCTCAGTTGATGTAATAGTTTCATCTGCTTTCCTACTGACTATCTCAGTTGTGTTTATCTGTTGTGCACAGGTAAGGAAATCTTGTATAGAGATATTTAAGTCATGGCTGTAAAATAGTTTTGAGTGCCTTTTGCATGGTGATTCCTATTGAGTTAAAAGACCACGGTGAAAAATCAGTAACAGCTGATACAGCTTTTCAGAAGATTAAGCTGCATTTTGTATTGTTCATTTTACCTACTTCAGAATATTGTTCTCTTAAGAGAGAAACTTATTGATAGCATAATTCCTAACATGATAAGATTTTTTTAAAATCTATGTCCTCTTTCATTTTTCATCGTGTATTTTGGAACACGGTGGGGGGTTCTAACTTTGCATCAAAACACATGTTTGAAAACTGTTGACCTTGGTTGATGATTTTTGTGAGAAACAGGATTGCTGGCTATATTAGCTTGCCCTCTAGTGGAATATCTTTTTGTAAGCAAATCTACGTTTAAGGATTTTTACCACTTAGATTTTTCCTTGAGCTTCTGTTTCAGAATACAGGAAAGCTTCTGAATGGCTTCTGGTTGTATTTTCTTTCCACTTTCTTCCCTAGTTAACACTAATGTGTTTCCCTGGTAGCTAACTATAAATATTTTAATCAGAATGTAATGTATCGGTAACTCTGCTTGGATTAAATTTTCTATATAATTCAGTACATTTGAGGGTATGTTTTGGTTTTTTATCCTGTATAGTGTCTTTGCAAGTTTGAACATGGGTTTAAAATTGGCTTAGAGTGGATAGTTTTTTCTATTGCTTTGAAGAGATGAAAAAAAATGTGTCTAAATTCTGAGCCTTTCAAACTTCATATATTTGACACACTGCTGATTTTCAATTATGATTCAAAAATATTTAATGCCTAAAACCAATCCCTGTACTGATTACTGGGGTTTTTTTCTTTGAGTTGGGGAGATAGGTTATTTTCTTATGTCATAATGTAATTATTAGTTTGATTAATTTTTTTCTCTTTTGTTTTCAGCTGCTTCACATGCATGAGATCTTCCTTGAGTGTCACTACAATTGGGAACTCATAATTTGGTGCATTTCACTAACTCTTTTTCTCTTAAGATTTGTTACTCTTGGATCTGAAACCAGTAAAAAGTACAGCAATACCTCAATATTACTTACTGAGCAGGTGAGAATTTCTATAGACCTATATTTTTCTATCTAAAGTATTTGGTAGGTCTCAGGCATGCATTTGAGATGTATTAAAATAGTTTGGATTAGGGAGTTAATTAGGGCGTAGTGGAACAACACTTTACAACATGAAGTTCGGTTTCTGTGAGAAGTGTATGACACTGTTTAAAAGTTGTATGGAAGATTGAGATGGCCATATCTCAATTGAGTGAGTGGACTTGGAGATATCAGTATATGTCGGCTGATATAATTTAAAATCTAACAGAACACAAACATAAAAAGTAGCTTTTAAATAGGAAAAAGACACCTGAACTCTCAAAGTGTGGGATGGGAGAATAAAAGATTTGAAAACAAACTTGCTCCCTACAAAGTGGGTCACTGTTTCCAGTCTAATAATTTTGACTGCTAGGTTGCATGAATTACATTTAGTCTCCTGTAGACTCCTTGGAGACTTCTTCTTTCAGCCGTCTGTCAAGCTTGGCTTTGGGTCTACCTACTTTTCTTCTCAGGAATGTTCTGGTTGGTGTTTGTACTGCAAACCTCCTTCTCTGCTCTGCCTGGCACTGATGATAGTTTTCCAAGCTAAGCATGTTCAGTTAGCATTAGGCAAGAAGCCATCTTTTCCTGCTCAGAGAGGTTTCACAATGGTGCAAGATACAGCATTCAGGGCAAGGTAAATAGGCCGTTCAAGAAACCTTTACACATTTCCTACAGGAAATATGTTCAAGTTGGAGAACAAAATCTTCCAAACTGTCTCCCAAAGTCAGGATGTGAAACTTAATGACAGATGGTATAAATGACTGCTTACCTATATTGCTCAGTGAGAATTCATTCTGTCTTTACTAAAGATGACGCAGCTCGACACTGAGAAGACAGACTGCCTATTTACCTTGCCCTGAATGCTGTGTTTTGCACCAGTGTGATACCTCTCAAGAGTTCCCGAGCCTGGAGAGCTTTGTATTGTTTGGTTGATCCTCAGAGTCCTGGTGAAGTGTATGTCCTCTGTTTCTGGAATGAAAATGAAGGGAAATGTTTCTGATAAGGATTAGAAAAAAATTATGGAGAGCAAGGCGCGCATGAGAGAGAGAGAATGTCAGGCCTTTGTTTTGCTTTCATAGGTTTCTATACTACGGTCTTCATGAGAGTCAGTGTTTAAATATTTTAAGCCAGCATACCCATTGAAAGAAGCACACCCTCTGTGTCCCCATAACTTAAAAAAAAACCCAAACAAACAACAAAATACGCCCAAAAAGAAATGCGGAAAGTACTGTCATCAGACACCTAGCTTTGTATTGAATCTACCTTATCCTGTTACAAGTAATTTCCCTTAAAAATGCCTGAGAGCTTTATGAAGTGAAAACCGGAATAGAATTCACTATTGTTTCTCAGAAAATAAAAAGGATACACGTCACCCTGAGTAGAACTCATTTTGGACTGGTTTCACATACTAGCTGGATACCACAGCATATTTACAGTGTTCTTAGACACTCATGAAAGTCTTAATATTTTGGCCTTTCATGACAGGTCAAACCCGAACAATTGACTGACACTCACTTGATCTAAAGGAAGCACATATGAACTGGTGTCCTTGAAAATCACATACTAATGTTATTAGGCTTACTGAGAAGAGAATGAAGCTTTAAAACAAAACAAAAAACTACAACAAAAACCCAGAAAGGACAAACAAGCCTCAACCCCCAGATTCAATATAAATGCTTCAGGGATAAGATGAAATTGCAAAATCTACTTTTTGTTAGCCAAGTTGCAGCCACATCTGTGTGCTTTATATTAATCTGTGAATTTCCCTGCCTGAGGACAGACATAAGCCCAGCCTTGGCTTATTGTGAAGGCTAGTGCATGGTAAGGGATGTAATCTAATCAAATTTGCCAGGCCTCCCCATATTTAAATTTCAGCCATTGTTCTCCATACCAGAGCGGCTTTAACGGCTTGGCTTTCTTGATTGTAGTACGTTTCACATTCATGGGTAACCTGTGCAATAGCATCCATGGTCAAGTTGACCTCTCAATGACAAGTGCATCTACATGTTGCATCTCTTCCTTGTTGGCCAGAGGTGTCACGGGCCCAAACAAACAAACAACTACAAGAAAAAACCCAAAAGGACAAACAAACCTCAGTCCCACATTCAATTTAAATGCTTCCCAGAAAAGATGAAATTGCAAAGTCTAGTTCCTGTAGCGAAGTTCCATCCGTTTCTGTGTTCAACCTATGAATTTCATGATTAGGAGTTATGATGGGAAACTAAAAGATCAATCATTTTACATCAAGGGATTTTTTGACTGCATGCTGTTTGTCTCTACTTTTTCAAGTCCTTCTGAAAGTGTTTCTAATTTGTCTTGTAAATGAAGTGCCTCGGTGGTTCCTTGTTGAGTAAAATATGACGTATGGTCTGATCAAAGTGGTCTTGCCAGTTTTAAACTCTCAGAATGGGTATGGTAGGTGGCTGTGCATATATATACATTCAAACTTCCCTCCTGATTCAAAATTTGTTATTGACTGTTGGGTTTTTTTCATAAATTAATGACAACATAGTAGCTGTTAAGAGATTTGAACCCTCCTAGGGTTTATTGCCTAGCGTTTTTTCAGACTTTCTAAATAGAGCTGTGGTGGTTTGACCCTGGCTGGATGCCCAGTGCCCCCCCAGCCTCTCTGTCACTCCCCTCCTCAGCTGGGCAGGGGAGAAGAAACACAATGAAAGGCCCGTGGGGAGGTAAGGGCAGGGAGAGATCACCGTCACAGCAAAATGGACTAAACTTGGGGAAATCAGTTTATTACCATTCAAATCAGAGTAGAATAATGAGAAATAAAAATCAAAACTTACAAACACCTCCCCCCACGTCTCCCTTCTTTCTGGGTTCAACATCACTCCCAGTTTCTCCACTGCCTCCCCCTGAGCAGTGCAGGGGGACAGGGAATGGGGGTTACGGTCAGTTCATCACATACTGTTCCTGTTGCTCCTTCCTCCTCACACCCTTCCCCTGCTCCAGCCTGGGGCCCTCCCATGGGAGACAGTCCTCCGTGAACTTCTTCAGCATGAGTCTTTCCCACAGGTTGCAGTGCTTCGCAAACTGCTTCAGCGCGGGACCTTCCCGCAGGGTGCAGTCCTTCAGGCATGGACTGCTCCGGCGTGGGTCCCCCACAGGGCCACAGGTTCTGCCAGCCAACCTGCTCCAGCATGGGCTTCCCGCGGGTCACAGCCTCCCCGGGCTGTGGGGGCACAGCCCGCCCCGCCGGGGGCTGCTGGGGAGCCTCTGCCCCGGGGCCTGGAGCCCCCCCAGCCTCCTGCTGCCCAGCCCGGGGGGGTGTCTGCAGAGCTGTTGCTCTCACATACTCTCACTTCTCTCTTCTGCTGTGATCGTGCAGATTTTTTTCCCCCCTTCTTAAATATATTATCACAGATATATTTATCCGGGCTCGGCCTTGCCCCGTGGTGGGCCGCCTTGGGGCCAGCTGGCACGGGCTCTGTCAGACATGGGGGAGCTTCTAGCAGCTACTCAGAGAAGCTGCCCCTGCAGCCCCCCTGCTACCAAAACCTTGCAATGCAAATCCAACACAAGAGCCTTTTTTTTTCTTAGTTTATTTCTGTTTATAAACACTTGAATTGTTGAAATCAGTAATTTTATATTAAAAACTGGAATCTCTTTGCCTCTAAAAGCATAATTTAAAATGAGTTTGGTAGTTCAGGAGCTTGATATGCCTTGGAATATATGAGGCATAGTTTTTTGGGTTTAACTTGTATAAGAAACAGTGACCATTTTAGGGAGTTACTTTGTTCAGATGTCCATGGCCCTTATTTCAATAACCATCTTAAACAAGGTGGTTAAATATATCATGGCATCATATAGCATCACTTCCTTTCTGCAACTTCACTTCTGTTGCTTGGTAAGAGTTTCTGTCATCTGAAGGATGCTTCAGCGTATTGCTGAATTGTTAATTTTTTTTGTTGATGAAGGTCATCATCCTAAAATAGTAAGTTCACAGCTTTTCAAGATATTTTTCCTTTGATTTGCTTTTGTTATGCATTACAAAAGAAAAACTAGCCTTCGCCTGGTCTAAGATATCAAAGATAGGTTATTTGAGAATGAAAGCTGATGTTTCAAAATTGCTGGAAGGGCAAAAGAGAGTTAATGTGTACTCTTAACTAAACTTTCTCAGAAACAATGACCTAAAAACATCTGGAACACAGAAGTGTTCAATGATGAATATACTGTTCTTCTACAGCAATGAAGAGTTTAATTAATTTTTCAGATATTTCAAGGCACTAGAAAGATT
This sequence comes from Falco rusticolus, assembly GCF_015220075.1. Lineage (NCBI taxonomy): Eukaryota > Metazoa > Chordata > Aves > Falconiformes > Falconidae > Falco > Falco rusticolus. The sequence continues at coordinate 17,148,792 of NC_051191.1, forward strand.
GATTTTTCTGCACTCAAAAGTGCTCATGAAGTACTCAATTACACTAAAATCTTTCAAAAGAAATTATACTTTAGCAGAATATTGGTTTAGCATTTCAGTCTATTCAGTATCTTTTGGAGTTGTTAAGCCTTTAAAGTCTACATGCTAGTATAAAGACCTGGAAATGAATTGACAAATCTCGGGTAATTATTGAAGGAGGAAAAAGAAATTATGCAAACCTTAACATATGGGGTTGGTTTTCTTGCCTAATTTGTGGACTGCATTGAGCTTTTAAAGTTGTTGCTGTAGTAGTGTCAAATAGATTTTGTTGTATCATAAAACATTGTATTTTCCTATGGCACTGGACCAGTATTTGCTCTTAAATATTAAAAAGGAAGCAAAAAATTTGCTTCCTTGCAGAAACGTCATCACTGTTCTGTTATATGACTGCTGACTAATCATTTCATTTTATTGTTAAATATTTCCGAATTCCTTTAAATTCTGAGTAAGTGGTGATACTCTTATTTTATTTAAATCAGATAAACTTGTACTTGAAAATGGAGAAAAAGCCTAACAAGAAGGAGGAGCTGACACTAGTGAACAATGTTTTAAAACTTGCTACTAAGTTATTGAAGGTAAGAATTAAAGCACTATTACAATATTATATGTAACTAAGAAGCAGAATAGATTGCTTAATGGGTCGCTTGGGTTAATTTTTGCGGGCAACGCGGTATGTTTTGGTTTAAATCTGCTCTGTAACTCTTTCACAGCAATGCTACTTGTTCACACGCTACAGTCTTGTTATGTTGCTATCATTGTGGATTACAAATTATTACTATATACAATAAATTTTATTCTTTAAACTATATGAGCAGCCCGAGAGAAGGTACTTCAGGATGGACAGGATGATGAATGCTTGAGAAATAAATGATGCAATGTTGTTGGGTTTTTTGGAGTGTAAATATCTGGTTCTAGTAATAAGCTGCTGGGGGATTTGTGCTCTTCCACAAAAGTAATTCCTCTTAAAAACTGTCAGTGGTTACCATTTCAAATTAAAACTAGATTATCCTTGATGTCGTCTTTACTTACTGTGATAGATTAATCTTTTTGGAAGACAGAGAGAAACTGTTACGTAGGTCCATTTATAAGTGAACTAAAGGTACAGATTTCATTTAATGTAATTCAAATGTCAGCTGTGCCCTTGAACTATTTGGCAATTATTTTTTGCATGGAATTTTAGTAGAGAAGTTTTTCGCTTATGCAATAATATCCTGTTTGTCAGGGAACTATATTTGGTGAGTAGAAGGTACTTCTTCATGGTGAGAGAACATGAATTTTTTTATTACTTTCCGTTTCTAGAATTCTGCAGAAGAAAAATCATCTTTCTTTCACTCATCTGGAGCTAGAGCATGGACCTGCTTAGGGCTTTTATAGAACAACTTCTTGTTGTTAACAAAGCAGTGGTTGAGGTTCTCGGGAAGACATTTTTGATCCTAAATTGCCTCTGCTGAGTTTGTCTGTTCTTTCAGACTCACAGATCTGTCATAATTTGGGAAGCAAGTTGTTTTGTTCTTTCATTTGTCTGGGAGCTTAATTCTTGGCCCAGAAATGTCTCATTCTCCTTCAGACTAAACATTTCCTTAGTCCAAAACTTACTTAAGGGTTACTTGAATGCCAAATGAGAGTAATAAACGTAACACTTGAAAAACTTATTTTATTTTAGGTTTGGCTTTTATGAACAAATAAGATCAGTTAGATTTAGTATTCTTAATGTGTTTATACACTAAAATTAACAGTATATAACTTACAGTTGACTAAAGTAGGCTTTCAAAGAGGAAGCCAGTTCTGATACTACAAAAAACAAACTCATGACTTGCCTCCTCACCTCTCTCGGCATGGTGTTTCAGTGCTTAACCACTTTGGCTGTTGTGAAAGCTTCAGCTTTCAGCATTTGGATCTTGTTATACATTCTGCTGTCATGGTAAAGTTCTTAAAGAGGCGCTACTGATTTGTTACTCTTGGACTCAGAAGTGAGGTAACAACAGTATTGTGATTTCTCCTTCAGGGAATCAACTTCCTCCTTTAGTCCAAGATAGAGTGGTCCCGTAGAACAGTTCCCCAGGAATGACTGGCAAATACAGAAGTGTTTTCCTCCCCCTCAGATAAACTTCCTTCAGTTCACACACCCCTCCCACCATGTTCGAGTATAGCACGACTGATACCGATTCCATGTGCAGAGATCCCTGTAAGTAGAGGGAATGGCTGGATTATCGTGCAGTAAACTTGAACCATATCTTTCAATGCCTCCATACCTTTCCGCTGCAGTCTGGAAAATTCAAGCCTCTTAAGAGAAACAATTGGAGGGGTTTGCGTATGGTGGTGCTTTAAGACCTTGCTGCCTTATTCTACCGTATGTAGAATTCTAGCCACTTACCCCATTGATTCCTGTGCAAGAAGGAGCAGTTCTTAAAATGAAGTTTAAACTCTGTTTAAACTAGTCAGTTAGAGGCTGAGATGATGGGGTATTTCTGCTAGTGTGTGTGGTCTCATCTCAAAAAATATGCAGCACTTTCATGAGAGGGCTGACAGAGTCAGGAAGAGTTCAAAGCGGACAAAGCAACAGCTTAGGTTGAGAGTTATGCTATAACGATGTGGAGAGCCTGGCTAAGTCAGTTATGAACTGTTTCTTTTGGTATAAGAATAAGGAATGGCAAAGCTTTTACGACCTGGTTTTGGAACAAACAAAAGGAAGTGTTCTCTGTGTGTCAGGTAGCAGACTTGTGCAGCTGTTGGTCAAAGGACACTGGATGCAGAAAGGTTATCTGGATTCAAGGAGAGACTGAACAAGTAGACTAGACAGATTCAGGGTATCACATGTGTTGAAATGTTTGTGTGCTGTGAGAATGTAGGTAGGGTAAGAAGCAGCTGCTGTTGGTGGCAGGATGCTGATCAACCCTTGATCTGATTCACTTCAGTCTTTTTCATGCTTTTCTCAGTGTTTGCAAAAAAACTGTTCGTGTTTTACTCTTTTCAGAAATGTGTCAACTGACATGACCTTTCCAAAGGGGACTTGACTTTTGTGGCACAAATCCCAGACCCAGGCCACCACTTAGTTACTGTGAGAATGTGCCCAAAAGTGAGATGGATTTCCAAGCCATCTAGTATGAGCTTTCAATGAGTTTTTGGTAGCTAGTGATCAATGCAATTACGTATTTCATGCCCATTAGCTAAATGGAATTGGTTTTGTTTGGTTTTTTTTTTTAATTTGGTTTTGGATGTTTTTGATCCTTAAGCTTTTACTGAAGACTATATTATGTTGAATAGTCTTACTGTTTTCTTACTCCCAAAATTGGTAAGATGAATCCAAAATCTAAAAACTTTTTCCTTAATGGATTTCTCTGCTGTTCTCAGAATCATGCCTTTTATAGCTTTTGTATTTGCAGCAGTTTTATACCATGTTACATCTAAATGAAAAGGTTGTTCATTCTTATGTAACCTCTCTTGAAGGAAGAGTCAGAGCTCTGACATTCTTCTTTATTAAAAAAGGGTTTATAAGGCGTTGTGCAAGGCACAGGATGTAGTGCAGGGGAGGGATGAAGATTAATTTAGAGCTAGAAAATATAAATGACCAAAGCAGTGATAGTTGTTATGCTTTATATAATCCACTCATATTTTAAAACTTTTTTTATTCCTTTATTTGACATATTTGTAGGCCAGAAATGTGTGGGTGACTTCATTAACACACCAGTAACTGAAAATTGGTGAAATAGCCGTTTTGTTCAAGTTTTGTTGCAGGTTAATTTTGGCTAATTTATTTGATCTTTCCAATAAAAAAAAAAAAGTAAATTATTAGCAGTTAAATGATTATTAGTACTTTTTCCCTTCATCTTCCTTTTCTGGCTGTGTTCATCAGTAATTATTCTCAAAATTAATGGAAAGGGAAATGCATTAGGAAAGACATTTTTGTTAATTTTCTATAGTAGTGAGGTAGCCTTCTGTCACTGTGGAAAATCTTTTCTTTTTTTTTTTTTTTCTGTTTTTTGTGGTTCTGCTGTCTGTCAGCTGTTTTAATACTGAAGGTGATTTCTGGAAAATTATAAGGAATTCTAAAATGATGGCACCTTAGGAAAACTAGTTCTCTATTTTCCTGGCTTCATGAGCAAATTGGTAGATGCTTTAGCTGGGTAGCCTCCAATTTTTTGAAGGGTTATTTAGACATCAGTAGTCAGTTAATGTGATGGGTATTTTCTTGCTCATTGTTTTTCCTGTGCAGAAGAATAGGAGGATGTTTTACTCAACTGTGACTTGAAGACTTCTTAAGCTATCGAATATCACTCAATACATATATGAACAAAAACATCTTTGTGTAATTTTTGCTTTTAATGTCATTGTTTTGCATTACTAGGAACTGGACAGTCCCTTCAGGTTGTATGGGCTTACAATGAATCCACTGCTTTATAATATCACCCAAGTTGTTATCTTGTCAGCTGTTTCTGGTGTCATCAGTGACTTGCTTGGATTTAATCTAAAGGTAACTACTTGTTAAGCATCCTTTTTTTTCACCATGGGGTTCAGAATATTATGATAGATGGATCATACGTTGCAGACTAATGTATTCTCAACTGTATTAACTAGAAGATCTATTGTTTGAAAATGGTTATGGCATTTAAGCTGTATCAGAATAGTGATGTATTTGTTCATATGCGCCAAGAGAAGAATCCAGGAAGACCTTATAGCAGCTTTCCAGTACCTAAAGGGGGCCTAAAAGAAAGCTGCAGAGGGACTTCTTACAAGGGCCTGTAGTGATAGGGCAAAGGGGAATGGCTTTAAACTGCAAGAGGGTAGAGTTAGATTAGATCTAAGGAAGAAATTCTTTACTGTGAGGGTGCTGAGGCACTGGCACAGGCTACCCAGAGAAGCTGTGGCTGCCCCATCCCTGGCAGTGTTTCAGGCCAGGCTGGATGGGGCTTGGAGCAGCCTGGTCCAGTGGAAGGTGTCCCTGCCCATGGCTGGGGGGCAGCTGTTTTAACTCTTTTTTTTTTTTTTTTTTTTTTTTTTGGTTTTTTGTTTGTTTGTTTTGGTTGTGGGGTTTTTTTGCATTTTTGTGGCTTTCTAACTTTATGTAGGACACATAATTACCAGGATTTCTTAGACATACAGACACATTCATACACATAAGTACTATACCTTATTTGACTTTTCTTTGTATCCCAGATCTGATTTCTGCCTTGAATTCCTCACTGTTGACTTTGTAGCTCCTTAAGGAATGCAAAAAGATGCAAGCTATCCTTGTCTTGCGCTGCAGTGAAGTATTATGGTAGATAGAGTATTACTGTGACCAATATTACACAGTGTCGTGTCATCGTGGCTGAAGGGCTACCTTGTTAGGCCCTACTCTCTGCCCCGCTCTGAACTGCAAACTCTGGAAGCTATTTCAAGATTCAGGTTAAGAGGCACATTCGTTTTGACAGGCTTGTAGCACGGAGCCCTTAATCCGCCACTGAGTTTGCTTACATCTGTCCGTTTTTTTCCCTGTTAAACAAATGTAAAATTTATTTTGCGTATTATAGAATATGCAGCAAATGCAGTAGGAAAAAAGAAAGTGGTGGTATTGCAGTTCTGGTAAACGGAAGACTGAGTTGAAAAATAATACTGATTTACTGCTTGAACTTTTCCAGCTCTGGAAGATCAAATCTTGACAATACATAAAGAAGACGAGATAACACAGTGTTATAGAAAAGCTCATTGATTGACAAAACTGCCTCAAAGCAGCCACTGAAATCTGTATTTCAGATGCTACAACCTCTTCAAGGATGTAATTTGGAAAATTGAAGTGTTTACATCTGACTGTCTTGTGCAATCTTTGTATTTATTTCAACTTCTCACTGTTTATGTTCATTTTAGTTGACATTTATATTTTCTTTTCAAAATTACTTGTTTAGCTTTGGAAAGAGTCAGCTTTGAGAAGGGTCAAAAATTGTGTGTCTGAGAACTTCTGTTGTTAAAGTTGAAGCCAGTGCTGAACATTTTTAGTTACGGTAACACTATAAGGAAGTCATTTGATTGTTGATAATGTGGTAAAATTGCTTAGAATATTTCATTTGCACCAATCATTTATGAGGACAACATAACATCAATAGATGTTTGGTTGCAATAGAAAAGTGAGACATATACAAAAAATAAAGTACTGACAATACAGTATGACAGGTAGCATAAACATTTTATATTAATATTAGATGCAAATGGGAACTTTTAATATTTTGAGTAATTCCAGGATCTAAACTCGTATAGGCTGCAGTTTAAATATCCTGGGATATTAATCAAGGTATTATATAACAAGTCAACAAGTGCTCTTTGATAACACTTTTATTAGAGCAATAATTGTAAATGGTTACCATGCTGTATGATATTTTGATAAAATTAAATATTGTATTTATTTGAAATACTGGGCTGTTCTGCGCAGCTCTGACTGTGCATGCTCAATATGTGCACTTTTTATTGTTACTTTTAATGAGAAACTTTATATATATACATATAAATGTATATTAATTGGAATATATTATGGTGAACTATGGAGCAGTATATATTGTATGTTGAAGCTGAGTATTTAAAGAAGCCGAAGATTTACTGGTGAAAGGAGTGCTATGAATGACTGAGCATAAGATAGATAGATGCTCTCCTCTTGTACACTATAGTATATGCCATTCATACCACATTGAAGTTTAAGAACAGCTTAACACAGAAAAGTTCCTCTGGTGAGCAGCAGAGCTCATGAAGCCTGGTAGTCAGCAGATTTGTGTCTTCAGATAACCTGCTCTCCTCCTGTTCCTCCCCAGCAGGTGTCATTCCCCAGCGCTTTCCTGGCTGGGGTTTCCCAGCTCTCCCTCTGCCTTCTGTCCCCTGCCTCCCACACGGACCAGTCATATTGACTCATGGTTCTTCAGCGTGACAAAAATTGATGTTCACCCATGTAGACTTAAGTTACCTGGAACAAACTTCCCATCTACAAATTATGTGGGAGGATTAATATCGCCAGGTGCAAGTATTCTTACATTTTGTGGTTCCAAAATAGTGTCTTCATATTGAAAAATGACAAGTAAGTAGATGACAAGAGTCTGGACATTGCACTACGCTTGCTAATCTTCAGAATCTTGAAAGATTTGAAGTAATGTACCTTAAACTTATGTGGTATAAAAATATTTTTATATATAAAGCAACACAAACAAGCATTTTGTATTTTATTTGCCTCTGTACTAACGTTTAATAATGACCAAAGTGCATTCTGGTTTTTGAAAGAATGTATTACTGGAGCTTTAAGAACATACTGTATTTAGTTTCTCATATGAAAACTTCAGCTGCATCTGATCTGTTTCTTCTTTCTCTGTTGTTTGATGTTGGGATTGTTTTTAAAAATCAAGTACATTTTATATACAGTTTTTTCCAAATTATGGTATAGACATACACAGAACTTAATTTTGCACAAAATGTATTTTAAGAAAAAAAAAGTACAGCAGGAGTTCTATGGGTGATAAAAGATAAAGCTATTGCTTTTTACAGCTTGTCACTATTACAGAACCATTCTTTGCTCTAGAATGGAATTACTTTTAGAAATGTAAAATGCTGAATATATGGCTTTTGTTACCTGAAAAAAAAAAAAAAAAAGAAGAAAAAAAAAAGAGGGGGGAGGGAAAACATTGCGGTTTTGGTCAGAGGTGAAATTAGTTTAACCACGTATACCTCAGCAACTAGCACTGTGCTGGATTGTTGCACTAACAAGTGGCAGCTTGGGGAGAGTAAAAGATTCACAAAATGAAATTAAAAATAATAAACCCCAGTATTTCCTACTATTAGGTATATTCATTATGTTAAAAATGGAAGAGGTTTATTTTCCATCCCTCAGGGTGGAAAACCCAGTATGAGAATAGAGGCAAGTAGAAATATGGCAGATCTTGTGTGTTAACTGTAATTTTTTGCCACCTGTTTTGTAACTGAAAGTGTGATCAGGCTTGGAATAAAGCTTTCTATGGTTGATGGTAAAAAAGAAGAAAAAACAATGGGTCAGATATGTCTTTTAGTAATATCCAGCATATTTCTGAGTCTGCCTGTTTTGATTTAAATCCATATATTCGATTTAGATTAAATTAAAGCATATTTGGTAGACAAATCCTGCACATGGAATGCAAATGATGGTTGTCAAAATTGCACTTCATTGCAAGAACACAAACTTTCAGACACATTTAGTTATGCGAAGTAGTTTAATCTTATTGACTACTGAACATGTGGCTTCTAAATAACTGTTTCTATTGGAAAAATATTGAAACGGAATTTAGTTCTATTTTACCAGGATTTAAGGGATTAATTTCAATCATCATTTTGGCTGTTTCTGTTTTGTTATGTCACAAGAAATACTTCCGTGTAAAAATCAAAATACAAGCAAACTAAAGTACATATTGAAATTAAAGTTAAATGCTTCAATAACATGTTACGGAATATTTGGACAGAATTAATGTGTGATAACATGTATTAGCTATTTGTTTACTGATTAGTGAAATAGTTTCTAACAGAAAACTGTTCCATTAATGGCTTTCAAACACCCTTTTTTATTAGCTTCATTTTGGCTTTCCCACAGCGTATTCTTTGGACTTTATAAACAGGTTTGGCCAGTGTTATCCCCAGGACTGACCTGGCAGTAGGTTACACTCCACACTTGCGTTCATTTGCTCACTTCCTAAACTTACTCTAAATGTAGGCTATTTACAGTTTAAAATTTGTTTTGATGGTCATGGAAGACACTACATGTATTAAGAAATTAATAGCTCCTGAGAGCCATCCATCTCTAGGTGATACCTCAGTGTGCCAGAATTCTTAGACGTTGCCAGAAAATGTTATGCACAGTGCAAGTTTCCGCAGTCCATACCCCATCTGTGTCTGAGTACCTGCCGAAATAGTTATGGAGCTGAAGATGATGGGATCTGACCGATGTGTTGCTGCTTGCTGGCTTGCTTCGGATCATGGGCCATTTTTTCCAGTCCTGATAGTCTCAAACCCATCCCGTCCAACAGAAAAGCGTACCTGGAACTGAAGCGGCTGTGGGTGATCAGGCATGAATTCAGCACGTGCTGAATGTGGCCTCTGTCTTACACCGATGGTTGTGATTGGGAAATCTTGGTACCTCCTACAGAGAGTTGTATTTCTACAGCTCATAGCATGGAGCTAAATTTACATGTATCCTCCCGAGTGCCACGTTTGGAATCTGAAGGGGTGCAAGACCTTTCAGGAAACCGAAGAAGTGAATTTTAAGAGGTTTTGTCGGTGTGCTGCTTGCTTGATATATGATTGCAAACCTATTTGTAAACCTGCTATCTCTGGTAGGCTCCAGTGAGCCATCCAATGTGTAGATTACGTGTATTGAAAAAAAAAAATAACTTACAGCTCTTTTCATGTTATCTTCTGTGGATAGGATATTTAAAACCCTTTGGGTGGATATAAAATTTAGTAACTTCCAAAAGCTTCCGTGGATTGCGAGCACATTTCATTCTAGGTAGTGCTTATTACTGGTTCAGATTTCAGAGGTCGATCTTTGGCATCCAGCAGTATGTACTAGAGAGACATTTTTTCTCTCTTTCTAAAGATGGTGACGGTGGGCTGATGCTGCTGTCTACTGGATACTTCAAGCCCAAAGGCATCCAGCTTACCTGTTGGAGGGGAAGGGAGGAAGGCGGCTGTTGGTAGTGCTGGTATACCCGCTGCTGCCTCCCTAAGTTGACTTTCGTTACCAGTTTCTCAAGCAGTGAATTTGCTGCAACATGAGAGAGAACTGAAGGAAAAGGAACACATGATACTTTTTTCTTGGTCCACAGAGCAATCTCTTTTTTTTTTTTATTGCATGACTGCACAAAATATATCTGTATTGGTACAGGAGATGGGAAGCAAATCTTTTAGTCATAAATAGCAACTGACAAACTCTATGGGGAAGGCAGTCTTCTTCTAATGCCATTACTTGCAAGATAGCAGAGGAAATAGTCTTCGGAAGGTACCCATGTTGTTTGGGTGGGTTTTTTGGTTTTTTTGTATTTTGTTTGGTGTGTTTGCGTGTGTGTGTGTGTGTTGTTGGTTTTGGGTGGGTTTTTTTTTAAAACAACAAAAACCAAAACAGCAATACACAAAGAACCTAAAACAGTCTTCACTTGGTCTTTGCCTTTCTTGTCAAATGCTGTCTTCTTACCTCGTCAGTCTTAAAAAAACTAATCAGGCCTTGCTGGGGTGTTTGGATCCTGCTTTGCTGACACTCTTCCTGAAAATCACCACCTTCTAGTCATCTGTGGTGGATGGAGCCTGGAGATGTCCTCTGAAGTTCCTGTATGAGGTATGCTCAGCCAGGGGGTGATTTTGGCAATTCTGCTGGGCCTTGGGGAATGTCTGGCCCAGGAGTCAAAAAGAGTGCTGCAAAACATCTGGAAGATTTCTGTACCACCCATATTCATGGCTTGGTTGATAGAGGTGTTTGTGGTAATACCTGTCAGCTCCACTCACCGTATCTGCTCGTATTGCCTTGCTAGTTGAGCAGGTAGACCCCACCGGTGCAGCACCCAAACAATTCTTCTGGGAAGGGGGAAATGTCCAAGGCTGCAATGGGGCAGTTTGTGAGGAGGATAACAGGAAAGGAAGGGAGTGTGATTTCTCCGTTATCTGGACCTACTGCACCCTGCCCCACTTCTGGTGACAAGTCTTCTGTCAGAGTTGGATATCTGCATTATGAAATATAAGCTGTGAGCCCAGCATTGCCTGGGGCTTGGCAGGGAGGGATTTCCTCCTTATTGCCTCAAGCAGCCAGTCACTGCTAACCTTGAATTTGGCATGTGGTGCGTGTTCTCTAGATGTACAGGCAGCTTTGAGAAGGGCCTTCTCTGTTAGGGACTCCAGGATCTTCCTCGTAGTTTGTTGCTAGTTCTCTTGATTAGGATTGAGGCAGAACTTGCAGTGAGTGGCAATGGGCAGTTCAGTGGCAGTAACGCAAAACTACAGAAATCACCGAGGAGGCTGCAGCTGTCGGTCTGATCCTTGTCACTTAGTCTTACTGTGGATTCAAGATGGTTATCTTGCAGGCTGAAGACGCTTGTCAACCTGTGGCTGTAGATCCTGTGGCTTACCCAAGTCATCTTGGGGAGGATAAATCGTGTGGAAAGATCTGTTGTAGTGGTAGAAGATCCCCATGGCCTGCAACCAGTCTCAAAGCTGGTCAGCTACTGCCACCGAGTGTTTGTCCTCTTGGTCATTTTGATCCTCACAAATACTGTACCCCACGGACTTCAATAGGTATGGGCAACTACAGTAGTCTTGAGGATGCTGTAGTCTATTCCTTGGTACAGGGGATGTTCCGGTGAAGGAAAACTTCTCACCCATCTTCTGGCTGTATCAGTAGTTGAATCTGCTTCTCCAGCCTGAGGCCAGCGCCCTGCAGAGAGCTCTGCCTGGGGCCGGTGGGGGAGCACACTGCTACCTCCACAGCAGCCTGGACGCGTGGCCGGCTGTTCTGCACTTCAGCTGATGCTCCATCAGGTTTAAGGCAGACAGGGCTTTCTGGCCCCTAAGGTCTTGCTTAAGGTCTGGCCCTAAGGTCTGGCAGGTCTTGCTTTAGTGCTATCGTACCAAAGATGCGACGGAATTTTATCTAAGCAGGTATGTAAGACCATGGATTTTAATTGTTATATATTAATGTAAAAGCCTGGGTGAGAATCTAAGTCCCATCTTGGTTTCACCAGGTGAAAACTTGCAGCATGGCAACAGGATTAAATGGGAAAGGGCAAAGACAACCATGTGGCTGATGCCGGCTGCATTAACTGTCAGGTTGCCAGTATGAGCTCATCATATCACCTTGAGAACTTCCCACTGTTAACTTTGGTACACGTCCTTACGGAATGGTGTAATTATTGAAGGACAAAATATATGTATAGAGTTAGTTTAGGTTAAATGTTGAAGAGTAAATATGTTACACCAACATGTTAAAAATAACTCTCCCAAAGCATTACTATGAAATAATACAAAATTAATTTTAAAAAAATTATATTGTTACCTTTTTCTTCCCTGTTCTTTTTCACTTTTTAAGCATTTTATGTTTGAACTGACACTTGCCATCTTTAAACAAAATTTCAGAAATCTGAAATTGCCGCAGATTGGGTTTCATGTTAAAAAGTCAATTCTCTGGGCTGTAAGCAATGCCACGTCTGCTATCAGTAATGGGATTCTCCGGAGAGAGAAATCGTAATTTTCTTTTCGTTTCTAGCTTTTGAGCGAGGAAGCTACAACCTTCAGTATGGACACAAGCACCACTGATAAAATAAACAGCAGTGATTGCTGGGGAGATTCAATTTTTCCAGTACAAGTTTGTCTAAGTTTATTATCTGGAGTAAGAGATGAGGTCATGCTGCAGAAAGATGTATTCTTTTTACTTTTGTTTTGTCCTATGTTTGACTAATGCATTCGAGCAAAAGAAAGCACATGCCGATTAGGGACAGGCTTCCAAAATTATTGCATTTGTTACTCATTTAATTTATTACTTTAGTCTTTATGTTTAAAAATTACAGTACTTCATGTTTAGGCATGCTCGTGTTCTTGAACGCTCACCCACCTGACTTTTTGCTTCTAGCCCTTACTTACAAACAGCTCCTGCCCCCTGAGTATGGTCTTACTGGTAATTAAATTTATCAGGGATTAGGTGGCTGCCTCCTGACCATATCACGATCCAAGCCCAAGCTTCTAGACGTGTGGTTGTAAGTTAAATCTTTTGCTTTTGCTCTATCTCATGCATGTGAATGAATGGGAAGTGAATTACTTGGCTAATTAAAAAATGTCGTTAAACACATGGAACCTAAGTGGTAGATGGCATTAAAACAGTGAATTTTGGGGAAACAGTAGTTTTCCTTTAGCATATTAAGGAGTGCTCTAATATTTCATTAACCCATCTCTACAGTAGTGTTGATTGGGGTCAAAGACCACTAAACCAGCTTAGGGATTAGGGTTTGACCCTGGTGAGGTGGTTCTCCAACAGCTCTGCATGCCCTGCTCACCACACCTGTGGCCATGGTCATATGCTTTGCATAGGGTCCGTTGGTCCGAGCTTCATCTGTCTGTAAGTTAGATGCTGAATTGACCCAGGGCTTCCTTTGCAGTCACTAGAAACACACATTTACCTTCAGAGGAGGGTTCATTCAGCTGATCGTTGACACTAATTTTAGTGATCCTTTGGCATATTTCTCTTGAGTGTAAAAGGGAAATAGTGTGGATAATTCTGAATCAGATGGGAAACTTTTAGCCAACTAAATTAAGGCAGATTAATTGTACTTGGCTGTTTGTTCTGCAGTGAGGCCTTCAGTGTTTGCAGCTGTGTAATTTGTTCAGCTGCCACTTTTTTTTTTATTATTTTATTGGTTTGTTCTTAGATAAAAAGATGACCAAACGTGAATTCCAAAATCCTACACCAGCGGTCAGAGCTGCGGTGCTGGGGGTGGTGAGCTGCCCACCTCTGCCCAGCCCCTGCTCCACAGCCTGGAGACAGCACAGCGTGGGCATAGGAACAGCACCAAGCAGACACAGCCAGCACTGGGATAGCACACAGGTGACCCAAAGAGATCTGTTTCTTTATTACTAAAATGCGTAATGTGAAGGTTGGGTAAGATCAGCTCTAAGCTTGACCCACTCATGGGGAAACACTGCTCCAGTTTGCAGGGAGCTGTAGGGGTGACGCTGCTTTCATTCTTGGCCTGTTACACTGAAAATCCTTTATGGCAATGCTGCTGCCAGATGTATAGATGGGATGTCATCGAGCTCTGAAACCTATCCAGAAACACAGAGCCCTCCCTGCTTGGCAAAGCTCCTCTGTGCAGAGTAGACACTGTGATGTGCATCCTCCGAGCAGCTGGAATCGAGGGTACCCTGTGCTCAGAGGAGCAGAGGTGGCAGAGACAAGGCTTTCCGTATGTCTCCTGTGTTATCTTCGGGCTGTAGTTTTTCAGCTAAGTCAAAGATACTCCTAGCAGGCCTCCACTGGCTGGCCAAATGATGTTTGCAGGGCAGATAAAAATAGTACAAAAAAATCTCCAGCTTGCAGAGGGGGAACCACTGACATTTCACCCCTGTCCTCCAGCAAGGTGTTCTGGTTCCAGTCTTTTGTAAACCCATGATGTGAAGCTGGGCTGCTTCTAAGTGTATTTGGGAAGTTCTGGCCTATGTGGATGGCAGAAATAACTGCAATGGCCACCGGAGGCTGGCACTGGGGCCCTGTTTCTGCACCAGGCTGTGGCCCTGGCACTTGGTGCTGTTGCTGTGCAGGCACACACACAGCGGGAAGAGCAAAGTACAGTCTTTAACCTGCATTTCTCGCCTCTCCTTTGCTCATCGTCTTTTAGAGTAATAGCTCTTGATAGCAGATATCTGGCACTGAATATAATGAGGTGAACCTATCCCTAGTCTTACGAATGTGATTGCTACCGTGGGGCGAGGTCTCTGGTTGTCTTTTGACTTCTGTGCTGTTGAGGGGTCTGGCGGTTCATGGCTCTTGCTAGTTTGTGCTGTGACTTGTTTTCTCTGCTGATGAAGCTGGCTTAAGCAATCCCTGCCTTCCCTGAGTGCAGCTGCATGTTTTTGCTGCCATGCTGTTTGCTGCTGCAACCCAGTTGTGGTTTTCTTGTAACGTGATTTATTTCAGTGGCGGTTATACCACGAGCGTTGGTACCGATACAGCGGCATGAGCAATGCACTGCGGTAAGGGGGTGGAAACTTGAAGCTGGCTTTTTGGCTGAAGAAAGCTATTGTGTAGCTACAAACAATAGCGATTACTGCCGTCAACCTTGGAATAAATAGGAGCCACTGAAGCTGTTGAAATGGGATTAAATCCCATTGTGTATAGAGTGGAATTAATACAGTGAATGCAAATAATGTAGATGGCCAACAATTTTGGCCTTGAGGTGACATAATGCTGCAGTTAAAGGCCGCCAGTATTTCCTATTCTTCTTTTCCTGCACATGGGCATATTGTGCATTTCAATTGCACCACAAATCCTGGCTTTCTGGATAAAAAATTAGAAATTCAAATTACACAAAAGAACGATTGTGAAATGATTGTTATAAGTTGGAGGAAGCAACAGATGTTTCACTTGTTGCTGGAACTCTCTGAAGAACAACTAATTTTCCAAGCATATCGAGTACAGCTACTGTACATGCTAATCAGAAACATTTTTCTCTGTGCGGCAGTGTAATGGTATTCCTCAAAATGTTCTTTGTGTTAGCTTAATAATGCACAGCCAAAGGATGCACTACTGGGACCAGCATAGCAGGTTTTGCCACTACCTTTATATTTTATTTCTTTCAAATTCTAGTCACTGGGCCAGTAACCTTTCTTGAAATAAAAGGCAAAACAGTTTATTAATGCTTGAAAATAACATTAAAAAACCCCAAGACCCGGCTGTTAAAAAAAAAATAAATTCAAAAATCTATGGTTTTACTGAAGATAAGGTCGATGCCTTGTTAAAGTTACTACTGATAACACAGATGTAACACCAGGAGCTCACAGGTGGGGAATATACTGAGAACCAAAATGCTTTTTTCTCCAGATCTGATCTTTTGGACCAACTCCTTCTAACAACATCTGTGACTTTCACTCATCAAGCTACCAGCCCTGCTCTACAAAACTAATAGCTATCATTGCAGTACAAGCAAATGATGTAGATTAGATAGCTTGGATTGTAGTTGTGGAACTGAACATTTAAAAATTTCTACTGACCTTAGATGTGGACAGACTGGAGAGGATCCAAAGGAGGGCCAGAAAGATGATCAAACCACTATCTGAACCTGCCCTATGAGGAAAGACTAAAGGAGTTAGGTCTCCTCTCCCTGGAGAAGAGAAGGCTCCAGAGGACCTCATCACAGTATTCCAGTACTTAAATGGCAGCTACGAAGGCGATGGATATTCTCTTCACCACGAGCCACATGGAGAAGACAAGGGGCAATGGGTACCAATTGCCTCTTTCAGCCACAGAAGATTTCCTTGCATACACAGATCTATGTT
Source organism: Falco rusticolus (assembly GCF_015220075.1). NCBI lineage: Eukaryota > Metazoa > Chordata > Aves > Falconiformes > Falconidae > Falco > Falco rusticolus. The sequence goes on from NC_051191.1 coordinate 17,164,833, forward strand.
CTAAAAATGCAGACTTTCATTGTATCAGAATACAAAGTAAACCAAACGACAGTTGGGCGGAAAGGGACCTAATGAAGTTACGCAAAGGCAAGTGCAGGGTCCTGCGCCTGGGGAGGAATAACCCTGTGCCACAGGGCTAGAGGCTGACCTGCTGGGAGGCAGCTCTGTGGAGAAGGACCTGGGAGCCCTGGTGGGCAACAAGTTGCCATGAGCCAGCAGTGTGCCCTGGTGGCCAAGGAGGCCAATGGGTCCTGGGGGGCATCAGGAGGAGCGTGGCCAGCAGGGCGAGGGAGGGGATCCTGCCCCTCTGCTCTGCCCTGGTGAGGCTGCACCTGGAGTGCTGTGTCCGGTGCTGGGCTCCCCAGTTACAGAGAGACAGGGAGCTACTGGGGAGGGGCCAGCACAGGGCTGTGAAGAGGACAAAGTGGCTGGAGCATCTCCCTGATGAGGAAAGGCTGAGGGAGCTGGGCCTGTTTCGCCTGGAGAAGAGCAGACTGAGAGGGGATCTTATCCATGCATACAAATGCCTTAATGGCGAGTGCCAAGAGGACGGGGCCAGGCTTTTTTCAGTGGTGCCCTGTGACAGGACAAGGGGCAATGGGCACAAACTGCAGCACAGGGAGTTCCATGTGAATGTGAGGAAAGGCATCTTTACTGTGACAGAGCACTGGCAGAGGCTGCTCAGAGAGGCTGTGGGTCTTCTTCTCTGGAGACATTCAAAACCCACCTGGATGTGACTGTGCAGCCTGCTCTGGGAGGAGCTGCTTTAGCAGGGCATTGGACTAGATGATCTCCAGAGGCCCCTTCCAACCCTGACCATTCTGTGATTCTGTGATAAAAAACAAGTAAGACTACAGGACTGTTAATTCCCTGTGATGCTCCTTATCAAATGCAATTAATATTTGAGAAAATATTTCCAGAGCCTTTGGGATGTAGTTGTGAGCATAAGCCCAGACAAGACGCTGCTCTGACTGGGACTGCTACTGGTTGTGTGCAAGGCATTCTGAGGTTATTCAGAGTCTACAGAGTTATCATCCGGGAGCACCATTTCTTCTCATTGTTTAGGATTGTTCTGTGCTGTACTAATATACTTTATTTAATACCAGCAGCAAGATTATCTGGTGAACATGCCTGTGATACCACTGTTTTCTGTTGACGTGGCAGAGGAAAAAATCTTAGAATTACAATCAGGCTGAAGCATTTATAGAAAATTTTTGCTTGAATGTACATTGGAGTCCTGCCTTTTTCACTTAAGATGTCAGTTAGATTTAAGCAGCAGTAAGTTACTGAATCTTTGACTACAGGCAACTACTGTGTCTCTAAACTTTAGTGGCTATGATTTTGCAAATAGTTTAAAAGAGCTTCAATATGATCAAACTGAAAAGATCAGAGATACCCTGTGTGCAAGTGTCCACAGCCTGATTTACATCAGGATGCCCTAATGTTTGACAGCTGTTCAGGTGAGTGTTGTATCAGACAGTGGTAAATATACAAGATTGTACAGGCTATTTAGATGCGCCACTCATTAATATGTGGATTTTTTCCAATATATTTAGAAATTTTGAGAATCCACACTCTCCTTTGAATTAACCATCATCAGCTGACAATTTTCTTTTAAGATTTGCAGGAGATGCTGGCTTTGTGATGGATGTGATGGTATCTTGTTTATGTGTGAATGGACTTGGGAGCAAAGAGAGAGGAATTGTGACCTGGTTGGGAGGAGCGATCAGATTGCTGAGACATGGGGAAGGAGAGCAGTGTGTGCTAGGTGCACAGAGGGAGAGGAAAGACGTGGGACAAGACCAAGCATGACCAGCTAGGATCTTGAGGAGAACATGTTTTCCCTAGAGAAAGATGGCATTGCCTTTTTAGTTCAAGGCCGAGTACATGGAAAACTGATGGGTTTTACATGCATGTAGTTTCTGCGTGGTGTAGGGAGGCATAGGAGAGAAAAGATGTCAAGCTGAATGGAGCACAGGTGGTTTCCTTTGAGTCCTGGTGCCCAGGATTTCTTCCTGTGTTTCACAGGTGGTAGGAGGAGAGGGGGATGTCTCTCCCTCAGTCTTTTCTCCATGCAAGGCTGAGGTGGCTGCCGTGCACTCCTGGGCCTGGGTGATAGGAAATCGTAGAACCAGAGAATATCTCAAGTTGGAAGGGACCCATGTGGGTCATCAAATCCGACTCCCTGCTCCTTGCAGCACGATCTAAAACTAAACAATATGACTTCGAGCATTGTCCAGATGCTCCTTGAACTCTGACTTGCTTGGTGCCATGACCGCTTTCCTGGGGAGCCTGTTCCAGTGACCAACCACCCTCTCAGTGAAGAACCTTTTCCTGTTGTCCAAACTGAACTTCCACTGACGCAGCTTCATTCCGTTTCCCTGTGTCCTACCACTGCTCACCAGGGAGAGGACATCAGCACCTCCTCCTCCCCTGCCCGCCTTGAGGAAGGTGCAGACTGCCGTGAGGGCACCCCTCAGCCTTCTCTTCTCCGAGCTGAACAGACCAAGTGACTGACCTCAGTTGCCCCTCCTGAGTCTGGCCCTCGAGACCTTTCACCTGGTCGCCCTCCTCTGGACATGCTCTAATAGTTTGATGTCCTTATACTGACACTGGGTGCCCAAAACTGCACCCAGTACTCGAGGCGGGGCCACACCAGTGCAGCAGAGTGGGACAGTCACCCTTGACCAGCCGGCTGTGCTGTGCTTGATGCCGCCCAGGACACAGCTGGCCCTTTTGGCTGCCAGGGCACGCTGCTGACTCATAGTCAACTTGCCACCCACCCAGACCCCTGCATCGCTTTCCCTGGTCCCAGGGCTCTAGCAGTCAGGGAGAGCTCACGTGGCTACAAGCACAGAGAAGGTACCAAGTAGACAGCTGGTATTTGTTTTAAAAACAACCCTGGAATGCTCCACCCTCTCGTTAGTGTATTAGAGAGATATGGGCAGCATTTCTTGCTTTTTTCTATTTGCAGCGTTAGCAGTAGTACATCTCCGGGTACTTGTGCCATGTACTAAAACATATGGCAAATTACTTGCCCATATGGGTTCGAAGAGCTATGTGTGTTCGGCAAGATTACACCCCAGAACAATCAGAAGACGAGCTTTGCATTCCAAGCTGGAGAGCACAGCAATCATCTCACATTGTCTAGACTTTCCTCTCTCTGTCATTTTTACATATTTTGCAGCGATTACATTCATTTCCTTTGGCTTCCTTTCTGCCAAGATCCATCTGCAACTTAGAATAGGTTAAGATAGCTTTTCATATTCATGGTATTAGTCACTGAGCGTATTTGGAGCAAGCCCTTCTGATGCTCCCATCCATTTTTGTTATACTAAATTACTCCCGTTCTGGGAGGGTGAAGGAAACTGTTGTTTGGGGTTTTTTTATTTTTGGGGGGGTTTACTTATCGATGCAGATATAAATGAAATGAAAAAAAAAATCATAAAGCCAATGTTTTAAAATGATTAATCTCATTTTTTCTTAGAAGATATATTATCAGACAGATATGATAGAGAAAACTCATTACTTTGGCTGTAAAAATGTATTAATTAAAGGACTGTGACACAACAAAAAATGAAGACAAACTTATTACAGAGTAATTTTCATTAGAAATTAATGAAAGTGCAGTTCTTAACTAGGGGCTAATATTCCCCATTCTAGTTTGCTGTTGTTGATGGGATTTTAAATGGCTTGTGACAAGTTTGAATAATATTGCATACATTAGCAAGCTGTCCATCACCATGCGAGGAAGAGTGCTTAGGTAATGGTGAGACCTCCAAACATGAGGAAAGGCTGGAAGGTAGACCTTAATCAAAACCTCCAGGTTCCTTGTGTTTTCTCAGCTAAAGGGAATATTCTCTTACCTGAATTGAGTTGTACTTTCCTTTAGCCTTGGGCTGAAGCTAAAAACCTTGCTCTCAGTCACTGCTTCCCAAAGTAGGCAGCAAGGAAAATTTGCCTTTAAGGTATTACTGCCTTAGGGTTTGGGTCCCAATTTATCAAGCAGACGGTTTTTGGTGTAGGCAGGAGCTTGGTGGTTATCCATGTTCGAGGGAGCAGTAAGCCGCTGCACAGGTGCTACGGAGCATGCAGCTCACCTGTGTGCACCCCTCTCCCCAAATTCTTCATGTGTGTAGCCCTCTCCTTGAGCTGGGAATCTGGAATTCATCTGGTTTTGCTCATGCAGTTAACATAAGTAGCTTTCTGTGCAGGTAGTTTGCTTTCTTCTTTCAGCTGTTGTGAAATTCCAGTCTGGCATGAGACTTGGGAAGCTGCTGTGGTTTGAGGGGTGCTTGGGGTCACCAGAGCACTTGCTGCAGTCCCCCAGTTTCTGCAGGGCTTTGCACTGCCCTTCTCTGTGTCCCTGATGCTACCCCAAAGTATTACGCACTGCCACCCTCGTGCCTGCTCTGTCCCGTGAACACAAATGTGATACCCATCTGTGTATAGCTTTTTCCTCCTTAATTTTAGAATTACTGTTTTCTGCTATTTTACCAGAATAGGTGTCTATGCATATTGCAAACCTATACTTATGCCCCAGCCTGACTCTGGCAGAACTACAGAATAACTATTTTCTCATTTATAGCCACGTAAGGATGCCAGACCCCTAAAGCGTTGGCTGTTTCAATTGTGATTAAGCGATGAATAGTAGATAAGATTTTTCTCTGCAGATCACTGCCGTAATTTGCACGCAGGGATGGTCTTCATCCTGTACTGTAGTGCCAGGGCTTTGCCCTAGCTCAGCCCAGTGTCCCTCAGCCCAGCTGGGGTGCTGAACTGCTCTGCTCCATCCTGCCTGCAGATGGGGACTGAAAACTACATTTTGAAGGCACAGATACTCTGAGTGCTGCAGCTCGCTTCCAGAAGGCAATTACTCATCCCCTGCAAGCCAGGCTCTGCCTCCTCCTGAGACTTGCATTTCTTGAAGAGGGGTGCACAGTATTTAAAGCGCAGCAGTCCTTCCCCTTCAGTTGACTTCCCAGGTCCCCTGCTGAAAAACAGAAGGAACCTGAAGAACCAACAATGGATATAATTTATCAGTGCAGATGGCCGTAAGAAATTGGTTCAAACCTCTGTGACTGCATACAAATATACACGCACATATATGCATTTAGTATGCCCTCTTTTACAGACAATGCTAAATAGAAATTTTTCAAATAGAAGATGGTAGATAAACAAAACCATGGCCGAAGTGTCTCTCATGTTACCTATGCTGGGGCGCAAAGCAGCAGGGAAAGGCAGCTTGGCAAGCCTGCATTTGATTCTCTGGGAATGGGTTATTTGGACTGCAGATGATCCAGCTTGCCTTTGTTACACTGATAATCAGGAATGGGTGCTGTGCATCGCTCTGCTTAGCTGAGGCATAGTGCTGTGTGACTGTGGTTACACATATTCCCAGACCAGTTTAGCTTTGGGGATAATGTGGCAATGCATGGCCCAGCACCTCGGTGGCTCTGCCTGGAGGTGTCCTGGTTCCACTGTGGCAGGCCAGAGCAGTCCTGAAGCACCCAGCACTCCTGCAGTGCTTGTTTCGCTTTGGATGGAGCAAATCTAGACATTTGCATTCCAGAACATGCTGAAATCTTCCATGATATGTAAGAATTACTTGTCATTTTGGAGAGAACTGAACCAGGGGACTCAGCACCAGCTCTCTGGCTTTTATGTTCCTTGTAAAAGGCTTGAAGTGCTCGAGTAGCCCAGTACTCTGCTGGGGGTGCTTCCCCCTGTGCTAGAATAAACTGGGCATAACAGACAATTTATCTTCCAGGTGTTATATGAAATTCTGTCTACTCTGAAATCAGAGGTTTATGTTTGATTTCAGTGGAGCCAAGCTTTCATTTTTATTTCATGGGGAGTTTGCTCTGATTTATATGATTAAAAGTTTTATAAAACTTATTATTCTTGTAAGGATACAATTTTTGCCCCTTTAGAAGCTTCCTAAGCATGGAGGGACAGGCATACTCACAAATTGTATCTCTAAGGTGAAGGTGGTTTTGTGGCTGTAAGCAGTATATTGATAAACAGGGAGAAAACCATGACAGGCTGGTGTTGTGTATCGGGTCTGGCTGAGCCCCACAGCAGCCCCCGCAGCGCCGTGCTCTGTACTGGTAGCTGGAACAGCGGTGCTAACACACCAGGGTTCTGGCTGCTGCTGAGCAGGGCTCGCACAGCACCAAGGCTGCCTCTCCAGCCTTCCCCCCCTCGGCACCAGGATGGGGGTGGGAAAGATCTTGGGAGGGGACACAGCCAGGACAGATGGCCCAGAGTGACCACCGGGGTATTCCATACCATATAACGTCTGCTTAGATATGAAAGCTAAGAGAAAGGAGGCGGGGGGGGGCACTCGTTATTTATGATGTTTGTCTTCCAGAGCAACCGCTACGTGTACTGAAGCCCTGCTTCCTGGGAAGTGGCCGAATACAACCTGTTGATGGGAGGTAGGGAAGTAGAAAAATCTTCTGTTTTCCCTTGCTCCCACACGTGCAACTTTTGCTATTGCTTCGTTAAACTGGCTTCATCTTACCCACCAGTTTTTTTTCATCTTAGTTTTGGAGCCGGCTGGCACGTGCTGGCGGGCAGGGGGGGCTGCAGGCACCTGTGCACAACGGCCACACCTGGCCCCCATACCCAAACCTGCTGCACCAACTCAGTACAGTAATTGAATAAAAAATATAAATATATTTATATAAATATAAAATATAAAATATAAAATCAGATGCATACAAGCCTTTTTTGTGTTCATGCTATAGACAACCCCAGAAGGAGCAATGAACCTTTGCTTCAGCTTCCACAAAGCTGCTGCTGGATGGTGTCATCAGGGTGCTGCAGCTGCCCTGAGGTTCCTTACGAGCACGGAAACCCCATGTTCATCATCGGTTCTCTAAGGTTTGTGACTCCTGGCTTTACGATACACCGCATGTACTTGTATTGCAGGATGTAGGTCTCTGAACTCTGGTGGTGTCAATAGTTCTTGTTCCAGAGGAATAACATTACGGCAGAGCCCTGCAGGGACACAGAGTGCCACCGCTCATCCCACAGGATGGTGCTCATGAATGTCGATCTTGTGACTCGCCCCAGATTCTCTTCCTTCCCTTTCTGTCTCTTTGGTGTCTGAGTTCCCACCTGCATCACCTGTGCTGGGCTGCACAAGCTTTACAATGTATTTTGTTAAATATTAAAACCTTTTCCATCACTTTGTTAGCTTTGACAGGTTCCTGAGAGACTGAATTTCCAAAGCATTTTTTGTTGAACAGCCCAAACTTTCAGTCCCAGCAGTCCCTCCAATTTGTAGTCTCACTCCACCAGCAGTTACAGCCTTTGATCGTCAAAATTTCTATTATGCTACTTGATTAAAGGTATTCAGAACTCAAGGTGAGAGCAGACAGAGATTTATATTTGAAGTGATTTATTAACCCGCTGTAATTTAAGGTCATGCTAGTTTCAGAATATTGTTAGTCCTTAACTTCTGTCTTTCTTTGTGCTATCCACTAATAGACAACTAACGTTAGTTTAATTCAAAGGGGTTTTGCTTCCTCGGAGGAAATATTAGAAGGAAATAAAAATTCTAGTTCGTAAAAGGGATTAGAAAAAAAAGGTCCTTTTGAATTCCTGTTCTCAAAATCCCTAGGCTACAAACACAACTGATTAAGATACCACCTAGGTAAGAAATAAAAAATTACCTCTGGTGTGTCCCAACTCGTACACCACCCTTCGTGTCACCTGCTTAGTAGCAACAGTTTCAAACTGAGCCATGAATGGTGCAAATATATTGTAGCTACAGTCATTGCTTGGTAGTGCTACCATCTCCTTTTTCGTACGATTTGAATAGTCCTGGATGGGTTAATTCTAGAATAGACAAACATAGTTCAGCTACAGTGCTCAGCATATACTGACTGTAATATCCCACTCTTCCAGCAGCGCCACTGTATGGTGCAGGAGAGAGGGAAGTTTTAATTACTTTGTCTGTTAACCATCCCTCAGTCATCCTTCAGAAAACTGAGGAGTATCTTGGGATTCAGGCATGGTACAGACAGTGCTCACTAAGCACTCTCACTTCATTGTTTTCATATGGGTCACCTTTTATTTCCTTGAGAATGGAATAACCGTGTGATATGCATAAATACAAGTACATGATTAACCTAAGAAAAATAGTCGAATGCAAAATTCAGGTTTCATGATGGAAAACCAAAATGATCCCAGTACAAGAGAGCTTCAGGCCTGAATATACCTACGGACTTTACTGGTAAAACTCTCGACTGAGCAGAGCTGCTGGTGCAACTGTTGGGATGTGGTTTTGTGAGTGTGCATGCATGCAAAGACCCTCTTTGTCATCTTCTGTTTGGGCAGGAAAGTTTTGCTTCATTTTCTGTTCCTCACCAATCATACCACATGAGCAATGAGGTAGAAATAATTTCTGCTTCTGCGTCCCAAAAGGAAAAAGGGAGTACCCTGGTACTGATTTCCTCCATATCCTGCAAGGACCTGGTCCTATTTATTTGAGAGGCCTGGGCTTATATTTTTAGAATATCTGGTATTCTTTTAAAACAGGAAAAAAATTAATAGGGACTTTTTTTTTTTGGGGGGGGGTGGGGGGAGGGAATGCAGACCAACAAATGCAATAATTCAAGACATTTGCAAAAAGGAAAGGTAAACATGTCGGGGGTAGTTAGAGTTGGGACAGTGGACTATGTGTCAGCAACAGACCCATCGACAGGTTCTAGGCAGAAGCACCTGAGAGAAAGGACCTGTGATGACCCGCACGGGAATTGCACTCGGAGGAAATGGTGTGTGTGGTCTGTTGGAAACACGCATTTTTACATCTAACAGCTGTACACCGAACCCTGAACTGCTGTCTCTAGACACTTGAATGCACATCACGGTGCAAAGCAGTGTCATCTTGTTGGGAAAAGGACATGGGGTATGCGATGCAAATGTGAACTTTTGGAAGAGACACTTTAAGTTACCAACATGACACCTTTGCAAACACATTAGTAATTACTTGCTAGTTAGATGCACTGTGAAGTATTTGTTCTTATAAACCTGTGACATCTGCAGTTACTCATTTTTGTGTTACTTTCTGAGCATTGCATGTGTGTTCTGGGGCAGCAGCAGGCAGCGGCTGCACAGGCAGCGCGAGGAGTGCAATAACAGACACTGGGAGTCTCAGCTTCAGCAAGACTATCTGGGTAGGAAGCTCCTGATTGTCAGAAAAGCCTGGTCACCTTCCTGCCTTAGTACCGGTGGCAATAACTGAGATTGCCCTGGATCAGTAGAGCTGCAGCTCAGCTACCTCCACTAACCGCCCATGGGGCTGAGTCGCTTCATAGCTGTGGGCACCTGCGTGGAGACGTTGCACACAGGTAGTATAGCTCAGGCTGAACCCTCAGGGTTTCCCTGCTTATCTCCTTTGTGTAGCCTGATCCTATCGATACACTCAGAACGCGTCTGAAATTGAAGGCACGCGGGAACATCTTAGCAGGGATATATCTATCCTGACTTCAGAAATTGAGACTTCAGACATGGCTCAGAAGTAGTAACCCTACATGTTCTTTCTGTGGAAAGATTTAGATGCTTCTGCAGGACAATTAATTTCATCCTAAAAATGTCAGACAAATCTCTTTGTAAAGGTGCCTATTGGTCTCCTTTGTAAAAAGCCTAGCATGAGTAAGAGTTATGTAGATATCTAAACTTGGATGAGATGAATCCTGCGCTACATTTGTATTCCATCAGTCTCTGGAGCAGGGACTGAACTTGAAACACTAACATTCACCTTCCTAACCATTGGGCTACGGAGTACTCTGTCTCACTTGCTTTATATTGTATAAATGTTTACAATGAGTTAGGCAAGCTTTTAATCCATAATGACTAGTTATGCATCTGAGCACTGCAGCATCACTGAGTCATGGCGGAAAGCTGGAGCAGAAAGGACATGTGCACACACATACATTGCTCTTAAAATCCTGATTTCCTTTACCTGGTGACATAGTAAAAGATATCCTTGTACAGATGACTGCTGAGCTGCAGTGGCAGAATGTGGCAGATGGGAAATCTATCAGCAGAGCTCTTTGTCTGCTGGAGGTGATGGAGGAACTGCTGCAGATATGCAACAATGCTGATCATGTGTTCCTCCCAGCTTTTGAGGTCACATTCTTTTTTGGCCCACTAATTGGTAATTTGTGCTTTGTGTTCATGACCTTGGGAGCCCAGTGTCATCCTGCTCCTGTAATGCATCTTTTGAGGAATTCCTCTGCTGCCATCCTACGTTTATGCTTTCAGAGCTCCTTGCTATATAAGAGCAATTAGGAGCTATATTAGTGATTCCCAATATTTATTAAGGCTTGAGTTCTTGACTGTGACCCACTATGCAATGGTTGTCATGCTGGAAGAAACAGGAAAAGTCAAAAAAGTCTGTTTCAGAGTGGTAAACTGATTAAAAAGACATTGTATAATGAACACACAGAGAAGAAATTAGAGATTTTCTTGGCTGAAAAGCCTTATTCTTGTAAAGCTGACCCCAGGTGATGTTAGGCTGACCAGCACCAGGGAGACACCAGCCTGGGGGAGGATATTTCCTCTCTGCCAAAGAGTTGGAGTTTGACTCTTTTTTTTTTTTTTTAAAAAAAACAAACAAACAAACAAACCAAAAAAATCCAACAACAACACAAAACAAAAAAAAACCACCCTTGAATTTTTCATACCATCTTTACAAGTTTATGTAGTTGTAATTTTCTTTACTGTTTATGGATGATATCCATTTGGTTACTTAAGCTATAGGTCAGTCTATGTAACTGTGTTGCTGTGATTTGAGTTCTTATGACTTGGTAGTTTCTTCTGTGTCACTTTTATTCCATGTTTTCATGCCCTGATTCTGTTAGACAGCATAAAATATCTGGTAGTTCCCCTAAGGCTACATACTTACAAGATAATTTACAATATTTTTTTAAATGGTGCAATACTAGCTAATTATAAGAATTCTATGACTATGTATGTTATTTATGATTTAAAGAACAAAATTGTTTCCTCCCAAAGTAGTATGTTTTTTATTATGCTGGTGAATCACTTTTCTACTGAAGGACCATAGTAGAAAGTACGATGTTTGCATTTTCTACTAATGCTTACTGCTGAAGTTCAGAAGATCAGCGCTGGGTTGTAGAGTCTATTTTCTCTTGCCTATAAATACTGCACATAGAGTAGAAGACCTTTAGCAGGGCCATGCCAGTATGGCTGGCATACCCTGTATGCCAGTGGCATGGTCCCAAGCAACCCAGTAGCAAACCTGCTGTGGGCTGGAGTGCCATGAAGGTCACATGTCCGAGTTGTCCTTCCCCGGTTGTGAGGCTGCAAGGAAGAGTCGGCACGAGCAACAGAGCTGCCTGCTTCTCTCCGCTTTGGACCCACGTGTGTGAATGTGCACATGTGCTGTGTTCACAGGCCCAGAGCAATGCCAGCAGCAGTCTGTTTTGCCTGACTTTTCCCCTCTTCCCCATAGAGCGGCTCCCACCGTTTCTGTATCCTACGGAGGCTGGCCATGGGTGGCTCTTTGACATACAAAAACTATCTCTAGCTGCAAAAAAATACACTGTCCTGCTACCGGCTGGGATGGAGTTAATTTCCTCCTTAGCAGCTGGTGCAGCGCTGTGCTTTGGATGTGGTGTGAGGACACCGTTGGTGGCACACGGATGGTTTGGTTGTTGCTGGGTGGTGTCTGTACCAAGCCAAGGACTTTTCAGTTTCTGGGGCCCGGCCAGCGAGAGGGCTGGGGGGGCACGGGACACTGGGAGGGGACACAGCCAGGACAGCTGCCCGAACCAGCCGAAGGGATGTTCCATACCATAGCACGTCATGCTCAGTGTATTAACTGGGGGGAGCTGCTCAGGACCTGGGGGTCACTGCCTGGGGACTGGCTGGGCATCGGTCAGCGTGTGGTGAGCAGTTGTATTGTGCATCACTTGTTTGATTTTTTCTTTCATTCGGATTTTATTCCTGTATTCCTCCTTTTTATTACAGCTTTTGTTGTTGTTATAATTATATTTTATTTCAATTATTAAACTGTTCTTACCTCAGCCCACAAGTTTTACCTTTTTTGAGATTCTCCTCCCTGTCCTGGTGAGGCAGGTGGAGGAGTGAGCGAGCAGCTGCATGGTACTTACATACTGGCTGGGGTTAAACTATGACAGGGAGTAAGAGATGCCATTAAAATGAGTGGGTCAATTCATACTTCATATTTCACATGCTGCAACTGCCTCTTGGCCTTTTTATCTATTACTTCAATACAATCTTTTATAAAAAAGATGTAAAAGTACCTCACTGTCCCCCAGGCTATGCTGGCCAAGGTTCCTGCACTCGGTAGCTTGATGTGAAAGTAATTGCTGCTGTTGTATAGCGACAGCTTATACCACCCTGCTTTGACTCGTGGGGCCCATTTATTCCATCTGAGCTTGCGATGTTTACGTGGCCAGTCCTGGATCAGAGGTCCCCAACCACTTTTCTATGTTGGACAGGCCACCAGGAGGCAATCCAGACCTGGATGGTGAAAATCAGCATCTGATTTTCCAGGGTGGTTTGCCCCAGGCAAGCCTGCTCTTAGGTTGATGGTGGCAGAGCTGCATGCTGCTGTGCATGTTATTTACTGTGTCCTCCTCGTGTGAGGAAAATGCTTCAAATGAATGGTGAAATCAGGGGGGATTTGTCACTAGGTTGGTCCATCTTTTACTCCAGCTGGACTTCAGCAGCAGCATAAGCCATGGGGAGTGACAGATCCTGCAGAGCAGAGCATGGACACCTAAGTGGGAAGGTCTGACAAGGAGCAGAGAGCTCTGGTGGCATCCACACCCAATGCACTTGGCCTCTTGTCACCTCCAGTCCCATTGCTGGAGTGCTTGCTGGCATTTTGCTGTAGGTAATGAAGCTTAGGGATGCTAGTGCTTATAAGTAGGGATGAAATATGAACAATTTCTACGTAACTTGCAAAACACTTCAACAATCGGCCTTAAAAACATTAGCTATCAAACCTGAATTTATTTCAAAGCCATTTAGTCTGGGAAGGAGCTGCTAATCAAAGAACATAATGGACCTATAAAACTGTGAAGTAGAGACCTATTTGTTAACCTCAGGGGACCTAAGGTATGGAGGGGATCAGTTCAGGCTGCATTTGCATTTGTATGCCAGCATGAAAAACATTCAACATGAAGAGAACAGGATGAGAGAGAAAAGCCGGGAGCTGGGCAGAGGCTGCTTGAGGAGTCTTCCTACAAAGGGTGAGGTTGTTGATCCTCCAGAGATGCTTTATGAGCCCAGCCTGGGGCTGGGCTTTTTCAGCTTTGTTAAATGTGAAGCCTGTCTTGTATTTGGATGTGAAGTCAGGGCAGAAGCATCGCTGAAGCTGCCCTTTCTCAGGAAGAGTGTCTTGCTATAATTCAATATGGCAAATGACTAAGCAGCCAGGTTAAGGAGGCTGTATGCCCCAAAACAGGGTCTCAGGACATTATCTCAGGATAAACTGTTGCAGTTAGGGAAAGAGCTTTTGCTCCTTGACACAGGGCTGGTCTGGGGGCTTGTGCTGCTGGGTGCTAGTTGTTGGCAGGTGTCGCAATGTAGGACTTAGTGCCGTATGCCCAGGGGTGCAGAGCTGTCCGTGCAGCCCCATGGCCCAGGACTGTGACTCCCCTCTCAGCGAGGTGCCACGCAGGGCAGCTTTCTGTGCTCCTGGGTGTCAGGGGTGGGGTGGGGGATGCTGCAGTGCTGGTGTGGCAGTTGGGTGGGAAGGTGCCTCCAAAGAGCTGTGTGACCTGCTGCAGCTGCCACGGCACTCAGGGCATGTCTCTAGCCACAGCCACCCTGAAAAGCTGTGCAGTGCCAGGGACACCGGAGACAGGAGTCATTCGGGAGGAGGCACATGCTTGCATTCATCTTCCCTGGGGTGATACAAAAGCGTAGTCAATCAGTATTGTTTGTGATGTTCGAGGTTTGAGAGGTACTCTGAGATATTCTGTACTGACACATGACAGTGCTCTGTATTGCCTGCTGGGCTTGTTTTTTAAAACCTTCTGGAGTGAGTGAAGTGCTAATTAGAATAGGTGTTTTGCACATGGTGAGCTTTGTGGACTGTGCAGGGAAAGGTCTGATTTTCTTCCTGAATTAAATAGGTACCTAAATGTAGCTCCTTGTGCTTGCTGGTTTAGAGACAGGGTGAACAATTCTCTAGTTTATGGACTGCAATTCTTTAAGTACTTTAGTTAAAGCTCTTGGCGTAGTTTTAAATCACCTTGCAGAAGTACAAACACTAAAATTCATTACTGTCATACATATATATGAATAGAAACTTCAGAGCCATGGGCAGCCCTGATGCCTGGTGATGGCAGGAGGGGGTGTTTTGGGCTGGTTTGGTTGCCTGTTGCTTTTCACTACTTTTGAGCAAAGGGCAATCCAGGAAGCAAAACCTACATTTTTTGTGCAGTGTTAGAAAAGCAGTGTAAAAATTCAGGTGCCTTCAGTGACAGCAACATCCCAGCTTACTGGGTGGGGAAGGACAGGAGCATGCCAGTGCCCTGGTCTCACCCCGGCTGGGTCTCCTGCTGTAGCTGTGGCTCTGCAGTTGCTCAGAGCCTTTCTTCCAACTTAGAGCCACAGCAGGGCTCTCACTGTAAGTCTGGATTTGGCTTTCATGTTTTAGTTACTCCTCCCACTGCTTTCCATACCTACAGCATCTTTGGGTGGGCCACAAGGCTGTTGCTTGATGGTACACAGCAGCCCTGGGGCACAAAGGTAGAGAGGCATCATAGGGGTTGGATTCCCAGCCTTCTTACATTACAGGGAAGTAGCTGCTGCTGCGGGCCTGTTACTGCAATGCCAGCATGCTGCTGAGGCTGCCCAACACGGCTGCAACCTTTGGAGAAACTGGGGGATTAGGCTGTGTTGGAAGAGCCCATCAGCACCCCGGAGTTGCCCCTGCATGGCAGAGGACAGTGTGCATTCCTCCTCTCTGGCACCATCCCTCTCCTTGTGTTTGACCAGGCCTTTTACCTAAACAAATTATTTTTTTTTCAGACATGTAATCACTAAATATCCTTTCTTGCTATCCCTCAAATTTGCAGTGCTTTGTTGCAGCATTTGTCATGCTTGATAGGTCACCTTTTTTCATTTTTAAGCTTGAAGAAGTTGAAAATAGAGCAGGTCAGCAAGTGGTCACATCACGGAAAGCCCAGTCACTCCTCCTCTTTTTCCCTGCACCCTGTCCAGCCAGTTTTTTCAGTTTAAATATCTTCTAACTTGAAAACACTTACAGCAGTTCATCTGTGGAAGAATGATAGGTTTCTGGATCAGTTTGCATGCTTGTTGTTTTTTTCCGAGAGGGACAGCCACCCATCTCAGGCATGGACAGTTGGGAATCTCCTGGGTGCTCCATGCCCCTGCGTGTGCAAGTGGGAGTGGGTATTCGTGCACTGGTGTTCCCCCAGCAGTTTAAAAGAGATATATTTGTACCTTGTAAGCAAAACTCTCCTTATCAATTAATTGAACTGGCAAGAGTGACTTACTGCCGTAGAGGCAATAAAAGCAGGAAAGGACTGAACGTTATTTTTAGATTGGCTATAATTCAGAGATATGGCTTATGTTACTGTGTCTTGACAATATATTTTTAAAAAATTTGCTCTAAGCTTAGGTGCCAGCTATGAAGATAGGTGTACAATTATGTCATTGCTGTTATAAATACCGGGAAAATATTCTGGGGACCCTGAAGGCTGGACCGAGCATGCCTGTGCTGGCTCCGGGATAGTGATGTTCTATGCAGAGCCTACGGATACTTATTCGGTGGTAGGGAGGGGCTGTTGCCCCAAGGGAGAGGCCGGTTTTGGGTGCTGAGCAGGGGACCTGTGGGCTGTCCAGCGAGGGGCTTGGGGCACTGGTGATCTTTGAGTCCTGGCCCTTCCTGAAGCACGGCTCTTTCTCTCCAGATGGTGCACTAGATTTTCCTTTGGGAGAAATGGCTAATTAAAAAGGCTCACTGTTTTGATGACAGCTGGGAAGGTAAAGGTGGTGTTTGGCTCTGACGTGATAGATGGAGAAAGAGCCTTGGGGAGCCCTCTAGTCTAATAGACATGGAGGTGGGAGCTCTGCGTGACACAGCCATGGAGATTTTCTTCAAGTCCTCTATTAGTCATGAGAGTAGGCAGCCTGCCTTGCCTGTGCAGCCTTTTTAGCAACAATTACAGAGAATATCCTAGGTGTTGAGGGGACAAAAGAGGGAAAGGACTCTTTTGGAGACTTACAGAAGTGAACTCTGAAGTAAATCCCTAACGAGATCAGTCATTTCTGGACAAGTCCAAAGCCTTCTCTAACTTTGAGCTCCATGGCAGTGTACCAAGAAACTCTTCCCCTTCACAGCAAAGCGTCCCTTCAAGCAAGGAGAAACGTGGGGGGTGACATCCTCATTAGCTGAGGTGTGCTCTTCTGCTTACGCCTCTGCAGTTCTGGCCCCAGGTTTGTGCTACAGCAGCGGTATACAAAAAGAGTGTAGCATCTAAGACAGAAATGTGCCTTCAGCTTTGCCTGCCCTTGCCTTTGTAAAATGAATTTGGAGGCTTCCAGTAAAGATCATAGCATCTTGCAGCCACAAAACCTGGCCTGAATGCTTGAATAATTATCAGTACAGACATTTAGCTATAATAGCATTGAAGAAAAAACAGTATTAGTACTTGCAAAGGGAGTTACTGGCTGCATGTAGAGTTAGTATGTCTAATCAGTAACCACTGCCAGCTTCTGAAGGCCAAGGCAGAGGATTTGGGCTGGACTTCAACACAAGGTGTTGGGTATGTCTGTACATTTATATGACACCCAGGAGAATGTTAATGGCTTGTCCAGTCTGAGTAACTGGTCATGATGACTGTCATCAGAGGTGTCTAACGTGGAGCTGCTGAGACATGTAAGGTAGAGATGGAGAGTAGCAAATGATGTCACCTGGTGAGAGGAGGCCAGCAGGAAAGAGCAAAAAAGAGAGAGAGAAAATTCTGAGGGATAGAAATGGAAAACGGAGAATGGAAGATTCAATCCACTGCAAGACAGCAGCACTTAGTGGTAGGACTAAGAACAAGGGCAGTAGGGAGCTGTGAAGGAGAAGAAGAGATTCAGGATAGCTCTGGTGGTGCTGAGGGCACTTGAGCTGTAGAGGAGGCTAAATATGAGATGCTCATATTCAGCAGAGACAGTGCAAATCAGGCTGAAGCTGAACTTTGATGGAGATGAGAAATTCTTGGCCATTCTTGGTGGTTGGCTGCACATTCAGACGGGAGAAAAAACGTATCGGGAAAGAAGTGGGGTTGTGCTTGAACTTCTGCATCAATTCCCAGCAAACAGCTATCCACACTGGCAGTCTTAAGCCACAGAATAGGTAGATATACGGGCTGCAAACGTCCCTCTTGTTTATGGTGGGGTAGTGTAGCAAAACTAGTGCAGCCTGTGCTCTGTTGTACCTAAATGAAGAGTGCTGCTGTCCAGCAGCTTTCTGGGAGAAAGGATGTCATCTTTGGTGAGACCTTGTGGGAGCTGATAAATTTTCCGGCTTTTTATTTAAACTTATTTGAAGATCTGCTCTTCCAGGCTCTGCAGTTTGTGTGGACTTCCTAAAGCTACTGAGCAGAGAAATACCTGGAGAAAGAGAGAGTGAGATTCAGAGCCAGCATTTGCCCCTGATTAAGAAAAGGGCTGCACCAACATCTGCCTGCAAGGTTTTACCATGACTCCTCCCAAAACGTGCATTGCTGGTCACATGCAGGCAAGTTTATTTACACTGATGCACTGGAGCTTGGAGCAGAGAATCTGCATCAAAATAAACATCCAGATTCCTGTGTTAAGGCATAGGTATGAAAAAGTAGATAACAAGTGGTCATAACAATGGCAATGCATTGCAAATACTGTACTGCTATGTTGAAAAGAGAAAGGACATGTTATTAACAGAAAAAGTTAGATTGGGTAAGGCTATATAGCTTCGGCATGCTTCCCTGGGATACCTCTGGGTCTGAATCAGGCCCATACTCAGATTTCCAACCATGAAAATGTTGGCTATTTAAAAAGCAGCCAATATTTTTTGACTATTAAAGACACTTCAAATTTGTTGTGTGTTTATTGTAATGAAAAATGATGTTATTAGTTCAGCTGGTTGTAATTTTTTATGTGGAAGGTTAATCTTCTGAAAAACAAGGCTTTGCAGAAACTGACTCAGGGTGTATAAAGGCAAATTATTGTACTTTGAAGAAAATGATGTTTTAAGGGAAAAGGAAATAGTTACCAAAAAAATCAACATATTTGTGTGAAAAATATAGGTAGTTTTCCAGGCAGCACATCTTACAGTGCCTACAGTCTGTAAACTGGTGATATATTTTGCCTAACCGAAGGTAAGGAGCATTTTTCTGCTTTGTTCAACATGGGATGGATCAGGCCCCAGAAAAGACTGACAGGTTACCATTATTTTTACACCCTTTTGATGTTTTCTGAGACATTGTTTCTGTAAAGTGAACTGGAAATCAAATTATGGCCCCTTCACTAAGCTTGTAAACAAACCTTTCTAGGGCAAGTTGGGCTGCCCAGTTCCTTCTGTATACGTTGTGTGTGCTCAGAAGTTCTCCCTCGGTGCCGGGACATTGGCCATCCTGATCCCGTGTCTCCTGGGATTGGAAGTTCATGCTTCTCTGCCAAGGGAGAGATTTCCCTGAATCTGTGTAGCCTCATACACCTTAACTTGCCTATATTGGTCACCTACATGTATAATCATAAACTGAACCCCTCTTTGGAGTAAGAGGGAAAAACGGAGCACTCCCTTTTTTATAACACAGTAGTTAATTATATATAAGAATATAATTATATATTCTACTTATATGCATGTCAGTGATTAATTCTCAGTGTAAAACTGAAGCCTATGATTCAAAATTAACACAGACTATGTACAATTGGAAAAAAAAAGATTTTTGGATATATATTTTATTTGACAGTGGTTTAGAATATCATACAGTAAACAAGATTTCTGTAAAAGTTAATTTATCCATAGTGGTGCGTTTCATAAAAATAGTTGCTCACTTACAGCCTTTCTGTGACTATTAATACATGGAATTATATTTATAGAGATAGAGCTGTACAGGGTAAATTCACAGCTAACACTACACAGAAATATTATTTGGAATGGGGTTTAGATGATGTGCTGTCTTCACAGGTTATCGATTATAGCTGCATAAAGCAATTACTGCACAAGGAGTAGCTGTGATCTGTGCAAATTAGAGTTTATGCAAGCATAATCTCAACTGTTTTTCAGATTTCATTGTTTGCTTTCTTTATACATAAAAATAAGATACTGGGACATGCATCTACACTACAGAAGCATTGTCCAAAATCAGATTCAAATAAATTAATGGCAAATTATATTGGATTCTAGTTCAGGGGATAAAGATTTTTTTTTTTCCCATTAAATAAGTTTTATAAACAGCTACATGGACTTGTGCTTTTTTAGAAATTATAAATGGGGTTTTCTTTCTAAAAAAAATTGTTTGAAAGCTGCAAAATCCTTGACTTGAGGCTTTTCAAATAATTGGACAGGAAGAAACATGCCTATAAATTTCTCAGTCCAGTGCAATGTTTAAGACATACAGTAATGTGCTAATTTCTTGGAAGAAAGCCAATCTCAATCTAATTTTTCAGCAGAGCATGTGAGGAACTAAGATTGTTAGAGAATAATAATTTTTTAAGTACAAATTTTTGACAGTACTTAGCTTTATGATTTTTTTTTAATTACCAATGTATTATTGCCCAGGATTTTGTTTTGATTTTGACAGACAAATAAGCATATGCACACTTACACAGACACACACACATCTTTTTGAAACAAGAAAATGACTGATTGACTGAACTTGGAGTTATTTCCTGTGAAGGCAGACTGGAATGTTTACCTGGCACTTAAGGCTTGAAATTCAAAACAGACAAGCAAGAAAGATAAAACTAAGACAAAAAAAAAAAAAAATGGAGGTAGGGAAGAAATGATAAAATGGAAACCATTTAACCATTTAAAAAATGGAAAGATATCGAATTTACTGAATGAGAACACCGACAAGTGTATTTCAGAAACCAGTCTAATTATTGTTAACATGTGCCTGGAAGGCACCTGCTCTGCCAGACTGAAGGGATGAAAGGTGAGAGTGTCCTAACTAAATGCAGATGGGCGTGAAACATAGCACTGTTGATAAGTGAAGCTATCATCTTCTGCAGGAAGGAAAGGCCTTTCCTTAAGGAAACTGCAGCTTTTTCTCTGTAGCACTCTTCCTTTCATTGCAAGGGCCTTGCAGACATCTGGGGTTTGAGCCTGACCAATTGGTTTGTGTGCTACCTCGCAGGATTTGGGGAACCTGTAATAAATCGCTTTTGAGAATAATTTGCAAATACAACTCCACCCTAACTCCTTTCCAATGTACAGAAACATGGTTTGTTCACAAAAATGGCAGTAGAAGTGGTATCGCAGAAACTAATCCACTGGATTCCCCACTCCTCCCGTGTCGCCCAGTGAACTATGCTACAGGGGACCACGTGGACTATCCCAAAGCATTAACAGTGGAGATGTGTCATGGGTGTACAGTTCCAAACGATGCTTCAAAGAAACCCTTTAACCCCTGTCTAGATATGTCGAGAACAATTTATTTACAACATTTTTAGCTCCATGAAACGATGCTTTCTCGGTTTCAGCTTGCTCCGTGCAGTTTTATTTAAGGCGATGTTCCAGTTTGTGATTGCTCTAACTTGTTCCAGTTTCTTGATAGAAAGTTTGAATGAAATCCAGGTCCTTCATGCAGTGGGAAAAAAATGCTAAAGCTACACTGCACTATCCTTCTCTGATGTACTGTCCTTCATATTGTTTTGGTTTCTTCCATAGCTGCCAAAGTCCCTAAAATGGATCTGGGACTTTAGGGTCAATTTTAAATCTCCATGTTGACTATATGCTTTTGAACTTATTAGATACTGTGCACATTGTCATGGAATTACACACGAATGTTTTCATTCCTCAATGCTTTGTGTATATGTGTGATAGTTAAAATAAATTAAAACAAACCAATGTGAGACAAAAACTAAGAAGAATGTTCTGCGTCAGTTTGAGACAGTTAGAGGGCAACAGTCCCTTGCTTATCTGCTCATGGCAGAAGTACCAGACTTCAGTACGCTAGGTAGCTTATCCGAGCCAGGGATTTTCCACGGCCCTGGGGAGACCGTTGCCTTTCGAACTGTGGTGTTGGTGCTGCGAGTGCTAATGGAGTGGAGATGTCCCTTCCTGGGGAACTCGCTGGGTTTCCCGTCAGGGTCCCTCTGGCTGTGGTCCATATCACTTCCAGGTGAGCTGCAGCGGTTGCTACTGTATGTCTTGGTAGCACCTGTATCGAGCTTGACATGGTCGGGTGCTGCAGCTGACTTCTTCTCACTGGTATTTGCAGATTTGTGATCTTCTCTTTTGCTAAGAGATCCTCCTCTCTTGCTTTCTGGCTTCCTCAGCCTCCCAAACTGTTCATCACTGGTTCCAGCACACACATGCTCTCTTGCACCAGCCTCGATTGTGGGAATGCTGTGTCCCACCACTTTGCTTTCTGAGGTGGGCCTGCCACCGTCAGTGGTCTTATTTTTACCTTCTGAATATCCTTTCCAAGAAGCTTCTTCATGCTTTGACCTGTCTACCTTTTTAGGACTTGCCGACCTTTCTCTTTGTTCTCCTAACCTTTTCTTTTTGTGACCATTCACTGAAAGCTCCTTTGGTTTCCTTACATCGTGTTCCCTCTTGATATCCCATGTTGGCTCTGGGCTTATCTGGTGAGAAGGGTCAGAGGGTGGGGCTATGTGTGATGAAGATAATGGTGAGATTATGTCGTCGAGGGAAAGAGCTACTTCCGACAGACCTGGGGAGGTGGCAGAGGGAGCACTCCAGGAGTTTGGTTCGTCTGTTGTAACAACAAAGAGAAGAGAGTTAGGGGTGTATTCAGCAGCACAGGGCGCGCATCACACAGGCATCTGTATTCCGAGCAACGCCAATACCCAAACCACGTATCAGGCTTCAACTCCTCCATCTTAGGTGGGGTGAAACTCCCAGTGGAGTCAAAGGGGAAGAAAACAAAACCAACCAACCACCTCCCTGCCAAAAGAAACCCAAACAAACAAAAAAACCCCCGAGTTCAGAGGAAGCAAGAACCGCAGGACTGGTAACCACAAACGCTAGAAACCCCGGTATTTTTTCATACAGATTCTGCTTTCCTCTGCTTGCATTAAATTATTCTTAAAATAATAAAGGCACGTGCTCATGAAATCAAATTGCCTCTTTTGTAGCTGTATAATGTATTTCTGGGCTAGGCAATATCAGCACTGTCTCTGAGGACAAATGAGAAGGACTTTCTGCCATCTATTAAACATGTCCCTACAAGCATATAATAATTGACAAGAATCTGTAGCTCAGATAAGTTCATCATTGAATTTTGTCTCATATTTTTCTAAACAGATATAATATTGCAGTGTTTATGGCCCCACAATTCTTACAGGATACTTAGAAAGCTCTGCCTTTATATCATAGCATCAGCTGCTGAGGAGCTTGGCTGTGCATTTTGAATTTTTCTCCTGGTTACTTGGCCTCAACACAATACGGTTGGATGGTGTAGATCCTGTTTAATTTAGCTAAACAGACATCTCTTTTGCTGAATCATGATGATTTTCCTAATCCATTGGTACAAACCAGAATATTCTGAGATGCCTTTCTCTTGCATACACGGTCCTCATTTTTTTTGATTAACGTTCCGGCAGACAATGAATCCATCATGACTAATGACAGCCTGACTCCTATTTTTACCCGTCTGCATTGAGGTTAGAGAAATCACTGAACTTGGCTAATGTCATTCCCTATTTAGCACCACTGCCTGGCTCTGAACGGTATGAGCAATAATCCGTCAGAGATGAAGGACTATCTCAGGAATCCATGGAAACGAGGTGGAACTCATCGTAAGAGCTGCATATTTCATGGGGGAGAAAATGTAACCTCCTAGCTGAAAAACAAGCATGGACTTCTGCAGGTCAGGACCACGACAGCAACTGTCTTTTAAAAGATACATTTATTTTTCTTAGTGCTCTGGCTGCTTTCAAATTATCATGAAGATGTACATCATCTCGAAAAATGGAATGGCTTTTACTGCCCAGCCCGGGATCTGCAGCTTGGTTCACTGAGACGGCACTTTTAAGTTAATAGCTTGATTGAGTGATTGCCGTCTTGCAGATAAAAATAGGGGAGACAATAGTGAGGTGGGTGACGTAAAGGGAGGGAGCAGCGTGCTTGGTTGAGGAGCTATTTATTTTCCCAGATGGTGTTTGTCATATGCTTTTGCATAATGAGCATATGTGTGGAGAGGATTAGCATTTGAGAGGGGTAGAAAGTACAAGTTCTGTGTAAGACAAATAAACTTTGAGCTGAGGATCTAAATGGGCTGAGGGTCTCAACTGAATTTATTTTTTTTTTTTAAATCACACTTTCTTACCCTCCAGTTAAGGCTGAGTAATGTACCATCTGCTCCCTGCTTGGCACTTGAGGAAGAAAAAATAAAAGAAAGCCTCATGCATGTAGAGTGATCAGCTTTTAAGAACTTGCCTCCAAAAAGCATCTGCTTCGATGGGCTTGTTCCTTACTTCTGCTCTTCAGTGCCGCCCCCCCAGTACAGGGCCACGGGCTGATGGGGGAGGCTCTTTTGAGATCTGAAATCCAGGGGATCCTATTTTGGTTAACACTTGAATCAGGGACGTTGCATGGGGTCCAAGTCGCTTTCTCTGTTTCTCTGAAACTGTCCTGGGACTCTGCTGGGCAGCATGGAGCTGCTTGTGTGCACCAGCAAGGTGCCTGAGCTCACACTAAACAAGCCACCTCGGGCCTTAGAGAATTAAGTTTGTGCTTTCTGCAGCGTTGTTACACCTCCCCAGGACAGGGGTGGTGCTGAGTGTTAGCCTGACTAACTATTTGCCTTAATTATGGTCGTCTTCCCCAGCTGTTCATGAGATGATTGTGTTTCACTGAGTGGCAGTGAGGAGCAGCGGGCCATTACCAGAGCTCTGAGGGCACCTGAAGTTAGAGAAATAGCTTGGGAAGTATCAGCTGGACACCAGTGGAAACATCAAATGGCCTGGAGAGGCAAGATGCTTTCCGCTAACAAGATTGCCTCTGTGCAAAATGTGCCACTATGCCCACATCAGCTGTTTCTCCTGCAGGAGGACAAGCCAGGTGGCCACCATTCAACACCAGGGTGACAAACACCTCTTGCGGTTCCTCTGAGGCACTAAGGGCGATATTGTACCGGTTATTTGTGAGACACTCAGGGGAGGACACCTGACGGTGAGTGGCCTGCTGTTTGATTCCCTAGAGAGAACTGATTTGTTAATGGACTGTTCCCCTAGATGATTTTTTTTTTCTTTTTCTATTTTCTTTCTTGGCGGGGAGGGAAAAATCAGCAAACGTTGCCATGAGAAATCGTAGTGCGTTAGAATCTACTTCATCAAAAGTGAACCAATGTATTTGTTACATGTGATTATATATAGATATCTGTAAACTAGGACGTGCAATACTATATGCATTACCAGATTTCTGCCTCTCCCCCAGAAAACCCTCAGGAAAAGACGACTTGGCCAACTAAGCCAGAGGACTTGTAGCCATAGCTTAAAGGGAAGGTTGGCTTGGGAGAAGCCCAGCTGGGCTGCAGTTTGCTTGATATGCAGTGCCTGGCTGCCCGGCTGGGGAGGCACCTATATAGGCTGTGTTTCCAGTGGCTGGGGGAAAAAGCTGCCCTGCAATGAAACTGTGTCATTGATATTCTGTGGCCATATAGTACTTGCAAGTAAGAACTTGACAAAATTACTTTCTATAAAGTTTAAGTACCATCAATTTGAGATAGCCAAAACCCAACCTAAACCACTTTTGCCTTCAGATGAAATGAGTCATCCTCAGCCTTGGTAGATGTTAATGTCAACAAGCCCTTGCTGCAGTATGTCACCGGCTAGTGAGGAGAATACTGATCTGAGGGCATTGGAACTGACTTTCTTCTAATGTTTGAACATTATGGGAAAAATACCAAAATTACTGGAGTAGAGCAAAGTGCAGTAATGTATGTAATTTGTTGCTCAAAAGAAAAACCTTTTAAAGAGCTGTGTTCAAGCCATAAGGGTTCATTTGGACTTGATCAACCAGCAGTAAAATGATTGCTTTTCCATAACAAATATAAACAGGAGGAAAATGCAAAATTTTATTCTGTAGAGCAACTAAACTAATGATTTCTCTTTTTTTGCTTATTCCGAGCTTGTAGCTGCATTTTGGAGAGAGTTATTAATACTTTCAAATACATTTTTTTCTGTCATTTCTAAGCTTTACATAAAACCTATGTGTTAATTGTGAACATAACCTGCTTTTACTGTCTGTTATTTCAAAGTATCTCAAAACATTTTGCAAACGTACTAAACCAGGCAGAGCATGATTTTACTTTTTTCTCCCCCCACCTCTGGGATGAACGGAAGACAGCATTTGTTTAATAGAGTGTGAACTACTAATGCCCAAACAATTTACAAGCAGAAGTGAAGGACACTGCATTCAGCTGAAACTGCTGGAGACATTTAGTGATGTAGTTTTAAATTTTTTTCTGACTTCATCACTATGGATATCCTTACAGTGGGAGAAATTGTTTTCCAAAGGTATACATCTCACTGAAGGCTACTAGATGCCTTCCTCCCTTCTTTGAAGGGAGAAAATTTCCCTTGACCTACTAATTTAGACAAGATAAACGAGCTGGGACCAGCACTATAATCTATCACTGTGGTGGCATTTGATTTGTGTAATTTAGTAGGTGTTTTCTGGGTGGCTTTTAGTTTCCACAAGCTACTGTCATGCAGGTTGGCGGCACTTCTCCATGGAATGTGTAAGAGTGACTCACCTACAACCTGTTTTGCATAACTCCCAGGCAAGGAGCAAATTGCTAACTGAGTAAGAGACACCACAGACACTTGAGTGTGTAGGAGGACAAGTAGGAGATGAAAGCCATTTTGGAGGACGAGTGACAAGGGGAAAACATCAGGAGCAGAAGTTCTCTGTCTAAATGTTTTTTTGTTTGAGGTAGAACTGCCATTTACGTGAATTGTTGGCTTTGCTACATCAGCTTACACACGTTCAATGGAGTGGAAATGAGGGTACTACTCTCATGTGTCTACTTGCTCTTACAAAGCCTAGTCTTCCACCTGGATCCAGTGCTTGCTGATGGCTGACACCTGAACCACCAGCAAATGAAACCTGGCTTTACTGCTAATGGAGAAGAAGGATCTGCCTGTCTTTCTGAGCGCTGCCTAGGTACTAAGTCAGGGGAAAGAGCTCAGCCTACTGATACATTTAATTTCCTGCAACGCTCGTGTTTTCTTTACAGGTTGCCCTTGTAAGGGTCTGTCAAGTCTAGTCTCGCTGTGCTTATCTGCTCTGCCAAGATCTCAGGTCATGAGAGGTTAGACCTTGGATTTGTGACTAGGTTCTCCTTTCGCATCCAAACATTTTAAATAATAATGTGGGATTTTTCATCAGATAAAATTAACCATAAAGTACTAATATTAATTTAGTTTATATTTAGTAGTAATGTGAAGAGTAAAAAAGGCTTCACATTTTATTACTTAAGTACAATAAAATCTCAATGCCTTTTTAATTTACAAATTATGTGAAAAATGAACATTATATTAAAGCTTTGAGCACTTTCAGTAGTCTGAATTAAACATTTCCTGAAACGTCTAAGCAGCTGTTTTCATATCTTCCGAGAACTATTATCCTAGGGAATCAAAGAGTTTTTGATTAAATAAAAAATATGGTGCTTTATTTCCCCCCCTACTTTTTTCTGAAATTACGTATTGCCAGAAGGTGGCAAACAGTTCTTACAGATGCTGCTAATAACAAAAATGGGACAAATTGTCCCCTGGTGAGTATTCACTAATGTTGGCAGTGTTACACCAGGAATGCATTTGGCTCTTTCTCATTATAGCTTGACATGTCTGTGATGTTCCTGATTGCATTGGTCTCCTGCAGCTTGTCTTTAATGCTCTCTAAGGAGGGATATTTCAGAATATTTAAAGAATCTTTAATCTTTCATCCTGGAGCCTCCACAACCCAGGCATGCAGCACCCTTTGTCTCCTGAAATAAATGATTCTCTGAGGTTTTGATGGTTAGAAAAGCTCTTGGTACCTTCTGTCCAGCTGTCAGCCTCATGCAAACGTGACATGCTATTGTCACCCTTTTCCCCAGCCTCTCCTGGAAAGTGAGTGGCAAGGGGCTCTGCCTCCACCTTACAGGCTCCTTCTACTTCTGGCTATAAACTTGCACTTCTTGTTAAGTATTCAACAGTGCCATGCAAATACTTTCTCACAAATTACACTTTCTTGGCACAAAATTGCACTTTGATTGGCTCCCCTTCCACTGCATTTATCCACGTTCAGATCCCTAGACACCAACAGCTCTGGAAATAAACGTCAATGGATTTAGGCTCCTTCTGCTGTGATGTGGCCCTTTCTTTGCTCAGTCACCACGGCCACATGCAGGTGGGATAGCCTTTTCATCGTTAGCACTGCCCTTATGATTTTTTTTTTAAGCTATGATAGCAGTGTGCTATAGGTGAAAAATGTTGACCCTGTGTACAGAAATGATATACATGCCATATACATTTACAAAAATAAATCCAGGCTATACTCAGACATTTTGGCATCTGAACTACTTTTCCATTCTTACTCATGCAGTTAAGTGATCTGTTTGGTACTGTGAAGTCTTTTTTCTGATGCAATGAAAAACTAATCTAATTTCTTGCTATCTTAATTTACCCACATTCATTATACTGCTTGCCTGTTTGTACTTGGTATTGTCACGGTGACTCTGACTGTTTAGAGTAGCCTGTAAATGTAACTTTGCTTAAGAGTGGAATTTTCCTGCTTTCTAGTATAATTTGGTTTTTTGGCTTTGCACATTTGTTTTCGCAAAGGTTGAGGATGGTTGGTCAGGGTAACCAGAGTGAGTTAGCAAAGTCATGAAACATTACAGGAAAACAAACACGCATCTGAGAGTCCCTGCATCTTTTACTTCTGAATTTGGTACTTTGCATTTTCAGAAAAGTAGAATGATTAGTTAAGAAGGACTGATGTTTGGAGTGTGAAACAATGGCAAGCCTAGTCTCTCTGTCACCAAAGTCATTGTGCATTTCTATTTTTGTCACTGGTCTAATATTGGAAAAGGGGAGCACTACTGGGAGCTATTGGTGGCAGGCCTTCTGCATGTATCTGCAAGAACTGAAGAGATGTGACTGTAAAGGAGGGTAAGTGAGGAACTTCTCTGTAAACTTCAAACATTTAATTTTCATCCAGAAAATTCAGTCATTGACCTATTCCAATGACCAGGAAGCACAGCTCTACTTCCTATTTTATTCAGTTCCCAGTGCCATCGATACTCTGATGCTCTCAGAGTACTCTTTTCATGTTACTAATCATTACTGATGAGCTACAATTTAGTTCCTTTGGGTTCATTATATCCATCTTCCATTGCATACTTAACCTAGATATTATGGAAGACTCCTGAAATACTTTTACAGCAGAGATGGTGTCATAGAGTCCTTGCAAGGGCCGTCTGATGAGACTTTGAATGATCTTATGTCAGGTAATGTTCACTTTCATCACCATTTCTCTATTCTGTATGGAGGTTTGTTAGAAAAAGTGCTTTCATGTCCAGAGATCTAATTTGAGAATTATTGAAATGCACTTCAGAAAGAGCAGATTGTTAGTTACGCTTGGAAGACCAAATCTGCAGAAGCGCAGGAGATGATATCGCTTGGTTTTGGAGTTAAGGGAACAGAGAGAAAGGGAAAATTTAAACTTGGGGCAGAGAGGGCAAAACTGTATATTGCAAGGGAAAAAATTAAAAAACCCTTTAGAAAAATGCTGAACGCTTTCTTGAAACAAGAGATTCACACACATTGATTTGTGTTGGCTTTAATCTGTAGAAAGTACTATGGATGAAAGCACTTTTCAATTTTTGATGTAATGTATTCTTTAAAAATGGTTAACAAAGAGACATGGGAAGTGACTGATCTGACTTGAAGAGTTCCTATTCTTATTCTGCATTGTTCCTGATCCTATGCTATACCCAGTGCATCCTCGTAAATCCCTTCCCCTCAGTTAGCTGTTTAATTATGGCACTGCTTCACCACTATTTTACTGTCCTAATCACTTGAGATAATAATTTAATAGCCTTACAGAGTCAGAGAGAGGTGTCTCAGAAGACCTCTGGAAATACATGTCTGCTCTTCTGTTGAATGTGTGCACGACCAGTGTTGGGGACCTCCTTCCAGAAGCCCTTTTGAAGGCTGGGTATCAAAGCTGGACGGGTGGACACAGAGATCTACACTCACCGCCCCACAGCAGGCCCATTTTAGCAAGCACAGGTCACTGCAAGTAGCCTGAGACCTTTCAGGTTAATACGGGAGATAACTAATGAATGCAGAAGCAGTCCGAGTTTCTGCCCTGGAGAGCAGGTGAACTGGATTGTCTCCAGGACTTGGATGTTCTTGGGGTGCTGCTTTAGTCCTCTCCTGGTTACCCTGCCATTGTTCACCCTTAAATACGAATCACTGGCATAAGCTATTCACTAGGATTTTGTAATAATGCCTAAGCTCTGCATCATTTGGCACTCTCCAGCGTCAGTCACATCTTACAACAGGACTGACAAAATTTTAACACTGCCCTTAAAAGAGCAAGAATAAAAAAGGGTAATTTTTCTATGCAGCAAAAAACTACTTAAAGTCCAGAACGGGAGAGGGGAAAAATAACCAAAATCCACACTTAAAACAGGTTATATTTCAGACCTGGAAAAGGTAAATTGATTTAGTAAATCAGTTTACTAATTTACTGTAATAGTCCTCTGGCTATCTTAAGGTCAGATGATTATGAGTACAAATTTATCACTCATTTTAGCTTATTCAGTAGATATGCATCTAGTAAACAGTCTTATCCATAATATTTAAACCAATTATCATGATCACTAATCTAAATGAACGTGGTAAATTTGATTTTTCCTTGAATCAAGTTAATGTATCTGCATAAATGTTACAGGATTACTTACTAATAATGTAAACATCTGAAATGTACAGTGCTTTTATCCTCCACAGCGAGCTCCTCACTGCTGCCTCAGTGCTAAGTCTACGGACACCCTAAGCACTGGTCTTGAGTGACGTTGCTCTAACCACACATGAGCTTTCACCAGGTCCTCCAGGCAGTTTGGTACCCTTTTTGAAGTGTTGAGCACCTCGCATTATCTATCAGATCAGAGCTACTTAGGCAAAAGGACCTTCAGTAAAGAAGGTTTTATTTTTCCTGTGTGGTCAGGCAGTAAAGTAGAAGCTGCAGAAACCTCAGTTCTCTTCCAGAGCCATGCTGGAGCTGGAAAATCTACACTGCAACTTACTGTATAATGAAAAAAGATAATGACTTTAAAATTAGTTTTTATTAATAGAATTAAACCACATTAAGTCATAAAAGGTGTTCATAAATATGTTAATAGAATGTGTGGTATTAATGAAAAACATTCTGCAGAGACTGAATAATTTAAGAGTTGGATATTACACACTTAATTAAACTTAAATATTAAAATTATTAATTGTCACAGCTAAAATGGGCATTAACAGTCAGCATCACATCCTGTCTGATCAATAAATAGCTGTCATTATTAAAGGTATGTAGATAATATATAAAATGTATTTAATAAGTGAGGAATTCAGAGCATTTTGGCTGCATATGAAATTCCCCTAGAAAGTTGTTTCTGGCAGGCGCCAAGTGTTGGCGGTTCTCACTTAAGATCTCAGCAGGATCTTAAGCAAAACACATAACTTGGTTGGAATGCATCCTTATTTACAAAGCTCATGAATAAGTAATCCCATCCTGCTTAGGGCAGAAGCTGTAGAATTAGTTTAGTCTCTCTTTAGCAAACTCTTTTCAGACTGGAGGCTGCTGGGCACTGAAGGTGCAGCACTGACCCTGGGACCACGCTTACTGTGGGGGATGTTGTGGGTACCCAGTATCTTTTGGATGCTGAGACAATTTTCTCTAAAATCTGTATAATGAGAAGTGCACGAATGAATGAATGTCACATTGTAATATTCAGCTCCTAATGAGTAAACACAAACTACATGTTGTTAGAAAACCCAGATGTTTAAAATTCAGGGTTGCATATGTGTTGCTGTAGCTCAACAAAATACAACATGCTCTAAGGTCATGTTTGTTAAGCGTTGCCTGGAGAGTGACAGTTACATCATATTGTCAAAGTGAAAAAAATGCATTTCATTTTCTGAGGGATTTTTTTTTTCCAAGCAAGGAGTAACAAGCTGTAAGAAATCTGACAGGGGCCGTGAGCTCTGCTAACCTCTCCCTGTGGTCGGGTCACAAAGCAGCAGCCGGGAATTGCACCAAGGGATGGCAGAGCGAGAAGAGCAGAGGCGGGATCAACTGCAAGTCCCTCTACGGACAACGCTTGCCTTCTCCTCTCTAACGGTTAGAATAACAGCTTTTTTATGTCATTCTCTATGTGATCATTTAGACTTATCGAATTTCTGATGCCAACGATGAGGGTCATAAAAGGCCCTGTTAGTTTAATTTAGTCTTGGGTATCATAGCTCAGGCTGCTGGAAGACTTTTCTGATACAACTTGATTGCTTCTTGTTGTACTTTTGCATCATTTTTTTGTACTTTCATGGCTGTGCTTTTGTCCCTAAAAGAGCTGATGGCTGTTTATGGATTCTTCTAAGCAAGCTAAAAAGCCAGAATTTTTACACCTGAATAATCACAGATCAATTAAAAGATCACATACATAAGTTCAAAGCCATGATATCCGAAGTTCAGCTGATATTCTTGGAGATGGAGCCTTTGCTTGTAGGTGTGCAGATAAAATATTCTTGTTCATGTCACGCCAGAGGAGGACACACAATAGTTTCCACGTCCTTCTAAAGGGTATGAAGCGTGACCTCAAACCACAATTTACTTAGAAATATAAGAGTGGCTCTGCTCTCCTATGGAGAAATGCACGCCATTGCAGAAAACCGACTGTGCTGAAGAGATTGTCAAGCACTGGAACAGGCTGCCAAGGGAAGTGGTGGAGTCACTGTCCCTGGAACTATTTAAAAGATGTGTAGATGTGGTGTTTAGGGACATGGTTCAGTGATGGACTTGGCAGTGATAGGTTAATGGTTGGACTGGATGATCTTAAAGATCTTTTTCCAACCTAAATTATTCTACAATTCTACGTGGAACTGGTTTTAGATCCCTTAGAGCCTAGCCATTGAAGCGGTTATTGCACAGCCTTCGTGGTGAGAATTACTGGGACAGGCTACAGGAATAATGGTTTGTGCCTTCATACTGTTCCCTTTGATCTGTAGGTCTATACTGCACGGATACCACCATCACAGATGTGTAGGGAAGCTAACGCTGTTTAAGAACAAGTTGGAGCGATGCAGTCTTGCCATCAACTGGGGAACCATTGCAAATTTGCAAATGAGAAGGACTGCAAAATGAGCGGCAGGAGAGGGATTTTATGGGCTGGTACACTGCAACAGCAGGAGACTGTGCTTAATCCTATGGTTACTGAACTCCCAGATTTCCTATTTATCCGGATTGTATGAAGAAATGAAAAACTGATGCTGTGGAGACAGAGGGATGGCTGCGTTCTTTCAGGCCCTGTCTTTTGGGTGCTCGTCTTCTAATATTGTCAAGTGGATGGAAATACAGGAAGCCACAAAAAAAAGTTAGAAAAAGTTTTGTGGGTGGAACTTTCCCTCCTTGGGCTGGTAAGTCTGCTTGCTGGTTTACGTGAACAAAACCAGGGACAATGTTTGTTCATCTGTTTTATTCACTGTAGTTTAGCTGTAATTATCTACACTTTACACCATATTAGTAAATCTACTCGAGAATATTATATTATGATAATTAAGCCTTAGTAATAAGAGAACTTGCTCAACAGCCTTATTACTAAATATTTGCTCAGATGTGGGAGGACACTGCCAATTTTGGTGTGGATTAGAATGCGTGCGGATTAGTAAGGTTCTGCTTTAATAATAACATTGAGTAGTCGACTAGGAATTTTAATCTTTAAAGTGCTTTTCAAGCATTAAATAATTAATCCCCATAACACTCCCATGAGATATGTAAGTAAATATTACTATCCCTGTTATACAGATGGGAAAGTGTGGGTTAGGGAATTCAGCTGGACTGGCCAAGGCCACTGGGAGTGTAATTGCAAGGCAATGTTTAGGACTATGGAAAGGACTCAGTATTTTGCATTTAAAAAGTAAGGAAAAGGTCTCACTTCCCTGAAGCTCAAAAACATTGCCACAAACCTGAAAAAGTCTTCTCCTGTGTCCCTACTTTCTTTCAAAACTGTGTTTTCTATTGCTATATCAAAGGATACCTATGTAAAAGGTCTACATATCTTTTAAAATAGAAATTTGCTGTAAGACAGAAATAACTATACATACCCACATATACATACACTTAGACTGTTATTTAACAGAAGGATGTTCTACTTTCCTGCCAGCTGCTACATATTTATTAAATACTAAAGACATGTTTGTAAAACAAATTTTAATATTCAATTTTGTCCTTGAATAGTTTTTACCCATAGCAATAAAACAGCTAGAACCTTTGGGAGCCCATATTCAAATTGCCTGATGGTTTTAGACCAATTTTATTAACCACTATATTGATTCATTTTATCAGGTTTTTTTGTCTGTCTTTTTTTTTTTTTTTTTTTACACACCACAGGTTCCTGAAATTAAGTCGGTATTGCTAGAAATAAGAAAGTGGTGTTAGATATGCAGCAGGAATATGAATGAATGTTTGCTATTCCACCAAGGTGGTCACAAAAAGAAAGGGCACTTTTCCAAAATGACTATTGATTTTTGCACTCACAGCAGATGAATGATACATGGGGTGGTTCAAGTTTCAAATAACACCCAACCTCAGCTCTAGAGAGTTATAAAATAAGCATTAAAAATAGGATGAATTGGATTATCTGATCAGTAGTCTGAACAGGTAGGAGTATCTAGCTTAAATGTACAGGCCAAGATGCTTTTAGACATTTATTAGACACACATAAGAACTTCAGACATAGTAACAGAGTTACGAAAAAAGTTTCTGAAGGATTTAACTGTATTCAGTCAATAAAACCACAGTAAAAGCTCCCAATTTTTCATCTATTACTACAAATATAAATGCAGCGGTCACTAGTAAGGGCTACCAAACCCACGGTGCAAGGAAGCACAGGCACGTATCTCTTGATCTGGATGTACTTTCTAAACCACCTTCTAGCATCTGCACCTCTGTCTATCTTCAAGTAAGCCTGCTGATCATCTTCTGTAAGTGATTATTTATACAAAATGGAACAATTCCTGTGGGAGAAATGCAGACTCATAACAGACTGCACTACAACGCTCTGGTAGGGGTCTCTCCTAAGGCATGCTAGAATGGTCAATATACCTGTTCTACATCAGGAAATTTGACTTATATCCTTGGTTAGTGCTCTAATGAATGGTAGCACAGCCACAATTTTGGTGGGGAAAAGCCCCATTGCAAAAACCGGCTTTTTAGGAAAATCCTTCCCCTCAAAACTCTTTCATTAAAACCACCTGAAATGGAAACGTTGTATAACACATATATTTTCATTTGATGTGATGCTATTTTTTTATCAATCAGGTATTTCAGTTTTGGTGTTGACCCAAACTAAATTGCTTTTGATTTTCTGGATATATTTCACTGGGAAAAAAAAATCTGTCCTAACACTTCCTGCCAAGTAAATAATCAGAACCATTCACAGCTGAGTGACTGTGCAAAACTAACTGTTGCTGTATTTATAGAGAATTTATTTTTCTACTTATTTCAGGAAAAAAGGCTTATTTCCTTTGTCCATTATGCTATAGGAGGGGAAATGAAGATGATGCATAGAAAGCTGTGGTTATAAATATACTAACACTTGTAGTGGAACTGCAGTTCACTGAACTTCCTATGCTTGACAATTGGGACTTCAAAATGGCCCTAATGTCAGCCTGGATTTTTAACCTCATGATCTCTCTGGACTACTATAAGTGAAGAACAAAGCAGAAGAAAGGTGAGAATACAAGGAATGATCAATTCAGATTTCTAGACAATGCAGGAACTTCTTTGTTGCTAGGAGGTCTCCAATGATGACATAAATGCTTGAACCGCACAGGTACTGTTTTTAGCACAGTACTGTTTTTAGCCTCTAGATGGGTCCAGCTCTGCACTTGCAATGTATAGGGACAGGCCTGTGTTCAAAAAGTTCTTGTTTATAGACACAAATTGGAAATGAGCTGTAACTGGAAACACATGCAAGCAATTGATTAAACTACCCAGATTTGCACGCAGAAGACTGATAAGTTAAGCATAGCTTAGTGCCTGGGTGCTGGAGGCAGGAATTCTGTGGGCGTCACACTGGAGGAGCTGCTCAAAGCTCAAAGGCTAGCAGGATACCTTTGGGTATAAACTCCCTATTTCCAATTTGTGTACTTCA
This sequence comes from Falco rusticolus, assembly GCF_015220075.1. Taxonomy (NCBI): domain Eukaryota; kingdom Metazoa; phylum Chordata; class Aves; order Falconiformes; family Falconidae; genus Falco; species Falco rusticolus. The sequence goes on from NC_051191.1 coordinate 17,200,445, forward strand.
ATAGTGTGAGACTGGCCTTATAATTTTAGCAAATAAACTACATTGTGCAAAGTCAACAGCAGACAGGCTGAATGCATCTGAATGCTTCTTCATTTTCTGTGATGACAGCAATCAATAAAAAAATAGGAAAAATAAGCTTTTCTTTTCCTTTGCTTTCCAGGTATCATTTCTGAGCCATGAATCTGTATTACAAATTTGATGTATCTGAACAATCTGTGCAGTTGGATCTGATTTATGTAGAAAATAGCACTTTGCACTTGATTTCAAGCTATGTGTAAATTCAGGGTAACCGCTGGGTTTAAAAAACGATTATTGCCTTACAGCATGTTCCAAAAAGTCTTCAATTTTACATTAGTTATTTCTTCAAGAGGCTGCATATAAATACTCTTTAAAATCAGCACCTAACTTCCACCTTCACATTACTAATATTTTTGCAAGACAAGTGCCGTAAGAAGGTGGGAAAATACAGCTTTGATTCTCAAAATTTTAAGGTTTTCTAACAGAAAAGTCATATTAAGGGGATAAACTTTTGTCACGAGGAAAAGCAGATATATAGCAGACCTATGGCTGCGTTTCTTGCACTAGCAGCAGTGTAACATGAAGAACCAGTTATCTGGGATATTAAAAGAGATTTGTAAAATGCATAGCTGCTTTGACAGATATCTAAGACCATCAGTTATGAGAGAAAAGCTGAATACTGCAGAAACTATTAAGTGAGCTAGCATGTAAGAAAAAAGTTGGAAAAGACTATTAACAGTTGTAAGAAATGAAAGCGTATTAGAAAGATAAACATGCAGAGTTTACAAACCGTGTCTTTAGGGTGGCCCAATAAGTAGAAATATGGGGACCCATGCTTGTCACTTTTCATGCACATGGAGAGACTGGAAGGTACCATTCCTAAAGGAAGGGGAGGAACAGCCTAGGACCAATCATTAGAATTAACAGAACCAGTGACATACAAATATTTTACTATTGTTAGAGCAGAGAATTCTTAGTAAGTTTAGAACAACTGAGTAAAAAGCTTATATGTAAACAGGAAAGAAGTATTTCTGTAAAGCTAAGACAAGTAAGCATGCTGTAAGTCTAAATATTAGTGGATGACTGAAACTACTGGGCATATATATTCAGAACATAGATTCATCTGGACTATGGATGTGGAGTACATCTTGAGGTGCTTTCTGAAGGAGTCATAACAAATCAAAAGCAAAAGGTTTAATGCATTTCAGAACTGTTCTGATTTATTTGTTTGAAAAATCCTTGTATTGGTATCAACTCTGACATTTTCTGGTTTTGTTGGTAAGGTAGTGCTGAAACATGAGCAGAGAGTTTCTTCCAGGCTCTTCAAAAATACCTTACTGCTAAATAACTTGCAGCTTTTATTTGTTAACCAGCAATTATTTTGTGCATACTGAAAGCTTATCTTTTGCATAAAGAACTCTTCCTCCCTTAAATATCAAAAACTGAATCTAAAGTCTCGTTCTGTAACACTACCTGAATGTCATGAACCCACAGGGTGAGTTTTGTATGTAATTTAGCATCATGTGAAGCAACAGAAATTCCAGAAATGCAAAATGCAACCCCAGGACATGTCTTTTAATGAAGTCAAGCAAGATGGGGAAGGGAAGGAAAGATCCACCATTGTGTAAATCCATAAAGCACCAACCAGCCCTGTAACACAGCTTCCTTATTCATCAGACCTCACTGATTCTGGTTCTCATGGCTCTGTGTGTGTTAGCACCACACCGTGACCTAGCACGCTCAGGGCCAGACCCAGGTTTCCAAGACAGGGCAATGGAAAAGTTTTCCATAATCTCAGGACGCATGGGCTGTAGTATCTAAAACTTACAACATTCTACAGGAGCTCTTTAGCAACTTAAAGCTAAGTGAAAGCACTGGAACAGGCTGCCCATGAAGGTGGTGGAATCACCACCCCTGGAGGTGTTTAAAAAACATGTAGATGCGGTGCTTAGGGACATGGTTTAGTGGTGGAGTTGGCAGTGCTGGGTTAACAGTTGGACTTGATGATCTCAGGGATCTTTTCCAACCTGAATGATTCTATGAAAAAATACCGAACTTGATAAAAACGATGATTCTGAAGTCCTGCTGTGGAAGCAGGAGGGGAAACATGTTAGCTTTCTTCTAGATGTTCCTCACAGGTGAAATCCAGTGTTTCCACTCCCTTTGCAGTGCCAGATGGAAAGCATCTGGGGCAGGAGGCTGTGCCTTGCTGGTGGGATGGAGACCATCCACAAGTGTTAACTGTGCCTCTGCCTCCTCCACCTTTATGCCCTGTTTGCAATTATTTGGTTATAAGACCCAGTGCTCTCAGGTCCTTCTAGGAACATACATATTTTAAGGTAGCTTTGAGTAACAGAAGCTCCTGTTGGGAAAGGCTAAGAGTAGTACGCCAGAAGCAAGCCGACAGGACTACTGGGACTGCAAACGAAACATCCCAGGCTTTCCTAGGGACCTTCTTCCACAAATAATTGCAGAAAACTGTGGTTGTTCTCAGAGAAAACTGTAGCTTCCTGGGGCTGATCCATCATTAGAATTTACTTGCCTCATGCAAAACTCCTTGCTAGATGGAGAGGCTGTGATTTGTTAGGTTTACTTCATCTTTAATGTTACTATTTTGCAATTTTGTGAACAGTTTCCCTGTGTTTTGCCTATAGGGATGCTGCTTCATTCCAACGTTCGGCTGTGCAATGTACATGTCTTTCTGGTGGTGTTTATACAGCTATGGCTAAGCCTGAAATACATAAGCATCTGTAATGAGGTTCCCACAGTGTGAGCGACAGATCTTCTGAAGTGCTGTGCACCCAGTAGCTCCTGCTGAAGTCAATAACCTTTTAGGCAGACGCAGCCACTGCAAGAAAAATCTTGGTCTGTCATCTTATTCAAATTGTATTTTATGCCGGTCTGAGGAGTGCTCAGTGCTACAGCGATGACGTGAGTTTTGTGTCCTGTGGCATGTACGGAACCACACAGTCCCCCCAGCCAGGCTCCCCATGCATTAAGTGCACTTCAGGAGCAGGATTCCCAGCAGTACTTCTAGTCTTTTTTGCGCAGTAATATGATTTCTTACTCTGACTTGGTTCTTTGGAGAATGTGGTTGGCAGACTGTTTCCTATGAAACATCACACTGATGTTCTTCGGGTTTGGATGCGCTGTGATAATTCACCTTCAGTGGAAGCACAGCTCCTCTGGCTAGTCTTAGCCTCAGCAAACATGTTCTGAGATGCTGAGTGATAGAACTTCTGTTTTCTAAGCTTCTTTTGCTGCACCCTGCCGGGAAATCAGCTATCGTTTTGGAGCATTAATCATATCCATGTGCCTTCCCACGAATTCTGATGCTACCATGCATGCTACAAGGGGATTTCTCCCTATGATGTGCTCTGGGATCTTTGGCATTTGTTTTCAAGCAAAATCAGCAGCTGGAGTTGAGGTAAATGATGCATTTGCAACACACTTCATTTTTTCCCCTCGGTTTGAATAGTGCTTCAGCCCAGCCAGAATTTTCTTAGATGTGCTTGCAGGGACAGATTTCCAGGGAGCATAAACTGACATAACTCATTCATGAGATTTACATCCTCCTAAGGAGCTTGTTCTTTGCTTCTTCATTGAGCGCTTTCTTCTTTTCAATACCCATTCTTTTCTTTTGCAGATCACTTTCTTACCATTGATGGTTTTTCCTTAACACTGCTTTTACTGGTGTCAATCACATCACCATTCAAACACTGATAGTTCTTGCACTTAAATGTACACCGCCATATTTTGTACTAACAGAAACATGGCTCTAGAATTTAAAAAGCATTGATTATATTGCACAAGGGAAATAAAAAAGTTGAAGACTGAAAGATGCTGTGTGACAGATTTTGGCTGGTTGGTTGAGTTGTTCTAGGTAATCTTCCTTCTTTTTAACACTATGAGTCTGAATGCCACTGCTGTTGGAAAGGTCTTTTAACACAGCGTTACTACAACTCACTTGGGAAGTCCCTGACCATTTTTCTTGACAGAGAATGAGAGAGAATATCCAGGAGAGGACCCTGGTACACTTGCTCTGTTTTTATATTTCTCCCTAGGCTTCTGCTGCACACCACCGTTGCAATCCAGATACCAGCTCAGTCCTCCAGCCTTGCATTTTTACACTCGACTAAGTCTTACTTCCCACTGATGGTCTCCAGAGCTGAGCCCTGGTGAGAATAAGAAATATTTCTGACAGGTACTTGCAAAAAGAAAAAAAAAAGAGAGAAAAAAAGGCTGATTATTTCAGTAAAAAAAGCTCCAATTACTCTTGCTACATCTCAACTGTGCAATTCTGGTGGGAAGAAGAAGGAACTACTAAATATTGACTAGTTTATCTGCTGTCCTCAGGATCTCTTTGTCCTCAAGCTTACTGTCACAATCTTCTCTGTGTTCAGTTTTCCATTATTCGCAATGGATATTCTTTCTGGCTTCTCTGTTAATACTCTGACCGACGTTCTTTGTGGCACAATGACTTACCCTTGAGATGTGGCCTTCTCAAGACTTGCCCTCTGGTTTTAATAATTTCTGTTAATTTCTGTTTTTAACTTCCTAAGCAGGCTGCTGTTGCTTTTTATGTGCACCTTATATTTGTTCTTAGAGTATTTCTTATTGCTTTGGGAAATGACCTATGAAGGACTTTAATATCTCAGCTAATTTCAACAGGCATCTTATTTTGCTTCCATTCTGCCCACAGACTGGATTCAGCACTAACATTTCTCTGCCTGCATAATGCACATATTAAGAATTGCAGAAATGTGGATGATATCCTTCGCTGTGATGCTTTCTATAGGTTGTGTGTACATTCCAAAGTAACTCCCGAACAGTTTTTCTGCTTTTTCAGTGCAGTAGGATAACACAGCTTTTTCAAGCACAGCTACTTAGTCCTCCTCCTGTACAGAGCAGTAAAGTGGTGATGCAGCTAGAAAAATGATCTGATTAACCAGCACTTCTTTGTAGTAACTTCTATTTTGCAGTAATCTGCATTTTTACAGATCTAATGTAAGCATTTCAAATGCTTCTCCAAATGGTGAGCATGGCTTTAAAGTGTCCTGTGAAGTTGTCTTGTTTCTTTCTGTTAGCACTATAGACTATGTCTGTCTTTTTGGTTGTTTATGTGTATTTTTTACCTATGTTCTTCTTGGGAAGGGGACGCCTGTGCACATTTACACCTTTAAGGAGACTTCCCCCCACCCCCAAAAAATGCTATTTACACTGAACATGTTTTTGCAGCTATTTACATTTTCTTATGATTCTGGAATAAGGTACAGATTTATAGGATTACATAAATATAGAAATCCATTCTGGATCTCCTGTAAACCTAGGTTTAAATGCCACCCAGAACTAGGATCTTAAGAAAGTCAGATTTGGAATGGGTCTGAACTGCAATCGATTCTTTGCTTATAGCAGCCTCCTGTGACCCTCCTGAGATTAAACTGTTTCCTGAAGAACCAGAGAACTGCTGGTATACAATTCTGCTGTTTGAGAGGTATTACTACCACTATACCAGTCCTGGTTGTTTGTTTGTTCTTTCCTTAAAATTGATTCATTTCCTCCTACAAAATAATTTTGGAGCTGATCTGAATCTCTGTTGGAGGTCTCTCTGAAAGGATGATACACTGGTTCAAATTGATATTAAATGTCTTAGTACCGATTCATCATAATCCCTGAAAGCCATTTTGGCTTTGTTCCTACTCACCAAAAGACAACTCACTAACTTTATCACCAGATGAGTGGACTATGGCCCATCCTTGCTGCCCTTATTCAGAAGCTCTTGAAAGCTGGAAAAAAAAGCAGCATACGCTATCCCGAGTATTGCCTCAGCCACAGAACTGGCTCCAGTTTAGAGAAGAAAATGGTGCAATTACCATGCATACTGACAGCTGGCAAAGTTCTGACTTTCACTAGAGCTGAAATTTAATGTCTCAAAGAGAGGTAATGAATTTATGTTGCTAACAAAGATTGACCTGAACCTACAGTTAAGACTAAGTCTTACTTCGAATTTTCATAAGCTACAGCAATTTCTGATTCTAATGGGAAATGTTGCTGGAACTTCAAAAGTATCATTACAAAAGTTTAATAGAGTTTTGGACCTCCTAGCATAAAGAAGTCAAGATATTTTCATTAAAAAGAACCCCTTTCCTGTGAGATTTCAGGCCCAGCTGTGCATATCATAGAACTTATGTAAATATATGACATTGTCACATCATACTTTAGAGTAAGCCCTGGTTTCAATTTTCAAAAAGAGCTTTTTGTCTTTGAAATTACCTTTGGATAATTTATTTTAACTTCTTGTCATTTCAGTAGTGAAATAAGGTTTCTATATTGTCTAAATGACTCACACTTTTTGAAATACTTAAAACAGTCTCAGAAGTCCTTCTGAAACAAAACATGAGAAGAATGGATCCTGCTTTCTCACGGCAATGAGCAAAGTCTCCTTTTTTATTCAGAGTGGCTTCTACTTGATCATCCGTGTGTATTGTCAGAGATAATATAAAGGGTGAGGTTGTCAAAGAAAGAAGTACATTGTTGTTAATGCTTTGAGTTTAAACCTGGGCCATTGCATTGCATGGCAACAAGATCATCTGCTGTGATTGAAAATGTGCAGAGAAGTACCAATCGAGGAAGAAAAGGACAGTTTATGGACAAATCAGCAACTCCCAGCACACTCAGAGATGTCCCCTAAAGGGTTCAAAGTGCTTCCTCCAGTGCACATCTTATAAGCCATTGCCTGTGTTGGGAGGGCAGCAGATGAGAGTGATGTACACACATATATCGTCTCAAGCCAAGGAAACAAACATGAATAAGTCCACCTCTACTCAGGTAAGCACTTACGCCCATACTTGACATGCCCCAGGACATCACAATATATAAATATCTGCAATTGCTACTTAACTCAAAAGCAATATAATTAATTTATATAGGCTCATGCACATAGAAAAACGTAAAGATGAAAACCCACCATATTCTGGGACCTGGCCTGTTCCACGTTTCAACAACAGTCGCACTCTCCTGCCACCAGACTTGATTAGCTCTATTGCTCTGGCATGTGTCATGTCCCTTGTGCTTTCTCCATTGATTTCAATTATTTGATCTCCTACCTGTCAGGTAAGAAGAATATTGAGTCAGACAGAATTGCAGTAAAATGAGCGTTTCAGAAAGAGACATATTCAATGGATCACAGGTTACTTGAATGACAGACAGACACATCAAGGTAAATTTGTTCCTGTCTGTCTCAGGGATATTACTGGCAGATTAAATAACCTCCAAAGTGGATTCTGCCTGTGGTGTATCAAATGTTGCTCGTCTTCTGCTGAAATCGGTGTAATGCATTTGGAACTTGCCTCACATCTTCTACACGTAAGAAGTTGATTTTTTAATTGCTTGATATGTTGGAATCACTGGAAACATTGTGCTACACCTTAACTTGTGGTCTTGTGTAGGTGCCAGAAGACCTTTGCTGCTTTTAACTTGCTATTTTCATAGAGAAAAGAGAGGTTTGAAGCACAAATACAAAGACCCAACATTTGCATATCTAAACCTTGGTAGTAAAGTTTCACACCAAATTAAGAGTTGTTATGAAACAATATATTAAACCAAGAAAGGTTAGTGCTATGGCACGGGCCATGTGTGTTTGCTGGAGTTCTTACAAGAGCATGCTTTGCACTATTTATCCACAGAAGGTTTTTTGGTCAGAGTAAGCAGAGCCCCTGGCTGCGCTGTCTAGTTAGAGCAGCCGACCTCACGGCTCTGGTTACAGATTGCTGCCACTCGCCTCCTGGCTGGCTTTCCAGTCAGAGTTAGCTTCATTATGATTTTTTTCTGCCTCTATTTCTACAGCGGTAAAGTGGGGCACTGATATCTGTGTCTCCCACTCACCCCAGCCTCCCTCCCAGCTTTGCCTCCCACTGGGATGCTTTGGTTTTGCTCTTCTCTCCATGGGGAGAGCTGGCTTTTGATGCTGGAAACCTTCTCCATGACCAGGGGAGCAGCTGCTTTCTGCTGTGCCCGCTCGGCATGGCATACGGCACGTGTAGGAAGCAGCAGCTGTACAGCTTGGTTGGTGCTGCGATACCGCAGCTGCTCACTTCTTTTGGGAGCGGGCTGAATGAGCAACAGGGTGAGGTGACATGTGAGCCTCATACCAGTGGCACCACAGCCTCTGGAGCTCATGCCTTGCAGGTGCGTCGCAGTAGCCTCCCAGCCCCGTCGGAGGGGTGTCCCAGGTGGAGCCCAGCAGGAGGGTTGATCTCCTGGTGCTGGTAGAAGTGTGGGGCCAGGTGATGGGCAGCCAGGAGGGGTGCACGAGGGTCTCAGTGCAGTGGCTCCAGCAAACTCGTTTATCAGTGCTAGAGGAGCACATCTGCACAAAAGGATCACAACTGCCTCGGTCTGCATCGACGGTTTCTTCACTGTGTGTATCCACTGCGCTAAAATAACAATGCCTATACATCCTAGAGAGGCTTTTAAGGGGACTGTACAGATTCCATGATGACGGGCAAATCCTTTTCCTCACACAAGCCTGTCTTGACAAAACCAGCTCTTAGCTGGCCTTGGACATTGAAATGTTTTCTGTTTTGTATGTTTTCTTTGCTACTATTGTATTTCTGTCAACTAAAAGTGTAATCCTTCAGAGGCTTTCCTTCCTTCCTGAGTTTGAAATATAGTATTTAACAAATAAATGTGCATAATATGAAATGTCAACAAGACTCCTAGCATCAAAGAAAACTGGAAGGGACGTCAAGAAGTTATCTAGTCCCTACTTTTGTTCAGAGACAGAATGCTACTAAAAGGGCTATGGCAGTGCTTGTCAATAAGAATTCATATTCTGGCAATAGGAGCTGCAGTGTATTTTAAGAATTCTCCCAGGATCCTGTATGCAGCCTATGCCAGTACTTAACTTAAAAGCATTGATCCGAATAAAACCTCTCAGTCTTGCTATAGCACTTTGTAAATGCGGCAGACTGAGCAGGGGGGGCAAAAGAACAGGATTATTTTGTGCAAAAAGGCCTTATTTTTGAAGTAAATTTCCCCCTTAGTGGATTTTCTCTGTTAGGAAGAACGCATTTGGTCATACCATGCAGTACACATTTTTAGACATTTCTGATGACCTGTAGGCCACAGTGACACACAGCGCAGGTACTCTCTGGGCTGTGGAGAGATGCCCCCAGGTTTGGCCATGCAAGGCTGTTTGCATCACTCTGACTTTTGGTAGTATGTAGTGGCTGCACACACTCGGAACAAAAATAGAAAATCTCTCTTACCACTTCCGTAACACAGACAGAAGATGGATTTGTAGCATCCCCACAAGGATACTTAGTCAGTCAAACAGACAAAATTCAACCAGTTTGGGAAAACGTGTTTCTAAATGTCATGAAACAATTAAACCCTGGTAGAAATGCTATAAAAGCAAACTCAGAGTTTCCAAAGGCTTAATGACAGTTCTTTCTTGTGTTATGTTGCCTGGATAGAACATGTTTTGCAGAAGGTATTTAAAATGATCTTGTTAGCATGTTTTGAGAGAAGTGCCAGATTAGATCAAATGAAGGAGGTGTTTTTAACACTCCTTGATAAATAGCCTTTAAAATGAGTACGATGAAAGCTGTGCAGAGCATGTACAGTCCTTCAAATAAAATCCTTTGCGCTCCAGAGCAGAAAGACAGGAAGAGATTTTAATACAGTTTAATATGTAAAAAGGTTAAGTTAATGTCACATTTTCCCCTTGCTGTTTGCCTTTCTTCTGTTCTCATTGGTCAACATGCAGGAATTCTCTTGTATTAATGTAACCTTTTCTGTATTTCAGTGGATTAAAATTTTTTTCCTCTAAAGGAAGCACGTAGCTGATTTGATAGTTCCTTTTATTATAAAATCCTATGTGCAAATAAACTGGAACAGCTTAAAAAAGGCCAGCATCTTTGTTATGCGACCAAAGGAAGGGAAAGAAACAAGCCTGCAAAAATTAGGTGTTCTGAAATTTACATCAGAGAGTGTGAGACCAGAGGTAAAACAAATAGTTGCAGGAGCAGTGGGTTAATTGTATTCCATGCATGTGTGTCTTGTGGCTGACTGATGTATAACTGAATTATACTGCCTTTGCAGCCCAAGACCAGCTCTGATTAGATAAGAAAAACAACAAGGAAAAGAAATATTGCTAACACTTTTATCCTGAGAAAAGCTTCATTAGACTTTACACTCGTATCTCGGGAATTCATACAAAAGAGAAAACTTTGTCTGAGGAGTGGTTCCCCATGTGCCTAATAAGGTAAAAATTCCTATTCTTATTTTGTCTGCAGTTAAACATTTATAACCTCCCCTTCTTTCCCCTTGCCAATGTAGATTCTGTTATGTCTGATATGGGAGAAAACCACGCTGTACGCACTGTCTCTGTCCAGGAACTCAAATGTGCTTCCTCTCCCATGTTTGCTATTGTGAAACAGATTTTTAGGTATCGTGAGGCTATTTCTGTCTCTTTTAAATCCAGTGATTGTATAAGAGCAGCTTAAATATACCCACATATTGAAGATACACCAAGGTGAGGCCAAAGGTCATGGTAAGCACAGAAACAGGTCTGAAAAGAAGCCAGTGCTTGTTATATGAAATCATCATTACTCTCTTTTCAGGATCAAAAGTTGATTCCTGCAGTTTTATACCACACATGACATTTCTCTATACTTGTGTTCTGGATCCTTCCAAGTCTGTCCACAGTCTCTAAACTGGAGATATTACTAAAAGGTGCGGAGTAGGCAGAACGGATCAAAATGATAACATTCTTCCCATGTGGGAGAAACACTTATTAATAATCTTTCCAGAATGAGACCTTCGACTTTTTTTAACACACGAATAGCTTGGATTCCAAGATTATCCCCAGCAGTATTGTCTAGACTGTTATCCCTCATTCTACATTGTACACATTGTGATTTCTCTGTCCTAAACCGAGCCTAGTGCACCTCAGTGAATTTTATCAGATTGACTGCTTTAGTATGAAATTTTCATTTTGAAATCTAAGTCAGTTCCTCAAAGTCCTTTTAAATCCTTTAAGAATAGAGACATCTTGGCATCAGCAAATTTTATTTTATTATTTATCAATAGGTCTCCAATTATTAATGAAATCATTGAATTGAGCTGTTTTCATCCTAGACCTCTCAAAACCACACTTGTAATTACTGTTCAGAAAATCATTGAGAGCAGCCTTTAAGAGGCTACATTTTCAGTAACCACATTACAGTGATTCCACGTAGAGTCTGTTTCCTCTTCTTCTGCAAATTTCATACAAGGTAGTATTGAGAGGTGAAAAGAAGAAGCCTTATACATTCTACTTCCCCTTTTCCCACAAAAATATAAAAATGTAAGCCCAAAATAAGAAATGAAAATTAGATGGGTATGACAAGGTTTGCTTTCCTAAATTTACATGTTGGTGGACTTTTTCAATTTATTGATAACCTGTCACAGATTATTTCTGGGAATGAAAGTTTAAGGAACTTTTCTCTATTATTTGACTTCAAAAAGAGGGAATATGTTTTCCTTTCTCTAGTCTGCTGCTAACCTTCTTGTCCTTGAATTCTTGGACATAATTACTAATAGTCTAGAAATTACTTTCTCATATTCATTGAGCATACATGAACATCAGCACGTTCAGCAGACCTGAATCCAAGTACACTTTAAGCATTTTTTTCCTTGTTCTGATTTATACTAATTTGTCTTTGTTGAAGTTGATGTAAGTTTACGGTCCTTCTGAACATCTCAGTGAAGACTGATACAAAGAAAGCATTGAATATTTCAGCCTTCTCCACATTCTCAGCAAGCAACGGACCTCTTTTTTCCTGTTCTTCATATTTATTTTAATATATTTGTTACCTTTTCTTGTTACCTTTTATACTTGCAGACTGCTTGGATATCATCCTTACACATTTAATCTTCCCTCTGCATCTAGCAGGACACCAGGCACCTAACAGGTGTTGCAGCATCAAGCTTTGACTCCCCTTATCTTTTATTGGGTATGACCCTGTGGCATTAGCTCCTGTCATGGACAGTGAGACATTTGAATATCAGACCATTATTTTTGAGGCATTTCGGCAAAGCTGCCTTCTATGGAGATATACAGCTTTTCAGATGAAATACCAGAGTATTGTAACAGATAAACTTCAATATAGCAACATCGTTGTTTTGCATGGCATTTAGGTCCTCTGCTATGTTACATTTTACGGATTTCATTTTTTTCAAGAAATTGACAGAAAAAAGTTCCCCAGATCTGGAGAGCTACCCATCCCTAAAATAACACCTTCAGCTCCCATGCCATTCAGGCACAGTTTTCGCATGACAGCCTGAGAGGATGCATGCATCCTAATCACCAAGTTTTAAATCCACAAACGGCAGGGAAAGCGTTGGAGAGCACAGCCCTTGAAATCCAATATTTTAATCTCACAAAGCCAAAGATTGCCTTCGGCTTTTTGGAATCAACTTTAATTTCAAGGTGTCATTCCGCAGGATCCGTGCACGGGGCTGCAATGAACGCAGCCCTTTGCAAGCCTGGCAGCTGTTTTGGTGGCCAGGCATGCGGAACAAATGGATGGACCCCTTCCCGCTCCCAACAGGCAGGCCCTGCATTGTGGGACACCCCCGAGACTGGCATCACCTCTGATTTGTAACCTTCCTGGCAGTCTTCAGCAAAGACTACAAAGCTGGAGGGATAGACCTCCACACCCTCCAGACGTTCTCACTGGCTTAAGGTTGAAGCGTGTTGGCAAGCCAGCCTGGGAAGCTTGCACGGCTGCTGCCTGAGCTGTATTTGTTTCTGAAGAAACGTGCTCTTCACAGCTATGAATCCGGCAATTTTACACACATTGATTTTGCATTGTGTTTCTTTCTTTCTGCAGAACGTGGCCCTGGCTGAATTTCCATGCTGTTTGGGACAAACGCCTACCCACACCCACTGCTTCTCCTTCTGACCTAGTGGCATGTGGTAAACAGAATGCTCCTCTATTTTATCCTTACAATGTGCAAGCACAAAGTAAACACTGAATGCTTCCCCCCTTCAATGTTTTTAAATTTACATATTAGTGATTTAAGTGTAATTATAAAAAGTAGTTTGTGTGTATGGCAAATGTCTCTGAAAAAGATCTGCTTCAGTTCAAGTTAATTCAGATGCTCCATTCATGCATAAGAACAACTGAGCTATAAAATTGGGCAGCATGTTTTCTGGCAATAATGAGAAGATAATATTCCTAAAGAATGTTTAAGTGACATCACTATTGATAGGTTAATTAGAAATAAAATTGTAAAGCTTCTCCGAAACATTAGAATAAAGTGCCTCTAATAAATGTGAGTTTATCTGCAGAGCCTTTGTTCTGGCTATATTTTATAGTAATTATTACCTGTCTCATTACAAAAACCCAACATACATATAAACAGAATTTCAGAAAAAGGCTAGATCAGAAGGAAATACATATAGCGTTAATGTAGTAAAGAGGCTTTTCCTTTCTCAAATGTATTTTTAAATTACTGATGATAGTCCTGTGTACATTTGCCTCTGACAGCACGTGAGGAACGGTGTCTAAGCAGGTGTCTAGTTCCCAGTTACACAAAATGAAAGTAATTGTGTATGCACATTTTAATTCTATGCTAAATGAGGAAATGTAATGATAAAAGCAGCCTCAAATCATTTGTGCAGAGGGCATTGCTGTCTGTCAGTTTAGAAATGCATTTTATAATTAAACCTCAGGAAAAAGACTAATTACGCTTAATTCCTTTTATATGGGCATCCTATTTTTATAACTGAAACATTTCTTGCATATTATTTGTTGCTGTTTTTATTGCTAATGAGTCCAAAAGGCTGAGAGATTGTCTGTACTTGGAGACTGAATAGCAACTCCAGAATATCTATTTTGGTGAATTTCCAAGTACTGTCAAGTCCTAATATCTTTGCCTGGAGTCAGGCACAGGCTGGATATCTGCTGTGCAAATTTCCTCACAGCAGAGAATCTGTACTGTCTGGGAATCCCAGGTGTAATGCATATCCTGAGCAAAGCCAGGGCATATTTTTAGTCTAAACCAGCTGTTTAAGCAGCTGTGGCTTCTTACCCCTGGCCACCCTGGGCCCTTTGCTCCCACAGAGAGCTGCTCTCGCCCCCTGCCCGAGAGGGGAGGGTGGGCTGCAGGGAAGAGGGGACCCACAGGACATGGGCTGAGGTGGTGCAGAGCAAAAAATGCCTTTCACACCACTCCTCAGCAGGTGCTCTACCTTTTTTTTAATTTTTTTTTCACCTTTTCCTGAAGGAGGGAGAAACATTATAAGTGCTATTACAGAAAGAGAGCTTGGTAAGTAGAAAATGTGTATGACCGAGTGTCTGTAGAGAATGGGGGGTGAAGGAGAAAGAAACGGAGTTTGCAGCGGTGGGTGGCTAACAAGACAGCAAAGCCGACTTCTGGTACTACAGTAGACTTTTTTTTTTTTTTTTCCCACTGCTGCAAAATATTCTATGTATATATGAATTAAAAGTGTCAAAGATAACGGAAAATTCATTATCTTATTGCAGTTAATTGATGCACCATTACTTTTTTAAAATAGAGATATGATGACTCAGTGCAGCATCATGTAATATTAATAGCATGTCCTTCATCCCTACAATCATGAATGAAAATGAGTAAAGGCTGCTAAAAAGGAAGAAGAAAATTTTCTGGTATCTTCTTGGTGGACTCGGGCAGTTCTCATTAGGCAAAACCAAAGCAAATTCCAGATTTTACAAGCTGATTTTATAGACCCTACATAGAAGCCTGGGCATGCAGACTGCTTCACTCAAAGCTGCATCCAAACAACAAAACAGAAAAGAACATGAACTCTGACAAATTAAAGGTAAAATGACAAAAAGTTTTTGAGGAGGAAAAATGCTAAAATATAAGACCTAAGAATATACTTTCAAAGATACCAGAGGTGTGGAGCCTGTCAGAGAACGAAGATCTCAAAAGATAGTTTGGGAGCAAGGTAGAAAAGACCACAGAAAATAGATTAATTCTTTGCTTCAATGCTCACTAAAGAGGAGGGCAGCAAAACTCCTGCAGAGGGTCTGCTCACCACAGGGTGCGTCTCAGGAGATGACTCCAGCTGCAGGGTCAGTGGCAAAGATTTTATAACAAACTGATGAAATGGATAGTAAGAAACCATCAGAAGTAGACAGCTTTCATCCTCAGCTCTAAAGGAATTCAGATATGAAGCTGCTGAACTAGTAGCTACAGGATGTAATCTACTGCCTCAATCAGTAAATTGCTGAACAGCAGCAGAATGGGAAGCGGCAAGTGTGACACCAGTCTGTAAGAATGGGGCTGGAAAGTAAGCAAGTGAGCCTCATGTACAGCTGAGCAGATGGAAGGAAGCAAAAAGGATGGTGAGTGTTAGCTGGCACATAGATAGTGACGTATAGCAGGGAAGGGTCAGCGTGGCTATTGTAAAGGGAAGCCATTCCTCACAAATTTACTGCAGGTCACTGGAGCTCCTGATGACTATATAGACAAATGCAAGCTGGTCAGTATACTTATGTTTTCAGAGAGCTTTTAACAGTAAAGGCTTCAGTAAAGGCTCTGCTGTGGGATGAGAAAGAATAGGGTCTTCTAGGTAAGAGATTAAAATCTAGGGAAAACATGCTTTAAATAAGTGCTCAATTTTCACAATCGAAAGACCTTACCGTAGTGACTATTCTGTTCAGCATATTTGTAAATGGCACGGTGAAGAGGTTGAAGATTGGGGTGATAAGATTTGCAGGCAACACAATAGATTGTCAAATAGATTGTCAAAGCTAAACTTAGAGTTAAAAGCTGTAAAAAAGACAGCACAATACCGTGTGTTAAAGCAGCAGGTGAAATTCAGTGGTGCTAAGTGCTAGGTACGGTACATGTGGCAAATTAAATGCACAATCACTCTAAATTAACCATTACCTTGAAGAGACAGATCTCATAGCCCTTGTGGTTAGTTTGCTGACAATGGCCGCCCAGTCCAAAAACCAACAGAATGTGAACTGAGAAACCATCATTATGGCATTTAAGAGCACCAATATCTTGAACATTGCAGATAGTTCGGGTGCTTCCACCTCCAAATGAACGTGGTAGATTGAGAAATGGTTCAGAGGAGGTCAGTGAGGCTGGGTGGGGTAAAGGAAAGCTCCCTTATGAAGCAAGATGAAATAGACTGGTAAGCGTCAGTGGGAACAAGGTGGACACGATATAGGTCAATAGAATAAGGAACAACATGGAGAACGAGGAAGAAATCATAAGATTATTATGTTGTAGCTACAAACAAAAAATGAAGCTTTTTTCAAACAATACAAGCATTTAGCTTTGGAATCCATTGACATAATATATCAAGGGTGTCAAAAGCATAAGCATATTCAAATAAATGGTTAAAAAACAGTCCTAGATACAAACTATGAAAATTCTAGCATTAAAAAAAAAAAATAATCTGTAAACTGCTGATTGCTAGGGGCTTGGATGTTGTTATATCCAGTGAAGAATCATTTCGTACTTGTCCTATATTCCTTTCCTAAGCATCCTCTATTTGTCCTTGTTGGAGTGAGGATACTGAGCTGAGTGGGCCATAGGAATGGGTTTAATATCTGTATTCTTTTACCTTCACAGGTGATCTCTCCCAGTTTCTACTTGTTGCAGTTTGGGAAAACACAGAACAGAGCCTGCCTCTGTCGTTTCTATTGCAGGACAAAGTGTTTCAATTATCCAAGCAGCATCATTTGGTGTGTTTAAAAAAAAAAAAAATTCTAACACTCTTGATTCTTCATTTTTTAAGTTAGGGCTAATTACTTTTTTAGACCTGAAAACTGCTATAAATCTTCCATAAAATACAGATTTAAATACGGTGTCTGCCTGCCAACTAAGTATTTTAGTCTTAAAATTTCATACTAAGGCGTTTTTAGCAAGATTATTAACTCGTTCTTTTTCACAGCTGTCTTGAATAATTTTGCTATTAGGCACAGAGTTACAAAGATGCTTTGAATGTGTCAGATTGAGTACATTTTTGCAAGAATGATGCTAATTACATGTGTGAGGGGAATATTTTTTTCCCCTTACCTTTCTGCAAACAAATTCTAAAAAACACACAGACCTGTTTGGAGAAATGCTGAATAATAGTTCACCTACAGTTAATTCACTCTTGATTTATTAAGCTTTCATACTGTCAAAATACATTCAGGATCCCTGAGGACCTCGGTTTGCAATTCTTTGTTGTGCAGACACAAGAATGTTGATCAGCTTTATGTCTGCATGTGAATATATTCTTCCTTGAGTTCTGCCAATTACACTAACCTGGCATTGAGCTCCTCTTGCCACAGGCTGGCATACAGCTCACACGCTCGAGTATCTCAGCGGAATTCCCAGAGTTCAGATCAATCACACCTAGTCTCACTACAAGTTAGGTTGGACAGTGATGTATGTAGTAGGGAATTGGCGTGTGAATGGGATTAGCCCACTGGGACGTGCAATTGGGTGGGAAAGCATAGATAACATCTTCCCCTACTGTTCAGATGGATCACAAATCACAGAATAAATGGATGGCACTAAGAATATCTTCGGGTTTGTGCCCCACTGTAATGGCAGTGTCGACATTCACTGAATGCTACTATGAAGGTAAGATTTATATTACTGCATAAAGCAAGCCAGGCATGCCGCAGGTTTTAAGAGTAAGTGCTACTTATGTAGAAAAGATTGGCTGCTTAACGGACATGAATCACTCTGTAGGCATTTGTCTTTTAGGTGTGCGCACAAGACCTGAGTCAAACAGAGGCTGGTGGAGCACTGTATGCTCCTGAAGTATACTTCTGTCCCTTATGTATGGGTGTAACATCAATATTTTATATCTAAATATTGACAAGTGTTCAGTGGGGTTTCTGACAGCCTTCTCAAGCCCTCACTCCTGTCAAGTGCTCAGCGGCTGACTCCCTGCTGCTCCCATCTGGAGAAGACCTTTTTGGCTCTTAGGACCTACCACTGCTCCTTGCACCTTTATGTTTGCTGTGACTAGAATAAACTTGCAAGAGGGTTTCCAACAGCAATATCCACTTTTCTCCTATATTCTCAACATAGGTTTCACTGCCTTTTAAGACCTGGAGATTTGCATAAATCATTCAGCAGTATATCTCAAAGTCTTCAGCTTTCTTTCTGATCCAAAATAGGAGTCCAATGTTTGCTGTGGCAAAAAAATAAGTATTATGCTGGTCAATCCTTGGTTTATTTTTGGATACAGTGATTGCCCTAAATGTTTGTAAGAAGGTCATGACTGATCAAGCCATTCTTGCCGCCTTCTCATTGCCTTGCTGCAGCTTTCTTATTGGAAATGTCTGTGTCTGTCATCTACTACCTCTACTGTGTGACAGCTGCTTGCCTCTTATTTTTAATACTTTTTGCTCTAATCACCATCAAGTGGAGATGAACTACTTTTTTTACTGTACTTACTGATTAGAACCTCAGGTGTATTCCACTGAAGACTGTAGGAAAGAACCCTTTAACATTGGGCTAATCAACAATGGAGCACCCCAAACATGCTCCGTTCCTCATTAACAAGAAATCTAGCAGAGGCTCTACACCAGCGAGGAGGCAGTGCAAATTGTGGGGGCTGCATGGCAACATGCTCTTAAACATTTCAATTTACTGTAGAGTAAGTAATCATACATTCTTCCTTTTGAGCTTTTATTGGATGGTCTCTAACAGTAAATCATCAGTCCTGTTGATGATCAGTGCTTTTTCATATTTACACCTTTCCTTTGGCAATAGGTCTACAAAAAGCTGAGAGAACCCTGCAAAGACTCTGTTCTGGAGGGATTGAATATAGTAGTAATGTGTGGAGAGCAGAATCACAAAAATTTGGAGAATGTATCTGTGTGCGAAGCTACAGGAGCTGCATGTGACTTCTGGTCCAAAATTTGGCCATAGAATGGGAATCTCACAAAGAGTATATGTGGTAGTCCAGCCATTTCTGTGTGGATTTTGTCTTCTCTGAGATGCAAGACAACAGCTACTAAAAGTACATTTAAAAAAGAATCCTGATTACACGTGGTGATATGGACTTAAAAGAAGTGCTTGTGGAAGCTATATTATGTTCAAACCTCAGACAGGGAATGATTCCTCAGTTGGTGGAGACAGATGACTTTGATCTTTTAAAAACCTAGAAATCAAGGTCTGCTAAAAACAGATATAGTGATAAACTGACTAAATGAACACCCAGCTAAACGTGTGCAACAACAAGCAATCAAGAAAGCAGAAATGGAAAAAACCCACGATGAACACAAAAGCCAAAGACTTCTGCTTTGCGTGGTATAAAAGCCTTTCCAAATGCTGTAGGGACATAATTAACTAAAGCTGCTGTAAACTTTGCCTACTCTTCAGCTCTGCCTATCTACCCATTGAAGCCAGAATAGCTCAAGTGATTTCTTGGTGCCTGACTTGAGATATTTGGGAGCGTCCTTCTCCGGGGAGATCGGTTTATATTCCCTTGTTAAACTCCACTGTTTTACAGCATCTACAGAGCCCAAATAGGTAGCTGTCTACACACTGCCTGTTCCTTTGAGAATCCTGAAGAGTTAGTCTTGATCCTAATTCATTTCTTCTGGGAGACACAGTTAGTAAGCCAGCTATTATATGACTGTTCAGAAACCTAGCCTCTATGCTTTCAAAGGGGACTTAGAATTATGTCTCCTATGGCTCAAGAGTGGGATTTAGTATCAGGGTATGAGTTTCACAGGTGCTGTCCCTCTTACTGCAAACATGAATGCACACATATTGTCAGAAGGAAAAAACCAGAAGAAGTTGCCTGACCTTGTGTTTAGGACAGTTAGAAAGAGGGAAATGTCATTTTTGAATGCTGTTGAGTGCTCATACATGGGTTTTGGACAGCAGTTTCAAGAGTATGCTTATGCCTTCCATGATTTGAAACTTCAGTTCTGTTTCCTTCCAGAGACAGACTCCTTTTGTCTGCCTGCCTTTTTTGACCCTTGGCTCTTAAATACTGAATTCTCTCTTTTTTAGCTAGAAATAGTTACTGCTGTAGGTGGATGAAGTTTCCTGAATAACCACAAATAAAGTCGGTGCAAACTGTTATCATGGGAAAGGACAAAATACGCAAATTGTGTGAGTTTGCAGAATGCCGTGAACCTGTCCACAGCATAGGTTGGTTACTGCTGTAGATCTCATCACTCTGCTGCTCACTCCACAAGCTAAAACAGATAAAGCAAGGCCGCACAGATTCCTATGCAACAACACAGGAGCTCATAACTGACCCTGTAGGAGCTTCCTGTCCTGTGTGCCTGTTTTTATCTCCAGGTGTGAAACAGAGAGGGGCACAGACCGCAGGAAAAGCAACAGGGAAAAGGACTGAAGAGTCAAAGGAGGACTGCAAAGCATGAAAGATATAAAATTCTGCAGTGCCTGTATTTCAGATATCTGTTCTGCAAATATGTAAGAAAAAATATACAAGCAAATGAGAAAAAGCATGCAGTATTAAGAGATACGAGGGAGCTAGAGGGAGGACTAACTGGTGTACATGGACTGAGAAAAACACATTGACAAGATAATAAAACTAGAAATGTCAGGGATGAGAAGTATGACCTTCGTGGAAGATGTGAAAAAAGGATGGAACTCACAAAGTGACAAAATGACACAGATGCACATTGTGTATAAAAATGCACATTTCACCCTCATTCTTCATGAGTTTCACATTCACTAAACCCATTTGCACAAGATACTCTGTATCTTTGCAGCCTGCAGCCACAGGCTCTTTGTTTGATGATGGTTTCAATAAACATGCTGGCTACAGGAGATATCATTCAAGGCCGTAAGAAATCTGTTGATCACATCTCACACGTCTTACAAACCCTACGACCATCCTTAACAATTCTGAGAGCAGTCAGTAGTTCCCCATCTTTAAGACGGGAAGGGATAGAGATCTGCTGGCAGAGCTCTGCTGATCATTGTCCTCAACTTGAGACAAGAATAAAACATGAGTTATCATCAGCCTTATCTAAATAGATCTATAAAATTTTTGCCAGTAGGGTTTGAATCTTCAAAGGCTGTGGGGACTGTGCTCCACATTGACTGTGTTAAGTCCCTCATCTCAGGTGACTGATTTAACTTGGTACTACCATCATGGATAGTGTGTGCACCGTATCCTTGCCCTACTCTGAGACTAGGCCTTGTAGCTGTATTTTTCAATATTGCCATCCCCAACTAGTCTCATCCCCCCCCCCCCCCCCCCCGATATTAGGATTGCTTGAGAAATGGAGTCCTGATATGCTCAGACCTCTGGCCAGGTTGGGATAAGTTATCAAAGGCATGAATAATTCTCCAAACTTTTCTTGTGGTTCTTCTAACACCTCCTAGTCTTACACAGCACAGACATGGTCCTATTCAGCCCTTTTTTGCCATGGTGTGGACAGAGTCTTGTATTTCTGGTACTCCCTCATCCTGAGGAAGAAAGAAGGGTGGAGATAAATTTCTAGAACTCAGAGCTCTCAGTGAGTCTGTCTGCCTTTTAGTCTTGTTTTCCCTTGTAGTCTTTTCCTTAGACCTAATGAAACTTTTGTTACTCCCAGTTTGTAAGATGTCTTGCTCTTTGTGAAAATTCATTTAGTTTAAGTATTGAGTCAAACGTTTCAAGTTCTGTAAACCTCTGTGGTGGTAGGCTTTTCAGAATTAACTGTTGCAGCTTGCTCTCTGCTCAAATGTCCAAATTAGGAGGGATCTATATTTACTTCCAGTGTAGCGATGAGGTTCCCCCCTAGAGAAGTCTTCTGTGAGGCATGTCCGTTATGTCTTATCCATGAATTAACAGTAAAATTCTGCTGAAGTTATTTGTGGTATATGACCTGACATATGGTTTTGTATGAAGTTACACACTTAAGGCTGTGGCTACCCAACACTGGTTGAGAACGATTTATCAACCATGCAGGCAGTGGACACATGAGAAGAAACACTTCTTCCTGTAGACTTCTGGGTCCTTTGATGGACATCTCCTTCCCATGTCTAGTGACAAGAATCCAAGTTAAACTAGGATGTATGCTTTGGCTTTCTGCATAGTCTATGAGCCCAAAGAAAATTCTCAATGCATGTAAAAGTGCCACAACTAAGAACAGAGTAATAAGCCTGTGAAAGCTTTAAGGGAAGAAGTTGTTGAACCTGAAGACATAACGCAGTGTCTATATAGGCTGGCAGAAAGGGATCCTTGAGTAGAAAAGCAATATGCTGGTGAGACTGATGAACTCTGTATGACATCAGCTCACTTCTCTCCCACCTTTCTGGTTGCCAGAACAATTCCACAGAAAATCAAAGTAAAAAGCTCCAGCAGTCATGAAGGGCAATTAAAGACTATCTTAGATCTCTTAATCCTGAAATGGAGTGTTCCTCAGTGGATTTGTTTCCAATAAAAACACAAAGTGCCTAGCATGCCATTCCCAGTGGGAAGGAAGATCAGGACTTCTGATTGGAAATGGTGGCGTGGCAACAAACTTCGTGAAAGCTTATTCTCCCTTCCATCAATCTTTTCAAGTTCAGGTGTTCTGGCAGAGCCAGTACTTCCAGTATTTGTCTATGAATCTGTACGCTCATCTGCTCCCAAGCTTCACTGGAGTTCATAAAAGGCTGAAACTCAAACTGAAAGTTTCATATGGATGCCCCAATTTTGGTTTCACTTTCTTCATGTTGTTTCACCATTGCCTTTTTCTAACTTTCTCTTTGCTCCTGCTGTCGGTATATTGTATTCCTTTCACACTTACCTTTCTCAGTAATGGATCTACTCTGCTTTCTTTTACGAGAGACAATTCCATACCGGTTCCTTATTTACATCTGATTTCCTATAATCTTATCTTTTACTTCTTTAGATGTATACTCTGCGTCTGTAATGCATAACACTTCTGCATGTATTTAGATCTCAGAATCTTTTGAATGTGTGCTGATAGACTTTCAGATATTTTAACGTGTATCCAAGTGGAATATAGCTGCTGGGCTCAACCTATCACTACGGTTCTGCAGTGCCCACTAACAGAGTACAACATGCAGACTTCTACTTGCCTGGAGCTGTTTTCAGTTAGAGATTGCATTGCTTCAATTACACAAATTTATAAACTCACTAGCATAGATGTAGCTCTATTACTTTAAAGTACTTTCTATCTTTTTTTATTACTATTTCTGTAAAGTAGGGAGATTTATATCAATGTGAATCTGCATTTAGCAGGGCTTTTGCTGGCTACAACTGCACTGACAGCAAAAACGTTATTTGTGGAATACGTTTACTTATTACATCTAAATGCCTTACAGGTAACATGTTTCATTGTATGATCTACTTTTAAAATCTTAACTGCTTTAATTTTTCTCTGCTTGGCTTGGTGAGTGGGATTAATGGTGGAGTTATGTGCATTATTTCTTTCTATAAGCATGATCTGCACATTGTGTTACCTGTTTCATGTTTTCCTGTAAGGCTCCAGTTAAAGAAGGCTGTTCAAGAATGAAGAAACAGGAAGCAAAACAATAACAGAGATAAGCAGATCGTGAGAAGAACTATTAGCTGCAGGTGCTCCTGTTAAGATCCTACCATGGTTTACAATCCCCAGTGATGAAAGCCTAGGATCAGATAATCTGATCTTTAAAGACCATGTGAAGTGAGAAGCCTTTAACAGATTTTTGCATATTTTGCTATAGAGATGCATCTGCGAAACAGAGATACAGAACTGCAGCAAGCAGACTGGTAGTGCCAGCCAATAAATAGGAATAAACCTGTATTATTAGCAGCAGATCTAAATTTAGGACAGGAGATAGGTGTACAGAGCTCTGCTTCCTTCGCTAGTCTTCCTATATACTCTATTCCTTTCAGCAATTATTATTTTTTATTTTGTTTTTCTATTTTTCTTTTGAAGAAGCTCTTTCTTGGGCTTCTGCTGTCCATCAGTTACAGGTCACTGGAGATAGAAGTCTTGCAAGTTCCAAACCCATCTGTGACTGACAGATTAAAATGGCTGTTAAACAGAATACAATACAAGACTCAGTGACAAGGCTGGAGGGTAAAACTGATTCCAAAGAACAACACTTTTAAAGGGGAGAAAAAACCTAGTTACAGCTATCTGGTCAGAATAACACTTGGCTATGTATTGTGGCTACATCAACAAAAAAGTTTTAAAATAAGTTCTTTTGGAAATATTAACATCTTTCATTGTAAAATTTGTAAAAAAAAAATTTGCACACTTTTTATATTTAGACTATTTACAGAGTGGATAGTGCAGCTTTATTTTGTGGTTTAATAGGTTAGTTTTCTGCCCAATACAGGTTATTATTGGAAAAGAACCCTCTCCAAAGGCATTGTTCTTCTGTTGTTCTGTATTCTTAGCCATGTGTTTCCAAATACAAGATTCCAGAGCTTACTGAAAGCACAACTTTTTCTCCAGCTTTAATCACATTACGGTTGCTAATGTACATCTTGCTGACTGTGACAGTGCAGTAATAGAGGAAGGTATGAAACCATTAACTGGAGAAGACATTCTTCAGTTAAAGTTCTAGCTGCAGCATGAATTAATCTCTATTTCAAACAACAAATACTCTGGGAGTATTTCTCAGTTACCAGTTGCCTGTCTGCTTGCCAACCTGGCTACCTGGTCCCAGGGACTGTTTATGCCGTGGCTCCCTTACTCCAGCTCCCAGTGCCAGGGGCTTGCGCTCCATGGTATGCCTGAGGACTAATGGAATGCTACAGCTCTACAAAGCGAGCAAGTTACGAGTGACCTGAAGCAGTCTCTGACTGTATATTTAGATGGGTGGCAATGCTTTTCTGTATTAAGTCAAACTTGATGAGACTCTTAAGATCTTGAAATGGAACCTGAGTAACAACCATGACATTTGCAAGATCTGCCATTACTCCTGTACAGAACACATTTTCTGTTGCCCATCTTTATAATTAAATATTGGTTCAACAAGGCTGCACTGATTAGATACATAAACAATTTTTTATGTTGACTCTTGGCAGTCTCACCTATGTTCTCTCCTTCCTTTTGTGTACTCTGTATTCTGCAAGCTATCACAACCCTTGATGAGTTTTTACCTCCTTTTTAGCACAACTGGAGATATTAAACCCACCTATTTTTTATTAGTTTTTTTTCTACACAGAACACATTTTTTTAATCATGGAATTTCTAAAGTGAATGCTTTTAGATTCAGTATTTGAACATAGTGTTACTATGACTTCTACCAATACAGGACTCAAATGCACTAAGACCTATGCAGACAAATAGTGACAACTGATCCCTACAAACAAGGCTGAATAAATAAAATTAGGAAACAACATGAAGGTAATTTGATTAAATTAGTAAAATAACACAGACCAAGTCTTAGGTTTCATAGTAGTCCAATAAATGTCATATAGCTATCCCTTTGCTTTTGTGATTAGAGACGTAACTGTTAATTATGCTGATGTTATTATCAAAGAAACATCAAAATTTTTGTCAGAGATTTTTAAGTTGCTTAGATATGAGTGAAAGAATAAGGAGAAAAAATGTATAATACAGTAAAAGCTGTTATCAACAAGAAGTAATATATTTATTCTGCAACAAAACTACACAGACCTACTGCTACGTGTTTCGACTACTTGAACTCCTACAGAACAAGTATATATAAAGAGGTATGTGGCATTGGTTCCTTAAAACCTGATTAGAGATGAAAACACTACTTTCCCTTTGACTCCATCACCAAACATATCTGCGAATGTTTAAAAAAATTGTTGCAATGCATTTTACTTACCCTCATCCTTCCATTTCTTATTGCTGGTCCATCTTCTGCTAACCTCAGCACATACAAATCCATTTTGTACTCCCTTCCTCCTCGAATACTAAACCCAAAACCTTTGGCTCCTTTCTCCAAATCAACGGTGAAATAATCAAAGTCCTGTATAGACAAATACAAAATGAAAGACAATTAACCATATGAATGTCATGGTATAGATTCCAAAAAAATTCATCTGTCCAATTGATATAAGCAATGGGACCTTCAAAGTGCACTTCTGCACTGACAGACTTTGGCAGTTTCTGAAAAGTGACTTTAGCAAAATGTAAATGCCTAAGTCCAAAACCACCCTGAAAGGGCAACTTCCAGCAGCTGCCTGACACCAAAAGCTCTCTAGATGGTTTCCATATTCACCCTCAATACTTTCACGGCACCCGAGTATAAGTGCTTATGTCTACGCAGAAGTGCTGATTTGGCAAGTGAAGTGACAGGCAGTTCCTGTATAAACATCATCACGATTAAAAATTAGTAAGAGAGACACTTCTTAAATTCCCAGCAGAACTTGACGTGATCAGCATGCTGGACTGCATGGACTCACAAAGTACAGCGACTCTTTTCACTCTGGTTAAAACATGTGCCTTGAGGAGGAGGGAAGAAGTAGATTTGTTTCACCCTTTCTGTGTCCTGCAGAGACTTAGATTTGTCTTTACCATTTTCCCTTGGTGGACCCTAACTGCCACCCCGTAGAGGGGTCTGGGTGGAAACTTGCTCTATTACTTCTGATCCGTTGGCAGCCACGAGCGCAAGAGCCATGCGACCAGGAGAAAAACAAGAGCAAGCCTGGGCTGTGTAGACCAGTGGTTAGAGAATTAAACTGGAGATGGTGAGAAACAAGCAGTCTAGGCATCTCTCCAGATGCTAAAAAGCATCTTATAGGGTATGCACATGGGGATAGGGATTTGCTAGTTAGATGCTAAAATGCATAACGTTTTCAGGGTTCTCTGGATCCCACTTAAGAATTTGGATATTTTCATTGATATGGTTTGTGTGTCTGGCTTCAAAAATATGGACATAGAGACCATCTATATATGGTTCCATCATATAGTGTTCAGAATTTTACAGTCTCTTATTTAATATATTTTTGACCTATGTTTTTTTCTGCCTTTATGTAAGGAGAAAGGAAGATTTTTGAAAGTCTGAACTTCGGGTTAATTCTTCAAACCTTCAGAGCTGTCAGTAAATATTTGTCATCAGCCGAGTCTTGTCCAACTTAACGTAACTCTTCATCTGCTGTTTATTTCTTTGAATTTGTAAGATCATGCCTGATGTCAAAGAAACTTGTTGCACAAGCTAGTTTCTCTTCATCCAGGCTATTACCAACAGAAATGTGTTTTTATCGGTAAGGATTCACAGTTATTTATCTATTTATTCAGATGAGCTAAAATCTTTGTTTTCAGCTATGCTGTAGAAATGCAGTCTGACTTAAGCACATACAACTGTTTGATGACTGTAATGTGTTCCTAGGAACAAAAAAATTCCTCTGGTGATGCAAAGACAGCTTATTTTAGAACTTTTATTTTAACTCTCTATTTAACTCTATCTCTCTATTGAGAGAGATAGTAACTCAGAGTAAAAAACAAGAAAGGTGCCTTTTTCTTCTATAATGTAGTATTTTTTACTGATATACATGATCTCTCCCTATGGATCCTAACACTTTCTTTTTATGCTCTAAGTATTTCAGTTTGTACCTGGGGCTGCCGGTACTCTGACAGAGGGTACTGCCTAGTGTCGGGTGAATGCTGCCTGTAATCCATCAAGGGTGGCTGCCTGTAGTCCAGAGGAGGTGGCTGCTGGTAGTCCATCACCGGAGGATGCCGGTAGTCCAGCGGAGGCTGTCGGTAGTCTGTTGAGGACTGCCTGTAGTCTGTAAATGGAGGTTGCCGGATATCAGGTTTCACATCCTGCCTGGCTTTTACTTCTGACCTATAACTGAGAAAGGCAAAATGATGTCGTTTCAGAAAGTGGCAGAACATAAAGAATATGTGTTACACACCGTATCGAGGAGTTAAAGCAAACTGCCTGACTACAAAATCGCATAAACCAAATTTTCACAGAGAAGCAAAAACTTTCAAGGGTAAATAGTTGAGGCATCCAAAAACAGTGAGTGCTTTTGAAACCATGAACATAAGCCATTTTCCCGCAGGTCATACGGTGCAATTTTCCAGGTCGTATCAGTGAGATCAGGATTAGGCTCAAAGGAACAGGAAAAGCATCTTGATTCCCACTTATCTTGCCTACTTGGAATACAAATGTGCATGTGAGAACACCCAAAATACTCGCTATGAAATAATGCGCTGAGTTTATAAAGTGCTTTTTTTCCAGAACTGAGATTGCTAGAGAGTAAATAAAACATCAGTGCAGACATTTAAAGCCCCTCCGTTTCATTGACAAACTATTCTTGTGAACTACTTAAGGTTAAAAAAGGATACATTCTTTGTACTAGTTATCAAAGAAAACCTTTCATTAAAATATCACATCTGTTAATAAAACAAATCCAAAAAAATAACTCCATCTCAGCCAAAATGAGCACAAGAACTGATAACAAGAAAAATATTGCTTTAATTGGTAACTGGTTACAGGAAGATAAGGCCTAATATTTCAAAGAAAAAGTGACTTTCTGTGACACAGTGACTACTTAACTAATTCACTTAGATGGGAATGAGTAGCTTCCTTACCACTAATCAGTGTGTAATGTCATTTCACACTTCAGGGTGAAGTAAGGACTATTTCTTACTGCAAACCTCTGTACCTCAGCTGTGTAACCTGCTGAATGGGCACGAAGGAAGTCCTGAAGCTTTTTAGCAAGGTGATTCTATAATAGTGGTTTGAGTTAGATTTAACAAAAGTTTTCACTTAGCGGACATTTTTACATTCTTGCCTAGGTGCCAAAGGAAATGTTTTTTTCCTATACAGGAAATACACATTTCAAACTCCGCTTTAATAATTGTCTGAAAGTTTTCAGTCGATCAAGTGACCATGTACATGTACATATGCAGGTACACGGACACATACAGACTATGAAAGGGGTTTTGAAATGTACTTAGTATTAAAAAAAATACATTCTGAAAAAAATTAGAGCATTGTTTTTGATCATGCTAATTTATTTTATGAAAAGATAATCTAAACATTTCAAAATATTTCAGACAGGTTTCAAAAATTCATTACTTTATTAGTGCAGTTACAGTAACACTATGGCAAATCTTCCTACACACTAGCTTTAATTAGCTGAATGTCTAACCAGACACAAAAATATCAGAACTATTTCCATTTGACTCTTCTGAGAAAGCAGCCTGCTGCCACATGTTCTTTTAAAACCTCTACATGACATCTATAATAAGACCTGCATGTATACATGCAATCCTCTTTCTTTACTCAGTATCATGGTGCTATTAAAAGAAGATGGAGAACAAACAGGCTTACCGTGATACTGAGCCTTATTCATATTTGAAGTAAAAATACTAGCTAGTATGCCTAAGGGTTGTAGATATCTAATAGCATTTTGATTCAGAAACAATGTACATGGCTATATAAACAAGCTGTAATCTGACATAAAATCTATTGAATAATGATACTATATGAACTAGCAATAACGGACCTTTTTCTGGCATAAAAGTCATCCTTAGGCAGGTTCCCAATACACCACCACAGCAGTATCTCAGAAGATGCTTTTATTTACACGTGGAGGCACTATAATTTTTGCTAAATATGTAAGTGGTGACATGACCAATTATAGCTTATGCTTTTCAGTCCAACTATTCCAGAATTTCTTTTTGGAACTTTAATTAGTAGTTTACTGGTCCTCTCTGAAAGTTCCCAATTCAACAGACATTTAATACTGACTTACAGCTGCACAGAGAGATTTTTGTCAAAGCTTTGCATTGGATTTTGTCAGAAACATATGTCTTCTAGGAGATGACGACTTTTGGAAAATTTACTCGATGAAATACAAGGCAAAAAAATTTGCCAAGTGTGACTAATTGAGAGAAAATGATTTCGGGCAAGTAGAAGTGGTACATCTGTTAAGCAAGGAGAATTAGAGGGCATAGTGTCTACATCACAACTGAACTCACGTTTATCTCCAGAAGCAAAAAGTTACAATCCTGTAAGGAGCATCTATTATTTGGGGAAAATGTTCTTGATTAAGTATGTTGGTTATTCAAGGTTAGCATAAAGACAGTCAGCGTAATCAGCCTCATTTAACATGCCCAAAATTAATGCAAATACTAAATAGTGTGGATTGGAGATCGCAGAAAGTTGTATCATCCCACAGCCTGAGCATGCTTTTTATATATACAGCTTTTAATACCAGCTGGTCAGATTTCTATCCCCCTACCATTTAATTTCCATTACTGATAAATTTATCAATGCATATGCATAAATTGCATATGAGAAATTGGCTGGGAAATGAGAAAATGACAGACTATAGACAAAACCTTTAATAAAAATATCTTCCTGACCTCGGAACTCTAATAGGGAAAAAAAAAAAAAAGTAAGATAATGAAAACAAAGGCTATCTCACAATCAGGTACTGATATACCTGTATTTTGTAAGTTGTAGTGATATATGAAAGTAGTATGTTCGCAACGAAACTTAGCAAGGAATACTGCCGTATTTAGTTCCTTGGCAAGCATCCCGATGGATGTTTGAGAAAGGTTGGCTAGACTCTTGTCATAACAACGTGTTTCATACCTGAACAAGACTTGCAGATCACCCTGGCACACACAACTCATGCCCTGCAAGTGTAATCATGGGACCGTGGCCTCTCAAAGCCCCGCAAGTGATGGCTCACAGCTGCCAGAAACAGCATAAAGACCCAGCACAAGGGTGTCCTGTGGTCCTTACAGGAGGCAGAAGCTGGAGGAGCTGCTCTTACCTGTTTTCATGCCCCTGCAGCTGGAGGGGCTGCGGAGGTGGTGGCTGGGTGACGGGGCTGTGCTGGGCGACGGGGCTCTGCTGTGCCAGAGGGCTCTGCTGGGCCAGGGGGCTGTGCTGCTGGGCCATGGGGCTCTGCTTCTCCGAGCTGGGGGCTGAGGCTGGGCTGTTCAGCTCTGTGTAAGGGGAAGCTGGAGATTAAAGACCTGTCACAGCACGGCATTTAATAAAGGGCAAAGGTAGACAATAATAATTTCTGGTCACATACTACCTCTGAATATTTATGCTTTGTCGCTTTTACTCTCTTGGGTTATAATTAGATTTTAAGACATATGAACCTAATGTGCACCTTTTGATAGTCCGTGGTATCTGCAATCTTGGTCACTTCTATAACTCTGGTTGACACCTCCATTATTTAAAACCCAATTGAACAAGGCAAATTGCTTCCATGTTTAATGTTTTCTTTTAAAGCTTAGAAACACTGATCATAGAATAGTTTGGGGTGGAAGGGACCTTTAAAGGTCATCTAGTCAATCCCCTACAGTGAGCAGGGACACTTTCAGCTAGATCAGGTTGCTCAGAGCCCCATCCAGCCTGACCTCAAATGTTTCCAGGGATGGGGCATCTACCACCTCTCTGGGCAACTTGTTCCAGTGTTTCACCACTCATTGTAAAACATGTCTTCCTTATATCTAGCATGAATCTACCCTCTTTTAGTTTAAAACCATTACCCCTTGCCCTATCACAACAGGCCCCCCTGAAAAGTTTGTCCCTGTCTTTCTTACAAGCCCCCTTTAAGTACTGAAAGGCTGCAACAAGGTCTCCCTGGAGCCTTCTCTTCTCCAATGCACTCAATCCCACTGACTGTCATTGACGACGGTATTATGTTGCAGCACTCTCAAAGCTAGCCAGCTGCAACAAGGCTTTTACCACCCCATACCAGGTTAACTTCAATAAATAGTTCCCGTGCCTTGCCTCAGCACGGCCACCAATCCCCCACAAGGTTTGAAAAGTTCATCTACTGTCCGTGCTGTTTCTTCAGCCTCTTCAAGCCAGTCCACTCTGCTTCTTGTCTCTTCTACATCCAGGGCACTCTCTCTCCTCCCTCTGCTTCTCCCAGTGCACTCTTCATCCCATGCTCCTCTTCCATACCCCTTAGAGCTATTTAACTACTTAGCAGGAACCAGCCACAGCTGCACATTATCCACGTCAGCCAACCCACCGCCCCTGAAGCCAGCCCACAGCTGTATATTATCAATGTGAATTAACCCGCCTTCATTCCTCTGTAATTCCTCTACAGTATCAAACAGCACGGGTCCCAGTATGGACCCCTGCGGGACACCACTTGTCACTGATCTTCATCTGGACACTGAGCTGCTGTCCACTATCTGCTGGATCAACCAATTCCTCATCCACTGAACAGTTCACCCATTAAATTTGTATCTCTCCAATTTACAGGGAAGAATGCTGTGGGGGACTGTGTCAAAGGCCTTACAGTAGTCCAGATATGTGACATCCATAGGTCTTCCCTTGTCTACTGATGTATTCACTCTACCATAGAAGGCCACTAGGTTGGGCTGGCAGGACTTCCTCTTGATGAAGCCATACCGGCTGTCTCAAATCACCTCCCTGTCCTCCATGTGTCTTAGCATAACTTCTAGATACTTGAAATACTTTTCATTTTGAAAAAAAATATTTAAAAAAATTAATATAATTTTTACTGTTTTCACCACTGTTATGGGATGACAGACTGTCGTCACAAAAGTTAAAACACTGGTGTGCTTGTGTTAGCTCCTGCTCTCTTGGAGTTCAGCAAGAGTTTCCTATCTTTTTTAAATCTTTGGCAACTGTGAACAGTAAAGCCAATCTCAATAAATTCTGACTAACCAGCTAAACCGATGTTTTATTTCACTGTATTGTGCCAAATGACGAGGGTTTCATATTGAAACACTGCAGAAAACCAGAATCCTTCTTTCCAAACAGCATAAAATTAAAAAAGACAGAGAAGCTGGGGTAGGAAATGTGGCCTTGTTACAAATAAAGGATGCCAATCTTCCTTCAGGCTTCCCACTGCACTTGGGGGAAGACACATTTGGCACTGGGCTCATATTGAATATATTTCTCCTGACACACTGGCAGTTATGTTGCTCATCATTTACCTGTTAAGAAGCGTAAATGAGAAAGACCCACCCACAAGAAGACAGAGCACTGCAGAAGTAATTGCTCACACATTATCAACAGCAAAGGTACACATTATATTTTTTTATTCCTGCTTGCAACAGAATGAGTGAGGCCAGTGTGGCATAGTGCAAAGCATCCAGAATGGACAGGCATATGGCTGAGCATCCCTAACAGCAACAGCGATGTGTGATCCAGATCTTGCCTAGTTTAATATTTGAATCTAGTTTGGATTTTGAATTATTTTATTTTTTAACATGTGAGTTTGTCCCCTATGACTGCACATTTCTAATGGCTCTCTACTTATTTAATTTATGCTCATAATAATTTTAAAAAAATTTGGTTACTTTATTAAAAATCTTTTCAAATTAGGCTTAATTGTCAAAAAACCTTGTATATTTGCACTCAAACCATTCCTCATGTAGACATAAGCAATACTTGTCTGTGTAATTACTATACTTAAGGCTTTAATTGCCCATTTTGCATCTGTGAGTCTCTTTTGTATTGCAAAGTTTCAGAGATGAAGACTGGGAATGTTGTCCCTCATTTCTACATTACTCTCATAACTATGGATGAAATAGTCAAATCCTAAGCTCTTCTAAAACTGCTTTGCATTTATATGGTATTTTTCACCTGAAAGTACATTACAGAGGTATTAGATTTTTTCCTCTAATTTTATAAGCTGGGAACCTAATATCAGAAGGCAAATGAGGTGTCCAGTGTCACATAGTCATGCAGGGAAGCCATGCCTTGGGCACAAATCGTTTCCCACCACTAGCACCCAAGAACATCTTGTAGCACTGCATCTCAACTGCACCTCTGCTTTCCTTGTAACTTAATGTATTCCTCTCTAACACTGAACTACTAGCAATTTGCTAATGAGTTAATCCAGGTTCCAAGGAGACAGAAACAAGCCGCACGGACTGCATGCAGCATCACACTTTGTAGATGCTTGCAAAATGGGCCTCCAGAGATTATAGAGCAGCCAGCTCTTTAGTGTGAATCCTGAACTTGTGTATGCTTGTGTTTTTGCCTTCACTGAATTCATTTAACGGAGTAGTTAAGTTCCCCCAGTGGCAGTCCCTGGCCAGTGTCAGGCTATTTCCTTGTCCTGTCGCTTCCTTGTCCTGTTGCTAGATGCAGCAGCAGCAGGTGAAGGTCATCTAACTGGAGCATGGATCATTAAGTAATTACATTACTTGCTGTGTGACATTCCTAGCTCTATCAGTATTTGTTGCTGAGATATAAAGCCACAGCCTCATTAATATGGCACAATTCATACACCAGCATGGCACATCGCTAACCTAAAAATAAGTCCTGAAATCAACCCTGAAACCCATGAAACCAACATCAAAGGATATTCACTGATTGTCTGTGGAGTAATGATCAGAATAACGAGTCTGTCCCCTTATCCTCACCCTACAAATGAGATAATTTAGCGTTCAGTTCTTTCCTGCCTTGTGCATTTACGGTGATACACGTGGAGGAAATTACCAAATTTGAACTATTCTTTCACATCACTTTTTGTCACAGTTAGCTGGTAGCTCAATGTGCCTGGTGACAGCCTTTGCAGTCTCTCTTTGCAAAACTTTTGGTTGGTTTATAGCAGGATATAAGGGAACAAACTCAACCTGGCTCTCTTGTCAGGTGCTTTTCCATGTAGAAGGCAGTTCTTACAAAAGACATTAACACTGACTCCAGTACTCAGCTTTCTCCGGGTTTGTTTTAAATACCCTTTTCATAACTAGAAACCTTTTCAAGAATTCAGACGTTATTTGAGCTGGTTCTAAGGCTGTAATTTTGGTGTGCTGTACATTACAGCTGAGAAAGCGAAACAAAAGATGTTCTTTCAAGCAGTGACATAATTCAAGCTAATTGGAGGCTACTTAAAATTTTCTTCCTGTTTTTAAGGGCCATTGACTTACCCTCCTGAGGAATGATGCGAAGAGTTACACTGAGACCCGCATCTTTAATTAGCTTCACAATATCTGCATGAGGCATGTTAATAATAGACTGGCCATTCACAGCTAAGATCCGGTCTCCAACTTTAAGTTTTGCACAGCGATCCGCAGGACTTCCATCAATTATCCGCCCTATTTTATGGGGTACGGCTAGACAAGGAACAATAGTCACAGTTAACATATGCTGAAACAAGTTGTGATGTTCAAGCAAAAGAAAATGTTTTCATTTTGAAGAAAGTTCTACATGAATTAAAAACAAGTTTGTGTATAAATATAGAAGAATATAAATTCTTATACAATGTCATTTGCATTAACATAGTACAGATTTCACTAAAAAATTCAGAATCCAGATGTGCATATATACGTGGCATATACATATGAAGTCCAAAATCAGTTTATACTTCAGCTAGTTTGCAAACCTGGCACGTAAGTAGATAATAAACAGATCAGGAGAACAATAAGGCATCAAAAGAGTGAAGGGGATAAATTTGCACATGAAGTAGTAGTCATAAATTGTCTCCCACCTCCTGGTTTACAAAATTTCTTTATTTGTATGTTGCAATAGAGGCGCTAGAAACACCATTTATTTTATATACAAATAGGTGTTGTTACTGAAAATGCCCAGGGTTCACTAAATTGTCCTCCTACTCCATTCAGATATGTTAATTGATAAGTAGAAATCATACTGAAGATTTATTGAGATGCTCAGCTTTCTAATTAGATACATACCAGCATGAATTTACAGTTAATTTTGAGTGCATAGACGCATTTATTACATCAAATAGACACACACTCCCTTCTTTACACATTACAGATCAACTTTGCTTCCCCTTTTGCTCTTGTCCGTGGTTCTCCACCTCATCCATTCTCTTGCTCTGTCTTTTCACTCATCTTCCATTGAATTTTCTCAATATTACTCGATCTTTCTCCCAGTGTTTCTTCCCTGTTCTCCTCTGGTTTTTAACTAAATGCATATACCATAGCTAACTCTTCTTTTCTCTGTATCTAGGGTCCCCCAAAAAGCATGTTATTTTTCTTCCTCCTACTCATAAATATGCTTGTCATAATTAAATTTTACTATATATTCTATTAATATCCTAATGGTAGAGTATCCCTCGCCAATCCCACACTTCAGTCTTGGTAAACTTAGCACAAAGCAGCTCAGCCTCACTATCTACCTGCAACTAGTGTTTAACAACAGTTGTGTGTGGGGGGTTTTTTTTGAAAAATAACATATCCTTAAAATTCTAATATCTAAAAAGAACTCAGAAAAGGTGAAAGAAAAGATTAATCAAACTTTTTTTGGCAAAAAAATATGCTATCAATGCTGAAAAAAAACAAAGCTCTACTAGGAGATGTGCTCAGAATACATCACTGCAGAACAAAATTCTCAGCCCTCTGATAAACATTCACTGAAGGTGATGGTGGCAAACACAGATTGCACATCTCAAGCAAAGTCACAATACACATACCTCAAAGTGACTTCTGTTTCTAGTATGGACGCAAGTGTTGTTTACAGTGTTAAAAATTATTTTTTTTTAGAACTAAAAATATAAGTAAGTACTCTGAAGAGCAAGCCATAATCAAACTGCATGTTTCTTTACCGCCATAGTTCAGACAAGAATATGAATTAAATTGTGGCTTTAGTAATACAGACAGAAGGAGCGTACTTCAGAGATGTCTTGCTGCTTAGGAAAAAAGCACCTAATTTATGTCACAATGCCTAAACCTTTCTATGTTTTAAAATACACTAAATATGAATAGCCACACTTTGCACAAAACCTGCATTTATTTTGCCCTCAATGCAGATATATAATTGCTGTGCATGCATTTCAATAAGTAAAGTAAAAGAATAGCTCAACACTGAAACAGTTTACATTCACATAGCGCCCTTCGCATTGAATCAATTCTTAAAGCACCACCAAGAATCATTTATGCTAAGACTAAAACTTGCCTGTTTCTGGTATATGTAATAAAAGATCTGTCTGAAATTACCATGTCTGTACTACACATCAATGGAGATCTGAAAATGAGACTGTCTTATATGAAAAAGCAAGAAATTTAGTAGGAAGAAAGAAGGGGAAGCATGATGGCCGAGATGCCATAGTTAAAATTCTCATGCTTGCCATTTCTAACTCTAAAGAAGATGTTTTTACTAGCCTAAACAATTAAGTAGAGGCATCCTTTCAGTAGTGAGGGGCGTGGGTGGATGGGTGGGAAATCCTATTAATTTGCCAGAACAATTTTTGTTAGACTTCTTGCACCTGACAAGTGAATACAGCAGATGTCTGCATGTTTGAGATATCTACTAACATCAAAGCTGGAGGTGGGAGAGAGTCTGATTCTGCTCCAAACCCTGAGAAAAGGGAAGGGAGGGAGAAAGAGGAGGAACTCTGTATTTAATTTTTCCTTCCATTTAAGCCTAATGGCCTTTACCTTCCTGACAAAGGTATCTAGTCTAAATGTTTTGGTATCACTGCACTCCCTTCATGCTGCCAAGCTAGAAAGGATCAACACTAGGTGACCTTCAGAGCAAACGTTGTGTCTGTCAAGGTACCTACCTTTTCTACCACACTTTGGTTTTCACGGATTTAGTGCTCCTCTTCTGAGGCTCTATTGGTGCAATGTGCTGTCATATGGTCTTGCTGCAGAGTGGGGTGTGGAAAGCTTTTGCAGAAGGAACCTGACTGCAAAGGAGACCACTGGTATGCTGTATCAGGATTTTACGGGCAAGTCCAGTGAGTTGGTAATGGAACTCAGAGCTGTTCAGCAGTAATATCCCAAAGAGTTTATGGTCTCTGCTTGCTTTTCCCAGTGGAGTTCTGCCTGAGTCTCCTCCTAAGCCACAATATCCTGGCCACTGTGGTCCCTGCTGCTGCCTTGGGAGGGGAGGATATATTTAAGGATTTATTTACAAGCATGAGTGCTTCTAAGGGATGCGGGTTATTTGATGTGCGGGTTGTTCACAAAAATATGAACATGTTAGAAAACTTACAATTTATAAGAGCCTTTGGAGGTGAAATACTTACTGTGAAGGGATAAGAAGGAGCTACTCTCATAGGGGATTCATTAGGTAAAAGCTAAGGAACAAGGGTAGGAATGAACTGTGAATTTCTGTAATGGAGAATTTTCATCATTCAGAACGGTCACATCTAAAACTGGTGTGGCAGAGCTGCAAAACTGCCAGTACTGAGTGGGCTGAGTGAAGTGGCAGACAAGACACCATGAAAAGAAATGCAAGATGATGCGCATGGGGAAAAAATAACCCTGCCTAAGCTTAAGCAGAGATAAGCCCTAAATGAATTATTACCGCTCAAGAGATCTTGAAAAATATTAACTCAGTAAAACAGTAAATAGAATTTTAAGAGTTAGAATAAGAACAGCAAATGAAACAAACCGTTGCTAGTTACTATGTGAACCTAAAGTCTGAGTATTGCTGATAGCTTCAGCGTTCTCATCTCAAAAATCATAGCGCTGAACAAGCAAAGATTCAGTGAAAGACGGCACGGCAGTCAGAAGCAGAAATCAGCCTCTGCTCCAAGGAGCAGCCCATCAACTTGCTCTTTGCAGCCTGGAAAAGAGAAGGTGGGGCAACGTTCTGGAGGGCCAGAAGAATTAAAGGATTAAAAAAGGGATTAGACAAATTCACAGGGATGGATCCACTGTTGATTAAATCAGAAAGCTGTGGTAGTGAAAGCTGAGGCGATGCCTGGGGAAGGTCCCTGTCTGCTGTAGGTGCCACCAGTCACGGCCACAGACAGGGCGGAGCTGTGTGGCTCTGATCTCTCCCAGCTTCACAGGTCTCTTCTTGGGAAGAAACCTCCTATGTTTGGCATTTAATTAGGGCTTTATTAACACATCACATTTTTTTCTTAAATTGCATCCTCAGTGCTTTATTTTTATCTGAGCAGGTAATTTAATAATGTAAACTTTTAAAGGAAGTCCCACATCACTTGATTGATGGTAAACGATTCCACTCACCCTTAAAAATTTTTACTAATCTGTTCACACCTCTTTTAAGAATTCAGTACAAGCTGTTCTCCAAACATATGTACGTTTTGAACAGTGGCAGCACGTGCCTGCATTAGACTGCAGAGAATTTGATCCATTTATTTGAAAACACTGAGTTACCTGAGCAGCATTAAATATTAGCAAGCTATACACAAAGACTTGGATTTTTGGGTTTTTTGTTTGTTTTATTTTTTTTTTTTCAAGAATCCTATTATTAATGCTAAGAGTGAGCACAGAAACCAGACTGCCCCTTTGCAGGACAATTCATTTCTCAGTTCCCTCAGACTACACAATGGATGAGACTGTAAGGGAAAAATATTATGGTAAAGAGGGATTTATAAAGATTTTTTTAACTGTTAAAAATATGAGAAATCAGTAAAATACAGTTTCTATATATATAAAACATAGAGTCATAGAATAATAGAATATCTCAAGTTGGAAGGGACCCATAAGGATCACGTCTAGCTCCCTGCTCCTTGCAAGACTACCTAAAACTAAACCATACAGTCCCTCAAAATAGCTATATAGGATTTTTCCCTCTAATACTATCAAGTTATCTAAAAGATGGTACTCGAGAGTGATATATATGAATAGCTGCTTTAAGAAAAAATAAATCTTTCCAGTCTAGCAGAGAACAGCAATGCTGCAGAAGCATTTCCTAATAACAGATCTTATGAGGGGATCTAAATTTTCTGCAGTGTGGTTTGTAAAAAAATCCTGACTTCAGGAAGACTTGAATCCTGAGAGCACCAAAGCTTCTAAGATACTTGAAGCCATCAACCTGTCCCTCTAAATCTCTCAGATATTTACAGCATTTGTGTCAGGAACACAAACTGACCTAGCACTGGCACCTAGCAGCTGATGCTTTCCCAGAAGGTAGTTAATTGTGCAATGATCAGCTGTAAGCTCATTATCCAAAGAGAACTTATATTAAATTAAATTAGAAAAAAATGATTCAAATGAAATCTTTGCATTTAGAAAGTGGATAAGGTCTGCTTTCAGAAACTTGCCGATAACATCAAATTCACATTTTTCTCTGTATTATTATTTTTTCTTGATAAAATCATCCACTTTTGCTCTCCATGATCCAAATTAACACCCTTCCCATACCTTCATGTCATAGAAAAGAGAGACTAAATCCTGTGGCGTTACATCTGAGGGTTCATATGCTTGGGTCAGCTGTACACAAAGCCAGAGCAGTTACTGAATACAGATACTGCTTTTAATACTGTATAGATCTATCAGCCTCTTGCTTTTTGGAAATAAAAATGATTTCTCCTCACTTGGGAGACCTATATGCTAGAAATAGCTGATTCTAAGAAGATGTTACCAACAAATAATGTTTTTCTGTTTGACATCAAGATTTTTTTTACATCTATTCAGTACTTTTAGACATTAAGTGTTGAGGCTGTATGTTGTAGAAAGCAACTTTCCTGTTTTTTCCCCTTTATAGTAGCTAAATGTCAAAAATGATCAGTTTAGGGAAAAAAACTGAACCTCTACTTTACCTATTAAACCCTCTGGCAGACAAATTCTTGCAATCTTTTCTAATGTTAACGGATATTGGTAGTAAAACAAGCAAATGAACCTTCCTGAGCCAGCTGTCCTTTTCAGTTATACAGCTGATCACATGAATATTTATCATATCCTCAATTCTCAAAATGTACAAGTGCTTTCATTCAACCAGAAGGCTCCAGCATATCAGATTTTAATTGGGAGAATATATTAGATGTAAACATCCGTAATTTCATTGCTACTGAATAATCCAAAATTTGGGAAGCTTGAGCGTGGTGGACTGTCTATCAGGGCTAATATTAGAATCAAGATAAAATATTTTCCTGAAATTGATGGGCAATTTTATGTGACACTCATTTAGAGAATGGAAATCTGTGGCATGCTGCATACTTGCAGATGACAATAATCCCTTTTGTTTATAAGGCTGATGACCCTATGAATTGAAACATCCCACTGTGTGCTGATACAGAGCATACTTACACGAATAACACAGGCATAAGAAGCTAGGTGGGAAGGAGGGCACACACCTTAGAAATCTGAAGATCTAAGAAAAGAATAATGGAATTTAGGCACTTTAATTCGGGATTCTCATGAAAGCAAAATGGGCCTCGTGGAATCATTAGCAAAACCTTGATTCTCTTCCCAGGTTTGTGCTAAGAAAACTCACAGAATCTATCTTTTGAAAACTCAAGAGCAGCACCACTAGGTTAAATGACGTATTCAGGAACGTCTGGAGGGTAGAAGTCATCTAGAGAGGGGAGTGATGTGGTTAAGATGCTCCATGCTCTATTTTCCAAGAAATATCAAGTAGCCAATTGAGTATTTCATGCCTGCAATCTGCAGCTATGTGTTTTCAGTGATATTAAAAATCCCTTCCACTTGTTAAAGTTAGTTCACAATTATTAGTTTGCATATATTGATTTGAAAAACTAAATCATGTAACAATTTCTTTGAGCTCCAAATTACCCTGTCAGTTAAACAAGGTTAGAAAGTGTGTTTTTGTAGCTGAACAGGCATAAGAACAGCTCAAACCTGAATATCAAAGCTAAGTAGAAATGAGAAACCAGACTCTTTGCCCACAAGTTGCAAGTACCTTCCACAGGGGACTCAGGCTACAGGTGGCTTTTCACTGCTCTGTTCCCAAGATCTCCAAGGTGGGGCAGACAGACATACCCATTTCCTAAGCTCTGTTTTCTTTAGAATTTGCAGATTGGTCACAGAAAATTGTGTCCCCAGGCACCATCTTACCCAGGAAGAAGCACGGGTGAAATCGCAGCACAAATAACTGTCTCAGATCATACAGTTATCATTGATCAATAAGCTGTTTTTTATCTCTAAACTGCAAGGCGTTCAAAGAAACTCTGCGGCTGAATGGGACTTATTTCAGAAAGCTGTTTTCTGCAGTCAGCAGAGGCTTATCAAGGATTTCTGGGTTTTATTTAAGACTGCACATTTTGAGGAATGAGAGAAACTTCTTTCATTAGACTCCCTTTTATCACGTTTCGAATATCCAGTAGTCATTAGTATATGCAGTGCAGGGGCAAATTAAATCTACAACTCCTCCTTAGATAAACAGGAGGAAGATCATAACAAGTACGTATAATCACCTGCCTTTAATTTTTTTTTAAAAAATGTTTATTTATTATGCTTGTATTTTCAGTTTGTTTACACTTCATAACTGTGCTAATTGACAGTACCTGCTACAGTAAAATTGATGGAAATATTGCCACTTTTCCAATTTCACTGGAAGTTGCCAGTTAATGAGATCTGTTTGCAACACATGGTTTCTTTCTACAGAAATTAGGGTGTTAAGAGATTTACAGGGGATCACAAGTTCTTCTAGACGAAGCTACGTCCCAAACACATGAAGTAAAAGCAGCAGGAAGATATAAAGTAGGCAGGAACAAGTATAGTCCATAAACATCTGGGACAAATGCACCCAGCAATCTCCTTTTGGAAATTTCCAGCTGCCTCCAAGTGCTTTTCCATGGGATGCAGATAGTGAACTTATCTTGATACCCTAAAAAGCTCCACAAGAATGGGGTTTTTACCGCAGAGGACACACACTATTGAGTATTATCCTAAATGTAATGTGAAGAGTAGGTTAATTAATTCAGTTTCAGTATTTTGGCTGCAATGTGCACAGTACTGTTGTGTGAGGCAATGCCACCCCGGGCACAGCTGTACTTCCATAGCCTCGCGTGCTGCTGCAGGATGCTGGGGACTCGGAGGGGACAGTCCCAGGAGGAGCCCTTCCTTGCAGAACCACACATGCTGCAAGTATTTTTATTGGGGGAAGCATGAAGGTATTCCTCATGACAGGAGTTCAGAAATGGGCTGCAGTTTGCTCATTTTCATTACTTGACTCTGCAACTGAACCAGGGCGTCTAAAAAGTGTTTGTAATTTGGTGGGCAAAGGCAGTTGCCTGAGAAGATGTCCACAGAGCTGTGAGGTTAAATCAGTCCAGATCCACCCCAAGCTAAAAGTGCAAAACCAGAGTTAGCTTCCAAGCATTCAGCTGGGAACACGACACTGAGTCCTCTGAAGAAATCCCACTGGAGAGGACAAAATTTTGATAAACTGTGTGTGGCCTGCATAGAAAAAGAAAGCATGGAGTAAGATCAAATTTAGGTGGCCTGTCTGGAGAAGGGATGAGAGCCAAAGCACCCTTTAATGTTGGGACAGGGTCTGGGGGAAAGTATGATAATATGCTCTAGGGGCAGTGGAAGTTAATCCTTTCATTAGGAACAGGTCAGGAGCCTGGCCAGGTGTTCTCAATCTCTTCGCACTCCAAGTTCCTCTGCACTCTGCACCAGCCAAAATGACTTGCTCCTGGATGTACGACCTCAAACAGTTTTTTATTTATTCACTTTATCTTTTTTTACTGGAACAATTTTGAAGCATGTCTGACCTTGTCTTTGCCCCTGCTTTGCCCTGTGAAATCTCTTCATTCAATCCTTGTCATTCATTTTCCATTCCAGATCTGCCCCACATCTGAACGGTAGTTTGGTGCAAGATAATCCCCTGTGCTGCGTTAGAGAACATTCCAAGCAATGCTTTGACAAAGGGGAGACAAAATTTCTACCATTATAGAGCAGAGGAAAAGAAAAGTGTCACAAGAATTGGATGTTTAAGCAAGTACCAGCAAGTAAAAATTGCATCCAGATC
Organism: Falco rusticolus; assembly: GCF_015220075.1. Lineage (NCBI taxonomy): Eukaryota > Metazoa > Chordata > Aves > Falconiformes > Falconidae > Falco > Falco rusticolus. The sequence goes on from NC_051191.1 coordinate 17,243,981, forward strand.
TAAAGGCTGGCTCCAAATTACTTAACAGCAATTTATTAAAATGACAGCTACTACAGTGCTGCCTGTATTTCAGAAAATGTGAAAAAAATAGTCTGCCCCCTAATCACGTCTGTAGTCTGCCCTCACTCTGTGCCTGTATCAAGCCTAAAAAAATACACAGTATTTTGAAATTTTCTGCAAGGCAAAGGCAGGTCTGTAAATCAACAGTAACAACAAATTCCTTGCAAAAGCATGTCTACAGAAAAGTTGACCAAGACCTTAAGCCTCTTGATACAGGAATGACATCCTTAATTTTGGGAGTTCCTGAGTCTTTCGTGGCTCTTTTCCCAGTCAGAGGGAGCATGAAGCACTTGTAATAGGCTACGTAGGAGCAGCGCAGCACATCCCCCCTCCGAGTTTGGGAATGGGATACGAGACTCAGCTAGAGCACTGCTACTCTGACTGCATGGGGTGGCCCTACAGCTTCCCAGCCAGAGCAAGTGTGAACTCTCCTGGCAAACAGAGGGTGTGCTTTTGTGCACCCCCTTGAGCTTTAGACCAACTGCAAAGCAGCAAACCCATGAACCTGTGGCTCTGAGGCTAGCAGCAACTGTTGGAATGATTGCCTCGATTTTAACAGTGCGTGAAGCACAAGTACCCAGTGACACAAGGTTCCTGCTCCTGTACTCAGCAAGAGCAGTTGTAATTTGTTGGATTATAAACCACTGTTTATAAGTGTGATTTCAAGAACAAGGGAAATACTTTCAGCGCTCAATTAATTGCCTTCTTGAATAAAAGCGATGATGATACTTACACTTCTAAGACTTCAAACCTTTTGCTTTTACAAGAAAGTAGAGAAGGGAATAGAATTATCAAAATAAATGTTCTTAAATCAAAGGAACTCTTCTTTGCTTTGCCCTGAGGATACTCCCAGTGAGCTGACTTCTTAGGGTATGCTATTCCTAGTAGTGTCTGGCACTACAAGATATTTCGTTTTCTGTCCTATTTTGCCCATTTTGATTCTTTCAGAATTGCTTTACAATTACAACATCAACATTTAACTATGTATGTTTAGCACAGGTCTGCGCGGCATCATGCTGTGCCACATAGGGATATATGAGCTGGCACCAAGCGCACAGTCTCCAAAACCAGAAACACTGGAACTATAGTACATTTCACCCAATTAACATACTGCTGCTATGAGTGACTACCAAGGTGCTTGACATGGTGCCTTGCAGATCTGTATTTCGATACCGATGTAAGCTAGATTTTGGACATTACACGTCCTACATCCAGTTGATGCTTTCCTACTGTTAATATGCTTTCTACCCCGACTGTGGATTTTAATCAAAATATTTCAGTTTTTTTCAAGATGGAAGGGACCTGAGGAGGTCTCAGTGCCTGCTGCTAAAGTTTTTCTGGTCTGTCTTCTACCAAAAGGCCACAAACTTGGATGCTGTTTTCAGGTCCTAATGAGTGCTGAGTAAAGTGAGATAATAATTTCCCCTCAATCTACATGCTATGCTCCTGTTAATGCAGACCAAATTACTTCACTCAAATAAATATTAAGTAAAGAAAATGAACCTTCCTTAATCTACAAATAGTCAAGGATTTTTAGACTGTTTTTATTACTGATGACAGATTATGTGACTTTCAGCTTATTTTTTCTACTACAGTTTTGAAACAGAATTCACATACAAAGGGTATTTTCTTCTCCGTTCTGCCACTGTTTAAAGCAAGTGTAATTTTTTTTTGGTTCATTGCTGTTCTTCTAAACTTAGGATTTGGGTGCTCTTTGGGATCACTGAAATTCATTGCAGTTATTATTTGAATAAATTTGCTTGTCACTTCCACAGTAGACTGTCATTTTCCTTTACTATTGGAGATGTTCAGCTGAGGTTTAACAGTGGCTACCTGTGTAGTTGCCTGGGGAGAAAGAGAAGTCCCACAAGAACAGGCTGGGGGGGGGGAGACAGAGCAGAATCTTTAACCTGGGTCTGTTGTCTCCATCAGAATACTCCAGTTGCAGAACATTTGGTTGCTTGGGCATTTTGTCTTTCTCTTCCTCTCCTCTTTCCTTCTCTGACTCCCCTAAGCACAAACCCTATCTGTGAAATAATTTTCTTGAAAAATTCATGACTGACTTAACCAATTAATATGTATGTATCCTGATGTCCTCTATGCATTATTTTTTCCCCTGTCTGATCTTTTGCAAAGAACTTCCAGTTGGCTATTACATTCAATAAAGTGAAAACTCACGAGTTCCAAGAGACTAATTATCCATGAGTTTGTTACAATTTTAAATCTGGAAATAATCGAATTTTACAATTCGGCTGAGGTGATATGAAAAGCAACTCTTAATAACTGCATGATCATGAAATACTGCAAAAAGTTTCTGGAGTTGATTTGGTATTGTGATCTATGGCTTTGACAGTACTCTCTTGGTTGCTTTTCTGTTACGAATTTAGAAGTGTGAAGTTTGGCCCTAAAGGTTGAAATTGTGGTTTTATTTCCTCAGGAACCAGTTTTAAGTAAAAGAACAGTTCCATTTAAACATGTTTTGAATGCAGGGAAAGGACTGCATTAGGTTGCAACTTGCAAAATGACGAACGTTCTTGCTTATCTTGGTTTTTCAGCAGTGGTTAGCATTCACAATTGCAGATGGGCTTGGTGGAAGATGTGAATGTCTCACAACATAAAGCCTTTTATGCTTCCTCCTTCCAATGGGCTCAGCTCTCAGCTGGTTAAATGCCATTTGAAACATCCAAGGGTGCCCCTGTGCCTGCAGCTGCCACTACCAAAGGGTCTGAGTCTCCTGTGGGTCCCATGTCACATCTGCCTGACCTCTCCCCAGACAGGACATCTCAAATGGCACCAGATGTCTATATTAAAGCAATAAAGTTGAACCCCAGGAAACATTAGTTTTCTGGACAGAAAGTGAGCTATAATTAAGGGCAGATCCTGCCACTATATACGGCATCTCCCTGTACTCAGTTGCAACTTTTATACTATCTATACTCCAGCCAGTTAAAAAAGATCAACCTCTCTGCACCAGCATTTAATCAGTTTTCCCATTTTCCAGTTGCTCTGCAGTGCCCTACCTGGACAGCTGCTGTCATGGGGTTTGCTGTGATCCAAGTTTTTATTTCAACTTCCTGAACTCCATCTTGATTAAAGTATAATTCAGTTGTGTGTGGGGGAATCATTTATTCATGTAACCCTATTGGTTACCTGCAGAGTGTCTCTTCGGGACACAGGAAAAGAGAAAATCTACTTTATAGGTGAATCCTGTTGTACTCTGACAGCCAAATGAGCATGAAGCACAGAGCCTCAGAGGCCAGAATAACCTTTGGTTTTGTCCAAGACACAACAGACATACAAATAGTGCCCCTGGAAGCAACCTTGAGAGTCTCTTCAATTTTAATCTCTGCAGCAGATGAAATTTTATTAGCAGATGTCATGGTTTAATTAATTAATCATTTTAAAAAATTTGGGGCAAACTTGGAAAAATATAAACCAAAAAATGTGTTTTACTTACTTATGGTGGACCCAGATTCGGGCCTGTTCAGTGAGCTGATGATAACAAAGCCAAAGCCTTCGTTCTCCTTGCGGTGGATCACCACGTCATTGGTTTGCAGGCTGTGAGAAGTGAAGCCCTCGGGGGGTGTAGCATTGCTACTAGATGCAGCGTGATTACTGTTAGCATAAGTAGCATAGTCACTTCTTGGAGAACTGTGGTGCGTAGACACCGAGCCTGGGCTTCTGCCATTCTCTGGGCATGGTTCTCCTACAACATAAATCACACTGGTATTACAGTCTGCCTTGCCCAGTGGCTCTGTGACTTACAGTACATTTGCTAATGCAACATGAATACAGTTGACTGTCCATAGCCCAGACTACTGCAAGTATTCAACTAGGAGCTGTAATAGATGCAGAGAGACAGAAATCTACACAATTATGCAAAACATTCAAGGGCAATCAGATAAAGCGAGCAAGAACACTCACTGCTAAGCTATCTTAGCTTAGAGGAAAGGAAAGTAAGAAACAGTGACTATCTGGATTGCAAAAACATTAGCAAGCGCTATTCCCTTGTCTGCTGGTTGATCTGTCATCAAGAGGAAAATGTGACCGTCTAATCCAATATGAAATTATTTGTGTCTGGATTAAAAGAATTCAAGCAGGCAGCTAACATACAGCAATTAGGATTAGCTGCATAATGTTCTTCTTACAAGTTGATTAGCACACTCAAAAGCTGTTCATGGAACAGAGCAGTGATACAATGAAAAATAATAATCACAAATAGTTCTTCTGTGGGTGTCGTGACAAAAGCAGTGGTCATTTAAAGGTTTTGAAGATGCTCTTGTATGGTGAGTTTGAAAGGGCAGAAGTGAGAATGGAGTCCATCTACACTTCAGTATCGCTTTGGAATAACAAGAACAGGGAGTAAGTTAAATCCTGTGGGATCACACACTTTTTTAGGAGAATCATTTTGGCAACTGAAAACAGTAAAGTTATTCTTCCAGATGGAAAAAAAAAAATTATATTCTTCACAGATCTAAGTTATTTACACAAATCAGCATTTATTGATAGTTTTAATACAGAACTTTCTGATGAATGTCAGTAATATGCTTTCTGTTCAGAGCAATGAGAGTGGCAGGGTCATTCTACTGAACATGTGAAGAGTTTATGCATACACACATACATCCTAGGAAGAGAGCTTGCAAATTAGACCTTCAGTGTGTATATATTAATAAAATAAACATCATCCAAGGACAAGCTGTTGTTTTCTCAGTCAGGTGTGTCCTTTAGCAGTCCTTCTGCAACTATGAAATAAAGTGATTAGAGAGAATAAAGAGGAAGAAAAACAATTATTATATTCCTGCATTAGAATTGAAAATCTCCAAGAGTTATTGAACCAAATCTGCAACTAAATGCCATAGTCAGTGACAAGAGAGATCTCATTTTCTGGCTGTCATGTTTCAGAAAGCTGAATAGTGTTTATGTCAGTGTGGCTGCAACAGAAAGGAAATTATCTTACCCTGCAGAATGACCAAGAGCTGGCTTGGCCACAAAAGAAAGCAACTGGATGCTATTAAGTGTAGGAAAAGAAAGATAAAGGAGGGAAAGTTTAAATGGCTATTCGATTGTCAGCTGTGAAATAGGTATTTATCAGGAAAATTCCATTTGGCTTCTGCCTGTGAAAAAATGGCATTTTAATCCTCATTGTTCTGAATACCACATTTTCCTAATCAAATTGTTTTCCAGAGCATGTGAACAGTGATTTTCTGTTCCAGATCTGGGTAAACATCTGTGCAGAAAGGTGATTCCAGGCAAGGGCTAAGATAGGTACAACGGCTGTCAGGCAGGTAAGGAACGCCCCAGATCCCCCTGTTGTATACATTTGCGCTAGCGAGAAATTCATATGAAATCAATTGGCCTGATGTGTTAGTACAACATTTTTCAGTCGTGCCCAACACCAGAGATTTTAAAATCTTTTTAAGCTTATGTCGTAACATGCTAAATTAAAATCCCGTTCAGCTCCTGAAATGCTTAAACATTAACGAGTTACACACTATACTCTCCCGTGCGGCACTCTCAAGGCCCAAGAATAACTCCAGGTGTTTTACCAGCTTGCCTCATCTTCTGTGCCAGGAGACCAGACTCTCTAATAGACCCTTTTATTTAATATTCAACAAGCAGCAGTGAAGGCTGGCATCCACTCTGTGCTAACCCTCTTGCTAATTTTGCCTGCAGTCTGTACAGCCACCTGACCCGGGAAAGGTGCTAACCGCAAGCACTCGGCGGATTACCTTGGTTATTGGCCATTTTCCTAGTGCTGGGGGAGCTGCGAGGGGGCGTCGCGCCGGACGGAGGGGGACCTTTCTGGCTGGAGGACTCTGGAGTCAGTAACAGAAGAAAGTCAGTCCCGCGAGAGTGCGGCTGGCAGGGAGCTGCGGCGCCGCAGTGGGAGGGGGACTGCGAAGACGAAGGTGAGTGGGAGGGCGGCTTTTTGGCAGGGGAGCGAAGGGGAACGGTGCAGGCAACGACAGCGGATCTAGGGCACGGGGAGGCAGGAGACAGGACAGGCTGGGAACGTGGGGCTTTTTTGCTCATTTCTGGTGCCTCAGTGAAGTGTACTCGCCACAAACATTTTAGAAGTTCTTAAATAAACTTCTTGCCTGGAGTAAGCCAAGGTTGCAACGGAACGGCAGCAAATTCTCCCAGTAAAGCCTCAGTAGATGCTGCCACACGTTTTACCGGGTTCCAGTGTTTTTTGATAATTGAGACCGAGCTAGTTTAAAGGTTTAATTTACTTCAAATTCTTCATATTGTTTTAGGTTTATTTTCTGAATGTAGCTGCTTGAAGGGAGGACCCGGCCCTGCTCCTAGGAGCCACCTGTGCCATACGAAAGGTTTTCAGCTAGCTTGTGCTGCTCTTGGAGGGGGAAACTCCAGGTGACATCAGTGAGACCAGAAATGGGCTTTGAACACATACGAGAGTGAAATGAGGTCCTGCCCTAAACAGTTAACAATCTTTTCAGCCTTTCTCTGATTGCTTATTGACACACTGAGCTTTAACAGCTTTAACTTAGGTGAATGCTTTGTCCCAAAAGAGAACAAGAGGAGAACAAGCACAGACCAAGACAGCATGGAACAAATCCGGAGCACTCATGAACACCACACTGGCATTGGCAGTATTGTTTCAACTTCCAAAGGAAACAACAGTCATCTATAGTGTTTTTGTCACAGAAACAAGGCACACACATACAATTATTCTTGCTTCAGAACAACACAAACATTCACTTTGATTTTAATTTTCTCTATTTTTTTAAAAAGAGCACCTCTTTGTGCTGCCAGCAGCGAGATCTGATTTTCCTTTCACCTTTCCCAGCCTTCACTCACCTGTGGGTAGCACCTTTCTCCTCACAGTAAGATTCACTTGCCCGTTTCGGGCAGCATTATGCATAAGATCAATCACATATCGGTGGGTTTTGCCAGCCACTGGAATCCCATCTACATACACCAGCTCATCACCAGGATGGAGACGCCCATCTCGGTCTGCTGAGCCCATGGCAATTACTGCTCCGATGAGAATCTAGGCAGCAAAGAAACAAAATCCTGTCATATATACACGAAGCTTCCAACTTAGTGCCGTGGATATTGCCATGATTTTCCCTTTCTTTGGAAATTAAGCTAGTGATTCAGTGCAGGTGAAGAGATCTGTGTGTGTCTGAAAGCTGTGCTCCTCCTCTGTAGGCATGGTGGAAGATGCTTCCTTGCCTTTTGTAAGAAGGCGTTTCCTACCTGTGTAGAGTGATACACCTGAGAATCCTGACCTAAGCATGATCTACCTGATACCTTCAAATCAAGACAATCGGTCTATAAAGAGTGTTGAATTTATATAGACTATGCTATGCAGGAGATCAAAACAGATTAATTCCACCTAAGGGTCCTTTTGACTTAAAATTAGTCAGTCTGCATATTTCTTATCAAAGGTTCTTCGCTGCTGTGTGATTTAAGCACCTGGACTAATACACTTGAGGTCAGTAGTGGAAGTGACTGAACTACACAGAGTTTACTTTGGGACTCTTTAGGGGAAAAGAAATACTCTATTAAATGCTGTTACTCATAATTAATAATTGCTCAGGTAGTGGTTGATTAACAATATGGAAAAAGAGGGAAAATGTCAGCTTACTCTGGGCAGATGTTGTTTTCCCAAATCAACATTTAAATGTGATTTGTATGGGACATAAGGTGGTAAAAAAATCTGTTCAAAACCTTTTAATGACTTTCTCCACTTTCTATGCACATAAATTCACATAATTTATTGGAAGAAGACATATATATTTTCCCTGTGGAATAACTGGTAGAAGAGTTGAGATTGATTCAAACAAAACCTGCTTTCTTTGAAAGAATATTAAAGCATTCACAAAGCATGTTCCAAATTTTCCTTTCTCTTGTTCAGAGTGAGAATGAGCACAGAATGATGGATATGACACACCATGTGACAATCTGCTTTAAATAATAAAAGATAAAAGCTATCAAGTATTTCTTTTCATGAGGATCTGCAAAGGCTAGATGTAGTAGTCATGCAGGTGGTCTGGTGGTTTTTTGTGGTCTTAGCTGCAGAGCTGCAAGTATCCCAGCAGCGCGTTTAAATGAAACCCCATGTGAAGCCTGGAGAATTTTGCGCAGTTTCTAGCCTCCCTTTGGCTCACGATTGCTTTCAAAACTTTGCAAAGAGAGAACACGATGCGGTGTTTTCCTGCTTCCTGGTGTTCCTGGGATCCTGTTAAGCAGTGTCAGGCTGAGTTGCCAGAGAGACTTTCAGGTTCTCCATTCTATTCATCAAATAGTGAAAGAATATACCTCAAAGCAAGCTTTGGAAAATACTTTGTGCAAAATCCAACTATGAAATATGTATTTATGCTTCTTTACTGAGCAGGAAAAAAGCTGTCCAAAGCTACATTTAGCTAGAATTGCAAAAGTATTCTCAAAACTTTTACATTTGGGCATCTCATGAGGAAGAATTTTTTCCTAGAAGAGGTGGGTGACAGCCCTCTGCAGCTTGGAAGGTCGTAGGGACTGCCTTCCTCCTTTGGTTTTATTGAGCATTTGAAGTTTCTTGATAACTGGCTGCCAAAGAATTGAACAATTTGTGCATCCTTAACCTTTGGAGAAACACAAATACAGATCACAGCCTGGCAGGTCATCAGTATCTACCGCAAAGTGAAAAAACTCTTTCCAGTTTTGACTAATTAAGTAATTATTGCTGGTACTTCACATGTCCACAGCAGAGTGTGATTGCATTACTCATCTCAGTGGTGGAACTGACTCCTAAAAGAAGCAGCAGAGTCCTACTTCGAACACTTCAGGTAGGTGTCTTTGTCAAGATAATGGCCACCATATCTCTTATTTGGTATATTTGATAGCAAGAATAACTTAAATTTTCCTTCTTTTTAATTTTCTCTGTCTGAACTTGTTTCTCATCCTGTATCTGTTCTCATTTTATGGCTGAGTAGTTTCCATCATAGTTATAAATTCTACAAGCAAAACACAATTTGGAAAAATATTTACCAGAATTATATTACCTCTGTAATGGAGTTTCATACTGGCATGAGATTGCTTTGAATGTGTGAGGAAACGGTGACATGGAGCAATATAGACTGTGTTGTAGAGAAAAGGGAAGGTTTCACCTACTGTTTGAGATTAAACATGAGAAATGTTTGGATTAGGAATATTGTGACAGAGGACAATCTGAAGTTGAAGCCTGAGTCTACTAGCTCATACATGTTAATTTGTTCTAATACTGAGTTTCTTTGTGCTTCTTGGTAATTGTTTGACCTTGTGTTTCAGTTTCTCTGGAACTGTTCTCAGTGGCTTCACAGGCACATAGTAAAATTTAAATAATACACATAAAAGGTGTGACTCATCTCACCTAATTTTAAGTGCCTGTGATGTCTAAACCCAGGGCAATCATCTGAACTCTAATCTCTGCTAAAAATAGGAGTTCCTAAGGTGTGGTCTGCATTATCCTGACATTTTGTTCTATGGACATCTCTTATGTCTTAGAAATGTCTGGTTTTTGGCACCAGTCATAAAAGGAATATAGACATACATCTTGCAGGCATTTTTGAGGAGAATCCCAGTCAATCTATGTTGAAAAGGTGAAACTCTTAGTGTAATTATGCATATGTTCCTGTGATTTTGAGTTTGAGCTGCAAAAATGTATCCAAAATACTTCTCTGCTTTGGGACAGCAATTTGCAACTTCAGTAAAGTTCCAATTTACATATATTTGCAACCTTTCAGTGATATTATAATTCACTGTAGTAGCATCAGATTCTCTTTAACTCCTCAAGTTACTGGGAGATGTGATAAATACCTGTGGTGGTATGATCTCATGAGATTTGAGAGGTGATTGGAACTGGCACAACCCATAGTCTTGATATTTGAGATTTCTCAATAAATTTAAGTCTTTCCTTTGGAAAGCATCCTTATGCTTACAAATATGGAAAGTGGAGTAGTCCAGCAGCACTTTCCCCATCTAAGGTGCCAGGTAGCTGATATAACTGGAAAAGAACTAAGCTGCAGTCCCCCTATGGTATTACCCTTCCAAAAAATCTTTGGTCGGATTCCACTTCTTTGCAAAACTCATCGCCTTATGCTGAAGAATCCATACTCCTTTTTAGAAATGAAACCACAAAGACAAAAGGCAAAGAAAGCTTCCTTTTGTTGTGCGTTACCTGACTGCACAGCAGGAGAGCTGAAACAAACATTTCAAAGCACCTCAGTTCTTGCTTGATAGGGAATGCAGGGGTTTGGAGGACAGGCAGAGACTGCCTCTCCTTTTCTGGAGGTGAAAGGAATGGGAAGCTGCAGGTGGGCTGTCCATGGGGGAGCAGGGAAGCAGTGGAGAGAAAACAGAATTAAGAAATCTTGCATTTTGAATACAAAACAGATGGAAACTAAAAAAGTGGAGTACATCTGTCATCTTTATCGCTGATGAATTTGACCAATTAAATCAAGTAGATGGGCAACAAAGAGGGACTGAGACTTGAAAAGTTCAGCAACACCTGCTCTAAGGAGGTACCTTTTTGCCTTGTAGGCTCCTCAGCCTCAAGCTAGGATCTTATTAATTCCTGAGGACTTTGAGATGTGGTTTGTGGGGTGACATAAAACCTGTTAGATTGAGATGTCTGGGGGAAAAACGCTTTTGTAGTTGCAAGTCCTGAAATAGATATAGCAACCTTGAGGCTGAGTGCAGGCTGAGAACAATTGTTCAGCAGGACAGTGAAGTGCCTTAGAAGGTGGTTCAGAGGAGGTAGCATTTTTGGTCCTGCTCTCCAAAAATAGCAAGGTGCTTATCTCTGCACTTGGTATCCAGCGATGACTCTTTGACTCTGGACAGCAAAGCCAGGTCAGTCCTTTGCTAAAAAGAAACTAGAAAAAGCTTCTTTTTTTATAACAGCTCAGTGCATAATGCATGTAGCTGGGAGGCAAAAGATGCATTTCCAAATTCCCACTCTACCGGATTGTTAAGCAGAGACATAAATTCAGGTCTCCCACAACTCCAGCATATATTCTTAACCATCAGAATATCAGATATTCTAAACCAGTTTTCTCACAGTCCTTTAGGTTGAAATAATTCCATTTTTTATAAATAATAATCTTTTAGATGAGGCACTTGAGTTGTACTTTGCCCCATGAGAATGTTGTAAACCTCCAAACCGCAGTGCCAATCAGACACTCAGTCTGTGTCTACTTAATTATCCATTTGTAATGAAAAAAGCACTAAAGGAGACACCAAGACAGACTTTCCCAGAATACTGAGCAGCCTTGTAGCCAGGGACACTTTCCTGGGAGGTGGCAAATGCCACTAGACGCTACTATCTGAAGCAGGTAGAGGGATGTTTCCAAATCTTCCACTAGTGCCAATTCTTTGCAGGTTAAAATGATAAAATGGGACATTTCCTCTAGCTCCTAACAGATTTCCTTTTTGGCTTCACCCAGTAGGTGAGCTTTGAGAACCTATACTGGCTGGGTGATCCAGAAAGGACAGGAAAAATGCTTAGTTGGAAAATGTGCAGATGATGGTTCAGTGGCTTCTTTTCACATGTGCTGGGGCATGCTCCGTGGAAGACAGTTAGGTGCCAGAGGGGTTTCAGGCACACTGAAACTGTAGATGATGAAACAGTGTTGTTTTGGACTCCTTCTGTGCAGCTATTTCTTATTTAGCTTTGAAAATCTATTCCAGAACACCCTGAAACAGGGTCTCTGCATTTCAATCAGCACTTCAAGCACTGTTTTTAGAATACAGTGCATTTGTTTGTTTTTGCAGGAGGCATCAATAAACTATTAATATTTATCAGTACTTCAACAGATGTTGACGGTTTTAAAATAGAGGACTCTGTTTCTCAGAGCCATGCATTGGTTAATGTTAATGCTTGAATGACAACTACACTGTTCTGTATAAATCTGAGTATGGAATGTACAAATCTATCAACTAGATATACATTATCTCAGGACTCAAACTCAGATTATGCATAAGGTTGTGATTATAAAATGTTATCATTATTGACTTGGGATTAGTCCTCACTGATAAATCATAGTTAGTTACATCATTAGAGTTATTCTGAAGGTGTACTAGTTCTGACTGCTGTCTCAAAAATTATAGTATTTATATAGATCACTAATTTACAATTACTATTTTTTATAAAATGTGTACGTTTCCTTTAAAAATTGTGTATGTGTTTTATTTTATATTTTATTTCACCTGCAATGTATCTACATTGGTTTTGTTACCTGTTACTTGATTACAGGAATGCCTCCATCCTAATGGTATAAAGCTACCTTCTTTGTGCCTGATGCATCACATGATGTTGTCTTCTAACCTGGAACATGGACTACAGTTCCCTGGTGGGGCCTTCTGTGTTTCTGGAAATACACTGCATTGCCAATGGTATCTTTTAACCTTATGCATATATATAGATATAGATATGGTCTACCTACATTGAACACAGTTATACAGCCTTACATAATCTGGTTTTTAAAATCTGCTATAACTCGGTTTTGAAAAGTCAAGATTAAGAGATGCTAGGTCACACTCTGCAGTAAAGGGCTGAGTGATGCACTGTTTCTAACTTAATTCCTTCTGATTCTCACTTAATGTACTGCAACATCTTTTAGTTGCAGATAACCTGGGAGTTCTGTCTTTTTCTATGGATGAATAAAAAAGACATTTTACTTACAGGCTTAATACGGTGTTCGTTTGGGTCCAGCTAGGTAGCAATATTTATCTGACTTTTACACACATTTTAGAGTTATAAAAAGGAAAGTCAGGAAGAAATAACTCACAGGCTGCCCAGGCTCATCTCCTCCCAGGATCCTGAAGCCAAAACCAGACTCCATTCTCCGAAGGTGAACATCCAGCTCCTTGTAATCGGGACCTGGTTTAAAGAGAAATCCCGCTGAGCAAAGCATTTTGCGTTTGTCTCAAGAGTTTTCACCGTCTTCCCTCCCACCTAATGGCATCCTGGTTAGAGCTGGTGAAAACAAATGGGACAAAATGTGTTGTACACAGACAAGGAGACTTGAAAATGTAGGTATCTCTTGGAGGATGGTTATGTTCAGCAGAACACACTAAACCAAGCTAGAACACATTCACAGGAGAAGAGTACTGGAAAAGTCAGTCCAAAATAGAGGTTATAAAGGCGTCTTCTTCCTACAACTGACTGCTTAATATACTGCTGTTCATCCACCGCTGGTATTTAATTTGTTTCCTTGCAGTTCATTAAAACCTAAAAAGAATGAACTGAAATGGGAGATAGAGACACATAGAAAAATTATCAGTCCAACTTACAAAAGATGAATAATCATTACAGGCCATTTTAGTCCCACATACAGATAGAAAGCAGTATGTCTTTTTTATGTAATGTAGCTTTTAATTACTCCACTTTCAGGTAATACTCTCAATAGTTTTGACGAAAGCTATCATTATAAGCCTCTGAGTCTTAGGGTTTAAATTGAAAGCTAACATCATTAACTTGAACTCCTTAATGCTACTCAATTAAAGTCTCAACAGCTTTGTGAATCATTAAGATTGTGCTTCCATATGCTTGTGTAACTTGCCTCTAAACATATATTCTGCCCTGAAATTTATCAGCTGAGGAACGTAGTGTTTTTTAAAAGTCAGTTTCTTATGAAGGTGTTTTTAGCTTCATTTGAAAATGTCCATTGTTTTGGGTCTCGATGCCATCTAAATACAAAAAAGAAATTTTGAATAAAATTTCAAATAGTATAAAGTGAAACCACAAGCAGTTAGAGGACTAAGAAGTTGCCTGTTTTGACTTTCGCTTTGTCTGATGTTCAGAGCTGCTTTAGGCTCATCACCTATAGCAGGACAGTGATTCACAGGAATGATCTTTTGTACAGATCGCACTCTGGTCTATAAACTGTGACAGCTTTTGGCCCATGTCAGCTTGTTGCCAACCCCATCAGACAAAAAGGGATGAGCAGGTTTCTTTTGGCAAACTGTTCACAGTGTCTCCAGTTATGCCTCGTTTCCTCAGGAGGGGAGGGACTACAGATGGCTGAAACACAGCACTTCAGTGACTGTCACTTAGAGATTCCGTCCCCAGAGCCAACAGTGGACACCTCACAAACTGCTGAGTGGGGCAGATCCCAGCTTTAGTCCGGGATTAAAGCTGATTCGGTTTCAGTCAGGTTTTGCGAGGGCAGAGACACAGGATGCAGTGGCTCTATACTACGCCTGTGCAATAAACCCCCTCTCTAGACAGCAGCATGGTACATTATTCCAGCAAGGTATGTTGGTATGAGTGAGTCTGAATCACAAATACTTAAATGAGTAAAATAAAAGTATTACCTTTCCCTACCAGCTTGCTTCTCGTATATTTAGAAGTCAAACCCAAACAGATCCTAACAGCTCATTATCCTGACTTTTTTCAAGACATTTGATAAGTGCCTCAACAGTGAATAAAAGAACAAATGAAGTTTGCACAGGTACAGTGTGTTAACTTAAGGCAAAGGTTGTTTCAAAGCTGCGAGAGGCAAAGGAATTTGAAGATGAAAGCAATACCTTATCTTTACCTGATCTGCTGTGCCTAAGTGTAACGAGGATGGGGCTTAGTACTAGGGAGAGGGCTTTGTAGACAGACACAGTAGGATCATCATTTACAGCCCAGGTCTAGCCCTCAAAGGCACTGTTTCCAGCAGTCTGTCCTGAACCAGGCACCACCTTTATTTGCGCACACATGAATGAATATGCACAGTTGGGAATACATTAAGGAAGTGTAAGAATGTCAGGTTGTGAAGAACACATGCTCTGGCACACTGAGATGAAAACGTCCCTCTAACACATACATTGACAAAGCTCATCCAAACTGATTTCGGCATCAGACTCCAAAATAAGAGGTACTATTTTATTTTATTTTTAAGAGGCTGTTTTACTACCCATTTAGAATGGAATAGGCAAGACAGGTTGACCATGAAAAGGTTTAGGCTAAAAATACTGTATATGGGCATACTTTTCTATGAATTCTAACACAGTTTGGAAGCCTTTGGATTAACTGATGATGCCATCACACTTGCTCAGAAGATCCTTCTTTCCTAAATAGCTGGAAGCCCACAGAGCCCATTCTCTGTCAACGTTACCAGGCCCACTGAAAACTGCTTTTCAAAAATAATGTTCTTTCCTGTCCCACCAAGCAAACAAAACACGGGACTGGGAAGGATCCCTGGGTCATTCAGTCCAGCTCCCTGTTATCAGAAGACTCTGCAAGCAAACGGCACACAGACCTTGCCAGTAAAGACAGGCAAAGAAGACACTGGTACCTGAGCTTCTTTGTGGCCTTTGTCACTAGGTCACCTGCCTCATTCAGAACTTTCACTGATTGAATGCACCCTGTGATTTTACTTTTTCACAGTAATATCATACTATCTCCAGTAACTGAGCAGTATGCTTTTCTTCCGCTGCTGTTGCTGGTTGTTTCAGCTTTCATGCTTGGTATGATACGCCTCCGTTGGCTGCACTGACCAGCTCCCCATTGCTCTGGGGACAACTGCACCACAGACAGCCGAAGTTACATGTCTGAATGTGGACCTGGCTTCCACCCTTAGTTATTGTGCTGAGGTCATTTATGAAAATAACACAGAAGGCTTATGCAAGGCTCTCCACTGATATTACCCTTCCAGTCCGGAAGCTGTTCTTTTAGTAGAATTGCTTCCCTGCTTTCTAGCCATTCCTTTTTGCATTGTGCGCTAAGTACTGTATTCTGCAGGCTAACGTGAAAGTGCTTCAATTGTAATTGTCATTTTGTACAATGTCTAGTTGAAGTCTATATAGAATTAAGCATGCATCACTTGTTTGGTGTAAAAAATCAGCTACCAGGTGAATCTGACACAATCAGCTGCTGGCAAACTTCACATTAGGTCTCAGTTTACCTCCATATTGGCAGTTAGTCTTAAACTAAAAATACGTTGTAAAGTTTTGCTGCTGCTGCGATCCTTTTTTTCCTGTTTCTGAAAGACTGATAAGTTGTTCACAACTATGTGGGTTTGTTTTTTTTTACTGCAGGAGCTCAAGCTCGTTAGATTTACTGAAAGCTCCTACTATTTTGTGGCAGCAGTTTCAATATCCCTGAATGTACATTGATCAAGTATTCTTAACCACATAAGTGATTACATTTCATCTGGTTTTTCTTCAGTGCTTGCTTCTCTAGGATTCTGGTACTCTTTTTTCCTTATGAAGGATTGTTAGATAAACTAAATTTTGCCTTTTCTTTCTAGAGCAGATTTTGAGTTGATCAGACAAAGAAAATTATATTTACAGAAAAATGACACTCCTGTGCCTTGCAATGTATTGCAAACTGTTGGTTAATATAACTTCATTATGGAAAATGTGCCTTTTTTTCTCCTTTGGTAAGCTAGATTACTACCTTTTGGTTTAAGCCATGTGAGAAGAAATGAATTGGTCTGCAGACACGGGAGTTAAGCCAAGACTGAATTAGCGTAGTCTTTTATAGTTTGCTTATCCTGAATGCTGATACACCTGAATGTCCCATCTCCTACCAATTTCACTTAGAGTTCCAGCTTAAAGCCAATATTTCTGACTGTGTAAAATGGGTATCCTGTGCAAGAATGACCATGTTTCCTGTGGTCCCTAGCCTCTCTGTGAATTTATATTAGAAAAAGAACTTTAGATTTTCTTGCTAGTAACTTCATTGTCTTTCTTTTTTTTTTTTTTTTTAAGTTATACCATTTTGTTTCTTCTTTTTGTGTAAAGGAAAACTTAACTGATAATTTGGCCTAGGAAAGGAAAAAAATAATATTCATGCTAGGTTATAAAACCAGCTTGCTCCCCCATGAATTTGAGAATGGTATTGGACAAGCTGTGATGTGATCATTGCTGCACAGCGAGGACAGTAAAGAGCATTGGGAAATTCTGTTTTCTGGTTCCTGGATGACCAGGAATTTGCTTTAAATGTAAAGGTACTGAAATAAATCGTTACTGAACAATAGTGAGATATCATAGGTGAAGATGTGATTATCAGCTCTCAGCTACATTTCTGTACTGTATTCATTTGAATTGCTAGGTGATTTACACGTTGATAGGCGTACATGCAATTGTTTCTTAAGACTATGTAGAGAAAATATATCCTTGAAAATGATTAATTCACCTTCTGTATGAGTCAGGTTGCATAAGTGCTATGTAATTTTTATAGTGATAAACCTGGTATTTGGGATGATGCTGTAAATGTTGAGATGGAATTTTTTTTAATTAAATCTCTTCCATATTGCAATTAAAACAAGGACAAAGAGCTTTGTTGTAATAATTTTACAGTCTTTCTGGGTGTATTCAACTTTCCTGCTAAATATAAAATATAATTTGGATTCCTTTGCTGAAGATGGTGAAGATTTTTGTTCCATATAAATCATTACTATGAATTATGAATGGTGATTGACACAAATCTACAATAACTTTTTATCTGAGTTTCAGATGCTTTTGAAATAGGTGAAAAACTTGAAAACAGTCATGGGTCTGCTGATCTCCAACATGAGTAGCTTTTTAAAACACATACATATTTCTTCTTGATATTTATAGAGAGGAAAAGCTGATAAATAAAGACTGCAGTATAAAAATCAGCAAAGCAAAAAAAAAAAAAAAGAATTGGTGTGCTAACAGAATTATTCAATGTATAAACCCTACTGGGGTATGCAAAACTAGTCCAATATCATATTTAATTTACGATGTCTGTCCAACCTGTGTAGGATTAGAACATAATTTAATAGGATTGTCAAAGCAGCCTTTTTTTGTATGGGATGCCTGTTTTAACTGTTCACTTAACATGATCACATTGGGAAACCGAATATTGCTGAGTTTTAAACAAGTCCATTGCCACTTTACAAGACCAATGTTGTTTCAAACACCCAGAAAAGCTTCTATTTTTCAAAAGTTTTTGCTTTTAGATTTCTATGGAACAAAACGTATGTATGGGAGCAAGGAATGGATGCGTCTACATAATACATCAGTTCTAGTCTTTTACAGATGAAGACAGAATTGATTTCAGTTCTATCCAAAATATTGCTTAAGCTTAAATTTGGCCGTGAGCTACAGGGATACATTCTAAAGTTAAAGAGTGAGCACTGATGTATGAAAGTACACATAAAACATTGTAAAACATACACAAAGACTAGCTGAGGAAAAAGAAATACTTGTCCTAGCTCAAAATGCAAATCTACTATAAAAAGTTTTAGAGTTAGCAGTCTACAGCCCCACAAAAGCTCATACAAAAAAAAAAAATGGTGACTGGGCAGTCGTGACTGGCCATTATCTAGAGAAATGATTAACAAAAGAAGAATAACTAAAACATAAAATGATTGACAACTAGTTTACAGAATAATGAATGCTGAAGAATACTTGCCAGAGGAATCCGCTCGAAAACCAGTCCTGGGCAGCACTTGTTCTGAATAGGAAAATGGGGAATTAAAGATGAAATACATTTCTCAAGTTACTCAAAGATGCAGCATCAACTTCTCTGATGTGTTTTGAATTACTCAAGTGCAATTTTTACTTTTTACTGCAGTTTGTTTTTTGTTCCTCCCCTGCTTCCTGACCTCTTAGGTAATACATGTACATATTCCTGCTAGACATAGACCTCCCTGTCCATTTCTATGCCAAGTGAAACAGATGGTAAGATGAAAATGTTCCTTTAACATCACATAGGTTATGATGAAGATAAAATTGTTTAAAATTGTGAAAGTTAGTGACAGTATTTGTGCTTATTCAATACAGCAATAAAAGGGAAAGTTTAATGGCTGTGTTTAGATGACTTGACCACTGCTTTAATTCAACCCAATTGTAAAATGTCTTTTATCATAAGAAGAGCAAGATTTTGCTAGATGGATGTATATTGCCAATAACAGCAACTGGTTGTACATGAAAGCAATTGAAGGCAAACTGATTTAATGTACTTTTCATGCAGGTAGTTTCAAATTATTTGCATTTCACTAGGTGAAATGCAGCAAATAACTTGATTTTTTTTCATATACAGCTACTTTGCCAGCATTAGAGGGAACTGGACAAGCCCATAGCTGAATTCACTGTCACACTTCCTTTACTGATTTTGAAATGTTCTGACTGAGAATTTATGTTTTATTATCTCTGCAGCATCCAGAGTGAATTGCAAAACATTCTAAACCAGAGGTGATTTCTAACGGCCTACCAACACAAAAAGGTAAATAAAGCAACAACACATTCATGAGACTCTAAATTAGAATATCGTACCAAGCATATGTCGTGGTATAAATGGGGTAAGGTCTGTCACATCAGCATCTGTAGGGCAGTGATGCAACATATGAATATGTATTATCTTCCTGAGCCAGAAGGAAGACAGAAGTGGATTTAATACTGTAAGTAGGTAGTTTCAGGCAGAAAGAAGGCAGAGAATGCACTGGAGGCCAGTAATTTTGGCTAATCCATCTGAAAATATGTGGATGTGGTGAGAGAAGTGAGAAGACTATTTCCTCTATGAGCAGCTCCTTACCACTTTGGAAGAGTTTGGACTAAAGCTACCTGCCTTCTGGTGGACTCTTCCTAGAGGCAGCATGGACTGTAATGGTAGCAGCTGAGTAATTAGCAGTTCACTTGAGTCAATACTGAACTAATGCTCTAGGGCAAAGATGTTTTCCCAAAAATGGAGATGGAGGCCACTGAGTGACTTATGAATTTTTTTTTGGTAAGAGTATTTATGTAACAGTCATGACCTGCTCAAATTCAGGTGACTGCTACCCTGCTTACCTAAAATACATTCTAGAGATTCCACTGGATGGGACCAGCCCTTTGGATTTGGTGTTCTTCTATTTGTGCTCACCGGCTGTGCTAAGCGTTGTGTCATGTGGGCTATGGTGTTTTATTTACAGGTGGCTGCACATCTTTGGTGGTTAAAGGAGGTAATACAACTTCAGATTTTGTACGGTGATTTGGGATCCTTCAAGATAAGAGGTGCTATCTAAATGTAAATTATTCTGCCGGCACAACTCCTGAAAAACAAAACCTTTGAAACTGATGCTGCTGCACTGCAAACTTGGAGAAATTATTTTTTTGCTCCCATCCTTTCAAGATTTTAATGGAATTCTTAAAAGAGACAGAATGATCTTAATGTACAGAAAGCAATTTCAACTTCATGGTCTCAATAAGATTTTAGGTTTAAAAGGACACAAGGCTTTTCTCTTGGTCATCCAGCCAGAATTACTCTTTGGAGCTGCTGTAAGATTGGTTCATTCTGTGTTTCCATTTCTGTTTGCAGTCACCCAGAACTGGCCTCAAGCAGCAAAATGAAAGAAGCACAACCATGCTCAATCTGTGACAAATTAGGGAGCAACTTGCAATGTTAAGATAGCCATATATTTTAAGTCAGTTAGCAGTATCTTTTTTGTAAACTATTGTTTGTGGTCAAGCAAAAGTGTCTGTCAATGAAGTAGTTTCCTTCAAAGCTAATCTCATTAAGTCTGATCAGACTTTTGTTCCTGAATGGGTTTCTTTTCTTTGCCTCAAAGAACTTCACATAGAGTCTCATGGTGTTAATTATCATCTTGTAATCAACCATTCCGCATCTAGCATTTGTTTTCTTTGTAGTTTAGGAATTCACATGCATGAAACTTGGAACTGTGCTGTGCTGAAGGTCTTTAGTCACACCTTAAAGTTCTTAAACGGATGATCACCAGGAAGATAAACCCAAGTGCAGACTTGCATTTTTGGTAATTAGAACAAGCAATATTCATTTTAGGAAGAACACTGTCAGCATTCTGGGTCTGTGTGCAGTACAGGGTATTTTTAATTATGTCACTGGCACATTGGAAATAGGAATATAACTTCTAAATATGGGTGCTCATGTGACAGGCAAACTGTTAGCAACTAGTAGAAAACTTCAAAAGAGGAAAGATCTGTGAAGAACATTTAACGTATAAGAACGGACTTTATTAGCAATGTCTCCCTATGTCAAATGCAATGATATCAGTAGTTTTTTTCAAAGCTCACGCAGTTCTGGGCTCAAAGACCCTACAGAACACCAGCTTCCAAGTGAAGATGAAGGAATGCTGGGACTGGTCCTCAGCCAAGCAGAATGCATGTCATTCATGCACATCCTGGTGCCTTGTATCTGCTAAGAACAAACTGATCGAACTGGTAATTAATGAAAAAGAAACAACCGAGAGACTCTAGCAAGATTTGTTTTATCAAATTGTTGATTCATTTTTACTAACCTGTATTCAAATTGCACAAGGCAATTTGAAACTTTCCATTTGCTTACTATTAAATTAATTTTGACATTTTCTAGACTTTTTTTACATAAAACGTCCTGCGTCCACCTCTTAGGAAATGAGGCAGCAGAAGGCATGTTTGGAGAGACCAGGACAAAGAGACCAGACTACGCAACACTGCCACCATGAACAGGCATTCAAAGTGCAGAAAGTTTTGAAAAGTTGACATAAGGTTTCTCTGTTCTCCACATGAAGTCTTTTTGGTTGAACTTCTGCAGCTGCATTGCCATGAGCAGTTGTAGTCTTCTACACAAAATAGGAATGAAATAATTATAAAGTAGAACTTGAATGAATAATCAAATACTTGGCAAATTTGCTGCATTGATTTTTTTAGTTCTGTTAGCCTGTCCTAGAAACAAGAATCGGGAAGGTAAAACTACGAATCCTTCTTCTGAACTACTACTTGTATGTAACTGTAATGGAAATAAATCTCCACAATGGGGATTACTCCATGTGCTCTGCAGAATGAGAATGCGGCTGTGCATTTTGAAGAGTCTTGCCATACATCAAAATTCCTTCGATATCAGATGAACAGAAAGCCAAAGTTAATTTTGCTGTTAGAAGATAGAATAGTAAGAAGCTTGCACATCCAGCTTCATGTTTAATCTAAAATAAATGACATTGATTTGAGTGTTTTGAAACTGAAAGCTGCAAAATACTTGTGAAAACAGATAAATAAAGATCTGGGACACAATCCTGACTTAACTGAAACCAATGCTGAAAGCACCAGACTTCTTTGCTGTCAAGATACAGCCCTAGGAGCACAGTTCACCTACAACATGACACAACATTATTCTCATTTGCACCAGTGGAGCCACTGGTATTTTCTAGAGGAACAACTATGCTAATGAAAGATAGGAAAGATAATATTTATTGTCCATACCCCATTATTTTCTAGATCGTACTTTGTGGAATGCTAAATACATGGCACAAAACTAGGAAACATATTTCAGCATCTCAATCCTAGCCATGCTTTAGGTAGATTGGATTTTTTCAAATGGGCAAAGATCATGCTGCAATGTCCCTTCCAAAGCTGGGCAAGCAGCAGTTTGAAACAGCACATAGGCAATGCAGTTGCCATCAGTCTCATGCACTTGTGACCAATTTCCCAATGCTTACAAGTCAGTTTTCTTAAATTATTACTTTGACTTCTTAAGTACCTCTACCACTTTGCAGATGAAAATCTATTTGTATACCTTTTAGTAAAGTGTAAATCATTCAAGGGGAAGGAACACTGCATCTTTAATATCACCATCAGTTGTAAAATTGACACTTTATATTAGCATAGGTCATTTGGGACCTACTTTGCAATCCAGCAATCAAAATCACTTTACATCCATAGTACTGTGATGACGATATTCTCATAATTCCATTTGAAAATGCTTTTGGTTTCACTGTCAGTTCTTATAATCAACAAATCCATTTTGTCATGGTGAGTAACTCTTTCTGCAGCGATGAACAATACAAAATTATTTGACTTTGGACTGCTAAATTTCCTCTTCTTTTGTTATGTATTGTCTCTTATTAAAAAAAAAGGGTTACATTCATTTAGTAATATAAGTTCTTAAACTTCTCTATGCTGTTGCTTGGGGTAGCAGTAGACGCAAGGAAAGCAACAACCTGCAATCTTTGGAAATTACTTCGAGAAATTACCGTCCTATAACTTAGTTGCTCATACTCTAGCTCAAAGAATAGTTCAATGATAATACATAATTAGTAATTTCCCAATACTCTTTTATTTACTAATTGAAGGCAGTCTTACTGATATAAGGGGCAGTAACTGGTCAACAGAAATACTGAAAGATATGCCAAACTGAGTTCAAGGAAGACTTGAAACTAGAACATAATTTTCTGTATTTATAGTACCAAACCCTTTGCCCCTACCACCCCCCCCTTTATATTTATATAATACTTCAGAATACTACGTATTTCATGCTATCATAGTGCTGCTTATATATGCATATGCTCACATATGTATCTATCTTTTTAAACTACCATAACAAAAATGTGAATTTTCTTAGACTAGAGATGAGCAAAAATGGGAAAAATTGTTACAGGGTAAATTTTTGTCAGGAAAATGCTGCCTGAAAAAATTGCAATAACAATTATATGAAAAAAATCCTTCAGTTTTTAAGACTGCAACTATGTAGGTCTTCAGCCAACAAGCACTGACAAGAAAATTCTGCTTAGCTGTAGACTGTGCCGTAGACCCCCGCAGGTGATAATAATTCAATTCTGTACACCTAATATTTTTTTAATGTTCCATGAGTATTGAATTTAGGAAATCCGGATGGCCTTAGTGTTTTTCTGCAAGAATGACAGTTTCAAAGTTACACATTATGAGTTCGTATAACGCTGTCCGACAAATCTTTCCTGTTGCTGATACTTAACACATATCTGTGCTGAATTCCTGTGGTGACATTCCAAAAGAAATGTAGCCTCTGCATATGTATTTAAATGCTTGCCTGTGACCCTTAGAGAAAGGCATTCATAAGTCTGCATAAGGAAACATCCTTATTTTATGAAGGCTAATAATGCATTATGCTAATACATTTTCTATTTACATATTTCACAGCTGTTGGTGGACTTTACTTTTTGGTTCTTTTCCAATTTGTCTAATTCTCTGTCAGCCAAAAAAAAAATGACAGTGCAAAAGACAGCTGATGGATTTGAAAGGAACTTGGGAAAATCATGATACTGTGGTCAAGGAGAAAATAACATAGGACATTTTGAAGGAAGGAACCTTTGTCCTTCCAATAAAAGGTGGAACTGTAATTGTTCAGTATTCAGTTTTAATGAGAGCTTATCACGAGCTTATCTCATTCTTCCTACTGGCATTTCTGTGTCACATCACCAGCCTTGGACTACCACACTAAGTGAAGGACAAACGTAACCCTAATTGCTGTAAAAAAAAAATGTTTTATTTTACTGCTTTCTTTAGAGCAATATAAACCCAAACTTCTATTATACGTTTTATAACTAGAGAAATATTATAGCATTTTGATTCCCAACAGCCTTTTGTGTTCTGCTTGACTAATGTCTGCCTTACGTAGGCCTCTGGATAAAGTTTGTGATAAACTATTTACAATAAACAGAGTTCAATATAAAATGTTAGAGAATTGATAAAGGCAAAAATGTTAAATTCAGGAGAATGAGTTCTCCCACTGACAGCTGCGGAGCTCTGGTTACAGCTGTAATGACTGGTGCATATCAAGTATTATAATTTTCTTCATTAATAGGAAATTCTTGATCTGATGTTCCATTTCCTAGCTTCTGTACATAACTTCCAAGGTTATCAGCAGAGTCATGCTGTCACTTACACTCCAAGATTTTTCATAAGGAGAAAGGAGTTAAAGGACATGGCTGAAATTAATAGTTGGATGGAAAAATGAAAAAGTATCCAGTTATTTGAGCAGCTCTTCTCCATTTCTGAGTTCTGCTAACAGCAGAAAGCTAGGCAGGTTCTCTTCACTAGGGAGAAGAAATAAGAGGTGTGTGTGTGGGTGTGCAGGTGTGGGTGTGGGTGTGTGTGTGTGTGTGTAGGGGAGGAGAAAAAATAGACAGAGAGATGTAGCTTCAGAAAGGAAAGAAAAAGAAAGAAGAAAACAATCTCCCTTCTTTTGCTTTTAGGCAGCTTTTTGGATGATGTGGTGATCTCCATCAGTCTTTGGAAACACTTGCTGCTCCTTTTTGGCTACTCTGAGCTGTTGAGCTCAGTTGATAGGTGACAGCAGAGGCAGCGACAGCTAACAGGTAAGAGCTGACAGGTAACAGCTAACTCATGACAAGCGACTTTCCAAGGAGCTATGCCTTACAAAATCGAGTTGTACTCTGCTTTTGTACTCATGCATCATTTGATTTGCCTCCAAGCCGTATTGGTATAACTGCCTCTATGAAATTGTTCCCAGTGTGGAAGCAGCTGTCCTTTGTAATTTGTATGTGATCGTTAAAAACTGAGATCCCACTATCACACAGCTCATGCAGGTCCTTCACGTTCCTAAGGTGGGAAAACATTCCTGTATAATGAAAATCATGCTTTTTCATGGAGACTTCCTTCCTGAAGCCCCTTTCTTGCTATCATTAAGTAGGGATGAGCATACCTAACAGCTGGAGCAGAAGCTTGTGAATCAGGCTCCTTGGGTGTAGTTTTTGCTTTGCTTCGAGTCATGTCACTTGTGCTCCTCACAGAACTACGCTGTGATGCATAACTTGCTCAGCTTCCTGGTAGGGAAGCAGGAGGCTTTGATGAGGTCCTGGTGAGTGCTGACTGTGGTAAGATCCTCTGATAAAAGGATCTGTAGAAATTCAGAGCTATAGCGGCACAAAAATGAACTGTTTAGTAACAGAGTCTCGCTGAGAAAGAAACAGAAATCTAGCACTATCTCTTTCTTTTCTGAGTTTTCCAGGTCATGATTGTTCGCTGCTTTGCACTATTTTTAGAAGACGAGTCTCCTTCTTTTGTGGTCTTCCCAGGAGATAAGACAAACTTGCTTTGAGATAGGAAGGACTTAACGAAACCCAAAGTAGCTGAACTTTTCCTGTGCACTTTAAGGGTATGTCTTTCCCAAAGATAACCAGCGTGACACAGCCATATGGTAGGAAACTGTGTACCTTGAAACTCTTGTTTCTATATACTCAGACGACAATTTCCTGACCCAGTAATGGATTTCCTGCCTGTTCCTTCTCCCTTCAGGAAACTAGCATGAAGTAGAGAATAAAAGCAATCAAAGAGTTGACAAATTGAATTTGCTAAAATGTGTGCCTATGGCATTCATGAAACAAAAATGTCAGGGAGAACAGAGATGTTTGGAGGAAGTTATTTATGACCAAGGAATATGCATGAATGCAGAAGAAAGACGGTTGGGGAACTGTGGAATCAAGGCTCAGAGGATATATTCAAAGGATACCAGCATCAGAGGAGGAGAAATTAAAGCTTTCAGGATTAGCTGGAAGATCAGGACACTGCTGGAAAACTGGGATGGGTGGTTACTGCAGTCTTGCTTTTCATACCTCACTTTCTTGGTTTGGTACAAGCAGCTTCATGATTTTTAATTCTTATTTTGTCCAGGTAGCTGGCTGAAAAAGGCTTGTATAAAATTTCCAGTTGCCTTTTGGACAGAACTCAAATACAGTGAAACCATTTAAACACAGGCTTTAGCGTAACTCTAGCCTACTAATTATCAGCTCTTCCCCTGGTGTAGCATATGCTCTTGAACACAGTAGATTATATCAGTAAAAGACTGGAGTCTGTGTTGGTCAAGAAAGTATGCAGAAAACTCCTAGAAGGCATCCATGAATAACAATGAATCACTTTGTTCTTTTATTGAATGGAGTAATATCTCTTCTGGTGTTAATCTATCATCTTTTGGGGTGCAAGCCAATCTTGGTAGTTGACAACAGATTTATATTCCCACAGTTTTATGAAGGGCAAACATGTATTGAGCCTATTTGCTTTCATTATTATTTAGAGCAATTCTGTAAATATAGAACTCTTCATACTGGGGATCAAGATGAAAGAAGATGCCATATAAATGTGTATCCCATATATGCATATGACATATGTAACTTTTTCTTAATTGCCTTACAAAGATATTTGTTTCAATGCAGGAAGCCTGCACTTACCCTCCCTCTTGGCTTGATGGCTTTAGGCACAGAGGATGGTTCTGACAGCTGAATGGAAAGTGCAGATTTTTTCTAAAATACTTCACCTATAGAAACTACTCATATGGGAAGCAATTATTTGCAAAGAGTTTCCCTTTCCTTAAAGCAGTACATGAAGTCAAGAGTGTTTTCAGTAGAGGTGCTGAACTAGGTAAACTCTTTGTTAACAATGGAATTGTTTCCTTTAATTTCCCTTTATAGTCTCAAATCCCAGCACTTTGGGGAACAACATTTCAGCTCTGGCAAAACTTTTTATTTATTTCTCACTCTAGCTCTTATAGCACAAGGGAAAGAGAAAGAGATAGAGGGAAGTTGTCTGAAAATTATTTCCAAGCTTTGCTCAAAACTAGTCCTACTTCTCTCAAACCTTTTTGCCCTACTCCACACTGTATCCTGATCCATATTTCAAGAGTTCTAAAATTTCAAAAATTATAGCCTCTGTTTGCACATTGTCTTGAGTACCCTGTCCAATCAAGAATAACAACTGGAACAGAGGAAGATGCTACATTAGTAAATAATATTTATTATATTAAAATACCAGCCAGCATGGGCTACATGGTGTTTGTAAATACATTGGAAAGCTTAGTTCCTAGGCCTAAGAGTTTATAATTAAAGATCAAATACTTTTTATAGGGGGTCTAAACTATGTTCTTAAGTCTGTATTTAGGATGAATAAAATACTTGGTACTGTTAAAAATGCCAGCAATTTATTTATGTACTTAGATTTAAACTTGGGATCTGAATTTCAGGCACCTATTAAATAAATAATAATTTAAAAAAAACCCCAAGAAACAACAAAACCAACAAAAACCTCCCCAAAAGATCTGGAACTATTGAAAGTGAGTTTTATGGTGACAATCTCTGCTGAAAGGTGTTCCACTAAATGGACCAGGGTGGCAGAAGACAGTGGCACTGGTCACAGTGGCAAAGAATTGAGGAATCTGAGATGCAGTTTAGAGACAAGATTTCAGTTAACTTAAGAGCTGATGTAAAACAAACCCTGGTGTTCCTCCAGCATATCCATGCTGCTGGGGACTGAAAATAGCAAAGCCACCCAGGAGATGCTGATGCTGTAACGAAATTGTAAGGGCCAAAGCACGTAAGGGCGGCACCAACCCAGACAGTGTTTGGGACAATAATGTGTTTCCTTTAGACTATCCCTTTGCATGCTGGTGAAATTTATACATTCCCGATCATGGATTGTGATAGTTTAGGTTTATCTCTATGTCTCTGGGCCCAACTAATCTTAACGGGCTAGTCTGGATCTGAAGCAGTGCAATATTTAT
This sequence comes from Falco rusticolus, assembly GCF_015220075.1. Lineage (NCBI taxonomy): Eukaryota > Metazoa > Chordata > Aves > Falconiformes > Falconidae > Falco > Falco rusticolus. The sequence goes on from NC_051191.1 coordinate 17,272,245, forward strand.
GTGTAATTTATGAAGAAACTTGATCTATAGTCTAAAGTAATGAGTTGAAAGGTGGCATGTGCAAATAATAACTGCTATGAAAAAGCTTTCAGTAAAAAAATAAACTGTTTTGAATATTTGATCTTAGCAAATGCAAGAGCTCTGGACAATTTAGAATAATATTTTTGGCTAAAATGTTCTTTATAATAAGGAGTAAATAAGTTTGACCCTTATACCCTTGTGAAAAACATGTAGTATATTCCCCCAAAACACAAGAAACAAAATCAAGATGGGAATCCAGATGTCTCGGTACTGTCTTGTACAGCTCTTCAAACAGCACTTAATGCGACGGATTTCTTTCTAACTACCAAGGACAATGTGAAAACTTGTCATTTTTGTAAAAACAAATAAATTTTAAATTTCCTTAATAAATTTCACTTTAAAGTGAAAGTAAGTGAAATTATTTTTTATTGAGAAATTCACATCCTCCTATTAGTTAACTATGAAGCAAAATAGCACAGGAAAATGCAGTGGCACATATACTGTTCTACACTAAGGATTTAACGGTCAAAATGAGGAGAGCAAAAATATCAGGAAAAAATCCATGAAAGTCAAATTTCAGAATCTATGGAAAATCTAGGAGAACATTTAAGTGTAGGATTTTTGAATAATTTATAATGCCCTCTATTAACTGGGATTACAGTTACTTTCTTTAAATTACAAAAGATAATTATGGAAAAATATGTCAGCAATGACACATTCATAGGTAAAAGCTTAAAATATTAACCGGTCATCAGGGTGAACAGGACTTTCACTTACGCCTACTTTCATAAATAGCTCTTGATTTCTCATACAGCTCGTATGGGTCAGGTTTTCGTGGATCAAAGGCCTCTGTTGAATCAGGAAATGAACTCCTGTGGAGAGTGGGTGGATAGGGAATATTCTGTGGCATAGCTGGAGCAGACAGGCTTGTTTGAGGGCTGCCTTGATTCTCCCATCGTTCCATCATCTGGAATAAAAACATACAGAGAATAAAGATGACAATTTCCAAAAACTGTGACTTTCACAATGAGACCAAAGAAAGTGATTTCAGCTGAAGATCTGTTTTGCAAATTCAGCAACCCCCTTTGCTGCCTTTTGAGATGAAAGGTGTGTGTTGTGCTGTTTATAAAATGACTTGCTTGAATTTACTTGTTAGTTTGTTGCTTATGGGAAGATGTGATCTTTCTCACCTAATACAATCTCACATGGATTAGGGACCAGTGTTACCTCTGAAGCATGCTGAGTGCCTTGCACAGAATGTGCTGAGCTATTGGAAGTTATTCTGCTAAAGGTGGAATCTGTGGGTCCATGAAGATACAATTATCAGATTCATCAAAATACATAATCAAACGCAGCACTTAACAAAGAAGCGGCCAGACTGGGTAGCAATTCAGTGATCTTAATGCTGTATCTTTTGAGAATGCATGAAAATAGCTAGTTTCCCAGGGAGAAGCAGATTACTAGAACTGTAAGCAGAATTTAAAGCTTCAATTGAAGAAAAAAACCCTCACAAAACAAAGGGAAAATTATTACAGCAGGTATTTGAGTATCTGGTGACAGTCGAATGTTCAATGATAAAATACAGAAAATGGTGAAAGAAAAGTGGGCATTAGTCTGACAGACTCTTTTTCATTCCTTACTGTTTCTTTCTTACATAAAAAAATACATTGGCATCATCCAACCGAACTCCCAAGCACAGGATAAGCTTTTCAGCTCTTCCAGATCACTTACAGGGAAGAAGCACAGAGCAGTGTATTTACTATGCATGAAAGCCACCTCAGTCCATGTTTTCTCCAAGGCTGCCTTTGCTCTCACATCAAGCCAGAAAGTTGATAATATGATAGACCGTGCAAAAGAAGACTTGGAAATCGGCATTTTATTTTTTGAAGGAGTTGGCTACTAATTAAGTTGCATTAGCAGATCTACTTGAAGAAGCGAAGTTAAACAAAACCCAAATGTTTATCCCAGGAAACAAATATTTGGCTTTTCCTGTGACCCCTGAAGCAAAGGGTGGTAAAGGCTCCAGAACAGTGCGTCCTCACACATAACCCAACAATCAGTTAATTACACAAAAAATGACTCTTGGAAACAAACTGCACTGTAATTAAATGCCACCGACTTCTAGTGGTGTACCAGCAGTGCCTTATCAAAGATGATTTCAGGCTCGCTCTACAAATTCTGTGATTATAATTTGCCTTTACTTCCTTGGTTTCAGAAGGTGTTTGGCTCAGCAGGCAGGCTTTGCGCTCTGTTCTGATGATTAACAACATCAGGCTTTTTCCACACTCAGTATGTGGACTACAGGTATTTTAGAGTCCTCCTGGTGAACACGCTAAGTAACTCTCACTCTGCACATCCCAGGTGATCTGACATCCTTAGCTTCATACTTCCAAATAAACAGAATATGGATATTGACCATTTTAAGTTGTTGAGGACCTCATTCTTTGTATAAGTGGTTATAATTCAAGCTGCGCTTCTGTCAGAGTTTCAGCAGCAAGTAGGGCTGGTTCATTAGAATCAATGAAGAAAAGAAAGATCTAGGTCAGGCACAGGTTGACTCTCATGCACTAGTATGCATCGGGTATCATATTTAAGTCGAGAAAGGAAAGTATTAATGCTGTGAAATGCCGATGATGAGGATGTGAAATGCTGTATTGGACATTCACCAATGTTCAAAAAAGAGACATATATTTTGGGTCAGATAAAAAAGACGGCAAAGAGGATGTGACATAAGAAGGCACTATAGGTAGGTAGATCTGCAATACAGTGACATATGGAGATACCTGGGTTGTTCTCAAAATAGCTTAGGTACTGGAAACTATGTAGGGTAGCTTCAGGTACCCTTTATACCAAGACAAATTTATCCTCTGTTTTGGGCAAATTAGCCTACGCGGCAAGTCACATGAAAGTCATAATAATTCATCTGATAGCTCTTTTAGCTCTAAAGGAATAACCTCAGATATATATGAAGTGTATCACTGTATCATGGGAGTGTAAATTCAAAGGTTTCCAGAAACAAATCTGACTATGACCCCTGTGTCTAAATAGGAAAGGAGAACTAGGCTCAATACAAACTCCTTATGATCAAGGAAAGTAATGGAGAATTATGCTTAGGTTTTACTTTCAGTGAGGAATCTAAAAAAGAATACGAGTCAGTGAAAACAAACAATCTGTCTTATCACTATGAAGCAGAAATACATGGGGAGCTCTGTCCATCTAGAAGTGAAAGTTTCCTGATCTCTTGGACAGTGCCAGAGAAACAGAACACTTAACTCTTTCAAAATGCGAAACTGAATAAAATTAAAATATTTATAGAAGGCTTTAAAAAGAGAAAGGAAAATATAATTATCTTTAATGAGCAAATTTCTCCATTGAGAAAGGACAAGAAACTGGAGATCAATTGGCAAAACCCTTACTGGGTGCCATATGTCTACTTCTTGCTTGCTGGTTAGCCCTAAATCTTCAAGTGTGAAGTTAAAACCTGAGCAAAACATTCTTATTGTGGGCAATACGGCGAACATAAATAGCTACATAAACAGATAAAGACAAGGGGAATTATGTCTCCAGATTCATATCAATTAGTTAAATAGTCACATAGTGGTTTGCTTGTGAGTTACCACAATGCTAGCTCACAGATTAAGGCACTTTTGGAAATGAGTGAGCATAGTATGAGTGCAGTGCATCAAATCTAAGTTGGGATAATGGTTTGGTGACATTGCTAAAGTTCATTTTGCACTAATCAAATTGTATTACGTACAATATATATAATGTATGCACTATATACATAAAAATCAGAAATATCTGTCAGCCCAGGTTACCCTGGGATGTTGAGCACACTGAGATGCAGTGCATGCCATCCCTAAGCCTCTGCCTCAGGGAGAGGAGCTGGTCTCTTCCCTTCCAGCAATGGCCAGCGGTTCCCTTTTTCCTTTAAAGGGTGGTGGGTGCTTCTCCCCTGTGCGGCCAGAGGGGTGAGGGGGCAGCAGTAGTCACCCAAACAGAAAAGAAACATGAGTTTGGGCCATCAACAGTTTTTCTTTCCTGTTAAAAACCTACAGAGCTGTGCTGTGGTGTTGGGAAGGCTTTCTTATTGCTTCAGACTGCCTGCAGACACTCGGCGCTTCAGGGCCACTTGGCTTCAATCTTATCTTCACGTCTTGAGCACTAGAAATTTATGTCTAATTATTACTCTAGTTAAAGTGGTGACAGAATGTACCTTAACCTGGTTGATCATTTGTAAATTCTCTTGCTGGGACTACCCTAACACAGAGTAGCTGTGACAGGTTCGCCTGTACAGTACCTGCCCACAGTGGTGTTACACTCCTCTGTGAGCCCTGGTTTCCTCAAGACCATTGCATGGAAAACTGCATCACTCAGGTTGTTTCTCTATGTTCTAATTATTGGCAAGCGCTACTTGACCACAAACTGCTATACTGTTTATATAACAAAACTGTGCAGGCAATCATCAATAATATGGTGGTATTTATATATTTGGTATGTAAGTTCAGAGGGTGAGCGCTGGCAATGGGAGGTCTTTGAATGTGGATCTTTAACAAGTAAGTTCCGAGTTTTCTATTTCATCCCTTTTTACCTGAGATTAAAAGCAGATTGCCCCAGTCAGACAGAAACCTTAAACTGGGGATAACAAGCTAGCCCTTAATAGACAGATTTATTTTCACAAATGTCCTGCTACTTAGATGAATAAACCATAAACTTATGCAATACTTCATCCAATGAATTGCATCCGTCCTCTAGCCTTTTACATCAAAAACACCCACAAGCTGACGCAGTCTGATGGAGTTGCATCAGCTAATTAATTAATTGCTATTTGTACTTGACAGGCTACAAAAATTATATTGGTATGCATTAAACATGCCAAGATCCAGTATAAGAGGATGTGAAGCTGTCCAGATTCAAGATACAGCCCGCCCGCCCCCCCACCAAAAAAAAAAAAAAAAAAAAAAAAGCTACAAGTCCTTTAAAAAATATCGCTAATTTTATTTCTTTTGCTCTTAGAATCCTTCAGGCAGAGTCAGGGCTTTTTTTTCCTCTACTCACCTTTGATGAGCCATAAGCACTACTTTAAGGTCTTTACAATCTAAATAAAAAAGCCAAATTAAAAAAAAAAACCAACCTAACAAACAAACCCAAAACAAACCAGACCACCAAAACCAGTAGCCTATAATTTCTTTATATACTGTCAATTCTGTCACAACTTCAAAAAATTATGTAGTGTGGTATCAACAGAATAAATTCAGTCATTGCTTACAGTCTTGCAGCAGGAAAGGTCTTCATACCTTGATATTTAATATCAAAATCATAGAAACACAGAAATGTTGGTTAGAAGACACCTCAGTAAGTTATTTAGTCCAAATTCTCACTTGATGTGTGACTATTTCCAGCTCCGCTAGATCTACTAATGCAAGGAAGAATAACAATCGCTTTAAGGATGTGAAGCTCAAGCCATTTGTAAACCAGAAAAAGTGCATGTTATCTATTTATTTCAAAGAGATTGCCAGCTAGAAGGCCAACTAGGCTGATCTCTTTGTTGGGATCTTCTGCTGTCTTCTCCTCCAGACCCCTCAGTTTTGAGCTACTGCATTTCTCGTTCTTGACACCCGTCTTAACATTGAGATGTTCGCTTCTCCGGAGTGCTGCTGGCAGACTCCAAGTCAACAGATCTGCATAGGTTATCATTGAGGCCACCCCTGATGCGGTCTCACCTGGCTGGGGCACTGCTGAGAGGTGTCTCATGAGGTGGGAACAGGAGGGTTAGATGCAAATCTATAGAAACTTGCTTTCAGCGATACTCATTAACTCAATGTATATAAATTTGAAAGGGAACTTACAGGCTTTGGAGTTTTCCATGGAGAAAAGAAACCTGAAATAAACAAAAAATAACATTAGCAGGTTTTTCTGATGCGTAAAGAGTGGAGGCTAAGTGGTGTCTACACTCCCGTTTTCATTCAGGTCTGCAGGTAATACTGATATATATGAAACTTTTCTACACAGAAGGGGTGAAAACACAAACCACAGGGGATAATTTCTAAGAAAAAATATAAGCAAAGATATATATATATCTATATATATATGCACATATATATATATATATATATATATATATATATATGCAAGTGGAGCTATTGAGATCATTGCCATACTTTACAAACAGCATGGGATTAGGTTGAAATTAAAAGAACTGAGCAAAAGGACTTCCAAATGTCCTTGTGGACATTGGGAAAGACACCAAATGACCTGGTATTGATATGTCAAATACAGTCGCACCTTTAAGAAGAAGCAATTCAGAACATCCCATCAACAAAACCTAATAATACAAGAGACTTTTTTAGAAGAAAAGCCTGGAGAAAAATAACTGTTTCATCAGTTTAGAGAAGGTAGTCAGGTCTTGGGAGGGTTGCTTGTTTTGAGACTGTCTTTTTTTTTTTGACACAGGTAGCAAGTGGTAGACATGACTACCTATTCTATGCAACTAGTTATTTCCTTTTCCTTGCTCATTGACTGACAGATACCTTGGTTTACTGACGCATGAATTTCAAGTAATGTAGCTTACAAATTTTTAAACCTCCAGATATGTCCTGTTCATAAAAGGAGATAATTTGAAACACCCATTGTAAACACTGTTCATATCTTACGCAGCACAAGGTTAAAAACCTTACAAAATATTAAATAACAAGAAGCATTTCAAAGGATATAGAGAAACATTTGTTAAAATACCTGCTTTCAGCATAGCTTTCATTAAAAAACTCATTCTCAGTTTAATAGCAGGTAAAAAAAAAGTCTGTGGACCTTCCTCAGTAAGATTAAAAGCTAATAACAAAGAGTTAATTTGTTTTATCAGAAACAGAAATGGGGCTTAAATTGAGACATCTAATAGGAAGGCTGTTCTTTCATTTGAAAAAGGAATTAAGCTGTAAGAGTAGTACTGACTTTATTATATATTTTTCTAAGGTGAGTCTAGAAAAAAATTTAAACCACGAGAACACTAGGGCAAGTACCTTTCTACAGACAAGTCACAGCAGGAATTATATTTGTACATAGCATTTAAGGTTCCTAGAATTCTATGATAATGAGGTTATTTTTTTCTGCCATGGTATCTAATTCATTTAGACTGAAAAAAACTTGAAGTGAAAAAGCTCTTGAGCCATTTCCAGAGAAACACTGGCTGTTTTGTAATGCTGCTATATAAGCTGATAGTGCTTTTAAACAAAAAGTACATGGGGAAAAGTAATCCTCGAAAGGTTTATGTTTACTGACTCCACAGTCTCTGGATAAAAACAACTACATTAACAAGGAGTTTTCTTTCCATCTGCAAATTCAAGCTGAGATTACAGGCATCCTGTCTGGCTTGTACATCACATTCAGTATTAAAAATTCCATAATATAAACGTATTTAATAACTTAGATGGCAGATGGCTACCTTTTTATTACCTGCTATTGTTCTGTACAGCTAACAAGAGTGAAAGTTAGAAAGTATTTTTCCCCTCAGAGCTGAAGGTAGGACTTGAAACTTGCAAGGAGGTTTGCTGAAAGGTATCTCAAATCAACTTACTACCCTGATTTAGTGTTCACAAAATATTGGTAGAAGTAACACTCCCTCCCCATAACTTACTGTCAGCAAAAATTACTACAGGTCAAACTGATTGGTAATTTTTTCTTATTTATTTGCTGTCTCCACCTAAAAATATGTTTTGTTGGAGTTATCAGAAAATTTTATCATCAATTAAAAATATAAGTATATATAAAATCAATAATGACATATACAACAAGTGAGGTTTTAAAAAAACGTATGTGAATTAAAAAAATTCAATTACTTGCCCAAACAAGGAGAATATGGACTTATACTTAGCTATGTGCACAGACTGCGACATACAAATGACAACAGCTACACTTAAAACAAATAAAAGGCAGTATTTATTCACACAGTATGAAATTATGTTTAGAAAACTAATGGATATAGGATGCCATGGAAGTAAAAGATCCAAAGCAAGATTTTTAAAAACTATTGGGATATCCATACGTGTACAAAGGCATGTTAGAAGCAAAAATCTCTATAGGTGACAAACATTGGAACTAATATTAAAATCCATTCTTCAGATTTAAATTCAGCTATTAGACCAAGACCTTTTGTAAGATGAGATGGTCTCTCACATATCGAAGTCTAGGTGTTAGACTACAAAGATGTAGTTCCATAAAACAAATCCTATCTTATACCTTTCATGTATTTTATGGCATTTTTGTTGCCTTACATAACATATGTATTCTCAGCTGAACTAAACATCCTTTTTCCCAATCTAAACAAAACTGACCTTTAGAGAATGTACGGTGTTATCAGTTATTCAACATGAGACTGATTATGGATAGTTGTCGTGAACCAAACATCCAGAATTATCACTGGTATTTAAATACACAAAACAATTGCTGTAAATTCAAGAATACAGGAGTATGTGTTTATAGCATATTGTAAGTGTAAAAAAACTTCACATGAAAAAGCACAGAAGCCAAATGCACTTTCCTGTGTATTCTGCATGCTCCCTTCTAACTTCCACCTTTAAATATTGTTCTGCATAAGTACAGGACCAAATCCTATACCCGTATAAATTTGAGGCTCAGAAGCTCACCTGAAGAATATATCTTAATAATGTGTATTTAGTGCATACCCCACAGTATTGGCCTCCTGCATCCATGTCTACAGCTGGCAACGAGAAGCAATGGCCTGTCAATTAGTTTGACCTCACTTCACAACGCCACATTTTCCTTTGAAAATTTTCTTTGACTTTCTGGCACTGGTTCATTACATGCTGTGAGTATTCCCCACCAGAGACAGTGGGACCCCCACCTGGGTAGCAGCTGCCGGCAGACTGGCAGTTCAGTACGATTTAGTCGCAAGGGTGAAATTTGTTCTCCAAATAGTGCAGCTTTCAGCTTTGCTTGAGTATTAATGCAGTACTGACATCGCTCAACCTTCTAATCAACTCACATCTAACTAGGCACACATACCAGATAAACTCTTACAACCTCCTTATCCCACTTCCAGATTTCCAGTTCTCCCTCCCCAAACTCCCAACCCCCTACTGTTCAACTTGTGATGTCTTCTATACAAACCTGAGTAGCTGAGAACAGTGCATACATGTAAACACCCCTCAAACCCCATATTCACATACATTTTTAAAATCTGAAATAATACAAGCCAACTCAGAACCACCTAAACATACTTCATGCAGCCTCTTCTTCCCATGAGTGGCTTTCTGCTCACCCATGGGCCTGATAGCCATCCCTTCTTGTGATAGCTTCACCAGATAAGCTGTGGCTCACTTTCTGAAGACTCCCGTATCTTTCTGTTAGTTTTAAATAAGTCTTTATTAACACTCCTTGCAAAGGCAGCAGTACAGGTCTGAATTAATTTCAGAAAGGAGAGCGGGGTTACTGGCTTGTCTCAAAGAGCAACCACCACCACGCACACAGGCATTAGCAGGAAAATGCTACGGTCACCACCTAGTGTAATGTAATGTAACATGTAAGCATAACAGGATTAAAAACATAACCTCATACGCTTCTCCAAAGCTAGTTTTGAGAATGTAATGATCTGTTTTTCAAAGTTGGCCATTTAACTGTAAAAAGTACAGCAGCGGATGGCCAACACCTTTATTGAAATTGTAATTGATTTATTTTAAATAAATAAGCTGAGGTACAGTAACAACTATATGCTTTTGAAAAATCAGAATTACATTTTCTCATAAATCAGTGTTAGAAAGATTATTTTTGACATTGCTTTTTAAATTATATTTACCACCTTCCAAAATGAGCTTCCCTGGAAATCAGTGTTGTGATGGTTTCTATGTTGTAACTTTACTAAAACACACCAGTAACAGAAAACAGATTTTGGATTCAAATATATTTGTGGGAAACTTTTTTTTTCTTTTTTCAGATCAAGGCAAATTCCAGCTTCAGTTTACTGTACTTCCACTTTTCGATGAAGATATCCTATAACAAAAGACAAATCATATCACACTCATTGCAACTATTCCTTCTTATACACAAGTTTAAGTACGCTTTCATCATAAAATATGCTTACAGATTTCACATGCCTTACACTTCAGCCAGTATTTATTGTTGGAAAGTTTAGTTTTCTAAAAGCAGCTTATCAGACGGAACTTAGAGCATTTGCAAGATAGAGTCCTGATTTGGTTTTTTTTGTTTGGGTTTTTTTTTTTTTTTTGTTTTGGTTTTTTTTTTCCATAAAAATGCTGGATTTGCCATACTCTGTAAAGTCAGTAATACAAAACCAGCCTTTGGTTATTAGTCTGTTGCCATGTAGATGCTTCTTGCTGCATTTCCATCTCTATTATTCTCCCTATTTTGTATTGATCCTGGAAAAGTTCTTAAGACCTGCTAAAATCACAAGTAACTAAAGTAGGTATTGCAAAACCACAGGAACTGTAATGATGTTCACCTCTGTGCCAGATGTGTATGTATAATTAAACTGAAACCCGGGAACAGTCTGATTTCTGCAGTGACGATGTGTAGTACTGCTGCAGGGAGGAACTCAACAGGATCAAAGATAAAGCCTTTGAATCCAAAACAATGTTCAGGGCAAGTCAACTTCCCTCCACGTCACTTGTCACATTGATGATACAGCAAGAGTTTTGCTTTTGCTGGGCTTCTTGTTGGTTTGGGTTTTTGGGGTTTTTTTTTGGTGCTGTAAAAGCCTTGTTGCATATGGCTTCCTGAGCAAAGCTGTCCCAAGCACTGTGCAGAACTTTCTCACGTAGATGCTTGTAAGTCAATGAACAGATGGCTGATGAGCACTCCCAGAGTATGAAATGACTCCATGGGTATCTTATCAATGTCCATGTGACAACATTTCACATCAGCAAAAGTTTTCCTTTCTAGAAAGTCACTGTATATGTTTACTGTAACTAGATTCCGCCCCCCCCCCCCCCCCCCCCCCGCCCTGTGCTTTTCTTTCTCTTACTGGAATCCCTCAGATGTCTAGTAGTTGCCTACACCAGGGCCTCAGTTCCAGAGGCATCAAATACCCCTTAACTTCAAATGGATGTGACAATGGAGAACTTCTCTGAGAGTTCAGTCTCATGTTGCACACCATCAGCAGGATGCAGGGAACTGCTTCTTACCATTCGTGTTACACCTGGATTCTGCTTTTGTATGTTTACCTTTTGCTGAGCTACGCTAGGTGTGGTTGGATCAGGTGCACAGAACACAGGCCACAACTGGGCTCACTCATTAAGATGCAAAACATCCTCCAGTTAAAATTCCAGTAATTTGGTGGGAGAAATCTCTCCCAGAAATGGTGGGAGATATAACAGGTATTTTTTGGAATAGATAGAACAAATATATAACAATTATTCAATTATTCTTCAGATATTTCCCCTTTTTCAGGGAAACAAACTGCATCAATGAGAACAAGTAAATTCAATTCATTTATACACTATACTAAAAAAAAACTAAAAGGAAACAATGAATTAAAATAGATGGAAATAATACTTACAAAAACAAGCAAGTGATAAAAATTTGAATTGGTCATGTCATATTTACAATATCAGATGATGTACAGGGAATGACAATTAGTTCTGTTTCTAATAAAACCAATCATTACCATGTAGTAGTATTTTTTCAAAGGTCCATCTTTTTCAAACAGCTTTAAGTATTGAGCTCTTACTCTAGCAACAACAAAAAGTTGAATTACCTTGAAACAAAGAGTAGGTGTGAGAAGACTGGGAGCTCTAGCTCTTCAAGCATAGTTAGCTAGTCCTGTTGTCAGCTTTCCCTCAGAGTGATGGTGCTATGCTGTAGAGGATCCATTTGGTCTTTGGTTGGGATAGCACCTGACACAATGGGTCAAAAATCACTGCATCCCACATCAGAGCAAGATGAATGACCCATCATGTTTGGCCAGGCCCACACCATTACATATGGTTAGACCCAGTGTCTTTTCCCTCGCAGCATGGCCAGTAACTGGTGTAGCACGGTGCTGCACTGAGATGAAGGCTGGTTACAGTCATCAGTTATATCAAATGCAGGTTCAGATAAAAGCCCTATGAAATAGTTCTGTCTTCTTTAGGGCTATATTAAACAGTTTTGCCTGGAAGAGACTCGCAACAGCACAAACCAATCCCCAGCAGTTACTTGTGGTGGCATTTTGTTTTGTGCTCCACTACTCCATTGCTCCTGATCTCAGCCCAAGTGAGGCTGCTACGGCAGCAGTACTCCAGTCCGAATCAGCACTATTTCTCACTTTCTTTGGCCTACCACACCCGTGAAAAATGACTCCAAGGAACAAGCACATTCCTGCCCACAGACCGTCACTCTGTGAAGGTGCAAGGTAAAGAGCAGGCACAGTTCACAGGAAGGCCAGCTGGATCTTTAGATCCCATTGTGGTAGCACCTTCCATGGCTCATCTTTTCTCCAGGTGACTTGGGGGCATCGTGAGTCCAAATCTGTATTTCTTCCCTTCAAACTTTCAGATTTCTTGATGAGTAGCAGAAAGTGCAAGCTGCAGAGGTTTATCAGAAATGATGTGGAAGTAGAGGAGTACCTTGGGAAATTAAACCTGATCTTATCTCACCGAAGTCTATAGAAGTGATGAAGAACCATAATTGACTGTGAGATCAGGTACTAAATAAATATTCAGCTTTTTATACACAGGAGCACTTTTTGTGCAGCTCATGAAGTTTCACTGACCTAGCCTTCTTAAGTAACAATTTCTTGATATTCAGATCTTCACAAATAATTAGAAAAAGGATAGCTATTCAAAGCCATGCATGATAGAAGTACTTGCTGCTCAAGCTGGGACCCTCACTGGCTACCTGTGTCTATGAGAATTTCCTCCAAAATACACCAGGGAATCTCAAGCTACCATTAAGTTTTCACTTTCATGAATAGCAGAGTCTTTGTTAGCAAGAATACAGCTATCAGAAAAGGTCAGAAGCTGGCATAGTAATAAGTTAATTTACATTCTAATGGATATACAGCTATTTATTTTGCTTGGCTGCTACAGCTCTGTGAATTGCTTATCAGTCAGAGGTTTAAAATAATTTATGAAACTAGAAAAAAACAACAAACTAAATGCCATCTCCTCCTGAATAATCTGGATGTGAGGCAGAGAATTTCTGGATCATGGCTAAAATAAGTGCACAGGCAAATGCAACACTCTCATGGACAGTTTTGGATGCTTAAAGGTATTAGAGTTGGGAAAAATAATAAAAATCTACACAACAGCTTCTGGAAATGAGAAATACATTTTTGGAAGAAGTAGCTTTGTAGTAAAAAAAAAAAAAAAAGGTTATTTTCCACTGGCAAAGTTTGATACTAAACACCTATGGAATGTCTCATTGCGTGACACTTTTATAGGAAGTTTTCTGGCACCTATTACCAGAACAGTGTTACATTACTACAGATTTATTTCCTTGTTGATAGCAAACCATACTAACTGAAGGACAGCCATGTCTCAGAATAGAGAAAACGCTGGTACAGTACAATTCAGAATAGATTTTACCAGGAAAACTTGACCTAAAGAGGAAAAAGATATCTTATGAAACGGAGGAAGACCCTTGTCTCTTGCCTTTTATTAAAAGTTCAAATTTCTTAGGTCCAAATCCTGGTTTATGATTTGCAACACAAATAGTACTGAATGAACTGTTATTTTCTTCACTGAGTCTATAACATATGTATTTTAAGTAAATACTAACCCAATTAGCAGAAATCTGCATGCCCAAGTACTAACACATGGTGAGTGGAGAAAGGGATCTCAGAAGTTTGCTCACAGCTACCAACACCTTGAAAAGGTCAAAGTTATTCTTCTGTACAGACAAAAAAAAAAAAAGAAGAACCTTTTGTCTGGCAGAAGGAAATTTTCCTTGAAGAACCTCCAGTTTTGCTCATGCGTGTTATCCAGTGCTGCTAAAATCAGAGCTGCTGGTTCATGTGTCCAGGCGACAGATTACGCTCTCTACTATACTACTCTAATATTTCAAGAGCTAGTAACGCATGTAAGGCACCATCTTGGGTAAACATACTGTTGCACCTAACTCCCCCTGAGCAGAGCAGACACAGCAAGGTGAAAAGACTGGTATGTGTCACACACACTGAATCAGCAACATAATTTAGAATATAAAGTGAGTCTTCATAGCCCTGACAGCTCGTGACTTGCTTCTGGAAGGGCCTGTGAGTGTTGCCATGCCCATAAAGACTGTGTGCTTGCTAAGAACATGTCTGACAACTCAGCCTGGCTTTACTGAAAGCTAATTTAAGCTTCAAAATTAACTTTTCAGGAATACTGCATTGTATTTTTGGAGCTCTCTGACAGCCAGAAACTCTAACTATGCCAGTGTCTCTGCTCTTTCACATTTTTAGATTCTGCTTCCATTTAAGCTTTTACACTTTCTAAGCACATTAGAGGAATCTCAGTTTACATTATGGCGTGTCACTTTGATGAATATCAAGGCATGTTCCCAATATTTTCTGTTAAAATGTAGATGGAGCATAAGTTGTTTGTACACAGTGTCCTAAAGTCCTTTTCATGAAAATGCATTCACAGAAAGTCTTCAGCAAGTGAGTGTGTGTGTGTAAATATTCAAAAATAAATTCAAACCTTTGCTTATATGTAAGCTTCATATTAAGTCATTGATGAAAAGGAGTTACCAGATATTTACTGTTGACATCTATCCTGCTAGTTCCTCCTTTTCCAAATTCATTGATTGCATCCATGTTTTCTCTTTGCTGCCCCCTTCTCTAGAGGCCTGTCCCCAAACTCTCACAGACTTCTCCTTGTCCCCAGGATTTCCCTCTCTGTGTCCTGATCCTGATTTGAAAAACAGCTAATCCTTTCTCTGCAACAATGACCAGAAAAATCTCTAATAAAAGAATAAAAATAGGGAAATGTAGGGAAATGCCCTTTGTGTCTATGACTATTTCTGAGTGGGAGACCTGGCAATGCAATGCTACACTAACGTGGGAGACAGAAAACCAGCACATCACAAGCCGTGGTGCCACTGAGGCAGAACAGCTGAAACTGAGTCTGGAAAGATTTCAGCTTAACCAAACAGAGATGGCAACCTCACAGTGCCCTGAAACACTGTCTAGGCTCTGTTCTTTGTACTGAATCTTTTCCAGATATCAGCCC
The DNA here is from genome assembly GCF_015220075.1 of Falco rusticolus. NCBI lineage: Eukaryota > Metazoa > Chordata > Aves > Falconiformes > Falconidae > Falco > Falco rusticolus. Next base: position 17,287,427 of record NC_051191.1, read on the forward strand.
AGTTGCATCACCACCTAGTGTCTTTTGGGCTGGAATATGTATCCTCATGGTGTTGCCAGCTGTGGCAAAGGACCTGTAAGTGGGAGGTGAGGTGGGATACCCAAGGGCATCTCAATCAGTACAGGATGCCTACATTTACGCAGATTACTGAAGCCCCCATCGATTATAATGGACATACAGACACCTGCACCAAATTTAGAAATTGCTATTCAGACAACAAAATTTTGATGTCATAGTCTGTGAATTAGGAACTTAACGCAAATGCAGAACCATAGGTATGATACCAAGGGTGCCACACCTTATGTTAGTTGGAATCTGTGCTGGATTGGCAGCACAGATTGCCTGGATGACACAGAATCTATGGGAGACCTCAGAGCTTCAGCTGTCATCCTGGACAAACTTGAGTTTCTCACTGACTCTGCCATTCCAGTGAAGATTTCTTGATATCCCAGTGCATCTCAGGTGGTCCTGGATGCCTGTTAGTGAGCTCAGGGTCTCACTCCTTCAATTTCCTGCCCCCTTCCTGCTCCAGCACCAGCTTGACAGACCAGTTTATTTTTTGTTATAGGGATTCAGGTAGAACAGAAAGACTGACCAACAGTGGGAGACTGCAAGAAAAGACTAACTAAGGAGAAAAAACCTTATCACAAGATTCAGGTTTTACATGGTTGAGCCTTAGCTGTGAAACTACACCATTTTGTAGGAAAGTGGAATATCTGGCAAGGGATAAGTTAGTGGAAGGCCAGTGTCCAAGGAGTAACAACACTGTGAAGACAGTGAATTTATAAACTCTCGGTTCTCTGGTTGAACCTCCAGGTAATTCACTTCGAGCTGCTGAAGATCTGATACTGTCTACACTGACATGTACCTAGTAGAGATAAACTTCCTTGCTTTGATGTTCACCCAATCACGAGGTAATTATCAATATTCAACTTAATTATCAAGAAGAACAAAGCTGAATTAGTAAAAGCTTTGCAGAGATCTAAATCATAATGGTTAAAATGACGTGAAGTTCTGATTTAGTGTAAGACCACAGGAGCCTGAAAGAAAAAAAAATGAGCAAGAAATAATGATTGATGGGCCTGATACTATTGCGGTACAGAACACTAAAGAGTACAATGCATGACAAATCCATCAAGATGACCTGGCTTGCAAAAAGGGTTGAAAAAAGTCACATTGCCCTGAATTCCTGAAGGTTTGGAGATGAGCAATTAACATAAAGAAGACCTGTACCCTGAAGTCTAATGAGAGAGGAACAGTATTGATGTGAATTTTATGATGTTTAGACTGTGTGCTGGTCACACGTAGTCCTGTGCAGTACTTTCAAAGTTAATGAACAGAACACTAAAAAATGATGCTGATAAAGGATCCTGACAAGATAGTTGGGAAGTGAAAAGTATTAAATGAATGTGTTACAAGGAAAAGCAAGAAAAACTGTGAATAGGTAATTTTTTCCCCCTGTGACTGTGCTCTGTCTCTCAGAGGAACATAAATTTATTTCAGACTGTTGAGATTTAGACATGTCTAACATAATGGAAATAACCCCTCAATACTGAGAAAATTGGAACAGTAGATAAACATGACAAGTTAAACAGAGAAGATTATGGTGCTGACAACCGTGAAGCACCTCGTGGACCTCACAGCTGGCCTAAGCTAAAAAATTAGCATTTTTAGAAAGACTTATTAGGGTACCTAGCATGTATGCCCCTCTTTTTTTTAAAATCAGAACTTACTGCATAAGACAGCACACTTGGATCTGTAAAATGTCTTCTTCTTCCTCAGTATACCCACACACCTCAGTATGCCCGTATGATCACAGAACAAAACCTACGGATTTGAAGACGATAGCTGGCTGAAGGAAGCTGGATGAACAGGAACAGTACAATTAATCATTGATGGTCATCAAATTGGATGTGATATATGCTTTTTCCTTGGGCTTTCCTGAAGAATAGGTAGTTCAAAAGGCACTAAATGTAGATCTGCATGCTCTTTACCAAGTCACCATACAGTTTTGCTGGTGTAAAATCCTGACCAGCTAGGATAGGAAATAGTTTGCAGTGGAATATGCCCCTGGCTTTTTTTTTCTGTTTGTTTGGGGTTTTTTGTTTGTGGGTTTTTTTAATTGTTTTTAACCCTTATGAGCTAATTTTAAATGTATGATTCATGTCACAGGGATCAACAACAGACTGTCTACTTCAGGGGAAGGGGAAGGAAAAGGTTGATTCAAATTAGAGCTTGTTAGTGCTCTTCTGACAAAGGGAGTGTTCATCGGTGAATGGTGATTCACTAAAGCCATTCTTGTGCATAAAGCTGCATTTCCAAAATGTATTGAACATTTATTCAATTGTACATTGGTAAAAAATAAGTAAGTCAGATGGCAGGTGAAATTTCTAGTTAAGTTATAGAAAAAAATACCTCCTGACTATCTAATATTTAGCAGGACCATCTAATATTTAGTGAGCACTAAATGTTAGATGTTCTCGACATCATGGAGCCTGAAGTAATTTATCCTGTTCTAAGCAGGCCTTTGCTTTTCATGCCGTAAAGTTATTGATCCATCAGGCAACTGATAGTCCTAAACTAAGTTGCTATATTTCTCAGTGGATGTTCTCTTTGGTAAAAAAAAATTAAATATCTAGGACTCAGTCCTGGTGGGAGCTTTTTTAAACTTAATATTTCATAGATGAGGGAAGACCAATTACAATACCATTCTAGTTTCAACAAAATTATATACCGTTATATATAATCAGAAATTATTGCTGCAATTTGAAATGTATAGAACCGAAATCAAACAAAAATATATTCAGATCCTCCACTGAACACAGTTTTTCCATGAACAATGTTCTGAAAGTTGTGTTCTGCTATAGAAAGACCTTACATGGAAGATGTGATGAACATCTACAGTTCTCCTTAAACTGGTAAAGATTATTTACTGGCAATGAGAACTGAGAAAAACAGTGTGCAAGTAGCTATCCCATATTAATGAATAAAAATGGATACTTCCATGCACAAACACAAGTCATAAATTTTTATCCATCCCTTTCCTAGTATGAATGAGTTAGAAATGCAACTCAATGGCAACTACTACACCAGCACTCTGCAATAGATGCATCTTGATTTAATGACATAAACATGTATCTTGTTACGCTGCAGTTCTTTAACTATCAGACAAATTAGGGGAGGGTAAAAAAAAAAAGCTTTTGAATACTTCAGAATTAATACTCACTCTCTAATTGCTAGGTTTGATCCTCCACCTGGAAAATTTCACAGGCATTAATTTTTCTTTCCTTAATTTGTTTGCTTTAATTTGCAATGTTATTTCCAATACAGAAAATGGATGTTTTCTTACTTATTATATTGCATGCTAAACCACTATTATTTATTTTTATTTCTATTATTCTTTGGCATCTGTGTGTATTTCCAGTTATAATGTTTGTAGTTTTAAATAGCAAAAGGGAAAGTAGTAGCAGTATATTTCCATTTGGGGCTCTTTTTCTGATTTCATAATTACAATGATGCACATTATCTTTGTGTTTTATCACCCCAAATTGTAAAGCTGGTGTAATAGGACTTTTCCCTTTCGTAAAAATCTCTGAAATCCATAGGATTTCTGTGTTAATTTGTTTCTTCATTACTAACTCACATTTAATAGCCATAGATACTATGTCGGAGTTACAGCTCAGGAGGAGAAGCATCATCAGTCTTCAGTTCCAGCACTCAAGCCTTTGATCTGCAACGTGCAGAATATGTCAGCCTGGGATGCTGGTGAAGAAATTACTTTTTGTTTTGTGGCAATGTAGCTGGTTTTGATTTGGTGCTTTCTTCCCACCTGAGGTGTTATTCTAGGTTAGCCAAAGTTTTAAGCTACATCTACCTAGATTCTTTCTTATAGACAGCTCCAAAGGCTTTCTTATATATATGTGTGTGTATAGATATATCTAAAAAACCTCACCAAGCCCCAAACCACCAGGCTTTATTATAAGTACAATACATAAGTTTTCGTATAGTGAAAATGTAAAATGATTACCTGGAGAATATAGAAGCAAAAGGGGTTTCTGAACAGCCTGCCCCGCTCACTGTCCCTATGTTACAGGTGCTTGATTCCAGTGAAAACAATGGCTTACTGAGTTACTCCCTGCCAGCCCCCAATTTTCATCCCATTCCCTCTGAGGCTCATGTGTCTGCTCCTTGCTCGTCTCAGGAGGTTCCTGGATTAGGCTGCAGATCTTCAGCTCTCTGCCTTGATCCCACAGCCATTGGAAATGTCTCTCCATGAGGAGGACCTCAGGGAGAGGTGATCTGTCTCCACTGCAGGAGGACCTGCCTGACCCCCAGGTGCTTCTCCGAGGAAGGATGGTAGCACACACGTTTGGAAGAAACCAAACAGATGCTCTCCGTCAGACTGCTATTATCTATTTGACACTGAGGATGGCTGTAGCTGTTTTAAGTAAATCAATTCTCATATTACCCATAAATGTCTTTCAAGCACTTTTATAGCTGGTAGACTCTGGTACCCAGAGCGTTGTATATCAGGGACTGTGCTTCCTCTGCTGAAAACAAGGATCATCCCACAACATGATTCCTTAGAGAACTGTTTACATGGACTAAAACATATTTTCTGAATCTCTAATTCTTCAGTACCTGGTTTCTATCCTTTCAGCTCTGTTTTAGACCACTCTCCCCAAGCCAGGTCCTATTTTTTCCCATTTCTACAAGCTTTTAATGAACAAGTGCTTGCAAGTTCCTCACAGGAAATAAATTCTGAAACAATATGCTTAATTGCTTGTACAAGAAATGAGATAATTTATAGGAGCTGGGTATTAAAGAAACATCTTTCTATCTACCTTGCACATGGACAATTGAATCAGTCATTACTTTTGCTAATGAATAACCGTATGGAAAATCCTAGAGAAATCCTCCATTTCAGGTCATTACTAACAGTAAGAGAAACTTGAGTTAAGACTCCTGCAAGAGGCTTGGCCTTTGCATAGTATATGGAAGTGTCATGTTGTAACTTTGAAGTGCATGTGTAAAAAGCAAAAAAAGATGGGAAAATATGAATTTAAGAAGCAGAGGGAAAACAATCTAGAACAGGATCTCATCGATTTTGTTAAAATTCCTAATAAATGCAATAAAATATCAATGACATCTTACTAAGAAAATCATATAAACCCTAAGTTTTATTTTAAGAAATTGTCCTGATTTTGCCTTTTTCATTGTGATGCTATGCTTAGCTGATTATCCATAATGATTCAAAAGCACTTTGGCAAGTGTGGGCTGCATTCTTTGCTCTGTGTTTCAGGAAACACTTTCACATCAACTGTGTAAAAATGCTTCCTATTTGCTGATGCTTAATTTATTAAGTATTCCACACTGCTCTTTATCAGTAATGTGTCATCTGCCCAGTGACGTGGACCAATCTCTCTGCTATCTGCAAACTTTATCAGTATTGCTTTTATGTTTTCTACAGGATCTTCATAAAAAGTGAAATACAGTCAAAAGCCAAGAATTTATCCCAGAAGAAGCTCATTAAATATAAAATCCCTCACTGATTTCCTACTTATAATTATGTTGAAAGATCAATCAGTTAACCAATTCTTCAATTCAAATAAGCCATACTAATTTTACTTGTTTCCATTTTTAAATCGGGATTGAGGATGTTGCATGTAAGGCCTTACAAAAGTCCATTATATAAAACCAACTACATTTTATAACCAAACTTGTAATATTAATAGAGATATTAATATATATTTAATCTGAAACAATCTGTTTTCTGCAAGCCCACATTTATCACTTTCCTTTTATAAAGAAACCCGTATTTCATTCTATGGTAGCATAAATGGGATCCCAGATTTAGCTATAGTGCATGAGACAGATTCCAACTTTTGTGATAATACAGCTGGGGTTTTTAATACCTTCAATTCTTCTATGCTTGCCTCTGGTGTGTGGGCTGGACTCATCTCACTCAGCCTTGTCTTGCTGGCTGGTTAACTAAACTATGGTCCTCGGCCAGACTTCTCTGTCACCAGTGGCGCATGATGGGTAAACTCAGAGAACAAGCTGCTTAAGCAATGACTGAGCAAAATTACTTAAGTCATCATCTAAAAAAGCTGCCTATTTTCTGCCACTGACTGCAGGGGTAACTCTTTTGACTAATGTCGACTAGAAATCTAACTTTTTTACAGTTAAATTTGGATTCATCTGACCAAATGTGAGTAGAAATTTAAATATGAAACTTCGGTAGGAGAGTTTTTAAAAACATTAATAATCAACAGGGAAGAATAGGCTTTTTTAGAATATTCATTTCAGCTACTTTAGATGTTTACAGTAACTGAATGGCACCACAGAAGTAAGTGCCTGTTCTCCTCACCGTGCAGGGAGCCCTGCTCGCTGCCCAGCTCAGTGAGGAAGGATGCCCTGTAGCTGTCTACACAGGATGCCTGGCAGCAAAAGCTGAGGTGAACGTGGCTGTATGTGTTGCAAGGCAAACCTGGGAAGATAGGCTGAAGTTATGTAGCATGTAAAACAATTCCAGCTTCTTTGCCTTTAGGGACCTCTAAAAATTTACATTCACAATTAATTATCCTGAGATGCCTGTTTAAAAAGGGCCATTTTGACCAAAACTCTATATAGCTGGTTTGTCTTTTAGTACAATGCATCCTAATGTGCTTCTATTACAAGAAAGAACTTGATAAAGTTCAAAGTCTGGTATACAGTGAGTAAGTTGCAAGATAACCTCTTGCTTAATTAAGATTAACCTTGGCAGAAATAATCATTGTAGTTGATGTCCTTGTAGTGAACATTATTAGTTGGATCATACTATCTAGGTGTTCTTTTACAGCCAACCCAACAAGCCACTGACATCTCTCAGGAATGCTACATAATAAACAAATAAACACTGCATTATTTTTCAATTATAGTGTGAAAATAATTTGCTGTGTATATAATCTCAATGAACACATCTGGCAAGCTGAAATCAAACAGCACGTCTTCATTCTTTCTGTTTGCACCAATTTCTAAAGAACTCTCATATATAAAGAAATATATATAGGTTTAATATAAATATATATTTAATATGGTGTAATAAGGAGACAAGATTAAACAACTCCCTTTCTCTCTCTGAGAAGTACTGTGGAAGAAGTTTAAAATTATCCTGATGGTGATTTACTACATTTAGTCACAGACACTCTCTTTTGGAACCTCGGGCCCCCAAACATGAGAAAGATGGAGAAGCATAGAATAATTAAGTGTTTGGATTGGAAGGGACTCATTTAGTCCAACCTCCTGCTCAAACCAAGGCTAAGTTCAATTACTAGGCTGACATTCAAGAACGACAGCTTCTCTGAATTGCTTACATGAAGGAAAATGGAGCTGGAATGACAAACAATAAACATACAGACTGAGGAAGGACCTGGGTAAAGCATGGAAAAAGCTGGTGAAAATGGGCAGAAATTGGATGGAGATGACTGTCTTTGGCTCTGCCACATTTGTGGGCTCTCACTGTCCACAGATGAAAGCCCTGTGGACTTTTCCCCAGACTTCCCTCTGGAATGCTCTAGGACCTCCCATTGATGTAATCATCCTTCATTTTGGTTACACAGTTGAACTACTCTGCCAGAGTCTTTCCATCTTCTTTTAGTAATCCCTGATACTTATTCCTGAGAACGTTACACGTGAAATAGCGTGAGGTTTAAGAGCTATGCAAAAGAGCAGCTGAGTCTTCTGATACACTACCCCACTAGGATCACTTTTATACAACAAAAAGGAACAAGTTTCTCTACTGGCCATTACTTTTTTTCCTTAAGGAACAGATTAAAGCATCTTCTGTGCTACTTCAGAGCTATGATAGTGTTTAAACTGCAGTAGAGAGGTACTGCTTGGCCCCAGATGCCTAAAATAATCACATTTATTGAGATCCAATAGTTTAAAATACAGAAATTATTTCACATGGATAGTAAGAAAAAGGTGTTGACTTTGAAATGAAAAATGCATTAAGCTATTAAAATATATGCAGCGAATACTGCAATATTTTCCATAATCAGCAAAACTTTTCTACGATGCTAACTAATCCCTGAAGTATCACTTAATGATTTTTTTTATTCTTTAAGAAAAACTGCATTATTAGTAGTGCTATCATCATCGTCATCATCATTTATCCTTTTAAAATACTAGCAAACTTTCTGCTAGAGAAAAAAACTTAACTCATTGTCAAAATGGAAAATAACTGATAAAATTAGTTTAAAGATCTCTAAAGTATTTTCTTATTCAAAGGTTCTGAGTCTGTGTTTTTATTCAGGCATATAGAGTCTTCTTCTAATTATCATAGGATCTTTAGAAGTTCTCTATCTAAAACACAAGAAATGTAATAAAAATGCTTACATTAGAGAAAAATGTTCTAAAAAGTCCATTAAATATCATTTGCACCTAACTGAAATAGATACTAAAAATAAGGTGACCCTAGGAATGTGTGCATAGAAAGCTTGCCTTGTTTTAGCTCCTGGTAATAAAGGTACAAAATAAATAAAAGTCAAGATTTTTCTCATTTACCAAACAGGAAAACTGCACAGTATGTTTCTTATACACTGAAATACTCTTCCAAGTTATGACAAATCTGGCTTTGGAAAGCAATTTATTTCTTTTAGAAATCTGTTTTGACACACTTGGGAGTCAATTTTCAGAGCTTGTGCCTGACAGCTTTGGCTTCCATGTCCTTTTTTATACTGTAATCTGAAGGTCACACAGCAAAAGTGCATGTATCCTGGTGTTGGGTTTTGATTGTGTTTGAATTATGAGTTACCCAAAGGCTCCCTGAGAAGGGCAGTGTTGTATTTAATAAATGTATGCTCCTGGTTTATAAAATAATAATAATAAAAAAGAGCATTACACATAGAGGGCAAGCGTAGCCATTGTTAAAGCCTTCCCTCCCTTTTCAAGAATGTAAAAGGAAATTGCTTAAATAATTGCACAGGGATAAATACCTCATCTAGAAGACTGATTTGGTTTCTGCATTTTTACTGGACAGGCAAACCATAAGAGCCAAGAGAGTTTTGTGGCTCTTGTAAGTGGTTTAGGAAGTGCCTGGAAATCACGCCTTCCCGTCTCCCCAGTGCTGTGCCTCATGTCTGTAGCGCAATAGATAATGTACTCACTGGTTTCATAGTATATTAGCTTACTTTATTGCTACAAATATTGCACTATTATTACAAATCACCACATCACAACGTCTACACAATGTACTTTGACAACAGATTTGGAAACCCAACAGATGTTTAATAGGACATTACATTATACTGAACCAACAGAGACATTGTTCAACACATTTAGACTAAACTTTAGACAGGCCTCAGTACACAAGCACAGGTTGTACGGTACTTTTTCAGAGTCCAGCTCTGTAGTTCTCTTTCCTTAGGCTGAGATCTCCCAGATCTCCTCTGGGGAAGGCTAGATTCACTCAGAGCCTAGACTAGGGGCAATTAAGAAAAAAACCAAATTTCTTAATGCCCTAGTATTGCAGTAGGTTCTCCCATGTGCCATGCTTGGGAGGTATCTGGCTTTAAAAGATGCCATTTTTCACTGACATACACAGTCCAAGATAACCTGGCTGGTTTTCTGATAATACTGCTTGGAAGAACAGAGGAGAAACTTCTCTGGCCTGGCCAGATTCCAACCAAGCAAGCCAAAAAATCTGTTTTCTCAAACAAATTTTTCTTCAATTAGTATTAATCCACTCACTAATACCAGTAAGACTGGAATCAGCCTGCAGTGCTGCCAACAGAGCTCCTGGGCTCTAGCAGTGACGTGGGCTGCAGCCACCAGGCACAAACGTGCCCTGCACTCCTCAGCAGAGAGTTGCCTGTCCTGAAGGCAGAGTTCCTGCAGCCCTGCACCAAGCCTAGGTGCATGGCAAGTCTCTGGGTAGACCTAGTAACAATAACGTCTGACTGCTTACTGTAAGTAGTCTCATTTTGGGCATAAGAAATTAATGGTAAAATAGACATTGGAGCAATGGTAGTTACCTCTTTATGACATGCAATGGTAAGAATCTATGACTACACACTTGTATTTCTTTTTGCTAAAAGGTATTCTAAAGGGGCCTATTTCTCCAGTGTGCAAACTAACTCCTTTTAATATCAACAAGTTAGGCACACGTGTCCCTAGGAGAAGCGTCCCCATCATTTTTGAGAGAAGCACTGTTCAAATTTAATACAGACCATATAAGCCTACATTAGAAAACAGTTTCACCAATAATAAAAGGACTTTTGAAACAAAATGCTTGCAAACAGTCATTAAAAAACTTCTATGCAATATATGTAAAAAAGATTTATCTAATGCTTTGCAAAATTATACACAAATGTACCACACAGTGCACAAACATTAATAAGAAAGAAGCAGCAAAACCATAACACTACCACTTTGAAACACAATGCAATTAATACTACTTCCATTAATACAGTGTAATAGCTACTAACTATTATTGATGTCTGTTTTTTCAGGAATCCATATTCATTAAGGAGGTCTATGGTTTCTTTTTCTTTTATTCAGAAATATGGAAGCAATTGCACACTGTTTCACTGCTAATCAGTTATACAAGAAAAGATATGAAAGTCTCATTAGTGTGAATTTCAGGATAACTGGTCTCCTGCCATGACTCCCTCTGTTCAAATTTGTCATTCCCTCTGCTACTGAGAGGTTACCATTGCTCTTACTAACAAGATTTAGATTGAATCCCTTAATAAACAAGTCTTTATATGTAAGATATTTTTTAGTTTACCTGCTATAACATGTAAAATATTTATTAAAATAGATCTGATACCAGACGATTATAACAAGATACTTAAAAAATGATTTCAAGTCAATCCAAAGTATAAAACAGTCTCAATGGGTAGGACAAAAAGGATGTAAATAATTTGAAGGTTACTAGGAGAGTACATATCTCACGGCTAAAAATACGATACTCTGTAAGGTGAGACATGCTTTGTAAAAATGAATCTGGAATGCAGCGCTTCCAGGAGTTATGCTAATATAACAGCAATATTTCTTGCATGGTAACAGTATTTTCTAAAATACCTTTCAGAGGTTTTATTTCTGCAATTAAGACAACTGCCCCTCTCACAAGGCTGTTATGAAAATATCTTGCACAAAATATTGATTTCTATGTAGGGAAGGTAGGAAGGGAGAAGCGACCAAGGCTGGGGGTGGGGGAAAGGGCAACATGACATCTAACAGCAAAGTCAATGCGGTGGACGATGCAGCATGACTCACAATATTTTTGATCATTAAATATTTCTGGCATTACTAGCTAAGAACAGGAACAAAAATGAGCAAAAAATGAAAACAACCCAAAAGCCAGCTTGAGAATAATATATTTACAGATAACTCATGCTGAGGAAACTGTTGTATTTATGATGTCATATAAAAGCTCATAATTTTGACATGGAAAGGAAAAAGGTCAGCTACGAACCTTTGTTTTCCATCAGTTTTAAAGCAGACAGGCCCAGGAACAACAGAGCAGTTTAGAGAGATGACAAGGCAAAATGGTGTGGTAAATTGTAAAGAGAAAACTAAAAGAGGGTATTTTAGCAGCATGTTACACAGAAGAAGTTAATGTCTTTGACTCCTAGGTATCAATGGTTCACATGATTCGCTTCAAAAGGGCCAGTGGTTCACAACTAGGTTCGCGTGCACCTTCCCTTTGTAGAATCAAGTGTCCCTTAAACTCACAAATGATAGATATATACGTGCCTTTTAAGAATACAGCAGGGCTAAAAATGCAGATGTTTCCAAATGGATGCAAGTTCCTCTCAACATTAGAATACTCCCAAGAAACAGGAGAAAAGGGATCAGGAGCAAATGTACAGCTGGAGTAGCTGTCTGGAGAGGAGAAAGTATGGCAGAAGCAGGAGAGCTATCAGACCTTGTATCTCCCAACATCTCTTGTCAGAGACAACAAAAAGCATATCTTCACGAACAAATTAATCATGAACAGACTGCTATTAATTCAGAGTACCCATAAGAAGCCATTAAAGCAAGACTGGGGTCCTTTATGAAGCTCCTGGAAGGAAAAACCCCACCACTGACTCAGGGATGTAAAAGAGTAGAGACAGTAGGATGACAGCAAACTTCCCTAAGCCTGAAATCAAAAATCCACACCATCCTCCTAACAACTTCATTACTTCAAACCCTCAGTACTGTTGACTAGGAAGTCCTGAATTGGGGATGAGCAAGACATGAGATACAGGGTCTCCAGTTTGCACCAGGTACTTTTTTTGTATTTTGAAGAACAGCAGAAGCAGAGTCAAAGCTGTAGAGACCTCGGTGCTGGGCTGAGATCGTGGAAGCAGGAGATCAGAGCTGCCTGGGCCAGACTCGTGTTAGCAGGGTGATGGTGCTGCCCACAGCTTTATCTTGTGCGGCTTTCCCAAGAGAGAGGACAACTTGGAGAAAAGGGAGTATGAGCTTTCCTGACTAGAGGAACTGAAAGACACCCTACAGCAAGCTTGGACCAACAAAAAACCCACCAAATCAACCCAACCCAACCCAACCAAACCAAACTAAACCAATCATCTCTCTGGTAGACAGGTAAATCTGAGGTCAGTCCCTGGAAAGGGCACTGAGGGTATAGTATTCCTTCTATTGAAGTCCACCAATTTTGAGGGGGTAGGCTTATTCACTAGATTATGCAGAGATGTTTTTAGTGAAATTTCTGGCTGTTTTGGAAATTGCTGATGCTTCATGCGATGTGCTGATATCTGTTAAATGTCTTAAGGAGTTATAAACTTCTACTAGGGTTTATACAAAATCTAAGATACTTGGCCTTCCTTTTATTGTCACTGTTTACATCTACATAGTTAAATTCTGCCCCCTCACCCCGACTGTGCATTGTGTGTGCCCCGTGCTATCTCCCACATCGTGTCAGGGTGAAACTGGCTGCTGGCTTATTCTAGTCCCATGCCAGGAATGGGCTAACCATTCACCAGCCAGTATGGACAGTGAGTCAGTACTCTGGCTCCGTTCCATACCAACAGTCTCGGCTTCTCTGAGCCTGTTTGGATTCCACCATTATAAAACAGCCGTCTGATGTAGGAACTCTGTCAGGTTCCCACTTTTTCAGTTTAGTTTTAATGTTTCACTCACAGCACTTGTTTGGGAGTTGCCATAGCTTCATGAATCAGTCCTGGGTTGTCTTCAGATTTCCTTAACAACAATATTTCAGACACAGTCTTGATGGATCTGCATTTGAATGTGTCAGTTCTCTTTTTGACAGGAACACTTCTGGGGCCGGGCTGCCGACTACAGGTTCATATATTTCAAAGATACTTTCCAAAAGAGATGGCATATATCACATACTTGGATAGCTCATTTAGTAGAACATGCCAAACCCAATTTTTGATGTCCTAATGGGTGAATATTTTGCTCTACATAAATTTGGTGCATACTGCTTCAACCACTTAGTGCTGTTTTCCAGTAGTTCTGGGCTAATGCAGAATTTCTGCTCTACCCACCTTCAGAAAGGCTGATTTTTTAGAGTTCTTACACGTTATCTCAGCAGCCTATACTCAGTGCAGGCTGCTGCAGAAGCTGAGGATGAAGTATGAAGGCTGGAAAGGGGTAAATCTGTTTGGGTAACAAACAACAAACACTCCCATACCTTTTTTGTCCTTTCTTTTTTTCTATTCCCTTTTCCTTTTTTTTTTTTTTTTTTTTTTTTTAGCAACACTTTTCCACTATCTTTTTTTTTTCCATTTTATTTTTTTTTCAGTATGAACTCTTCTGACATATTACAGTAATCAATGGAAACTATACGGCTGGTGAGCAAAAACCAGTGCAAAGAAATCAAACTAAGCAGCACATCTGTGTTTACCAAAGAACCTGACTAAAAAACAGAAAGAAGATTGTAAGATCTCTAGCCATAGACTATCATAGTTGTCACCCAGAAAAGTGCTGCATAGTATTTTCTTAGATTTGCAATGATATTATGTCCACTTAAAATTTTTTTTAGCAATCAGCTAAATTACTACTTCTGCTTTAGAAATTTTAAAATGAGTATGCTACAAATTCAGTGGGACTTCCTCCAGTTAGATGGTACCCCATGACAAGTCTCTGGTGTTGGTTCAGACAGTATTCTTTAGTGGCCTTTTTACATTTGAGTACTGCTACCACCTCCATCTTTTTGAAACATGCAGACCTTTCCTTGCATGTTTCCTTGCACATACTCTGGCTGTTCACCTCCTAAGCTTGAGGGACAATGGCTTCTCAAATGCTGCAGCATGCATACTATATGCATACGAGAGCATTTTGTCCTGTATAAGGAAGTGAGAATGTATCTCAGCCAATCTCGATCTGTTTCTTGTCTGCAATGTAGATAAGATTGCTGGATGAGAAAGAGAAATTAAATCACTTACAAAAATGGATTTGCCACAGTGAACTATACAGTCAGGCCATATTCATAGCAGAGGCAGAATACATCACAAAGCAACACAGAACCTTATGCAAAACAAAGCCTTCCTCTTCCACAGGCAGGAATAGTACTTTGGTCTTAAACTTAAAAACGAGGTTTTAAAGACAGAATGCATAGGGTAATGATGGAACAGGATAGTATTATTCAAGTGTCATTACACATTAGAGATAATAAAATAAGAATTGGATCCATGAGTTACACAAGAGTATGCCTTGCTTCACCAGTGCCACAGACTAAATATTTTAGAATCATAGCCGGTTTCTTTGAGTACCAGGATTTTGGTTTGTATTCAGATTATCTCACACAACTAAATCTTATAATCTGCTTTTTATTCATAACATATGGGACAGATACGTACATTTGAACCAGTCAACCTTGACTCCCTTTATAGTCAGTCAAGCAGAATATATACTTTTAGGGTACACCTGACTTATTTGAAACATCTACATTGGAATGACATGAATTGCACCCTAGAAAGGCCTATTTCTGCCCAGGGACTATAAAAGGAGACATGTCGACTAGCACAGATCTACGTGCATTATAGATAGATATTTGGTCACATGGATTCCTTTTCCTGTGAAATCATGAAAAAAAACCCCAGGCTGCCACCTTAACACAGCTCTCCTATTTCTGTTAAGCTATGATTTAGCCATCTCTCATACACTCTATTTTTTCACTTCTTTTGAATCACTCAAATAAGCCTTTTCTTCAGTTTCAAAGTCTAATAGCCTAGCATTAGGGTATACTCCTTACATCTGATGTACAGAAATTTCTGACAGTAAACTTCCATTTGCTCTGTATCATCCCATTAAGTTTAATCGCTCTGTAGTACTTCCAAACCATTGTTTTAGTCTTAGCCATTGTTTTACCATGAACGAAACATGCTCTCTTTCTCTTGTGTTCTCTAAAGCCAACCAACCACCCCCTGCCCCAGAACAGAGGGTTAAGGCTCAAGAACACGTTACTGCATTCGGACATAGCATTCTGTCAGCTGAGCCAGGGCAACTATCGGTAGCTCAGTGTTCGACCTGACAAAAGACAAGACTGTGTAAATTTATACTGCTCTTACTGAGCGTTGAGATCAGCACGGTATCTCCTATCTGCCACAGTGATGTGTAGAAAATAACTATAGCTCAGTTAATGCGCCAGAACTTGTTAAACTATCATGTTGACCAACTTGTTTGGATCATGAATCGATGCTCTAAGAAGGAATTCTCTTGAGAGACAGGAATTATCCTCATGGGCTTGAGTATGTTGCTGCTTCAGGGTTTTTTTGCTACTGTCCTGCACTGATTGCTGAAATATCAATTTTGCTGTCTATTATTACTCAGGCTTGTTCAGCATACTGAATTTCACACTCCACTTCTCTCTGAAGATTGGTGTTCCGAATTGTTTTCCTCTAGAGGGGGATTAGCTTGTGTTTTTCAAAATAAAATCCCATCTTTCGGGGTTACATTAACCCTTCTAATCGCCTTTATACTCTTTTTTTTTCCTATGCAATTCTCCCTAATTTGCCAGCATTTTCAGAAAAAAAATGTTGCTTACTCCACTGTTCCAGATTCTTAATGGATGTTAAATAAAACCATATTTAATAACAATTAATACAGCATCTCTGCAACAATTAACTTTCTCCAAGTTCATATCCTAGAGTGACACCAGTTGGTGTTTACTTATCACTCTTAATTTGGTTTCCTTCCAAAGAAATGTCAGATCTATCTCTTAGAAATTATTCTTTCAAATATAGACATGAAAATACTTTATTGACTGTGAATCTACAGATATTTAAATCACCTTATGTTTATTATTTCCACAATTTCAGAAAATGATATATTGCTTGTTCTAAGGATCTGCAGGTTTTCCGATGACATACATTTGGCATATGCAAACACTAAAGCTTCACTTCCCAACCTCTACTCTTTAGAAGGAAAGTAATTAGTATTTTTGTATAGAACCTTTTTTTTTTTTTTTCTTTTGAAGCACAGAGTAACGTACATTCAGTGACATATGAATCTCTTTAGAGGAACAAAGATCTTTTAATTAAAGACTTTAAATTGTAATTCACTTCAGGTAATAATAAATTGTGATGGATGCTCATTTCAAACCATCAATGAATATTTGTTTGCTCAAATACTAAAAGCTATGAAATTACTTATCACTGTCAAGGTATTAAGACTTCGGTTGGTATCACTTCCTTACAGATGTCTTGAGTCTCCCCTTCCAGTGGTGGACATGCAAGCTTACTGCGTCAGGCTGGTCAGAAAAACTATGTTGCTAGAAGCTGGCTTTTTTTAAAACAGAGAAAAATATACTATGGAACTTTTTTGTCAAGAAAGAAACAAAACAACTGTTGTACAATACTTTTACAATGAAGGAAAAGGAGGCAAAATGGCTCAGCAAAACCAGTAACCTTGTAAAGGGCTAATCGATTGCTCTGATTTTCATCTACCTTAATGAGTAGATACTCAAGGATACACAATTATATCTAAAGCTTGCAGCACTGCTCTGGGACTATAAGAGTTTGCTGCAGACACCATACAAATTATTACAGGGTGAAAGGTCTGGAACTGCTCTAGTTTGATCCTTACAGAGAGGTGGGACCATTGACACTCAGAACACAAAAAGGAATGTACAACAAACTGTTAAATTTGCCTAGGATACTTAACTGCAGACACATTTTTCCAGAACCAATTAGTGTTACCTCCCGCAACATGGAAACTAATTTCCAACCTAGCACACAAGGATGTAGTGAGTATATGTATGTCTTATGGTTTAGAACCTTTTACACACATTTTGGTAATTGTACAGACTTTCCAAACTTACCTCCTCTATGGATAATCAAAGAAGTTTCACTTCCAACAGGACATTCTTTAAGTATATCCACTACTTCTGCATGGCTCAGGTTCTGTACATTCTGCTGGTTGATCTCAACAATGAGGTCACCTTCACACAAACCAGGACATCCCTGAATGTCTAGAATTTGCTTCACCCTCTGTCCTGTAGGACTGTCTGCTATAGTGAAGCCAAAGCCCTGGGCCCCTTTCACAATGGTTAAGGTCATGAGTTCAGCTTGGGTGGCCCCAGAAGAAGCCATTGATACATTATCATCATGGGCAGGTGGTGGGAATGTGCTATCAAGCTGACTATCTGCTGGAATGGAGTGCAAGGAGTGTGGTGGTCGATCTGTTACGTCTGGAACAGACTGAGAAGTCCTAGAAATGTATTCCAAATAAGTTTCATAGTTATGTCTTCCATTTACCACTACCGGAGGCCTCTCCATTACTGCAAGGGGTGGCACCATGCTGTTGGCAGGATCTTCAGGATCAAAGGGCAAAGGGTATCCACGACATAGCACCAAGTTGACACTCTGACCAATAGGAACAGACTGGAAGAGTTTGACTACATCTGCGTGCGTATGTCCAAGGACACAAACTTCATTAATATAGACAATGACATCACCTGGAAAGAGAAGAAAAAGTAGTGAGACTATGAGGCAACTTCAGTTACTATACATGCAGTGCAATTTTTTTTTTTTAATGAGACACAAGTCTACTACAAAATAAAATAAATTAGATCAACATACTGACTTACATAGTGAAGAAAAAAAAGTAAATTTTCTCTGCCATCAAATGTAATACAAATAGATAGTAACAGTACTATTTCTTTTCTGTGGAAGCTCACAGCTGGAAAATTAAGTTGGACCCAGACATACAACTTTTCTTAACATTTCATCCCTATTTTTTCAACTGCTTTCAGTGCAGTCCACAGATTATTTTTCAGAAGATACAGTGGAAGTTTATTTGGAGGGTTGGTTGTCAAGAAACACCATTGTTTTGTGAAGAGTAAAAGTAAAAAAAAAAGGAAATAGTCAGCACTCATGGACTTAAGAATCAATGGATAGGAATGCAAGACTGCATGCTTGTGCATGAGGAAATACTTTCTGCATTGATCATGATACTGACAGTTTCCTATTAAATGTCATTACTTGCCAACAGACATCCAGAACTACTACAGTAATTTCCTATTCTAGGCATGAATTAAACTGCATCTTGCATATTGTAGAGATGTTTAGTGGCATTTTGCCACGGCCATGATGGTTCAAGGACAAAGACAGGACAAATTTTGTAAGTAGTTATAACAGATTTTTATTTGAAAAAATCTAGGCAAATGTCTGAAAATCAGTTTAATATTTCCAGCTAAACCAGCTGGTCAAATAAAAATAAAGATACCATGTTTACCTCCAAATCTTGTCTCATGTATACTACAGAGCTACCAGTCAGAGTATATATGAAAGCAGAATACTTTGTCAACAGGGTATTTGTGGGTCTCCATATCATTCATGCACCAACCAGCTACTGTTACTGAAAAGTTCAGAAATAAGTTCCAGTTCCTTCTTGTTGTTAGAATGGATCTATATATTTAAATTAATGATTTTTTTATGGCACTGTTAAGGTGCATATTAAAATAAAAATGAGTAATCAGTACAAGCGATATTCAGAACAGTTTGATGAACCACCATCAGTTTCCATTTTAATAAAACAATTCTAACAAATGAGAAGGATGTTTTGTTAAGAGAACTGCACAAGTTAAAGTATTTGTCTAAGTGAAGATCATCTTATTATCCTACCATTAATTAGGAACAAGAAATAATTTACACAGACAACACTGAAGTGTCTACAAGGTACACAGTTCAATAACTGACCTATCATCACATAACGTTTTTTAACGGCACTTGAAAATTCAGCAATAAAATGAGAATGATTTAGGGAGGATCAGGTGGTTTGTGTGGAATTGCTTCAAGTGTATCTATAAAATTATGTCTTTCAAGTACTTCAGTCAAAAGATCTAATCAAGCAAACATCACGTCAGTGGAGGGGCTGTTTCTATGCAACAACAAAATGCAAAGGCTATTTCTATGTGAAAACGAAATGGTCAATTCCTACATGATTAGCTTGTCTAAAAGCCTGACAGTAATTAATTGCACATGTACATTGTGATTCAGAGAAAGATTTCTTCAGAGAGTGTCTGAGGAAAAAACATTAAGAGACTTTGTTTAAATATTTGTGAATATTATTCACAGAAACCTTAGGAGCTACAAATACTGTCTTAAATGTGCATCATAAATAGATTTAAAACCATAAGCAAAAGCAGTAAGGTCACTTCACAGGCAGTGCTGAAAGAACTCCAGTGCTCTATCTCAAGCAGATGAGAGTAAAATAATTTTCCAAAGTCAAGATTTAAAAGACAGAAAGAATGTACTATACTAAATTACTGTGGTGATGGCTGCAATTCATTGTGATTTGCTCATGCCCTGGTATAGAAAGCTCTTACCTGATTTCTCATCCCTGGCTCCCACATCAGCAGTTAGGCTGACATTGCTCATAACAGGACTGGTGCTGTTGAGCTGAGTCCTCTTCAATGCATACTCCTGTTTCAACAGCTTATGCCTTAATAGTTCCCTTGCAACTTTTAAATCCATACAGTATTTATTTCCCTGACTGCTGGCAATGCAGATATGTGGTGGGAGGAGACCAATCTGTTCATTCTCTCTTGCACTACTTAAGCAGGGTGCAAAAAGAATAATGCATTTATTGTGTTGGGCAAGTAAATCACTGCCTGCTTTCACTCCCTCACCTTATGCATTTGTACAGGATTAGCTATGATATAAAACTTACAACAATACGTTTTCATAAATCAGAAAATCAGATAAACTAGTTGATTACATAGGTCTCCAGTGAAATTAGTTTGTGCACAAGGAGTGCAGTCAGGAAATACATAAGCCAAGTAGCCCCTTTCCTGAGTCCCTAAACAGGCAAAACTGAACATCAGAAGACCTTGGGTAAGAACCCCTTCAAATAACAGCCCTGTGTTATCCCCCACAAGACAGCAGAAAATTCTCCAGCATTTTCCTGAATCAACATTTTCAAAGGTCTTTGTGATTTCTGAGGCATAACATGAATAGCATGTCTAGGCACACTCTGAAGTTGTAACTCACTCAAAGATGAACCATTTGGGGCCCATAATGCTGTACTGTCATCTGGAGAACATATGGATGAAGGTTAAGAGGGATGGGGGAAAGAGTATGAGTTACTAAGTTCAACTCAAAGAAACAGCTACAGTGGTGTTAAACTGGGAAAAAAAGAGTTTCAGGTCATGAGACATGAACGAGGAATGAAAGGGTTAAATTTCAGAAATCCTTTAAATAAATCTCTCTCCCAATCCAACTCATTTTCCAGGCTGAGAGTCCCTCACTGCTGACACAGAGAGAAGTACCCGGCATTTGGTGGGAAAATGGAGGTGAGTTAAGAGCATTACAGAGCCAGTGCCATTCTAATGCAAACTTCAAAACCCCTCTACTTTAGGAAAACTCCCTGAAACATTCCTGTAGCATATTTCTGCCTGTTCTCTCCTGCTGCTGCTAATAATAATGAGTGCATATGGACAAGCATAATAGCGATCCCCTTTATAATTACTGCCTGATTTTCTGAGCAAGCCATAGTCTGCCTCCAGAAATCACAGCTTCACAGTGAGTGGGTATCTCTGAAGTTATGCAGAACATTTATATTAAGCATCAAACTTTGCTTGGTTTTTAGAATTAAACCTACTAAAATGACTGGAGCTTGCTTACAGAATGACTGAGGTTGACAGGGACCTCTGGAGGTCATCTTCTCCAAACCCCTGCTCAAGGAGGGTCACCGAGAGCATGTTGCTCAGGATCACGTCCAGGTGGCTTTTGAGTATTTCCAAGGATGGAGACTCCACAACCTCTCTGAGCAACTTGTTCCAGTGCTCAGTAACCCTCACAGTAAGAAAATATTCTGTGATGTTCAGATGGCACCTCCTGTGTTTCAGTTGGGGCCTGCTGACTTGGTCCTGTCACTGGGCACCACTGGAAAGAGCCTGGCTCCTTCGTCTTTGCATCTTCCCTTCAGGTATAAACACACATTGGTAAGATCCCCCCAAGCCTTCTCTTCCCCAGGATGAACATCTCTGTACTTCAGGACAGTGGGATGCTAAGGTACAGAGATGTTCAGCCTGGAGAAAAGAAGGTGCTCTCCCCAGTTTTGCCTTCCTAAACAGCTTGTACAAACCCTACACACACCCTACCGACTGCATCTTACTTGAGATTGTTCAGGGATGGAGAAGGCTAGATGACGGAGCCACCATCTGAATAAGACTGTTGAGAGATGCCCAGCACAGCAGACAATAAATTATCCTGTCCTACATCTCAAACATCTACACCGTCATAAGAACAGATTCTGCTGTCCAGCAGCCAACGTCCAAATTCAGCAGAGTCAAAGAATGTTAGAGAAAACTGACAGCAACCAAATTTGTCAAACTGTCTTACAATTACTGCTGCTTTACTTAAGGCTTTTGCACTTCACTGACAAATTTAGGAACACAGGTCTGGAGGGGACTTCCTGGATGGCTGAACCTAGTCCCCTGTTGTCCAGGTACAACACCGTATGTTACACTTGATGAAATCTGATGACTTCTTCATAGAAATACCCATGAAGCCCCAGAATATTTCACTTCTTTAACTAGTTTGCTTTGCTGATTAAAGTTTGCTGACCATTATTTATTCTGTCATGTAATGTTAATGGACTCAATGTGTGAATACTTGGTTAAAGGTTACATTTTGTTATCTACATATTTCAAAGCAAAAACTAGATATAAATAATCATTATCTTTTGTTGGTTTAGTGACTAGTGAAGAAATTTTTGAGCTTCAACATCCTCTAATGACAGATTCTTACTTACATTCCTCTTTACAATAATGTTGCAGAGTTAAATCTGACACCCTGGGGATTTTCTGCAAGCATTAATTTTGCAAAAATAACTTTTTTCACGCTTGAAGTGCTCAATCCAAACAGAATCTGTTTTATTGACATAACTCATTTCATCACAAATTATCCTGATGTTTCATGCAATGCTACCAGCTCCATTTCCCTCCCTTCTAAAGAACCTGTATTATTCAGGGACTCCAGTTATTGTTTCTGCTATGTTTTTATTACCTCTAGAATGTCTGTGTACACATCTTGTACTAGGTAAGTAAAGTTCCTCCATTTTCTTACCCATTTTCCCACCATTTCTATACAAACACTTTGCTTATTTCTTATTATTGTTCCCTGTGCACTTGGCTTCCTGGGTGGAATTTTTTATGGTACCTCAGTGAACTGAATTGCCTACTGGATTGTTGTTCTTATTATTTAGCATTCTTTAAACTCTGGACTCTGAACACAGAGGAAAAAATGTAAATCATATCTTAGTTGTTAATTTACAATCACATTCGAAGTTTACTAGAAATGTCTCCATTTTTTCTGAGGGGTTTTGGATCAAATTGTTAGTATGTGTGTCCGTGTGCTTAAAATATGACAGAACACTGGGATGTGGTGGGGGTCAGAGACAGCTTTATTACGCCCCTGCAGCCCGCACAAGCCAACAGCAATGGAGCTAAAAGCAGCCCATGGTTTGGCAAACACCACCTCTGCATGACTCAGGCTGCATTTGTCTTTTTTTTTTTTTTTCCCTTCTTCTGCATTTATAGCCCAGGTAAACTCTACTAACTTCTCCAGCATTATTTAATCCCACTTGCATTTCTCAACCATATACTCCAAATTCTGCACATGCACACTTTGCATGAGCTTCAGAACTAGCAGTACATGATTACTTTATTGTTGAAGCTTTCCCTTCACCTGCCCACCCACATTATCTACTGTCATTACCAGCTCTTTCTGTCACTTCTCAGCAGTGACCTTGTTTTCTCTTTCTGCAAAGTGCTGCAAGATTGCTGGTACTGTAGCCTATTAATAATAAATTCAGAGGCATTAGCGTGTTTCCAGTACTGAGATATGAAACATGGGGGTAATTTTAATAAAAATGGCATGTGATTGATGGTCGTGAAAGGGGTGAAGATTTGTTAGAAATAAGCCAGTTTTACATACGCACATACAGTTTCTAGTAGCAGTACAGAGAACCAGTGCATGAGGGATCATTGAGTTAAACAGTAGCAGCCAAATTATATTCTGAAACTTTGAATCTCAACTTCCTTCCATTTGCCACAGGTATTATTCCAGTGTGTGAATAAATATCTTTTTGTTATAAATGAATAGAGGCATTTCTTTGGATGTAAAAGATTTTTAAAGGTTCTGCATAAACAAAAATGCTCTGTTTACTTGTAGTCTGAACTGCCACAGAACCTTATAAAACCAATTTGGCTCTAGCTGCTAACATCTGCACAACATAACTTTTATAGACAAAAATAAAACCTATGATCCTGCAGTTCATGGTAGCCCAATTTATCTTTTTTGAAAAATTCTGCTGTACTTTTTGTTAACAGTAATTACATAATTACCCTTATTTTAAAAATAAAAATTACTTAATTATAACTACTTCTTAAAGGAGACTGCAGTATAAGATGAATATTGCATATTAATACTGAAATGCTTAAAACACCTGCCAAGAAAATTCTAACTTATTTCTTTTAAAAAGTAACATTAAATTAACTGCTAAAACGTATAAAGAATGTAACCTGGGGAGAAGTACATGTATATAGTAACCACAACTACTGACTTGAAGAGCTAAATTTAAAATTGACCACTTCATTATTAGCTTTATGACAACTTTATGTGATAGATAGTACTGTGGCAACCACAGTGAAATGAAAAAAGCTTCTGGGAGACATAATGCTGAACTGCCTCTGCACTCAGAAATAATTTGGGGACCACTTGCTGGTATGTAAAAAGACTGAACAGCCCATTAAAATATCTCTGTTCATACAGGCATGGAAGAACTGGCTCCCACTCTTCACCTGGTACAGAAGGTTTTACCCATGTGCTGACAAACTGCAAAACTGACAGGTAACCATGACCCACAGATCCTCCTTTCACTCACTGGACTCTGGGAACTGAGGTTTAGGGGAAAGAATCAGGGTAACAGAAATTATTATTTACTACATTTGACAAAAAGTGAAATCCCAAAGTATTTCTAGGCATTCAGGCATTCAAACTTGCATTAGATAGGCCTAAATATTCCTCTTAATGAAACCTGAGCAACAGATGTAAATCAGCCGCTTGGCACATTTGTAATTCTACAAAGCATCGTTCTAGAAGTGGTTAAGTAGGGGTAAATCTGTTCCCATCACTGGAAGGACTGAGCACGCTGACTTGGATTCCAACTTGGCTTCCTCTACCAGGGCCAACAGAAGGATGTGACACAAAGATTTGTCTGCAACTTTACCCAAGATTCAAATCTGTCGAGTAAGCAGGTGCCATTTTTATACAATCAGTTTTTTAGAACCCATTTTAATTCTACTGTGACCCAATGCACATGCCTAATTAAAAAACTGTCTATTCAAAATTTTGTGCTTAACCAGCATGTATCGTGTAATTACACCCAGGCAGATGTGGATTAGTGTAAGAAACTATTTACATTTTATTTGTATTTTGCATATAGTGGTAAAAGCTATTTAAATAGAGGCATTTAACTTCTTTTTGGGAGAGGAATAAAATACATTTCAAAAAAATCTAAAGACCTTGATTATTTGCTGATCCAGTAAACATGAAACATTGCAGATTAAAAATGTAAGTAAAGCAATAGCAAAAGATTACTTAAATGAATGCTGCTCATAAAGCGCTAAAGAACAGGCAAATTCTTTCCCAGCCAGACAGTTTTTCACTTCTTCAAGCATCTGAAAGCATAGCATGGATGTTATAAATGCCACTTTACAAAAACGTCATTATTTAAAAGATGATAAGTCATTTGAAGGCAAGACCGCATAAAAGAAAAAGGTCCAATATTCAAGGCAGCCTTCTATTTACAAATTATTTAAGCCTGTTCTCTCTAGGTTTTGCTTGCAGGAACTACTTGCACATCCTGAAATGCCTGGTGTGAATGAACCGCGTGACAAAACATCAGTAGATCTGAAGAGCAAGATAAAAAATGTATGTCATGTTTGCATAGCTATTTGGGATCACTTTGAAAGGTGTCACTGTGTGCAGAGGCTCATGTAGAAATGAAATCTTTTTTTTTTTTTTTCCTTCAGAAAAAGGAGGTCAAAATTTACAACACATTTGCTTTTGTACGCATAACATTTCATTTCTGTACGCAGAGCATCACATTTATCTAGGCAATGGCTCCCAGGAGGGGGAAAGTAGCCCAGCCAGCCTCCCAGCAGCCTAAAGGCATAAGGGTATGGCAAAGCATGATGTAAATACCAAGCAGCCCCTGTCCCCGCCTGGGAATCCTGGCAACGTGCCACCTGTCCCCGGTGGAGGACATTTGCAGCAGCATTGTTGACTGCACACCATTGCCACTGCTAATTCTTGACATAAACTGCCGGAAATGAAAGAGGAAGATGAATGAGGCGAGGAACTAGAAGGAGCATTTACAAAGAGGCTGCAGCACAAGGACAAATGTCTTTATATGTTGAAATATATATGGAACTGGGAATTTTTAGTAATAGGCAGTCATGTTTTACTTGTGAACACTGTGAAATGGTTAAAGCTTTTTTCTTTCTTTGAGTAATGCTAGCAACATGAGTATGAGCAATGACTAGTCACATACTAAAGTAGTACTTAGCAAAAATAACAGTTGTTGGACACAAAGAATATGCGCAAGGACAGATGAGTAGAATTAGTCTCCATTTAAAATGTATAGAGGTATAACTTGAAAGTTGATTTTGATTTTAGAGATATTATGGTTTCTGAGGACTTTCCTTATGACTGAAGTGGACATAACTGCCAGAACTGGGGCGGGTTTATAACCCTGTTGTCTATTTACTAAGACCATGATTTCCATCATTGTTTTTCTTGCTCCGCTCACAAAGAGTGCTCATCAAGGTGCCTAACTTTAGCAGCTGACTCTCTTGAGATCCGTGCAAATCTGATTTCATTATTGGTCAGGTTTTAAAGAATTTAAGGTTTTTAAATTAACTTACATGTAAAGTTAGAGATTAAAAGCTTTGATTTGTGGAATTTTTGTGCATTCATTGCTCAGGTCCATGTTCTGCTGACCAAGCTCAATGGAGCTGCCAGCCCTCAGCACCTCTGAACATCATTGTGCTTATTTCAGAGCTAAACCATGGATGGGGAGCCAAACACCAGGCACCAAATCTGAAGGTGTTACTATGATGTATTGTTTAGCAAGTTCAATCTATTACAATAACATGCATCCAAATGCTTCCCATAGGAGATGTTTACAATTACTGTCACCCCAGATGCCGCTGCTAGCATTATAAATTCACTCTCAAACTTTATGCTGAAGAATCTGATTTTGGCTAAATATTTTGAGTCCTTAATCCTGCCAGTTGTAACAAACTTTGTGCTCATTCACTGCTTCATCCTAGTTCTTAGAGCTTCTCCTGTCTTGCCAAACCAGAAATTCAGAATATCTATGTGTGCGTTCATATTTGTACATATACAAAAATCCTCAAACCTTGCTGTATCTTCAAAGCAGTCAACTGGATTTACAAGGTCAGCACCTTGTCAGCACCAGAGATAGAAACAGATACTTTGAAAGAAGTCTGGTTTACTACAGGTTAATGGTTTTATGCAAAATTAAAGACGGGAAGCATTAGATTTTTATCAAGTAGAATTTAAACGTATCAAAACAGTGACATGACTTCCAGTTAAATAAGTGGATTTTTACTAATAGTCTACCGTGTATAAATACCTCAGTGCATTTAAAAGGGAGTCATCTTTGATTACCAGTTTATTAACAAATATCACAAACAAATGAATGGCTAGTGTATGAGTAATTCTCTACTTAAGAGTTTTATGAAGGTCACCCAACCTTTTAGGTTGATACATGCTTATCTTACGTATTATCTCTATTTTATCTTTTTTGATAGTAAAATCCTCAACACAAAAGCTACCTCTACTTCACAGAGCTTCTCACATAATTTCTATACTAAAAGATCTACTCAACAGCTTTTCAGGCCTGTATAAATACATTACTTGCTTTAAAATTGTATGGCAAAGAGAAAAGTGGAGCTCCTTTTGGTTCTCTCAGGTTTTGCTGTATTTTTCCAGGTTAATAGAGGGTAATGTATTATCAAACTGACCTTCCTTTCCAAGCAAATGTTATCTTAATATCTCTAGAGCCTCTTTCATTGCCAAGCACTTATTTTCAAGGACAATATATTTTTATTCTTTGCAAAAAATTTTAACACCTTCACCACTGATTAATTTAGGCTTTCTTTTCCAGCCTTTTCCTCAATACTACACTGAGTCCAAACTACAAAATTCAGCTTGCATAGTATTTTTTTTGTGAGATGAAGGAGGCAAAACCATTAACAGAAGTCCCACAAAGCCCCATTTTTGAGGCTGTTTTGTAACACAGAGAAAACTCTAGCCTTATAATGGTCAGGAAAAGGTCACTTTTCACCCTTATAGCTGCATGGCTAAGAACCACATTCTCCTTTTATGAGGAATATCCAATCTCCCACTCGCTATTCTGCCTCCCCGTATGTCTCGTTCACCTTCTCTATTTTCTGTTCTGGTCTGTAAGCTTTCTGAGAGAGAGAGGAGAATTTGCAGTACTCTGCAGTACAGTTTATAGCACTGAGGAGTCACAATTTCGTTATGACTTCATCTCCACTGCAGTAAATATTTGAACCATAATAACACCACTGCAGGGTAAATACTCTACCATTTTCCAGTGCAATGTAGGGGTCCAGCTTAATGCTTGGATCCTGACACTTGCCACAAACTAAGCTGCATTATGGATACACCAATTACTGCTCAGTAGTCAAACTTCAAATTTCATATATAAAGGGGCATTAATCCTTTGTTGTGTATGAGAACGCACCATATCTTCCCTTTAGAAAATAATTAATTTTCTGGATGCTTAAATTCATTAATTTGTTAATTAGCTAATGCACAAAAGTAAATTAAAATGGGTTATTATGAATGACTGTGATACTGTATCAGACTATTTGTTCAGACCGAAGAAGCAGTTTGCTTGCCATCTCCTAATGTGCTCACTGTGAATCATCCCATGGGTGGCCTGTAGTTAAAAAGCCCCTCCCCAAATGATCACTGTATCTGATTTTTCCTCAGAAGGCTACCATTTATTGTCATTTTCTTCCATACAATATTTCTATCCCGCTCCTGACAAAGCAGGTGGTACTATCTCTCCTGAGAGCGTATCGCTTCCCTGTCCATCAAAAATTGAGAGTAAGTTGTAGTCTCCCATCCGGTTGGGCATAGTAGCCAGTGACAGAAGGCAATCCATGGAAAATTACTCTCAAGCATATTTTATGCACAACTTACCCTGATTTGGTAAGCCTGTGAAAATGGTGGGCAATGGGACAGTCATTTCACAGGCTGCCTTCTGAGAACCATCTGCTGCACGAGAAGTGCACAAAGAAGGGTGAAAATACGCAGGGATGCTGCCATCAGAGAGAGGAGATAACTAAGCACGAGCAACGGATGAGCATGCGTGCTGTGGGATACAGGAATGGAAGGAGCAGGAGGAATCTGGGATGTGAATGCCAGCAGCAGAGTGCTAGAGAAAGCGGAAAGGAAACTGCTGTGCACTGGGTGCTTTGTTCTTCCCTGTCTTTAAAAATATCCTAACTGGCTGCGTGCCTGAGAATCCTGTCTTGCTTCAGGCAGGCACAAAAACTCTAGAGTATATTGGTGAATCCTGCTACAAAAATTAATGCTTTAAAAATGGATGGCAATTTGTATTGGAACTGCTTTTGTTCTTTTTGCTTCTTATGACAGTTCAAGTACGAAATTATTAATTTTTCAGGCTTGCGTGCACACAATGCTCACATAAATGCCCCACCAGAAAGCAATTTCCAGACAAAACCCACAGTAAGGTGTCAACTGTATATATGAGTGTTTTTTAGAAATACAGTGAAATGACAGCCATTCATTCCAATGGGGATTACAATCAGAAGAATTGTACCTAAGGTTAAACTAAAAAACCCAACAACTTTAGGTAGAAAAACGAAAGCAAGGCTCCTTGCCTATTTTAATTCTTTCTGCATTTACTATAATCAAGAAGATACAAGTTCATTAAAAGAAACCAAAAATTTTCTTTATGAATCACTCAAACCAAATCTGGGGCTGCTGACACTAAAAAGAGAGACATCACTACAAATAATATTGTCCTACCAGCAAAGTTCAGCATGGCTGGGTGAATGAGTTTGGTGTTTGTTTGACTTGGTGTGTTTTGATTTCATGGATTTTACAACAGATATAGCAGGGAGAATGTGCACCTGTTCACAGGACTATAATTTGTAAAGTAGGACAAGCTTTTACAGTAACGGAAAACAATGTACTAAATGTTACAATTACAAAATATATTTATAATATTTTCCCCTAATTATACACTAATGAAATGTATATATTATGTTCCCAGCTAATATTTAGAGAACGAATCACAGCATTTTCAAACTGGCAGCTTTTCTCAGTAAGGAATCCCAAAATTGACAGATTTTACATACATAAAGATGAACCAATCAATCGATATATTTAATGTCTAGTGAACCTGGAATACTGTAAACTACTACTGAAACATTGTCCAGACTGGATCTTCAGGGTTAATAGATAAGCAGAATTATAGTTAAACACTGTAAAGAATCCATTTCTGAAAAGTTCTACCCTTATATTTTCATTGAGAATGAAACTATCCAGTCTTTTCACTATGACTCCAAAAATATGTATACTACTATCCCAGTGAAGGAACAGCACTACTAGCATTCCCATGGCAAGGAGTATTCCGATTGACTGGGGACAGTGAAGGAGGTTCACACAATGCAAAAGTCTGATACCGTGCTGTTAATGTCACTATAGCACAATTAGTAACACCTTTTCTATGAACGATTTAATATGCTAGGGATAACTAATATGACTGTTTCTCAATGTACTTATTTTTCATCCGATGAAGACCATAAAAAGAGAGGAGAGTGACTTTGGTATTTGCACTGATGACATCCATTTTCTTTCTCAGACTTCCAGGATTTATTGCAACGACCTGTGGATTAGAAGCTGAATATCATGAAGCACCTCTAGCAGAACTCATCTAACAGGTACTTTTGGAAAACAGAGGTATGCATATTTTCACACTTATCCATATAGCTTCAGCTAGCTTCAAAGACAGTACTGATTTAGAAAGTGAATCAGTGGTCCCTGTAGTCTGAACACTGAAGAGTGTTTTGGATTCTGAGGCAATCCTGAGTTTATGTAACAGCAAGCACAGATGATTGTCTGATGCAGTGTTGCTGATAACCAGAGGTGGCACATTTTCTTCCAGCTGTGTTCACTTGGGCTTGAAGGCACAGGACAGCTTTTACGCTGATGGAGCTCACACCATCTGCCTCTATGTCCAGCTTTAGGCTGTTGCTATCAGAAAGAGCTCCATAGCACCAGAAACCCCTCGAAGCCAGCCTAATGCAAGAGGGCTGGGAATAGTGGAACTGATAATGTCATTTAAGTGATGTGTAAAAAGAGGAAAAAGCAAATACTAGCAGCAATGGAAGGAGAAACATAATGGTGTGGAGAAAATGTAGGATAAATCCCTCTGGTATCGGTGCCTACTGTTCCACATGCTGGACAAGAAAGCTGAAAGGAATTTCTGTATTTGCACAGTCCTTGCATGTGAGTAGATAATCTTGCAAAAAGCATGTTCCCCAAACCTATTAGTGTCTCTGTCCTGGCATGCAAAAAAGTGATACCATCATTAAAATGAGTAATGTCAAAGATGAGGTTTAGTCTTCTGCACCCACTGGGAAGAACTGTTTGCACATAGTAAACCTCCTCTGGAGTCCAGTCAGGTTCCACTTTGGATTATAACTGAATATCTTCCCAAGTTGGTTCTTACCCACTCTCTACATTTCTTCTACTGAAGCATTCTCCCCCTCTCCCCAACCATGAAAAGAAGTAGAACGAGTACTTGTCTGTATAGTTATTTTCATGTCGTTAAAGGGAATGTGCAAAAGCAAGACTGTTTAAGATGACTGATAATATATTCTTCTTCTTCACTTGCACAAACAGAATCCATTTGGGAAGGATGCTCTCGAGGCATAACAAAGATTTTGAATACCTAAGTAAGACCCAGATGTGCTCTGATACCAACAAGACGTGAAAGAGATTAAAAGCTGTTGCCATTAAAAGAAATTAGTTACGTGAGCATTCTGCAATTGCCTCAAATCCCTCACTCTCCCAAATTAAAAACCAGACGCGCTGCCTAATTCAAACAGAAAAATACGAGGTGTGCCTTCATCTAATGGCAAATTAATACTGTTGCATCAAGTTGACTGAAATATAAAGAGGTGAAAGAAAAAGGAATAAAAATTACATGAGCTTAATGTGATATCTGTCTTTTCCAGCTAAATCGGGATTTAAAAGAACATCTAATTCCATCAGTGATAGCAATATAATAGTAAGGCTACAGTGCATGAGAAATTTAAATTACTCTGAAGGAATTGGTTTGATGTATAGCCTATCCCTAAAAACTGCGATTGCAAGGTGCAAACAGAGGTGACAAAAACGTCATGGTAGCCCATGTTATTTCTAAGATTTAGAAGAACTTGCTGCCATTGCAAGAAAAGAGTAAAAATCTTGCTGAAGGCTGTTGAAACAGATGCATGTTATACTGTACAAGGTTATTATGCATCACTGCTTGCCCACTGGACAGGGCTGCTCTCAGCCACAGGAAGGCTATCAGGCACTGTCTAAATACGCTGACTTTCCCCTTCCAGTCTTGACTCAAAGAGGGATTGTTTCAAGTCTCTTTTATGTTATCTATTATATACCCCGAGAGAAAACTTTCAAATTCAGGATATGACAGATTAAAGGTCTCCTATGTGCATTCAATGTGTTTGCATTGTGCAAACAGATTTTGATACAGTCTTTACTGAGATTACACTTTATATTTTATCCTTTGCTTTAGGGCCCTTGTTCCAGTCCCTCGTTTTTCCTGTACTTGGTCTGGCTCTTCCCCTCAGCTGCATTCCAGCTATGTGTGTGTATGAGAGAGAGAGAGGGGACCTGATGTTGATTTCTATCACCACTGTCACTCCTGCACTTAACTGGCAGAAGACCTAAATCAGGGAAAGCCTGGCTTTTCCGTCAACCCAAGAGCATGTTCAATACAAAATTCATAGTGGAAGAAAATTAGCTCCTAATTCTAACACACACATGCAAAGTGAAGTTAACATCTATATGTGGATATTTTTCTATGTGGGAAAGTCAAAATCCGTATCCCTGGGATCAGGCTGATCACTGTAAAAGTGACTGCTCCATGGCATGGAGCCCCTCAGCGATATACCTGTAAGAATATTTGATATGATGAAATAATATAATATTTCATCTACCTCCCCTAGTTCCTAGAAAGAACTGCATTTGTTTTCTGAAATGGACTGAATTTTATGGGTTATATATATATAAAAACGTATATATAGTGACACCCACACATATGTATTTTTACACAGAGATACACCTTCAGCACACCTACCCACAGACATACACATAGCAAACCGCTTCATCATCCACATTCAACATCTGCTATTCATATTATAACCAATGTTATATTACCATCTATTTAACAGTTTTAGATACATCCAGATACCTGCACGACATATAATATGCATATCTTTGTTTTATAATGGATTATCTCTAAAGATTGTGCTTAGAAAAAGTATTATATATTTGTAAGTGTGACACAGAACTGGATGACTTGGGTCAAACCCTGGGCTTTGGAAATTGTTGTAAAAAGACCTGGTGTGCTGTCACCTTGGGGAGCGCTGCTGCTACCGGTGTCACTGCTGGAGCACCAGTAACGCTGCACCACTATGTCTATGCCTCTACATACACTACAAACATGCATGTTGCTTTACAAGCTTTAAGAAAATTCTTATCACTAGGAGCTTTGGTAAATGGAAAGATAAGACACACCTGGTAAAAAAGAGGTTACACAAAGAATGTGTTTTCTGAGAATTTTTTTCTAGGTTGGGGTTGTCCAAGAAGAAATTACCAGTCTGTGGCAATTTGGCTCAAATAGTTAAATAAAAAACCCTCTAAAAAATAGAAACATTATGGTACAGTTTTTCACTGAATTTTCCTAAGCTCATATTCTTTTCAGTTTTGAACTTTTTTTATTAAAAAAAAAATGCCCACATTTTTTGAAAAATATTACTTCCAGTTGACTTTAAATTACATATATTATGCTTAGGCAAAGCAGAATTAATTATTCTTGTAGCAAATGTAATGTTTAAAGTATCACAATCCTGCATTCAGAATGGACCAGACTATCGAAGGATAGTATTTACAACACTGTACAGTCTAAAATAAAAATCCATCAGCTCGGCACCTTGCATGGAGTAGCATTTCTGGCATGCACAATCGCTCAAGTGCAATTCTTATGATTAGCCCTATTTCCCAAAACAGTTCAGAACTGTTTTTTCAATAAGTAGGAACTGCACTAGAAACACTTGAATCTCTTATATAATAGTGAACTGCATTTCCTTTTGATGCAATCAAGTTTGGCCTAAAAAATACACTCTGTCTGATATACAGAAAATAATTGGAATAAGACAAACTAAACAGATTGCTATAAACAATCTACCAAAAACCCAGAAAGCTTTTTTGAACTCCTCAGTAATGATGCTGCTCTTCTAACCTGTCTGGAAAACAACCAGAGGTAGAATGATAGTATTTTTAACTTCACCTGTCTATGTTAGAACGACACCCCCCCCAAATAAAGCAACCTCCTAAAACGATATAAAAAGTATACATGCAGAAATGTAGTAAAACTTTTGGTACCATGTGTAGCACAGCAGCATTGCATGAACTTCATGTGGATTTTTAGAGGAATCTATGCCCAAACCCACCTACTAATTAAACAAGGTTAAATACGTGGTTGATTTGTGGTGCCAGTGATGAGGTCTGACGGGAGGCAGTGTCTGTGCTGTGGCTGGATGCTTTCCTCACCAGTTGCCTGAGGACAACCTGCCTGAGCCCACCAGGCTGCCTTGTGGCGCATGGAATTTTCTAGAGGTTGCTGTGGAAGAAAAGTCAGCCAGGTTCCAGTGAACAAGATGGGTCCTGAGAGCCCTGGCTGAGGCTCTGGCCAGTATCAGGGCAATAATTCTAGCAACATGATAGAGACAGTGGTATGATTAATGCTGCCCTGCACATCTAGTACGTCTTCCATTCCCATACAATTGCAATGATGTTTCTATAAAACTATAACCTGTATCTCTCCATCACAAGACTTGAAAGCATTGTCAGGTTCCTATTACTACCTCAATTTCCTCTTTTTCCAGTTTCCCACCTCTTTCTGCTGCCTGCTTTCTCTGAATCACCCCAGCACGAAACCACCATTTTTTCCTGTGCTCTTTCAGTCCTTCACAGTGTTACAGGCACCCCCAGCTCAGCCCTGCCAGCTTCTGCAGAGCTGATGGGTTCACAGGATTCAAAGGGGTGATTTCAGGCCAGTAACCATCAGCCGCTGATAGCCCTTGCTTATTGAGACGTGTTATTTTGTGTACGTACAGGTGGAATAGAAAAGATCACGCATAACAGAGCAGCAGCATAACCCAGCATGTGTCATGACTCACTATTAGCTTATAAATAAATTTTCAAGGAACACACCTATCAAGGAAAGAAGTGTCCAATATTATCTGGCTTTTCCTCAGCAGTACCACAAGTGATGCTCAGTATGGCAAAGAAAGTTTCAGTAAATACTGCGTACAATGATGCTGATTTAAATGCAGAAGAAATTAGTTGAATATAAAGAAATTTAATTTACTTTCATTAGGAGCTGAAGAAGAAAGCAATACATCAAAAGGAGTGAAAGTGCCAGTGTTTAAAAGATCTATACTCACATCCCTGCTCTCAGACCTTTCTCGCAGAGCTCCTTTTCTTCTCTTCTTTAGTACCTTGCCCTCCCCTCTCCTGCCTCCTTCTACACACACACAACGCACATAAACACCCACTCTCCAGCCATCTCTGAGCGTAGCGTTACTGCATTTTCTCCTTCCCTCCCTGCAGAAGAAAAACAAATTGTCTCATCTTCAGCTACAGCAAATCCCAGTCCAGTCAGTTTTCTCCCAGTCCTGCATCCACCCTCTGGTGATGGGATCCTCCTCTCCCACCACCCCCGACCTGGTCACCCCCTGAGATGGATAGATGAGACCTCCTGAGCTTCAGTCACCAAGAATTTCTGCAGGTCCTGTACACGGCACTGCTCCCCTGTGGTACCTACTGAACAAGGAGATGAGCAGAAGCAAGTGGGTGCTGCCCAGGCAGCTGCTGCAGCATGCACGGCACATAGGGTAGCAGCATTGCATCTCGAGCTCCACCTCTGTTCGCTGCCTCAGAACCAGTATGGCACTTGGGTGACTGCTGGAGAGGAGAAGACTTTTGTGGAGCAGAGAGAGAGAAGGCTGGATGAAACTTTCCAGGGGCTTCTCACATCGCATCAGAGTTAACTTCATGCCTGCCTACTGGTTTGCAAAGCACTCCTTATGTTATTGAGAAATTTTCATTATAGGTTTTTAAACAAACAAGCAATTTTTTAAAATGTCAGAATCATCAATTACGAAGAGGCTGCCGCATCAGTGCTGGGATAAACCTTGCTCTTCTTACAAAGGCTATGTGAACAGCTAAACAGGGTCATATGAGAGGTGATCTGTGCTAACATCCAGATTCTGGCAACAGGCAGTGAAAGATGCTTTAGAAGTGAACTGATAAGAAAATTGCCTGAAATGCCTCTGTAACCCCCATTAGTTAAAAGTTCACAAAGCTCCTGGAATATGATTTATATGCCTGGAAATGTTTCTTCACCTATAATGTAATTCTGGATTTTTTCACTTTATGCCATACATCAAATGAGAAACTCAGAGCCCTGACAAAAAAAAATGATGTACATGGGATTGAGCACAGATTTCTGTTTAAAAGTATATTGCACAATTGGACATACACAGTATTCGACCTAAATATCTTAAGCTGAGCTCCATTAAGCTTCTCTTAACTAACATTTGCAATTGTTATGATAGGAGTTGCTAACGACAATAATTATTGGACTTCACAAAGTTCTAAAATGACTGTTTCTGGTTTGGGATGAGGAATTTCAGGTACAGAGATGTTAAATAATTTGTTCCAGTAAAATATTTGCTAACTGTCAAGAAAGTATTCCCATTCTAAATATACAACAGAAACTGTATCTTAAAAGCCATGACTTAATTTATTCTTAAATTTTCAAAGGGTTTAAAATTCACTTTAAATTTTAGCTTTAAAATTTGTTCTTAAATAATAGCTAAAGGCAAATCAAGAGTTGAATTTCTGAGCTATCAGATTTTAATACAGATACAGATTGCATTTGGTAGCACAAATGTGGAGGCAGAGGTGATTATGCATTTCTTAATCTATATGATTTTGAATAGAAAATGAAAAAATATTTGAAATTCAGCTAAATGTT
The DNA here is from genome assembly GCF_015220075.1 of Falco rusticolus. Taxonomy (NCBI): domain Eukaryota; kingdom Metazoa; phylum Chordata; class Aves; order Falconiformes; family Falconidae; genus Falco; species Falco rusticolus. The sequence goes on from NC_051191.1 coordinate 17,324,315, forward strand.
TACTTTTTGTTTTGATAATCAAATGGTATAAAAAAGACCTATATGCCAAAACAACAAAATTAGAAGAAAATCAAAGGTGGCATGGCTAATGATATTAAAAAGTGCAGTTCTAGATTATTAATTTCATTAGTGCAATATGAAGTTCTCACTTCCCCTGTCATTGCTTTATATAGAAAGAAGCTCCCCCCCCTCCCAGATCATTCTTGTTAAGAAACAAGATGTCATTCTTTATGGAATGAAACAGTACATGAGAAGATGATGACTATTATTTCCAATGTATATTTTTGTCTGTTCATACAAATAGCCAAATCATGCGAGACAGATGTTAATTACATTTGATAGGAAAAAAGTTATTTCTGCAACTGCAGCATTTTTGGCAGACACTGAGTTCATAGCACACTGCTTACTCAACTGGCGATTTGCAAAACTTACAAAAGTTGTCCTAATAAATGTGAAGATTACGACAATATATTTATCATCTCCTGGCCTATTTTAAATATCCTAATAGCAGAATGTGCAGATTTTGTGTGACAGAGTTCAGGTTAAAGAATGAATTTATGGGCTTCCAAGACTTGTCATACACACTTTTTTTGTGTATGACAATATGAACAATAAAACGGGATAAATGTATTAGTATCTGATAGTAGAGAGAAAAAAATCGTGTAACATTTCTTCTGCCTTTGTATTTTGCATAGTGCAATATGTATGACTATGTTTTAGTTATAGTATCCGTGTCTATGCCTTTGGCTTCTGTGGCCATATTTTCCATGGAGTCAGGCCTTGGATTAATAGCAATGTGAGGCTGCACATACCTGAATAGTTCATGTTCCAATTACTCTCTCTGTTTTTTCACCTTTACTCATATTTTACTTTTCTGTGTTTCTTGATTTCTCTATGATCTTATTCTCTGCTAAAGACACGGCACATCTGAGCACCAGATCTCCCATTTACTCTTGCTACAGAGAGCTAGACCGGTGGCTTAGGTTCTACAGAGCGTGTATGTCTTGTGTATATGGTTTGTGTTGCATTTGTCCATATGAGACAGGATTGTTTATATTATCATAGATTGCATCTGCATTACGCCCTCTCTTTCCGATTTCTTCACCTTTGGTTTCTGGGTTAAATAAAAACATAACTGCAGCGAAAATCTTGTCAAAGGTGAAACAGTCGGATAAAAAGACAGTAAGTGCTGTACATGTGGAATCTGGCATGGTTGGACACGCTCAGTCCTCAGCCATCTCTAATCAAACATGTTCAACTTTCTACAGCTGCTGCTGGAAGAGTTGTTTTAACGGCTTAACCTTTAGAATCAACTTACTAAATATAAGCAGACCTGCTTATATACTCTCGCTTGCTGAAGACTATGTGGCACACTTACATAACCCAGCACTTCACCTACTTACATGTTCAGTATTTTACTGTTTCAAGTAGGAACCACATATTATCATTCTTAGGACTGAGAAACATAGATCAAAATATAGTGTCAACAAATGTGAATTTCTTTCAAAATTAAATAAGTGCCATAAACCATGCATACCATGAGTTGTCTCCTGTGTGTAAATATGGATTTATCAAAGCAAAATGAAAGATTGCTGTTCTTTCCAGATTCCTGCTGCATTTCTGTGTATTATTTGGACTTAGAAAAAAGTCTTTTGAAGAACAGTCACTATCAGAAAGAAAACAAGTTACACATATTATTCAGTCCTAATATTGGAATATACTTTATGGGCACCAATAACATCTGAATCAAAATACTATAAGCACTGGAGACAAAAATGAATTTATAATCACCAGTATATGGCTGAACTTAATCATCAGGCTTCCTATAATGTTGTTTGAATGGTTAAATGAGAGAAAATTAAGCTTATTAAGTTTAAAAAGGTTTTTGCCATTTCTTGTAAGTGTTCACAAAACCACAAGTGTGAGCTCTGAATTAGGCTAGGGAAAAAAAATATCCTTAACACTATCAGAAAAGATTTATTTTTACAGTAATGAATCAATCACTGCTTCCTGCAATAGATGACACAGAACAACGAAGAAGTCTATTTACACACTCCTCTTAAGGCACAGAAGTTGTTGTTTAAGGCCTCTAATGTAATTTTGAACAGCCTCGGGCATTTGAGATGTTCATAAGGTATCACAGAGGACATACAAGAGACTGCTGCCTGGAAGGGCAGGGGGAGTCTATGTGGGATCTCTGGCATTTTTAATGGCACCAGACACCTAAGTTTATGCAACTGAATCGCACCCCAAATGCTGGCAGTCTCAGCTGTCTGCAGGAGGCAACCTCTTCCTCCCTACAGACACCACACTTGGGGATCTGTGTTCCTTAAAGTGATGTTTTGAACTGCCTTGAATTAAGGTACTAAGCCTAAAGCTTCAGACAGAAGGTTCCTAAAATTTCTAAATGATGGCAAACTTTAGGGCTAAAAACCAGGATATGGAGTCAGAGACCAGTGAGTCCTGTTTGGATGAGTAACCAGAATCATCTCATGGAGTGAGACAGCATGTGAGGTGAAGACAGGAAGTTCCTACAATTTTTTTTCTAATTATTCCTGTGATTTAAAGAACATATATTTTTAGAGCATTTTTAAATCCAAGTTAGATGCTCTGCTGTAATTGCTCTTGCTGTTTGTAGAAATAATTTTAATTGAAGACTTCAAGGGAATAGCCCAATGACAGGGCTAAAAAGAATCAATAACTCGCTTCATACCTCCAGGAATGTTTATGCAAAGTGGAATGGTTTTAATAGGAAAGATTTGTATGCAGTTCTTGATGAATGCTCAGTAGCTTCATGGATAGGCAACATGGACTCAAGCTCTAATGCCGTATCAGGCAGAACAGATAGTGACATATGGATTTTCTGCACCTCAGGGAGAACATAAGGCTATTGAACATCACACCAGCCAACCAAAGAAATCTGACAAGATGCACACAAAGACCTCAGATGCAGACAGTAACAGCATGTGGTATACAAAATATAGAGACATTTTTTTCAGTGTAGGCTCATATCTGTGCTGGTTATCATTCAATGAGGATCTAATAATCCAGCAAGTACCAAAAGAATAAAAATATGACGAAAACACTAGAGCAGGAACCTCACGGAGATTAGAATTCAGTAACTTTGTGACAGAAGCGGACACTTTTCTCAGGTCTTTGGTTGACATAAGAAATTTATAAATGTTACTGTGACTACTGTAGCGAGTTCATTTTATATGAAAGCAAGAAAAACACAAAATATAATGGAAAACTAATGTTAGAAAAAAATAGCATGAGTACTAAAAATTTCTAGCAACCTAAGTACTATCTTCCGGTCTATTTACATGCAGAGTTCAATGAATTATCTACTTTAAAATATGAAAGAAAGGGGGATTGAAAGAGAATATCTTTCTGCTACAAGTTCTTCATTGCTATTAATACTCTTAAAATGCAAATATTATTTTTACTGTCACCATCACGCACTCAAAACCACAAGTCACATCCCTTTCCCCAGCTAAAGTGAGCCTCAATACATGATATCAAATAAATAGTGAAACTGGCATTTTTTTTCTTTGCTTTCTGTTTGAAACATTTTAAATGTAATATTGGTTGTACTTCAGAGCTTTCCTCTGCAACTAAGGCAATAGAAACTTTTACTTGTCAAATTTAAACTAAGACTCACATTTAGTCACCTTTAAAAAAAATAAAGAGTTGCACTTTAAAGAATTACAGTTACATAGAGATTCAGGATAAAACTGTGAGGACGAGCACAGGACTGCATCAGTCTACCTTGGGAAGATTCTCAAAAGTCAAGGTTAATTTTATCCATGCATCTCTTGAAGAGTTTTGGCATTAGTTATATGACATATGCAAGCTTTTATAGTGAGAAATATAAAGTGGATTGAATAGAGTAGGGTGCTGTGTACTGCACAAATGAAAAAAAAATGACGTGCAGCCCCTGGATGTCCATTTGTCTCAGCTATGAACTAGCAGGGCATCTGTTAGCTCCATCCTTACGCAGAGTGTAAAGACCACAGCATTAACTTTGCAGTTCCAGTCTCAATGCTCTCTGTCTCTTCTCCTTGAAAAGCCAAATTGTGAAACGTGGGAAGACTGGCTTTAGAAAACCAGGATGAGGTTTTACTGAACAGTTACTCCTGGTTTGGCTCACGAAAATGTAACCACTATCACTGGTGAAAGGAACTCTAGGTGTTGTGGCTGAACAGAGAACACAATGATTTCAGTTGTACACGATGCAAATACACTGTTTCTGCTGCATTTTGCACCGTTACGTCAGCTGCCTCTGCTGGAGGATTTTCCTTCTCTTAACTCCATGGGATTAATAGCAACATCTGAAGACAGAGATACTTAGCTAGCCTTAGCTAGACTGAAACGGGGAGAAAAAGGCCACTGCTGGTTCAGATGAAACATCCTAGCTTCCAAACAAAGCCAAGGTGCAAAGGGAAGCTGATAACACAGGCTGGTTTTATGTATGCTGCTCTGCTCTCACAGACCTGCCACAAGCTTGCAGCTACAAGACTGACACTTGATGAGGTCTTTGTAGATATGAGAAGAGTGTTTTAGCCTGGAGATGCATAAGGATAATGAAAAGATACTCCTTCTTCAGCAGTCCAGTGAGTAGCACAATGTCTCATGTTCCTAATGCCATGCCTTAATTGTGGGAGGCCAGTCTTCCTGGTGCCACGGGATGAGGCGGTGTCAAGCAGGTGAGCTAACTACATTTCAGCCAGCTGCTGGTATTGTGGAAATGAAGTCCTGCACATGTGTGTGGCAAGCTCTTCACTGAGCTCCTGGTCAGTGAGCCTCTTGAGATGACAACTGTGGTAAACAGTTGGCTACCAGGGGGAGGGAATATTGTAAAGGCGAATATTGTCAGATAGATCTTGACATTCCCAGATGACTGCCAAAACATTTTTTAATTTTTTAATGTATTTACTTCTCTGAATTGAAGGCATCCTTTGTGCATATATAGTTCACCTTTTCTGGTGTTGCTGAAACTGGACAGCTTGCATCTCATCTGATCTGACATTAGGTGAGATCTGAACTGACAACGGACAAACAGGGAACAGAACTAAGGATCTGTTTGAACTTGTAAAAATGCATCCTTTTGCATATGTCCCCAATTCCTTCTACCTTAAGTCCTCTACTTTTTAAAGTTGCTGTGAGATATTAGCCTTCATGTGCAAAAATATGCATGAATAGTGGCTAGATAATTATTCCCCAAGCTTCATGTCACTGTAGGGCAAACCACCTGATAATGGCTTTAGTTTTGCTCTTATTCAAGTGAATAACAAAATTTATAACTTTGTAGATCAACAAGTGTGCAGTCCCTCCAATTTGCTTACATTTAGAGTAACCTCAGCTTCTTGAAAAATTCATCAGGTATAGAAGATTGTTATGGGCATTGATGCTATGCCCACAAATAGCAGCAATGCCACATGTCGGTACTTGCAGGATTTCTAACAGCTGGCTTGGACCGTTTGGAGATCTCTCAGGGGCAGTAGAAATTCTGAGTGGTAGATGTGGGACTGATCTCTAGCCTCTAAATCTCTAGTATTTAGGCTTCATCCTGAAACAGTCATCTAAAAGTGGTAGATGTCTAGTCATATGGTAGGTGTAGACATCTGCCTTGTAGACACCTATACCTGTTAGCTGAACCTTACCTTACATTTATAATTTTTTATCTCTAAAATAGATTAACTATTAAAGTGAAGCTTCTGTTCCTGAGAGAACAGCATCTAAAAAAGGCCAACTCTGCATTGTTTACAGGTGATCTGGCACCTTGGAGCTGGCCAAATGTATGCTTGGCTGATGAAATCAAAGAACATATTTCCCATTTCTTGATTCACACTGTTGAGATATGACAATTCATCACAGATGTACATACGTTTCGGGAAAATTCAACCTGCAATGATTCTAGCTATTCATCAGTCAGAAGGGTCATCAATAGATGCAATTAACCACTTATGCACTGTGTCTTTGAGCTGTTTCCTGGAAAATTTCACCAAAGGAACTGCAACTTGCCAAAATGCGCAGGTGAGAATCTTTCTCGAGCTTGATTACGTGGGAATGTTTCAGTTTATCTAGTCCACTGAATAACCTTGAAAATTGTAGGGAAATTTTTGTCTTTGCAGCTTGAGCTTTTATCCGACTCAGCCGCAGGCTTAAATCTTTGTTTGCCTTAGAACAGCAGTCATTCAGAATCACTCGCTGTATAAAAATCTTTTCATGTAGATGTAGTCTTTTACCAGTGATGTTCACTCAGCATTTTAATGGGATACAGGGGCCTCTTAAATGGAGACAGTTTTCCGTTGGCAGAGTGAGGTTTCAGACAAGACAGAGCAATGTAACCTCTCAGGAAAGAATGTGGTATCAGCTCCTAGGCTGTCCTGAGGTAGGCAGAGACTGCTATGGAGTGTAATGTTCATATCCAGCAGCTTGATTGAGCTCCAAATGCTAAAACATGTCCTAGAAAGGCATTTGCAGTATTATTAACAGCCATTAGCTCACAGACGCTAGATTTACGTGAGGGCATAATAACCCTTAGGAATTCTGAAACATCTGGCAAATGGGATCAGGAATGTAACTTTGGCTGTTTTTGACTCATTCAATGAGATGTGGGTCCTCTGAGTCTGCTTGTGAGGTTTGTTGTGGGTCTGGGACAATTACAGCTATCTCTTAGTGCCCAGCACTGGGCACTGAGCGGTGGTGTTGGATCACCAGGACCTCAGATATCTCTTGTTGCATCTCAGTGCACTCAGTTTGCCTCACTGCTTCAATTGCTTCATAGTATCACAGCAATGCCAAGTCATTGTCAGGAAGCTGCTTTCATGTTCCAGGGGATGAAATCCAAAATTGTTTCATTCTGAAACTGGCTTGTAAAATCACTGTAGTGTGATCGTGTCAAAGGGTGACAACAACATCTTACACAGATTCACTCTTCTCTTGGAATACCATTTGTATCTGACCCCTACATGAGATTTTAGGTGGAGAAGTAAACCAAAATTACAGTATTAGTTTTCTATGAGCTTGTTTCTTTAACAATTAGGATAAAGTACAGTATTGGCGTTTTCAGCCTGTGGCCAGGATCAGCTAAGATTAAATAGATGGAGCCTTTTCTTCCTTTTTTCCCCATATCTGATGCACGTCTGAAACACTAGGACTTTGTTTACCACTTGGCCAAAAACAAGTATCGGCCTTGCAAGGGAAAGGCTCCAGAGATGTATTACAGCTGGGAGCACCAGCACCTGTGGTTATTCCTTACACCCAAGTTACCTCAGTTATAGCACCATTGTCCTCAAGGTCTCTACTGTGATGCCCTACTGCCACAATATGATATTCTGGTAATTTATCAAAGCCTTCTATAACTGTGATCATAGCTACAGTGCACATAAATTGTACAGTAACATGACATGACATGCAGTTCATGTCAAAAGAACAAATAAAATTATTTTCAAATCTCTATTCATCATCCAGTAATGCCTACCTAACAAACAAAGGTACATATCTAATTCCAAACAGTTTTAAAACATAAGTTTAAAAGTTTTATGAACAAAATCTTATTGATGGAACCTGGGAGGTTTTCATATCTCCAGCTGATAAGACTGTAAAATGGCTGAATAGGGAGAGAAAATTCTACTTCAGGAAGTGTAAAAAGGATTGGATATCAGGAAATACAAGCACTTTGTGGAACAGTGCTTTTATAAATACTCTGACCTTAAATATCTTCTTTCAGTTTACCATTATCATATTTAGAAAATCACTTCAAATATTCATAGAAACCATGTTAGACGCCACAATCATTAGCCTGAGATCCTCCAATTACTTTACATCAGAACTCTGTCGCTCTTCTCGAAAATGAAGACATTTGAGGCCAGAATTTATTCTGAGATGTAATTTTGTATATATCAGGCTCACATAATTATAGAGTGATTATATATTTGAATGTACATTTCTGTCTTGCATTCTTAATATAGTTGAATTAATTACCTCAGAAAAAAATCAATGTTATTTCTATGCATTTTAAAGCACCTTTTTCCTATATATTCTCATCAAAATCCATGACTAAAATAATCACCATCAATAGTATTCAATTTCAACATCGAAATTTTATTAAGTTGCAGGACACTCTTTTCTAGAGAAAAGAACTCCAAATGAACAAGTTCACTAGCACCCAGCCCATGCTTCAGATGGATAAGCAAGTAACCATTTTGAGTCCTGGATCTGAGAATGCTAAACCATGACAAACAATGAAAATCTCTCATGCCGTGTATTAGGTAATATGAAAATACTGGGGAAAATGAAGTTCATGTTACTAGAATATCCTGAACTTCAGGCAGCCTGTTGTATCCTTCGTTCGCTTAATCAGCTAATTTAATTTTGCCTTTGGGAACCAAACTGCATTAAGTTAAAATGGCAACAAGAATTGAGAATTAAAAAGCTGTTAGACTAATTTTTTTATAAAACCAATGCCAACAATCTATATTCTATTTACTTCTTACATTTTGCTTCTTTATATAAATCACCTTTTATCTATTTGGCATCAGAAACATCATGCCACCTGTAATGTAAGGCTTGAGGCAAACTGAGTGTTTTTTTAAATAACCTTCATACTTCCTTCTTGCAAAGTCCTGGAGAGTCCTACAGAATAAACTAAAGATCAGGGTGATTTATCCCAACAGATGATAGTCCAGATCATTCCTTTATTACAACAAAAGAAGGATGAAAGGGAATTTCCAGAAGAATCACCTGGGACTGTTCCATCCACATTATTTGTGCCTGTGTGTGTTTATGTGTCTGCCCCCTGTACTGTAACACACTAAAAGGATCCTGCTCTGCTGCTGCGGTCCATCCGCAGAGATCTGTCACAGGCTAGGAAATTCTCTTTATCCTCACAATGACTCTGGACACCGTGAACTCAGTTTTCTGCAGAGGCAACATAAATCCCAAACTAGTATTTCTTTTATAAAGTCTTGGTAAGAAATGGAAGAAATATCATGCACATGTCCCAGTACCCATGTGCAGCCTGACTATTCTCTGAGGAACAAGGACTGCGGGGGAAGGACAGTACACAGCGATGGGGCTGCACCAACAGGACTACAGTCACTGGTTACCAGTTGCACCGGTGGAAATCCCAACTTGATCTAAAGAACAAAAATTTTCACAGTGACAGTGGTTAAGTATTGGGACAGGAGCTGACAGAAGCTGCGGGTTCTCCATCCTATAAAATCTTCTGTAGCCCCATGGATGAAGCTCTGAGAAAACTGATCCAGCCACAAATTTAGCCCTGCATTGAGCAGGAGGTTAGTGACTGGAGATTGCTGCCAACTTAAATGGTTTGATTGTTCTCTGCTTGTCTTCTCCTACAGGAGATGACAGCTGGCTTGGAAACTGAGTTCATCTTTCTCCAAAAATATTTCATCCATACATAGACCTGACATGACCCTGCAAACCCTTAAGACAGTGGTTTGCAATCTTTATCAGTCTGTGGATATGAAAATATTTCCAGTGACAGTCCAGATCATGGAAGCAGCTTTAAATCTCTTCAGAGGAAGTTTGTTTTATTTAGTTAGTTTTCACAGATGCCTATGGTCCATATGCCACACTGAAAATTTTTGCTTTGATGGTTCCAATGAGAACAATGTTGGATCAGATTTGGCTTTGATTATTCTGCAAAAACATCCTTTCTAAAGAAATAAATTTGCACTTAGTAATCTGTGCGCTCTCTGCCTGTCTCTTGTCTTTCCATGCACAGACCGCCCTTGAGTAAACTGCCTGTAAACCAAGGAACACCAGATCCCATCTTTATGGAAAGAATGCAGAGATCTTTTCTTTCTTAAAATATTGTGAAATGGGAAAAATTAGCTACTTGGCATTATTAGTAAGGAAAATTAGAAGCAAGTTTTATCTCAGAAGCTTATATTTTCTTACAGAGCAGCTGTTTACACATTAACACAGAAAGTTGTATGGAACAATATACACATTCACAGAAAGAGTGAGACTCAGAAATCTATGTCTCACTCTACATCTCAGATAAAAAGACAGAGGAATCATCTTAATTACCTGTTTCCATTTTCCCATCTTGTGCTGCAGGCCCATCAGGAATTACACTCTTCACCTGAAGAAACTCATCCGGCTCATCCCCACCAATGATGGTAAATCCAAAACCCATGTTGCTTTTCTTAAGAGTTGTGCTGAGGAAAGTCCCCTTCAGCTGTGATGCATCACGGGTGAAGAGTGGTTTTTCTACATCAGTCAACACAAACAAGAAAGACAAAAGTTCTGATCTAGTCACCACACAGGGGGGACAGCAGATAAGGTTACTGGCTGACAGCAGGTGACAGCATATGAAAACCAAGGAAATAAAGAGTGCAGGCATTCCAGGAAAAAAATATTTGTGAGTCCTTGTATTAATACAAAGCTTAAAATGTATTTCTTATCTATGGCAGATCAGCCGTAAGTACACAGTTATAAATATTCTTTCATATTAGAAATACATTTAGAAGTGGATCTCGTGTATCTAAAATAATTACAACCGTAAAATGATCTGTGAGGTAATTTTAAAACTTCTTTCCTAACCTTTAAATCCAGCTTTGATTACCAAGTAATACATTCTCCGTAATTTCCCTCGCAATTGCAAGAAGGAAAATATCCCTGGAATATCTTATTCCATTTGTTAACAAGCAGTCTAAATATTAGGTGAGTTTTTCTCTCCAACAACGTGGGGTTTTGGCATCCAACAAGTGACACACACAACCGCTGTGCAAGCACCGTGTCCCCTCTCCGCGTGCCTGGGTGTGCAGTGTGCGTGGTGGGGGCTCCCCATGCCTCTCGTCCATGCTGTGCTTGGGGAGGAAGGGTGGGAGGAAGGTGCGAAGGTTGTGACTCCGACTGCTCTTGCTACGCCCGCAGCGGCGGGGCTGGGCTGGCCGGCAGCGCAGGACATACCGTGCAGCCTGCGCGTCCCGGCGAGGTCGCACTGCCACTGGGACAGGTCATTCGCGCTGCGGGACCTCTTGGGAGCAGGGTGCAGGTGGGCAAATTTAGGCCTAGGTAAGGTTGATGAGGAGCTTTCTACTGTTACAAAGGAGAACAAGCCTCATTCTCTGGGTATAACCTTATGTTAAAGTTTATTTGTCTCTACCAATACTGTTTGCTGCTTATACAGCTCATTTTAAGCGCATTAATTTTTACGTTACCAAGAGGCTGCATTCTTGTGAACTCCTATAACACAGTGCTTGAGGCTTTTAACTTAATTGATGCTTGCTAGATGAGCTAGCTTAGAAACATACCAAACATCCGTTAACGGTAATTTAGAGAAAGTACAATTAATTATTTCAGTGTTGCCAACCTCGGGTGCTCAAAAGAGAGTTGTACATTCCCAAAAATAGAATTTATGATTTTATTTAGAAAATTACTTTGGGGCTCTTATTGCGCTTACTGTTTCTCAGCTTTTAGGAAACACTAGGGTCAACTTTTCTGTCTCTTCTCTGTGCCTCTGAAGGTTAAAGTATTTTAGGTGGCTCACGAGTCCCGCAACTCTGGGAACTCACATATTTAGGGGAGAAAAATGCTAGGAGACAGGTGATAACACTGTGAGCATTGGCAACACTACTCTTTAATCAGACTACGACAAAATCATCGTCACATCAACAGGAGAGCAGGATCTTTCATCTTAACTAAGATAGGTGACACGGTACTGTACCTCGGAAACCTTGGGCCTGCATAGGCTTTGTTCCAAGTTCTGCGTTGGGCATGTTATGCTGCTGTAGCTTCCTTTTTGCTTCTAGGACAGGGTTTTCAAATTGTGTTCTTCTATTTATGTGGCTGGAAAAAATTTGGTTTTGATTAAAAACTGGGTTCAGTTGGGGAAAATGATCATTTTCACAGTAGGATGCTGTATGTGACTTAGGTGTGTGTGGTTAGAGAGTGAAACCGTTATGAATCCCCAATGAGCCTGAGCGTGTCCCTTACACACCACCCAATTCTGTTGGGGCTGGGAAATGCACAATCCAGCGCACTGCATAATGAACAGCGCTGAAAAGTGTTCTGTCATTTCAATATGCTGAACTCTGCTACAGACAAATGGTTTTGATCTACGGGACTACATATTAAACAGCAGTACTGCTGAAGCATCTATAATTACAGTTTTTCATGTTTTTTGCACAAGCATTGTTCTGTGCATGATTCAAAGGATCTGAACCAGTTTTGTGCATTATTATCGATTAGTTGTAAGTGAAATTACTTCATCACTTACAGAAAAGGTAAACCCTAGAATACAGAGTGCTTTTATGATCACAGCTTAGAAATAAATGTAACACAGGAAATAAACTGAAGATGATTTTTTTTAATTCTATGGTATGTATCTGCTCAGCTATACAGAAAAATTGGATGTTGCAGAAACTAAGTCTGATGGTAGATCAGAACTGCGTAGATAAATATATGAAATATAAGAAAAGTTAATGTACACTTTTTTCCATGATGTTTTACATTTCCCACAACAGGTCAGTAAGCACATCTCCATCATGACACCACTAATTTTCTGTATTGTGTTTAGAACAACGATCTTAACTACACACTCTTATCATATCCTTGAATTTAATTCTTTACTTTAAGGCATACATTTTATCAATCAATGAGTAATCCTACAATCCTGTCCTGTGAGATGTTTCACATATTTTCTGAAGAAGGCAAAACAATTTAGTAGGCTGTATTAAACAACTCCACAAGCTAGGATCACAGTAGGATCACAAGGGAGAAAAAAGGCTTGTGCTGCAAGCATTGTTCTGGGGAAATAAATACGTATGTACAGAAGAGCAGGTTTTTAGACATGTCATTCGTTATTTGTTCTCACTGAGCTACTACATATTGAGTTCTGAAAATCCAATCCCAATCTTAGGCTTTAAGTCCATGAACAGGTGACCTGGGAACTTCTGAAACTATGAGATCCTAAAAAGGGTTGAACACCTTCAGTTTATATTTAAATGACGTTTTATGCCACATTAAGCACTTTTCAGGTCCCTTGGGATTCAGATTCTACCACTGGTTCAAAGTAAGTAAGTGGAATTGCCATTAAGAAGTGAGGTAGAGGAAAGGCAGCAAGTCCTATAGGAGTGCAATATACCAGGAAAACCAGGATTTAGCAGCCAGAGCTAATGAAAGTAAAAGATTTCCAGTCATGTGAAAGAGTATTTGATTTAATGAAATGAAGTAAATGTGATAGATCCTGGAGCTGCTACTTTGTTAATATGGCTATAACTCATTCAAGTGGCTGCTAACTTGCTCTTGTACTCCAAAATTTTGATTAATAGTTTTCTTGTAAATTTTAATCTATGTTGCAGACAAAGAAAGTCCCTTTTGTTTCTTTCCTTCTTTAAGACAGGCTGTTTAAGATTGTAGGCTTTCCTTTCCTAGACTTTTGCTTTCTAGTTAGACCATGCTGTAGTTGTCAGAGTCTTCAGCACCTTAGTATACTGCAACCCTGGAAACCTATGATGGAATCACAGAATCACAGAGTGGTTTGGGTTGGAAGGGACCTTAAAGCTCATCTAGTTCCAACCCCCCTGCCACTAGACCAGGTTGCTCAAAGCCACATGCAACCTGTCCTTGAACGCTTCCAGGGATGGGGCATCCACAGCTTCTCTGGGCAACCCGTTGCCAGTGCCTCACCACCCTCACAGTAAAGAATGTCTTCCTTGTATCTAATCTAAATCTATGTTTTTTTCAGTTTAAAACCATTACCCCTTCTCCTATCACTACAGGCCCTAAAAAGCCTGTCCTCATCTTATAAGCCCTCTTCAGGTACTGAAAGGTTGCTATGAGGTCACCCCAGAACCTTCTCCAGGCTGAAGAACCCCAACTCTCTCAGCCTGTCTCCATAGGAGAGGTGCTTCAGCCCTCTGATCATATTTATGGTCCTCCTCTGGACTCATTCCAACAGGTCCATGACGGAAGTGAGACAAACTTCACCAGGTAAAAATGGAGAAAGACAAGACTTACACGCATTATGAACTACTAACATAAGCATGAAAAAGGTAATTTTCATGCTACCAGCTGTCATGTCATGTATTTCAATAGTGTAAAGGAAATACTACTTTTGCCATTACACAAGGCAGATGAAACATCATGTGAAATACTACATAAAGTTCTGATCACACATGACCAAATAAAATGAATCCATAGAAAAGGTTTTACAGGAAGATGGGTGAAAGAAAGAGTCTTCTATGATAGAAGACCAAAGGAGTGTTAGCTTTTTATTCAAGCAGAATTAATTCTGATATTTAATTGCATTCTTTGAATACATTTGAAAATAAATGCTAGAATGTATTAAAGACACCAGGATTTCAGACTTGATATCTGTAGGCTTCTTACAAGCAGAAGTGTGAAATTATGAAACAGCTTTCAAAAGCAGATATGCTGTAAAATATCTAACTTGTTTTATGTTAGTATTTGATAATGTTAAAAACAGGGTTGCTACACAGTGGGTTGGGTTAGTTGCTTCAAAATAGGAATCATGTCTTATTTTAGAGGCTCTGAAGTATCGTGCCCTGGTCTCCAGCTGCCCTTCCAGAAGGGCATGGGTTTCCCATAGCTTTTGTGCCATATTACACAGATGTAACGGATTCCAGGATCACACATTTAGGACCTTGAACTACGCTCAGTGTCATGCTGTAATTGCAGGGCACATCTGAGTGCTGCAGCAGACCTCTTGCAGACCTAAGTTACAACTTATACGTGGTTCTGTGATATAAAAAAAGATGGGATTTTAGCTAATATAGGATGTGTCCATGGCTTAAGGAACATCAGTTCCTGGGTTATTGACATCACATCTAGAATCAGTTATCCACTGTCTCTCTGCAGTTTCTAGGCAGTTGAAGTTGTGGTTTAGTCCATTTACACAGAAATGTCTTCAGTAATGGTTATCTTGAAAATTACCTTTTTCTCCTAGCAGATCAGACAGAAAGACTAGCAGAGATACTTGAAGCACCTCAAGTTGTTGCTGCAACCTTAAAAATTCTTAGCTCAAATTTATTCCCATATTCTGAATGTTTTAAGGTAGTGTGCAGTCTCAAAAGCACAATGTGAGAATTCCAACAAATTCAAACTGCATTAAATACTGTGTTCAAGTGGAGTCAAAGAAAAGAGAATTATACTGATAATCAGTCATTTTTATCAGTCAGTAACACTGGATTTATATTCCTAGACTGATGAGACATGAAACACCTCCCTTTCATGCAGTTTTAAGTGCTATGCAGCTTCATGGCTAAATCAGAAAAATTGCTACTGGTGAGTTTACCTGAGAAAGAAGTTATTAAGCTAAGTAGTTCCCTTGAAAGGACATTCTAGCCTTTCATCTAGCTACTTCAACTGCATACAAAATAGATATTACTGACCTAAGTCTTAATAAGACAAGCCAAATGCGAGTTTTAGAGATGGTTACAAATAAGTGCTTTGGCGGTTAAAATAGATTTTGGATGTGATCCAAAAATGTATTGCTCATTGGACATAGTATCTAATTCAGTGAGCATTTCTATCTTCACTTTTCTTCCTTTATTTTATACAATACATATTAAATTCAAAAACCTAGTCCAAAGAGGAAAATCCAAATAATTTCTCCTAGTGTCATTGTGGCTGTACAGAAAAATCACACTGCCTTTTGTTTGCTTTATAGTCCTATGAACCTGAATTTCCCTCTGCAGAGAAGAAAGGGTAGTTGGTGCTTGTTGCTGTCCCGTGAGCTCACTGTATGCTACCTGGGGACAACCCCTCAGTGGTAGGATTTGATTTGGGGCTGCATTTAGCTGTGAAGTTGAAATACTGACTCTTGTGTTATGAGCAGGTACTGTCACCAACAGCCAGCCTATGAAACAGAGGCACCATTCTGCCATCTCACCAGTGAACAGGGGCCAGGCTAAGGTGTTTCTGTGACGGAGTTTCATGTTAGATGTGCTTAAGACAACCAAAACTCATTCTTCACAGATTTATGGGTAGTAAAACCTAGTATGCAAATTTTAGTTGATAGCCAAGATACCGAGCCCTGCCAAAAGGGTAGCACGTCTAAGTATGAGAAGAAGGAGTTTACCCTATCTCCTTTTCTTAGCTACTTTAACATATAGGGTTTTCTGGTAGTTTGTGACCCTAACTTTTGAAATTGTTGCCTATAACCCAACAAAGTAACTCTGAGGATCAGGATGCCTATAAGACAGACATTCTGACGCATAACTTGTTAGTGCCTAACTCCTGTTTACATTCACATTTTTCAGTTACTAAATCTTTATAATGACAAAAAGACCTGAAATAAGTTTTTCTGTTCGAGTAGTAACAGAGTGTTGTCAGAAATTGTAAGTCAAGGAGGTATATTTCTTCCAGAATACATACCTGTATGGCTAATTTAGCTGTTCTATTAAGGAGACCATGTCTGGAAATTAGAGCTCTGTGTTGTAGTTAATCATCCTTAAAAGGGGAAATAATCTTTTGGCAATTAGAATGCTGCAAGACCCACTGCACTCTAACAACCACATTCTTTCCATAGCCCTGCACAGCTAAGTGCTGCTGGTTCTTAGTTTATAAATTAAGAGAAAATTGCATAACACTTAACCCACTTATAGCAAACACTTCTCATTTATGTCAAATGTCTACACCTTACATATAAAGCCTAGACCTGCATAACAACACAAATGAAAATTTTAATAATGTCTCACACCTACATTCATGCATGAATAAGAGAGGAAGTTTTACTGGAGACCTTATTTTTTATCAGAATTTGCAAATATGTGAATAGTCTTTAGTAACTTTGCCAGTAAGGCCTTTGAGGTTTTTCTTTGGGTTTTTTTTTTTTTAGCTTTGCCTCTGGTCTCAGATTACATGGCTGGTCCTTGTAAGGTAAACTACAGTTTGCTCATCCTTACAAACTTCCCATGGGGTACAAATATTTCACTGAGCAGAGCAACAGCCCTTCTTTCATTGGCAGTTTTAAAGGTCTGCATGTAAAGTTGGACTGGAACGCATGAAAGTTCATAACCTAACTTTTCATGATTTACTCACATTTATGACATAATTAAGAGAGTTTATTGTAATCTGATCTTAACTAGTTAAAATTGAACTCATCTCTTGAATACTGGTAATAAAGGAGGCATGACTGCCACATTTTAGCATGAAAAATGGAACACAATTTTTGTTTCAAACTTACTGAGTTCAGACAGCAAATTAAAGTACAGCTACATTTTACTGAACATAAAACTCATGAACTTAGCATGGCTGCAGTTTTAATGCCATCCTGTTTACAACCATTCCACTTCTAAAAACCTCTGAGCCTGCAGTAGGTTTGATATATCTTTCCACAAATCTTATCTGTGGTAGGATTAATAAATTTGGCACTAACTGCCTTAAAGTATGTAATTGTATAATAACATCTGGGCCTGGTGCCTTGCGTCTGTTTACCTGCGTTGGACATGAAATAGAGATAAATACTCGTCCTGTTTCTGCCTCCGCAGTGAAGTGTGAGCCTCACTGGTGCCAGAACACCTTGGGCTGTGCTAACAACCAAGCAGGGTCTCAGTAAGAGATTAATGCACAGAAATTGCACAACACCTGTTACTCACCAAAATACTCTTAAAAACCACTGGGGCATAATTGCTTGTGTACACATACTCAGGGAGGATTAAGTAAAGAGAGATACAAGGACTCCAGCCCCTCGCTACTTGGGGACATCATAAAAGAACTCAGGCATAAAGAGAGAGGGCAATTTAATGTCATTACATAGAGACTTCAAAAACTTATCTTTTTGCTGGAATCTGGACTGACTAAGCTGATTTGGGCTGAGAGGAAAAGCAGATGGGGCTGCCGGCTCTTTCAGCTGAGGTCAGGGAACAAGCCGGGGACAAGGAAGCAGAGCTGGTGCTCCTGCATTTGGAGAATGCGACAGAAGGAGTCAGCAGGGCTATGGCCAAACGCTGTTTTCATTTGTTTGTTTGCTTTGTAGGAGGGCTAGAGAAGGTGCACGGGCATCCACAAGCTGCTTCTGCTGTTATAAGCAGTAAAGAAAGGGGCATCTTCCATCTTCTAACCCTCCAGAAATGAGGTTGTTTTTTGATCCCCCTGTCCAGCTCTACCCTGTGCACGTTAGCCACAGCACATCCTGAGGTCTGGAAAAGCGGCAGCCTCAGCATCTGCCTAGAGTGACCCTGCAGTCAACGTGCTGGTATGGATTTGAGACACCAAGGGACAAACAAAAAATTTTCTGGTTTGTATGAAACAACTAGAATAAAGTTGTTTCTGCTTAAGTGCCAGGATTTGAAGCAGAGATTTTAGGTAAGGAGCCACCTTCTCTAAAGATCTCTCTTATTTAATAAAAGAAACTAGTAGGTAGATCTTTCTGAACCTTTCAAGCACTGTCTGCACAGTGATGGGGAGAGGCTTTCCACCTCCTCTGCTATATACTTTGTGTAGACAGCCACAATCAGAACTGACCACTCCAAAGAGGTATCACTGTTGAATTTAGATTCACTTTGCCTAAGTCTCATTCACTGTATTGAGCTAAAAACCAGGTAACATTCTCTGTGATTTACTTATTTTATGCAGGAACTGGCCAGAACAGGTTCTACCTATTACTTCAAATGAAAACTTTCTGTTGCCCTTTGCACAGAGGAACAAGAAGTTTTTTCTTGTTTCATGAACTAAAATAAAATCTGAAAAAATGAAAGCAAGGATTGTGCTACGAAAATAGAAATTTATATTCTTTTATTTTCAGCTGCACTTTTAAGTACAAAATAAAACACGACGTTGCTGAAATTTTATATGCATCATATAAATAACCTCCCTTCTGGTACAAACAGTATAAACATCTGATTTGCAGCAGGAAGGACTACTCAGAAAAGGATCTTAACAGAGCTAAAATGATTATGTTTTTCCCTATTCATTGATTATCAAGATCTCTACCTTGTGGATATCCAAAGCTTACATAAAAAATACAACATTTATTTAATGAATATGATCTTTGTACAAGTATCAGCTGGAATGATACCTTGAAATCAGATCCTGAAGGAAGAGAATGACTGAATGCCTGAGTCACTGGTCTGAGACCCATTGAATGTATTTGGACACATTAGCTGTATTGATGACTGAGAATTCCTGGTATACCCTCAGTTTAACATGTCAAGTAATTGTACCCATGCCTTGCCAGGCTAAGCACTGCAGAGGATATTAATATTAGGTTATGACATATTAACAGCAACTTAATATTGAACTTGGGAACTTACTCAACATAATAAGTGCCATAAATGGGATCATCAATTTTCTCCCAGCCATATGGAAGCTCTGAAAAACAAAGAGTTGTCTCTCTCAGTAAATACAGTACAGAACACTAAGACTTCTAATAACAAAATTGTGGCTCTTTGCTGGTGTTGAGGGAAATTAACTTGACAGTGAAATTAGATACAGTGATCAAAGCAAATGCCAAATCTTGAACACACCCCATGGAAGCCACAAGTAGTATTAACGTGAAAACTGCATGCAAACACAGATCTCAGTTTCTAGAAAAACACATTTTCATTGAACTACTCTATTGTTCCAACAGCTGTACCAGCCAACAACTGCAGCACATCTTGTATGACATCACCACCGGAGGAAGTGAGAGCATTCTGTTTTCCCAAATAGGTACACACACACAAAAAAAGTAATTTGCTTTTTGAGCTTCTTTCTTTGCTAGGAATGCTGGAAAAGTTGTTCTAGACGGAACAAAAAGAGTTTGCTTTCTGCCATGTAAGTACAGTAAGTATACCTAAATGCTCCTGAGAAGTTTGTACTATTCATCTTACTATGATGGCAATTCCACAGCCTCCAAAGGCATCCTGTTCCAAAGCTTAGTTAGACATCAGGGACATCAAAGTACAAAGTAGTACATGGCAGTACAAACCAAAATAAGATATTACAGCATCTTCTGGCCATAAAACTAATTATATTTTGCAGAAATAGAGATCCCTAAAACATTCTGCTATTAACAATTAAAATTTTAACTGGATTAATTTAATGCACTCAGAAATCAATCTTTCATGTACAACCAAACTGTCATATATATATTCATATACATCCATACATATTTTATTATCACTCACAGTGAATGCTTAAAAAATTTTTATACTGCCAACAGAACTTCATCTTGTATTTAAAAGGCACCAGACAGATGTGACAAGTATCTCAGTCAACACGAAGAGAGTAAAAACCTTAGTGCCAGATGTGATGACTTTGATGGAGGAGACTCACAAAAGGATGGGCATTCCCATCACACACAGATACTGATTTCTGTGCCGTTAGACTATGGCACAATATATGGAGAGTGGTATTGAGATGCTGTAAGGAAATTTGATTCTGGAATTCCGTATCTCAGATTTTTTGTCCTTTTTAAACTCAGTTGCACTTTTCAAGTAACTTTTGGGAGACAATGAGTACCAAACTAGACAGAGCAGAACTGATGTAGTGCATACTGAACAAGTCATTAAACTGGCCATAAAGAAGTACTCCTGGATACTCCTGGATGATTTGAGCTTTTTTTTTTTTTTTCTTTCAGTGACAATGTGAATAGACAGTTATTGATGTGCTCTAAAAGGCAAATAGGAAAGTAAAGCCTGACTGGAAATAGGGAGATTAAAGACTTAAAAAAAAATCTTAAGAAATTGTTTTATCTCTGCCTTAAGACTGCTGTGGTCTTCATGTAACATTGACCTCAAAGAATGTTCCTGCTCAGCCTATTCCAATACTGCAATGGAAGATACAACCCTCTGCCAGAGACTGGCAGATGAAGAGCTCCCCGTTACTTTTTTTGTAACAAAAAGCTCAAGGACTTCCTTAATGTTGATACTCAATTCTTCCTCTTATTCTTAAAATATTGTTAGCATTGAAATCTTCACAGGTCCAGACTCCAAACTGCTTTTGTCAGGGCTATTTTGTTATTGTCACTTCGTAGCAATAAATGCAGCATAAGGTATTTAAGCAGGTCACAGAATCACAGAATGGTTGAGGTTAGAAGGAACTTTTGGAGATTATCTCACCCAACCCCTCTGCTCAAAGCTGGGTCACCTAGACCAGGCTGCTCAGGAACATCTCCAGCCAGCTTTTTAATGTCTCCAAGGATGGAGACTCCACAACCACAACTCCACAACCTCTCTGGGCAACTTCTTCAAGTGTTTGATCACTTACAAGTGAAGAAGGGTTTTTTTTTCAGAATTTCCCATATTTCAGTTTGTACCCTTTACCTCTTGTCCTGTCACTGGACACCACTGCAAAGAGCCTGTTTCCATCTTCCTTGCACCTCCCTTCATGTATGTATTTAGACTGATAAAATCTCCTTTGAGGATTCTCTTCTCCAGGCCAAAGAGTCCCAGTTCTCTCAGCCTTTCCTTATAGGAGAGATGCTCCAGTCCCTTAATCATCGTAGTGGCCCTTCGCTGAACTCTCTCCTGTATGCACATGTCTCTCTTGTACTTGGTAGCCCAGAACTGGATCCGGAACTCCAGCTGTGTCTCACCAGTGCTGAGTAGAGGAGATGGATCATCTCCCTTGATCTGCTGGCAATACTTGCCAGCTGCAGCCCAGGAGGCTACTGGCCTGCTTTGTGCAATGGCAGTTGTCACTGGCTCATTGTCAAGTCACCAAGCATTACAAAGCTCTGGTGTTGCTCTTTTCAGACCTGCTCAGAACTTGGGTAAAATCTGTGTGTAACTGACCCTGCAACGGTTCCCATAAAGTCCTGTATATCCTGAGACAAGACTATGTAATGTAATCCATAAATATTCAAAAAGAAAGCAACTGATACGCAAATTCTGTACTGCCCCTACAGTAAGTTTCATTCCCAATGCATGCAAGATAAAGGCAGTCATTTGCTATCAGAAAATTATGTTTTTACTTAACCCTATGACACAGAATGAATACAAAGTACCAATTTAAATACTATAGATACAACTTATTTTCATGTAACCTTACAAGGTTTTCTTCCCCTAATTAACTTACTGTTGCTTTCGTATCTGGCCATCTAAAATTACATTTCCTTAGAGAAAAGTGAGGCAAGTACTGGTCCAATCTGTACATAAAAATACTCACAAACACACATGCATGCATATGCCACACAGAGAGATATATGCGTAGATCCCTTTCCCAAAGTGTATTAGTAGATGGAGTTTTTTACAACTATGAAATAAAAAAAAAGAAAGTAGAGCTTTTGCCCAAAGTTAGAAGTTGGTATTTTTCTACAAATATATACACTTTAAAATATATAGGTGCAGAGGACATTTTTTATTTCATGTATTTATGAAAATCTGAAATAATCTGAGGATTTACTATTAACCTATTGGCCTACTTTTCCTAAAGTAATCATATATAACTGTATTTATGAACTGGCAAACTATTGAGAAGGTAAATGGCAAATCCCACTTTGTAGTGTAAAAGTCTGTAAACACTTAGTTAATTTCACATATTATGGAGAACTCATTTTTAAATGCATGGATTGAACCTCTGATTATCTAACACCATAAAACAGTCATGTGTTCAGAAGAAAGGAAATAAAAAATTACCTTCCTGTACCATAATAGATATAAACTCTATGTAAGGCAATGCTCTAATTTCATTTTCCCATTTGAGATGCAGCCTGTAAGCTATGTTTAATTAAAATTCTGTGTTGACCAGTAAAATGGAATTGCCAGAGCACAAAGTCAAGCCCCTCGCCCACCAACTATGGCAGATAAGGTTAGTGGAGCGTAGTTTACTACAGAGCTTCTGTTAGAAGAATCTTGTGCTACATTTGCTTTCAGGAGCACTGTGATTATTTTTCATTACACTAAATATCTATTCCATTTTGCACTATTGAAATGAAAGATTACAGGACAGAAATACTTTAGTGCTTCATAAAACAGGAAGCTAAGCATTTACCAAATTAGGGGTGAGGGCATTACAGCTTCTCTTTTCCATTTCATTGTACCCAGGGATGATCATTAGGGATGAGAGTGAACTGTAAACATTTATAAAAGAGAATTGTTATAAAACACTTGTGAAGGTTACTGTTGGACACCTTGATTTGAAATGGGAAAGGGCTATAAATTATAGCGTTCTCTGATATTCATTTGGTAGCACTAGCATGCTAGTTCATGTCTAATTTCTGCAACCAATTGTTTCATGGGTACTATGCTATATGAAGTCTTCATTTTCATGAGCTCAACACTGCTATCATTCATGCCTTTCATTCTGTTGACTCCGGGAGGCTTTCTCTATAGAAAGAAATCCTTCTTTCTACAGAAGGAAAACCCCCATAAATCTACAATTTATTTTCAGTCTCCAAAATCTTACACTGCATTCCCACAGATCTCCTTTCGTCCAGTGGAGGGCCTGTTCAGGAACATTTGTAAAATCACCATTTAAAAATCAGCAATAGTTTGCGCAGCAGCTGGCAATGCTGATAGCACGAGTGGACGGAAAGGTGCTGAAAGATTTGCATAGTATGTTTATACGCTCCGGTTTTCACATCATGCTTTATTCCTTACCACAGAAGCAGCATCTAGGTAACACTGCAGCAGTCATGCAAAATAAAAAAAAGATCAAAAAGGAACAGCTGATACTAAGACACTTTGCTCAGCATGAATCTGGGTAAGATTTCAGATGCAGAAGGAGCTGCATTTCTAAAAATTAAATGACCAATGGTAACAAAAGCCTTTATATTTTCAAAGAAATAAAGAAGGAAAGAAAGAATGAAAAAAAGACAGACTAATATGAATTCAAGCAGGTCACTTCAACAATCAGTGGTAGTGCTTCCCCATCACAGCCTGCTTATGCTAATCATCCAGATGCTCTTCTTCTGCCTTCTGAAAGCTGTTGTGTTTCACAATGATTTTTGATGGTGCCACTTAACCTTCTCTGGGGATGGAGGAAAAGAGTATGTTTTGGATCTCAATGTTCCAAGATGAAAAAGCATATTACCAATACTGAAGATTACTTTTTCTAAAGTTTATGAAGTACTAAATGTGTTAAAGAGAGTCATAAAAACCTCCGAAGGTTTCAGGACAGCTAGCATTGTGTCATTACCCTACTGACAGACTGGAAAGACAGACGAGGGCACATTTTTTTAATTGGCTGCAATCAAAATCTTTGTATAGTACAAAAGAATATAGTATGAGAGAGAAAAAGAAAATACAGTGCCTGCTGAAGATGTTGTCAATAAGGATGTGGAAGCTGTGGAAGTCACTGTGAGTTTGGTTCACCTGCCTTGTTAACACCCAGCCACAGGTCAGGAAGCCTTTTCTAACCTATATATGAGACTTTTTCCAAAAACTATTGTATCTTTCCACTCAACAACCTGTGTTTTATCTCTTGCTTTCTCTCTCCCCTTACTCCCTGTTTCAAATCCAGTTTTACCTTTTCAAGTCAGTTACTTACTACAGAGGGTAGGTATCAAAAGAGCTGGGTTAAAAGTTACAAAATACCATGCAGCTCCACAGTCCAATGCAGCTGCACACTCCAGTTTCTTTCAGAGACACGGTCTTTGCAAACATTTAACTGTAAGTCTAAAGCAGTGTTCTTCATTGCATAGTTTACAAAAAAAACTTGCCTGCAATACCCTAAGGCACAGCACACAGATTACTGGGGAGCGGATGCTGCTCAAGGCATGCTATGCTGCTCCCGCAGGAGCAGGGGGCTGGAGATGTCCAGTTTGAATGGTTTCGTTAGTGCACATCCACATTGCCCAGCTGATGATACATGAAAGAGATATAGTAGTTGTGTTGCTGCTCCTGAATCCTTCTGTTACAGCGTGCCATAAGGAAAGAGAGGATAATATTGCTCACCGAAAATCAGTATTTAACCTACTATCTCCGTATCTGTGTGAATTCTGCTAGGTCACCTATCTGCGCACCATCTGGGAGTTCCAAAAAACAACAACAAAAAATCAACATGTATATGCTATGGTAAAATCCTTCATACTACCTCAACAGGTTCTTCCATTGAGCCATGTTTAAAATGTCACTGCCTGAGCTGGAAAATGCAAGTACTAACATGGACTTCTCTATGCAAGCGTACAAATCAAAAGCTGTGGGAGAAAATAAATTAGATAAAAACCATGGAAGTTGAACTCAGTGAAATAACAACAAAGGCAGGGCGGACAACTCCACCTCCACAGCAAAAACAAATTCACTCTTCCTGTCATGGAAGACCTGGAAAACTTACGGAACATACCAACTCAAGCCAAGTCACCTAAGCTCAATTTCAGTTACACTCATGTTCTCCAACTGCCATTCTCATACCAGCAAAATTCACAAAGACATGACTGTTTATATTCTTTCTATAATGACACACCATTCATGTGTAATTTATTCCCATGAATAAAATGGCATTATGCATAATTTCTTCTTGCACAATGGAAACAAATGTCTAAGTAACATTCACATCTGATAAATGCGTCTTCTTCCTTCTGTGCAGCTTATTGTGACATGCTACATCCTTAATTGTGCAGAATGCAGATTACTATGTATTACTATCAATTCAATAATATTTTCTCCCAGCACTGTTACCAAGTGAAATATTGCCAACAGTAGGGATATTCTTAACATTAAGTAGAGTTGATCCCTCTGACATGCAGAACTGTGTAATGTCTAATCAAGAATTGCATTAATACAGTGAAAAAGTACCAACTGAAGTAGTGAGTTTAAACTAGCAAAACCAAGTTCATAAGGGGCTTGTCAGCTATTCAAATAAAAACAAAAGAAATGCAATTGAAAAGAAATTAGGGGAAGAAAAGACCTTATATGTTAATAATTTAGTTAGGTTATTGTAGACAGTACCTGAGATGGTTTCCTTAATAAAGCCTTGGTAAAGAATTCAATTCTTAAGTTTAGTGGACAATAGCTTAAGATGGTCAGACTACTCTCCATGGACCTTTCAGAGAGAAACCTTAGGGTTTCTGTTAAAAGATTCTAAACAAACTAAAAACTTCTGTTTTCCACATTTAGAAATAATAGATCGAAGGAAAGCAGTAAGTCACTGAAAAATATTTATTATTAAAACTTTAGATTTTTTCATCAGACCATGTTATCCCTTTGTCTTGTTCTCTGTCCTTACTCCTGTGTTATTTGTGCTGGGTACTTGGTTTGTATTACAGAATATTTGTGGAGAGAGAAGCTTAAATCAGCTCCTTGTTGATCTCACAATTCCCAGCAAAGTGACTAGCGTTTTGCTGGGGAAATAGAGGCTGCTAAGAAACAGTGAAAAATCTCCTTTTTTAGCTGTAAGTTCTTGCCCAGGAGACTGGATATGAATGTATCCAGGCTTCCATGGAATTATTAAACAGCTCTGCGCCTTAACTTCCAAGAATAGTTTGGGATAATTTCTGAATGCTGTGTTAATTACATGTTATCTCAGTTTTAATACAACAACGGGTACATCTCAACAGAGTCACTGAAACTCTTATCCTCACAGCTCCCAGCTTTAAACTAGCTAATGCGGGCGCTGCTAGGAGTAAAGTCACTTCAGGACAAATCTCGGTGCAGAGAACTCAGCTCAACCCCAGCCGTTACTCACACGCATGCCGAGGAGCTGCGATGGCACTGCTGGTTCAGAGATCAGCCATGCACACAAAAGGGACTGTCACTAGCACACCCATTTTACCAGCAGAAAAGGAGCCCCAAGTACATCAACTGCGTGCTGCATTATCAATTTGTATTCTGGAAGTTCAGCAGATCAGCTGCACTCCACGTACAACTCTAATGGGGAAGATTCTGCCTTTGAAACTGATTTTATTAACACAGTTTTTTTATGCTACATTCTTTAGACTTTGAAGAAAACAGACTGAAAAGAAGCATTCTTTTTGATCTTTTGGATGTTCAAATCTTTCAGTGCTTGTACCTCATTACTGACTGTATCAATTCAGCCTCGTTACAAACCAGTGTTTTCTATCTAATAACTGCCTGATCTCAGGCAGTCAGGCTTTTCTTCCTCTATTTGCTTTTCAGTCTCTTCATTTATTTATATTATTTCTTTTGCTGTTAAATGTTTAACAACCTACCCTGAGAATTTATGTAGTTATTGAATTTGCTGTTATTATATAACCTAAACCCTTCAGTTTGGCTACTGACCTAAAAAGACCCATAGAAGTATTTAGTTAATAATAGTGCAGGCTAGACCTTATGGGGGGCAGCTAGGTATTCTGTTACTAGCACCTCAAATTCATATATAAGCTTCAACATAAGCTAGCTATTCACCTCTTAACCTCTGGTATAACAAAGGGGAAAAAAGCTTATTTTTCTGTAAGAAACCTAAATGACATATTTTAATGTTATTTTCAGTGCCAAACTTTAATAAAGAGGATCTTGGTGGCTGTCTGCTGAATTCAATCCCCTGTATCAAACTGGATGCGGTATTGCAGACGCGCTCTAACGAGTCAGTTCCCAACCTGTACGGTTGCAAAATTCTCTTCCTGCCCAGGTGCAGGACTTTGCATTTGTCCTTGTTGAATTTTGCAAGGTTTCTGCTGGCCTGTTCCTGCAGCCTGGCTCAGTCCCTCAGTGGCAGCCCTCCCCTTGACCATCTTGACTGGTCCCCTGGGGTCACCTGCGAAGTTGGCTTTGTTACCTCCTTCAGACTGTACGTAAAGATGTCAGACAGGACAGACTCATCTATAAACTGCTGCAGTACTCCTCTTGATAGGCATTCAGGTACAGTATGGTCATTAACCACTACCTTCTGAGCCTCACCACCCAACCAGTTATTTACCTGTACAGCTCTCTATCCATCCTTATTTTTAATGCCCTAAATGTGATACACAAATACTGTATGAGACAAAAAATCTCGCAAAAGTCAAGGTAAATGACATCCACTACTTCTGCTTCATGCACAAACCCAGTCATTTCAGCATAGCAATCAAGTTGGTCAGGCATGATTTGCACTTGGTAAATCCACATTGGCTGTTCCCAGTGTACCAGGTCTGGGTGAGATGTAGTTCACTTTTTCCACAGCAGCCCCCGCAGCGCCGTGCTCTGTACTGGTAGCTGGAACAGTGGTGCTAACACACCAGGGTTCTGGCTGCTGCTGAGCAGGGCTCGCACAGCACCAAGGCTGCCTCTCCAGCCTTCCCCCCCTCGGCAGCAGGATGGGGGTGGGAAAGATCTTGGGAGGGGACACAGCCAGGACAGATGGCCCAGAGTGACCACCGGGGTATTCCATACCATATGACATTTGCTCAGATACAAAAGATAAGAGAAAGGAGGACAAAGGGGAATGATATTATTTATGATGTTCGTCTTCCGGAACAACCACTATGTATACTTAAGTCCTTCCTGGGAAATGGCCAGCCATTGCCTACTGATGGGAAGTACAGAATAATGGCTTTTGTATTCCTTTGCTTCCACATGTAACCTTTGCTTTTTCTTTATTAAACTGCCTTTATTTTGACTCAGAGGCTTTTTTCCATCTTATTTTCTCCACCTCATCCTGGTGGGGAGGAGAATGATAGAGCAGCCTAAGTGTGCACCTGGTATCTGCTCAGGGTCAACCCACCACACCCAGTCACCACCCTCTCCTTTCAGTGTCCAGAAATGTGTTCTCAGAGGACTCACTTTCTAATTTCATCAGGCACCTTGTTAGGGCCTGACAGCTGCCAGCATCCTGAGCTCCTCTGCCACAGCATCCTGAACTTCACTGTTCCATGGTCGTTATACCTAAAGCTGCCATTGACTATCACATCTCCTACTAGTTGTTGCTGCTAGTTCATAGCAGGTCCAGCTGTGCATCACCCCTCATTGGCTCATCTGGTACCTGTATCATGAAGTTATTCCTGAAAACTGCCAGATATCTTGTTGACTGCTTGTCTTCTACCTTGTTGCCCATTTAGCAGAAGTCAGGGATGTTAAAGTCTCCCATAAAAGCCAGAATCTGTGATTAGAGACTTCCTTGAGTTGTTTAAAGAAGGCTTCCTTGCCCTGATGAGGGGGTCTGCAACAACCCACCATGGTCTCCATTACTGACCTCTCCTCTGATCCTGATCCACAGTTTATCCACCAGCCAGCTGTCTGGAGAGCTCCATACATCCAAGCTGTTCCTCTGCACAGAGGACAGCCCCTTTTCCTCATCTTTCCTGGTCAGACCGGTTATTTTACTTTGTTTCTGACTGATTTTTAAAATAACAACACTAAGCTTTAATTAAAATTTCAATCAACATTAGAAAACATTTGTTCCATGACTTCATTTGTCTCAAGTCAACGTTTCAAAATAATGCACACAGCATAAGTTTTCTGTTTTTCTGCCTTGTTATTACACCAAATGGCAATTACCTGATTTTATGTGACAGGCCAGTGAGGCAAATGGATAGACATATTATGAAAAGAAATTGGAAAATGTAGCATCTATAGTGATAATGAAAAAAAATCCAGCCAAGAGCTACTTTGTATGCTTGCAATGAACTGATTGTCTGTGGGTGGTCCACAAATAAAAAGCTATCCTGCCCAGACTGTACAATTGCATAGGTACTTTACTTATTTGTGATAGGCTGCAACGGCCTCAGAATCATCAGATACGGCATGGGATAGACATCTGAGAGCAGATTAGATAAACTAGTGCTCTGATCAAGTACAAGACATCTTACATTTCTATATTTTATTTCCAAGTGGCCAATGAAGTTGTATGCAATCAGATAGAAGAATCCTCCTCAAGGTACTTCCTACATGATCTGTTTCCATGACTACCATGCTTTTTAATAATATGTTTTCGTTGTTCTGAACAGTAGATGGATATACGTAATGGAGATACATTAGCTGTTTAAATACTACTTGATTAAATAGATAAATCAATAGAATTGATGAAGGAGATTACATTGCACTGTGGAAAATTCACATTAACACTGCAGGTGCTGAGGCAGCAATTCTTGATTTATACTGGTGAAATATGATTAGAATCTGGTTTTGTCTCCTCAGTGGCTTAATTGCCTTTCAAGAGTGAGAACTTTACAAGTCCCATCTTTTAATACTTTTTGGCTTGTTGCACAATAGGTAAAAAGCTGCTTTAGTTGTATGCAACTGCTTTCTGAAACTTCTTGTTGTAACTTCTTCATCATTATGCATTAGTTATATTTATGAGGACACTCAAACTGAGTCACTCTGTACTTTAAACATTATGTTAAAAAATCCCTTGGCATTTGAATGACAAGGAAATATGTATGAATTCCGAAGCTTATTTTTCTTTATTTGAATTGTAATGCCATCTGCCAAAACTTTCACTATAGTTCTGTGACAGCATCAGAAAGGAGCTTTGCATGAGAAACAGGTGTGTGGTCCTTTGTTAATCTACCAGACACACTTTGCATTCATAAGGGCACTTTGTAAATGTAGTGTCCAATTATTACACGGATTTGTGACAATGACAAAATAATCAGGTTTCTAAGTCACTTTTCCTTCAAGAGTTTTAACTCTGTGGGATAATAAGACAATTAAGATCTACCCATGTTTTCTTCATGTTTTAATGTTCATTAATGTTGACATGTGCTAACATGTTACAAGAAGGAAGAAATAAAGGAAGGCAAAGTAGTACTTTCATGTTCATAATCACTAGTTTTTATTTTTATGCACTGCCATGTCATGGAAAGTGACAATACACATATTTTCCAGTCCCCTTTTCCCTCCTCTCTTCCTTCTTAGTGTAAAACCTTCATAAGGGTGAATAGAGTAGCAACTCAAACACTAAAGAGGGGACTAAGAGGGTGCTGTGTTAGAGGAATAGGATGGAGATGGAGATGGGACAGGGAGACGGAAAAAACCAAAGAGCTGGCTGTGGTTCTTTGTGTGTCTTATTATTAAGCATCTCCCAAAGCCCTTCAGGTTCTTTTCCCAAAGAAAAGAGCCCTTTCTTCCAAGAAGACCCAGATATCCTTCAAAGACAAGCTGCAGTCTGTTCCTACTTCCCCTCTAACCTAGTGGGTTTTTATCAAAATAATTTGTTCCTCCCCCTGCCTCCTCCTTGAGATTCCTTCCTTACAGCCCCACTGGTGATGCAGCCCCCTGAATACTGCTGGGCAGGAGCAACTGCTGCTGTACATAAACCCGAATATTTCCATTCCCAGAACTTCTGAGGAGAATAAGTTTATAAGGATAACTAAAAGACTGCTGTGGCTACCTCAGAAAAAGCATACCTACAACAGTTAATAGGAGAAGAGAGTGTCTGCTCACTTTTTTTCATTCATTTTAGCAATAGCCTGTTCGTGTAAGCCAGGGACCTTGCAGGTTACTCAGTCATATGGCAGCCTTTATCATAAGCATCAACCCAGACAAATGAGGAATCTGACTTTCATGATACCGCTAAATATAATTTTGGAACCAGCAACTGATCTGCTTGAATTATTCCAACAGAAAGTAACTTTTTCCTCAGTGTATGCCCTTGCACAGGTATTATATTAATTATTTAAATTAAATTAATTACTTCTCATTGGTTGAAGGTAGGTCTCCAAACTGAAGCTGTACCAATCCAGCGGCATAATACACAAATCTTCCATTTCAACTCCTCTTTTTCTGTTAATTTCTGCTCTTTACTATTCTCCACTGTCTTCAGCTCCTTAAATATCAATCAAGGTCACTACAAGTTCTTAAAATAAAAGAGACCCTTCAAACTGCTTCCCTACAATGTATCTCAAAAGATGCATAGTCTACCACAAAGTTACTACAGAACAGACCCTACAGGAACACCAAACACAAAGACTGAACAGATCTCTCACTGCAGTAGCTCATTTCAGCCCAGCTTTGCCTGAGTCTATTTTATACCTTTCTAATTCCTCCCTAAACCAGCTTAGAAGTAATCAGATATAGGCATAGAAAGGCATGCCTTTTACAGACTGACCTAGTGATACTTGACAGAAGTTTTTGAGGATTTCTCCCTCTGGCCCAAGAGAACAATTCAGACTGAACGCTTAGGCTGGGTCACCTCAACATCGGCACACCTTATTCAGAAGGTTCAGTAAGAAGAGCAGCAGCACGACTTCACTGACTGGAGCCTCAGTTACTTCAAAAAATACATGTACTCCAGCCTAAAAGAAATTATAAAAACTACTATTCAGACAAAGCTGTCCCTAAATCAGTAGAAAGGAGTCTGAGGATATCAGACAAGTAAACTGCAGAAACTGCAAGCAGAGGAAAGTGAGAAATTAGGCTGAAATGTTTTTTTAAGTCTGGTTTTGTTGTCATTGTCTGTAACTATGCATAGTTGTAATATAAACAGGGAAGAACAAATAAGCACAGTACAGAACAACTTTTTGTGGCTGGTTATATTTCTTTTCATTCATTTGCAGTCTTCATAAAACTTTATAAACTGTAGTGGCCATCTGCAGGCAGAACTCGGAGGATGAGAAATTTATTTGGACTTCTTTACTGGACAGGTGTAGAGACTATATTATCTTAAAGTCAAGCAGAGCTGGAAGGGATGTGATTTTACATCTCTCTTGATAGGCACTCCTGACATTGTAACTGTAATGTTTGGTACATAGTGCTGTAAAATGTGATGTTGGAATTACCATCCATAACTTTCAGATGCAGCCAAATTAAGTTTGTGATTTATGATACATTTGCGGTGTGCAGTAATAGCTAGTTATGTTTTTCCTTGGTGATCTTTAATTATTTTGAGGAAGATGTTATATGCCTACAAAATATGTGTGCTCAATTCCTAAGTTTATCTTTTGTGCTGAGCTACATTCAGGATTTGTAGATTTGAACTACTGCCTATTTTCTTCCTTGATATGTAATTAGGTGCCTGCATTTCACAGGCTTGGTTCACATCTGGTTCACTGGTCTGTTCTCACAGAGAAAGAATATTTCTGTGTCATGGGAAAAAATAAGCCTCCAGTCTTTTATAAAAAGGCTTACAAATGAGAGAACTGAATGTTACATGCATTTTAGGTGCATATTTTTCTCTGCTCCACTGACAAAGTCAGTTGTGCAACTGCCATGTTTGTAAAACAGTTGGGTCTCAGCACTTGCAACACCTGTGGCAGAGGCAGCCTTTGCCAGCCTTTTAGTACAGTGAAATGATAAAAATTTATTAGTTTTCCACTTTGCAGTTGCAGTCCTAATTACACAATGCAGCTGGTGCTGAAGGAAAATCCGTGTTGTTCAGCAGTAAAGGAATTTAAGTGGAAGGAGTGAAGATGGTGTTGCTTTGCAACTGTCTCTTTTCTTTTATCTCTTTTTTCCCTTCTACCATTTAAAAAGGACTAGATGATGAGAAAGGACAAAGGGACAAGGAGAGTACAAGAGACAGGTGGAAACAACTGAGAGAAAGCATGAGCGTTACAGTGAGGGGAGGAAGATACATTGCTACGATTGGCACAATGGCTGGGCAAGTATTGCTTGGACTGGCCCTGAATTGCTCGTTTCCCTCCATATACTAATACCTCCTTTATTTGTCAATCTCGTCTCTTTTGCCAGTTCTATTTCCTACATTTTTCCCTTTTTTTTGAAATTTCATTTTTAGATTCCTTCCCCCCCCCTTTTTTTTAAAAAAAAAAACAACCACAAACAAAAACCCAAACCACCCTGATCAATAACAAACAGGATAGCTTTTGGTTTCTTAAAAGTAATGGAAGACAATGGTATCTCCTGAAAGTTAAATAGGAACAAATGGACATGCAGTTTGTACCATACAGCCTAAAGAAGGGAGAATATTTGTGTTCACAATTTCAGAGTTTGCAGAAGCAGAATCTGGATATCTGCACTGAGTCTAAAAGAGAATGGGGATTGTATAATATGGTTCAAAGATCATGAGCTGGTTGCTCCTTTAAAACACAAAGAATTCTATGATACGAATACAGAATCATAGAATCACAGGATGGTTTGGGTTGGAAGGGACCTTAAATGCCATTAGTTCCACCCCCCGCCATGGGCAGGGACACCTTTCAGCAGACCAGGTTGTTCCAAGCCCTGTCCAACCTGCCCTTGAACACTGCCAGGGATGGGGCATTCACAGCTGCTCTGGGCAACCTGTGCCAGTGCCTCACCACCCTCATAGTAAAGAATTTCATCTTTATATCCAGGATGAATCTACCCTCTTTCAGCTTAAAGCCATTCCCTCTTGCTGTATCACTACATGCCCTTGTAAAAAGTCCCTCTCCAGCTTTCCAGTTTTTAACTCACTAGTGAGGGCTTAACACGACAAGGATTTTATAAAATTAAAACTCGTTTCGATGTCAGTCTAAGGTTCTCCTGAGAATATTAGTTTCCTTGTCTTCCTTTAATAAAGGATAATTAATACCACCCAGTTGTTTTAGGACCACAACTGCAAACAGGGTAAGTATGGGCTGTATCACGTCTGTCAATTTTACATTTTTCTAAAGTCTAAAGTTGTTAATCATTATGTGGTGGGTTGGCCCTGGCTGGACACCCAGTGCCCACCAAAGCTGCTGTCCCTGTCCTCCTCAGCCGGGCAGGGGAGCCACCCCCAGCCAGGCCCGCGGGGGTCCGGGCAGGGAGATCGCTCTGGGGGCAGGGGCCGGGGCTGCGGCCGGTCCCTCCCCCGCCGCCTCCGCCGCCCCGGCCCCCTCCGGGGGAGGCTCCTCACACGCCGCCCGGCTCCAGCCCGGGCCCTCCCGCGGGAGACGCTCCTCCAGGCCCTTCTCCAGCGGGAGCCCTTCCCGCGGGGGGGCTGCAGCTCTGCCCGGGCCGCTCCTGCGCGGGGCCCTCCCGCGGGGCGCAGCCCCTCAGGCACAGGCTGCTCCAGCCCGGGCCCCCCGCCCCCGGGGGCACCGGCCCTGCCCGCAGCCCGGCCCCGGCCGGGGCTCCGCTCCCCGCTGCCGGGAGCTGCTCCGGCGCGGCGCGGGCTGCCCGCCCCCGGGGGCACGGCCCCCTCCGGGCACCCCCTGCCCCGGCCCGGGGTCTCTCCCAGGCTGCAGGGGGGGGGAATCTGCTCCCCCGCGCCCCCCCAGGCTGAGGGCACAGCCCGCCCCGCCGGGGCTGCACCGGGGGCTGCCGGGGAGCCTCTGCCCCGGTGCCTGGAGCCCCCCCCCCGCCCCCGACCTCCTCCTGCCCAGCCCGGGGGGCTGCAGGGCCGCCGCTACCGCACAGCCGCTCTGCTCTTTTCTCCTGCTGTTGTGCAGCAGGTTTCTTTGCTTTCTTAAACATGTCAGTCCTGAGGCACTACTGCCATCACTGATGGTCTCGGCCTTGCCCAGTGGCGGGACCACCTTGGAGCCGGCTGGCATGGGCTCTGTTGGACATGGGGAGCTTCTAGAACCTTCTCACAGAAGCTGCCTCCTCAGCCCTCTGCTACCAAAACCTTGCAATGCAAACCTAATACACATGATTTGCTCAGATTTCCAATACCCTGCACTCTTATTATGACAGTCTCCGCGTGCCTCAAAAAAAACCAGGGACCTCCTGAGCATCGGGCGATCTACAAACATCAAGGCCCTTCTCATGGTCCTTCAGAACAGGCCTGTTAAAAGCAATTTGTGTCAGATGGTATCTCGGAGCTAAACTCTGCCCAGTGTTCGATTTGCAGGTCAAACATCTGCTGTTCAGGTGTTACCAAAGTCCAGAAATAATTTAGTAAAGTGAACCGAGACACTGTCTATTCATAACAATCTATCACCAGCATCCTTGTCCATACTCCGTTACAACAGTGAGCAGAAAAACAATGAAACAGCCAAGGAAATAATGAAGAATCCTGTATTAGTATTAAAGTCCCAGTAATCCTTGATCCTCAATCCTGTCTGTTCACACAACAAAAATCTGGAGTTTGGGGGCTGTTTTGACCTAAAAATGACAGGCAACAGCACCCTTTGGTGTAGCAAAAGTAATTCACTGCAACCAGACAACAATTAACACCGTTTCACAGCTCCAACTATCCTTGAAGGATGGGAGCTTGTATTCAGGCCTGCTTATGTTTCTGCTCTATTCTCTTGTATTATTCTTACAAAAGTTTTGCCATCTCCTTTCAGGATCTTCCTTTCAGGATCTTCCTTTCAATGTTTACAGAGGTTTATTTATTTTATTCCAACAGGAAAAAAAATCTTTAGAAGACTGGAAATTTTGCTCTATCCATGACTGTGCTATTCTGTGTAATCACACTTGTCCCTCAGGAGGAGAAGCTCTCAATAAAGGGCTCAAACTGTGATGCAGAGTGTTCGACTTCAGTACGGACGCTTAGGTTTCCTGCGTCAAGGTTACAGCACTAAGCCAAAGCCTTTCATGACACTATGCAAACCTGAGGTGATCTGGGTAATTCTGCAGGAATGAAAGAGAAGGGCTATTCAGCAGGGCAGAAGGACTGAGGAAATACAGACGCACATCATGTCGAAGTCACCACACTAGAATGACTTTCGCTCCCGGACACAGGCATTTGCATCTCCCGCTTGCAATAGCTTTCTGGCCCTAGGGGTCTTTGTGCCCGTGGGCTGCCCAGCCCTGGTGGGATTCAGCTCCGCAGCGGCAGCAGGGCAGCCTCTGCCATGCAGCACAGTTTGCTTCTCTCTCAAAGAACCTGGCCAGTTTTGCTACTTCAGGGGAAGCAGCACAGTTTAACCCATGGTGATTGACCATTATCTTCTCATATGACATGATCATATGTCTTAGAAAACAAGAACCCTTTTGACAGAAGGATTTTCCTGTCTTATTTTAGCTAACCTAACGGTCAGAAGGAGATGAATCCTTAAGAGAAAATATTGCTATTACCTCAGAGGTAGGCTTACCCACTTGTATTTTTAACTTTTGATAAATTGATAAGCATTTCTGTTATTAAGGACAATTAAACACTGTGACAATAAAAGGAAAAAATATAATAAAACCCAAAACCAAGGACATCAGCACTCGATCTTGTGAGAATAAAATACTGGATTAAAGAAAGGGAAATTCATTCAATTACTGCAATATGAATGGTCTTGAGATGCCAAATATGAATACAAAATTCAATTTTTCATCTATCTAATAGTGTATGTCTGCAGTCTTTGATTTAGACTTGTGTCTAATGCAAATTTATCAAGTAGAAGAAAATGTTTGGAAGAAAAGAGAACACAATAACATGTATAACCTCCTCTCTTCTTCCCCAGAATAAATCCTTGATCTATTATGAACAGCACACAGAGGCCCTTAATATTTTCCCTAGATCAAATTTTGCCTTGGTATCACTTTTTTTTTTTTTTTAATATCTTAATGGATATTTATGACAACCTTTGAGTTTTCTAGAGGCCAGAAAATAGGAATCTCTGCTGAAGGTTCTACTTCCAGCATTTCAAGTTCCCTTTCAAAGAGATAGAAGCTAATAAAATGAACAATAGAAATGAATCAAATGTGCATAAGCAGACTTTGAAAACAACAGTGTCATTTTCAGTTA
The DNA here is from genome assembly GCF_015220075.1 of Falco rusticolus. NCBI lineage: Eukaryota > Metazoa > Chordata > Aves > Falconiformes > Falconidae > Falco > Falco rusticolus. The sequence continues at coordinate 17,361,641 of NC_051191.1, forward strand.
GGACAGTCTCTTTTCTGTTGTCCATTCCAAACCATACAGTAGAGTGACAACATCAACAGATTATTTTTCACGTTTGCCAAAGAAAATACCTTGTAACTCCATTTTTATGCAGTTGATGCAAGATGAAAATGATCAAAATAACAAAACCAGACAGTGTTGCCATATGTTCCAGTACAGAAGCGAATTATAGTGCATTAACACCCCATCACTATCATATAAAAAGGCTGCAAAGATAAATGTTTCCTGAAAATATATCTCCTAAAGAATTAAAAGATGGGTGAGGTAATACAAAAAAATACAAAATAAAAAATAAAAAAATACAAAATATTATTTTTTCCCCTTTTTCATTCAATTTTTCTCTTTTTTTTCACTCTTCCTATTATTACAGATTAAGTCATCAGTTCCTTTTACTGTTAGAGATCTCGATGTTATCTTTGACTAGTAGCTCTGAATTTATTTTTCTTACAATTAAGTCTTCCAGAAGCTATAGTTTGAATAGCTCAAGAATATGCAAGCTTTATATATCTGATATATCAAAAAATCCTAGCCCACACATTAGTGGTCCTCAGAGACTCATACTGTAGTGTTATATACGCTGGTCTGTCAAAATGTCTTTTTTTTTTTTATGTCAATAGGAAACATGGAATTTGTCTAATTTAGTGTTTTACTAGAAGTCTAGATTTTCTCATTTCTGCCCCATTTCTTTTTACCATCAGATTTCTTCTTGAAAGAAATCTGAGACTAAGGTACGCTGTGCTTTGCTTTTCTATAGTTCTTTCTATGCATGGCTACTATTCTGGAATAAGAGTATCTTTTACTAGGTGAATCTTAGCTGAATACTGAACACTTCACAGAAGGATGGAATGTTAAAAATCAGCTAGAAATACAAAAAGGCTTAAAAGTCCCTGCATTCAAGGTTCTGCTTCCAAGGTATATAGATCCACTGGATCCTTCAGTTTCCCTTTTATCTTCAGAAGAAGGAAGATTAATTACCTATATACTAATAATTACATTACAAACTCCAATGGAATTGGAGGAAGGAGGGCTTTGAGCAACATGGTCTGGTGAAAGATGTCCGTGCCCACGGCAGGAGGGTTGGACTAGATGATCTTTAAAGGTCCCTTCCAAACCAAAATGTTCTATGATCCTATGATTCTAAGAGTAACTGGTAACGTGAATGGTTATAGAATGTAGGTATGTGGACAACTTGTCTCCAGGAATTCCAGTTTTTCTACAGGTGGGATACTTTCCTTCTTTTATTGATCCCCAACCCCCCTCATTTCTCTCTGCAGTTTCCAACCAGTCGCTGTTAAGAGATACTTTTTCCAGATTCCCAGTTCCATTCTCATACATCTTCCCACAAATGTGCTCCCTCTTTCTTTATAAAAATTATTTATATGCTATAATTTGGATCGATTCACCCAAGTTAGTGTGTGAATTGGCATGGGAAATTATCAGAAACCTTAAGAGGTGCTGTGATTTCCACAAAATTTGTCAAAAGGAGGTTTTTCTCAGGACCACTGGTTCTTGATGATGGTGTAGGTGGGCTTTTCAGAGATGCAATTGAGATGCAATTGTCAATACTTTTTTGAAGCAGACATAAGACAAATAATATATTAGTTAGTTGTATAGCATTCCAATTTCCATCAAAGTAATGATGTTAGAGCACCCTGAAGGTCTGTGAACTGATCTAGTGTACAGTATGCAAAACCTGATTGGCCTGACAACAACCGGTTTTCTAGTCAGGAAAGGAGGGCTATTTACAGGCTCCTTAGGAAGGACGGGCTGGGAATACAAGGAGGTAGAGTTGCCCTTTATGTGAGAGCATAGCTTGGATGCACAGACCTCTACCTGGGAATGGATGCGGAGCCAACTGAAAGCTTATGGGTGAGGATTAAAGAGAAAACAGGTAAGGGTGACATTGTAGTCAGTGTCTGCTATAGGCTGCCTGAACAGGAAAAACAAGTAGATGAGATTCTCTACAGAAAGATAAGAGCAGCCTCACATTTGCAGGGTCTGCTCCTCATAGGGGGCAATCCAACCACTCCGATGTCTGCTGGAGGGACAATACAGCAGAGGTTCCTGGAGTGCATCAGCAACTTTCTCACCCAAGTGATAGTGGAGCCAAAGAGGAGAGGTGGTCTGCTGGATGTCATACCAACAAGGAAGGACATGTTGAGATGTGAAGGTCAAAGGCAGCCTTGGCTGCGGTGACCATGAAATGGTGGAGTTCAGAGGTCCCTTCAACATCAACCGTTCTGTGATTCTGTTAGGGCAGAAGGTACTGGCAGTATCCTTAAGCAGTCTAGATACTTGGATTATGATTCATCAAAAGTATGAAAATAATATGCTTAACGAATTTTACAGAAACAGACACAAGAAAGACAATGGAAGTGTACAAAAAAAGTAAAATACATACACATACAAAAAGTTGAAATAAATTTAGCCTCCTTTTGTCCATTTCAGCTTCAGCCTTTGATCCTGGTTCCAAGATGTGTTTCAAACACACAGCCTCCTCAGGAGGCCCATACCTCCTGAAAACACTTATGCGTTGTTGACTGCCTGCTTTTACTGTCTAGATCTTTTTAATCTACTTACTTCTTACTGAAATTTGTTGCATATTAAAAAGAAATTTTCTTTCCTGTTTCACAAAAATATTTCCTTAATCCTTAATTGTACATGCTATCTCATTCAAATCTAAACTATAGGATTCTTAATGACACTCAAATACTGTTAGGTTCTCTCTAATCATGCAGGTAACATTTTATTGACCTGTTTCAGTTCCAGCTCATTAAACACAGCTGTTTAGATGTTTAAGAGAAGAGCAGAATGTAAAAAACAAATTAAGTTTAAAAGTGTAAAATTAAGACAAGCAAAATGGCCAATTTAAATCCTCTCATCTAACTTCTCTTCTCAGGTCCACCCAAGCCCTCTGTTTTTTCTCATATGAACTGAGGTGCATTTGCAGAATTTCCATTGAACAAATAGGACTAAATATTGCCCGCAGTCTGTAGCGTGTAAGCCCTAAGATTTGCAGACACATTTACACTACTGGTGTGAATGAGAGAACTTAGGTCCCAGAAACAGTCTGGCCATAGACTTGGCAGCACAAAGCTGCACATGCAAACTAAAATTTATCCTGCTACTTCTGATGCAGAGTAAGACCTTTAAGAGCTATCCAGGCATCCCCTAAACATGTTTTGAAAACCGATTTTATGCTGTTGACTGCATTGGAGTTGTCAAGACATGTCTTAGATGGCAAGTTCTTCTGGGAAGAGATCAGCTAACACTTGTTAGTTTGGTAACTACAAAAAAAGGCTTTCTTTTATTCTCTGTGACAGTAAAAATTGATAATCATACAGCTATAGTAAAAATGGGCAATAGTAACAAAATATTCTGATTGCTAAAAACCCAGAGTAATTGAAAATTATTTATTCTGGAAAACTTGTAAGCAAACACAATAAAGAAACACAGGAAGGATGTTGTAGAAGTTTTTACCTGAGAAATATAATGAAAAGAGTTTCAGCTATGACAAACAGCAAACCAGAAAACAATTCTATATTCTTATCAGCAGGTTGGGATGGAAGCAGATGGAAAAAATGATAAAAAATGGGATGGGTGGCATTTTAGCTTCTGAGCCATACTGCTGAACATTTTTGCTTTTCTGAGATTTCTAGGACATGCAGATTTGTTTCTATTCAATTAAGGCCGAATTTGCCTCTAGTTACAACTCAGCTTTTATTGAATTGCAAGGATCCTTATATTCAAGGTATTATGTGCTGACTTCAGGTAAATCGTACTTTTCTACAGCGCCATCCTCACTACTGAGGTATTTTATGTTTGTTCTTTAAATTACTTGCTCAAAGCAATACTTGTTTTTCAAATGTGTAGTTGAATAACTAATTTCTCCAACAGGTTTGCAGAATATTTTCCATATGAAGTGCCAAAACTGGTTACTGTGCTCAGCTCTCCTCTTCCACATTGTTACTGAGATGTGTTTATAGATTACTCCAAAACATCTACAAAACACAGTAACATTATGTTAAGGAGTATTTAGATATGGTAGCCTAAACTGTGCTTTTGATTCATGATGTTAAAACCAACAGATTAACTGATTAAATCTGAAAGAATAACTGCACCTGCTTTTGAATGTGGAGATGTTATTACTGGTGGCATCATTAAAGTTGCTTTGAGATTGGTAGCTACAGCTTGTACTGAATCCCTTGGATCTTGGCCAACTCACAGTAAAGTCAATGGAAAGGAGATTTGCTTGCACTGAAATTCATCAGAGATGAGCACATGACATTCAGAGCTGGCAAAATTGTATGTATTGGCTACTTAGTTTTCTAAAAGCATGGATGCTTTACCTACAGAAGCAATGATTATCTGACCAACTCTTGGAATGCGAAAATAGGAATACTTTCAAAGGCACAAATGGCATTCATATCCCTTGCTCCTATTAAAATTCTCTTTAAATATTCCTTTTAATAACATGTTTTGCTCATATAGGGGGGCAGCCATGCTCAACCAAAAAAATGGAAATTTTCCCCATTTTATTTAATGGGAAAAGCAGGAGCTTTATAATGCCTTTTCTTCAGAACCCATCAATGTTTTAAAATCTCAAATAAAGTAATAAAATATTATTATGCTTATTTTTGCAGATTGGGATCCTGAAGTGCAAAAAGATGCAATTTCTCATAGTCACATACTAAATCACTCACACACTAAATCACTGGTAATGCATGGGATGGAGTCCAGGACTCCTGACTCTGTGAACCACAAGACTACACTGTGTCTCAGCATGATTTACAGAGCCACCCTCAGCCTCAGAAGACAGCTTTGTAAAATATAATTTTGCAAAAGATTCTCGGCAGGGTTTCAGATGCAGTAGTTGTGACTTCTGTTTTTTCCATTCATCCCATTTCCCAGGTTTTTGACTTAGCATTATGCTCTGGGATTAGCTCTTGAGAACCTTGAGTTTCAGCCAAACATGGATTATGGATCAGATAACGCTAATTACAATTAATAATGTGGACAACAGTATTGTAAATTGAGAACTTACCAGGGAATTTATTTTGTCACTGAAAGTTGGAATGATGCTATAAAAACACAAAATCCATAACCAGGGACCAAAACATGAAAAAGATAGGATTTAAGCTTAACAATATTTGTTCTGAATGAAGTTGGATGAAAAGTAAATTTGCTTAAAGATCATAAATTGGTCACTTGATAACTATTCAGAAATAGAGAATAAGATTCAGGATAGATTTGGCTGCTCACATTTTTTCTTGATGAGATTTACAAGGGATAATATTTGTTTGATTTAAATGCAGAGTGCAAGTACTCCCCATCAATATATGGCTTTTATGTTCAGAGAAGATTTGTAGCAAATTTCCCACCTTCCAGACGTATAGCCTTACCAGTGTGCGCAATCAAAACCCATAGATTTTCATTTGGTTTTGCTCTTCCATTTCGTATTAGTATTTCTTTAACAGAGTAGAACCTGGAGTTTAGTATTTTTCTATAAGGGCAACATTCTCCGTACTAGGCTAAAAAATTACACTTACTGTATATTTCTACTGGTTGACTGTGTACAAAATGGCAGAGATTAAGCACAGGAGAGATTTAGAAATCAACTATGTACAAGGGCCTGGCGTTTAAACCTGCAACTGAGTAAACCTCTGCTCACACAAAGACTCTGATGATTGTGACGGACACGATATGACATGATGGACTAAACATAAACCATATTTGGTTTATATTTAGTATCTTACAATACAACATTCAGGCTACATAACAGGTGGATATGTAAATATGTGCCATTTCTATGTTCACATCAGCTTTTTCTTTGCTTTTCCCAGTGTAGGATTTAGCAGTCAGGAACTTCTATGTGAATGATAAGGTTGAATTCGACTGTATAGTGAAAGGTGATTATGACAATTTAGCAATTTGCTGCACTGTTCCTGAAAGTTATTCTTTCCAATCAGAGAGTAGAAAATTTATGTGTAAAATTCTGGAAGATGGGTAAATATTTATTTGATGTCAAAATTTCAAAATTGACCTCTGAAACAGAATGTCAAAACAAACATTCTCACAGAAAGAATGAGTTTCTAAGTGCTTAACCACAATATTTTAAAAAGTTTTTTTTGGCATATTTAATTTCATGAAAAATTATAAACGCTTATAGCCATTGTACAAGCAGAAAAGTATAACTTCTAAATAAGGTGTTCAATTATTTTCTCCAGTATCATTAGATATCCAATGATGATACACTAATATTTTCTCAGCCCTGATTACTGTTGTTTGAAATCATTACTCTTTTGTCCGTATGAAAATTAAAAGCATATGATGAAACCAGAAGTGACCACAATGATACTATTTATAACAGACCTTTCAAACAGTAAGACATATATTGTGCTGATTCTGTCATTAAAAAAGGTGAAAACTTTCAATGTTTATAGACAGACACTTCAGAAAGACAAATTCTGATCTGTATTTTTGAAACAGAAAATGGCAGATAAAATGATTACTGTAGAAATGTTTCAACCAAGCTTTACACTTGGTCACATTTCTTTTGACTTTCTTTCTTCATCCTTTCCCCAGCCCATTATGGCAATTATGTTACATTATAAAAATCCCTGTAAAACATAATATGATTCACTTTTTATCATTTACTGTGAAATACTGACTTGCTTATAAATCTTTTATTGATACTATTACATATTTACTGCAGCTGTACTAGAGTGCTTGGTGGAAATAAAACCATTGCATGTGTGCTAGCTATAAAGATTGTAAATTTGAACAAGGGTATCCAGCGTGTTTAATAAAATCTTGCACATCAATATCTGAAAACACTGAATGAGGCAAGAGACTGCAATGCCTTTGTGGCAAAATTTTTAGTTAATCTGGAATCCTTAACTATCAAAATGTTTTATTCCTGGTGCACAGGCATTGTCTGCACATAGTATCACAGAATGCTTAAAATTAGCAGTCCCTGGTGGATGCTTTGAAAGTATAGTATAAATACAGTATTTCACTTCTTTTCGGTATCAGACATAATGAAGCCCTAGTCAAAAAACAGTGGAGAGTTTGGAGAATGGCAGGTGAAATGAAAACTATGAAAACAGTATTACAATAAATTCACCTCTTCAAGGGCTTCTGAAACTGTACTGGCACTTGAATTGTTAGTGTAGCATGCAAAATATGGAAAAAACCTATAACTATTTTCAAACCAAAGTTATGGGGTGTTACGCTGTGCTTACTGCCCCTGTTAATGCAGTTACACACCTCCAGGAGCACAGCTGACTGAAGAGCAGCCAGACAAGTCTGAGCAGAGAAGGCATCCAAATATATATGCATCCGATTTTGTGGATCTAAAGGCACGCATTGCTTTGCAGGTCTCAGTCTTGAACCTTTAGACATATGAGGCCTGATTTCATAATGCAATGGGTCTTTTCACAGTATTACCTCTTATACACTTACATAATTTTCTCCTGTTACTTGCAGAAATACCAAGCTAGCAGCGAACTGCTCTAAAACAAATGGAAAACCAAACTAAAATTAAAAAAAAGAAATCTCAGTAAGGCTGTGACTGAGTGTACTATCTTACTGTAGAATATATTACATTTAAAGTTACAACGCAGCACTACCATCTTTAAAATCTTAAATAACCTCAGCTAGGCACTTTGGTTTTTTGCAGTCAGTTTTTTATGCAAAGCTATGCTGGAAAACAACCTTATTTAAAGAGTTTTAACTCAGTAGCTTTAAACTTCTTTGATACAAGAACACAGCATAAGTCAACAAAAGAAATAAAATCCTGTCATGGTATCTGATGCTAACATCTCCATAATAACATTTCTTAGAAGACAGAAATCTACCTGGTTTGTCTCTTTAAACTAAAGTCAAAAGGATTTCCTCAAGTATATCTAAGGCTTGAAGCGTGACTTGCTTCAGTTTAGGATCTAGAGGGAAAGGAGAAATAATTGGTCTTGATAACAAAAAAAAAAGAAAAAAAAGATCAGCATAGGAAAAAGAAACTGCAATGCAGAAAATTATCAGTAATAAAATAGGAGTTTCAACCACTGATACTCTGGAGCGGAGGCAGAGTAAGCATAACATGAATGAAAGCAGGGATGGTTCCTTCTGCTTGCAGCTGGGTCAGGCAGATCTCTCCAGCTCTAACCAACTCCTATGGCATCACTCTCTGATCAAGCAACGGAAAAGAGAAACTTTTCAGGAAACCTGTTGCACAAAGAGATATGTCCATCCTGTCAGGGCCATATTCACCCTCAAACAGGTCACAACTGTACTTTAAAGCAACTAGCCCATGATGCTGTGTCAATTGTGATGATTAAAATGTCGGTCATGACCTGGGTGGTTCTCCTGGCAGTGCTGCAGGCAAACGAGAATATTCCTGGGTAGGACATCAGCCTGGAAGACAGGTTGCCCATGGAGCTGCTTTGTAGTGGTTTGGGGGCAGTACCCTTATATTATAGGCAGCACTGGTCACACTTACTGCCTGTCACCAGGCTACCAGAAAACTCCCATAATAACCTTCCTTCTACTTGCTTGGAACTTCTGATAGAAAACTGAAATCAAAACCGTCCAGCCATTTCCTAGAATGAGGTCAGAGAAAAATACTTGGGACAATGATAGAAAAATCAATATATCTTGACTTTGAAATGCTGTAAGAAAGTATCTGTTTAGGACAGAACTTAAACCTATGAAGAGAATGTCTTTGTGTCAAGTAGGGTCTTTTGTAGCCTCAAAAAAAAAAAAATCACTAAACTTTTCAAAACCTGCACTTTGCACACGGCCATTGTCCTGGCCAGGTAAAATTCCTGCAGATTCTGTCCTTGCTGAGCGCATATATATCTGGCATCTGATGAGGTAGCAACGTGAGTCTTATTACCACAGCACAGCCTAACTGTGATACATGTGCACTGTCCCTCAGGCGCGGGGTAACAGAGGGACAAGTGACAAAATCAGACTCTGTAAGTACTTGTTCCTTCCAAGATAACAGAATCCAAGATACTAGAATTTTACCATTCCTTGACTGCTGGGAGCATATGTGTACTGTAGCTATCCTGCCCCCTGCTAACAGAAGCCCCTATAAAGTAGCCTACAATTTACAGCCACAAGTGTTCCATTGTGCTATCTGCTCACTTGAAAAAATCTGTTATTGAAGCCACTCCTTGCAAATCTGCAGATGAACCTTGTGGATAGAAATATTTCTATTTTTTTTCCTTTCTTAGCTTTCAATAAAACATACAGAAAGTTATATTAAAATCTTACTATAAAACCTGAAAATTTAAGATGGGTTCCAGAGCCTTGACCTCACCACCCAAACAATGAACGCCAACAAATTGCAGTGTTGGAATGTGGGTCTTCAGAGCTTAACTAGAGCAAGATAAATCAAGGATTAAACTGCCCCGCTTTGCTGTTCTTCCTGCAATTCCTTGCATTAAGCACTTCGCAAAAGAACCAAAAGCATCCCACAGCCACAAGTCTGATCTTCTACAGAGATGTGACTCACACCAGAGTACACCAAGGCTTGTCCTTTGTACTCAGTGAAATTAAAGTCTAAATGAAAAATACTTACACCCATGTAACAAAGATAGTATCACATCTATATAAATAAAAGACCTAAACTGAAATTGCACAAGGAACCCAAATTTTAACGTGTTCAGATTTTCAGGAGTATGTTTATTCCATCTTAATGGCATTATTTTGACATTATAGTTTTTTGGTGTGCGTGCGCTGATGTGTTTAATTATATTATCTAGGCCAAAGTTGTGTCCTGTCTCCATGTGTACAATAAGTTTCAGGAAGATAATTATCACATGGCAATTTCTTCATACCTGAAATTTCTCTCAATATACATTTCACATGGATATGCTCACAGAAAAGTCAACCTACTTCTAGAAATCCTGTTTTTCCTAAAAGCTCAAATGGGAGTGAGGTTAACATTGTGGTTTCAATTTTTGATTATTTGGTGGCATAACATTACTAAAATAAATTAATTAATATATACAGCGACATGGAAATAATGTTACCCTGAGGAAGGACACAAATCTTTAAGGTGCTTAGAAGACAGAGCACACACCTCTGAAGGCACCAGAATACAGCTGTGAAAGCTGGAAGAGGCAAGAAATAGCTGTATATTTATGTGCACAGCAACAGAAAAGGGAACTGGACAACCAGACCTCTTGGATATGTAGATTAAAATCAGCAATTGAGTTTTAAACAGGTTTTAACCCATTTAAAACTCCACACCACTACAGAGTAGTTGAAGCAGGTAAATAAAAGTAAAAAGCAGGTAGTGGATTACAACTCTTTAGAGATTCCATATAAAGTTCTACTGATTCTATTACTGGAGTTCCACATAATGTGATCTGACCTCTGAATAGAAATACTGTTAATGAATCTCATTCTGCAACATGCTTAGCAAGTAAGTAGTATCAAGCAACCAACAATATCACATTACAATATAAGTATCCCCAGTCATTAATTATTTTAATGCTTTGTACCATCCCAGCTTCTTTTTTGATAGTGAAGAAATATGTATAGGCTGAAATAGTGATTTCACAGTACAGTTAAGTAATAAAATCGTCTTCTTGATATTGGACATTTACTTCTCAGCTGAACAGGTGTAAAGGTACACAGCTGCTACAGCAATTTCACTAGCACTAATGAGACAGTTTCCCTTGAGCAGCTGCAATAATATGAGTGGTTAATTTGGGTTTAGAACTTTATAGCAATAGTTTTAGCTTATGTCTTTGCAAAGTTTAGGAAAAATCTCTAGAAATAAAATCCTACACCAAATGCTTTGGACAATGAAATGCTTTTTCCTGCCATCTTATCTAGGCACATGGAAATAAGCTACCCCCCCCTAGTGCAACAGAACTTGTAGTCATTGGCATATTTACTTGCTTTGGAAGTTGGTCAGAATTTCAGTGAAAGCCTCATAGGATTTTTCTGTAACAAAAACTACTAGGATTATGCAAGATAAAATATTCTGAAACCACACCAGTTGTACTGACAATGTAGTGTAAGAGCATGCTTAAGGCAAGGTTTAAGATTGAATTCACCAGCTACCCATCATTTTGCCTTCAGGAATGTTCTAGATGACTGCTCTGATGCAGCTCAGGTGTTACTGTTCTAAGTAGGAGCTTAAGATGCGTCTTGTGGTTTTGAGTATTGCTGATGTTATAATGCTTATGAACAAGACTTAAGGACAGTCCAGAAGGTTTGTGACTGCTCAGCAGCCTCCAGTCATGCCATTGGCCTGTGAAGTAAAACTAGCTAATTTGAGTAGGCTAGACTGCATATTATCTATCCTAGGAAGATGCTGGCATCACCTGTCACCGGGATGCATACAGCAAAGTCTTCCTCCTTTCATTCCATTACTCCTGCCCTTCTTCTGCACATACGTGAGGGGAGCCCAGCACCATGTCATCCGCTACTGAGTTTCATCTGGGAATAAGCTCTCCTGGGAACCACTCACTGCCAGTCGGCTGCTATGTGGCACATTAAGCTACTGCTCATCAGCTATCACAAGTGCAGTTACGCTGGAGGAAGCATCACTGCTGCAGATGCCCGCTTCCAACATTTCTCCCATCAGCACCATTTCCTCCTATCTTCTCCTGTGAGCTTTGGAAATATTTCTAGGAATATCCTGAGAAGCTGGACTAGGATCCACTCTTGGAGTCCTGCCTCTGAAAAACCCAAGCCCGTCAGCAAGGGCTAGATCTGCTGCAAAACCAGCTGGCAGGTAAAGGAGAGAAAAAGCTTTCATAGCTGTCTCTTCCAACTTCTGTGTGCTGAAGGAGATTACACAGGCAAACACTTCTGCCTGCACAATGCAATGGGTGTAGAGATAGCTTGGGGGACTGCTTGTGGTCCAGAGCTACCTGTGATGCAGGCCACATGTAGACAGGGTCACTGATCCTCAGCATCACACTGGGGAATGTGATTAGTATTACATAAAAAGGTAGAGGCAAATTCATTCTATACAAAGGAAGGTTGAAAAGATTGGAACTGTTTTAAATAGGGGCTGTTTTACAAATGGAAATACAGAAAATTAATTTAATGCGGTTACCTTCCTTCTGCCCATTTAAATAGGAAATTTAAAGGCAGTACATTTAAAAGTGACAGAAATAAATTCTTTTTATAAGACCTGGGGAACTCCCCACCACAGAGTGTCACTGAGACTTAACAGGACTGAAAACAGATTTAGCAATTTATAAGTATAATGAATATTTGTGAAAATAACTGAAGGAAAAACGTCCTTCAGATTGAGGTTGTATCACAAGCTAATGAAGGTTAAGAGGAAGCTTCCTTTAATTCAAATTAATCTTTAATTGCCACTCCTGGGTTTCCTGTGCTTTTCTCTGAAGCATCTGACATTGCTAGTGTTGATCAGCAAGAAGAGTGCCTACGCTCACAGCATAACATTCGGTAAAGCAAGACCACTAACGTAACACCCCCCACCCCCTAAAATTTCTATAAAAATGCCCTAGTTTCTGTTGTAAGAAATCACCAGTAAGAAAACTGCATATGTGTGTGTGTTTTAACTCTGATTTGGCAGCACGTTGTGGATTGTCTATGTCAGTCTTTCACTGATGGACTCTCCCTTCTCCAGGCTGCAAAAAGAATATTCACTAGTAACACTCTACCAGTCACAGCAAAATGTGAAACACAGGAAAGGCAGCATGCAGGGATGCAAGATGCAGAGAAAAAAAAAAAAAGACCGTATTGTGGGCGTGAGTTTTCTTTGATATGCTTTTGTCAGGCTGTCCCAAATGATTGTTTTTAACAGCAACAGGGCAATGGAAAACATCTCTTCATTTTTAGAATAAATTACATACAAACCAGGACATGCAGTTTGAAGTGTTCTGAGTATTTGTTGCATATTCAGTTTTTAAATAATCATGTTGAAGTTGCTCTGTGATGACTGTCCTTCGTGAGTTACAGAAATTATATTCCAGAATCTTTTTCTTCAAACAAAATTTATATATTGTATTTCAACCAGTGTAGCTTGGCTACTTGTATTCTTATGACAATGTGGATTGTGGATGTTATGACAATTGGATGTGGGTTATTCAGTGAAATTCCTATCTTGGTAAAGGGAAAACAAACCGTCACCCCAAGTTTCTCCTGATTAGCAATATTCTTTTCACTTCCTGTTCTAAAATCTTTCTTTATTAACATTATTTTTCACTAAAATGTTCTAATGTACCTCTAGGGGAACTTTCCCTTACAATATTATCCCAGACTGAAAATCTATTCTATTTTGTTAATCACTAAGAGAATATATAAACCACTCAGATTCCTGGAGAAATGGTAGAACAAACCTACAAAAATAATATTATTAGTACCAGTCAAATGCTTCCAAAGCTACTTTACAGTTATGACAACTAACAAATTCACAGACCATTTACATCAAGAAAACAAATTTGTGTGTGTCCATTTATTTTCTCCTTTACAACGCTTTTCCAAACCCACATTTTTAAAGATTAAAACCACTTCTCCTAAGGACAACTGAAAATTTAAGAAACCCCACTGTAAGTGGGTGTTCATGATTTTTGAAACAGCTCACCAGAAGCTTACATTAGTGGTTCCAGGATGTCATAGTCGGGGTTTTTTTGTTTGGTTGGGTTTTTTTTTTTTTTGGTTTGGTGTTGGTTTTTTTTTCCTTACTGACAATTTTGCTTCCTAAGAACTAAATAAATTTTATTACTTAAATAAGCGTATTTTGGTTTACTGCAAAACATATATCACATATTGACTTTCACCTAAAAGTTCAAAAAGAACATCACATTGTTGGGAAAGCAGGTCTCATGCATCTTAGGATACTTTTAGCCAAACATTTTACAAGCAAGCCCCCTGAGTTTGATGTATTACATACTGAACTGCTTTATAGGATTTGACTGGAAACTACAGAGACAGCCACGAATCTATTAGTGTACACACACACACACCTTCTCCCACAAACTTTTACACAATCAGGCCAGGCTATAAATTTAAATGTAAGTGCTCATTATCTTAGCTACACAAATCTTTAGTTAATTTTCATATACTATTATGGAATATGGGTCAACCTCATTATTTCCTGTCTAGCGAGGATAATTCCTCCTTCCTGTTCATAAAAGCTGAATGTCATAACCTATGAATTAAAATACTTGCCTTGTATTCTAGCTATTATTATTATTATTACTATGCAGGTTCCTCTAGAAACAGGACTTTTTGTTCTGTGCCTACAAGTTCAAAGCCCAAGGTGAAACTTCACACTAAAAATTATATGTGATTAAACTGGAACCTGGCAGAGACACTAACCCAACACGAAGAGTTCATCTCATTAAAAAAACATCAGGCAGGCAGGTGCTCGGCAGTTTTGGTGTGACCGAGTCACGCAGCAGATGGGGGTGAATACTAAGGGGCAGATCTTAGCTGGTGCATATTGTCCAAGCTCCACTGGCTTCAGCAGAGCTGTCACAGTATACATCAGCAGAGATATGCCCTTGAATACTGAACAGAAAAAAGCAGCTACCCATGTATGTGACTTAGAAGCCATGGTAAGAGGTATAATACTGTAACATGAGTCACAAAACTCCACCTTAAAATCTGAATATGTCACGAGGAAAAGTGTGAACTCAAATTCCAGATTTCTTTTTAATTTCTGCATTTTTCTCTTTTTATGTGTAGATTTTAAATAGTAACCGTCTCTTCTTATTTGAATGTTAAAAGTAAAGACTTTAGCATACAAACTGATTAAAACCATTATAAATCCTCCACTATTAACAAAGTTGTTGTTTTTTATTATTATTATTAATATTAATAATAATAACTGGTGTTTTCTAAACAAAGATGAGCAAGACTGCTTCAAGCTCTGGTATTTTTTAATGAGGTGTACAGTTGTCTACAGACATTTACAAAATGACCCTCTGAACCCTTTTAAAAAGTAAGACCTAAATTTAGAAGCTTATTTTCTGCAGTTTTAGGTCCAAATTCTTATTTCAAAGAATTTTCCTCCATTTTCATAGAGGTCTGTCAGCTATAATGATCCTATATACCCTCTGAGAGGGCTATTAATTTAAAGCTTTTGCCATCCTGGTAAGAGCATGTATGCTTCATCTTCCCAAAGTCCAAATGCTTGGGATTACAAGTGTCAAATCCTGTGAATTGCCTAGGCTCCTGACATGAGGAACAGCTGAGGGACCTGGGGCTGTTCAGCCTGGAGAGGAGGGGGCTCAGGGGGGACCTTACTGCTCTCTGCAGCTCCCTGACAGGAGGCTGTAGGCAGGTGGGGGTCGGTCTCTTCTCCCAGATAATCGACAGGACAAGAGGAAACGGCCTCAGGCTGTGCCAGGGGAGGTTTAGATCGGATATTAGGAAACGTTTCTTCATGGAAAGGGTGGCCAAGCCCTGGAACAGGCTGCCCAGGGAAGCAGTTGTGTCACCATCCCTGGAGGTGTTTAAAAGACGTGTAGATGTAGCACTTAAGGACATGGTTTAGTGGTAGGCTTGACAGTCCTGGGTTGACGGTTGGACTTGATGATCTTAAAGGTCTGTTCCAACCTAAATGATTCTATGATTCTACAGCAGGGCATGTGGGTACACAAATACTGTGCATATGAGAGGCATGTCATGTAAAGGGAATGGGATGCAGTTGTAGCTGGTCATCAAGATGTTGCCAAGGAGGATTCATTGCAGCACTGGACTGTGTATGACTGTGAACCCCTGGCTGCAGTGTATCTCCACAGTCTTTCCCTGTGCTGGGATCTTGTCTATCCCAGATCCAGCAGCCAGATCCTACATGGACATCATGAGGCTGTGCTGAGAAAGAAGCTGTGGGGCAATGGGAGGTGAGAGCTAGTAAACATATTGCAAGAACATGTGAGACTCAGCACATCTAAACTGGTTACCAGAGGAGAAATTCATGCTCCATCCCGGGCTGTGCTGTACTAATTGGAGTCGCAGGGTGCCTGACAGCTAGAGCCTCCTGCAGCCAATGGAACTTGTGGCTGAAATGTGACGATTCAACTGTAAAATTTCATCACTGCATACGATCTTGCAACATACCAGTCCAAATGAAAAACTCTGGAAAGCTGGAAAGCGAGTAAAAGTCTTGGAATATGCCAACTTTTCTTCTCAACAGGGTAAATTGGCACTGCTCCTGATCACAGTAAGTCAGCGCTCTGGTCAGTATTATCTAAAAGCAGATACAGCTCCTGGTCACATAATGAGCCTGTGGCTACCGTCAGATTGAACAGACCTGCAGCAATTTTTATTTGTGCAATGATCCTGTCCTACAAATTCTTAATATTACAAGGATGAACACATACCCCATCTAATTGTGAGCACAGTGTTATGCAGGATTGGGCCCACTGTTTGTGCTAACAGAACCTCTTCACACTGACTTACTGTGCTTCTTAATTAACATGACCTTGTAGGTCATCGTTTTCATTTAAGGGAAATGCTTAATGAGCACTCTACTTAGTTGTTCAAAAATAATTGCAGCCACTTAAAAGCACAAGAGTCCTTACAGAAGTACCTGCCCTGCCGTGCCCCCACATGCCTGAGACACTAATACCTTTTTTGCTGGAGCAGGGAGTTTTTTTGCCTCTTACCAGAAAAAGAAAATACTTTCAAGCTTCAGCTATTATCTGAGGGGGCTAATTCCTTCCAGTCCCCCCTCCAACATTAGGGAAGCATCGCTAAATCAGAGAGAGGCTGAGAGATCCAAAGCATCTCTGCCCACTCACCCCACCTTTCCCATTACTTTGCTGGAGTCAGTTTAGGTTATTTTGTTGATGAAGAGCAGAACCGTGATGCCACTAAGTCCAACCCAAGACAGCCTTTGGCATCCTGGTATCCGCAGGCAGTGAGTTTTATTTCACCTACCAAACCTGAGAAAAAGCCACACCAGCCACCCGGGCATGGGGTCTGCGGTGGGGCTGGCCTGACACTGCGGCTGACAACCTGTGATTTCTGGAACTTCAATGGCAACGTCACTCTTCATGCCCAGCTTGATTTACCCATCGTGACTTATGGACTATCTCAGAAATTCTCAGTCTGTATATCTTTGGCTCCATACAGCCTCCAGCCGCTGGCCCTGATTATTGCCCTTCCTGGGAACTGTTGCCCTGATGGGAAAAAGCCCAAACAATTATTAAGAGGGATGCTGCTATGCCTCTCCAATGAATGGAAAGGGTGTGAGGTATCCCAAGGCCAGAAGGTGGTCTACCCCGACTGACTTCTTCCTTGGGAGCTCTTCAAGTCAGGGAGCAGGCCACAAGTGTGTGCAGCCACAGGCAATGCACGCTGCGTACGCAGTAAGGCCAGGTGTGGGGTATGCCCAGCAGGAAAGGCAGCACGGTTTTACACTGTGCAAATTCAGTAGCAGTTAGATAAATCTCATCCTTTCATTCATAAGCACTATTTTTGTCTATAACGTGCAACCTCATACGGAAGTTCATGTCTCTTTTCTCACCTTTAACCTCAGCAAGTGCCTGTGCATGCACAAGCATGAACACTTGACGTCCCTTCATCACAGCGCAGAGCTGCGAGCACAGCCAGGAAAGCCCTGCTCTGACCGAGGTGGACTTCACGTCTTCCCTTTTTCCTGCCCAAGCAGTTTTTTCTGTCACCAAATACACTGTATTCTTTAGGTCCCCCACCAAATCCATCCCATGGTTGTTCCCGTTGCTTTGCTTCTGCTACTCCTGCTACTCTTGAGACCAGGGGCCTTACCTTAAACTGTGCCTCACAAGGGAGCAAAGGGGAGGAAAAGACGATACTTGTCAGTCAGTGAGGAACTTTCCCCTTCCCAAAAATGTTCCTGATCAGACAGCCCAACTCAATGGCAAGACCTTTAAATTTCCCACCCTGCAACAGGGAAACCTGCTGACATCCACCACCACCTCTACCACCACCCCCCTCCTCCACGCGCCCATGTTGAACACTCATCTCAGCTACAAGATTTGGACAATGTGTTTTGATCCCTCTTGATTACAGCATCCTACCATAGCCGAGAGATCATGATGTTTCTTTCCGTACATAATGCATTCATTCTTCATATCCCCATGAATCAGAGACAATGTCATGCTAACGGTCTGTGTTACAACTCTTAAGACTGAAATCAGACTGCTGTGGGAGGAAAGGTTGCAGGATCAAGTATATTACTCTCAAATGATTCCAAAATGGCTCCACCAGGTCAATTATTGCAAGCTATTATGGTATCTGTCTCCTGTGTTCATACAGACCAAGTGCAAAGCCTCATCTATATTACAGATTCGAACAGCAGTTACAACCTCTGCATAGAATTAATGACATACCACAATGCTTAAGTATGTGAGTTATTTTACATTTATTTATAAAGAGAAAAGAAGTAAGTTATCACCTAAGAATGAAGGTACTTGGTACTCTTAGCAAACAGATACTCCTTTTCTGGATGTTACATTAGTACGTGCTTTTACCAGTTGAAAACTGGATGGTACACACCAACACTTCAAATTAATTTGAATCCTTAATGAACCTATATTGCAGCCAACCTAACAAAATGAAACAAAACTGATAATTGCTTCCTGATAGTCTGTTAAAAGATAAACAGAAGATTGTAAAGGAACTGTCTGGTACAGCATAAACAACAGCTCTGACCAATTAAAAATGTATATCACTGAGACACAGACTTTCATGTTATGGAATAACTTTAGTGGGTTTCTATCAAAGGCTGTCTCAGTGGAGACCTGATGAGAGGGACAGATCTGATGAAGCTAGACAGATAGATATCATGAACATCCAGTGCCAAGGTAGATGTTATTAACATCAAGAACAACAAATACTATTTAGATGTCCATAATGAAGTTTCAGCATTTCTGCAGCCTTATATTGGTTGAACTCCAATACTGTACATGTCAAATTGCATTTCTCACATCAACTTATTTTTCACTTTCACTCTTCTGATGACATGCCTACCTTCCAAGCATGGTGATTTTCCCCTAATTTCCTTTCCAGCTAGTCAGCGAGGAAGACATCAGATCAGAGAATTTGGGAGATATATTTTAAGGCAGCTGTTGAATTCGCTCTGTGGCTCAGCATTTCCCATCAGTTGACATCTTTCTCTTAAAAAATATTACGAACTTAAATAATTAAAAAAAAACCCAAAAACAAACCATGGCAAAAGAACTAGTTTTGATCTTGTCTTCAGCTTGCCCTTGAGTTCAGGGCAAGGTATCCAGCCTGTCCCTCCCCTCCATGCCCTCCAGCCTCACTCCACCGAGCACCCTGCTCTTGCTGGCAGTATTGCTTTCCTCTGTATTCTTGGCAAGCAATCAGACATGATTCTGCTTTCCTTCCTCACTCAGACACGCTCTCAGAAATGACACAAGCCTCCTGCAGGGTACTGGGTTTCTAGATGGCAGACAATTATTGATGTTTCACTGAGATCTGGGTGTGCAAGGCTACTAATGTGTTAGAGGAGTGATGCGAGGATGCCTGAAGGACAGAGATGAGATCAAACTTTATTGCTATAAAGGGTTACAGACTGTGGAAGAATTTTCCCTTTTCAGGGGTAATTAGAACCACACATTCACTAGCATTACTTTCAAAGCAAACCAGTCCCTTGCTTTTGTTATAAACTAAGGCAAATCTACAATTTTTTAGAGCAATAATGTAACTTTCCCTTAAAATCTAACAGCTCCATGGGATGAACTATGGACCATAGCTAATACATAGCTAATAAATATAGGTTTCCAAATCTGGAATAAAAATACCTGATAGAGAGATTGCTTCCAGTTATACTGGATTCATGGACACAGGTGATAGGTTCTGTAACCAGAAAGAATCTAATTGGTGAGCTTGGAGAGCATGGAAATGGAACAAAGGCTCCCCAAGGGATAGGGGCAGTGAGATAGTGTGGGATATTCCCAAGGGATCTGACGCTTTGATGATAAACCTTTTTCTAACTCTTTCTGCATATGTATAGCACCACCAAAAAAAAATAAATATATATATATAAAAATAATCAAATAAGTTCCTCTGTCATTTTGGAAGTTTCCTGAGTTTTTGTGGGCTATCTAACCTCAATAGATAAAAGGTTGCATAACTAATTCACTTTCCCTATTTCAGTATCTGGTGTGTTTTACATTAGTGCTTCTGATATGGCTTTGTTAAAGCTGTAAATATGGAGGTGGAAGCACGCTTTCTCAAGCTATATTTATGAAATCTCAACTGACACTTTCTCAAAGGATCAAATGCAACTCTACAGCTTTGGAGACTCGACCCTGCCAGAGCTGGAAGTCAGCAGAGAGACTTGCTGGGGGAAGTCCCAGGTGCACCCAATTAAAATTCATCCACCTCTCTGAAGGGAAAGCTGACATGAACTTATCTCTGAAGGGAATTATCCTCTCTTGGGATCCTGCATCCTCAGTTCTAGGGCTTCTAGGCTGAAGAAATAAATGTTTCCTTCCCAAGAGATTTGCTAAGCACTTTGCAAATGTTTCTAATTTTGCCTTATCAAAATCAGCACTTCAGAATATCATGCCAGTTGTCTACCTGACATCAGTTAAGACTATCAATGATTAATGACAGCCTGGAGGAGAAAAACCTGAAAATTAAGGACCTAACATCACCTGATGATTTTCTTCCATTCTCTTCCAGTTTTAAAATTGACATTGACTCCAAAAGGACAAGGAAAAAAATCCCCTAAACCCAAGCAGAACTGATTGCATTTTATAATTGCATATTTATAGATTAGGTTTTTGTTTTACTCACTTGCAAAATACATTCTCACCTAGGATATTTCGCCTGCTGCCTTATATCACCATTTCTTCCTATGAAAGACTGACAATGGAAGCAATTGGCACACAACGAGAAAATACTAATAAAGCTTCCACAGTTCTATCACAAACCATAGTAAAGTCTTTTGGAAAACATCATGCCTCCGAATGGCACCAGAAAGAGATGGGACACACAACAGTACCTGAGAAACAGCACCTCAATTGCTAGAACACAATTTTAGTTAGTCGCTGACAGGCTGACTAGAAATTTAAAGAATTTAGTATTATCTTTCAACAAAATTGCAGTCTTGTTAAATGCTAAAGAAAAAATACTTTCCTTTGACCATAACTGAGCTGTCAATTAACTCAAAGTTGATGATCTTTCTTTCAAAATACCTTGCAATATTTAGCCACTGCTCTTCACATTGAGCATTTTTCCTTGTCATTAAAATAAGTGAAACTTGCTAGCACTTTAGAGAAAATGGTAAAACTGTTAGAAACGTCATTTTCTTTCAAAGAACTTGGACATATTAAAATACACTGTCCTGGTACCGGCTGGGATTGAGTTAATTTCCTCCTTAGCAGCTGGTGCAGCGCTGTGCTTTGGATGTGGTGTGAGGACACCGTTGGTGGCACACGGATGGTTTGGTTGTTGCTGGGTGGTGTCTGTACCAAGCCAAGGACTTTTCAGTTTCTGGGGCCCGGCCAGCGAGAGGGCTGGGGGGGCACGGGACACTGGGAGGGGACACAGCCAGGACAGCTGCCCGAACCAGCCAAAGGGATGTTCCATACCATAGCATGTCATGCTCAGTATATAGAAGCTGGTGGAAGAAGAAGGAAGGGGGGAACATTTGACATTATGGCGTTTGGCTTCCCAAGTTACATGTGACAGAGCCCGACTTCCCTGCGGATGGCTGAACCTGCCTGCCCATGGGCAGTGGTGAATGAATTCCTTGCTTTGCTTTGCTTGTGAGCGTGGCTTTTGCTTTACCTATTACACTGTCTTTATCTCAGCCACGAGTTTTCTCACTTTTACTCTTCTGACCGTCTCCCCATCCCACTGTGGGGCAGTGAGCGAGCGGCTGCCTGGGGCTGGGTTGCCGGTGGGGGTTAAACCATGACATACACATGTAAGGATGTAAAATAATCATTATATTTTAGTGTCGTTTAACATGGCAAATCTCAACTTCAGTGATCAGGTTAAGCTAGCAAGACCGAAACTTGAAGGAAGACCAAGGGTAAAGAGGTGGGATGAACAGATGATAGCACAAAGAAAAGCACAGCTATTGATGGCTTAAGATGGTGAATGCCTTCCATATTAAAATAATCTTTAATTACTTAAAGATTTTGTAAATCTTTAGCCATTTAACCTAACATTTTATATGCTGGGTGTCTGCCATACTAAGTGAGACCAGAATTTCTTTCTAATAAAAACATGCAATTAACACATATCTCAATTCACACAAAAGGGACTGGACTGCAGTTGGTAATGCATCCTGTTCTGGTGTTTCCTCACCCTTGGGTGTTTAATGTTGAAAACCCCATTATTAATTTAATGCATTTATCTATCTCGGACACAGTTTTAAATTTAAGAGCTGCATAAGTTTAGTAAGAGCTTTGAGAGACACATCTTCTCAATAATGTTACAAGGAACTGAAAACTAATACTGGGATCGCTGGTGTGCAGAACCCACACTGGGATTTCCCTGCGAAAAGACAGCACAGGGACCAGGGTGCTGCCTGGAGAACAGAATGAGGCTTAGGGACACATTTAGTTTTGCCAAGGGGTAGAGTCCATTAATTTAAAGAAAACAGACTTATGAAAACTGGCTTCCCACCACAGCAGAGCTTCCCAAGGAGTGCGTGGGGCTGCAGCACACCGCCAGCTGCCTGCCTCCTGCCTGCCTGGGAGCTTCTGGCTCCTCAGCTCTGATGCCCTGATCCTGGGACTGCTCCCAGATCCTTAGGAATAAACAACATGTTCCGTCAATATGAAACTGAAACTGAAATATTTTTCTAAAATTAAAACTTTTGAAAATAGATTCTTAGCCATTTTTTTGAAGGCTTCTAATTTTCTTTAAACTCACCATAAATAATGGACCCACACACAGAGTTGTAGATTATAGGAAAATACAGCACTGTAAGAAGCCCCCAAACATCTGATAATTACAAGGCATGTAAAAAATAAAAAGTACAAAGCATGTAATCTTGCTGAAAAAAGAGTGGAAGGTAAAATAGTGAACGTCCCAAAGCTTCAGCCCTTAAATAATCTCCATTTCTAAACCCTGGCACATGCCATAGACGGTTTTACTGGCCTCAAGGGGCATATGAGAAAGGTCTAAACACACTGAGAATAATTTATGGAAATCTTGGCTCTCTTGTAAAAGCACAAATTTTACATTACTCTCTAACACCTACAGACTGTTTTCCTCCTGGTTTTTGGGTTTACAAAAGTTATTTCTCATTGCTCATACAGGTACAGTTGTACAAAAGGGAAGTTCATCTGGTAAGGAAGATGCAGTTCATACCACAGGTGAGCAGATGCTCGAATTGCATCAGCTGTTTCAAAAAAAAGAAGAAAAAAAAAAGAGCTTTTTTTTTTTTTTTCAAAAGCACACTGTTACAGAGTACCTGGGAACTTGTGCTGACCTTCTACACCTGTGATTCTGTCTTTTGGAAGATGGAAATGGATTTTCTTTTTTAAAACCTATGGAGTACTAGAGTGCTGTTTGTTCTATAGCTTGTAAATTTACTAGAGCAAAAGAAATGAGAGCTTTAGTCAAATGTGAAGGCAGGCGTCCCTCATGAGATTACAGAATCAATCAGCTCTTGTTTACTGTGCATTGACAGAGTCTCCTGCTGTGGCTAAGTTGCAGAGACTGTTAAAACACTAAACAACATTACTAAAAACCTTATCTAGTTGGCTGAGTGAATTCAGTTGTCCCCTGACACACAAGTAGCTTTCTCATTGGCATATAGTTGAGCCAACAATATTTCAGCCTGTGGTGAGAAAGGCGTATAGGGGAGGATGGGAAGGGGTCCAGAAAGGCAAATGTGGATCCTTATGGTAGAGCACTGCTTTCCTCAAGTGCTTCACATTAACTTCTTGGAGTCTGGAGGACTGAGGACCAAGAACAGACAAGGAGCTAGTGGCATCCCTACATCAGGTATCCCACTCTCTTTGCAGAGAGTCCTGAAGAAATCCTGATTGTCAGTGAGGAACTGGAGTACTGAAGACATTATAAGAGATGGAGCTCTTTCACGCTTAGCACTTCAGCCTGTGTGCTGGAACTGATGGGACTGGAGTACACTGGTGTGCCTTTTTCTTTACCATAAATGCTATGGGACTCCTAAGGGCCAGTCTCATGTCTCTGGCAATTTCAGCAGAAAGTATCCCTATTATTAAGCTGTGCAGTTGGGTCGGGAGTGCCTGAAAAAACATGTTCCCTCTAACAAATCATCAGGACCACTTTCTGCACCAAGATTAGCAATCCTCTACTGACTTTACCTATACAGCAAGAGTGGAGACCCCAGCCTGGCATGTAACAGGTTCCTAAGGTTGCACAGACAAACAGCTTTACACCACCTTGATTCAAGGTGTGTGCATTTCATAATATACTTTTATTTTTTACCTCAAATTTGACTAAAAATTCCACAGTGCATTTTTTTTTGTTTAATTTTCACTGTTTGAAAAACTAAATCAGTAGTATGTCCTCAAAGGTGAGAGTTAGATGATGCTTCTATGGTCATAGATGTCCACCTAGATTTAAGATTTTTCTATGAAAAGATGGATTTTGTTGCTGTACTTAGTCACTGGATTAACTAATAATGCAGCAACTTTGGCATATATGACTCAGTGTAAATTGTAATTTTTTTTGCTCTCTCATCTGTGGTTTTAATCACCTAAATAACAAGTTCAGACAACATATTACGATTATCCTTTGTGGAGTGTATTAATAAAGACAGCAGGACACGATACAGCAAATTCACTAAAGCAGAAAAGCAAGTTGCTTGTAATGCACTTGCTTAAATGTTGGGGTTTTTTCTCTACTATTGACAGCATGGCATACCACCTATTGTTAACAATAACAGT
The DNA here is from genome assembly GCF_015220075.1 of Falco rusticolus. Taxonomy (NCBI): domain Eukaryota; kingdom Metazoa; phylum Chordata; class Aves; order Falconiformes; family Falconidae; genus Falco; species Falco rusticolus. The sequence goes on from NC_051191.1 coordinate 17,386,513, forward strand.
GAAGAACTACACAGGATTTGTTTTCCATTTCCACTTATTTATTTCTCAAGAAAGATTATACCTCCAGTGTTTCTAACAAATACACAGTTTTCTTAAATATGCGTGTGCTTTAAAATCTATTAATTCAGGCTTATCCAAAGCAAAAGTACAGATGCAACACTTTCTGGTTTTGATGTCTGCATACAACAGAGCTGTTATTAATGCTAGACACAAATGCCAAATGTATTTTGTTTTGTGGTGATGGATAACTAACCTAGAAGCATTGGTTATTAAATGTCCCATATGCCTAGGCATGGGGAGCTAGGTCCACAAAGCAGAATTTAAGAAAACATGTAGTTCAGGGCTACATTATCTAGTATTGCATGTATGGTGCTTGGAGTGGAATGCACAATGTGGTTTAAACACCTGGTATGATCAGTATCTTCTTACTCAGTGTTCACTGAAATTTCCAAGGTGCTCTGCTCCAGAAAGAAAACCCAACCAGCAAGAGCTACAGGCTATCTATCTGCTTTCTCTGTACCGCTCAGGACAGTAGAACTATTATAATAACTGACAAACTGAATTTCCATACAGAATTAGATCAGCTCACCATGAAAGAATTTATTATGCCACTTCCAATTGAACATAAAAATGTTAGAATCAATACTTTCCAATCCCCCAGCAAAAGGCAAATAATGCATTTTGAATAAAATCAGCATTTTTAATGATAAAATCAGGAACAAAAACTAAGCTGATCAGTGTATAGCCTTGGTTTTGCAAACCTAAAATAACGATTTTTAAACTTTTATAACATCCTGAAAAAAACTCAGAAAATGTTTTTTCTGCTTTCTTATCCAAACTAAAACTTCTGCACTCTGCTCTCTTATCCAAACTAAAACTTCTGCACAAATGGACATACAGGTTTATCTTTTGCTTGGTACACATAAACATAAATGTTCTGCACCTGTTTCTGTATGATTTTTAAAGCATTTTTTTCCTTTTACTGCGTTGAAGTTCTTTGCATTGTTGAATTTAAAACAAACCAAAACAAAATCTCAGTGGATTAAAAAAGGCCCAATCAAATTAGTTGTTGAATTACTAGTAATTTCTTGTCATTATATAGAGATATTTTTTTTCTTCCACATCAAACCAATTCTGTAGAAGATGAATATGTTAAGCTGCTAAAAATCCTGAGCATTCATTGTTCAGCCATCAATGCTTGTAGTCCTTTAAAGTCTGAATCACTACATTCTTGAACTGATCTACAGAAAAATTATAAAGTGATTTCTTCTACTTTGCACACTGTGCAGATTTCAAATGTCAAAAACCAGAATGAACACTGCAAGAATCATACTGGAAAGTCTACTTAAATTTTTTTGAACTGAAGTAAGTCCTTCAATGTTTTTGTTCTAAATTTTCCTTTAGAAAGTATTAATGGTTAATACAAAAAAACCACAACCACAAGGCGGCTTTTTAACTAATGAACTGTCGTCTATACAATTCCTATCCATCATCTTTCTTAACACTACTGGATCCTGGCCCTTCCCCTAGGACTCTAGCAACTTGATTAGATTTGGGGTTCTGAGACTGCAGAGGAGAAGTACATGTATCACCTCAGACAGCATGGACAACATGTCTTTTAATGTTAACAAAACTGAAAATGGAAATGCTATCCATAGTTTATGTCTAACAGCAGCTACACAGAGGAATGGATTAATACTTTAGATAGAAGAAACAGAAAAAGCAGTAAACCATAGAAAACTAATTTGAAGAATAATGCTACTTTCCTTATTTTAAAAGTATTGACTGTACTAGCATTTAGAAACACTTTTTGTAATTTTTCGATATAGTCTTTTATTAAGAACTGCATTTTGTTTCACCCAAGTGAAAGAATTCAGAGGAAACCATGAAGGGGTACTTTATCAAGGCTTCCTTGATGAAGACAAAATCTAAAGGAGGAATATAAGAAGCTATGATTCTAAATATTAGAAGTCTTCAAAGAAGCCTAAGGATTACTTAAAAGTTCTGGGAAGTCAAGCGGAAGGAATATGAATACATAATGCATGACTGTAATTTTGTCCTAAATCTAGTAGCAAGAAACTGTATTTACCACATGTAATCATTACGGTGAATGTCTTGACCATTATTAGTTATAGTTTTATAGGGGTGAATGAGACATAAACCATATTCTTCTAATGCCTGTGTTCCTATGGGAAAGGAGATTGTTTCAATCAAATGTGTGTTTCATACAGTGGCAAAAGCTAGTGGAAGCAACCTAGAGCCATTCCAAGTGTGGGGTGACTATGCATTATGAAGTATTTATCGGTCAAGAGGTCATTTAGAACAAGTTGGTGTATATTGACACGACCTTGCCAGATCAAGTGTCTTTGAATAACTCTCAAGAATCAGAGGAAGAAGGTACACATCTCCCTTGAAAAGCCAGCTTTGGTTTGTTCGTACTATTCAGCAGCAGCTGATGGAGGCTAACTCCCTGTAGGGTGCTAGCGGCAGGGTTAGGGGCAAATAGGTGTAGTAACTTTAACAGGTATGTTTTTTTGTGGAGTAGATTGCATATGCATATTAAACAGCCTCATGACATATTCCATACACAAAATGAGCATTTGGGTATATTGGGGCATTGCTTAGAGAGGACCGAGTTAAAATATATGGCCATGATTTCTTTTCCCAGTTGTTTGGAGATTTGGGGTGAGAGGTACCTCAGCTGAGTTATAAGCCTATTTTTTGTCATTAAAATTCCTAGCATTCATCTGCCACTAAACATCCAGCATTTTACAAGTCATCATAACAACAGCAGCAGTGGAAGGTTCCTTGTCAACAGGTCTTTAAGGGAAAGTTTCATGCCTCCTTGTTTATAGCTGTGTGTCATGGTTTAACCCCAGCTGGTAATTAAGTTCCACGCAGCCGCTTGCTCACTCCGCCCTCACCCCGAGGGATGGGGAGGAGAGTTAGAAAGGAATGTAAAACTCAAGGGTTGAGATAAGAGTAATTGAATAATTGAAATAGAATAAAAATGACTATTTAGAATAAATAGATATATTTATATTATGTTTAGATAGGTAGATAATAGATAAATAGAATAAAACCACTGATGACAATAACAGTTGTAATGAAAAGGGGAAGGGAAAGAATAACATCCAGAGGGAAAGGAAGAAAGGAACACGTGGTGCACAACGCAGCTGCCCACCACCCGCCGACTGATGCCCAGCAGTCCTGAGCAATGATCTGCCCGCCCCGGCCAGGCCCCCAGGGTATATACCAGGCATGACATCCCATGGTATGGAATACCTCTTTGGCTAGTTCGGGGCAGCTGACCTGGCTGTGTCCCCTCCCAGTTCCTTGTGCCCCTCCAGCCATTTTGCTAGCCAGGCCTGAGGAACTGAAAAGTCTCACATCAAAGCCAAAACACAGCACCGCACTAGCTCCTAAGAAGATAATTAACTCCATCCCAGCTGAAACCAGGACAATGTGGCTATTTCCCAGACCAAGGCCACAGCTCCCACTACTGCGCTCTGCCTCTCTGGATTCCCTTCCTTCCTTTGGACAGGCCACTCTATGTTTGTTGAGCTATCTCTTCATCCCATTTACCTCCATCCAATTTTCCTTAACAGTAAGGTGAAATTACGTGTTCAAGCGTACTAGAAAATATATGTTAGCTTAGATTTATTCAGTATCAGTTATTTCAGCTGTATTTACCATCGGGATTCCTTGGTGTTTACTGCTGTAAGACCAGGGAGACAAACCTACCATATTACTGATCTTAGGACTTCCTTTGCAGTCCACATACAGAAAGCAGGCAGGATGCATTTAGATTGCCAGAAACTCTCTGGATGCTGTTTCCCATGTAAATGCAACATGTCAATCAACAACAAATACAAGTTCATGGAAGAGAGCAGAGAGATGGGCTTATGCACATCCATCTGGTCCGGCTAGGGTGAAGAGCGAGGTTCATAGCTGCTCTGTCTGCTGCTGACTTAAAATTGCTTTACTAGAGATACTGTGGGTGCCATACAATGGGTGAGGTATATGCTGAGTCTTTTAGACCATTTGGGGCATGCTGTAAGCGTCCAAGGAAAGGACTTATAGACATGTTCTTTCTTGAGAAGTATTAAATTTGCTGGCAATAAATCTATGATACTAATTCCACCTTTTCCCACTAGGAGGAATAGCAAAAGTCTAGCATTAAGGAGAAATGGGTTCTAAATGCAGCTTAGTGAAGCTCATTTTTGTGGCTCATGGGGGAAGAAAATGGATAGAAGGTAAAGGAATATGCTGCATTTGTGGTAAGCAAAAATCTACACCTGAATAAACTCCAGCTGAAGTACACAGGACTTCTGCTGATGATTTCAGCAGGAGCAGAGCAACTTTTTCTCTGGAATGCTGCTAGACCCTAGAAAATATTTGGTGTCTGAAAAAATCCAACAAGGTGAAGGGCAACAGTTCCTAGAGCACAGTTACAGAATCAGAACTAAGTGGGAACAGTCCCCATCTGTGTCACTGAAAGGAATAACCACATTTCAGCAGAAACTTCCTTGCTAGCCTTTGTTCAAAGAATAAAAGCTGTCAGCGCTATGGCATACCAGTAACAGAAAAAAAAAGACAGAAGAATCACAAAGTTGACAGAAATGGTACGTCTATGGTTTCTGCAGACAGCACTTGCCTCTATTTTCAATGAGAACATTGAAGTTTCCATTTCAGTTAGAAAAAGGTCAAAATCATATAAAACAGATAAGAAAGTTCTATTAATCAATGAAACAGGTCTTCCTCCCCAGCATAAGCTTCAGTCCATCTACTCTTCAATGAGCTTGTAACAGAAACCTACTGAATCAGGCTTTTATGTATCTTCCTGGGAATTCCCCCTGCGACCCAGCCACCTCTTGTGTGGGTGTCTGCGTAACTGCCTTCCTCTCATGGATGCCCCTCTCTTGCAGCTGCAGCTTGCGGGGCCTCTCCAGCCGCCAGTGATGGGGAGAGCCTGGCCTTTAGGTTCATAACGTGTCCCCGGATTGCTCATATCTGACCTTTACACCAGGCTGCTTCTGTCGGGGATTTGGGAAAGCAGAGTCACGGGACTATGGAGAGCTGCGATATGTAATTATGAATGCATTTATGTATTGCATTCCAATTTCAATGTCTGGTTCTAGGTTAAACAAAATAGCTGGTTTCATCTTGTTACCAAAATCTCGGAATGAAGAACTTATCAACACCAATGTGATGCAGATAAGCAGACACTTCTCTATTAACGGCCGGGTGCGTCAGTGAGTCCTCTCACGATCAACGCACACCAAGCTTCAGAATCATACACCATCTATAGAACTTATTCATACATATTCACTAAATATTCATGCATAATCATAGTATTTCCCAAAAATCACTAACATACTCTCCTCCCATATCTGATTCTGCAGAGTAAAGGTTAGAAAAGTCTAGAAATGGGTCTGGGGTATGATTTGGGTAGGTGGTATATGAGTCGGTGGTTGCGATCTCCCCCTGCCAGAATTACCTTTTACTGAAGTTCATGGTTTCTTGGCAGGTAACTACAAGTTGTTCCAGTCGACTCTCCCCAGTTCCCATTAATTCTATATTCTGACATTTCAATACACTTTTCTACATACAGAAGACTAGTCAAATACAAAGAAATCTGTAAAATCCCAAATTTGTTACCTGAGTTTTAAACAATGATTCTAGCCCATTCTTCTGGCCTTGGTACAAGTCTGTACAAAGGATTTCATAGCAGTTTTTACTGTACAACTACAAGTTTCATTAAGATATATTTCTTATCCCTCTATATTTCTATTAAAAATTATCTTATAAAATCAAATAAAGTCAATTATTTCTAACTTATTAGCAAATCTGTAACAATCTTGCACATAGCTTATTTTTTACTATCTTAAAAGACCTCTAGACTCTCACTGATTATTTTCCTTTCACTTTGTATAAATGGGAGTGGGTAGAATAATGCCGCATGGCTTTTACTTTCCTGTATTTGAAATGTACAAGTCCTGCCTGACTTAGACTAAATTAAGTGAAAGGCCATGGCACGCATGTTGATGATTTCTGTCATCAGGATTGCCTGTGATTGGCACAGTATAAATGTGCATCAAGGCAATACTAATTACTATTGAGATATAAAAACTCGATTGCTTTTCTTCATTCTAATCCCAAAGGCAAATTGTTCATAAATAATATTTGAGGTTAACACAGCTATGTGAATACCTATACAAATATTTAATCAACCACCAATTCAACTACTGGATAGCGGTAGTTTAACTACCACTTCTTAGGCACTATTGGAGGTTTTCCCTTGGAAGTCATATTTTCATTAGACTTTAATACAGAGATATAATTAATGGATAGCTGTCACAGCTGCTCTATCCGGTAATTCACTAAAAGATGCCTGAAAAATAAAATGTATTGCAAAAGTGCCAGCTGCAAGTGGCAAATTGGAAAAATGACATGTTAAATTATTAAATGAAAAATGATTGACTATGCATTGTAATACGCATTCGGATGAACACTAAGTTATGAATGAGTGTTCATTGTGATGAAGAAGCTGGTACAAAAGACCTGGTCTTCAAAACCCTCTGTACTTCCCTGTCACAAGTTTTAAGGACAGGTCTATACTGCAGGTCTAAGTCAGAGCAGACAAAACATCCACTGCCTTGTCCACTTAATAAAATCCTTCACTTATGCCAGGATACCTTTTTCGATTACCTGATTAAGTCCTTTCTCTCGGGAAGGTGAAACTCCACCCAACTCAGGGTCTGAGCTGTATTTTTAGATACTCTGTAGGGAATAAAGCACTGGGTACTCCTGGTGAGCTAAGCAGAAACTCAAGGCATAGTCAGATCTTTGCCTGTGCACCAGCTCCAGACAAGATTCTGCTGGGTGATAGCTTCCCCCGTTGAGGTGCAAGGTTTACCAACTTAACTATCATCATCCTTACCAGGGAATAGGACTGATTATGCTGTCAGGAATAGGTGAATAACAACTCAGAAAGCTGTTTATCTCTACCATTCATCCAGTTAAGTAGAATAATGTGGTAGAGACAGAAAAATGGCTGTGCAAGCACTCAAGGTCAAATTTCAGTGCCAAAATATAAAACTAACCTGTCTTTATCTTCAATAAAACTTGCAGATAGCTTTCTCCTCTCAGCAGAGAGGAGGTTACTAAAAGCTGATCATTTAAGAAGTGACCCAAGCCTAAGTGACAATTACAAAATGGAAATTGCTAAATAGTGCTATCTGTAGTGCCACAGAGATTCTGGAGCCGCTTTCTACTGCTAAGCCAATCCAAAGTCTATGTCTGACACTAGCCACAAGACTTGTGTGACAATTGCAACTGCAGAAAATTATGTGGGCTAAGGGTTGCGAGGATGTTCATGTAAGAGACTTTAAACTGCTGATACAAATGAGCTTATGTTAGGACTAGATGGCTAGGACTAGCTAGAGGTTAGAGCTAAATAGCAAAATAAACCTGCCTGGTAAGAGGTGATGGTGCTTACAGATGAAATTGATGCAAAATACAAAGTTTACAAACAAAAGTATCATACTGTAACAACAAATAAAAAAATCAACTTTTTTTTTCTCTTGGACTACACAGCAAACTTTCACAAAGATTATGGTATTCATTACCAACACAGTAACAGAAAATGTCTACATGAACAGCTTAAGAGCTTTGGACATGTCATTACATAACAGCCAAACAAGTGACTCTTTCGCCAATTGCCAAGCTATACATTTAAATTTATATTATTAATTTTATATACTAATGCCTGCTCTGCAGTGGATAGATTTTATTTTGGCCTTCAGTGCCTGAACAGTATTCAGATCCCTGAATTGGTATTTAAAACTTCTAAACTGATCTATGCCTTTTTTATAATTATGATTTTGAACAGGCATTTTAAACAAATAAAAGGAGCTGGGAAGGATTATATTCATGTGCTAGTGCACTAACATATCTCTTGACAGAACAAGAGCAAAAATAAACTGTTGGTTTTCTTTTCTTGGAGAGTGACAATACTGAAATTAGAGCAGTTATCTTGATAAACAATGGTAATGTTTTTGTTAGTTTTAGATAATTTAAACCAAAACAATTTTCTGGAAATGACTGAATCGGAAGCCAGCAGAGATAAAATCACCCTTCAGGTTTTCCTTTGGTCCATTGAGTGGAAGTCAGCTCTACATGCCCAACACTGTAAGCATGCAGCCTCCTCCTTTAGAGAAGGTCTTTATAGCTGCCTGGTAAAGACATCCTGTATCTGAGGAACCGGGTAAGAAAAACAACAAGATCTAGGGGAAAAAGTAATCACTGAGAGAACAGAACTGTTCTTTTGTCTGGATGAGTTAACATCCAGACAAAAGTACAAAAGTCAGCCTAATGACATCCCCAATACCTTGTACCTCACTGGGTACAAGGTCTGTGCCTGGGCAGAGGCACCTGCCTGCAGAAACCAAGGGCAGGCTACAGAATTAGGGGCTTAGAGGTCAGATAAACTCCAAAGAAAGAGTGACAATGGGCAAACACCTAAGTAAAAGCCACACTGACAAAAAAGGGGAATTTAATAAATAAAAGAAAAATCAAGAAAGCAAATAGGCAGAAGTTATTAGAAAGGAAAATGCAGGAGAAAATAGGCAGGGTTTCTGATACACAGCCAAATAAAAATATGTAAAGGTTAAGCTGCTAGAAAAAGAGGGGATTAGGGCAGAATTTAATAAATCATGCAAAAAAAAAAATGTGCACTGTTTCTTTCCCTTCTCATTCTGTCTAGAATTTTTCTAGTTAGCTCAGCATTGGATGCCTTTAGTTTTGCATTTTTAGTGATACACTTATAGTGGGTTTATTAGGGGTAGTATGCTGTACAAATACTAAATAAGCATGATTATAAGTGGTTAACAGTCCAAATGCCAGCAAACAGGGAGCCTCTGACACAATGACATTATGCAGATTAGCATATACCTGTTACATACTAATTCATCATCAGTGGTCAATCTACAAATACTTCAGCCGCCACCATTGAGGAAGATAAAGAACAGGTTGTATAGATTTTCCTTCTCTAAATAGGGGCCTGGGTAAAGTCCGTGACAGATAATCTGTGATCTAGGACTGACACTGCTTACTCCTGAATTACCAACATCTTTAAAGTCTGATAGAGAGCCTGTATCTGCTGAGCTATCAGTCTGATGTCTTGAGCATTTGCTAAGATCACTTAAAGGATGGGGAGGGGAAGAGAGATGGAAAAGGAAATATGATGAATAAAAACGAGGTAAAGGAAAGTTATGAGTCTGATAAACAGTTTAACAGTTCAAGCCACCCTCTAGTCAAGAAGAAGGAAAGTTAGGCTTTTTATGCATGTTAAATTACCTCAAAAACTACAGGTTTAAACCCCATTTCTGAAGATATATCTAGTAAGACTTAAAGAGAAAAAATATCCTAGTAAAACCATGACTAAGAGTGTCTGTAGGCGCATAAAACTGTTAAAGCTGCAAAATCCTATTAGAACAGCCCAAACCCAGATGCATTAATAGCATGATGCAGTGCCCTCGTGGTTCCTGCAACCTTATGATTGCAGTGACATTGCCAGAGCATAAGCAAGGGCAGCTGCAAACTTCTCCATGTTGAATAAGTTTTATGTTCTCAGTTACTATGGGGATTTCCTAGCCTGAAACCTACAGGATACAGGTGACCTGGTTTTTAGAACAGGGCAGCTGAGCCTGCCGAGCTCTGCATGGCTGTGCTGGCAGAACTCAAACCTGGCTGTTCAGAGCTGGGCACAGCATCTCCCTCCTGCACTGCAGTGAGTGTCTAAAATGATAGATGACTCCAGGGAAACCTGGGTCCTTCTCAAGCCAGGCAGCCCACATCTACCATCCCAGCAGGAGCTCCGCTCCTCCATCTCCTCAATACTGGTGTAGTGAAGGTTACAGAAACTGCAGTTTAGACTAATCCTGGTGAAAAGACCCACTGAAAAAGAATTAAGAGGAGAGAGAAAAAGGATGGCTGGGATTAATCAGGAGGTACTTGTCGAAAGACAGCCAGAATGAAATGGGAGCTGTCCCTCATACAGCTCAAGTGGGAATGGAGACCTACTTTTAAGTAAAAAAAATAAATAAATAGGTGAGCTATGTCCTTTAGACTTTGAGAACACCAGCCAGTCTGAAACATGGAACATCTATTGCTCTTTCCTATTTTAACTACACCTTCTCTTCAGCAGTCAGTACTTCTGCCTTGGAAGAGCACCAGCACCTCTATGCCAGCTTTCAGTCTGGTATATATTAACCCAATGGTGATAGGCATCTCCAGGAAATTGATTTTATAATGAAAGTAGTGCAGCGCTAACTGTAGTGGAACTCCAGAATGGCATTCCGATTGATAATAAATAACTCAATTTTCAGCCCAGAGGTGATGAAGTATTTAACACTAACAATTCCAGTACCAGAAGAGACTAAATTCTTTGTTTTGCTTTGGCTTGCCAGGTGAGGGAGTGGAAATCAGAGAGTACTTCTTGTCCTCAGAATCCAGTTTAAGGGCAAAAAGGGTAGTACCAGCCAATACATGTGGGATCCAGGAGGAAAACAAAACAGGCAAAGGCTCCTTAAGCAGCAGCCACTGCAGCAGTTCTCTGTAGAATAAATAGCATTTACTAAAAGAGGTGTTGCAGAACAATTTGCCAATCTCATTTTCCACAAAAGGGAAGTACGAAAAGTGCTTTGTGTTTCTCAGGACAGTAAGTTTGAAGCTCCTGTCAAAGTATATTCTCAAAAGGCTTTATTGAGCCTTGGCCCTCTGTGCTAACTAGTAACTTGAGAAATGAACTTGAGGATTTCAGTGAAGGTTTTGGTACCAGAATGCGCTACTCATGGCTAGCAGATGTATGTTCTCTTAAAGGGTTAAATGGCCAAGAGTCACAATGCTAAATGAAAGCTGTCTTCTCATCACAGGCTTAGCAATTTAAGTATAATAATTAAAAATGACAGCCTATGAAATTACTATACTGTTGCCTTTGCTACAAATATCTGCGCTCCTGTAATGGTCCAAAATCTGTAGGTCAGATTAAATTTTGTAAAAAGAGATCGGTTTTGTCCTTTCATTTTGGCTTAGTTAACCTACACAACATACAAAGGAAAAAGACAAAAAAGAATAAAATGCTTCATTCAGCCTGTAAATATTGTACATTGCTTTTATGAAATACTGTATATTATTTTAGCTTTCTCCATTAACTTGTAAACAAGCTGACATACTGATGATGCACACCTCTGTACATATATGTGCAATGGACCGTTTCACATTTAAGGTCAGGGAATTTTCTAATATTTATTCCTTTATAAAGGTATTACCTAGCTAAACTCAATAGATGATAAGAACATTCCAATACACATTTCATGTTCATATTACATTCTTAGCAGAGTGAATTTAAATAGGGTAACAGTAGGTCTTTGAATTTGTATAACTAAAGATTCTACTTTGTCCTTCTCAGTGTCTCTCAAAGGGTACTATCAGTTTGAAAAGCATATTTTTATAAAATGTCTTTACATGAAAAGAAACAAAAGCATTGGCTGAATGTACACTATAGTTTTCTGGTTATTTTTAAAATTTAAGAACATCATTACTTTATGTTAGTATAAAATATTAGAGAATTGTGATGCAGCCCTCTACTTTCAAATTCTCATGTGATAGAAATGTGAATATTCCAGCATTATTCCTGTACTTTAGTAGAATACTTTTCTTGCTTTACTGCACTACAGAAATGTACCTAAATATGTCAAAGAAATATGTCTGTTGCTCTGAACTGCTATAGAATTTTTTGTTGCTTTTGCATTGTATTTGAATTAGCACACTTCAGATCTGTTAGTGAAAATAAAAACCTTCTGTTTTATTTCCTTCAAACCAGAAGACTTGATTTAAGGTCAACATCACAAGATAATGCATCCTTTAGGAAGTTCCCCACTGCAATGCAGAGTTTTAGTAAGATCAGACAGGCTGTGCCCTTGGCCGTTCGGGAATCCCCAACTGGTAATTTAGCTTACAAGCCATTCTATTCATGCCTCTAATCAATGGCCTCTTTTTTTTCCAGGCCAATGACAACTTTATGAAGCAGTATCTCTCTCATGTCTGTAAGAAAAAAACAATTAGCCATAGCTACAAAAGACATTGACACAGATGTATCATCAAATTGCTTTTGTGGGCTTAAACTGCGGATCCAAAAGGTGTTGTAAATGACTTCATTGTTAAACCATTCAGATGTTAGATTTTACTAGGAGACAGGCTAGTAAAAGGAGTTATAATGTTTAGAGTAGGACTTGATCCTGAGAGATGCCGACCAGCTGTGGCATCCATTGACTCTGCTGAAAATTCCGCAGGTCTGTCCCTCTTTCTCAGTTCTGCACATCATGGCTCTGTAGTCCTAGTCAGCATTGTGCGGAGTGGGCACAAATGGCACTTTAAATATACCTGCCTCATAAAAGCATCAATCTAATACTTAACAGAGCTGTACATTTTCCCTTAGCAAATGTGTTTCCTCAGCCTCTCCTGGACCTTGTTTTTGAAGCATCTATTTTTACTGAGACTGTAATAAAGCCTTCTGGGAAACTCAACCCAAAAGCTTCTGTTGGTCAGTTAAATGAGTTTGGTTTAGATTCTGAGCAAATAAAAGACTCTATAAATGTTTCATAAAGCTGATATAGAAAAATAAGTACACCTAGTACTCATTTCATACTGTATATATTTGTATGTCCATGTTGTATAAATAGATGTGTGTATGTAGACATGCATTTCTCTTGTAACGCTAGCAAACTTTGTAAATAATGAACTTTCACAGATTTCACACTAATCAAATTACTTCTTGCTAATAGGTATCCATGGAGGCTGCTCCCCAGGTACTATAATTTTGCTCATTATGTTCTGTAATTTTTCCAGAGAGACAACTCAAGCAACTATTTGATATAGAATGGCTGTACCCAGCTGGCTTTCACTCGAGCAGTTGCTTTGATACAGCATCACATGATGATACTCATTACTTCAGATAAATTATTCAGAAACTCCCAGATGCAGTGTCCTGCAGTTTACTAAGCTATAGGAGAGTTTTGCTGAAGTGTGATGCTTTTATATCACAAACAAATCAGAATTTGTGAGTATTACATACTCCTAATAAGCCAAAAGAAACCATGTACTGGGTCACCAAGTTGCAATTAAATATTAGCATTATTTCTCAAAAAGTTCCTTTAATAGAAATTTTTTTTTTTAACCTTTTCTGAGTGCTGTCTAGGTTTACTTGGGAGATATAACACAGTAGGAAAAATTTACAGATCTACAAGTTTTATTTCCTGTAATTCTTAAAATTTTTAAATCTTGAAGAACTGTTTAACATTTTCAAAATTATAACAGTATTCGTGCTTCACATTTCAAAACTTAGCAGAGGATGAAGTTAGCTTAAATTTAACCCCAGATTTGTATGTTTTCATCAAAAGTTCTTCCAAGTTCTTACATGAGCAGATAATATCTGGAAAAATTGTTTTAAGAATGAGAAATTTTATATATCTATATATCTGTCTCACAAAATTTCCCCTTGACCTGCAGTGCTTACAATCGTCAAACACAGTACTGAATCCAGAGCTCTATCCCAGCATAACTGTATTGCCCTGAGGAACAAAACACCCAACAGATTCTAGAAAATATTCTCAAAGTAACAAAGTGAAGCCAGAAGCTTTTTCCCTAACAAATCTGCCTGTTGGCCACCTCCTACAGAGCTCCTCAGTAGCACAGCATCAACAGGAGGTTGCAGGGGAGTGGAGATAAAGACAAGTGTAAAAGGCTTGTCGTGTCCCCTGTAAGAAAAGGAAGGTCATGGCTGTTGCTGCTGTGTCAGGACAATTTTGTGGGAGACCCCACTCTAAACCAGTTTCTCTGGTAATCCTCCACCCTGGTTAGATACTTCAGGACCTTAATGGGAAGGCTTTCCCTGCAGCTTGCCAAGACTGAAATGGGAAGCATCTCACTTCAAAGACACCTCAGGGTCAATCCCCATTGACTCCCTTTACAGCCGCCTAGGAGGACAGGGGTGTCAGAAGGAAAATCTATTTGATTTAGCATAAAAGGTAAGGGTGAGATGAAACACCCTTTGGAGGTGCCTACAACTACAAAGAACCCATGGTGTCCAGCTCTGGATTTCAACATCCCACTTTTCCATTGCTAAATTGGGCCAGCTGGTTTCATTTCTGTGGAGTAATTAAATTCAGCTAATTAAATTGAGCTGCTGTTACCATGCATTCCTAAAGCCTCTGTTTCAGAAACAAGACGACTGTATTTACTCTCTTTCTGGCTTTTTTTAGCATGGTTTTAGTCCATTTCACTGGTGGATAAAAGTATGCAAATAGTCATCTTAAAGGATCAAACAAAACAAAGGTAAATAAAATTGCCACACATTCCTTCTCAGGATCTTGTGATTCTGAAGTCACCTTCCTGATTCTGAGATATTGATTAAAGACTCTGAAAGCTTATTCTGGATAATCAAATTAAAGCTGCCTGAAGAACAATCTCATAATACTGAGTGATAAAATGACAGATGAATCTTAATCTCCATAAATGCAAAGAAATACACAAAGGGAAAAACAACCCCAACTATGCATGCACATACATTAGTAATGATGGGCTCGAACGTAGTTATTACCACTCAGGAAAAAGATCTTTAAGACACCAGCTTAATCCCAGGGGTATTCAAAAAGCGAACAGAATGTTAGCAATCTCAGGAAAGGAATTGAGGCTAAAACAGAAAACCCTATTATGCCATCAGTAGTGCAATCACATCCCAAGTACTGCATCTAGTTCTGGTCATTCCACATGAAAAGCATGTAGCAGAATGAGCAGGGGTATAGAGGGGAACAGCCACTGTCAACAGAGTTTGGAAGACCTTGTTTGCAAATAGGAGATTTAGCAGACTAGGATTCTCCTGCTGGACAGATATCACGTAAAGGGGTGTGATAAAGGTATATGAAATTAGTAATGATATGAATAAAGTGCAAAGAGAATTATTATGTAGCACTTTTCAAAATACACATCCCCATGATTACCTAGTGAAAATATCAGCAAGCAGGTACCCAAGAAATAAAAGGGGTGGTTTTTTTGTTTTGTGTTGTGTTGTTTTTCTCTCCCCAACCTCCCTGCCCCAAGAACTCATAACTGACCTGTGGATATCATTGCCCCAGGAGGCCAGGAGAGAGAAAAGTTTAAATGGCCCTATAAGGGAATTAGACACATTCATAAGGCACAATTCAGCACAGTGATCCACAGGCAACCTCCAGCTCAGAGATTCTTTAAGATACTGAGAGACAGGACACAGGAACACGTGAGAGGGAGAAGATTATGCCTACTTTGTTTCTTGTAGTCTTTTCCCAACATTTTGCTCCAAGTGGTACTTAAAGATAGGACACAGGATAGGCAGAAAGCTATTCTGAGCCAGTAAAGCAGACCTTATGTTCTTACTATGTTTTCCTCACTATGAGTAAATTAGGCATTTACCTTTATTCAGCAGAAGATCCACCTTTCTTTCAGCTATGGAATCACAATAAAATGCCCAGAATTCTAATTCTACCATTCTAATGTAAGCAAACAAATCTGAATCACTTAATAATGTATTATTTTTTAAAACAATGTGGGTAGTTGCTAAAATAGAAAGAAAACCATGTTTCATTTGTCCAGGAATAAAAGCAGCTTTCAGACTATGGATATCTCTAGCTTTTCTGGTCAATATCACGCGTAAGTTTAGACCAAAAAGATACTGCAGCTTGTCGTCCACCTATGTAATAAAACATGTTGTAGGACTATACTTTCCCAGTTCTCACTGAAGTTCATAAAAACTATGAGCACTGAATATGCCTGAAAGAACTGAATGTATAGACTTGCTTTTATACAACCCTAGTGCATTATTCTGGTGCTGAAGGTTCAAGCAAGTCATCTTTCTTTATCTTCCAGGAAAAGATTATTTATAGCAAAGCACTTTACAAAGAAAAATACAACTTCAAACTAGGATAAAGCCCATCACGCAAGCAGCATTCTGTAAAATCCAAGCTGAGCCAAGCATTCCATATTCATTCCAATTGATTGTTAGCCATACATGATTTTAATTTTAACAGCAGCAAGGAATTTCCCATCTCTTGTCAGAGACTCTCATCACAACATGACAAAAACCCACCTTGTATGAGCTATGCAGCCTAGGAACACCTGATCACAGTTATCCTTTTGGTTCAACTCCTTTGATGAGCAATTTCCAAAGGCAATGTTTAAAGTTTGTGAAGAAAATATATCTCTGGCATTAAACTCAAAAATTTACAGTGATAGGAATGCATTACATAGAAGGAGAAGCCCCACATAGACATCCACAATTCTTTCAACCAGTTTAAAGCTTATCTTGCTTTGCTTGGTGTTGCAAAATTCCGTGTGCATGAATATATGCAAAGCTGAACTAGCGTTTGGGTACACATAACGTTTAAAAAATAAGAGCTGGGACTCAGTCCTCCTCAGAAGGATCAATTCCATGGTGGCTCTATTTCAACCCCAAATTCAGTAAAATTTCAGCTGATGGGCACTGACGCATCGGAAAGGCAATGTACAACAGCAGAAGCTGAAGGGCAGTATTCCCAGTTCAAACATCTCCTCTCAGTTGCACATGATAGTAATGAATGTCGATATTCTGCTTTTCTTACATAGCTCCCTGCAGTAACATCAGTGGGAGATCTGCTGCATACATAAGGAGAGCAGAATAGCAAAACAGAGAACCAGCGGCTCAGAAGTTACGGTGATTAGAATGGTAGAAACAGCTAGATCAGGTCAACAGGACATGAGATGAGCATGTCTTCGCTATTGCCTGAAGTATAAGCATTAAATTGACCACACTAATAACTGTGAATGCACTCTGAAATACATGCAAATTCATTATCTCTGTATCACATTGTGCACGCAACAGGAACATAAAGCACAATTAACTTTTTAATGCAAGTCGTGTTCTGGGGAACACAGGTATTTGTTTGCCAAGCAGGACATTACGTAAGTATCAGCTCCACCTTTCCCCCTAGACAAATATGTACAAAGTTTTCCGATTGATTTTTCAAAGCCTTCTGTATTTGTAATAACAATGCCTAACTTAATTACTATGGCAATAATGGGGCACATTTGCTGTCCCAGGAAAGGAATAAGAATCTGCCATTATGTCTTTTTCACAGATTAAGAGCTAAGCAACAAAAAATATTCTGAACACCCTAAACATTCTAGCTGAGCTTTTTATTAATCTGGTCATTACTAAAAAAACATTCCAAGGGGAGAAAAAGTTCTTAGAGTTTTGTGAATCTCAAGAACAAATGAAGGAAACATGAGCAGATTAACTCAGAGATGATGGCTGACAGAGAAATGTATGTGCGGGGGTTGGTTTTGGTTTTTCAAGTGTCCTGGTAACCATGGGAAGAAAGCCAGCACACATGCAATTTGCCCATCAGCCATTAATTGTCAGTGACCACTGCCACAGTCATTCAAAACCCATTAGAAATGAAAGAAGGAAAACTCATCACAAAGGCACACACAATCCAGAATAAACACTGCTGGCACGCAAATTTTAAATGTAGATTGCTCTGCCACCAGAATACACATTGTTCTCTCCGGAAAGAATATTCATGAAGATGTAATTAAAATATTTGGTGTTGCAAAAACAAAATCTCAAAATGCACACTCCTCATCTGAATAATGAACCCTTCACGTGAATCAATAATGGGAGCCTACGCTGAGAGAAAGGCAAAACCTCCTCCTTACAGATGACGTATCTTTCCTAAGCCAATGCTCTTCAGTGGATTTCAACAGAAGCTATTCAGTGGGGTTTGAAGCAGTCCCCTGACACCTTTCACTAATTGAGAGTTTATTTGGGATTTAAAAAAAATAAAATAGTAAAACTGTATGGTTCTTTCAACATCCTAAAAAAAAATCAGCAACTACAGGATTTGCCAATGTCATCTTTTGTACTAGTGTCACTTATAATCATACTGGTGCTTAGGAGATGAAAGCATGTTTATTACCTTCATTTATCCATAACAATTCATTCTAATTTTGCTTTTGCCAACCTAGTGATAGTGCAGATAGAATCAGTTCTTTACTAATGCAAACATTCCTTAAAGTAACAATTTTATTTCTTGCAGGATTAAGATTAGGGGGAAAAGGTTATTTGTTTTTACTTTCTGCTAGACCAAATTCTACTCCCTTTAACCATGTTAAGATTCCATTTCAGTCAGCAAAACAGCAGAGAATTCAAGCTAGGCATAATGAAATTTTAATGCAATACCATTTACTGAAACAGGTAACTAAGACTACATTTTTCTACCTAATATCACGTGTTCAGTTTATTTATAAAAAATTACCTGTTAATAGGTATATTACAGCTACAATCACGATTTTTTTAAACAAACAAAAAAAAATGATGTACGAATTCCAGCAGTGTAGCAAGCAGCAAGTAGGCATTATTGTTCTACTCATCATGATCATTTTACTAGGCCAACGAAAGTCCCAAACCACAATTTAACGTCTCAAAAATTAACCCCCACATTTAATGACTAATCTGAAGTACTCAGTGGATGTCAAATATGGCACTATGAGACCAGATATCAAAGCATGAGAACAGAAGGATGGAGAGAAGAAACTAAAGGTGATAAAATCCTTCAAGAATCTGGAAAAGAAAGACATGAAGGGAATAAAACACAGAAAGTTCAAACCAATTTGAAAGTCCCCTTTGACATGAACAGGTAATATATATCATGCCTAATCAGTTGGGAAGCCATACAATTTATGGTCTTTCCATACCATTTTTCAGTATTCATCAGAGCAACACTGTACAACCTTGTATATTAATGTACAGCTTGCAAATACTCTTTGAGTTGTGAAGAGACAAAGTAAGTCAAATAGTGGTGGGGACAGAATGCCCAGTCAGAAATATCATGGCAGAGAACGTGCCCACAGAGAACTGAGGCATAGTAAAGAACATGGAACATCTGACTCTGAACTAAGTGAACCACCAGAAAAAAATGGCAGTTTTAATGCATACTAATGGTGGCTACAACTTGCAATAGCCGAATAACCTTGAAACCTACTGAAAGACTGGTGAGACTGAAAAGCCTACAAACATGCCTGCCCCCAAACCCACCAGTGATAGCAGAGCTTTCCCACTTCCACACCTGAACCAGAAAGAAGTGAAATGATTCTTCCAGTCCAATGGAAGAAACCTGGGAATCAATTCCAGACAGAAACCCTTGAAAGAGGAATGTCTGAGTATACAAAATATACCAGTCCCAAAATAGCTAAAGTCGACTGTATTCACCCAGTTTGTAATGCTGAAAATTTCTAAAAACCTGACATAAATTGAAGATAAATTGGTGGTCAAGCAAAAGGCATATGAAAAGCATGAGCTCCATCTTGTGAGAGCAGTGGCAGATGCTTTCAGATTCAGCAGCTGCACATGACCATGATATATCTATCAGGGGTTGCTGTAGTATCTCTAAAAGTGTTTAATTATGAAAGTGATATACAATTGTTCTGGATCCTTTTTGGATGGAAGGAACAGGACATTCAGATACGGATAGAATGTTTCTATTTTTGTAACAGGAAAATTGGGATCACTGAAGTTTTCTTAAAGGAGTAAAAAAGTGCAGACTTGTGTTTTTCTGCAAGGGAAAACCTTGCTACCACAGGTAAGTGTTCTATTATAAAGAAGGTAAACTATAATCATAAATTCAATATGCAAAAATTTTTCTTGTCCAAAGGTAAATCATGGACTAAAGAGAAAATAGGTAAGAGAAATCCAGCTGGGAGTGAAAGAGGAAAAAGATATCTGTTCGTTTAAAAAAAAACATAAATCCAACCCTCCCTTACCCCTTTGCTCCTTTGCTCCCTTCCCCCCAAAACAGTGAAATTTCTGGACAGAGCAACTCATGTCTTTTGTGGTAGTGTCAAATCTGAAAGATGAAATCAAAATTTCTAAAACTAAAACAATTCTCACATTTTCAAAGTCCATTTGAGCAAAAATGCACCGAAGCAAAGTCCAATGTCCAGTACATTTAACTATGCAGACAAAAGAAGCTGTGGCTTGCCAGTTATCTCCAGTCAAGCAGTGCAAACAGTGTTATCGCTGCAGCGCCAGTACGGGAAAGGTTAGGTTATCAACAGTGAGATGTTATCTAGACTAAATAATTTCTCAGACAAAATTGCTAGTTTACACTATTGTTAATAGTTTTGACAGTAAGATATGATTTTTCCCCCCCTCCTTCATGCACCAGAAGGAAGAGGATCCAATGGAAGACCTGGACGTTACTGCTCACTGGGCAGCCTCTTGGCCTCAGGAGTTACCAGAACCTGGCCTGCACAGCTACAGAAATACGCATGGATGTAGATATGTAAGTAAGGCTCCTCTGTGTGTGTTTATGGCAGGGGACTACATTTATCTGGAATCCCTCTGCATTTCTTTTATACAGTTGCATAGACAACAAAGATCCAACGCTTCACCAGCATGTGCAATCAGAAATTACTATTTTGATGAAAAGTTAGACTATATTCTGCAGAATTTAATTAGATATAAAGATTTGACATGTCAAAGAAAGAAATTCTAACGTTTCCCATCTGGATTCCAGAATCCTCCCTGTTTGCCTCACCAAGTCCTTTGTTCCTATCTTTACCAGGTGCAGGGCTTTCTCACATTCAGAGAGCTTTTTCCCCCATTATCTTTCTATGCCGAAATAATTCCATTGTTTTAAGGCATCACAAATCCAAATCTGTTCTCACATAGCCTGCAACACGTTCTCCACATCTCTGCTTTTTATACTTCCCACCTTTCATAGCCACTTATTGTATTCCAAAGCCTTCTACTATGAATTCTGAGAATGCAGTTCTTCCCAACTGTTCTGCAATAGCCACCACATACTAAATGCCTGTGCATTCCTCCCACTCACGCAAATACACTTCTCAAAAAGCTTGAAATGTTACCACATTTTTTTTTTTCCCTCTCCTACAGACAGCACTTATCTTCCACTGGGTCCTCAAGAGTATTAGTCATGAAAGACAGTGGCTTTTTAAAGTGGTGTGTTATCTGTCAAATCTTAAATACAGGACATCTGTGCTCAGACAGGATTTTCCAGCTCTATTTACCAGGGACTCCAACACCCACTTTGAGGAGTTTAGGCTAGAACCAAAGCCCAGGTCTCACAAAAAGAAAATTACTGAAACCTTTTTTAAAGCATATTACAAAAAAAGGAAGTCGGGAAGCCATAAGTATAAGGAATTCAGTTAATATTAAGGAGCAACCCCGAGGTAACTGTATTTGTGAAGCTCAGCTGCTAAAGGTGCAGAAAAGTTTGGATTCACCTTCACTTATCTATAAATTTGTTGCATTATAAACAAAGACCAATCGAAGAATGTTAAAAAAAAAAATAATCTGCCTTTAAAAGTATCTGAAAAATAATGAGCATTACTAGAGATTTCAGCAAGTCATTATATTCCTTATCCAGTAGCAATGTGCTTTGAACTGATTGCCAGGAAATACCCAACAGGTCTGCACAACAAGGCAAACCTTCCATCAAAGAACACCAAATTGTTTTTAACTTCTAAATTCAATGAAATTGCTGACCTTCTGGATGAAATTTAAAATGAGGCCATTATGAAGATTAATTTTTAAAAAGGAGAAGATTGCCATTCCTTTTCATTAATTATCTCTGTCAAAAACAAGAGCTTTCATAAAAAAGCCGAGAGAGGAGGAATAATAAAAACGAAGGTAGCTGGACATACTGTAATGAATATAATCCCACAAGCCCCTCTTTGTTAAATCTATCATGCTTCATTGCCATTTAGAAGTTCAGGATTGAAGGATTTAGACTATAGAGAGAATAGGATTAAAAATCATGTACTCTGATTTCTTCTTATGATTAAATAATATTTCAGGAGGAGTTTCAACCTTTTGTTCTTTATTAGCATCAAGGCCTTGACTATGAACTTTCCTAAATACAGTGTGAATTCTTTTCTCCATGGAAAGATTTTTCTTTCAGAATTTCCCACATTGGAGCATTCCTTTCAATGGTCCTTGTAGGAACATTTCAGGCCACCTCTAGGCTCATACCACACAATGCTTGCATTTTAATGGCAAAAATCAACCTCATGCAGTCAGTGAGAATTTTGCTCGCTTCAGTGGCGAGTGGAATCCAATTTACAGCTCATTAAAGATGTGAATTGTTAAAACTGCGGCCCTGTTTCTTCTGATGAGTTTAAAAAAATTTCTCTCCCTCCCTTTCTAAATTTCATTACACATTCCAGCTGAAAACTACTTAAGCTTAGCCAGTAAACTTGGCAGCAAAATGAGAAAGGGATGCTATCAGAAACTGGATGTGAGGAACTCCACCAGCACCAGCAGAAAATCAAGCTACCATACCCATTTTGTGGTGGTCATGTAGCTTTGGACCATCTTTTAGTTGCAGTGTAGTTTAAACTGTGCTATCATGTTAGCTCCAGTTTACTGGCTCTGTTTTGGGGTACATCACTGCTGAATATATTTATTTTATTCTAAAATCAGATTATAATTTGAAAAAGTTTTACAAAATAACAGTTGAACTTTATTGCCATTTTAAAATGTATTATTTGTTATCTCTTACATCGCTGATGAACACGCTGCATTCCTTACAGTGGGCATTTATGATACATGTTACAATAAAGACTTAAACTGTAAAGGGCCAGATATAAAAAATAATACTCCGTATCTCTCTGATCTTTTTCTTCTGAGAATCTCAGGGCATTTTACAAGCAAATAAGTTTCACAGCCAAATGAAAGGTGTGTTTACATGACCCCCTTTCATAACACACTGAAACTTGTTTTTTTTTCATAACATCATGAACTAATTAGAATGAAAGCCTGTGATCTTTCTCATCAGGGACCATGGGACAAGTTAGTAGCTTCTTCAGCCTGCATTTAGCAACCTTTAAAACCAGCAGGTTGCTGGAAGAGTTACTATGGGGCTGACAACACCTGTAGGGACAGGGATCCTCGCAGCCTGTGCGGTGTCAGCACGCAGCCCCAGGATGCCCCCGGGTCCCTGACATCTCCCCATTTAAACCCAATCTGGGTGAGCAGCAAGAGCAGTGAGCGCAGGACAGCCAAGTGCTAGCTGAACAATCGAGGAAAATAGACATTTTTTTCTGTACTTTCTCATTCATTCTTGCCCTTGCAATTATCAACTCTATTTAAGATTAAGGTTAGTACTCTACAGGGATTTGTATGTCTGAGACTGTGAGAAACCGTAATGGTTCTGAAAGCAAAGTAATACTAATAGTCCATTACAGCTTAAAGGACTTATCTGTCAGGCTGGTAAGTGTGCTTCAAGGAAGCCTCCCTGCACCCCTGAGTTCCCCCAGGGAGATACAGGCAGGTTGCCCAGGGCTGGCCCCAAGGCACAGACAGCCAAGGTATGTACATGTGGACAGCTATTTTGTCCTAAATCTTATCCAAGGATGAAGAAGAATTACTCTTATAAACTGTGTCAAGGTTATCCAGAGAAGGGTCTTCTGAACTCCCAGAAAGAAACACTACTTGAGGTATGCCCTTTCTTATTTTTATGATCATTATTGTGACTTTGGCATTGAAGATTTTTTTTTGTGAATTAATGCCCAGCTGGTGTTGCCAGCACAAAATGCCCTTCCAAGGGTCATGACGGTTCAAGAGATTTTGTTATTGTTTAATTAACCCAAAATTGGAAATGCAAGCTGAAAAAAGCATGTTCAATATGTACTTAAAATGACAGAAACAATTAATTGTGATCAATATTATTACAAGCAATGCCAGCTCCATTACAAAACTGATGGCATTAAATGCTATTTACAAGTGGGGTTAATAATGTGCAAGAGAGAGTTCTAAGTAAAAACTCTGAGGTTTAAAGGTGCAGTATTCTTATCATCTAGAAACACCTGGATTTAGGTCAAAACTGGAAATGAATTTGGTAGTCTGTCAATCCGTTTCCTAATTCCTAGTCATTTGTTCGTATCACAAAGCCACCAGGCAGGAGTGTGTGATGGGCAGTCCCTACTCAGAAATGACTCAGGCCTGGAACAGGAAGGGTTTTGATGTCTGAATTGAAAAGCGTTTGCAGAGCAGTATCAAAAGTTTGCAGCAAAATTACTCATGTGTGCCTGGCGCTCTCAGCTGAACTCTGTAAGCATTGCTTACTTGCCCTTGGGAAAAAAACAAACCAACAGTCCTTGGCACAGCAGCTCAAACCATCCCAGAGGAGATGGTTTAAAATGTCTAGGGACAATACCATGCT
Source organism: Falco rusticolus (assembly GCF_015220075.1). NCBI lineage: Eukaryota > Metazoa > Chordata > Aves > Falconiformes > Falconidae > Falco > Falco rusticolus. Next base: position 17,410,830 of record NC_051191.1, read on the forward strand.
CTACATTGCGCTCATATTTTCTCTCTGGACTGATTAATCTACATTATATTCTGCACCCCACCTGGCAGAGGAGCTTACTCAACATGTTTTTCTCACTTGCAGAATAGTATCTTTTCCAGGCTGTAACAGAGAAACTTGTTGTGTTTTAAAATAAAAGAAATGGGTCCCCACATGCTATTTCAGAAACAGTGTAAGCCATGTCCTCAAGAGAGGATGCAGAGGAGGCCAGAGTCTGGCTCTTAGATGGATGTGCTACTTCAGAGCCTTGGATATTTTGCTAAGCTCTGGAGAGCATCAAGATTCAAGATGCAAGCATGCTGATTAACCTTCCCTCTTTTCAGTTCTCAGCTATCTCCCTCTTCACTGCACAGCTTTCTGCCTTGTCAATTTGTACTGAATTCCCCAGCCACAAACAAATTCCCAACGCGGGATCTGGATTCCCTTTCAGGCACTGGATCACCACCTATCAGATGCTGCAGCAAGTACCTGGTAGGTGCCCACATCAGCTACAATAGGGAATTCTTTGCTTTTCCCTTCACAGAGAGAGCACCTCCTTGGCTATCCCTATCCATCGTGATTGTGCCTGATGCTTCCTCTCCCATTTGTAATCACTTAGCACATCCATATCGACACATAATGGTTCTGTGTTTTTCATGGAAAATATTAACTAGCATTTACAGTCCAGCCTCCAAATGGCTTCAGTGAAGAAGAATAAAACCCACTTTAAGTATTCCTGAAATTTCATGGGAGATGGACAGGTGGATAGACAAAGTTTTTTCAATGTGGTTGGCAGCTGTTTATTATTAACTGAGGCCAACAGGAATAATGGAAGATAACATAGGCTAGCAGAATTTTTATGTCTTGCATTGCTGCTGTGGACCACGGATTGAAATCTGTATTACAGACAGACACTTCTGTGGCCTTTATTTAACTATGATTTAGTCATATGTCATAAATTAACATTAAGCTAAAATTCTCCAAGACAGCTTTCCTGAAAAAATGCCCATATGAAAGGCTAATAAAATAAGCAAAGGTCTCTTTGTATATAGTCAGGTCCCTATACAGAAGCATTATTTTATATGGTGACCTATTTAATAACCAACAACATTCCAGCATTTGAAGAAAAGAATTAAGAAAGAATTAAACTATGCTGATACAAAATCTAAAAAAAAAAAATTCTCCTCAATGTATTTCCAACAGCAAATATAGTTCCCTGGAAACAAGGTTTAAAATAGTAATGCTAGTAGACCCTTGACTATAGTGGAACAAATGGTACCTTTTAACACACAGTGTAACTACCACTTAGCATTAGATATCAATCATGACTTGTATAACTCTAGGAGTACATGTTTTGATCAAGAAAAAGCCTACTTTTCTGAAGATGATATCTCTTACTGCTTTGGTTTCCCAGGGAAATAAATTTTATGGGTTCATACTGCCCGTCTCTTCATCCTTTCCCTCTGTTAAAATTTGAACTTCTTGTTACTTTTCAACTAAATTTAGCTGAGACACAGGTATCTCAAAGATAAACACATTGCCCCTGCATCAGATAATGTTACACCTCGAGCTCAGCAGGTACTTGTCTGACCTGCACAAGCCAATCTGGTTTGCAGACAACTTGAAAAGGGAAGAAAAAAACCCAAAACATTTCCATGCCACTGAGAGAAAAATTTGTATGAAGCGATGAACAGAATACCATGTTGAGAGACACAGTGCTTGGGGTCACACAGCACTAGACACAACCCAAAAGCCAGCCTTCTTTCCCAGTTCATATTGGGATCCGTTCATTCAGCAGAAACAGGGGTTAGATGTTGAGTTGCAAGATGTCCTGTAAGTGCTTTGTCCACTCAACAGCGTAGGGCTCTTCCTCATCATTCCATGTCCTCCTTTATCCCTGTACGGCACTACTCCATCCAAGTTTCACATGTAAATCTCTGACAAAAATTAACCCAATCAGCCAGAAAGCCGCACACCCCTTTGTACCCTAGACTGCTGAAAGATTTGGTTTCAAACTCTAGGCTACTACTACTTCAATCAAATGTAAACCTATTTTATATGCTACCAGTTGCCACTAGTAGGCATTGACACTCATAAACGGTATCCATATAAGATACAAGTTCACTGCTTGGTTTCCAGGGAAAATACCTGTAAAGGAACTGGGAAGTAATGCTTTACCCATCAAACCAGCATGCCTATGCCCAAATGCATCTACAGAACAGAAATATGAAGGGTTAACATGTCTTACTGCAGCATAGTGAAGAATCAGGTAAATAATGAATTTTTTTTCCTTATTCTGTTTGTGATTTACCTTAAGTTGCAACGTTGGATAGAGTTATGCAAATGTTTAACTATAGAGCAGCTCGCATTTGCTGAAAGGAAGGTGTATACAGAAAGGCATTCCACAGTTTGATCATGACAGAAATGCTCAAAAAATCTCTGTAAATAAAAGTGTGGCTAAAAGTACTGAAAAAACTGCTCATGTCATAAAGCAGTCTGAGTCACATCTATTCTTTTGAGGAAAAAATAATATTGATAGGTATTCAGTATGAATTAAAACAAGAAATCAAGCGGTCCAGTTTTGAGACCATATTTTTATCAATTTATATGTTCAGTTGCATCTTTAGAAGTGAAAGAAAAAAATTTTTAGAAATAAAATTTTTAAATAATAATAAAAAAATATAAATAATCCAAAACCAGTTCAAACACAAACAGATTTTTAAGATGCTCATCATGAAACAGGGATTATGGAAATTAATGACAATGCCAATTATTTATTCTTTCTTTTCATTATTTATTTTTATTCCGCATAAACAATCTTCTCAAAGGAAGAAGGAAAGTATCATTTAGCAAATACAAAAAAGAACAATTAATTTTAGATCTTGTTTTTACGCAGTAGAGTGGGTTGAATTTCATGCTTAATAATAATAATATTACCTCATAAATCTACAGAATCTTTCTTTGTGTAGGATTTATTTGCTGGAAGCTGAAGTTAAAGTGGTTATATGCAATGGTTCATTATGTGGTTTGAACTCTTAATAAGAAACTCAAAATGTATTAAATGTTAGCAAGATGAGAAAGACAGTCCTACATTTTATTTCTTTCATGCCAACAGACAAATGAAAGGTATTATGAAAAGTTACTAATTTTAACAAAGTCTGGTAAAATCTGAGCAAAAGGTTGGCTTGGATTCCTGTTTACATTTGTGGAAATACGAAAGTAGAGGCACCCATATAAACATTCCTCTGCCGTTGGAAGTCTAACTTCTACAGTTAGATGGTTTAGAGAGGGGGAATATCTACTGGAGACAAGCAAAATAGTCCAGACTGCAGACTAATTGCCGGGCTCCAGTCCTTTCTAGAGTTAATATAGGAGCATGTAAAAATGGTGAAGCGATAGCTTAGACTAGGAACATGGAGAGTGACTGTATGTTAAATGGTGAGGTTTTGAGAAAGAAGCATTTTTCAGCATTAAAGCGCTCATAAAATGTAAAGCAAAATGGTTTGAGAATATTTTTTTCTTAAATCTCAGCACCACTTAAAGAGGTTTCCAAACTGAAAACACAGTGAACAAAGGTGCTGCTGTGTCTCACAAGAGATGTATCCAGCTACAAATACTCTACATGAAGTTTCAGAAAAACAGTAAGGAAAAGTGGGCCTATTTACTCCCGTGAAAGTTATTGGTTTGCTGGGATAGTTACACCCTTGAGATTACAGCTAGCCTAATCAGTGATTGCCCTTATGATTCTGAATTTAACATTTATCTTCTGTTTTGCTTTTTTGTTTGTTTGTTTGTTTTTTTCTGGCAAGAATCAAATATATAAATACACATGTTTAAAAATTCAGTTATAGCAATAAAACTACAGCTTTTTTTTTTTTCCAGACGTTCAGAAATTCTGAAATGTTTAGAGACGATTGATGAAGATGATGATGGAGTTCTGAAAGAAGGGAGCTCAGTTCCTGACTTTGTGACTGCATGCGCACACTGCATGTGCTATGACACATGGCACGTGCCAAGCAAAGCCCTGAGAGGGAGCTCTGCTGTCTGGGTGAAAAAGTAAAAGGCAGAAGTCCCATATGCCATGAAATGGCAGGGCAAGGATCTCTGGAGGTGGAAAGTACTGCTATTAGCAAAAGGGAATTTGCTTGGAGGACTCGGGATGGGAGATGTCCAATGGGAGGCATCATATGTAGCATGAAACAAGGGGTCAGTCAGGAGAGAAAGACGAAGAGGACAAGGGTAGATGTGTGTGTCAATGGCATGAAGAAGAGCACTGAAGCTGTGCGTGGCAGCGAGCTCACCAAAAGGTATCGCCTGTGACTACAGGAATGGCAGAAAGGATAACCCAACAAGAAGTGACAGGACAGTGGGGCTCAGTTCAAGATGAAGACACTTAAATGTAGTATTCTGTCTACATACAGGTGTTTACATTTGAACCAGATATCTGTGCCCTCTAACTGTCAAACTTGAGCTGACATTCACAGTCAATGAGGTTTAAAGGCAACTCAGCTCACCCGAAATAAACATCTACATTTTGCAGTCAAGTTGGTGGGTGTAGAGGAGATGGAAAGACAGATGACGAGATGAATGCTAGGTGAAATCAAAGCTTTATTTATAGCCTTAAGCCTACTTGTATTTGGAAACTAAGAGATAGGAGAAAGGAGGTTGACATAAAAAGAAATGGAGGGTTAAGAGCGATGGAGACTACTGATTGGGATGGGTTAGTAATGAAATAAGTGAAATTTGTATTAATGAAATAAGTGAAATTTGACATATCTAATCCCAGGAAATTTCAACAGCTGTTTAATCTCCAAATTGGATAAAGAAGTAAATGCTCACTTTTCTCCAGAATGGAAAGTTCCCTAAAGTGAATTAAAAAATTTGAAAAATTTAATTACTACGTTTCGTAACCAAAAATGAACTTTCTAAAGCCTGAGCTATTTCATGTCATTAAGGCTGAACTGCCTTTCAATATTAAACTACATTTTTTACTGCCTGATGGGACTTGTCATTCTTTTCCATATTCTCTCCCGAAGAACAGACTCTGTTCATAGACCATTCACACAATGTACCTGCAATCATGCAAATCCTGTGAGTCTGCTATGTAATATGACTTTACAGAGAATGTAGGAACCAGGGAATCTAGCTCAGAGAAACAAAGGGGGCAGAAGTATAACTTCTGTTGTACTCTACAGATAAAGATTGGTTAACCGATTTTGATGTGGGGGAAAAAAAAAGAAAAAGAAAAGGAATAATTTAAAAGATGTATTCTAATTCAGAAAACCCAAATATTTAATTCATATTTTCAGGAAAGAAAATACAATTATTTTTAACAAAGTCAAGATTTTCTGGAAATCCATAAAAAATTCTAGCTCTTACTGAAAAATTGCCGTCTATTTTACTTACTGCTATTATGAAACTCAGATATGCACTATACAAACAGAGAGTAAAAGGCAATTCTTGCTTCAAAGACCTGCCATCTAAGTAGATCTGACAGAGGAAAAGTCAAAGTAATTTGCTGAAACTCGCACAGAAGTTCCATGACAGAGCAGAAATAAATATCAGCTCTTAAAACCTCCTGACCTGCAAAGGGGTTCAGAGCAGTGGGTGTCATTACAGGAAAATAGAAAGAGTCAACAGCACAGAGGCAAGGAAAGCTTGACTTGGTAGAGCTTTTCAATCCTTTGGCAAAGGCATGTGAAAATTTTTCAAGAGGAGGGATGTGCTGGAAGGTTGGTTTGGATTTTGCAAAGAAAAATGAGCAAGCACTGGGATCTGCAGATACAGAAGCCAGAGAAAATGAAGAAATCTTATTTGGCAAAGGAGTATTGAAGAGCTGAAAGTGGAAGAGAGGAAGTGCCTGGAGTGGAGGGGGCCCTCAACATCACTAGCCCAGAACATCAGGACTCAAACACTGTACGCTGCTTGGACATTGTCTGGTGTGGAAACTGCATGCTGGTGGCAGAATGAAGAAGACTGATTTGGCAGGATTTGCACTGAAAGGAGAACACAAAAGTTGGGTTGTTCAGAATGAAAACCTAATAGCAGAATCTGATAGGTGATAAAGACATCATAATGTATCTCAGAGAATCAATGCAAGTTTCAGATGTGACAAAATGAATGTCAATGAAAAATACAAGTTATGCTGATAGCGATAAAGAAGCAAGGTAAGTATCATTTCCTATCTAAAATCTGATGTCTTTCTAAAATTTTGCATCTCCGAGTAAAATGTACCAGAATAAATCATAAAGTGCAACAGAAAAAAAAATATTTGGCATTAAAAACCATCTACCAAGCCATAGCTGAAACACATGCGAAATTAATCCTCGATCTGACATTAAATCTAAAAAAAAATAAACTCCAGATCCCCATGTGCTGTAACAAAGTCCCTGGTGTTGGACCTCAATGACAAGGTACAGTCATTTGAAGGCATATTACTGATTTTTAAGAACATTTTCTTCTGCAAGTATTGAATTAAAAAAAACCCAAACCACACTTTTGAGCAACCGAAGAACCTTAGGAAAAGAGAGGATGTTGCAAGAACAATCTCTGTAAGAATAGAAAATCTCTCCCTAAAGTCTTTTATGCTTCAAGTACTTTGCATTAATGAGCTGAGCAACGCTTAAAAGAAGAACATGACCCAGCATACTATAGTAATTCAATAATCCAGCAGTCAAATAACTACAAAATAATGCTGTTTCTTGAATCCACCAATCCGAATTTTTTTCAGATACTTTGGTATTTTTTTTTTTTAATATTTCAGTGCTTGCTGTGATTTCTGTATACAACAGCTAACAGGAAAAGAAAAAAAAAAAAGCAACACATATTTATTCCAAGTAACTCTGTGATATGTTACTCCACAGATATCGGTGTATTTTTCTTCTGCTTTTTCCACTAGTATTCCTTAAGGAACAGGCAAAGACAAAGCTTCGTAGAAGTAATGTGAGATATTTAGAATGCAAAACTCCTGTGCCCTTGTTTTGTTTCAGCAACACACTTCTGTTGTATTCACTGTAGAATTTACTCCGGGAGCTAGTGTTGTCAGTGCTAGAATAAGCATCACAAAGTCATTCAGACATGTAATTTCTGATGTCAGAAGAGAACGTCAGAATTACTGCCGAAATAAGGAAGGGATATTTGGAATACAGCAATCTTTCAAAATGTAGCCATTTACAAAAAACCCAGGAAAATTCTCTACCAAACCATTGACCCTGCATTTCATAGAGCCAGCAACTCCTCAGTGACCTCTTTATCAGCCCCAAACGGCACTGAGTTTTCTTTCGGTTAATAGTTTGTACATTAACCAGATGAATGTATTTTGGAAAATTTGAAATAAATCAGATACAGTACATGAAAAACTATTAATATATTTAAAGAATTTACAAATGCTTTGAATTAATGCACATAGCATGCATGCATTTAATCCTCTGTATCTCACAATAATAAAATGAGTAGCAGTCTTTAGAAATCATTACTTAACTGGCTAATTGAACTGACACTGAACTATAAAACACTGGAAAAAACCCTCCTCAGAAAAAGATCTATTACAATGCCTTTTTACTTTGGCTATATTAAATCATTTTGATTCCTGAAACTTTACCAGAGAAAAAAACAGACGTTATACTGAATGCGTATAAGATACTTTGATATGATCTGTATTATTTCATATCTCTGAATCTGTCAACATAGTCGTCTCTCCTGCACAACAACTACAGCTCCTTTAAGCATCCTCAACAGTATTTAAGCTTTTAAATTTCAAACCATTAACAATGCAGTACCCCCCGAATCCAGCCTTGAACTCTGACAGACACTGATCTCTTTCCTCCCTCCCACACCCTGTTTTATCAGGCACTATTTTGTTTAAATTGGCTACTAAATAGCATAGCACTGTACCTTTAAAAACAAATCAAACAATATTCATATTCCCACGGTGCTGCTAGTTTCCCTTATGCATTGAATCGCCTGTAGATTAAAAGCTCAGAATCTGAAAAGGGATTCTGTTCTGCCGACCAAAGTTCTCTGTAGGAGATGAGGGAGAGGGTCAGTCCCGGAGTCACACACACAACAGGCAGAAAACACACTTGTGATCCTCAGCTTTGGATAGCATCAGAAAGGGGAATAAAAAGCAGAAACACATGGCACACTGAGAACTGGTATCACTTATGGCTTCTAACCAAAGCAGCAATTAAACACCTTTCATCATTCCCCCAAATGCCTGATTTTTGTAAGAACTGAGACACACACACACACACAAAGGCAAATCCCCTCTGAGCAGCAACGAAAACTTAATAACCTACCATTTTCTTTGCACTCTTCTGGAGGTTTAGCCTTTTTCGCAAGTCGTGGATCCAGCCATGATGTTGTCTTTGTGTTATGGCTGAAAAGAAAAGAGATCACTCTGAGCAGACACATACTGAAAGGAATCAAGTTTATTCCTTAAGAAAAAAGGGTTAGTCCAACAAAATTGCAATCGATACACTTAATTTGCTTACTGGTTCTAAGTAGCCCTGAAGGAGGTGTAAGAGTAATTGTGCAAGGCAGCTGTAAATTTGGCAACCTCAGCTCCCTGTCCTCAAAGCAGCTATTTTTATTAAAATCAACTAGAATGTTGCCAAGTTAACCTCATTGAAAATGCAGAACTCATCCAGAGCAAAAGGAATTTATTACAAATACAGTGTTCTCCCGTTGAATGAGTGCAGGCGACAGGATTCTGTACCATTCTCACAGTTTTCAGATAGAATTATTTTCATCTTAAACCTGTCCTTTTCATAAATACAGGTTTGTTATTTCTCACCAGCAGTACTGGCAAGGCATAGCAAAAGTGATGCAAATTACAGCATGCTCCTGCAAAGTCTACATTTCCGGACAGAGTGATTAATGACACTTTGTTTAACAAACCTTTATCTCTCCATATATAATCCTTCCATCGAGATAAAATAGATATGCACAAGCTGAATGAATCATGTGGCTCCTATCTATACTCTGAATAAATCTTTGAGGAATCAGCCATCAAATAGCATTGAACTGGCACAAACTGTTTTCTGGGAGAATATTATGCCAGATGAATGGATACTTAGCACAGCTAATGAGACTTAAAACCAGATCTTTTCTACTTATACCTTTCCCATAAGCATTTGAATTTGGAGCCAAATATTTAACATATATTAAGAAAGGAAGACTATAAACCAGAAAAGGATGTGATCATTAGTCCTCTATTTTTTTGAGATGCCTTTCCTACAGTACCATCATTCAGAGACACTCCTAACCCATGTTTTATTTATCTGATACATCCTAGGAGGATGCTTGTTCCATACAGTACTGAATTTTTTAGTTTATTATTAATTTGCTGTGTCATTTTAAAGTGTACTTAAGACTTCTTCCATAAACATTAGTATAAGGTGTACAAAATAGGGGACCTGGCAAAAAAAAAATGGATTAGCATGCAATTAGTAGTTGATGAGTTACTGAATAACTGATACAGTCCATGTGGTCCAAACACCACTGTTTCCCCAGGGGAAAAATAAATGCACAGAGCCGGTGCCCTCTCCCACCTTGACTCCCTGTTGAGTCCATGGCAGAGAACTTTTTCTCTGCCTCGATTTCTCTCTCTCTCTAAAACTGGAGGGATGCTACCTACTTCTCAGCATTATTGTCACCATGCTAAAACTTCCTCCACGTTTTGGATGGGAGAAAAGGTAGATGAGAGTTATGTAAGCATAAACTGGCAACTGAAATGAAAATTGAGGCATTTAAATTCCTATTTTAAGCATGCCCTAGTCTAGAACACCATTCACGACAGGTGACGAGGATAAACAAAACCTTCCCTTACTTTTAGAGCAGAGCTGTGTTTGCAGAGTATGAAGAATGATAAGCCAAAGGTACGGTAAATTTGAAATCATGCCAGCAGCCCCTGCTAGATTGCAAATGTAACTAAGATGCTTCTCTGAAGCTCTGCCTGCCTGTGGTCTCCTGTAGGATGTATTTTTATACTGCAGTCACAGCCTAACTGCAGCTTGTGCAGACATCATTGAGGTAGCTTTAAATTAACTAGGGGAGATACTGGCAGCAATGCCACTGCAGCAGCACCCACCCCAGGGTGGGCTCGTCACCCCAGCACCTGCCCAGCTACTTGGGTGCAGCCAACAGCACATGCTGAGCTCCACGCCACCACGGGTGCCCCCTTAGCAGTGCCAGAGCTCAGCGTGAGCTTGGACATACCTGTGTAAGCTTGCAGTCGCATCTCTGGAGTGTGGGCATGTCTGAACGACTGCCACCCTCTCCCAGCTACTAATTCCGAATGATTTTAGGGACCTCCACTGGTTGTAGGGGACTAAGATTCACAGATAGTTTCCTATGGCTTTAAAAGAGTAATATCTATGACTACTAGTAGTAATGTTTGCTGTGGTATAAAGCAGATCTCAAAGCACTTTACAAAGGAAATAAAAATCACCACCCCTGATTTCAAGGTGGGAAAATGGAGTCACAGAGTCCAGTGACTGCCCACAGCCACCAAACAAACCAGTGGTGGTTGGTACTGGACTCCACGCAACAGGACAGACCAATGCACCAGCTCTAAAAACATCCCTATGGCATTTCTGGAATAGACCCGAGAAACAAGTTTTCAGGCATCTGTAAAGACAGGTGCCAAGCTGAAAATAAGCCCAATTCAGTATTAGTGTTTTAAAAATGTGAATTAGTTGAATTACAGCCTCCAAGGCTTTTGTTGAAACATAACAACAAAAACAACCAAACTGTTATGCTTCCCTTCAGCATAAATGTGGCTTCCATAAACCCAGAAGGACTGATATCTTCCAGTTTTGTGCACTGTGGCCATTCTAAACAAAACCACAAATTAAAAAATAAACAGCTCCTCCAAAAGAAGAGTGATCCTTCAGTCTGCAGCAAAATTTCAGGGAATTAAGATGGTATCTCATCTAGATCAGCTCTTACAACATTCGGTCTCCTCTTCCAGCTACTGTCTCTCAAATCTGTTCATCTACTTAGTAAAAGCAAGACTCATCTACAAGGACTTTATAACAAATGACTGAAGGATCAAAGTACCTTTTGAAAATCATCCCTCTCCTCCTTACCCATCTCCACACCTTCTCCCTTGCCTTGCCTCCCCACCTTATCTTCTGTACTAAACACGCACGTTACCTCTTGCAATGGGACTTTAAATGCTTCTAGACAGGTGCTCCAGTGGGTAAAAAAATCTTTTCCTGCTCTGCAGACAGATCCTACTTGAAAGAAGGCATCATCAACCCCAGCTGCCTTCTAACAAACACCACTGCAGTACCATCAACGTCCTCTTCAGCGGTACATAGTGCTGGCTGCTTGGACCATCTTAGCAACCAGGTACACAGCACACACACACTCCTGCAAGGAGGACAGACATGACTACGTTTGTGCTGCCCTCAATAAAAGAGGGGAAACAAGTAGCCATGGATTACAGCATAGTCTGTTTTATGCACGTCTACTGCTGTCCTGCACAGGAGGTTTATTTGGCAGGGTACTCATCTAGACTCCCTCAGGCCAGCTTTCAAGTTGTGGGTTTTGGAACGATGCTACTTCTGCCATAGTGGATGCAATGCTAGCAGTATCGGCGCTGTTCAGAGTAACTTGTCTTCCAGCAAGGACTAGAACTGGAGTCAGCCAACCGCAGAAACAATAGAGAAGCAGCTTATTCCACACACAGGTAGGACACTTTGGGAACGAGAGGAAGAACCAAAGCCCAGTGATGATGGCATGCTGAATGTCCCAAGGCAGGCTGCAGGGACATCTCGGGAAAGATGCCACATCCCCTGTGTCCCAGGGCTCTACCTATTCCCCCGTAAGCTCTCCAATGGACTAGAATCTGTAAAAGCTAAAGGGAAACAGTATTTCTCTCCTAAACAGTTTTTAATATAATTTGAAAGAAGCCTTGATAGGAAAGCTTTAATTATAGGAAAGAAGACAGAAGGAACAGTAAAATGGCCAAATTAACACCAATGGCAAAAGTAACATCAACACATATCTGCTGCATGAGCTGTGCACGTTAATGCTTTTTGAGGACTAAAAACCTTGTAAAGTGTACTGTGTATAACCTGCCTGCTTACAAGTACACTAATCACATGCGTCCATTTGGGAAGTCTTATAGACAGACCAGAAGGAAAAGGGGCTGGGGACTTACAGATTAGTTATGAATGAATTGCAGATGAATAGCTGTGGCAGTTGTGGAATAAATGCACAAACAGGGAGTTGGAGCAGTTGTCACTGACTGAATGAGAGTGAAGTGATGCAACAAAAGCATCCTGTGAGAAATACAGCTGTGGCTCCACCAGCATTTTCCACTGGCCACTGCTTCTTCATTACTCAGCAATAACTGTACCTCATCATTAAAGTGCAGGTTTAGAAAGTCCATCCTTACACAATTTCAACGACCTTTATTACTAGCTAGGATGATTGAGCTAAGAGACAAGTCGTGGCAAATCAACTATGCATGTCTTAGAAACTGTCTTAAAATCAAGAGCAACTTCTTAATTTTAGAAACTTTGAAATCAGTCAACAAAGGTTCCCCTTGGTTTTGCTTCAAGCAGGTAGAGTGTGGGAATAGCACAACATTTTAAAATTCACCAAATTTGTTACCTCTGCTACATAAAATCTAAACTGCTTATAGGCCTGAAGTGTATTGCAAATTTTAAAAATAATTTTTAAAAAGTCACTCAGTTAAGCAGTGGAGCTTAATATTGTAGCCAAAAGTCAATATAATAATTACTGCTGAGCTAACTTAAACACTCCCTTTTTGCCAAGTATTTTGACCTGGCAGAAATAGTTTATTATACTCAGAGTCCTCTGCTATCAGTTATTGACAATTTTAAACATACGTGGAAAAAATATTCTTCAACTGGTTTAAACAGAGTGAAAGAAAGCTCAGAATACTTCCCAGAAGCCCTGACTCAACCTCCTGCTCTTCTACAGATTTTCTTTGTAGGCCTGCTTTTAGGACTTCAGAGACTGTTTATGCCCCAGTTCCCTGTTACCACCACTAGAGCTAGATACCAGCATCAGAGCCACTCCAGGAATCTCACCGGATACTCCTCCACACTTTTAGAAGTAAAAAGTGTTAGGAACGTGGCTTTTCTTATTTAACAAGGTACTATCTTTTTATTATAATTATTTTTTAGTGTATTATTTTAATTAAGATGAGTTGAATGGATTTGTGTTAGCAATCTGTCAGTTTAAAGCACTTTGACAGGTAAAGTTTCTTGTACTGACAAAGCCCTCAGACGATCTCTTGAAACATTTTTTAAGAGAATATAGAAAGTAGTTACTGACAGTTATAGCCTTAATGCCTTTTGAAAACACTGCAAACCTATTCTAAACTGTGACTCTCGCAAGGCAGGAAATTTGTACATTACTGTGAAAGGCATTTCAGAATGGGTATTTACCAATGTGCTGCTTCAGTGTATTTGGGGACAGCACATATGGGCCTGTTTGGGTTTTTATTGTGAATCCATTAGATTCAAGATGGTCCTCAATATAACAGCTTGAGCAAAAGGGAGTATACGAGACAGAGAAAACCAAAGTGCACTGTAGACTTGCAAATGCTTACTCCTCCCTTCTTTTTGTGTGCCTGAGACGTGTAGATCTGCACAGCTTTTCAGCTAGCAGAATAATGCTTTTCAAGTAATTTGTGTGTAGGGGGACAGTGACAGGAAAACAGAGCATTAAACCAGCGGTTTTGCAATTCATCCTTTGTGGGGTGCTGCCCAAACTTCTTGCACACACGTAGGACAGACACAAAAGGGAGTCGCTCTCCAGCCATGGTTTGAATGGCAGCAGCTGTGACAGCTAGCTTGCACTGCATTTCGTGCTGTCAGTCTGTTAGATGTGCTCAGAGTATGTACGTGGTCCTTAACAGACGACAGGCTCGGGGGTGCCCATCCTATGAACTGCAGATGGCCTTGGGCAGCAGATAAGCAAGGCAGTGGTGGTGCCTTGCAGGAGGCAGGAGCGTAAGACGCTTATGTAAGATTTTTTAAAAAATACATAAACGCCTAAAGTCTCCTATGGTAATTTCTGCCGTTTAAGTCATTCTCTTAGACTTAGGCAGTTAATTTCTGACAAGAATGGGCTTCATCTCATATGACTTCAGCCACCTAGAAATTACACAGCTAATTGTGTAGGATTCCTCTCTATTGAAGGGAGAGGCACCTATACAGAAAAATTGATCTTTCCTATCTTCCAGTTGGTCTGGGGACCTAACCATATGCTCTTAGTGACACACTAGGCTCTACAGCATCTCCCAAAGGCCTATGGCTCCCACTCCAGAAGGGCGCTGGTTTTCACAGGTTCTGTGCCATGTTCACGGAGATGTGTTGGGCTATTAGTATGTGTCTACAGTAGTGCTTTGGCTCAGATCAGGAGGTCACTTTTCAAGTGAATCTCTCAGTTACCTTCGTTTACACACTGAGCATTCTCCCAGCTTGTAAGCTGTTTTCACTTAAATTTAAACCTGATGGTACGCAGCAAGAGCCCACTTAATGCACTACAAGCTATTCACAGGCAGGCAGCCTACAGCCCCTGAAAAGACCTAGTGGCTGTGGATGCTGGGTCATCAGCACCAAGTGCTTCACTCTGCAGTCTACTGATATTGCTGATTTAGATATGGACATGGATTGGATCAGAAGGAATTCAGACTGGTTTTAACTCAGTCTTGTGGACTGAGCTCAGGGGTTCAGGGGTGGAAAGAATTAGAATTAAGTGCACTCCTAGAGATCAGCTTCTTAGAGATAAACTTTCTTTTTAGTTTCATCTGAAAGGAATCCAGTTCATGCACTCTGAAATGTGAACCAAATCACAGTGTGGTGCATGGAGGCAACCAGAAAACTTGCCTCAAAAGTGTTCTTCTGACACAAATTATATGCTACTGCAGACGCACCTTTGGATATCTGAGGGCACCTTTACTGGTAGAAGCACCTACATTTAGGCAAATTAATTCTGCCCTTATCTTTGGACAGGAAGAATCAGCCTCTGGAGGTAATTATCTCTCTCCATTGACCACAGAAGGAGTCTTGGCAACTGGTTTATACTGGATACCTAATGCTACATGGCAAACCAGGTGAGCTGAAGGAGAAAAATTACAAACCCATTGCAAATATCAGAGGAAAGGTTTTGGAAGAGCAAGCCTGCAGAGCAGAGCAGCAGAGACCTTTGGGGGAAAGACAAGAAATAAGAAGGTGAGGAAAGACAACAGGATTTGAGCTGGCAGTTTGACCTGGATGTCAGCATAGATAAAACCAGCAAGTGAGAGCAAGGGACAATACACCACTATTACAGACTGAGAATGTCTTTATAACACCAAAAGACAAGAGATGAAAGAAATTCAGCATTCCCCAAATTCTTTCAAGTTCTGCCATCTCCCCATTCCTAATTATTTTGTCATGAGGGAAGGAAGCTGTCTCAGGAGAAAGAAACCAAGAGAGATCTTTTCTGTTGCCTGTCCCGCTGTATGTCATGTTGAAGTCCAAAGAGCATTAGAGATCTGATCAGTGTTATGCTGAACAAAACTAATGAAGTCAGTACAACACGTAACCAAGGAAAAAGAATTACAGAAATCTATGATCATATAAGAGACCTGATGATTTAGAACTGTCCACACAATAAAGTCATACTGACACAAAATGGCTTGTTTCCCAAAGATGAAGAATCACATCAGAAGTGAATATTAAAACAGCATATGAAAAAAATTCCTTCATCTTAATTACTATTTAATTAAAGTAGCAGACAACTTCTCTTTAATGTCTTTGTTGGCAACATGGGCAGTGGAATTGAGTGCACCCTTATCACAGCGCTCTCCAAACTAGCCAGCTGCAACAAGGTCTTTTACCATCACATACCAGCATACTCTTCACACCAGTCCCTCTGCTGCCTTCTCCTTGTCTCTCCTCATCCAGGGCACGCTCTCTCTTCCTCGGCTGCTCTCTCTTCATTGGCTCTCAACCACTTAACAGAACCAGCCACAGCTGCACCTTATCTACATTGGCCAACCCACCACCCCTGAAGCCAGCCCACATCTGTATGTTATCAATATTAATTAACCTGCCTTTATTTCTCTACACACCCTGAGCAAGGCTGCTGATGACACCAAGCTGTGTGGTGCAGCTCCCATGCTGGAGGGAAGGGATGCTATCTAGAAGGACCTTGACAGGCTTGAGAAGTAGGCCTACCTGAACCTCATGAAACCCCATAAGGCCAAGTGCAAGGTCCAGCACCTGGGTAGGGGCAATCCCAAGCACAAATACAGGCTGGGCAGAGAATGGACTCAGATTAGCTCTGAGGAGAAGGACTTAGGAGTGTTCATTGACAAGAACCTCAACATGAGCTGGCAATGTGTGCTCGCAGTCCAGAAAGCCAACTGTACCCTGAGCTGCATCACAAGAAGCATGGCCACCAGGTCAAGGGAGGTGGTTCTGCCCTTCTGCTCCACCCTTGTGAGAGCCCACCTGTGTTCAGCTCTGGGCTCCCCAAAATAAGAAGAGCATGGACATATTGGAGTGAGTCCAGAGGAGGGTCACAAAGATGATCAGAGGCCTGGAGCACCTCCCCTATGAGAGAATTGGGGTTGTTCAGCCTGGAGGAGAGAAGGCTCCAGGGAGACCTTGTAGCAGCCTTCAGTACCTAAAGGGGCCAACAGCAGAGCTGGAGAGGGACTTTTTAAAAGGGCCTGTAGTGATAGGACAAGGGGGAATGGCTTTAATCTAAGAGAGGGTAGAATCAGACTAGATCTAAGGAAGAAATTTTTACGGTGAGGGTGGTGAGGCACTGGCACAGGTTGCCCAGAGAAACTGTGGATGCTCCATCCCTGGCAGTGTTCCAGGCCAGGCTGGATGGGACTTTGACAACCTGGTCTAGTCCCTGCCCATGGCTGGGGGGTTGGAACTAGATGAGCTTTAAGGTCCCTTCCAACCCAAACCATTCTATGATTCTATGAAATAACCATACAGCCAAAATGTGGTGAATTTCAGTATTATACAGTGATACACTAATGATGTAACATGCAGAAGTGCCAAGCTGGCTTATAAGAGATCAGGTAATTCCTGCAGAATATGGAAGCGATCTTGAGTGGGTAGGAGGGTGTACTTCCACCTCAGTACTTTTAGTATCTTCTAGTACAAAAGATAAAGTTATCAAATGTAATGGTGTAGCCAGGCTTAACTCATGTATCCTGTTTTCTCGTGGTGAACTGATGTAGCAACCAAGAACAGCTATCATGATTCTTCAGGTAAGCAAGATGTTAGGGTAAACACATTATCCCTGCAAACAAAAGACTTTCCTACATTAAAAACTACTAAGGAGAAACACTGATCCTATCGAAGGCTGTAGCAATATTCTCTAGAAACAAACTAGGTCAGAATTTTACTTTTCTAATTTGTAGCTGCACTTCTTTTCAGGTAACACGTGAAATAGTACCAGCTGTATTTGAAAACTTAGTGGCTGTTTTTTTACTGTGAAGAGTCCTTTGCAGAGGCCTATTTTATAGCTGTTTTGTAGTCTTTTATGGTCCTCATAAAAAAAGCAGCTTTAACAACTAGGAAAGTTATTACAACAGGTCCAAAAAAGCAAAGCTGACTATGCTGCTTGGAGAAGCAGGTGTTGAAGTACAAAGAGACTGAATGTTTGTGAGATGTACGGGAAAGTGGTTCGTTAAACCCCATGTGGCCAAATTCTCCTAACAATCATCACCACAAGTCAAAGAAGATGATAATTTAAAGATGTGTTACAGAGGTTTCAGTTTATTCTAGACTCTTCTCCACTAACAAAACAATTATTAATATAGTATAAGCAAAGAAAACCATATATGCTTTTGAACATATAAATAGCTTTAGTTATGGGCTCGATATCCTTGAGACTACTCGTTAAGGCTTAGTTGTAGCTCAGCTTAATGAACTGCAGATCTTCCTGGTTTAATGTCTTAATCTCCTGCACCCCTTCCAGAGAGCTCTGCTGCCTATAGGTGGAGAAAGGGCGGGAGAGAGAGGCAAAATCAATTCTGACTTTTATAAATAAGTATCACAATGTGTAACCGACTCTACAGAACACTCTGTAATGTAATTGTGTATGTGATGGAGTTGGAGAGTTGGGTGAGGGCCACATTTAAGGCTGACTGCACACGATAGCAGATGCACTGAGAATCTTGGTCCTTTTGTATTCCCTTCAACACTCTACCGGACCAACACAGCAAACATCGATTGCTTGGGATCCAACACAGCCAACGTATGGGGTTTGAAAGCAGTTGGCAAGGTGAGGTCTGAAGGCTATGGGGAATTGCAGCCTTTCCTTAGCCCTGTGAAAGGGAAAAACTAAAAATCAGTGATGCCTACAATTTATTTAAGCACGCTGAAATAGGTCACACTCGTCAGCTGTATTTAAAGTAGGAAAGAAGGAGCAGAACTGGAGGTTTTTTGGTGGTATTTCAATTTATATACGCTGTTTTAATTATTGCATGTTCTCATTAGCATATGTTCTCAATGAAAGCAAATGTATGAGATGGACTCCTGTCTGTGTGGTGTGTGCCTGTATTTGAAAATTCGGAGTCATATGTAAGGGAGACTGGAGACAGCCCAAGAAATGGACTTAAGTAGCTTTTCCTGGAAAACAGTGGTAAGCATTATGCAGTAAGAAGGGATGCTCTTCCTGTTCTGTCTATGAATGCTAATATAGGTAAATATAAGGTCATGCACCTATGTAAAAAAGGGAAAGAAAGGAAGAAGCAGACCAAGCCACGCTCTAAAATACAACCAACACCTGAATCATCTAGTGAATCTAGTATATTTATTTTTTTTCATTTTAGTCCTTGAGGCAGAGGAAATTCCTTCCACTGTGCTTTACAAAATGCTCACTGGGCCATTAATGATGAGCAAATAAATAATACTGTCTACAGACAGTTATCTTTCTTCTTACGAAGTCACTCCCTCTCTCACTGTAAATCCGCCACGTTACTTCTGATGGCAGTTTCGATAACTGAGCTTAGATACAAATTTTAGAGGTTAGTTTGAGGTGAACAAATTAAAATGCGATGATGAAATCTAAGACCTTTGGGTATACCTGGGACAACCTGGAACTTGAGATCACTTGCTGCTTGGAGTCCTTAGGGTTTAAAGGCACAATTCATATGAGCCTCAAATAAAGCAATAAAAGATGTTGCCTAGTATGACTTTTTTCCCACCCATTGTGATGTACATTTTAAAAATGTTTGGTTTTCATCTATTATTTAATAATCTAGTACAATCTTTACTACTGTTCGGGGAGATGTTGTTAGACAAATAGGTTTTTGTTGTCTTTTTATCTTTCCGTTTTTTGTGAAAGCAAATGGAGTCTCTTCATGCCATTAACCAAAGTGACTTGTAAACAAAGAGGCAATTTAACAGCATCCCCACAGCATTACATTCCTACTTAACCCTGTGAAGACTCTGCAATGTGAAAACTCAAACGATCAAAGAGTTGTTCCTTTGCTAGATTCTAGTAAATAATCTGGTATTTTTACAGATGTGTAATTGCACTTTTTTGCAATTACATTATTCAAGAATATAATCCCAAAGGCAAGGAGCCCTTACAACAGTCTGTCTATCCAGTCTGCACCTCTGATTGATTTCTCTGCTTTACATAACATTCATTTAGTGGAAGTGAATGATGAGCATTGTCAGAACTGCAGTGTAAACCAGAGCATTTCCAGGAAAGGAAGTAAGCTGTAACATCAAAGGGATTTGTGGAGTGGAATGGTTGCTCTGCAGAGCGGCAGGGCTATTTGCATTCACTGTATTTATTACAAAATAGACATTTATTTTCTATTAAATTGCCTGTTGCAGTATTTACCCATGTCACAGTTTCGTGTGTTAGTGGCCTACCCATCGTCCTGTCCCCCACCCCCGAAACATATCACAGGTTTTTGTTAGAAGTGATATAAAAGTGCCACATAATTCAGTCTGCTCTCTGTCAGAGCATTAAATATGTGCAGAAAAATTATATTTGGGAGTGAGGTAAAAGGGAAACAAGGGCTTGATCTAGCCTGGAAGTTATTGTAGTTTTTCTCTGCTTGCTTGGGCTAAGTTACTATAATTACTCTTTTTCTACAATGAATATATTTTTGCTCTTTTCAGCAAAGACACTTTTGTTTTCATACTTACTGCTCTTTTCAGCATTGTATGTACCAAAAGCTATGGTTGATCATACCAGTGTTCATGACAAATCACGCGCACAAACTTTATTCTTATAATTTGTTTACATTTCATGTGATAGTAATAAATATTGCATAGAATAAGGAACTTAAAGTAGGAGTGACACCTTCAGATGTTATTTTTACCTACTAATAATTCAAATAATGGCTAACACTCCAAATTATTTGAGGCAGCTCCTTCAAGAAAACATAAATGCCACTGCTGCCTCTGCAGGAACGTTCTGCTCATGGAGGTTTCTGGGTTTTTTTGTGGAACATGATGTTGTATGAACTCACTGATTTGCTGTGCTCTTATTCCGGTAATGTGTATTAATGACAGCATGCAGAGATGAAAGAACTTTTATATCCATTTGGTCAATGAGTGGGCTAATTAGCAACACGTATGTACAGTCTACCAAGAGGAAAAGATTTCTACACATAATAAATTCTCCTTATTGTCCACTCATTTGTTTTATTATTTCTATATATAGCATACCCTCCACCTACTGTTTACTAGCTAGTTTTTAGCCTTCCTATCTTTCTTCCCTTAAACTGGCAAAAAGTCCAAACCTCTCCACCCCTGTCCACAAAAGGAAGAACCCAGCGACTGTACTACATGCCTGAAAGCACCAGAACAGCAGAAAAATCATGCTTTCAGCAGAAGAAACAACAGCTTTAATTGCTTTCATTGAAGTGTTAAGCAGTGCAGTTACCTATCTTGAAAAAGAGCATGCTTCCTCGTAAATCAGTGATGCAGGGATTGCCACCAGCTCTGGGGAGTCTTGACAGCCACAACATTCCTGCTGTTATAATGAGGAGTGCAATGCTCCCCTCCACCACACAAACCATTTCCCCGCCCAGTTAAATATGATACAGCTATTAGAAAGAGAAGAAATAAGACTCACTCAATAAAGTAGACTTCCCCCTTTTCTGTATAAGCCATTTCCCAGTTATCAGGCAGTGGGCCCAAGTCATCATTGTCTTCAGGTTTAGTCTGCTTTGTTACATCCATATCCTCCTTTGCCTCTTCAGGCTGTGTATATCCTGGTGCAGAACAAGGCTGGGTGGAAGACACCTCGCCTGAGACACCTGTACTCTTCTCTTCATGTTCACTTGATTCTGGAAGAGAAGAAAAAATACAGGCTTTGGATATCCAAGTTAATGTTGGAGAATTTACCAGGTGCAAGTCTCCAAGGGATACTCTATGAACTGCAAGTCTTGACATAAAAAGGAAAACTCTGTTTGGTTTACACAAGGGCCCCTCTGATGAAACATTTTATCTGGAACACAATAAAATAAAGCAATAAAACCAAACTGAAACAAGAAACTAATAAAGAGCCAAAGAGTTCTGGCTCATTGTGTCCCAGGAATCCTTCCAGGCCAGCAGTATGCATCGAGCAGAAGGCAGCTTCACATCCAGCAGCACTACTTTCTTCTGCCTTAACTTTTCAAACTATATGCTATAAAGTAACTACCCTGCTGTTTTACTGCAGACAACAGATCTTTTTCAATTAAAAAAGTATATACACGGATTGCTTTACCTATATCCATACATCAAAGAAATCAATGTGACATCCATCAACTCATAGCAATGTATTAACTCTATAAGAATTGGTTGTTATTTCGTTACTGATTAAAATCTGTGGGAGGCTTAGTTTCCCACAGCCAATGCCAAATGCTTCCTATACCCAATGTGGTTGTGTCTCACTGTGGCTAAGAACATATTCAGGAAGGATCCCTCCTTTCCCATGTCCTTTTCAGTACTTGATCTTTCATTTTTATTCATTTTACTTTCCACAAAGTCAGATATTAGAAAATGTGGTGTCCAACAGTATCTCTACCACCATCAGTTCCCACCGTCCAGTCTTTTAGCTAAGCAAGTGTGGTAGAACTTAGCGATACTTGGTAAAACATCCACTGAACACAAACATAACACAGAATCACAATGATACCTTAAAAAAATCAGCTAAATGGGGATCAGCTGTGCAACATTAGGATTCTAAGTGTGCGTTACCCACATTGTTGAATACTTATATCCAGGCTTAAGAGTCTACATGTTCACCTGCATGAATGACTGTGACAGAGCAGGGCTTCCTTGCACAGAACTATTGATAGTGGAGGAAACATAATCTTTTCTTGACTATTAATCGTAGTCAAACTAGTCAAACACAGGACGGTTAAGAGAACTTGTCCTATTAAAGAAAGAGATTCCTTCATCCTTGGAGGTGAATAAATTTGTTTGACTGGTCTACTAGGTATGTAAGCTGTGCTTTATCATATGGTCTGCCTAGGAATTATTTCTTGAAAAAATGTGGCAGGAACCTGTTGCCCCAGTTGAAGAAGCTGTCATCCTTGGATTCTTTTTTCTGTTGCACTTAAACGAAGACCGATCTCATTGAAAAAGTAGACAGACCTCTACTTTTGTCCAGATGAACTGCAACTAAAATAAATGCATGATTTTAATGTATTGACTGAATCTCAACTATGATGGGATCCTAGTCAGATGGCTGAGATGACCCTACATATTAAGTTAGGTAAACCAAATTCAGTCCTGCTTAGGCTAGTTGCTCTGTTTCTAGACAGTTAAAATGGGGCGAGATGAATCTGAGACCTAGTAAGCATGGCTTTACATTAAGTTATGTGAAGGCTAATGACATAAGCTCCCCAACAGACATAAATCATAGGGACACAGACAATGAATATCAGAGAAGAACTGAGAACAAACTGTTAACTTGTACACCAGTATTTAATCAAAACGATACATATTTGGTGTAACAGAGACTAGACTGAGACTACTATAGCTTGTTCATAAACATATGTAAGGAATGAAGGAAGTACGTATGGTTTTGATTCATCAAAAATGTATGTATGCTTGCTCTGAGTAATATTATATGGACTATATTGAAACCTGTGGATAATTATATAAAAAAGAAAGAGTAAAATATGTTTTTAAAACAAGTCAACCATGTAGTTTACAATGAAGTTCAAGAAGATGACAATTTCTTTCATGAACTAACAGTACATCCAGAGCATGGAACTGTGCAGATACTTTTGTGAAACATGTAGGAGTGGAAGACAGCTTGGGTGAAACAATCTGATTTGTAGTGCTCGGGACAGTAAAAAAGAAGAGCAACAAAAAATTAACAATGGTCTTAAAATACCCAGTTTTTAGTAGACTCACAGAATTAAAACATTTGATGCTATGGCAAGCCATAGTAATGGAAAAGGAGTTCAGGAGAACTGGTAAAGATTAAATAAAAAATACTAAGGATACAAGCATGAATTATTCTAATGAAAAACAAAAATAGTAAGTATATATAATCAGAGATCATTTTGACTAAGCCATGATTTTTCAACAGTCTGCTACTTGAGATAGAATTGTACAAAAGGTGAAAACTAGATTAAATTGTTAAGGTTGAAGACAGAAAAAGCAACATAGGCATCTAATAGCAAAGCACAACAGTCAGTCTAGAAAATGGGATACAGTCAGGGATATTAGAGGTGACAAGAAAACTTTCTGTAAGTGCGTTAAGAAGACCAAAAGCAGAGTCATCCTAGTACGTGGGAAGGAAGGAAAGCTAATACTGTATGACACACAAAACCCCCAGCACTATTTTTCCCTCAGTCACTACTGCAAAAAGATTACCTGTGATTAAATGACTAACGTAATCAATGTCAGCAGTAGGGCTCAAGAACATGGACTAGAGTGGGCAGAGAACAGGTCAGGTAAAACTTAGATGAAGCTGCCATTCTTAGCTGGCAGAGCCTGATGGAATGAAACCTAGGCTGCGGAGGGAACCACTAAAGCAGTCTCTTGGCTAGTAATGGCTACACCACTGAGACTTCATGAAGAAAAGAAACTTAGAAAGGAGACAAAGCCCTGGTTTCAGCAAAGTATCTACGATTTAGGCTTTTACACAGCTTTATATTCCTAATTTCTGACCACCTAAATTCCTGATGAAATAATTTGCTTAATTAGGCCAATATGTCTTCTTGTAAAAAAGGAGGAAGACCCATGAAACTGTAACTGCACATCTTTCTGGTTTGAATTCCTCAAAGTACGTTGGGATCAGCAATCAAACCACCTACATGTAAGCTCTTCAAAGGTGATAAATAATTGTCAAGATTTTTCAGGAAGAAGTTGTGCCAAACTAATCTTATTTCTTTTCATGACAGAGTAACAGGTGCTGCTCCTTAGGGAGAAATGGTAGACATAGCTTTCATGATCTTATAAAAAGACTTTTGACACTGACACATGTAAAAAAAAAGAAAAAGATTGGTCTTGAACAGGGTGATGGTCTATAGGTCTACAGCCATATGCTACATCTCAATTCATACTTTAACAACATTGTATTATACTAATTTTTTGCTATTCGGAAGTATGAATCTGTCTGTGGGAAGAAACTAGTTAGCAAGAGACTCAGACACAAGTTTTGCTTGGTTGTAACCCACAGCAGAGCAGCAGGGTGCCTCCTGTCTACCAGTCGTAAATCCCTCTCCCCTGCCTTGCCTTTCCAAAATATGTGGTGCTTGTCTGGCGCAAAATGCCACAATCAGCTGTAAAAATACATGAGGGGCGGGGGGGGCGGGGGGGGCAAATGCCTCGGCAGAATTTCTACTGACAATACAATGGAGGTATGGGGATGTGTGACGGATGTCTAGCCACTATCTTCAGTCAGTAATGATACTATGGCAAAGAGAAACAAGCATCATAATCGGCAGGAAAAGTAAGCATGTGCAATACAGGTCCTTCCACCTTCAGCTACAGTAAGGTTTAATTAGGAGTATTGTGCCCAGTTTCAAAAATTTCACGTCAAGGAAAATGGGAAAGAGTCCAGAGGACAGAAAACAAGAGGAAGAAGAAAAAAAGAAAAAAAGGAAAAAAAAAAAAAAAAGGAACAGGAAAAGATTGGAAGTATGGCAAGACTGAAAAACAGGTGTGTCTAGTCTTGAGGAGAAAAAAACTGATGGATGGGGGAAGCATTTTAAAATATGTAAGTTTCCTGCAAAGCAGAGAGAATAATATGTTCTCCACTTCCCCTGAGAATAGGGCAACGTAATTTCTGATAAACTCTTTGTTGTTTTTTTTCTTATCTCTGCAAAACAAAAGTAAGTTCTCATCTGTGTCAAGCATCATTGACACACCTGTGAGCTCTATTCCTGAGGCTACCTGCAGTCTTGACCACATTTCTACTACAGGAAGGATGCCATACAGACTATAGACGGAAAACAAGACATAAAGCCACGTGGTACATATGACCACAGCAGAAAAATTAAATTTGGAGCACAGGTACATTGCACACAATGGCTAATGATCAACCGGTTGGTCTGATAGAGCACAGATGTGGCCACATTGCTGTGTCTTGGGATTTTACCACGATATCTGCAACAGGCGTTCTTCCTCAAGATCTTATTTTCAACAGGCCTGAAAAGGTCAGATTCTTTATTTTCAACAACATTATCAACAAATACCAGCCATTGCGATGGCAGGAAAAATGCAAAAATTAAGCCTTGAGGATTAGAAGAAATATTCTGAGCTTGTCTAAGACAGAGATTGCTATCAAAATTTAGATGGGAAAAAAGAAACCTGATGCTTATTTAACAACTTAAAATTATAATTATTTTAAAGCCAATCTCATGAATTATTAATTCCTGGATTGTTATCTTTTAATAGCTTACTTTGATAATGGAGAAGGCATCATGATGACTAAAACCCAGTCAATTAAGGTAGAATTGCCTAATGCCATTTAATAACATTGTTTTACACAATGGACATCCTAGTCACACTTATCTGGAATACTTACGGTGTCATCTTATCTTTTGTTATATTTATCTGTCATTCACATATGCCAGGTAAGGTAGATATTCACCTTTCTGGCTTTCTTTCTGCTAATATATATTCATAGATAATGTTGGATTTAATAAAAACCAGGAGTTCTTGTTAAAAGCTAGCAGTGTCTAAGTGTACAAATAAAGTTTAAAATACTACCATAACACACTGCGAGCACAAATATTTCTCTTCAGACAGTATAAGACATAAAAAAAGATCCTAAAATTGTACCATAATATGAGTCCAAAAGTATTTTTGTCACTAAAAAAACAATCAATTGACTTTACATCAAGTGAAATAGCCTACTAGAGCTGCTGTCTTGCTACAAAACAGATTACATGGTCCAGTTTTCAAAAGCAGTTTAGCGCAGTATCTCAAAAGTGAGTGTCCTGGGAAGTGACAGAATAAACACCAGTAAAGCACCAGCAAGTTATTACGTATGTGGAATACAAAGAACTTTGAGAACAAGATAACGTGTATGTTAAAAATACCAACTTATCATTAAGTAATGTAAGTTCATCTCTGTAGAATTTCAACTCCAAATAACAACAGATAAAATATTACTGGCTGATATAACATATTCTCTATACAGCTCCTCTTAAACAAGATGGTGAACATTTTTTAAAAAGCAACTGGTAATTATGTTGTGATAGACTCAGAATCTGAGCCTTCATCAATTCTGCTGCCTGCACGTTAAATTGTTTGTATTATTTACAGTCGAACTTGAAATCTGCCATCTAAACACGTAAGAGAACATCGCCATTTTATTCCTTTATTTTAATGCTGCGGATTATTCACGCAGTAATTTTTAAAAACTTATTCTTCCAAAAGAAACAACTCAGATGACCTAAGCGATACCAGCAGAGAACAAATTAAAGGAAATATTATTGAATAGTAATTTATGGAGTGGTTTTAGCAGCTCTTAAAGAAAATACTGCAACTCTTTATATCATTATTGTATCTCACTGACTAATTTGTTAAATTCTGCACAGGAACCAATCCATTGACTTGAAGTAACTGTTGGATATAAGAGTAGTTTAACTCCTGTTTGCTGAGCAATGTGCACCTATTTTCTTACAAAATTATCACTGCATCCTTGGAGCTGCTCCCTTTCCCACAGAGCTGTAGCCATCTTTGTGTTTTGGTTCTTTGCATGAAGGCACTGTTCCCCCTGACTACTGACACAGGCACTAGGAGCTGATGGGGAGGAAGCAAAACAGCAGACGTGGAGACTGGGTGAGCATAGGGCATTCTGTAGGTCTGTGACCTAGCTATGATAAATTGACTTTAAAGAACACACCTACAACAGAAGTATCAATGGAGACCAACTTATGTATTTTTTAAAATCTCATGGCTCTTGGATGCCGTGTGTGTTCTTTTCATGCATCTGACAGTTTCTGCTGTGTAATAATAGAAGAATGAACTCAACCTGTTTCCTGGGTCTGCTGCACCTTGCATGGTGATTGATGGCATTGGGACCCTAGCCTTTTGCTTCATTATCAACCTAAGGCATGGAATGATAATTCTGAAACTTTATGTCCTATCTGATCCCTCAAATACTTGGAGCCTGCCAGAACTTTCATCTCTGGGTGCAACTTACTGTTGTTCAAGTAATGT
This sequence comes from Falco rusticolus, assembly GCF_015220075.1. Classification (NCBI taxonomy): domain Eukaryota; kingdom Metazoa; phylum Chordata; class Aves; order Falconiformes; family Falconidae; genus Falco; species Falco rusticolus. The sequence continues at coordinate 17,438,468 of NC_051191.1, forward strand.
CAGAATGACGCACATACATAAGAATTCTTTCAATATTAGAGTGGTTCTTCTGGAGTTTGGATGATAAACAATCAGTCAAAAGTGTGAAGCAAATGTGACATGGCCAACACAGTGTCAAATCATGATCCTGGTGGTGAAGGAGACTGACTTATTTCTCTGCAGACACAAACAGCAACAGCAGTGAGAACTGAATGCCTGGCAAGCAGGTTGTAATTTGACCAAAACACTTTTAACTCTTTTGCCAACGCATCAGTTTTGCAGAAATCGTTCATTTCAATGCAGTGTCTATCAGGAAAGGCTTCTCAGAAGCAAGATGTCTCACCCAACAGAGACACAACCCAGAGCAGCCAGAAGTCCATTAATGTAAGCAATTGCACTAGGTGTGAGAAACCCAATGCTAATTCTAGACTGTGCCATATTAACAGCTAATCTATAGATGGTCTCTCATATACTGCTTGGCAAATAGTAGGATTCTTCATTTAAATATAGCTGTCTAGGCTCCTGTATATCTATAGGCTGATTTAAGCATTCCAGATTGTAAAGGTGATCCCCTAAAATGGGTATCTAAACCAGCTGTATTTTCTTACTCTTTGGAATTGCTTCTTTCTCCTTACTGTAAAAAGAACAGAGACAAGTAGCTCAAACAAAAAGTAAAGCATTTAGGCATATAATTTACTAAAGTTGGATGAGATAAATCCCATATCCCAATTAATACTCTTTCGCCTGAGAGAACTTGATCCAGGATGAGGCACTGAGAGTGCCCTATTCTAAAATGGCCAAAAGCCTCATCCTGAAGAATTGAGAAGGATTCCTGTTGGGTTCTGGGCTGAGAGCTGGTGACAAAAGTCAGAAAGAATAAACACACTGGACAGCACAAATTAACAAGAAGATGGTTACAGATCATGGTTGAAGATCTCCAGCCTGCCAATATACAACTGTCTGAGGGAAATCTGATGGCATATGAAGCAAGGTATGTGGAAGTGAATTAATGAAAAACTCATTCCTACTAACAAAGCTCAACAGATATATGGTTTATCTTAACAGACACTGAAAAGTAATCTGAAAAATCAGACCAAAAGTACAAAGATCTCTGCAACTATAGATGTCACTTATTGGTCTGATAAAGATGCGTTTATTTTCTTCAGATCCATCTTAGATCTGCTACTATTTCGACCTAGCAGTCCTAGGTGTTATAGCAGTCCTCTGAGTTGCCAGACTGATACCTTTGGCAGTTAATAAGCCATTAAGTTGCTGAGCATCTATAAAAATGTATCAATGTTTGAGATGTCCCAGGAGTCCTATGTTTAATAAAATACTCCCGATAGAAGTGAAGCATTTAAAATAAGAATGCACTTTCTAGAAGAACTGGAAATAACAAATCTTCTACCTATGTTGCTTCTTTATAAAAATTAGATTTCTCCCTCTACCAAGAGTTTAAAACCCCCACAATTCAACATTTCTGGTTTTCCTGACTGTTCAAAGACACAAACCACAAACGTACACACATTTTAGAGGTAGCCAAAGACTCTGTCAGCTCACAGAGAAAATGACTGCAGTAACAGGCTCCGTGGGAGCTACGCTGCCCAACAAAGGCAACACAGCATGTATGTACAGAGCTGCTTTGCTACAATCCCCAAAGTCCTCAATCAGTGTAACTGAACAACAAAACCCTGCTTATGAAACCATGAGAGCCAACACAGGCACTGCTTGTTCTGCTGGCCACACCTACAGGAATTACTTTGTGAGGGGCGAGGAGGGGGGAGGCGGGGGGCTCTTTTACACCGATGCTCATGTAGTTCATTTTGTAACACAGCACATGCCAGTGCTTGTTTCTTGGGTGCTGCCTAGTCATCGTTCACATAGAATTTGCTTGGGAGAAGCAAATTATAGGTGTACGACGTGAGGAGAAAAGCTGGTAAACATTGATCCAGTTCGAGCTGAAACATATTGCTCTGGAAATTGCTCCTCAGCAATGGTCCGTTATGCGACAGATTTCGAATAACTGCAAAGAATGATCTTTTTAATGATTTCTACAATACACATCAAAGACCAAATCCTGCCTTTGCCTCTTTCACTGTGGAAGTATCCTGGCAACGGAGCCAGTGCTGATGTTTTATGTAAGGATTTCTGGGATTCATCCTTCTCTGCTTAGCTGTGTAGGAGAGGCACTAAGCATCAGAGCACTGCTGAAATATGCAGTGTTGTGCGGAACGGATGAGCAAGGCTCGTACAGCATGTGATGACAATGGCCAGGGAGTAATGCCGAGAGGGGAAAACGAGATCCACTCTCACCCCACCACCCCCTGCCATCCCCCTTGCACGCGGGGATAGATTCTGCCCAGGGATTTGCCCTTACATTAATGTTATGTAGCAACAACATAAACACATGTGGCAAATACATCCCTGATGGGAAGATACTCAATTCGATATATTTTCTAATGCAGTAGGAGGAAAAAAATATTATATATAGAATCTGCAGTATGAAAATCCTTCTACAGTGCTTAGATGATTAGGTAATGGATATTTTGTTTCACATTAACATATACATTTAGAGAACTTGCAATATTCCATTTTAGCTTCTCATGCATACGATTGTCACTGTAGGCTTCTACTTCAATAATTTGTTTCTGAATTTCTAGGTTCACCAAAAAGGATTCACAGGGTTATTTGTCAGAGAGGTATAAAAGTCTGAATCCTTTAATTTCCTACCTCAACAACAATGACAAATCATTTCTTTAATGGTATTTCAGAATAAAAATGATTAAGTACTGTAAAATGATGGCTTACTGCAATGTTGAAGGGGAATCTGATTACCTGCTTGGGAAAAGGCTGGAGTGTTTCCACTCAGGATACCAGTCAGTATCTTAAGCCCCTTTTTTTCTGGAGAACTATGATCCAAGGGGTAAAATAAGAGCTGCCTTTCAGGACTAGATGTCTGAAACTTTTATCAACTTTATGCAGGCTCTGGAACATCGCTGAAAAGGGTTCTTCCTGATAGCTTTGCCAGCTAAGTTTCGTTGGCACTGCCACAAATTCTTTTATACGATAACTTTACTCTTGCACAATATTGCTAAGATTTCATAACAATTTACAAAACTTCAGTTCATAATGTAGTGAGCAGTCTTGTGAGTATCACTATTTGAGAACAAGGAGACCTGAAATAGAGAGACTAGGTTCATTTGACCAAATTACAGTTCTCCAGACTCCCCCTATATTCAGTGGACAGACAGAGGCACTTGTGACTGATTTCCTAACCTAGAAATCTAAACCAGGTCACATGAACTGTATTCAGAGAGCAGGTATTTTTCTTTTTGGTCTATGGAGAGGGTTCAGAGGGACTAGTTCAGAGACAGGTGTCTTTACAGTAGCTGAGGTGAGATGACTCCCCAAAATGGAGGTTAAAGTGATTTGGTTTAGGCTTCAGAGAAATCCTTTTCTTCAGAGAAGAAAAAATTTCCTTCAGAGAAATGATTCGGGATTCCTGGCTGTCAGTCTTGCCAGAACATCCTTACCTGAACGTGCACATTCTCCCTGCAGAAGGAGGTAAGGGAGGACTCTGTGAATAACAGAAAGGCATGGCAAAGTAAGAAGGAATGACAGACCTGGTGTTACTGTCACATCATTTCCATTCACCACAGGTCTTTCTTCCTCTTCTTCCTCTGGTGGCTCGATACCCGTCTTCTCCATATTGCTCACAGACTTATTCCTTTTACGTTTGCCTTCAGCCCCGGGAGTGGCACCTGGGAGGATCTGATCTGTTACATTTAACAGCAATGGAGCCGGTTCTGCTGGAGGCTTCGGAGTGCCGTAATAGTTGTCTGGGAAGAAAAGAAAAGAAATAACACATAAATCTGCAGAAATACATATGCTGCTGCTGCTTCTTTTGTTGGGATTATGTGAGGTAGGATCTGGTTCATCAGCTAATATTAAGATTAGTTCTCAATGTTTCCTGTGAAGTTAAATATTCACCTTTCATGAAATGGTAACTAATTTTCTTGGTGATAGCACCAGTGATCAAATGATGTTCACAAGTATATACCACATGAACACTTCCTGAAATGTAACATTCCTGTCATCCAAATACCTGCAAAATAGGCAGCATACCAGAGCTGTTTTCTTATTTCAAACTGTTACTTAGGATAAATCAGTTTTGCAACATTTATGCCAAAAGAGAAGATATCTGAAGGATCAAAAGGACTGTAAAAGTGCTGGCTCTTCACCATGTTATGTCATTTCCACCCCTCCAAACTCTCACATGCTAAGAAAGTAAATTATCAACCAGTGATTCAGAGATCTGCAGTTTTCAGTAATGCTTGCACTATCTAATTTTTCATATTTGTCAAAATTTTGCTATTCATGAGCCCCACATTTGTAATATTTAATGCTAATGTATTTTCAAAGAAAGTTGAAAACTTATGCTTTAGGGCTTAAAATTATCTCAAAGTACTAAGGTGTTCTGAGAAGACTTAAGGTGGCTGACAGATTACCCTCTATTTGTCTCATGAAATTTCTGGCAGCTTCCTCTGAATCATCTACTGCTGTCAGAAGGATTATTAGATTAGATGGACTATGGTCTCATCTTATCTATCAATATCTGTATGTTTGAATTTCTTGCACAGCTGGACTGAAAATTGGTTTATTACTGATGCCTCAAATTTGTCTTCAAATATATGGTTAAAAATAAAATATTAAAACAATTAAAATAAAAGAACATTAAAAAATAGCAAGTCCTTTCTAGAAGCAAACACAAAGAGTAGTATAAGACATAAAGATAAAAAAATGCTCTTTATGCATGCCTTTTTTTTTCATGTGCAAATTGCATTGAAGGGCAGTGACCAAAATGCTGCACAAGTAGATCTTCAGCAGTTAGTATGGGAAACTAAAAATAATGTCCAGCTCTGAGACAGTTTTCCAAAGAAAAAAGCACCTACGTAAGAATACGTTGAAGATATTTTAGACTGTATGACCATTTTTTAATTCTTATCCCACAATTTAGGGCTTCTATGAGATTATGTAACAGTACGAACTGGCAAAAATTATTTTAACCACATATGAGTGTGAAATAAATAAATATGTTACATATGCACAGTAAACCATCATAAGATGCATTTTGCAGGCAGAGTAAAAATTATTACTACTACTATTCTTGGGTGTTTCCCATGAATTACAACGTTCAGACACACAAACACCTCAATACAGCTAAGTAATTGAGCAGCCTTGCAACTACTGAATACTCTATGAATTTTTCACAGTGGTTTAGCAAAATTATATTAATAAAAGATGCTTTTGTAATTGTAACACACTAGAAAAATGTCCTGTGTTAAATGGCCCTCATACTGATAGCAGGATCCTCATTGCAGGATTTGGGGTCTAAGGGAGTAAGAGAAATCTGTATTAATCCACTCGCAAAACTGTACCTCCAAAATTTGTCAAAATCAGATTTGTCACAGTCAAAGTTCTACGCTCTGGCAATGAAGGATATTTTGAGAGTACTGGAAAACCAACAGCCTTGAAGGCAGTGCTCAGCTGGAAGTCTACTTTTGTATTTCCTTAGGAGCACGTTACCTTTATTGGTGAGATTGCATGTCTGAAACACTACATATTTTGAAAAAAAGATTTCCCAGTCTAGAAAATTCCTCTCTGACTTAAGCCATTTTACCACTCTGAAAGTTAATCAGTGCCACAGACACCTTTAGCTTCAAAAAACTTGTTAGGTATGCACTAATTTCCACTGATTTCATAAATACCAGCACACAAATCCCAGGGTCACAGGACCAGTGTGATACAAACTGTGAAACTAAAAGTGTAGTACCTTGGCTTTTTTTCCTTTGTTCTTAGTTTTGCCACTGTCATACAAAAGTGAGTGCAGTAGTAATTAGCAGTAATATTCTGAATGGTAGATAAGATGTTTTAAATGAAAGACATGCTCATTCCATTTTTGGATATTAAACAATTTTTCACTTTAACTGATGTATGTATTATTGGGAAACAGAGAGAAAAGTCCTAACAAAAAATTTCTATGAATATAACATATATAAAAATACAAGAAACAAAAATGCCCATTCAAGATTAGGAGACAAAGAAGATTGAACTCTTTCCGTTTCAAACTGAACATGCAGTACAATTTCCAACTTCTGTCCTCTAACATAACAAGTTATGTGCCTTATGATCTAGTAACCATTGACTTGATAGTTTTGCATTATTAGTTGCTACCTACCTACCTATCTATCCAAAATCCAAATATATGTATAAGCAGTGCAAATAAAACCAAGAAACTGTTCCACAGATATTGATATAATGACTGCATTATAAAGGTGTTCCAAAGGAAAAAATATATAGGATGCGATACCCAGCCATGTCAAAGAGGGTGCAATGCTCAATTAAAGAAAAAGCAGAACCAGTGTAAACTGTATCTTCTATCAAAAACTATTTCTCAGTGTCTTGAAATTCCTTGCCTAAGCCTTAGAGCATTAGAGCTAATGGAGAGACTCTAAATAGAGAGACTGTCTCATAAAACCTCAGCAATTGCTGTATCTGGGTATAATGCAGAGACTAAATGTTTTAAACACCACAACTTTTGTTGCAATCGTGTTTGGAAAATCTCTGATAAAACCAGCTTTTTTTCATCCGGCATGAGCAAAGGACAGGGCTGGTTCTAGATGTTGCTGTTGAAACACTAATCATTAGGTACAGAAATTCAACTTTCTGTAGGTACAAAAAGCACACCAAATAAATAATTTCAATTGTGTGCAATTAAAAAAAAAAGGAATAAATAAAACAAAGAAAGATTACTAAAAGAAAATATAAATCCCATGCTCACTTGCAGTCAAAACCCCCAGCAGTTAGGAGCATTATAAAAAGGAACGGAGCACAAAACAGAAAACACCTTTATAGCAGTACACAAAACCACATAGTACCCTCCCTTTTGTATACTGCCTGCTGTTCTGGTACTTGCCTCTCAAAAATTACATGGGGGAACTAAAGAAGGGCAATTAAAGCTTGGAACTGCTTAAATTGATTTGGAGTTTTCAGCTTGGAAATGGGACAACTGAAGGGGGATATGGCAGATATGTATAAAATCAGGAGAACCCTGGGAAAGTGCCTAGAAAACAAATGAATGGATGCTTGGCTTCTCACTACATGAGAACAAGAGGATGGCCAATGAAATTAGCAGGTTTAAAACAAGCAAAAGAAGTGGGTTCTTTTCACACAGCATAAGAGAATAGTGGCATTCACTAGCAGATGCTGCCAGTATCATAAATACAGTCAAAAAGCAATTATACAAAGTCATAGAACAAAAACAACCAACAAAAAAACCCAACACGAAAGCCACTAAATGTAAAGGTACAAATTCTGACTCAAGAGTTCCATAAAATACAGAACAGTGGAGCACAGAATGTATCTCTGCATGCCTTCCCCGCTCTTATATCTTTTGCCTTAACATCTGCCAAGGGGCAGTAGTAGAGACAGAGTACAGGGCTACAGTTTCCCTTGGTCTGACTCAGTGCAGCTGCTCTCTTGCTCGGGTGCCTCCTCGCTGTACTTCAAAAAGTGTGCACACTCTTCCGCCACCCCAGCACAAAGTCAAGAGGTCAGTTTAAGCCAGCAGAGCTTAAGCTAAGCTCTTTGCACTGGACCTGACTAAAAGCCTTCACGCAGACAGGCAGTGCAGAATAAGTATTTAATTGCAGAAAACCCACCGTGGCTTAATCCATCTTGCTGCTGTGCCTGATTGCCACAGTGCTCCCAGCCTGTTTCCAAGTGCAGCTGAACACCGAAGATGGTCTAACCTAACCTCTTTGACTTTGCTGCCGAAATGGCTTGGAAGCCACGGCACAGTTACAATTACCGAGCGTTCCTTGCTACCCCTAAGCTGCACAAAAAGGTCTGCCTGATTCTGCGGGGAGGGAAGTCAGATAAAATTACTGGGGATGTTCACCCTGACGACAGAGACCAGATCAGGGAGTCAGAAAGTCAGAAGCAGCAGAAAGAGGAGAAAATGAGGAGGACAAAGCAGCTGGTTTTTTTCTTAACCTGAGCTCACCTATGTCAGGAAGTAGTAAGACTTATTTTATCGATAAAGTGTTTGATGATGAAGCAATAGATCCTAACTTGCTTCCTAAGAAAAGGTAAGCCCTTACAGAAGAAAATAAGAGAAAATGTTTGGGTGGTAGTAAAGAAGCATTAGAATCATCATGATGAAATGGTAACAAGACTCAAATCTATTGACAGTCACTACACCGATGTGCTCAACACCCAGCGATCCCAGTCACTGGACACAGTTTTAAATGTGTCTCCCACAACGTGTCCCATTTTGTGCTACATTGAAGGGACTGACCTACACGCGCTTTCCTTTGCCTGGCTTTGCCAAGCACCTTCACCACCAGCCCCCCGAGCCCCTCTCCCCTTCTGTGAGGAAAGAACCCGACACGCAGCACAGAAGCACAGAGCAGCAGGAGGGTCCCTGGCTCCTGAAGCTCCACCGTTCTCATCTAAGAAATGTAAAAGTCGAGCGTGAAAATGTAAGTATTGTGAAAAATAAAGTGTGGTGGTGAGGAATTAAGAAATTATAGTAAGAATGAACAATCAGACAGAAAACAAGGTGTGTCAGAGCCAAAAGCTTTTAATACGAATGCTTCCAACTATGGTGTGACTCAGATTCTGAGCCCAGAATAAGATACACATTCCTTTTCACGCTTATTTTTAGAGTGGGATGAAACAATACCCAGCTACAAATACACCCCTGCTTCTGCTTATTCAGCACCCTCATTTAGATTGATCTGTCTGTACTGTTTATGCAGCTTGGAATTGCTGAAGTATCAGTCAAAATTGTGTGAGTCAGCCACAACTCTAGGAAATGAAAGGCAAACCTTATTTTTCAAGTTATTAGAACAATAACTGCAGGTGTTACGCTGAATGTTAAATTTCTACATATTGCTTTTGTGGTCACTCACTAGTGATAATAAATTAATGGCAAAGTACTCTGAAATTAATTGCTGTCTGGATATGAGAGTTACAATTGATATTTTAACAGCTCTCAAATACATATGGGGAAAAATGGATTGCAATGGTATGCAGAGTTTTAGGTAGGCAGAAATTAGCTTATTTTAAAATTAAAATAATAATGTAAATTAATTTGAATATTTTATTATTTGATGCAAAGATGATAGCTGCAATAGGCCTGACTAGAAGCCTATCGCATATATCAAGAAGCCTCTGTTTATAATCTATGTCTGCTTATAATCAATGTCCAGACGACAATCAGGGACAAGTGGTGTCCCTCAGGGGTCCGTACTGGGACCGGTGCCGTTTAATACCCTCATCAATGACAGTCAGTGGGATCGAGTGCACCCTCAGCCAGTTTGCAGATGACACCGAGCTGAGTGGTGCAGCTGACACTCCTGAGGGACATGATGCCATCCCAGAGGGACCTGGACAAGCTCACGAAGTAGGCCCGCGTGAACCTCATGGGGTTCAACAAGGCCACGTGCAAGGTCCTGCACCAGGGCCAGGGCAACCCCTGGTGTCAACACAGGCTGGGGGATGAAGGGATTGAGAGCAGCCCCAGGGAGAAGGACTTGGGGGCACCGGTGGATGAAAAGCCGGACATGAGCTGGCAGTGTGCGCTCACAGCCCAGAAAGCCAGTCATATCCTGGGCTGCATCACAAGAAGCGCGGCCAGCAGGTCGAGGGAGGTGACTGTGCCCCTCTGCTCTGCTCTGGTGAGAGCCCCCCTGCAGTGCTGCGTCCAGCTCTGGGGCCCCGGGCACAGGAAAGACACGGACCTGTTGGAGCGGGTCCAGAGGAGGCCTCAAAAACGATCAGAGGGATGGAACAGGTCTCCTATGAGGACAGGCGGAGAGAGTTGGGGTTGTTCAGCCTGGAGAAGAGAAGGCTCCGGGGAGACCTTGTAGCAGCCTTCAGTACCTAAAGGGGGCTTACAAGAAAGATGGGGGCAAACTTTTCAGTGGGGCCTGTTGTGATGGGACAAGGGGTAATGGTTTTAAACTAAAAGAGGGTAGATTCAGACTAGATATAAAGACGACATTTTTTACAATTAGGGTGGTGAAACACTGGAACAGGTTGCCCATATACCGTGCTAGATGTCCCGTCCCTGGAAACATTCAAGGTCAGGTTGAACAGGGCTCTGAGCAACCTGATCTAGCTGAAAATGTCCCTGCTCACTGCAGGGGAGGTTGGACCAGATGACTTTTAAAGGTCCTTTCCAACCCAAACTATTCTATGGTTCTATTCTATAATGAAGGTGTCAGAATATCACCTAAATGATAGTAAAAAAATAAATAAATAACACAAACCCCCAGATTTTGGAAGCAACAATGAAAGAAGATCTAAAACCAGTATCTCCATCCGCAGTAGCCACAGTCTGCAAGCCCTGTGACATCAAGCTCAAGTCTGCTGCATTCTGGAGTCCACGCATTGAGCATTCTTTGGATATAAGTTTACGTGCAGGTTTCTGGCAACCTCCAGAAGACAGCAGGAAAGAAAGCCTGTGTTTTTGGTATTGCTTAGATCAGGCCCAACACACTGGTAGTATAACCAGGAGGGTAAGATCATACATGGTTGGCAGTCTCTCAAACTTTGCATTAAATTTTCATGGCCAGCAAAGCCCAGGTGAATGGGTCACAGACACCTTTCAAGGATTTGGTGTCGTGTGCAATGGATGTTGAAGATAGGAAGGATTCCTAAATGCAGGCTCCATGGAGCTCCTAATCGCTGTGTAGACCTTCAGGAGCCAACCGTGGGTGCTCTCACTTCACTGTGCTGTCAGATCCACAAACATCACTTTGTCCGTGGAAGTATGTCCAGTCAATTGGCATGTTCATACAAAATTGTTTTACTGTAACATTTCTGGTCACCTGAACATGTATTTTAGAACATTCTTTTTTATGTCATAAAATGTGTTCTGCAGTACAAATACATAAATATAAAATATTTTAAAATTGAAAAAGCCCCCTCTCAAAATTCTCGCAACCATCTTTTAAAATTCCCAAAGAGGAAAACAGTCCATAGACATTGTTAAAGTAGAATTAGTTATGTATTTTAACAAAGTTCAAGACAATTACCACCTCCTTAAGGAAGCCTAGAAAACTTCTATTCACCCACTCACCCTGAGTAATTTATTTTGACGGGTGACTATACTATAATTAGGGCTTTTCTAATTATTGCTGTAAGGTTGCGTGAGTAGGTTTTGGGTTTGGGTTCATACATTTTCATGATGGTTTCGCAATGCTGCTTGATGGATCAAAGTTGCAGAACTCTTAGTGTGGTGCCAAAATAAGTGGAATTAAAAAATTAAGCTTTCTAAAGCCTTTAGATTTTAGATTTTCGTTGGTATTAGTTTTACTCATGATCTTGTGTCATTAAGATGGCGAAGAGGCTGGGAAAGGCTGTAGTTCAGATCTTAGGATTTAGGGGGAAAAAAGCTATTAGATATAGATTTGTGATTTTACTTCTTAACAACAGTGATTAACTTCTGTTGCGTTCTCTGAAATATTCACAAGCAAAGTTATACTTTGAGATCTTTGCTGCTACTTTTAGTTTCTCTGCTTTCAGCCAGAGACTGAAGATTCTAGAGAAGTCTTTGCTCTTCTTTTTCTAAGCCTTTGATTCCAGATTGCTTAGTTCTCTGAGCCTTGTTGCTACATTAAAGTCTGAATTAAAAATACAAATATATTTACTTTGGGAGTGCTGTCAGAATGAGTTACACATAATATACAGAACCAATTCCATACTTTTGGGATACAGAGATCCTCAGGGCTACGTGTTACAGTCTGATTTTCACCCTTGCTGTTTTCAAACTCTATTGGGCTTTAGCTATGGCTAAAGCCACTCAAAAGGAGTATTTTCCAGAGATCTCACGCTCTGCTAGAACAGAGGGGCCAGAGTTATTGCTCACGCATTCCCAACAAACACTTTGAACATTTTCTGGCGAGAGCTGTCCAGCTGTTTCCCAGAGGCAGGGAGATTTATGATGCCTTGTGCTGCTGCAACTTTCCCCAGGCAGAATTCTCATTTGGGTTGGTCTCTGCAGCTTCTGCTAACAGACATTAAGCAGATACACTAACTTCTGTGTCAACTAATGACATTTTAATAACCGGCTTCAGGATTTTCTATTCATCTACCTTAAAATTAAAACACTAATTATAGCTGTGGATTTTTGCCCAAGAGTGTTCTGGCCCCCAGTGAATGCAACAGCAGAGGAAGTTTCTAAACTCACAAATAGAGGAATGGAGACAGACAGGCTGTTAAACCTTCCAGCACGACAGAGCTGCTCTTCTCTTATTATAAGACCCCAACTGCCCTAGTAAGAATCCGTCTTTTCCAGACAGATTGGGAAAGACTGTAAAAGTAAGGATATATGAGTTTATTTCAATTTCTTATCTGGTATTTTTCAAAAGAAACAGTAGCAGCAAATCAATTTTTGTAACTTTAAGGTTCTGACAGAGTATATCAGATCTGCATAGGGGATGGCCTAAAAAAAAGTCTGATTTTCAGAGATTTTGAAAACCCCAAAATTAAGGCATACAAAGTTAATTCACATTTTAAAAAATGTATTTTCCTCAGAAACATCTGTTCATGGTTTAATGTATTTCAGAGTTCAGACTCCTAAGTTTTCTTTATTTCTGTTTCCATAGTTCCATTTTAGATACCTGATTTTTCTTTAAAGTATCCTCTTTTTTTCCTTCTTTCTTTTTTTATATACCAGAGTGGTTTTATCCTATAAATATTCTGCACTCCTTAGATTTTGTTAATTAATCTTTTAGCTATTTGCAGTAGCCTATCTACAAATTTAGGCATATATGCAAGACTAATCCCCAAAAATTCTGTGTAAGAGTACAAACAAGAAGTAAGTAGAAAGAACAATTCCACCTTTGAAGAATCAGATACTGCCTGAACTGTTTTCATCATCCCTTTAATTCCTACCAAGACCAAAACATGTGAACAGATACAACTCTCTGGGGCACTAAAATCTTGTATAGTTCAGAAATAATGGTTTGTCCTGGTTTCAGCTGGGATGGAGTTAATTTCCTCCTCAGTAGCTGGTGCAGCGCTGTGCTTTGGATGTGGTGTGAGGACACCGTTGGTGGCACACGGATGGTTTGGCTGTTGCTGGGTGGTGTCTGTACCAAGCCAAGGACTTTTCAGTTTCTGGGGCCCGGCCAGCGAGAGGGCTGGGGGGGCACGGGACACTGGGAGGGGACACAGCCAGGACAGCTGCCCGAACCAGCCGAAGGGATGTTCCATACCATAGCACGTCATGCTCAGTGTATTAACTGGGGGGGTTCCCTGGGGCTGGCCCATCGCTGCTTGGGGTCTGGCTGGGTGTTGCTCAGCGGGTGGTGATCAACCATATTGTGCATCACTTGTTTTCTTTCCTCCCTTCCCTTTGGATTTCATTCCTCTCCTCCTCTCCCTCCTTTTCATTATAACTGTTATTATTGTTGTTATTATTATTATTATTACTTTTTTACTTTATTTCAATTATTAAATTGTTCTTATCTCAACTCTAGAGTTTTACATTCCTTTCTGATTCTCCTCCCCATCCCTCTGGGTGAGGGGGGAGTGAGTGAGTGGCTGCGTGGAACTTAATTATCAGCTGGGGTTAAACCACGACATGGTTCTCCTGTCAGACCTGGAATCCCCTTGGTTGAAGCTGTAAATACTTTTTACACAATGTAACTATAAACCATCCTGTGTTAAGTCTGGGTGGAGCTGGCTATGGAGAAGGAACTTCCTTGGTTTAAGATTCCTCAAAGATTAATGTCCTGACCTTATTTCTCCCAAATATTCTTCAAGTTGGTATTCCTCTCCAAGAAGCAGAACAAATCAATTTTAGATAATGGCCTAGAAAAGAGATGACTGCTTATCAGATACAGCAGTGCGCTGCATGCACTGCGCATCATCACAGGTCTCCTCACAACCAACTAATATGAAGTGACCTTTAACTTCCATGTTTTGATCTTACACTGAGCACAGCATACCAGAAGTGAAAAAATGCAGATAGAGCTCTTTAAAGGCTACTCTTACTTATTTAAGGAAAATCATGGACAAAGAGACAGGAATTAATAATATAAAAGGGGTTTCGACTTTGCAAGCAAGAATCACAGAGGTATGAATGCAGGATCTTGGAACAAGTCTGTGCAATAATATAGCTTTATAAATATATTAGTAACTATTTTATAGTATTTTGAAGTTTTTAAAGCAATTATGTCATCTGACTTAATCTTCTAAAGAACAATACTACAATCTGAAACCTCTGCTTTCCAATAAAAAAGTCATGGTTCAATTCCTGAACAGCATATTCTTTACTGCAGCTAAGCAGAGAGAGAGGCTTCTTTCCATAGCACGTACATCTCTTTTGTTGTGAACTGGCTCTTGTTTGGATTGAGCCTTTGAGTAGTCGCTTGTCATTGTGTCTCATCCCTAAATTATATGAGACTAGGTTTCTAAATCATTTCACTTTTGCTGCATAGAAGTTAGGTGGTATTTTAAAGTAACCAGCTCTCTCTACCCACCTGACCTGGGTAGTGATCTCAGGTGGGATGAACTGACCTCTGGAAGTGTACATGGTTTTGGTTGCTGACCTTACAAGAAGGTCCAGACACCTTTTAGATGGCTAAGAATAGATGACGTGATTAAGACCTTTAATAACCAAGGTTCCAACGCACTGAATCACGCTACTGCTTTCTGGAATTATTTACATATTTAGGCTTAACAAACTAGAGATTGCCCACTTCCCTTGAACTCTGATTTTGTGTAATTTATACATTATTGCTAAGGTTCTTGTAGAAGTAAAAGTCCTTCGCGATATTAGAGAACAGCTTGCGACAGAGTCCCTCCCTTTTGACAGTATGCCTACATGGTTTTACATCCTTACAAATGATTTGGAAAGGAAATATGAGAAAAGACTAAGAGCATTTCTAGACAATATTTTATCTAGTTTAGCCTGGGCCACAGAACTGAATGTTTCTGAAGCTTCAGAAGGACTAAAAATAATAACTAACTAACTAACTAACTAACTAACTAACTAACTAACTAACTAAATAGTGTATGGGAAGGCATCACATTAAATGGAATTTATTATTGATAAATGCAAATCAGGGAGTCACAGGGTTGTAAAATGACGATCCTTTCTAGAGAGATACTGGCATTACTGTAGACATCTCACTGTACAGTCACAGCTTCCTTCTGCTAAATAATAAGCAAAGATAGATCCATAAACTGGAAGGCAGCTTATGGAAGGAATGGAATTATGTATAATGCATATGTTCAATAATGTGTTTAAAAAATTTATTGCACATAGTGTTGGCCCAGACTTCTCTAAAGAAAAAAAATAGAAATAAAAGATGTTTTGAGAAAAGCAAAGAAAATTATAAACGTCCTATAATAAAATTAAAATGTATTTCAGTTGTACAAATCAAATGTATTTATGTAATAAGATGGTGAAAAGGAAGGGATCTGATAAAAGTAAATAAATACAAAACTTAAATAAAATTAAACACGAGAAATTGAAGGTCAGTGAGAGAAGCACCTGCACTCAAAATTAATTAAACTGTAGAAATTTCGGAAGTTTTTCAGATCAAGTTTTGAATCAAAAATTGGAATGAATTTCTGGAACGTAGTTCCTACACCAGAAATTACCTGCATGTTAAAACCATCCATAGTTGCTACAGATCTATCTGAAAATGCTATGTATAGGAGGGGAACAGGACCAGGTGAAGTTTACTCAAAAATGTGTATTGTAGAGGTCTTAAAGTCCTGAGAATTGTCTGATCTGTCTTTTGCCTGAGACAAGGTGCTGGATTAATGCCCCACTCCTGATCTGATCAGTACTGTGTTGTCTTTTTTTCATAGAAATTTAGGCTTATTTTAAAAGCTGCACTTATAGACACCTTATACAATTTCAAAGTGGCATTTTCTCTGGGTTATAGTTGGAAGCCTGTCATCTCCAACTTCCCTGACAACCTGAAGAAGGCACTCTGGACTGCTAATTTCATCTGACATTTTATTGAAACTTGTTTTCTGAGAAGAGATCCCTGTAGTCAATCAGGTTTTGCATTCATTTATTCAAGTTGCTACCAGAGAAAGTAATTTTGCCAGTTGGAGAGGTGTGTGGGGAATCCTTGCCTTATGTGCCTAAAAAGGCATCTACAAATTGTCCTGGATAGTCATCTTGCGCAACATGAATAAATCAGATATTCCCTATTGGTTCTTCACTTAAGGAGTTGTCAGAATAAATAAAAATACTTCTCAGAGATTCCCAGTAATTCCAGATAAAGTAAATAAAAAAACTTCCAAAAAACCCCAGAGAAAAAACTATATAAATTCTGTTTTTATCAACAAAAGATTATTCTTTTGCCACATTAATGCAAATCATCAGGGTTTTTTTTTTAAGGTAAATTGTTATTATAAATCCTAAGTACTAAGCAATAACTGAACATTTAAGGGAGACCCCGTGTTCCCATTTTCCCTTAAAGCCGATAAGATATCTCTTTCTAACATGGTATTTTTTTACTCAATTTGCTGTCTACCCCCTTGGTCCTGATACGACAGAGATATAAAGCTTTTTCTCATGAGAGTTTTAATCCACAACTCTACTACCAATGAGTTCTTTGCTATAACAAGGCAATTTAGGTCTTTCAGAGCTCATTTGCTACATAAAGACGCATGGTGAGACAATCTCCAGTCCTAAAATCTGTCTTAACACCCCCACAACCTACCTATGTTGTAATACAACTTTCAGCCAGGAGGAAAAAAGATTTAAAAACTAATTATTTTTTAGTCATTCAGAAAGAAACAGATTAGAAACAAACTAATAGATATTGGGGAATGATGTAATTGATATTTCCTGGGGTGCATTTATCACATGACAGTGGAATAGAGTAGGGAAGGAGACAGTCCTAGAGTCTCTAACAAATAAACGTGGCCACACTTGATGAGTCTTCTTGCTCCTAAACTATATAATAGGCCATTTCTGGCTTGCTCTTCTTCATGCCCCACAAATTATAGGCTTCACAGTGTCACTCTTCCAAAAGGAGGACTGGAGGGTCACCTTCGTCCAGTAGCTAGGGCACTTTCTGGGAGTGCAAGGTGGGACTTCAAATAAATCCTGACCTTCCACCACCTCTTTTCTTTGGCACGAGGCTACCAGGAAAGTGGCCACGAGGCTATCAAGAAAGTGTCCTCACCACCGTGACAGGCTGGTCATTTTGCCATGCATCCAATTCATATTACACATTCTCTGAGCATGGATAGGACTGCTGTGGAAATGTGTGGGATCATTTCTCGACTATCACATATTTTAGGCACAAAAACACACTTTGGTCCCAAGGCCATGGAAGTCTTTGCATGCACAGAACTGGAGAAATGCAGCAGCTGTCAGTGCTGACTGAATTAGGTGTTATTGGAGCTGATGGCCCAAATTTGGCCCTTAATTTACGCTGGAAGGATACAACACAAATGGAATTTACACCGGTGAAACCTGTATGTTTAGCTGATCAACAGCTGAAATGGTTGTTAGAAGATGGAGAGAGCTTTCACCTTGACTCCCTAAGATGACGCCTAATAATTGCCTGAAGGCAGTTAGGCAAATAACCAGAAACAGAGGTAGAGTAAATGAACTGTTATTCACCAGGTTGACTGTTTAAATAATTTCAACTAACAAAAAAAAAAAGAAGAGCAGTAATAGCTGAAAAATCTGGGCTTTTTTTTTCCTCTGTCAAGGACAGCCAAATGTTTTTGATGTGTGGTCTGCACAGTCATTACAGATTGAAGCCAACATGCACAACTGTCCAAGTGTCTTATCTCTCTCTTTCTCATTGACACACTGTGTTGCTCCAGGCTACTTTTTGTTGGCTGTCCTTGTTTTGCCTTCCTGCTTAATTTCTGATCCTAAAATCCTGTTCTGGGGTAAAGGACTTTTCTACTTTGTCATGGGTACCTCTTGACTCTGCCCTGCAAGCCAGTGGAAGCAAGAGATGGAATTAAATGCACAAACATCTGTCTCCATGTGACTATTCTTTGAGCGCTGCACCTGATAAAAAATTCCCTGGTAATACTAAATGCTGGCCATGTCCTAAGGAAAAGCTAGAGGTTTAGTCCCCAGTCAACACTGTTCTAAGGGGAAAGAAAACAAAATAAAATATCAGTTCAGCATATGTAAATTCTTTAAGTAAAACAGGCATCTCTGAATGCAGGAATCTTCCAGTCTCCAATAATACTGTGCTGTAAACACTGGTACAATATTATGTTCCTCCTGTGAAATAAAGCAGTCATAACCTCAAATTCTAAGTCTTATCAAGTGACACGATGTTTTAATTCTAGTAAAACTTTTACAGAAGAACCTGTATTTTCCAGGACTTTTATTCCAACATGAAACTACCCTCTCACAGCCACAGATATCAAAGATCTGATTCTCTGTTCTCATCAGCATAAATCAGACACTTCCAGTGAAGTTAATAGATTTACTGTGTTATAAAGGGAATGCAAAGTTCAAGCATTTAAAAAGTGCAATTCTGTGAAACAAAGGGGCTTTTCTGGTAATCCTTGAGTGATTACTTATGACAGGATTCACCATATTTACTCTTGTAAATGGCAAATCATTTGTATTTAATTTTCATTCATGAAAGAAAATGGTGGGGAAAAGTCAGAAATTAATAACAACCTTGAACACTTATGCAACACTTCACATTTCAAATTGCTTCAGAAATATAAACCAATTAATCTGTCATTATGATTTATGCTAAGGGAGACAGGAGATACACAAACAAAGTCAAACAGAGATGCAGGGCTCCAAACTACAGTTCTGTGAATTACAAATCACAGAAACAGCTTAGGGACCTAGAGCTGGGCTAACGCTGGAAACTGGAAGATAAACCCAGGAGCAGCAGGCTGAGTAAGGGCTAATACAATTTTACCTAGTTACTGGTGAATGGTCACTTCTTTCCATATGCAACACAGAACACTTAAGTAAACCACTTGGCTAAATAAGCATTATCAGTTGTACTGTTCATCACTGCAAACATCTATCGTTCATTAGCTCATTAATGACTTCCTTGAGATATCTGATTTACAATGCAATTGCCCCTAGTAGATCTGTCTAAATTGATAACCAAAGGGCTACTAAAATCAGTACCCACACCAGACCATTGGATGATTTAAGGAGGAATATCTATGCTACTGGTTCCTTTTAAAAGTACATTGTTAACATTAGGAGCATAAATGTTAATTAGAGTAATGACTTCATTCAGCAATTCCTTTTCTACAAGGCCATTTGGAATCTAGCTCCTCTGTTTGAAAGGGCAAGTTCTTTTTAATTAGGACAGCTACTCCACTGGCACTAGAAATAAATGAGAGAAGAGATGAAGGTCTCACCCACCAGGATTTTTCCATTTTTTGTTTCTGTGTAGCATTCAGTGTTTCAGAAAAAAACCCCAGCTTTATTTAGAAAAAAACCAAACAAACAAACAAAAAAAAAACCCAAACAAAAAAATCCTCATTCTTTCAACGTTAATGTACATCTTTTACAAACATTTATTTGCAGCCCAGATATTCTCATATGGTCGTTTTTGAGATAAATTCTCCTCCCCGCATGCTTGAATGGGCATAGCAGTAGCTTTCGGTCATTGCTATTCCACTGGATCATCCCCCTAAGGCAGGGGTCTGTGCCAGGGTGAGACTAGTTAAGAAAAAGCTTCAAAGACTATTTAATTTCAAGCCTTCTCTGTTTTTGTGCATCTCTCACCCTTCAATCACGCTCTGACCCTGTCAACACACAAGCATGCAACTGGGAGAGGACAGGCTGCTCTTAGCAACAGTAATGCCCAATGCCTTGCCTGACCTGAGCTTCAAAGCAAAGGGGTTCTGATCTGAACCTGGAGAAATCAGAGCAAGGACAGAAGTAGCAAAAAATGTGTGGGCTGAGGCAAAAGAGCAAGGAACACACAGCTGCACTGGAAAGGCAGGAAACCTTTTTCCTCATCATTCTTGCCTAGGCTGGAAAAGCCTCATGAACTTTCAAAAGGCTACTGCCACTTTTCCCTCTTAAAAGTTGGGATACAATATTACAGAGGAGGTTGGATTCTTACCAATTCAGTTCCTAGCAATAGTTCTTAATTCTGTCCTTTTAGCTGCTGGGCATCTGTATGCACTGGGCATATGCAGTTGCAGGTATCAGTGCCAAAGGATGGTCCTGAGTCATCGGTAAGACCAAGGCGTCAGACAAGCCGTGGTGGGACAAGAAAGGATGTACCCGCCAAGGCATACCAGGAGTTGCCTATAAAGGTACTGCTTTTACTTCACACCCGTGATTCTGGGGTAAAAGGCAAAGATGACCCTACATTTCATTACAGAGGGCAATGACGAGGGGGCAGTTACACACTTACTCCCCATGCCAGAGCAGCAGGGTGCAAAGGGTGATAACTCTCAGAGGCTCTGAAGTACCATGCTGCTGCAG
Source organism: Falco rusticolus (assembly GCF_015220075.1). Taxonomy (NCBI): domain Eukaryota; kingdom Metazoa; phylum Chordata; class Aves; order Falconiformes; family Falconidae; genus Falco; species Falco rusticolus. The sequence goes on from NC_051191.1 coordinate 17,458,944, forward strand.
GTTCTGAGACCCACGGGTCACAGTCCTGTCCCTGAAAAAGCGAAGGATGAGAAGGACTAGACATGACTGGGACTAAACATGAGAGTCAGTCCAGCTAGTTCACAGGTACAAATTCCTTCTGGACTCTCGTGGCGGTCTGTGAGCTTGTGGGCAAATTATATGTCCAAAAGCATGATGCATAGTCCTCTACAGAAAGTAATACAAGGTAAGAATACTCTATGGAGCAACCTACGTCTCCTCTTAGCATCAGAAAGGATGGCAACTTATGCAGCCAGATGTGTACATGTATATCTATATATCTATCTATCTATGTTTACACACACACATACGGTAGTAATGTCATGCTCAGGCAATATTTCAACAACATGATCTTCAACGATCTTCAATAAGATTGCAAGAAAACGAGAGTCTGGAAAGCACTTCTTAGTTTGTCCCTAACTTGGTCACCATGAGCTGCCACTGGGAGTATGCAGAGGCCCTTAAAGAACTATTTGTTTGGGCAATACTGACAACCCCTTCCTAAGATGAAACACAGCAAGGAACTCTCTGACATAGATCCAGAACAGCATTGCTGAAATCAACGTCTTTGACCCTATAAATGACAATAAAGCTGAGATCCTTATTTCTAAAACGAGTATATTCCTTGTTCATGCCTACAGCCAGTTAACACTTGATCTGACTTGTTTGTACTAAATACAATTATGGCAGGCCAAGATTGCAAAATTAATCATTTAATATGAAGTGTGCCAAATTCTGCTCAGTTCTAAAGAGCTTTCATGGTATTGTGGCCAGTTATTACAGCTGAACTTGACTCAGGATGTCTAAACAGCAAAGTCTACAGAACTACAGATTTACCAGGTTGAAACTACTACAAGCATCAGTGTAATGATGCACTGTAAGTGATGCAGACATTGCCACCGCTAGGGCACTACCTATATTCTAAGGAAAATGTACAGCAAATCAAAGGAATAAGTAGTTACTTCTATGAAATAAGATGATGGTTCCCATGGTTTAACCCCGGCAATGGTGTAAGCCCTGCTATTAATGTTTCACGGCGTCAGAAGATCAAAGGTGGCATAGCCATGGAGAATGCACAAGAATGAGATCCTCAGACAGAAGGCAAGATCAGATGATTACTGAGCAGGCTGCATGGAAAAACTTACAGAGCTACTGTCAGTTCTGATTTTTAAGCTGGATGTCCCATATTAAAAGTGGCATTCAGAATGATCCTAAAAGTTGCTGCTGTGTGCCATTGGTTAAAGTGCTGTGTTAGCATATACTTCATCAGTGCCTCCCTGCTACGAAGTTTTGTGTTTTCTTTGGAAATGCTGAATTTCTATGCACATTTTCTTTCCTCAAGAGCTAAATTTACTGCTTTTACAGATGTCGCTGTCACTATATTCACTAACCTTGCTGAGCAAGACCTATTTTTGTGTAAAGTTCTCAAAATAGCTTTTGGACTCCAGCAGTGTTGCAAGTTTGGAATAAATCCAAGGTTAGTGGAAATTGTACCTGACCCCCATTCCTCATCATTGCCCCGTCAGGGGATCATCATCTTTACTGATAGTTCAGATGAGTGCTCCTAGCTGGTTTTGTCTGAAGCAGACCAGAAGGCTGTCAAGTACAAACTGCTCTGCTGGCAGATAAATGGAAATTGGGAAAGAGAGGGGTGGGAGAAAGTGACAGTGAGCAGCCAAGGTGGCCGGTTGTCCACCCGGGCAGCTGGTGCTGGGGAGGATGTCTGTCAATGCCCAAACACAGGAGTGAAATCCAGCTGTCATACTGCTATAATTAATTCAACTCAAACACAGCACAATAAAGGACCCAAATGCCTTTTAACCCATTAGTTATTTTTTGGCTCTAGCACTACCCTAACATCCAACTCTTTTGTTTACTATCTCTAAATCTCCTTTAGCTTCTTAAAAGCCTGGATTTTCAGGTTAGCAGTCAAAAAAAGGTTTTCTAAATGCAGAACTAAATGTCCTTCAGATGACTGTAAAACCAAGAATGTTGTATTCTGAGTGTATCGGAGAAAATACTAACTGGAAATCCAGAAACCTGAGTGGTAGTAAGTGTATGTGAAGTTGTATTGGGTAGATGAGAAAGCAAAAAACCAGGACTGCTTGATTTTGCCAGTACCTCCTGTAATTAAGAATGAGGTCTGGGACAGGTAAGTTGATCGCTTGTATGTCAGTCTGTCTGTTCACTAAACAGCAAGACTACTTATGGGAGAAAACCCTTTAAAACAGAATTAGCTGGTGAAACAGTGGTTAGAGACCCTTGGACAAAATCCATTCAGAGATTTTATTCATGGATTGCCATGAATATGGATATTTTTCTTACCCAAGTGGCCCGTTTAATAAATTGCCATGCTGATTAATGACTTGACTGTATTTTTTAGGAAAAATGAAGATATCTAATTCCTTTAAAAGATATGTTTTCTTGCATTTACTTTGTTTGCATAAGAACTTTCTTCACGAAGCTTTTGAGCTCAACGTAAATTATCTACTGTCAATGTAGATGTCAGTCACCAGGTGAAATAGCAGACTAAACCCACTAATAGCCACATGTTATTCTCCTTTTCCTTACCTCCCCAGACGTAACATTTCATCAGATGAAACTGAAAAGTTAACATCCAGGACTATCTTCTGTGAGGAAAGCTAGAAGGTATTTGTCACTCAACTGATTACATTTTAATTTAAGTAAGAACTGTTGAACTGAACACTTTCTTTTTGAAGGACTAGAAAAATAGTCAAATGTGAATTGTTTTAGCAAAACTATCCCTAAGATTTCACATACTTGCATCCTGATATTTTGCCTTTCTAACTTGGATTACAGCTTCTTAGCAAAAGTATTCTAAAAGAAGACATTTAGGAATAAGAACCATATTTTTAAAGAACCGTTTTGCCTACGCGTGCTTTGGAACTTACAGTTGTTTCCTACACTGCAAATCTTTATTTTTAAAAACATCGGTACTTATTTAAGCAAACTGAAAATGAAGCAATTTCCTGGCCAATGATGCTCTCTACAGAGTGGAATGGGGCAGGGAGTGCAGGAGGAAAACCAGAGGGAGCTTTTCGCTGGATGAAGAGGTCAATGCATTGGGCAGCTACAGTCTGTCGGACACCTCTGGCACCGCTGCTATGTTGGGAAAGTCCTGCACTGGCAATGCCAAACACCTCTGGCATTATAAAAGCCGAGAGCGCCCCAGTGTTCTTTAGGATCTACTGTGCAGAATTTAAATGGACAGTTTACACTTCTAGACTAAACAGACGGCATGTCCTTCTGGGACAGCCCTATTATGCAGTTGCTAAGCAGCCAAAATCTCACATGCATGTGGCCCATGTGCTGTGCGATACCCAAGCAGAGCGCCTGCATCAGACCCAGGTGTAAACGCACCTGTGCAGGCTCCTGGCACACAGCAGTGCCCCCAAAAAACTGGCTGTGGTGTGGTGGGACATGCCTGCACCTCACAGAGTGCCTTCTGGCAATGCCCACGAACCATACTAGCCCCTAACCATACTCAGCGTAGCTCTTCATGCACAAAACTGCCTGCCCCATAGAGTTACACCGACGGCAGTACACTGGGAATGCCAAAACTATTAGATGGCCCCATCTGCTGTGAATGCAGAGGATGCCAGAAATAGATTCCCTTGTGATGCTATACAACAGCACTGCACCAGGCTAGTCGCAACTTCTGACCTGCTCTGGGAGAGAAAAAGGACTCCTGCCACAGGGTGACTCCAGCTCTGACCTCGTCCAGGCTGTTGGCATTTGTCACTGCTGTGTGTGCGTGTACCAACACTACGAAATATTCCTTGTAGCAGGGTTCTGCAGGAGCTAGTGTGATTCCAAAGAAGTCACCTCTCTTCTTCTCTATAGGAATCTTATTAATTGGTAAGAGAGGATCATATCCAGGTTCTCAGACTGTAAAATAGCATGGTACCTTTGTGGACACATCCTTTGGTAAAGTCCCCTCAATTAATTGTCATTTGAATTGTTGGCTGCTTTTTTTTGAAAATAATCCAATCTTGGTTTTAAAAATTTAATACACGGTAACCCTGGGTATCTTATCAATTGCCTGCGTTGATAGAAACATGTGCTTTACGTCTGATCTGAACAGGTTCAAGTTACAGCCAGGCGATCGCATTATTCTTTGGCTGTGAGACTTAAGAACTATTACCTGGTATCTGTTTCTACAGACACTGCAGAAGTGCTTGCAAAGTGTGACAAAGTCACCCCTTCAGCTTTGTTTTGCTAAGCCAAACAGATTCACGTCTGAGTATCCCACACAAATCATGTTTTCCGGTCTTTTAATATTTCTCATGAACTCTTCTCCAGCTTGTCATCTTCCTGCTTGGACAGAGACAGGCAGGAGAGCTTCAAGCAGCTTCATCCACAAGGGTGAGGTAACCTCCCAGGTCCTGCTGGCCTTGTCCTTCATTCCACAGTCACATTCTTTGCCCTAACACCAGAATGGGAGCTCACACTCAGTTAATGTGGCTTGCTGTGCTCTTAGACCTTTTAAATGTCAACAATTAAGAGAAAAAAAAAAGTCAGGACCTGTATAAATTTGCCCCAGACTAACCGTTCCTTCATAAAAACCCTTCACGTTTACAGCTCATTAACTTTTACTTAAGATCATCTAATATCTAATGCAGGTGTCTCTGAATCAGTCATCTGTCATTTAGCACCCACCCCTCCACTCCATAAAACATCTGTTCACAGATGTTTGGATTTCAGTTTCTAAGACTGTGTAGTGTATGATTCAGCTAAACACATGTTAAAATCACATTGAAAGCACTGAAAGTTATGGCCTTTGCCTATCAGAAAACCACAATTTTTATGTACTGTTTTATACCTACTGATGCATAAGAAAGATGTCTGTGGGACTGCATTGCACAGAAGGAGTTGTGACAATAAAATCACTTAAGCTTAACAGTGACAAGCTAACACAGACAGAGAAATACCTTTTTGAAATATTTTGCTTCCTAACAAGTCATTATCACCAATAAACCTTCAGAAGGCTGGGTGTACAAAAGTTCAAATAACAAGAAGACCTGTGTCAAAGCCTTAGAAAACAATGAAATGTATAGATATATAAAAGCATGGATTCCACACTGTTATTGACAGCAACTGCATGACAAACTACTGGAGCAAAAATGATACATGAAATGATATTAGCTACCTCTACAGTATTGTGACTGAAGAATAAATGATATACAATATACTGAATGCATCACAGCCACTGGAACACTGTAACTTTGACCATGCAAGCACAAAGTCAAATTTCAATTAATCTGACTTTTAACTGATGTAAATGTAATTCTTTACACTCACTTCAATAACCTATTTTCAAGTGCTCAAGCAAAAGGTATACTATTATCAAGGCTTTCATGAACATTCCACATTACAGAAACTCCCTAGATATCTTGGCTCCTAGTTAGGTACCAAAATAATTAGCTGTTTATCATCCATGATTTACTTAAACAAATAGTTATTTAAACAAAAATTTATAGATTTATAAATTATATAGTAAATTATGCCCAGCATATATATCCAGTTTTGACTCACCTAGTTGTACATCCATCCAGGCCATAACATACTTGGACATTTGGTTATAGCTATAGCAAGTGCTGTACTGGAAGAAAGATTGGTATCACTTCTAATCCTCTTGACCTGCTGCAAGCTACGCTGAGGTACACTTGGTATCTGTTTAATGTGACTTACTAATGAAGGCACCGTCATAGATTATCCTGAGAACACGCTGTGGCAATGACACATTAATAAATGTAGCTGAAAAACTATATTTTTCACAAAATGACTGAAAAAGCCTTAGCATGTACATTTGTTTCAGACTGTAACCCGAATCTGATACTTGTTCATGAAAAACTGGCTTCCACTTCTCATGTTTATCTTTAGCGGACAACAGAAAGAAGAAATGTAAGAAGAGAAAACCAATGTGAAGACAGCAAACTTTGATGTTAGGAACCTGTTTGGTTTTATTTAGGAATAACTGCAATTCACACACTTTAAAATATTTTATGCTTTTTAGTGTTCCAAAGGATTGCTCAAAAATTATTATTTATTTAGTACCGTGCATCTTCCAGATGCTTTAATGACTAGAACATCACAAATAAGAGAGAGAAAAAACCCAAAGTATTACCTAGTTCAGTCCCTAGCAGCACAAAGTTTTTTTCTTCCACTGCACTTATAGTGCTTTCCTCAGTCTATTTTAAATATAACTATAGTATAAAATCAATCTTAAGTCATCCCTTTTTGCAATCAATTCCCCCAAAAGAAAGAAAATTATATACTTAAGATAAATTGTGCTGAGAAATAAGAAATCAGAATCTAACCAATATCCTAATTTGAAAAGAGCACTTTACACATTATTTATCCAGCCACTGGCCGAATACTCTGTTTCCTCATAGTGAGAGGTAGGGGGATGTTGCAACTTGGAAGTATTACACTGGAAGTGATAAAACCATTCAGGTTGCTTTGCTGCAGTGGTTCTCTGTTGTCACTATTTCCTCCCCTTGAAGAATGAGGAAAAAATATTACTTTTAAAATTAATTTACTGATGCTTCAACTTCCTTTTATGTACAGTTTAATTCTCAAGGAGATCTGATCCAAACAAGAATGGCAAATGAGCTTTAAATGACATAAGGCAATCCAGTGGTGAAATCTCTCATGTGCCATATAGCTTTAGATTTGGATTTGCATTTGTTCTGGTTTTGATTTCTAAACTCATTATTATTGCCCTTCAAAAAATACATATAAAGGTTTTCTTAAGAAATGTGGTGTATAAAGGGCTTTAAAGGACAGAATGGTTGAAGACTGATAAGATTAAGTCAGAAAACCCTTCCAAGCATGCAAGGGTACCAGTGAGGTTGTACAGATATTTCTGAGCAGAAGAGGACAGTTCTAGAGAGAGTGAAATATTCCTTGTCATTCCAGCCAGATCTCCATTCTGCTTAAATGGTGATGCACCACAGCGATGCATGTACAGAAAAAGGCATGGGAGATTATCTAAGACATGTCTGGAGAGACCTACAAGTCTCTCATATCTGTCATCTTTAACATTCCCTTCAAAATTCTAGTCAGAATAAAAATAAATAAATAAATAAAAATCACAGGCCTTTCAGGCTGCTTTTGAAGCACCTTGTACAATTCTTTATCTATTTACAAGGGAAGTTTATGATTTCATTAATTCTGTTTTTCAGCCCTGATACCTTCCTCCAATGCTGTCCTTCTGCAAGTCAGACTCAAAGTGACCCCAGTGTCCCATGCACTGAAATAAAAAGAAAGTGGTTTCCCTAGCAACAATATCGACACAAAAGCTCATGATTTTCCTTCTCGCTCCTGTGTCTTCTTAATGGCTTCAATAATCCAAATAGCAGAGAAAAGCAACATGCATCTGATCTTAATGAACTATAATGGCTAGAGACAGCATGAAAGCAAGCAAAGGTATCTGTGCTATTTATAAACTCGTGGATCAGATGACTCAGATTCACCAGCATTTGGAATTATTCATATCATTATCAGTGAGTCATTTAGGGAGATACTTTACTGTGTCAGGCTGTGTGCAAAATATTCTAATACTTCGTTTTTACCGGCAGTTTGATCTGATAGCTGTAATATATAGGAGATTAAGAGAAGCACGGGTCATACCTTCAATACCATCAAGAGATGGGGAAAAAAACAGCAGTTAATTAATTAATGGACTGTAGAATGGAGTGGCCATTTGGATCTGATGCTCTGAAGAAGGCTCAGACCAGTTTTTGGTTGGTTGGCCTTCAGCTGAATTCTCCCCAGACCTGTTACCCAGGCATCAGTTTCGACTGTTTTGCATTTCTCTTAACACTTCAGCTCTCCTACCAATAGGCATTCTGTCAGCAGATGGATTTTCCCCATGGCTATGGATGTTGCACAAAATATAAGGGAAACAAAATGAGAAAAACAAATTGTAATTGTTTGGATGGAGCTGTTATCAGTCTGTTTTTGTCATTTAGCCTTCACACCATCTTTTCAGCCTTTACAGGCAAAAATTAGTGTCAGCTTTTATAAGACAGCTCATGCTGTACCGATATATGCATCTTTGATGTAAGTATAGGTGATCAGGACTGATATTACTGTGGGAACACATAACATACAGGGGATGCTAATGGTAGATGTTGTCTTCACAGCTACTTTTACACCAACCTGTTTTTCATAATTGTTTCTGAGAACATCTATGTAAAGAACAAAGTAATACTATAATTTGTGTAAAGGAAACCTTCTCAGCCTGCAGTCATGACTAACGACCGAAGTTCACTCCAAAGTCTGGCTACTAGGTGCTGGATAAAAAGACAAAAAGATCGCAAGGTTACCAACTATAGAAACTTGAAACATTGGTCTACAATAAAGCAGAAAACAGAGCACTCCCAAATCTTCCGTAGTTTAATTCTACAAGTGCAAGCTAGAGGCATTTGACACACAGCCAAATACTTGTCTGAGATTTTATGTGATAAGCAATGTGTAATTAACAAAATTCTTTGCTGGTTCTGGGACTCAGAGAACATCTAACTATCATTAGCATTCACTGGATGCCAAGACCAAATGTATAAATATTACATTACTCAGACATGAATATAAATGAAAAATGAGGTATGTGAAACTAGAGCATGAAGTGAACAGAAACAATTGGGAATGTCAGAAATGGGGGTGGGGGTGGGGTGGGGAAGGATTCAGTTGCTGCAACAGAAAGTGCATTGTTAACAATAGCAGAGGTTGACACTGAATTTTGTAGCTTCAACCTATTTCATTGGATGGGCTTGGGCAACCAATAACATCTGAACTTAAGTGTCTACCTTTAGTGTATAAACTCCCAGGATACACAGCGGAGATCAGTATTACAACCCAGCTAAGTGCAAGTGCCCTCTGCAGCTTTGGACTCAGAAAGATACCTGGGACCTTCACAGAGGACTGGAAGATTTGTAGCAGCACCTACCGGAGATGTGCCCTCCTGGAACAGCGCTGAAAGATCAGTGGGATACACAAGGTCTGCACACATTAGCGTTTGGGTTTGGATCAGAAGCGCACATATGATGCTACCCCCATTGCTCCATTCACCATGCGTTGCTGTGCATGTGAAGCCATCTCAGAACACACAAATTGTAGCCCTTTCTGATGAAACTAACATTGAAGATGTCCTTTGGCCACTAAAGTGTGTTCAGCCTGCAGGACGAGAATGGATTATGACCCACAGGATGTAGGCACTGGGACCAGAGCACATGGGTGTTTCTCTTTACAGACCTGCTTCTATATTGCTGTACTGCCTACTAGGGCAAAGACTGTCTATGTTTTTCCAAATTATACTAAGAACCTTTGTTGAAGGAACTGAAAGCCCCTGTCCTGACAACTCTCTGTGGAGATGAGGAAATGATTTGGTTCAGCCTAAAGTTGACATCTAGTGGCTGATCAGCTGAATCCCTCTCCAGGCTCCCCTTGGCTAATTAACTGGATCTCATTAACTGACAGCAGCGAGACATCAAACTCCTAGACACAAGTGTCTTAGCACTGAACTGACTCCCACTCTTTGTGTCAGCATCACAAAATTTTGTTGGGGCGACAGTTTTGTTACATGCCCAGCAATGAAAATGAGAAGCTACAGTCTTCCCAGACACATGCTGTGTTGGCAGCGGTTGAAATAGTGTGGGTGATCTTGGATGTCCACTAGGTAAGTAATCAGAGCCCTTTGATGTTCTTGTCTATACATGCAATAACCTTCAAAAGCTCTACACTGGATATAGAAAGAAAACCGAGACAAAACATCAAGTACTACTGAAATATTTAATTAAGAGAACAAATTGCAGGTAACATACAAACAAGAGACATAGGGGCAGGTTAGTGCCTATGAAAATCAGATACGTGTTATTTGTAGTCGAATGTTAGTTTCCACTGTGATTTTTCATTTTAGCTCAAGACAAAAATTTTCATTCATAACACTAATCAAAAGCTGCTCAAAACTTGTGTAAAATGTAAATACTTATTCACCATATGACACTAAGATGAGTCTTGTAAAATAAACATAAAATCAGCATTTTTAATCAAAATTACAATGGAAAAGATTTATTTTGTTCTTAAAGCTGTGTTCCAGAGACACCTAGGATAAAAATTTCTCAAAATTATTTTCTCAATCTGTGCTTTAGTTTACTTTTGATTTCCTAAATGAGAAATTTTCTGCTGCTGCTTTTCAAAATCATTCTACACTCCAAAGGGTTTTGCTGTCAGAAATTAACCCTAAGAGCTAGATGTCCTTCCTTTTTAAATTCAATCTGGCTTTTCTACTAATATCCTAAGTAACCTCTCTTCCTTGTTGACATTTACACATTTCAAATATTTGAGAGTCTGCTTTGTAATCACATTTTTATCATAGATATAAAGACAATTTAATCTTTTCATTATGCTGGACTGTCCGGACTCAATTAAAAATTAAACTGAATAAATACATAAACACTATGAGTCATCAGGCAAAATTCCCAATCTACTTTATCCACACTGCTTTCAGCTTACTCCTTTCTCTGCATTTGTTTCCCAAATAATATTGTAAACCTTAACTTGAACGCAAACTTTAAACAGCGTTCCACAGAAAATCTTTTAACTCACCTTGGCACTTCTTTTTGCCACATTATTTTCAATCATCTTTAGTGCTGGTCATTTTTAACCTAAAGTAACTGGATTCAAAAGTCAGGATAAATCTTCAGAAATTGTATCATTGATTTAGTCAACACTGAGATAACTGTTAACAAAACTGCTTAACACTAGAGATGTGACTCCCAGTACAGGATCCTGAGTTTTGACAGGCTCCTGTAATCATAAAAAACTCTGACAATATGAAAATGTATGAGGAAAATTTATGAGCCCCATTAAGTGTTTGCTGTAGACAGTAAAGACTTTCTGCTAAGCAGTTGTGGAAAGATTTTTTTCACATTTAACTACTTTCTTAGCCTTATGATAGCCATTTCCTACTGGCAATAAGATGCTTCTAGTCATATATTTTTCACATTATTTCATGCAGACTGCATTCAGGTTTATTTCTCAAAACTATAAGAAGTTATCTTATATGATACAAATTTTACACTTATAGTGTCATCACGCATTCACCAAATAGATACTCCATGATCTGATTTCTAAACACTCAATCCATTCCTTGTTGGAATGTGGCATCTTAAGTGTAGGGCACTGTGAAAATGCTAAGTTTTGAATTTGGAATTAATATTTTAAACACATATAGAATAAATTTGAATTATCTCATGATTCTTTTAACTTTTTTTTTTTTTTAATAGAATGCATTGGCTAAATGATGTGTGACAACTTTGCCCCAGCAATAAGATGACTAGAGAAAGACACTTTCCATTAATGACTGTAGCTGCTCCAGTATGAGACACGCTTGGGAAGCCTTATTATACTGGCAATGCAATTGCAACTTATGGCTCACAACATTAAACTATGGATATGAATCTCCTGAATGACATTCCTGTGAATCTCCTGAGAACCAAATCCTGCTTGCCCACTCAGTTGTCCAGTTGCGTTCAGTAACACAAGTTAATTTTCTTTGCAGACTTATAAAATGCATTGTTTTTCTAAAAAAGCCTTTGGTTATTTAAATATGGTGTAAGTAATTAATTAGCTAGAACTTTAACAAGTTTATTGGATTAAGAAACAGTGACTATGAAAGGTGATACACATATTTTTCTAGCTTTAGATGTTGTACTCTAGATTATAAAATATTCAAGAACTATTCTTCTTAATTATCCAAAACACAGCAGATGCTCCTATACCCTCCACAGAACAGGCAGAGTAAGATCACCTAGATTTCTCAGGTTTTTCCTTAATTGTGAAATGACTGAGGACTAATCAGAATTTTTGTCACAGTAACTTGGAGTGTGAAAAAATATCCCTCACAGCCCCCTCAACTAACATGACTGCATTGGCAAAAAGCTGCAGACTGGACATATTTGGACTAGCAAAGAATGCCTTTTGTTGGGATAGCTTATCTTATTCAAGGAAGCAGTGGGAGTTCTGTCCTTATAAAATCTCTCTTGCTAACATAAGGTACATCTTCTCAAGAACATTTTGCTGATTTGAATATATCAGCAAATACATTTTAGTGTGAGGAGTCTTTAATTCAATGAACAATTAATACAATTCAAGCCTTAATGTTTTTACTGTATGAATTAATTACAATTAACTTACAGCACAATTATTATTGTTAGCAAAATATTACAACATATTCAACCAGAGTTCTAATCAAGATCCTAACAGTTTCAGAAGTATTGCACGTATCTCAGAATAGGTTTGTGTCCTTCACATACATTATTTTTTACCTTGTTTCTCCTATATGAAACTTTTTCTAATATTGAAAGCCCTCTCTAGACTTTGTTTGAACCTTCCAGGTTATATATGCACTTCCCTTCTTTATCTTTCCTTTCTTTACTCCCTTATTTGCCTTTCATTCTACTGTTGTCATTTTAGCTATTTAATGAATTGTGCTGTTTGGGTGAAAAAAGGAACCATATTTTTGTACTAGGGCAAGTTTAATTTGCCTGGAACTGAAATGAATTGCCTTGGGTAGCTGGAGACAAAGTGCTCAGATACAGTTCCTTTTCACACATGTGTCTGAAATCTTGTTTTATTGCTGTGCTTCAGAAGCAATATTATCTCAGCCTCATTGGTGTGTGTTTTACTGAACTTATTGCTAGCTTAGTTCATTGCAATTGCAATCCTTGTTCTCCAATTATAGGTAAAAGATACTAATTTTCTCATTGTTCATGTGGGACCGTTCAGGAATGTATCCATTATATAAAAATGTATCTTAAACACAGATATTCAAAAAAGCTCAGAAGTTTTCAAGAGGAAAAGGTAGTGCAAAGTGTACCACACAAGAACTTCAACAGAAAATTGCAGTCTAGAAAGTACAAATAATAACAAAAGCAAGAGAAAATGTGTCTTATTCAAAAGTATGAAATAATCAATAAACTGGTGAAAACTGGAATATTTGGTGAAGGTGACGATGAGCTATTGATTGCATTTATTAAGATATGGTTTCCATGAAAACAAAACCATTAATTTTGGGGAAATAAGTTCTTTGGGTATCTAACATACTTAGTCCTTATGGTTCTTCATAATGCACCATTGAAACCATCTAGCTGGTATAAGGCTGGGGAAGCTTAAAAGTTGCAAAGATAACTTTGTACCATCAAGCATCACACCTGAGGAACTAACACAATAAACAGGTAGAAAAGGTCCTCCAGGAATGATTTCTATTTGCTGCAATGAAAACAAGAACAAGAATGTGTCAAAGAAGGAGCGACAAGTCAATGAAGGTATGCAGGAAAAAGACAGCATCAGCAAAGGACAAATGAACTAATTCCAGCCAAGAGAGAGAAAGGACATATGCTGTACTTGATCTGACTTGCAAATACAATATATCAAGGGAGAATTGCTGGCATAAAGCAAAGTTATTAATAAGTAATGATAGCTGGTATCCAAGCCCCACTGGAGGTACAAGAAGGGCCTGGAGCTGAGTATGAAGCTTCCAGCCTGGCGCTGCGGGCAGGGTGTCCTTTCTCCAGCCTTTTTGGAGGGGAGGACAGGTGGTGTGGCTGCAAGGCCCCACTCCTCTGAGCAGCAGGTCTGGGTAAGGAGGACAGGGGGACCCAAGCAGCATTAATTCCATCTCTCCCTGTGTCACAGAACACAAGGCTTTTCTAAATTAATTCTAATGAAAAAAAAAAAAAATAAAGCACAAAGATGTGCTAGCTTTCTGTGCATTTGTTTTTTGGGGAGGAAATCCAAGTTATTTGCTGCTGCAATAAGAACAGTCCAGATTCACTTTTGTCTATCTTATATTTTCCAGTCATCCATAAATTTGCTGTACCTCCAAGTTTTGGCTTCTTCCAGACTAAACACCCTGCAATTTCCCATCACTCCCAAAGGATATTTAATTTTAGTACCACCTTTCTCCCTCTAATTTAATCTGTAAATATTTTTATTTTTTTCAGTCCTTCCATTTATTTTTTCAGCTGGGTTCCTCTGCTCCCTTCCTGTGATGCTTTGTGGTGAAGTCTCAGGTGACATACGGCAAACCCGGCCACATGCTAGCGAGGAGAGTGTTAAAGCAGTGAAGCTGGTGGAGAAAAGACAGCGAGCACTGACTGGAAGAGCTGCAGTGAAGTGACATATTGATAATTTACACCTCGGGTCCAAAATTGGAAGCATCTCGGTGCCAAAAACAAGCACAAAAAAACTCCCAACCCCAACCCCCAAAACTCCAAGCATACTAGGAAAGAATAACTTCAGAATACATGCACTAATTCTAGGAATACTTAGAAAGTATTTAGGAATAGTTTAGCAATAGACTGAACAAAATACAAGTCAGAATGCAGGGTGGGAGAAGTCAGGGAGGAATATATTCATTGCCTCTTTTAGGAAGCTTAAACCTAGATTAAGAAGAAAAATCATTGAAGATGGCCTCAGTGGATACAAATAGAAACAGCGGATTGACACTGTGCAAAAGGGTATCTCCAGCCAAGTATCAGGAAGCATTTTCTCACTGTTAGGATGTTAGATTACAGAGCTGTCTCCCAAGGGAGGTGGTACAAGGAGCTTCACTGCATGAGTCATTTAAAATTAGACTGAAACAAAGCACCTGCATATACCGCAGGCAACATAGCTTCGATGGCAGGCAGACAACCTCAATGACCTGACAAGTCTTAACCAGCTCTCCTTTCTATCATTTGATTTAATTTTAGGAATTTTAGTCTGTTTGTATTAAGGAAAACAAGAAAAAATAGCATTCTGTGAAACACTCATGTATATGTTTCCTCAAGCAACTGATTGCAAACGAAAAATATGTAAATTACCGTAAGTATTCAGACATCTGATAGGTAAAACTAGTGATTAACTGAACTATTCTCTGGTTTGTGTTATTATTTAGGATTTTCAAAGCATTCCCCCTCTCTCCCTACTGAAATGATGAATTTTCCCTGCCAGAAGGTGAGCCAGCCAGGGGTAATCAAATACATAAACAAGATTTAGTTATACCTGGAATGACTATGGTTAGAGCATTTATTTCTGGACTCCTACTGCTTGAAATATCTGCCTTTGCAGACACTCCTTGAGCAATGCCAAAGCAAAAATGGTAGCAGCAGAAAGGAAGATAGTGTTGGTAGAAACCATTCATGTCTAAGCAGCAAGACGTCCTAAATTTGCTCCCCTGAGTATTTCAGCTTGTATTTCAGAGGAATAAATACCTCATTTTATTTTCCTTCAATTCCAGCCGTCATGGTCTCAACAGAGGATGGAGAAGATTTAGCATGAAGTTTTGGGGGAGTTTACAGGAAAAGAACAGAGGGACCGAGTTGATAATTGATTCTTAATCCACTTCTGCTATTGAAATTCACTATTCTCTTTATTGTTCTTCACAGTTTTTTCCATGACTCAAAAGGAATTAATGTATCTGTAATTATATGTGGGGGGGGGGCAAAAAAGTAGAATGGCAAAGAAGAGTTCAGTGTTCTCAAAACAGGGATAACAGATGACCTCCATTGCAAAAAAAACCAGTACATGACCTCTTGGACTAACAGTGAGAATATTTAATGCATTTATCAAATTACATATTTGAAGAAGAGTAAATAAAATAATCAAGATTAAGGAGAGAGGGGAAAATAGCCAAGAACGCACAGACCCATTATTCTGACCTCAAAACTATGCAGGGCTTTAAAACACACTTTGAAGAAGAAACTTGGTGACTTGATCTCTCTTCAGTATGAGAGTTTTACTTTACATTTGTAAGGCGTTATATAAAAGAAATGAAAAATGAACTGGTACTTAAACATCATTTTTAATGCCACTTCAGACATTGTAGGTGATCTTGTGTAGCCTCTAGAAACTGTTTCAGAAAAGTACAAATCTTACAGGTTATGTGTAATACATGCCAGTCCCACATTGGAACTATGCTGGATAACATTCATACCCAAAGGTATCTCACAAATGCAAAAGACAATTAAGTTTAGGCACCTGATATGCTACCAAAGCAAAGTCATGTAAAAGAAATCCAGTACTGACATAAAACTGAATTACGTAGGCTGATAAGGAACAAAGGCCAGAAATTAGAGACAATTTTCTATGTAGGAGTGATATTCTAGAGCAGTACTTCTGTAGGGGATAAGGAGAAGGTATTTTATGATTGGGAGATAGATCTTGATAACTTTACAACAGCAGAAGTCCAGAATCCATTTCTTACTAAGACCCTAATGATGTAGAATGAGGGAGGAGGCTCTTGGGGCCAAAGCATGCAACCAGAAGCATGCAATGTGTAGGTAGATGTTCCTCAACAAACAAGACAGCAAGTGGCGGATGGGATAGGCAAGCTAAGAGCCAGGGGAGATAGGAACAGAAGGGACATGGCAATCAACAAAACAATGCTGAAGTGGAATCACTTTAGGCATAGGTGTATAAAGAAGGAACTTCCTGTGGAACAGTTTTGTGGGGAAGGCTTTTGAAACTGTTCTGGTGGATAAGCATGCCTGCCTGGGTGCCTCTCTGAAATACTTTGACACTAATGGACACAGCATGGGGAACCAATAGGAGGAATTAGATGTCTGTGTGCAGTTGCAGTCATTGAGCTAATGTAGACATGATGGGACAATTCACACAACTTGATTTCTGCAATGGTTAGATACAGGCTCTTTTGGAAACACAGGCTGGGAAGGCGAGGGCAGCATGTTGACATTTTTGAGAGAGTACAGCTGGAATGCCTGGAGCTCTGCCTGGGGACAATGTTCTGGTGAATTGGGTTATCCTTCCCCGGTGCAAGGCTTTGCATTTCCTTCTTCTGAACTTCATGAGTTTCCTCTCAGCCTAATTCTCCAGAACGGTAGCGCAACCCTCTGGTGTATCAGTCGCTCCCGATTTTGTATCATCTGTGAACTTGTTGAGGGTTGTCTAGATCATTAATGAAGATGTTTGAGGAGCAGTATTGGCCCTGGGATACACCACTAGTGGCTCACCTCTGATTTGGCTTTGTACTGCTGATCACAGCCCTCCAGACCTGGCTGTTCAGCCAGTTTTCAATCCACCATACTGTCCACTTACCTAATCCATACCTTGTCAGCTTGTCTATGAGGGTGGTGTTGGACACAGTGTCAAAACTCTTACTAGAGCCCAGGTAGAAAACATTTACTACCCTGTCCTCATTCACAAAGCTATTCACCAGATGATGTGAAGAGGCCCTTTCCAACTGAAATAACTCTGCGAGCCTGTGATCTTGAGAATGACTGTTTAATAGTCTGTACCAGACAAGGACAGTAGAAAGACCGTGACAACCTGTCTGTCAGATAGCAGATAGCTACTATAATGTCAAAGTGGTCGGCACTGGATAATATCAGGTTTACTGATACGAGTAAACCTGAAACCTGACCCTTACCTGTCAGGGAATTTTAGAGCTGACTTCCTCTAAATGTGTGCTCGTCAGGGCTGCTGCTGAAAATGGTACCATGTCTCTGTATCTGTGTCCAGTAGACTAAAACACGGATGCATTTCCCTGTCCTCTGATCATCAGCCCTGGAGCACAGTCCCTGTTCTGCTAAGGGCCTCTTCTGGGACCTTAAAAAAGTCTGTAGCTGTGTAAGTGTTGCACGTGCCCTGTAATTTAGTGCACCCAAAGTTAAGAACTGAAATTCGCAATACAGAATATAGAGAACAGAGAGAGTCAAATGCCTCTAGGAGGTGATTAAGAGCATTAAGCTAAACACTTAATGTTACATAGTGTGAATAACCTCTCAATCACATGCTGTTTTTCCTGGTGAATTCCTAATTCCTTCACACAATGAAAATGTACAGAAAGAAGTTGTTCAGTAAGAAAGATATGTATTCAATATTTATTTTTGTCTGACTGCTGTATGTCTTCAAAACACGTATCATGCAAACTCTTGCAGTTGATGAAGCAGTGGTGCTGTGAAGAATTTTTTCATTGCTTAATCAAAAAAACCAAAGAAAGCATTGAAAGCAGCTGGTTTGTTTTACCTTCTTTTGCTTTAATGACTTACGTGGAAGGGCACTTATGAAAGTAAATGCTATCTCACAAACCAATGTGTTACTGAGCACTCTCAGAATGAGGAGTGGAAAGAATGAGACAATGCAGCAAAGAAAAGTAATTATTCCGTAAATTGCAGTTCAGCTGCATGAAGACGACTATAAAAATATATCACTACACTTTGCCCAACCCTTTCTTACAAATAAAGATTATACTGACAAGCTGAAAAGTTATGGCAGTGCTGAAAACAGTGGAAACTGCAACCCATAATTAAACCAACAAAACAAAATCCCACCCCAGTTTTTATATACATTAACAGCATTCTGTAAGAACAATGCATTTCTAAGGGGAAAAAACAGTCTCAAAAATTTTACTGTCTCTGTAATGTAGGTTTCTCCCTGAATCTGGCTTATCTAATCAGACTACCACACTTCAAGAAAAAGGTCTGTTGAATCATACTAGCTGTCACCACTGGAAGACACTAGATAAAAATTAAGACTTTGTACAAGCCATGTGCCATTAAGGTAAACACTCCAAACACTCTATACAGAAGATGAGGAGCTGATGAAACGTTCAGAAACCAGGGTGGTTTTCCTAAGACATCATCCTTTAATCTTATGCCTGGAGTGACTTACTTTTTTCCCCTGTGTGACTTTCACTGACAAAATCACTAGTACCAAGAGTCAAAAATAGTTTAGGACACATTAAACTACTCATAATTGATAAAAACAAAAAACCCATACAGAATGTAGGTAGAGGCTGCTTAAAGCCCAGTAGGTCACAGATGCAGGATCTGTTCCATCTGGTTCAATCTAAGTCTCAATGTAAAAGATAACGCCAACCTTTCACCTCACAGCCCCTAAAAAAAAATATTTCTCCTTGCTTCTCTGGGTTTGCACTAAAGAGTGGAGGCAAGAGGGTTACCAAGCTGTAATCAGCTTAGCCTTCTCGTGACACAAAGCACCTCCTGTTGGCTGTGTTCCTGTTAGAGGTTCCTACCTTACCCTTCAGTATAGTGTCAGTAAGGAAAAGGCAACAGCCTCATCCCACCTATGGATGGCAAAGCAGTATCTTTACCCTAATCAGACAAGCGTAGTCTCTTCATCGCTAGGTTCTTCCATTAGCTAGAAGAACCCACCCTGACACTGACTGTAACTCTTCGATGTGGGGGCTGCAATGAGGCAGCAAAGGCTGGGGGTTGATACTGCAAAGGCGCTGCCAGGTGAGGTTATGAGAGAAATTTGTTAAATAGTGTTACAGGGAGTATTCGGTTCTATCACTTCAATTTGCTTCCTTTCTCTTTCCAGCTAAGCATATAATCATGCACATCTTCATACATCTGCCTCCTTTCATATTTTTTATAGCTGAATCAGTCAGAGTTTTCATTTGAATTTTCATTGATCTCAGGTTTTTTATCCTGTCTCAGACAGAGAAGTAAAGGTTTTCCAAAAATAACTATTCCAGCAGCCTACAGGAGATTTTGTTTCTGTTTCTTTTAGCTGCAGAGTTTTGATGCTCGGCAGACCAGCATCCAAATACAGCTGGGAAAAATATGACAGTGGAAGGTGTGCTAGGGATTACCAACAAACACAACTACTTGCAACCGAAATCTCCACAGGGAGATCAGGCAGAATTTTTCTAAACAGACTCTCAATTATGAAGTTACAACAGCCATGGGCTTTGACTAGGTATAACTCGTACAGAAAACTTCTGACTGACATATCCTAAGTGTCAGCTTGGTGAAGGAGGATACTGCTCCCCTTGGCACGTTCTTTGTCTACCCGTAGCTAGTGAAGAGCTCCTCACAACAGTGCTCGTGCAGGGTCTTCTCCACAGCCCGCGTCCTCTGCAGCAGGGTCTAACAGGACTTGCACATAGTGGCCAAGGGAGGAGGAAATACTCGCACCTTCCCCCTTGCCTCTGTATAAAAGTCTTTCAAAACCTTGTCGTAGAAAACTGTTAATGGGATATTTCGTGATAGCATGCAGACTGTGCAGCCTACTGTAATATAGAAAAGGTAAACTAGGTTGCTTTAGAATAATTCTTTTGGAGTTATTATGAACCAGGCTGACTATAATTCTTTTCAACGGGATTTGTTAAAAATGCTGACAATAACATTGTTCCATACCAGAAGCTGTGCTTTAAAGTTTTTTAGGTGGGAATTACCTCTCCCAGTGAAGCTTTAAGCTGTGAAACCGTTCAGCTTCTATGTTAAATGGTTAAACTAATCTATTTCTTGTAAGATGGCAAGAAGGCAGCTGTGAGCTACACCATTCCCAGTGATGGGACATTCCACCTCCTTAGAGTAAGAGGACACTGCACTCCTAGTCACAAGAGCCATTCAGTCATCACTGTATTTGCCTACCCTTTAAACATTCATTCTGCCACTTTTGGCTAATTTTGACACCCTTCTATTCATCACAGCACCCACCTCTTCTCTCTTCTTCACTTATTTTCTATGCTAGCTCCACCTTCTCAGCTGCATAACTCCTCACTCAACTCAGTATTTGCTTTCACCGTTCTTGTTACCACCACCTCTTACAAAATCTCTTTGTATCTCCCCCTTGCTCCTGACATTATATCCACACTGATGTCACCAACTTTATGATTTCAAAGAATGACAGAACACCTGAAATTGGAAGGGATCTCCAGAGGTCATCTCATCCAACCTCCCTGCTCAAGGAGGGTCACCTGGAGCACGTTGCCCAGGACCATGTCCACACAGCTTTTGAATATATCCAAAGATGGAGACTCTACAATCTCTCTGGGCAACCTGTTGCAGCTGCTTGGTCACTCTCACAGTAAAGACGTGTTTTCCGATATTCAGATGGTACCCATGTTTCTGTTTGTGCCCATTGGCTCTTCAATACTTCTCTTTCCCCGTTTCACACATCTTAAATCTCTCTCTCTAAGTGTTCCTATGTACAGCTGTGACAGCAATCAAATCACTGGTCTGTGGAGACCCATTGCTTGACATTTAGCTGCTTTCCCTACTGCCTGCTTTCATCTATTGTCCTTCATCTCATGCTGCAATTGTAAATTCCTGAGGGAAAGGGTTCTCTTTTTTACTCTGCTGCTGCAGCACCTAGCCAGTGTTTCCTGGTCTATGCCTGGGGCTCTCTGACACCACGTAAATACAAAGAGGAACAAGAAATAAAATCAGTTTGGTTCTTACATTTCAAGCTCCTGTAACCTCTGTGATTATTAGGGGAGATCATTCACATGCACAGAACAGACAAAAAACATGTACCATTCCCCTACAAGCAACCTTAATGTCTGTGGAGGACCCTGTAAATGTGTCTATCCATGGACAGAAAGGGTATTTGATTCTCAATCACCAGTCTTAAGGTTCATTATTCTTATCAGGCACATCGCTGTGCAACTCAGAAGGACTTAAAGATTTTTATTTTTATTGTAGATTTTTCTCCTGGAGTCCTGAATTCAGTGATAGAGAATGTAACATAATTTGGGGGTGAACTAAGATCAAAGCAAGATTTTTGTCTTTGCATTCCTCTGATCTTCAGCAGCCTTGAGGATGCTCTAAACTAGGTCAGATATCAACAAGCTGTGGTCATGGCTAAGTCGCATCCTATCTCTTCCTGGTGATGACTGAGGCAGCTTAGACTTACACTTAAACGAATCTAGGAAAGATAAATTTAAATCCTGAAAAGTCACCCAGTTTGCAGATGCTGTGGCACCTCTCCTGCATCACTTTCAGTGCCAGTGCACTGAATATATTGCATTTTCCTTATGCTAGAGTAGGTTTTTTCTGCATCAGTAGGATCTTCTAAAGCTTATTCTATGTCATTGGCTATTTTTTTCCTGTACGCGTGACATAAAATAACTGTAGGTCATCAACCGGGCTACAATATTCCACTCTGTAGCAGCATATTTGACCTTGATTTCTGATTGTTTCTCCACTGCTTTTACTGGAAATACAAGGGGAACATTCCATTGGCCAAAAAACCCTGTAGATCTATTTATTCTTTCATTTATACAAGGTAAAACATAGAGTAATTATTTTTGAAAACGGTGTAAACCCAATATACGGATTTCCCTACACTTGAAAGGTTTTGTTTGTTTGTTTTTAATATCTTTAGGGTTTTTTGCTTTGTTTTGTTTTTAATCAGAAACTGCTTTGCTTTGAAACACAAACACTTCTCTTAGTGCTTGGATTTTGTTGGTCTTTTATCTTGTTTTAATTAGCTCACTGGGGAAGTAATGTAACTCTATTGCAGAACAAGCTGTATCACTAGCTGATTCCATCTTTTCAATTAACCATATGAATCCAGGCCCTCTTCCCACACTTACACTGCATTATTCCATACTTGGCACAACCTACTTCTCTCAATGTCTTTCATTATCCTGAAGGTCACCTTGACAAGAAGCAGCCCGTTCCCTTGTTTCATGCCAGCAGGCAGCAGGATGCACACTTAGTCACATGTCTGGAGCCCACCACAGCAGCCATGACCTGGGTTGCATGAAGCACTGCGAAGTCCTAGAATACTTTGCTATTGAAGCAGAGTAACCCAAGCGAGATTTCAAAAAAAACCCTCAACTCATCCCAAGGCCATAAAAAGGAATTTTTTAACGTCTGGCTGCAAAACAATTTCTGCTGCAAGAACTGGAATACAGAAACAACCCACTCCTTGCTAGTATAGAGAAGCCTTGTTCTGGTTTTATGGAACATTGTGCAAACAAGGGAAGACTCAAAGGCTCAGTTTTGCTCCCAGGGAACTCCTCGCTATAGGTCTGTCAGGAAGGCAGAAGTATGGACAGGCAACCAAGGAGAAACAGAGATGTGTTTCCTGCATACACAGGGCAGAATTAGGAAGGCCAAAGAAAAGCTAGAGTTGAAATTGCTGAAGGACATCAAGGGCAACAGGAAGGGCTTCCACAGCAGCAGCAAAAGGAAGACGCTGGGCCTGCTGCCCGATGGAGTAGTTGGCCAATTGACAGACAGCATGGAGAAGGATAACTTGGTGAAGGACTTGATGTCCTCACTCCCTCAGCCTTTACTGGCAAAGTCAGCTGCTCACTCCCAGGCCTTTCAGGTCTTTGCTTAGTAGTAAAGACAGGCAGAGACAGGTACTACCTACATGGTACAGAACGATCAAGTGAGGTACTACTAATTAGATCAGCTGGACATGTGAAAGTCCATAGAACTGGATAGGATGCACCTGAATGCTGGGAAGCTGGCTTCATGTTATTTTGGGACCATTCTGTATCACATTTGGAAAGCTGTGGTGATTAGGGAGCAAAGACTAGAGAAGGCAGTTTTGTTAAAACTATCTTCAAAAAAGGCAAGGAGGACCTAAGGAACATACTCATAAATGAAAAATCCTTTGATTCATAGGAAAATGTTAACAGGAAGGTATTATGGAAGCTTCAGTATACCTTGTCTTTAGAAAATAAAACTTCAATATTTTTAGAAATTTCTTAAGTGGGCAAAGTGAAAGGACTTGTAGCAATGGGGATTTTCTGCATGTGTCTTAAGAAGAACCTCCCAAACACTTTTTGCACTGCAGTTTATGGTATTTAGCAGAATACTCTTTGCTGCCAGAAGGAAGGTTCAGTTCTCATCTGAAGCCAAATAATAAGGAAAATCACAAATATGCATGTGTAGTATCCAAGAGATATAAAATCCAGAGGAGCTTCATAAAGACATAATAATAACTGCATGTAAACTGGATATAACAAATACTGTGTTTTTCCAGCAATGCATTAAAAAGCGGAGATTTCTAACTGAGCAATGTAGCTAAGCGTTTCTCCAGAGCAATGACACATTATTGTGATTTGCAATTTAAGATGTTAAATTCTTTAACAACTTTTGTAATAACTACAGATAAACGTGCCTTATCAGTGTGATAGCCTGATAGCTTGGGCTGTACAGAGTTTGACAGTGTATGTCTAATACAGTCTGCATTTAAACTAAAACAGCGCAACACATACTGCAGTTCAGTTAGAAAATGTATCCAAAATGTGCACATTAACCAGTTGTGATCTGTTTTATAAAAAAAGCCCACAGTCAAAACCTAATGTGTCACATAGACAGCATTAATAAATACTATACTGAAGCAGACAGTACTATACTACAGCCTTTAATTACTCCCTCTACTAGTGCAAGAGTATTTCTACTAATAACAACTTTTAAACTTTGTAAGAGATAAAACTTGGATCTCCACCTCTGGAGGTGATTCTAACACTTAAATCACATCAGTATGAGGAAATTTGTTCTCAATATTAAATCCAAATGTTCATCTTTTCCAGATTCATCGCATTAGCCCTGGTTACTTAATTTGCCAAACTTTGAATTATCTTTATTCATCCACTGGGTTCACACATTTTAAATTCTCCGAGCTTCTCAATCATTACTCAACAAAGCCCTGTCTGAGGAGTTCTCTAAATTTATTCCCTATGGCTCTCCTGGTAATTTGCATTACTTTTGTCTGGACACTTCAGTTTGTTAATACCTTTCTGGTAGTGACTGCACAGAATTGTAAAGAATAGGGCAGGTTTATGTAGGTCTGGGCTAAGCTGACACACAAGCAACCCAGCTAAGAAAAAAGCATGAAGGCAAAGGCTATTTCTTGATTTTTCTGCAGCTAAGATCCTCTTGGTGGTGATCTAGTTTTGATACAAAAGAAAGTACTCTGGCAGTTGTTTCAGTGAGCCTGTTTGAGCAGAAAGGGTTTCTGGAGCATGCAGACCCATAAAATGTGTGGTCTGTGGCACCTGGACCTGCTCTACATTCTGGGTATGAGCAAAGAAAAGCGTTGTGTGCCTGGGGAACATAGATCCATCTGATTTCCAATGGAAAATTACCAGCTGATGGAATTTAAAGCAACTTTGAGCTGACAGTAAGTTGCTGCTTGTGGTAGCCACAGAATCTCAACAGAACACAAATCAGATTAATTGAATGTCCATGCACACTTCTGCTGAGGTACGCAGCACAAGTCAGCAGAGTTACGGTTTCCACCAAGCCATATGTGACAGTAGCTAGTCTCTGACCTTATGTCTGACACAACTGGTTGAAAGAAGCACTGCATATTGACAGGGAGCGCACTAGCCAGCCCACTGGGGTAGCCAGAAACACTGCTCTGGCCACCCAGCACCCTCTACTTAGGCAGCAGAGCTGTCTGACAGGACAGTCTGGGAGCTCAGTCTAGCAGCTGACTGCATCACAGCTCAGTCAAGTGCATCCCACTCACAGCCTACTGAACCCACGTACAGGTCTAGTCTATCCATGGCCACCCTTGGTACAACCATCCACTGGGCAGGGGATGGAGCAGAAAGAGGTTCCTGGAGACAGAGACAATTGCAGTGGCTGTTGGTTTTCTTTCAGCTGAACTCTGTGAGAAGCCAAGGGGAAGCCAGTGATCTCTTCGATTTCACTGGAAGAGCACAGGATGGAAAAGCCATCACATATTTGCATCAGGGTGCTGTCTGTTTAAAGGCAGAATGGTCTCACCCTTCTGATTTCATGCATAAAACTTGAGTCACATAAGCTTCTATTTCCTGGAAGCCTGTGAGCATGGGTTTGACCTGTACTGACACACATGGCCCAGGTGCCACTTTTTCATGCTACACTATGATGAACATCTGGATGTCATATTTTCTTACTGCTTACGTCCTTGCAGTAGGCCAAAACTGACCATATCTTCAATAGTATTCGCCTATCGACATGGCCTGCAGCCTCAGGTATCTGTAAGCTTTCCCCAACCACCAGCTTGGTTGAGTGTCCCCAGTCTGCTGTGGAGAGTGGTGACCTGCTGCAGAACCCACATGGGGCAGGGAAGACTCCGACCATAAGCCTTGTTGCAGAAAAGGGAGAAACGCCCAAGCTGTAGGAAGGACAGGACCACAGCAGTTTGTGTTTTGATGTTACCCATGTCCCTGTCTCTGGATGCTAGCTAACACAGAAGCCTGATTCATGAGATAGAAGCAACCACACACCAGGAATACCAATTTTTTAAATAATGAGCATGTATGCAGCCTCCAATTCAGAACACAGAGGAAGGCTAAATGTAGCACTAATCCTACATTTCAGGAAGCTTAAAAAGGCACTGTAGAAGTTATGAAAGTCACTTTTTATATTGAAACAGTATAATTTTAAAAAGCAGCTGTTTTTCATACAAAAATGAAATAATATTTGTTAGGTTCTGATTCATTCCTTATTACTTCCCTAAGAAAATGACAAAAAAACCACCTATAAAAAAGAAGTAAATGTGGTATTTCATGCCTTAAAATGCACTAACAAATGTAGACAGGATTCCTTATGTATGTTGATATATCCACTGGCATTACATTTTTGAGCTTCTGAGCATTTACATTTTTTGCATTTCATATTTAATGATGAGACTCAACATCCTCCTCTGCCCCAAGGGTAAGGGAGGGAACACAACAAAGCCCTTATTACAAAACAAACAAAACTTACCAATATAGAACAAGTACAAGAACTCAAAAAGACCATCAAGTCACTGCCTGTATTTAAGGTTTCTTCTCCTGTTTTTTGACCTAAGTGTCAGTATATCCACTTTTACATGCTCTCTGAATAGTGGAGAAGTGGACATCATATTGGTATGGGATCTACCACTTCAAGAGGCACTTTCAACAGGAATGTGATCTTTAGTATAAAGTATCTCATTTCATTTGTCTATGCCCTTGAAAACACTTTCCACTGTTAAAAGACATGGCTTTTGAAGGACTACTTTTATTTTTATCTGTATGTACCCACCATCATGATTCCTTTGTTAGCCATTTTAACCCAGAATATGTCATTAACTACTGTCTTAGGAGGGTAGTATTTTATTATCTTTATTTTGATTCATTTCCTTTGTATCCCTCTGCTGTAGAGTGCTCAGGATGTCCTGCTCATAAGGGAATGCTGCATACAGCAAGTGGGTGGAATTTTCAATTCCTTAACAGTTTTTACATGGAAGAATTGAATCAAAACTACAGGAATCAAACACCACCTCTTTATAAAACCATTATCACCACAATCCAGTAATTAAAAACTCCATTGCCTACATGGAACAGTCCTTAACTCATATTTTAAATTTACAGATAGTAAAATGAAATGTTAATTGAAAACGCATTTGCTGAACAGAAGGGTTGAGATCGTTTAGAAGGTTTTAGGCTAAATTTAGCTTAAGAGATGGAATGAAAGCCTATGTAAAACTTAACGTCTTCTTGGGTATGAGGACTCTCGCCAGATGAATGGAATCAGATCCCCTCCTGGTGTTGCTTACATGCCAGTGTGTGGTAAGAGTCACAGGCAAGACCTCAGCTCCAGCCCACATCCACTTTCCCATGGGAGCTCATCATAGTGGTGACTCAACTGAGCACATGTAAGCTGACCCCTTAAAACTGTTCCTAAAACAACTGTAAATTTCGTGTCCTCAAATAAACAAGTAATAACACTAAGGTTCTGCCAATGGGATGTATTCAGCCTTTTTTTTTTTTTTTTTTTTTTTTAAAGAAAAGAATAATGAAAGAGTTCTGGAATATTAAGGGAATTCCAGCTAATATTCAGCCTTCTGCCAAATAATACTCCATCAGTAAAAAAATACAGGGGTGAAATTCTGTCTGTATTTAAGCCAGCTGGAATTTTACCATGGAGTTCAGCGGGGCTAAGGGAAGTCCATGATCACATAAGTGGTTAAATAGCTTCAGTGAGCTTTGAATTTTTACCAGTGAATAAATTTGAAAGGTAATTCCCAATAATCAAACATACTGTAAAAAGTGGCTTTGGAACAAAATTAATAGCACAATAACGAAAGTAATTGTTTTTTCACGGGATAGATTAAGGACTGTTCTTATATCAATAGAAAATAAGATGTATTCTACAAAACAACTGTTTTGCTGCTCTTCAGAGGTGAACAAATTTTGACAGAAAAAAGAGAGTTCTTCTTACTACATTATTCATAGGTATACCGGCTGAATTAATTTATTTTCATAATTTTGCCACATCTTTAACAGTTGTGAACAAGCTTTTTTTATGTCTGCATTTCTCATAGATTTCCACACTGCTAAAATCCTTCTTGCTTTTCTGTATTTGAAATACATCTATGTCCTTGCAGATCATCAACAAACATGCCTCTTTTTCTTACAGCATTTATACACTGAACAATTCCTGTTATTTCTGGTACCGCTACTACATATGTTACTTTTTAAAGGGCAATTCTGCCCATAGCATGCATTACTCTTACATTAATACTTGATAATGATGTCTATCTTACCATAACCTTCAATTGTGTGCCCTAACATATCTGGGTTTTGGAAATCATATCGAAGCTGCTACATTTCTGCTTATAAGCATTGGCATTCTTAAACAATATACTTTTCAAATACACTTTCGGTCTACTGATATGCTGCACTGGCTAAGAAATTTTGCTGATCTAATAAAGGGATGGGAACAGCCTTTGAATTCAGTGATCCATGAAGTCTCCATACAAGTTTTGACATATCGGAGAGATGACAGTATACCGAGCCAACTCTCCTATTGGAGAAGTTATAAAAGACAGCACACACATATACACAGTTTGACTGTTCATCACAGCTTGGTTATTCTGCATTTTATAGATTTGCGCATACTGTGCCAATTCAAGGACCACCTATGAACTTCATTCCAGAAACTGGAAAAGCGATGTGTATTATTTTGCTGGGGCACATCCTCCTGTGCTACATGAATCTGCAGAACAGTGGCAGGTGGCTTTCACTCTGCACAGGAACACGTCCTCCTCTGGTGCAGAAGTATGGGTTTATTTTACCTTACCCCAATATCTGTGTTGGAAACAAGTGTTATTGCCAAAGAAGTTATCATTCTGGGCCAAATCAGAATTTCTTTATTCAGTACAGTAAATTGGGATTCTGCTAAAAAGAAACAAAACAAAACCTTTAGTATTTGGCTGCACTATTATACAAAGAACTCCAAATAAATGAGTTTGGTGTGCTTCAGGCAAATACTCCTTGCCTCAAATAGCAATGAGTTGGTGGAATTCACTGAAATTCTATTAGAAATTCAGAACTCACTGACAATTGCACTGAAGTTAACGTGATTTACTGTTAATCTGAGTGAGAGTGGAATTGAGCCCTGTATTCTTCTTTCTCTCATTCTGCATTGAATAGTGCCACCTAGATTGCCATTGACCTTTACCATAGGCAAGATGCAAAAAGTGCATCAACTGCTCATGTATCATTATGTATGTTTAAAATAATTCACATCTATAAACATGGCTTGGTCTTTCCAGCAGTTGCTCAAAAAGGCAGAAATGGAAAAGGTCAAAATACTAACAGATTTGGTCCTACTGAAACCAAATATTTTCATATTTGCAAAACTGGTAAAAAAAAGATTTGTTGAGTTTGTACCATGATCATACTGTTGCTTTTCTAAAGCACTTGGGAATACTATAGTCATTCACAGTTGTCGTAAAAGTGGTAGACAAAGGCAGGAGTATTCAAAACCTAAGCAGTAAGAAGGTCACAGATCCTATTTTTAATTCTCAAGCTTTTATAACTTACAAATCTATTTTAAAACTCAGGAAACAATGTGTGATTTAAAATAAAAGAACTATAGAACTCTACTTTTCTAAGAATATATATACTGGTTTCCCTTTTAGATTATAACCTGTCCAGGTTGGAATCACATCGGTTATTTGCTTGCACCAGAACAAAAAGTTTCTGATTGTTTACACTGGTTTTCTCATCACTGTGAGAAAATCTCTCCCCTTCCAACAATACTGAGTACTTTAATGAACAATACAAAGACTCAGTGTCAGGTAAATCTCCACTTGGCCTCCTCCTCCTGTGGTTTACCTAGATGTTTCTGATTCTCTTTGGAATTGATACAGTAGAAAGTAAATTGACTGAATCAAACTTTCTAGCCAAGAAGTGGTGAAAAACAACATGCATACACAGTCTGTCTTTTTATCTCAACTAAATGAGAAATCCCTTCTTCAAAACATTTTTCTCACAGAGACAAACTGGCAGATAGTGGCTGTCAGCACAGACCAACTCAGCTCAGCTACAGAAACTTAACTAAATACAGAACTATTTTTTCAAGACAAAAAAAGAAAAAAATAAAGGAATCTGCAAACCAATCTATTAACATTGAGATTCATTAAAAGAAGGCTGATTTGTTTCAGAGGCCTGAAAACCAGTGTTGATAAGGAGAGAAAATTAATCTCCCAGAACATGCATGCTCACGTAAGGTGCTTGATCTATGAAAGAATTCAAAAATCAACTTCTCTTAGTGGAGGGAATTGAAAATTTCTTTTCTCTGGTTGGTATAATTGTCACCAGTAAACTTAATTACTGCAGACTTAATGTGCTTAGGAAAACTTGTGCTGGAATGATTAGCAAAATCCTTCCCTGAGGAAGGTCCACAGCCATGAGGAATTAATCAGGAAACTGTGGGGGGTGAGGGGTGGGGTGGGGGGGTGGAGTGTAACTTTGCAAGATTGTGTCCAAAAGTCTTTTTATGAGAACAGGAGAAAAAGTGTGTGTGAACTAGGTATATTTTCTAATGCTTTACCTAGTATTTGCCATAATACACAGACAGATTATATACTACCTATTATGGGTTGGAATGCACATCTGGTGATGAGGAAACCTGGGAATCAAAGTGAGGATTTATACAGAAATTGGTCAGTTGAGGCTATATTGTTTTGCGTTTAGTTTCTGATTTCTTGGTTTAAGTGAACTTGTCATATGCGATCAGCGAAAGACATAACAGACATTGCCTAGTCACGACTTTGGACCTCTCTTCAGCTAGGTCCTCAGCCAGTTTAAGAAGTTACGCAGACTCCTCCAACCAATATTTCACCTTGCTGTCCACTCAGCTCTGGTAGTTGGTGTTACAAGACACCTCTCAGTATCCCTCAAGGGACAGAAGAGCACTGTGAATTAATTTAACCTAGCAGTTCAACCTCTACAAACTTGCTACAAACTAATGAAATTATATGGTCAAGCAATGACAGACTCGCGCTACGCTTAAGCTCCTTTAATGTTAGTTTCAAACACCTAAGGTAACAAAAAGGTACTTCAAGAAAGGCTTGTTATTTAATGAATCTGTGATAAATGTAAAATTGTGGTGGTGTAGTAATGTTTAGGTAACCTCTACCATTAGGTGTCTGACAGTGGGGAAAAAAGTAGAAAAGGAAAAGACAACACATTTTCCTTTATTTGACCTCCTTTAATGGAAATATTTGTTACAAGTTCTGTATTGGTATTACTCTTAATGAAAATTTATTTACTTTCCAATGGGTACTTTGTGCTGATTAGGTGAGAAAGGATTACCTTCTTTCCTGCTATTTATAACACAGCTAATGATTTTCTTTGGGGTGAATAGCTTCTTATTTATCTTCAGATGCTTTCCCTGACAGGGACAAAGTCAGGACAAAAAGGTCTTCATTGCTTCTTTTGCTACAAGGTAAAAATATGGGGCTGCTCCTGTAAATTGTTCTACTCACCCAGGTATTCTCATATGTATGGGTCATATTTTTCATGTAAAGGGTTCCCTGTCATTTTGAAGATCACAGTAAAAAGACCTATCCGTTACTCAGTTGTCTTAACTACTAATGTGTCTCTGAGTAGCATCTGGTTTATAGTATACCATTATTATGGTTTTATTAAAATGCTCTGCTACATAACTGCCCTTCCATTTATAGTAGTTTCACTTTCAGGATGGCTGTGTTTTGGAAAAGGTTTAAAATCAGATGAATCATCAGTTCTCCTGGAAAGCACTGTTCTGCATTAAGCTTCTGGCTCTTTGCCCCATATACAGACATTTTCTAATACAGTCATTAGGATAGTTCCTATCCCTCTGTCATACTACAAAATTAATGAGTTCTTTTCAATAACTTCACAAAGCCCATAAGACATGATATAGCAAATTCTTCCTGTTTTACTTAAACAGTGAGGTTTCAACCTCTGATATAGATTGGTAGTTGCAGGATCACACATGCAAAGGAGAAGTGTCAGCCTTACAGCTCATTTCTCTTTTATAGTTTGTTTGTCCTATGTTAGAAAAGCAGTCCTCAAATATTTGGCATAAAGAACTGTTTCTTTCCTGTAAGCGTAGCGTTTTATCCTGTTTCTCTTAACCAGCATTATATACTAAAATTACAATGAACCCATCTGCATTTTGCTTTTACATACAAAAAAAATAAATTCATAATTGCCATGTGGCTCTTCACAAATCTCTGGTAACAGTAGCAATGACACATTTGTATTGGGATGTCCCACTGCAATTCCAACAAATTAGAAAAATGAACAGGAAACATGAGAGCCATTAGGAGTAAAAGCATGCTTACCTTCATATGTTCCACTTTCTAAGAGAGCACCACTTTTCTCCAATTCCATAAAATCTTCAACAGTGATGAAAATATAGTCCACACCAGGGACTTCCCCCTCCTTATGTGGCCTTGTGGTGCCTATTAATAAGAGAAAAGACACACCATCAAGCACATGACCTAAATGTAGAAGGATCTTTTTGAAACTTTTGGAGACTTTACAAAGTAAACCATTTATACAACATATTCTATAGTACATCCTCCTAATGAGCGGGTCTTTCAAAACCACGTGGCTACATCTGAAACTGACGGAGGTATACAAGATACATGTTTAAGATCATGCCAGATGTTCTTTGGATCCATATTATTTATTCTCACTAATGAAAATGTATCATACTGCTGCTACTCTTTTTCTGTTACTAGAAAGACCCTCAGTGACACCAGGCACATGATATTCAGAGGTAACACAAATCTTCAGTGTGTGTTTTCTATGGCTTTAGACAAAGTCTTGTTCTACAATTGGTCTGCTTCATGATCTTTTAAACATTTATTTAGCGTATAAAAGAATAAATCTGTAAGTAAATCTGTAAGGGTTATATTCACATTGCTTGTTTCACGGCTATAAGTGGACTTAATAAATGGTTAGGCTTAAGGGACTGAGTGATTCAAATCACCCGCTAACCGTGCTGTCAAACTGCAAAAATGCTTATATTTAGTTATTGCCTCTACTGTCATCTCTGGATGGCGGAACTCCATAAACACCGACAGACAGTATTTCATACATGCTGAGAAGTGACTCGGCTTAGCTAGCAGAAGTTGAGATGTTAGCAGGGAAGCATCTGAATTTGACCTAATTTCTTAATGGTCCAGTTTACTGTAGTCAGGCTATCCCTACTTCGACTGAAACCAGTCAGTCAGTCTCAAAAGTCCATTTGGAAATGGAAGAGTTTTAGGACCTCCTCAGTCTCAGTGTTTGAAACATCCCATGCTGGCCAGTGCTCAGCTTTGCCAAAGCACTGGATGACCTTCAGGGTTGTCCAAACTCCTTGCTGTCAGTGGAGATAAGAGACATAATGGTGTCTTAGGTTATCCAGCCCGCTTGTCACAGACACCTTTCCCTCCACACAGGCTGCCTGAATGTCTATGGCATAGACTGAATGAGCCTGAGAAGCTAATATTTAAGTAGCTAACATCCGGAATAAGTTTTGATAAATCTGTAAGAGATTTTTCCTCGTTTGTCTGATTCCAATTCACTTTTCATCTCAACATTTAAAACAAAAAACTCATCTTATTTGGCTGTTTATTTCTGGGAATTTAATATTTCCATAAACGGGTTTCTTTGGATTATTACTACCGTGTTTCAAGAATGGCATAACACTTGGATGTTGAATTTACTCCCCATGGAATATCTGACTCCTGAGGATGCAGCAGCATTGTCAAAGAACTCCAGCCCTTTGCGAGAACTGTGCAGAAGCATAGGGATTCTGGCAAGCCCTGGAGCTCCTGTGAGCTCTGCTAACAGCACAGGCATCAGATGTTTGATCTGCATGCTCTCTCCTGAGAAATTTTTCACTCCCAAAGTCTATTGATAGGAACTGTATCTTCCTCATAAAACACCTGGGCAAATCAAGGCTATGTAATTCCTACACATGGCACAGAGAAGAAGCCAGCATATTAGATTAGTACCTCTAGTTTACTGTTGAGTCAGTGTTTTTTTATGTAGCCAAATTAGGATTACCAGAAGTTTATCATTCAAACAAAAATACAAGTTACATAAAATGTGGCAGTAAACCCTGCTTTGAGAGGGAAGTTGGACCAGACAATCCCCCAATGAGCCCCCTCCCAATCTAAATTTTAAATGATTTTATGATATTAAGTATTAATACATGCGTACATTCACCAGTCGTTAACAATCAGGGATGACTGCAACGTCTCACAGGAGGTCCAACACTTTGTTGGAGGTCCAACATTCAGTTATCCCTGTGTTTTCCTACTTTGGTCACAGCCTTTAGCCAAATTGCTTAGAAAAGTGCAATGGACTAAATTTTGGATTCTGAATTCCTATTTTAAAGTGAAAGCTAAAGACCTGATCTTTCTGCCCTTATGTGACCTAGTCACATTCTTCAGGATATAGTACATATATGATAATGTTTGCATATGCCCTGCACTATGAATTGAATATTCTGTCTAATCTGCTTCCCCTATTTCCAATTACACACACGGTCCAATTAGAGACTAATCCTGTATCCTTAACACACAGCTTAACTCTAGCGTGTCTGTTCTCCAGTTGAATTGCACATCACTTACCCCCACATGTAAGGTAGCCACGAGAGCCCTGTATTCAGAGCTGCAGATGTCATCACTATCTTGTTCTGTAACACTCTGAGATTTCAAATAGTTCCTATTTTGCTTCAAGATGAAACTAATGGATTTTTGTGGCAAAACCAAAATATCCAGAACTCCACTTTAAAATTGCCAGTGTGCTACTGTACACAGCAGCTTCTTATTTTAGTCTGCCTGAACGTCGTTTTCCCACTGATTTTCCTAGGTGACTAAACAGCTACTGGTAATTCTACAGTATGTTTTCCTTTCTCCATTTCTCTTGCAACCCATGGCTCCACTAAGATATTCCAGCATGGAGAAGAGGAATCCTTTGTCCTGAAAGTTGAACTGAAATGGGCAAATTACACAAATGAACATTTCTAAGGAGAAGCAGATTTTGTAGAAATTTTTTTCCCATTTCTGCTTGTAATTGCGGTCTCTGTCCTACAACGCCAGGAGATGGAACTGTCACTGAGATGGTAACACAGAACATTCCACCTTCTTTTCTTATAATCACTCCAAGAGCTCTGCATTGTATTATATACGGAGGGTTTCCTATAAGATGTCAACTACTCACTTCCACTTCCTTCACAAAAAGGAGAAAAGAGCAAATCATGATCACTAGTTGCATGTGTTCAGGGTGACTTTTACCCCAGGTACAGCAGTTTCCACCCCCACCAGAACTTCATTACTCTTGATAAAAACTTACTGAGTCCCATTTCCCTCCTGCATCTGTTCTCAATCCCTCAGCCCGGAGGACCTGAGATCTTGCAAATGGTTAAAGCAATTCCCTGGCTAATGGAATAATCAATAGTTATTGCTTCTTTTACTCCTTCACCCTGGAGAAACGGAGTTGCTGCTATTAATACTCCTGCCATCCTTTATACCTTTCTGTAAGCACCATAGGGTTTGCAATGTGCAGATTTGCAGACTGGGAGGCAGTTAGTGGAGAATCTTAAACACCCATCAAGGGTCTGAACATTGAGGTCTATATATAGGAATCTTGTAGACCAAAGGCATTTTTTTCTTTTTCCTTGCATTTAAATTAATGTAGAGTTACTGTTCTTAAGATATTTTGTCTTTAACTATATTCATATAGACAGATAAGCAGGTCTAAAAGCTATGGTGATTCAAGACTTAAAGGATTAATTCCAAGCCTCATATTTTTACAGAAACACAACACCTTTTGTTATACAGCATCAAGGCTTAATAGGACACACTTGCTACTGCTTATAATATTTAGCTTTTTATTAATGTAAAATGAAAATAGGAACCCAGTTACCATTTTGTTACCATGGTAACATGTGAAAAAATAATCTTTGAATTCCATAATGAAAGAACATGATACTTTTAGATCTTGCAGGATCAAAACCAGCAAGGGATATCTGCACCATGCATATTTATAAGAAACGCAATCTATTGTTACTGTGGAACAGAAGACACAAAAGGAGTAGCTTGCAAGTAAACATGACCAGTCCATAAAAGCGAGTGCTGTCACATAATGTTAGGTACCTTAGAAATTACAGGAGCTTGGTCTACAAAACCTGGGCTGATAGTTACCTTTGATTTCCTGAGCACCGTTTGCATTGTTCATCAATTTGCTCTCAAAAGCAGTATTAAGGTCATTCACTGAGCAACTACTTTGTCTGGATTTACAACTTCAAGATTGATAGTTGCTACAGTTTAGAGATATTTAAGCTATATGGCAGATCTTTAAAAAGAAGAGCCTTTGCCTTTGCAGCTTTTTTCTTCTTCTCTTGTACAGGGGAAACCTGGTGGTTCACCATACCTCATTGCAGGCTTTCCATACTCAATGTTATGTTATATGATGGTGCTACATTTCTGGAGAGGAACTAGGTGCTGTTTACATAAATAGCCTTAAAACACCATTTTTCTTTTAACTGAGTATAAGGCACCTGAGGGTATAAATTTAGACACCTAAGAAATCTTTACAATGAATAAGACCAGGAGTGTGTTAATTTAATAGCAAAAACCTATTTTTGAAATACTGTTTATATGAGCTTGGGGAACAACAAATAACATTTAACATAGAAGCTTTATGATGACTGCTAGTGCAGATTGAAAAAAATGGTCAGTTTATGTAGTGTTCAGTTCAGATTCCCACTATTACTAAAAAACTATAGAGCTATTAACTCTGGAAGAACTCCAGGGTTGGAAAGCTCCACACCAGTTTGTACAGGTAGGAGAAAACTAGGAATTGATATATCTCCCTTTAAATCTTAGCATTCAAGTACATAATTAAAATATTATTAGTGCTCACTTGGGAACAAGGTGCTTAGTTTGACTTTGAAAATATTTCTACTTCTTAGAAGCACTGAGTCTTCACAGTCTCTGTCCAGCTCTGCTACTTTCAAAAGTAGGAAAGGTGCTTTCTCAGTATTCCTTTTATTGCTAACTCCATGTATTTACGCATGGTAGGAAAAGAGGGAAATTTATTTACGTGCCAGCATAGGAATAAGAATGTTAGTTAAAAATCCAAAAACTCTGACAGGAAAGACTCAGAAAGGATGTTCTGTGCTTAGTACGATAGACACATTTCCAAGAACACTTCATCTTTGCACAGTAAATAATCTGTATTTTACAGTCTTTGGCAGCATTACAAGAACAATATTGCATGAGTAGTGTTCCTGTAGAGTCTATGTGATAATCAGGAGAGTAGAAGTAAAGGCCTTAGTCTCTCCATGGTCCAATACCTTCTTACAGATTTTGCACACAGGTTTCAATGCTCCAAGCTTATAGGTGTATTATAAATATTTATATTATACATTTTTTAATTGCAAGTTAAGGGCAAACATGGCACACCACTATCCAAACAACTTCACAGTTATTTACCTGATTTGCATTTGGATTCACAGATTGGTTCCTATTGCACGAGGTATATACAAAAGCAAAGGTGTGTCTTTGCCACAAGGATTTAGTGTAAATGAAAGGCACAGTAATAGCCAAACCCTTTTTGCGTAACAGTCTACTCCTAGATTTACTTTCTAAAGGTATGGAAGTAAGTAGGGTCTTAGTCTGCTTATTCGTACCAAATATAACAAACATAATGAGAAAAAAAAAATCTTTAATATGTAAAGTCCTTTCATTAGGCATTCTACTGAAAATTTGTTCTGTAATTCTGCTCTGTACAACAGCTTGTTGTGGAAAGCAGTACGCCAGGCTGTCATACATTACAGTAGCTGGAGGGATCCCTCCTGCAGAAACAGACTGCTAATCTTTAATAAACTTCAGCTGAGCCCTTGGTACGACCTTGTATACGCTTTGCCTTAGAAAAATTCAGCAATGTTTAATTAGCTCTTTTGTTTTTTTGCCAAATTACTCTGGGATACTATTACTGTGAGGAACTGAAATGTATGGGAAATTATACCTGTCTTGTCAAATTACTAACTGCATTAAACAGGAAAACACCAAAATTTGTCTTGATCTACTGAATTCCCAGCTGAAGAGAGTAATAATCATAATTTTCAAGTACAGTGATTTTAGATGTACTACAAAGCAGGAAGCTTCTAGTGTTTATGATACTTCCCATAACAACAACATAAACCGCAAGTGCACAAGCCCCTTCTTGCCAAGGGTCATGAAGAGGAAAAGATTTTTCTTTCTAAGTATGCAATACCAGCAATTTCTCTGATGCATCCCTATAAAAATAACTGCAGAAGCAGAAGAATGAATTCTAGATTCCTGAAAATATTTATCAGGGGTAATAGCTTCAAACTGCATTAATAAGCAGGTTGTTGGCAAATGTGATCCTGAAAAAGACCTCCAGGTTAATCAACTCAAACACCACTAGCAAAGGTGCTAAATGATCTACAGTGAGGCAAAGCCAGGGATTTAGCAGTTGCTGAGTTTTGAGACTGCAGCATTATTTGCAATGTTACCCATACACAGAGAGAAAAACCAGACACTATTTGGAAGAAACAGTGTGCTTTTAAGATCTCCAGGATTTTCTGACCAAATTTTAATAGAAAGGGAAAAGCATTAACCCATACTTCATCACAGAATTGATAGTTTCATTTCTGGGTGTTTAATTCATGTGAATTAAAAGGAAGTTTTCCAGTCCCTGTGCATCATCAGTATCCACTGGTATTAGCAGAAATAATGGATTAACTACATGGCTTAATCCAGTGTCCACTGAAATTTGGGTTATATCAAAAGAAACCCTTAAAAAAAAAACAACAAAAAACAAAAAGCCTGACTCATATTTTTAACAGTTTCTAATATACCTTGGGATTAATGACACTGTTTGTTACATTTTTATTTTTCCTGAAGAAGTAAAATGTAAGATTGTGAAAAGCAGTCTTAAGGGACTGTGTACTAGGTGGCAGTTCCCACGTTCTATAATACCACGATTCTCATGATAATACATTTTATATTTTATAGTGTAAAACAGAGGCAGTGACTTCCCCGACTTGAGATCTACAATGCACATAGTAACAGATAAGCATGTCCTTTATGGAAAGAATATGCATTCAGCCTGTGGTTCTTTAGATTTTCACTTTTTCAGAACTTGAGACATACGAACTAGATAAGCTAGATAAGCTCCTGTCTGGTGCTTAGCAGCATTATTACACTCCAGATGCCTATATCATTTCAAATACTTTTTTTTAGATTCAATATGCATTCAGTAGCTTCTGATTACACACAGCCTGGGTATATTCTATTTGTTCTCTTGCTTTTGTGCAATGTGACAGACACTGTACAATGTGCATAAAAACAGCCCAAAGATAATTTATGCATTTTAAAAATTAAGTCACATTGAAGCTGAACAGCAAAGTAAAATCAGGAGATGGGAAT
Source organism: Falco rusticolus (assembly GCF_015220075.1). NCBI lineage: Eukaryota > Metazoa > Chordata > Aves > Falconiformes > Falconidae > Falco > Falco rusticolus. The sequence goes on from NC_051191.1 coordinate 17,498,457, forward strand.
GACAGTAATTCTAGCTGAGGACTGCTGGTAGGAAGGTTATTTGTTTATTTATTCGGTTAATTATGAGAGGACCACTGGAACCAGCAAGACACCCAGAGAAGAAATGCAGCACAAGAGCTTTAGGCTGAGACAGATAGTTGAAGACATTTATTTAAAATAAACTGTGACATATCCAGAGCTACCCAGTATACCATGCAAGGATTTTTCCATGGCACTTTTATGCTGTGACAGGCACTGATACACTGGGTGTTCCCCCCACAGACGTAAGGGACTCACTGCCTGGTAAGCCCAGCACGAATTGGATCACTTTCCTGCTGCTGGTGAATAAAGTCTGCAGAGTACTTTCTTTTAAGAACAACTCTGACCCAGCATTAAGCCCAGCTATGCAAGTTTCATTGCCAACATGGCATCTGAGCAAATAAAATGTCTTTTTTTCATTACCTTTGCCAAGAGTATCTTTTAACAACAGACTTCAGAGATAAAAGCTAGTAATACAGAAGTGTGAATACTTTGTGTCAAGTTGGGCATGGAATATTGCAGAATATACTTGTAAAAACAATCAGAAAAGCTGTTGCTAATACAGATATCATGAACACTTAAAATATATTCTACATAATTCCTGGAAAATACAAAATTGGGAAATTATGAATATTCTGGCATTTGGAAGCGTAGATAGTACAGGGGTTAGCCAAGTACTGAAGGAATCTGATTTCCAGTGCTCAAAAACTGAGAAGATGAAGAGAAGGAAAACCAGTTATGAAGTTATGAATCATTCTGGATTCCACATTATTGTCTCAAAAGTAAGTTTGTTTGTTTGTTTGTGTGGTTTTTTTTTTTCCAATTAAGAATTAGAACCAGCCATGAAGCTCTGAAAGACACTGAGATTTTCTTCATAAAACATGTTAATGTCCTAGCAAACACCCCTGCAGTATATCCCAATATCTTTCATGCTTATTATAAAACTAAAACACTATATCAGCTTTCCAAACATTTAGGAAAGTAAGCAGTAAACTGCTCTAAAGAAACATTTGAGAATGGAAATTTGAAAATCTGGTGATAAATGGATGGTAGGTTGTAGTGGTAGGAAGTAGGGGGTTTGGGGGGGTTAATTAGGAACTTGTAAAGCTAATAAGTAACTAATAAGGTCCAAGATTATTTTCTATACATGCTGTAGACAACCAGTGTTGCTCTTCCATGGATTTCCACTCTTTCAGGTAGAGATATAAAATAAAATATGATAACAAATCTTTACCTCTTTTGGAAGCCTAGACTTTGATTCCCATTGCACGAAGTTGTTTACACTCCCCTAAACCTTTATTCTAACTAGAAACAACAGGTTTTTACCCAAAAGTGAATATATTTGCAGAAGAGAACTTTCTGAAGAATTAGCACATACATTAGGGCATTTTGATGAGATACTCATGTATGAATGAGCATTTATGTTTCCACACATTCTTTCAGATTTATAAAAGTCTTCTGCTAATGAGATCTAGACTTTTGATCTTACTAATAAAATACACCTAATTACAGGCAAAATGTTTTCTACTACTAGAAAAGCTTAACTGGAACATAGTTTCTTAAGGTCCTTGAAAGAAAAAGCCTCTTCTGGGAAATGTCTGATTTTCTGCAGCTCTTCAAGAAGATAGAGAGCTAAAGAACTACTTGCATAGTAGTCTGTTGGCGTGTGTAGGTCTGCCAAACAGTCCGGTATTACAGCTGCATTTCTCCCCAGTGTTACCAATTCTATCATTCCTACTGATGGTCCAACTGATTGGAGTATCAATGGAAATATTAAGTGAGATCTGGGATAGTTTGTTCAGCTGTGATGTCCCAAACCCCTATTTATAATGTACATCATTCAAATGTACCTTCAGAAATCCTGGAAACACATCACATCTGGAATAAGGGAAAACACTTCTGGTATCAGAAACAGAACCTGCTTTTATACCAGTTGATTTTACTAACATTATGGATAAACCATTGTGGATGACTTTTATTAGGCGCCTTGTACATACTACTACAGAGAACTGAAGAACCTGCTTAATTCATACACAGACCCCGGTGTATCTTGAATGACTCTGAAATGCCTGCGATAACAACTTTTAAACTGAAATAATACTAATATTCTCTATATATTTTACTCAAACTTAAGAAGCCAGTCACCCCATATAATGTCTGTTTAATAGTACATTTTAAAAGGATTTGTGAAGTTGTTAGCTGTTGCTACTAAATCTCTGAAAATGTTTATAAATGGATTTTCTAAATCTACAGTCTTACTTTGAAAGGCATTAAAAGCGGGACTGTGGAATAGGCTGCCATAGAAACCATCCAGAGATGTATTCCTAACCAAACTCACTTCAGCTGTTAATGAATCAACAGTATGAAACAATAACAGGATTTTAAGGGTTAGTTACTGATTTGGGCAGATGACATACAGAAAAATGAGAGGAGTTTATGCTTAAAATAGGAAACCTAGTTAATATGTGTGAATTAAAAAATAATAATCTGTAGTTAAAACAGGGCAGTATCTCTCCATAGTATCCACAGTTGTATTCTGCTGTACCTCTGAACAACAGCTATCCGACAAGGCATGGGAGCAAGCGCCAATCCAGAGCACATCACTTCTGAATCAAAAAGTACTTTGGAAAACTACAATGGATGGCGTCTAATTGGTAGAAGAGATTTACAAGTTACTTGGTTTTCTTTGTCTTCCAGTCCATAATTTGAGGGTTTTATTCCTTGGCTTTCACCCCACAAGTTATATACTGCCCAAACTCCACACCATTCACTGGACAGCTGGACCAGACCTTAGTCTGGTGACAAAAAATGCTGGTATGTAACAGCAGATACTGTTACACTCATTTTAATGAGCAGAGTTGAAAGAAACACACGAGTGTCTGTGCAGTACTGTGTGCGACACCTCCAGCAGATTCACAGCTGAAATCCCTGGTGGCCAACTGCTATCCGGGCAGCAGAGCAAATGTTGAACTGAGACACAGGGAACTGTATTCCCACAGTAGGGATTTCATCAGTGCTAGACAGGATTTCTTGTGGGATGCCACCACATGCTGCAGGAAAGCTTTGAGCAAAAGGAGAAGTCATGCTGTGAAACTGCTTCCCACGGCAGCGCTGCTCTGTCCATGTGGAAGTGCATTTCTCATGTGAAGGTTCCAGGCCGTCGATTGCTGTACCTCTCTGGCACACTGGCATAGCAAACACATGTTTTCTTAACTGCTTCTAGAGTGAGAGAAAGTCTCCTGTTCTCTCTTTCCTCCTCTTACTTTTCACTAAAACCAACAAAAGTAGTATATACACAATAATGATATGGACTTCCTGGGGGAAAAAAAAATTTCTATTATTCTTCATCCACTGTTTCTCACAGGGAATAAAGTTTTGATTGAACTATGAATTTATGCAGTAAATTCCAAGGAAACACAGTGTTTGATTTTTCTGTTCCAAAAAGTACAGTTTAAAACAGTGGGAGACAAAATGTATTCTTCTTTCAGAAAAAAATAATGCATCATGGAACAGTTCTATTTTGTTATTCAGAAATGTATTATTTTGAAATCACCTTAGTTTTTATATTACATTATTTTCTGTAAAAACATGACACCCCATAAAAACACAACTATTTGAAACAGATTTATTTCCATCTGTTTTTAGAAAAAAAAAAACTATTTGCAGCTTAACTCGTATTGATAATAATGAAAAAAATCATTCCTCAGTAACAAGTTGAATAAATTATTTATACAGGAGTCATTATTTTATTGAATACTCACGAACTTAAAAGTGCATGCTGCAGATTTAGATATTGTCACTATCTTCAAGTTTTTAAAAGAAATTTTAAATGCTTTGTTCATTCTTCTTTTGAAGATAGAAAAAAAGAAAGCTTAGATTTAACTTCAAAGGAGTCAAATACAGTGAAGGTGAGGAAATAAATGTCATGTAATTCTGAATATGGGGAAGCCCACTGCTATTCTTATCTCCTACAGGAATTATTTCCGAGGTGTAACTACAGCACTGGTGAAGGTCATTTCATGGGCACTACACACTCCAACTAATGGACAATTTCCTTACTCCAGAAGAACATCTAAAGTTATGTCTGAATAAAGAAAGGCTTGGAACAACCCAAAAGATTTCAGTCCCACGTATGACCTTGATGCTCTTCGTGTATTCAGCAGGGCTGAAGGAAAAGTTGTTGGTGAATAGCAAGTGTTATTCTGGTTGGCTAATTAAAATTGCTGCTTTTCCCATACAGTGAGGCTTCCTTTTCTGATATGATGAGTTGTAATAATCAACCTTTCAACACTTAATTCAGTAGTCACTAGAGATGAGTTAATTCCACTTATTTTAGCTCCAAATGGATAGCAAGAACTGGCATCTGTTGCTACTGATGATAACAGAGCAAATTAAAAGTACCTATATCAAATTGAGATACATCTAATTATACTACTTTTATTTTTATGGATGTAATTAATTGCTAGTTAAGATTTTGTAGATCTAATAATTAGTATCAGAAGAATGAATTCCCTGAAGAGGGTGGGTCAATGATTCCAGCTCGCCGGCTACCAGAGATTGTGAATAGTCCTCATTGTATAATTATGCTCTTTCTTTCCTTTTAAGCATCTTAGTATTTCTGCTTTTTCAAAGTTCATTCCACGAGCTCCATAGAGCTCCGTACAGTATTTGACTCGAATCATCTCTCTGATCCTAATCCTACACTGATGGGCTTTTTTCTGGCAACAGACACCATTAATACAGTGGTCCTTTCATCCCAATATGTAGACGTGGCACTGCATGCAATAGCAGTAAGATCTGAGATGAATTTGTAACTTGTCAATTTACTGAAAGTGGTGTACATGGCATGCACACATTGCCTGATAAATAGCTCATTCTGTTAACTTAAATATGTGCTTGTCATGAAGTATGGCTCATGTTCAGACACTATAGTTCTAGAAATCTTCATGCCAGCCTAGGAAGAAGCGGTCAGTCTCTCTAGCAGAACAGTTGCTCTCAAAAATAAAATAACTTCATAAATAAATACAGCATAATCTTTGTATTTTTACCATATGTTCTTATTCCCACTATATCTAGTAGCCCTAGGAGACTAAATCACTGTTTTGGAGGTATTATCCTTTTAGTCTCATCCCTTCTCTTGTGATGTCTAAAGACAGTTGGCAGATGCTCAGTTTCTCAGGGTAAGGGAATAACAAACAATTATAATAACTAGCCGTAGGTGTTTAAATTCACCTTTGGTTAAACAAAGTTTCTGACAACTGTTAAAGGTAGTCCCCAGTGCCTTGGCTAACAAAACCATATGTTCTTATGCCCACTCATGACAGAATTTGAATTCTGGTTATATGATGTAATTGTGGCATTATTGTCTAACACAGTGTCATGGAATTTCAGGGGATATTGATATTTACAGTTTGGGAAACCCCCTATTAATTCAACATACACATGTATGTATGACCCTACTTTACACAACTGATTCAGATGAAGCATCATTTGAAAACCAAACACACTGATTTTCTTCCGTGAATTGCCTAAAGCAAAAAAATGGTTTAATTTTCAGTGGTAATGTTTCAGAAGTACTATAGATCCCACATGTCAGAGTGAAAATCCACATTTAGAAGCACAAAAAGGCTAGCAGAGAATCTGGGAGAAGTGTTTATTCCTACAGCCTTGTAAACTGATTCCATAACTTTCAATTAAACTTGTCTGCTTATCTCATTATGTGTACTTTCATCAATGGACTGACAGTAACATTAGGAAAACTTTCACTTGCCCTTGAGTTTCTCTAACCATTCTCCCAGCTGCCTTGTACAAGGTCTCTCTCTTTTTCTCTTTTTTTTTTTTTTTTTTGTCCAAAAAAGAAGAGGAAAACCTCCAAGAAATAAAGGAAAGAAACAGAAGTTCCATTTTTCCAGTTTTTTTGTGATTTTTCTTTACTGACACAATACTGTTATGCTGCTCCATCCTAATTTTAAACTCCTAAAAGGAACGGCTAACTCCCACCGGTGGCTTCACTAGTGTGCTGATACAATCCCGTGCAGGCCTGTACTATCCAGCCAAACCTCTGAGGCTTCCTATGCGTTCAGCAGAGGGTGATTTTAGTTAGACTGACACTTCTAGCTTCTCCACTGGCTTCAGAAGAAATCTAGGATCAGTAGCCTCCTCTTACTAGCCTCCAATATGTGCTTAAAGTCAGGTGAGGGGAACCCACACTGAAGTGTTTTTCCACTAGGACCCAGCTAAGGAACTTTCACTAGATAAATCCAGCCCAGGCCCTCAAGGGCTGTGGTGTTCTCTCCCAACAGATGACTAGTAAGCCCACCAAGAAAACTCTCAAATTATCCAAACGTCACTTTTCTGGAAAGCACTTATCTGAAATACAGGCCCCGCTACTAGGAGGGGACAGTTCATACTTCTGAGCAGTTTAGCTGTTGATGAGTTGGAGTCAAGTGCACCAATGCAGCAGCGAGTCCACTGGCTTAGGAACAGCAACTTCAGTCAGTCATGCTTGTTTCAAATGATCTCTGGAGCTACAAGAAGTGAGAAAGCCTCCCCTGTTCTCCTCTGAAAACCATACCGCCAACAGGCCTGGCAAATTTCCAGCCAGTGCCCAATCCAACAAGTAGACCTTGTTGTCAGGACGCTCAAATAGTAACAGCTCACTACATGTTTTGTCTCTAAACAGAACGTGAATATGAATCAAGGCGTATAAAGACAGGTAGCCAACAATAAGCCACAAGAACATAATTTAGCTTCTAAAATCTGAAAGTATATTCTAACCAGGATAAGAATTGACACAATAAACCAACACGTCCTCAGCAAACATCTCTTTCAAAGTTTACCCGCAAGAAGGGATGCACACTGCCCGTTTGGCCTTGGGTAGAACATAGGACTCTTTTCTCAGTGATACTTCAAGAGCTCTATGTTGGTACATGGTCAATGTTATCGGGTGGCTGCTAAGTCAGCAAAGTGCACCTGAGAAGTGTTAAAGACCAAGAGGACATCAGCTGAATCTGACCACGTATGTGTTCCCAGTGTTCTAGCAGAAAGATTAAAATTCAGCTTAAATAAATTAATAATCAGACTAACTGCATTTCAAACAGCACTAAAAAGGTTGTTATAGAAAATTGAGAGGTGATTTCAGAAGCTGTTCCCTACTGCCTCTTCTCTGTTGCTTTATTCTTATCCACCAAACTGTGGTTTTGCCTCTATAACACATAAGGCATTAGCGACAATATTTCGCAATTGGTAATCTGATAATTTGGAACTGACTTCCCTAAAGTCAACAAGTGAAATAATAATAGGTCTCTCCTTTCTACTCCTGCAGTCAGTAGCAAAACTGCAATTCACTGAAATGAGAGCATGATTTGGCCCAAACATTAATAAATGAGAGCTACATCATAAGCATCAACACAGAATACTGTATCTACCAAATCATGAGCTCTCTGTCATGAAGAGTAAGTCATATAGGCGCGTGTCATTTACATAACAACTCAGCATTTCCTCTCTCCAGTGAAACTGAAGCAGAAACCTTATTTCAGCGTTCATGAAAGTAAGACAGTATGCCTTGAAGATACATCTCCACCAAAACTCAAGGAATGCTTACCCATTACTTAGAAATAAAAGGTTTAGTTTCGGCTGATATCAGTGAAAAATCAAAATTGGGAAATTAAACACATCTCAAATCACTTAAGCCCAAAGATTAATAATGTCCAGACATACAGCATGAATGTAGTAGAAACATTTGCACTCACAAAAAATAACGATGAAAATCCAGCAGAACAAAAGATAAAATTAAAGAAATGTTTTTATCTTGAAGAATTTTTAGAAGAGAGTTGTCTCCTTTGGGATAACTTTCCAGCATTGTGATCCTTTCTAGGAAAAGGTGATGCCCTTACACTTACACTGCAGAGTTGACTTGCTGCCACTGCTGGTGGTGTGATGGAGAACACGAAGACAGGCAGTTTATTTTAGCTCAGGCTCCTTCCTTTTGTGGCACACATTTGTCACTAAGCTGTTTAAACATGAATACTGCTGTGCTTACTCAGTACAAGTCAGGATATACTGCTGTATGCAAACTTGCCAAACCTCAGCTAATACTGCCGCTACAATTATGTCTCCAGGGTAGAACAACAATGAGCTCTGGAAGCATGAGGCATTGCTACAGTCTGTACTGGAACAGCGAGACATCAACACTACAAGCATCAGCTCTTGGGCCACCATACTCAGCAGAAGCTAGGAGTCATCTACACCTTGAGAAGTGACTTCTCGCCTCAGTTACCAACAAGCATCAAGGCTTCCATGCAGTAGGCCTTCTTTTATACAGCCGCTGAACCAGCTCACATGGAATGACACTCAAATCCTGTGCCTTCTCTGCCAGGTTACCAGATTAAATTTCAGCTTTAACTCCCTCCAACTCTGTAGTACTTGTTTACCACAGACCGGCCTGGAACTCTAGAAATCCTCCAGATAAAACTATCGACCCATGGACAACACAGGTGTACCACTGTTGGATCATCTTTGTCAATTGTTTAACAAAAATAGCGTATCTTCAATGATTAAGCAACTAGACATCAGTCTGTGACTTCAATGCCTAATCTGCATAGTTTAACATTAAGTTCACTGATTTATTACCTGTGTTTCTTGTTTTTAAGAAGTTAGCTTGGTTTTGTTTATTTGAATTCCAGTACAAAAAGCTCCTTGAATAAAGAAACATTAAATTTAATAACACTTCTTTTTAGGTTTTGAAAACATAGGCAAGAACTAGTTGCTGAATCAGTTGACTTTGAGGAAGATAAATTACTAGAAACAAGGCCTTTGTTGCTTTAGCTATAGCAAATGGCTTCCTTAAAGTAGAATGTAAAACAAAGCTTTGTGTTGACTGAACTTCACATGAAGAAAGTATGAAGAAGCAGAGCTTTCAATACACTGGGTTTGCTTAAGGCATGAAGCTGTCAAAGGCAGAAGCATATTTTTATCAAAGTAGTAGATGCGTGTGTGTATGTAAATTATGCTGGTTGGTTGAATTACATCTAATAAAGATAATAATTATAAATGAAGTAATACTATAATTACTACATAAACCCACCTCTTATATATCAACAGAATCTAATTTTTGCAAATGTATTGCTAGTGCATCATTCGTATAAGGAACATGGAATTTTAATGACACTTTAGGAAGATTTAAGGATGTAAGAATTAAAGCAATAATTAGTCTATTTATTGTTTAACTCACAGTTGCTCTTTTTGTGAATTTATTTTTATCTTATAGAGAAGATTAATCCACCACTGGTACTTTCTGTGATTCAGAGAATCTTCACAGAGAATGGAACTAATGATTGTGATGTATGTCCAGAAATCTTGCATTCAAGTACATCTAACAAAACATTTCAACTTCTTGAAATATTACTCAAAATGTGTATTGTGCACCATGTACCACCGGAACATAAAAGACTGCTTCCAAGTTTTACCAGTCAACAACAAATTCAATGAGTCATTTTATAATATTATGAAGATTTTGGAAATTACCTGCTCATCACTAGAGGGAGTATGTTATAATTGTATCTGAAATGATCTATTAACAACCTAAATTCTGTTTCACTTTCACAATCTTCTGTGATTCATCCAAATTTTAAAATAAATACACACCCATCTCATCTTTTCAAAGGAGTCCCAAACTGTCACTATTTAAGAAGGTAAAGGCCTGTTGGATTTTTGATCAACTACAAGTAAAAAATGACCAAGTTAAATGGGCTTAGCTGTTGCAATTCTCCTATGGGAACCACTTCTATAGTTCTGACTTTCTGAAGGGTGTCTGTGTGGCTTTTCTTCTGAAATAGCTGAAGGAAAGGATACAGCTATGAAGAAACTGAAACTATGTAATCATATCTGCAAGTAGCATAAATAAAAGCATTTTTCTTGATCTATACCAGCCAAGAAGTTAACCTGTGGCTTTAAAAATTTTCAAGTAATTGAAATCAAGCTCATAAATCATGCAGTACAATTTCCTTGTACTTTAATATTCATTTCAGACTAAAATTGTACAATAAATAACACTATCTTAGTGGTACTTTATCTATCTTATAATCTAATAAAGTCAAGGAATTCATTGCAGATGAATTAGTTCACTAATATCACAAAGAACCACTATATCACTTGTTAAACCTTCATGGATTCTTGTATAGAGTTTTGGGTTTTGTTTTTGGTGGGGTTTTTTTTGGTGTTTTTTTTTTTTTATTTGGGGGGGGGGGTGGGGGGTGTCTTTCTGTTTTTAAAAAAATCTGTGAACCGTACGAGATCCATAAATGTGCCCTTTACCTGAAATGTAGACAAATCCAAGTGTTTGGCAGAAGCAGCAGACTTCACAGAGAAAATGTTAGGAAGATAGAGCAATTAGTATTGCAAAAGGAATTGGTTTTGTATGGTAGTCATCTCAACAAGAAATACATTTTGCTGAATGAAATAAACCACGCTTCTCCTGAGAGAAAAAAGTAAAAAAATTAATAATAACCTAAGGTAAAGCATAATGGGTCCTAAACTCTTTCAAAAGTGTCCTCAGTATGAAGAAACAAGAATAGAGAACAAATGTACAAGACAACACCGAATTATCCGCCATCACCCCACGCAGCACCACCCCTGAAGGCCTTGTTTTATAGTAATGTGGATGTATCTTCATTCTCTGGTCCTTGGATGTCACTGACTACGTAGATGTGTTAATTTTTGATAACAGTTTCACCTGACTTTATACCGTTAGACAACTTAACAGTAATTATAACTGTCCTTCTAACAGAGAAAAACTGAACGGTGCCATAAATGTTCTCTTACTGTTGATCTTTCTTAAAAAAAGTTGAAAGTCAAAACGTTACAAAGGCTGAAACATATCTCCATCTTACTTATATTCACTAACTCTTTTCATAATGGAAATGACAACACAGGCACAGGAAAACCCGATGCATAGTTATACACTACAAAGGAATGCACTACCCATCAGAAAACAGAAGGAAAAATACAAGAATCATATGCTCATTCTTTATCCAGATGATCTCAGAGTCCCTAAAGATGTTGTGCTATTATAAGAACACATTTAAACACATGTAAAGTAAACGAACTCATAATATATTGACTCTGCGACAGCAAGTAGTGTATAAAGAGATTAACAGGAAGATAGGAGACAGATGAGTAAAGATAAGTATAAGGGAAATCAGCTGCAGGTGCAGGGCATGAACGTTCTAAGATCTCACAATGGAAAGATTTAATTATTTCAAATTTTACATTATGGAAAAGTGACTAATGTCTCCTATTATAAAATATTTTTAAAGCAAACATTCACTTTAATGAATAATTATGTGCCTCATAAAATGTCTAGTATCATGATCTATCATCTAGCAGCTAGAAACTGCACATTCACGCACTCTGACAAAAAAAAGGTGCACATTTTTAATACAGAGGCTAATTAGCTATTTGAATTTTTATCACGTAGTAGAGTCTCTGTATCTTTAAGGTTATTTTCATAGGAATTGGTCTTAATTGTTAAAAATGGTTGAAGGAATCTACTCTTTATGTAACACAGGAGGTCAGACAAGGTGAACATAACAATCCCCTCTGGCTGTAGAACTTCTGACTATGAATTCCGCATGTAGTTAGTGACGTATTTAGCTACAGAAGTATTGGCACACTCATTTTTGTGTAGTCTACCCCTACTCTTCCTCAAATTGCCTCTCAGCAAAGGCAGGTAAATGGTGAGACTGACACAGAAGCAGCAGCTTCCAGTCTTACGAATAGCTTACCTCCATCCACCCATGGAAAAATTATAGTCTACAGAAGATATACGACACTTATCTTGCATACTTACAGTTAGGGTTTTGAAGCCCCAGAGATTAAAACCTTCTCAGTGCTGCTCCAGAATTGGTGACCATTCTCAAATATTTTATTCAAGCAGACTCCTAACTGTCACTCTCTGGTCAGTCTTTTTCTCCATCTAATAAAAATATCTACTGCTTCCAACTGTAAACTGGATCTGCCAATACAGTGGTATTGCCAGAGACATCCAAGAATGACAGAAGAACTGACTTCCTCTGCCTAAAATCTCCCCTAATCATGCCACATATACAGGGGAAAAAATAGCTGACACTATCAATAAAGATGTTAGAGAGGGGGTTAAAAAAATGACATGGACTGCATACCCTTGTAGGTGCTCAAACTCAGCTTGACAAAGCTTGAGCAACACAATCTACCATCCAAGGTGGATGTAACTTTGACGTTGTTCCTGCTGTGAGTGAAGTGTTGGACCAAATGACCTCCAGAGGTTCTTTCCAGACTAATTATTTGATGAACCTATGATAATGAAGTTTATCAATGCAACAAGTGGCTGCAGCTAGTCAATTACAAATTCCCAGCAGGGTGCTACCTTTCTGCAAGTGAAGTTTAAATGCATCAGCAGCACCAGGGTTTGCTTGACATTTGTTTTCTGCTTTTGAATCTAGAATTAAAACTTGCATTTAGGAGTGACCATTCCTATTCCCTTCCAGTTAGATACTAGAGTGTCTCAAGCAACTTCCAAAACATGTCGCAGACTTCTCACTAACTACACCATGTACACTTAAGCCCATCCTGAATGCTTATTTACACCTACACTTTCTTGCCCCCAGCTGGCTAGCAAACAGGGTGACAGTTAAGAAAATGTTATCTGATGTAAAAATGGAGCCAAGGAATATATTATAATTTGGTTACAGGGAGCCAATCACTAGGAATGAAAAATAGGAAATTAAATTTATAGAGACTGATCTATTTATGAAAAAAATGCCATTTGCTTTCTGCTGACAGAACATAGTGCTGTAATAAAAAGTGAAATTTGTTACATAAAAGTAACTATAGTAATGTTTATTGAACAAAGAAACCCAAGATCTTTACCACTCCACTTTTCTAAAGCCCTGCAGCAGCCCTGCAGGAACTCATCCTTGTTGATTGGTATTAACAGAAGAGGTATTACCAACAGAACAGGTTGTACACAATTGTATAGGTGTATGTTTTCTGAGGCATGGTCATGTCATGTGACACTCATAAATAGGAACAAGACACAGATGAATCTAAAATCTCAACCTGTAAAGACATATCCCTTGTGCTGTGACATAATGATTCAGTATTGTTGATCAGGGAATACAGAACTAACACAAACAGGTTTACTGGAATACTAGTCTCTCTCTTTATATATATATTTATTTTTTTATATATAAAATTATTTTATGCTGTCAAAGAAAACTAGTGACTGAATTGGCATTTACCTCATATGGCTCCACAACACATTAGCATGAAAAGGCCCTAGAGGACACATAATTCCTCCATTTTCTTTAAGCTGCATGTTGTAAAACCATGATGGTACAGCTGTGAAGGAAACATACATTTTCCCACCAGCACCACAGTTTCTTACTTTTCTTTAATTAACGGGTTGGAAAATAACTTTTCATTCTCCCTGGACTTCTTGATTCTGCAGCTTATTTAACAAGATATTTTGATGCTGAACTTAAGAAGATTTGTAAAATATCATTATGGAGAAGTCTGCATTTCTGTTAAAAATATTTTCAGTGAGCTACCCATTATGATGTTGGTTGTAACACGTTTCTAAAAAGTAGCAGTTTTGGTGTAAAAATGTATCCAATATACAAAGAGATACTTGTCAAGGGCACTTTTGCATTTTTATTTTTTTTTTACTTTGCTTTTTTTATGAAATGCTTATACATGGCAATTTTATTTTGGAAGAGGTAATATTTTTGCTGACATTTTGTATCAAAGTAAAATAAATATAATGTGGCTGATCCTGTAAAACTTACCATCATGTCATATTTATTTATTGAGTGATTTCTACAGATTGGCTACTAGCAAGAGTACTATTTCTCTCCTGCTTGGAAATTAGGTCCTACTTAGAAAAAGGAGCATCTGCTTGTAATTTCATCCTTCTTCCCATTTCATTTACTACACTTTTCAGCTGCATTCCCCAAGGTGCTCCAGAATTATTTTACCTCACATTGTTTTGTCACACAAACATAAACAGTAAGAAAAAATGTAATTAATCATAAGATAGGCTGATGTTTCACCAAAGCTTAGATTAAGATTCTTAATTGTTTCATATAGGCCCTATTTTTAACTGTTGCTGTTAAAACCAGTCATCAGAGAAAAGAAACAATGCAAAGTACACAGCATAAAAATACATAGCATAAATATGACAGAAAGCAGAAAATGGCTTAAAGTTGACAACAGAAGTCCCAGTGCAGACAATAGTTCATATAAAATATGGACAATACAATTACTATAACTGTATTTAATGTAAGAATGAAGTTATTTTGTTGCCCAAAACATTTAAACTCTAAAGCTCAGAGGAAGTTAAAGTATAAGAAGCTTTTTTAGTCTTGAAAGGGGAAGAAGAAAGCATCACCTTATGTCTGAAGTGCAAACATTTCCTGTACTGTGTTAGAGGTACAAGTGATTACCACCACGGTGTCCTTCTTTGATATACTGGGCTTTTTCATATCAAGAATTTTTTTTCCCACATCCATTCCTTCAGAAACAAAACCGCTATTCATTGTATGAATTTTCTACACCAGCTGCAATATGACCTTCTGTATTTGGCTCACAGTATGAAGGGAAATCATTTCAACCTCATGTAATAAAATGTACTATTTCACCATTTTATGTTGTGTCATCAGAAATATTCCAGACTTTAGACTGGTTAGCAAGGTACCAAAAGAGGCAAAAATGAAAACCAGCTTGTTAATCTAATTTATTTTAAGAACATTAAGCGCAAAATGAAAACTGAAATTTCACTTTGTCAATTTATTAATATTTTTTTATATTTTTACAATACTTTACCACTATAGTGGTAAAATACCCAGTAAAAATATTGGGATAGCACAAATGCCTTCAGTTAAGTGTTCATAAAAGTATTCGTAGAAATCCATCCTGCAGCACAGTTTGACATACCAAATCTGGCCTGAAATAAATGCAAGGCAGGGCAGGGATGGACATACCACAACTGTTATGAAACCACTCTCTTTTCTTACAGAACTCCCTTCTTGCAACTCTGTGGATAAGCCTGTTCTGAAAACTTCAAACACAACACTATTCTACATGTAAGAGAACAACAAAGCTAAGGTGGCAGAAGAAAAATGTCTTGTGACTTCTGCTCACATGCGCCATTGAAAGGACCGACTGACTCTTCACAGATGAAGAGCACGCCATCTCTTCTCACTAACTTCTTGGTGTGCCCTTCCAAATGTGATGTTCTGTGGCCATCTAACAGATAATGGAATGAGGTCACCCATGTATATCCAACCTACGCTCACTGTGTCTCATTCACTCATCAGCCTGAACCACTGACCTGTAGGTGACATCCTCTTAGGACATTTGCATAAGTAAAACAGCTAGAATGTGCCACCTAGAGCCACCACTGCAGATTTCAGCTGGGTTTGAGGAACAGGACAAAAAGTCTGAAACAAAATTCTCAGCAATTCTGATTTTTGTATTTTAAAGTTTTATTTTGAAAATAAATGCTACTAGTCAGCAACAGTTACTGATTCAGGGACTTAATATGTAAATAGAGGGCAAATATAGAAAAACTTCAAGTTTTCCTCAGATCTTGCCCCACACTCTCAATGCATGAAGCTCACAGTTATGCTTTCACTTAAGTTTTAGGCCACAGCCACCCTCACATCTGAAAAAATCATCTGAAAGTCTGTTCTGTTCTGTTCTATTCTATTCTGTTCAAGTTTTGTTCATCAATATACTATGTCACTAACAGTGGCAAAATTACTAAGTATGTACTTATTTCCACAGAATGAAAACGCTAGAATGGATGGAAAAATTATTCAAGCTAAAAATTAATAACAGAAAAGCACGTATTCTTGATACCTTCAGGTTATCCTGCAGTGTTATGGAAACAATGGGTGAGAGGTAGTGAATGCAGTAGCTGATGTTTCGTTATGAGGAAGATCACTGAAAATACCATTTCAACCCCAGAAATATTTTTAACATGATTATATACACTGTGTTGTCCCGCCTGCACCCACCATTTAAGAAATGCATTTTACATGTGACAGATCAATCAAGGAAGTACAACCTACTGTCTTAACTGTGCAAATAGTCTGGGGCTGACACACTTTTGTTCAGATTATTTTCACCAAGAATATCTGTTGGGAGAGAAAATGAGCTTAGAATCTAGCTAACCATGAGGTTTGAGAGCAGAGAAAAAGACGTATACTGAAGACAAATGCAACATCCACAAAACAGGTTAACAATTCCCTAAATAAAGTGCTACGAGGTAGAAAGGGTGCAACTGTTCTTGTTGGAAAGACTTTTGCAAAACAACCAGAAGAAAACTCCAGGTCATTTTTAGTAAACCTCAACACTTGCACTATTAATTTCATCCCAAGATAGCTCAGCACTGTCTGCTAACTCCATAGCAGCACATTAATTCATTATGGATAATTTAAAGTGAAAGTCTGGAAGAACATTGTCGTTTTTATCACCCTTTGCAAAGATGCATACAGATTTTTTCATTCATTATCATCTGGCTGAACATCCCAAGGGCTGGTGAAATAGCTATTTTTGCATATTACATATTATTGCTGATTTTTATATGACAGATTTGTCTGCAATATAGATATGCACACACACATATATAATAATGTATGTTACAAAAATATGCCTGTAACACGTAATTCCCTTTCCTTATTCTTGATTTGGTTTAGAACACACATCGTGCTGTCCTTTCATGAATTCTTCCACTGTGTACATGATTGTCTGCTTTTATCAGGTTGGATTTAAAATATGGAATCAACTGGAACATACGTAAATCCCCCTTAAGGCAATTCCACTTAAGGACTCTGCATTGGCCATGTAGAAATATTTCTCCTGAGACTTTAAAAGACTTTGATGCTCTGAAAATAATTCCACCTACTCAGAAAGAGAAGGAGGACTAATTTCAGATTCTGTGTCTATGGCCAGCTAGAGGAGCTATAAATACGCCAATTTATAGGCATGAATAACTCACACTCCTGAGGATGGAGGTCTTGAGCCAGTGTAAGGAGGAAGAGGTTTTCTCTCCTGTAGAGCCATTTTGCAGACATTTACTATCACTGCTGTAATTTTTAAAGCAGTGCTACACCACCCTCTACCCATGACCCCTTTCTTCTGAAGGGATCATGTATCTACATGCTTGTACATTCTCCAGCCCACAGAAATGAGAAATTTAAAACGCTGACATTTTCGTCTTCTGCTGAAAATGTGCTGAGTCCAAAATCAGAAACATTTCAAGCTATACATGGTAGATGAGCATGATATAGTAAAAATAATAGCAAGACTGGCTGCATGTATTTACAGGGTTCTCATTTTCTGTTATCACTCAGATCACTGACTGACTTCTAGCTAGGAAACTGCTCCAAAGGTGCAACTTTAGCAAAACCCTGACTGATACTACTTTCATCCTGTTTGTTTGCATAAAATAACCTCTAAGATCTTCAGAAGTCTGCATATGTCCATAGACTATTACGATTCCCTTGCTTCTAAATATTTGTGTTACCTGCTCAATATACTTTTGCAAACCTCACTAAAGAAATGGCAAAATACAAAATTTCTCTGTAAATACTGATGGAAAGTTAAGTCCCTGCAGATTATGTTGTCTGTTTCAGCAACTCTGACTCATTCAAAACCACAGCTCTTTGCTACTGCTTACCCCATTTCTTCCCAATTCCCCTTCCCTCCTCTTCTTTATTATTTAATTCTTATGGCTTTATTATTTTAAAATATAAAGCATCTAGAGAAAAAGAAAGATTATCAACAACTTTGTTTTAGTTTACCTATGTAAGCACAGTTCTTTTTATAAAAAGTGTACTCTCATTTTAAAACACCCGTCCTGTAATTCTACCTGTACACAGAAACATAACAGTTCATAAACAGTCTTCAGGGGATGAATAATTACAAAACATTGACAAATTACTGTAGAGTAACCACACAGTAAACACCAATATGATACTGCTAAGAGAAATACTTAGAACATTTTACATCAACAAAATTAACTGAGCAGGCACATATTCAACTGCATCATTTCCATCATTGCCTCATCTCCCTTGACAGAGCCTCTAAGAGGTACAAATAGCACCCACACTGGTTCAGATTTCTTGGTAAGCATCAGTTACATCGGCAGTCTTAGTGCCATTTCAGAGACTGGCAGAAGTTCAGATGTTTATCTGTTTTCCTGCCTTCTGATGCTATTTCCATTTATTTATTATTGACTGGGAGAAATTTACAGATCTATTTAATCTATTTGCTGAAAAGAAGAAAACAATGATAATGCCATTCCCCACCAGAAACCAACAGTCAGACATTTTTCTAGATGTACTAAAGTGCTGACTCGTGCCTCCATATGTTGGCCTTATCCTATATACCAGACTTCAGTTTTTTATTTCCTGCAGAGGCAGGAAATCAAATGCACAGTCTGGCATGGAAGAGATAACTCATTTTATGGGAACCTATTGCTTTGCAAGAAGAATCCAAGAGCTTTGACAGCTCCTAAATGATAACACATAAAGGGCCAAATCAACTCCTAATGTAAATCCATTGGGTTCAAAACAGCAAAAACTATTTAGTCCATGAATCCCGTTTCCCTTAAATATAAATTACATTTCATATTTCAAACAACTGCAGCAAGTCCTTCCTCCTGTGGGTTCTGCTCAGTGCTTTCAAAAGCATGTGCCTCTCACTGAGATTCAGGGCAGGCCTGATTTTCACAGATGGAGATGTATGGTTGCGAACACCTGACAAGATTATGTTATATTAATTACAGACTGCATTTATAGACATACAAGTCAATAAGAAGCTTCAAAACCACTTCTTCTTCCCAAACAGGTGCATGCACATCTTTAGGTTTTACTTTCAAGGAAGTCTAGGGTTCTTCCGTTCAGAAAACCTCACGTATACACCACTGCAGAAGGGGGATATACCAGTAGCACAGATCTGGCCACATACAAGGTGCAAGCTGAGTGTTAAAGAACGGCAGAAAGTAGAAAGCCTCCAGGGAAAGTCTGACTTCTCCTCCATCTTCCATGCACAACTCCTGCCCTAGCCACTGTGGTGACCCAGCCTAGATTCTGTGGTTATGTGGTCTCAAAGGGTTTTACTATCATTGAAAAGGTTTCTGAAAGAGTAAGTACTTTAGTTTGAGCTACGGGGTGACAGCCAATGTTGGAATCACTGTAACTTTCTTAATCGGGTACTTTCACCTTCTCCATTGTCTTAATCAGAAATGTATATTTGGTATTGTTCACTGTGGATCAGCTCCCTGAGGTGCAGACCAGGGAGCATACAAAACAAAAAGCAGGCAGGAGGACTTCCTTCCAGCATGAAACAAACGCCCTTTTGTACCTCAGCACACGGAGTTGTGCCCCAAATGCTGGGACATACATGTTTGTTTCCATGCAGGAAAACTTAAGACCACAACAGTTAAGAAAATTAATGGAGGTGTAAACACCGCCCCACACACACAGACACGCCTTTCTTCCCTGTTCTATATTTCTTCTCTTTATCCTACACACTTAAAGACACCTTACAGCATCTAGGTGTAACAGCTGGAATGCAGGCAGGAAGAAACATCTCTTGTGCAAAAGAAGATCACTCAACAGCTTGGTGAGACCGCACTGTGAATGAGGACTCCAGACTCTGGGAATGTTGGCTTAGCCCCTGCTAGAGTTTATGGGACTTTTTTACATCTGTTACCTATAGCTAGATTTTTGTTGCTATACTTGTGATTTTCAAAGCTGGCTATATCTGGTCACGATGAAGCTTCTTTTACATATGTATTACAAGTCCTAGCTCTAAATACCTTCTCTATCAGCAATTTTGCAGTTTCCATTGGCAGAATATTCCATTGTGCAATTGTATTCTGTAAATATTATTTCTGCTGTTTAAACTTAAGATCGTATGAAGACTAAGCCCATTACTCCTAGTTGTGTGTTTATTAAGAAAACTAATGGTCACTCTTCTCTTTATGGTCTCTTTTATACATTGGTAGATAATTTTGGTGCTGCTTCTCTGTATTTTCTTCTGATGAACATGGCTAGATCCCTAACCATCTTTGTTAGTGCCTACTTTTCAAATTTATTCTCTTTATCTAACTGTTTTTTAATTTATTCTTTAATTCTTCACCCTTTTATTTCTCCTTTATCCCATACAGACTGAAGTCAATGACAAAGTTCCCGTGACTTCAGCAGTTCAGGATAAAGACATAGTTCCCAATACTCAGGAGAGTAATTTAAAATAAAATTTGCCATTGCTGATTGCATCATAGGTAACTTATTTTTAATGCACAACTTCTAACATGTCCTTGACATCAGAGAGCTCAGCAACACAAATGTGCAGTTTGTGCACACATTTCTCTTTGATTTAAGACATAATCTACCTTTTGTCCAAAAGCATGTAACAGCAGTTGACATTTTCTACGTATTTGGCTCTTTCTAAAGCAAACAGTAGGACATTTCTATTACTAAATTTTGTATTTTTGGAAGCAAACAACATCATACTATACCACCTGCATACCAGACCATGTTACAAACCATCAAGCACCAAAGACTTTTATTTCAAGTATATGTAAAAAAAAAAAAATAATCAAATACTATTAGACAAAGTAGTACTGAAAACAGTTCTACACAAAGTATTATATTATTTTGAACAGGTTACATTATTTTGAACAGCCTACAGAATAAATACCTCTCCATGTTTTGTCATGGTCTTCCTTAAATCATCTACTAGGATAGTATTTTCAAAAGTTATCTGCTCCACATGTGTATGTATTTTTACAAATTCTGCAACAAACAGCACAGTCAGAGCTATGTCTAGAGCTCGTCAACACCAAAATTGAACCCTTCCTAAAATAAGCAAGAAGAAATAGAGATATTTTGTACAATCATAAAGTAACCTGGCAAAACCAAAGACTTAACTTTTGTTTGGTTTTTAAAGTTTGCAACATACTGGGTGTCCTAAGTGAGCAGACAGGACTCTACTATCCATGCAAGTCTACTGATTTCAGACAAAAGGGGAATTTGAACTCAGGATGCACAAAGACAACTCAAATTATCTCATCTGACCAGATGGGATGTTAGACCATGGCTCAGTCTAGATTACTCAGAGATTCAGACAAAATTCTGAATGTTATTTATTTATCTGGGTTTTGTTAATTATTGTTGCATGATTGAAATACAGGGTCACCCCCCCACTCCTGAGATAACAAGACAACAAAATCCATATACTGTATTACTTGAGCTGCAATGGAGAATTGGCATCAATTCTCTCTCTAAAGAGTAAGGTGTGTTTGCCAAAAACTTGTTTGCCACTAAGAATTCAAGAGATTAAACACATGAGTGTACAATTGTACTGCTACGATTTACTCTTCACTACCCACTTGTAGAGAAAATTGCACAGGTAACACAATATAAACAGGAGAAGCTTGTAAGAAATCTTTACAGACATGCAGAGAGCCCCTGGTATTAACAGTAACAGATTCCTCAAAGACAATTGTACAATGTACCAGCTAGTTTCAGTTTCTGTAAGATCTTGCACTTGGTATGAACATGTCTTAGGATCAGACTCTAATTAATTTCCCCTCTTTTTTATCTGTTTATGTCTAAATCCCATTTAGACTTGATCGTTATTCATAGTAATGTTAAAATAGACCTCAAAATTGTTTCTGTGAGTAGATGGCAAAGAGAAAGAGACTCAAGACCATTCAATTGTAGATGCAGATTCCCTGACTATATGTAAAGTACATACAGGAGGACCTATAATATGGACAAATATATTATTACATAACTATATATGATTACTGCTGAGTATCCATAACATTCAGTACAAGATATGCTCATACTGCATACCTCATTCACAAATCTCCGAGATGGGTTAAGAACTACTCCTATTCACAGAGCTGCTATATAAAGACACAGATGAAATGAGCTGCCCAGTGTTATTCATTATCTGAGTAGCTAGAAATAGTCCAAAGCCTGTGGCAGAAATAAAAAGAGGAGAATTTGTGCTTCTTGATGAGCAGGTTTTGCACCAGACTGAAAGGACAGACTTCAACAGAGATTTCTCAAATACGATGAGCAGGAGGGGAAAGGCAGGAGGTAACAGTTTCTTTGTTGGTGGGTCAAGTCTCCAAGCTAATTTAGAAAATATTGCCATTTGTTGTAGTGGAATATTTCTGAATGCCCTGAACTGGCTGATTTTTTTGAGAGGAAACGTTTCTTACAGCAGGAGGACAAGGCAGGCTCTAATGCATTAGTGAACTCAGCGTGACACGTAAGCCAATTAAAATCACATCACATATTCCTCTTACTCAAACCATGAGCACACAGCCGTAACAAATCTAATTACAATGTGATGATGTAATAGGCAAAGGCTATTGTTTATATAGGAGGCCAGAGTATCTCTTTCTTTTTTTCTTTTACTTTTTTTTTTTTTCCTCAATTTCACATAGGCAACTTTCATTTTGATAGCCTTGTTAATAAAACAGAATCTGACTATTTCACCCTGTGGTCTCTTCTCACACAGCATATTTCTTTTGTGGAAGCAAAAATATAATATGAATACAAGAATCTCTTAATTTGTAAGATAGCTCACACATCTTCCTAGTATGCTCTCCGATAAACTGGTTAGTCTTTTAAAAGCCAAATGATGGTCCTTCAAACAAAACTTCCAATGATGTACATCAAATTTCCCACAAAGGACGAAGATAGCACTGGGACACAGCACTGGCTCTTAATATTGCAGAAAATCATATTCTAATCTCCTTTGTGAGTTTTTTTCAAGAATACCAGAAAGTGAAAAGAATATGTTAGCATTACCTCTTGAATTTTCATTCAGTGAACAAAGAATACGAAATGAGATAAACCAGTGAAGTAACAAGATTTGGTTTCTTCAGTTTAAACAGTGGTAGAGAATTTAATCTGTTTTCAGTATTTCTATTTCTCTGCCATCTAAAAAATATTATTAGACAAGGAACACGGATAAATTTTAAGTCAGGATTTTGCAGTTCACAAATTTTCACAGCTATATCAACCAGCACGTGACTGGCAACTTGCTTTACAGTCAGATGACTGAATAAAGTATAAAAAGGATTTAAGTTGAAGATTGAAGTTTTCTTTAAAAAATACAACCACAAACCAAAATGCCACCAGTCTCACCTTTCTCACCTGCTCCCATAATATTTATGGAAGGATGTTGATAAGGTAAGAACAGTTTCTTGTGTTGTTTTGTGGTTTTGTTTTTTTTGTGGGTTTTTGTTGCTGGGTTTTTTTTTGTATAAGAGACATTAAGATGTGTTCCTGACTACATTAGAGTTACTTATCCCAAGTTATATTTGACAGAAAAACCTTTTTGAAAGAACTGATGATTTTTTTTTGTGTTGAAAAGAAACACTTTGAAAGAATAAGCCATTCTCTAGATACTTTAACTGGAAAACTAAGAGAATCTTAATTACTACAGTAGAAGATTCTTCAACTGGAAAGACAGCTTCATTAAAATCAAAGTACATTGTCAGAACACGTCAATTTAAAAAGTTGTAACAAATGTGTGGAAATAAGGCATTAGGATGTTACTCTTTCGTCCTTATTAATTTTGACTTATGCATTATAATATTATTTTATTTATTTAATACTGTATATTTACTATTGAAATATTCCCAAATAAAACCTAAAAACCCAACAACTTTTGATGTTTCAGTCCAACTGGAATGAATGAAAATATCAAAACCCTTAGGTCTGCATATGAAAACTTCTGTGACTTGCTGTAATAGATAGCAAATAATTAGCTTTCAATTTTAAGGAATAAGTTTTCATCTCCAACTTTTACACAGTTATGTAAAGTCATGATCCATTGATTTGTTTAATTCATTAAAATGAACACAGAACCCCCTGCAGGTTGCTACCACCAGATGGGGTGCTGCTTTCTGTATGTTTGATGTTTCTTCAAATTTTATTTCAGGCCACTGCTTTGAGTCCAGCTGGACTTCGAGACCTGCTCAGGCTTCCTAAAGCATTTTCAGTTCATTATCGAAGAACCTCTGAGAAGAGAGCAATAAAATACATGACAACAAAGTGGAAACACCATGTCCTGGAAGGAAGCTTTCTGTTGTCTGAATATATGAACTACCATCTCTTTCTTTAAAAATTAATAAGGTGCTGAGCACTGTGAAAACTTCTGGCATGGCTTTGGAAGGGTTTATGAAATAAATCTCATTTTTTACATAAAATGTTTTGCTCAGTAGAACTTCTTTACTTTTTCACGTTGTTCTTTATGTACAATTTTGCATTGTGCCCTTATATCACTTAGTCTATAGTACACATAACAATTGCTTTATGATAATAAACATTGTCTAATCTTTCTGTGTCTTCCTCTCCAGGGCTATATTTCTACATTGTCATCCATCATCGGATACTTGCTTTGATATGTCTAAGATTAATGAAGCATTTATATTCAGTTTAGACGCTACAGAAGTTAACATTGTCTCTCCTGTTATGGAACAACAATGAGCTAACTAGTGACCTTCAGATTTTGGATTAAAAATATGGGGTTAGTTTTTTGGGGGTTAGTTTTTTGGGGTTTTTTTGTAATTGGAAACATAACAAAGCCAGCAAAAAAAAAGTTTAACAATAAATTGGCATATAAAAACCTTGTAGCATATTTCTCTGGGAGGAAGGAAAGGAAAGATGGGAAGCAGAGAAAGGAAGTACAGACAGTCAGATTCTGATTACAGCCACACAAAGAATTGACTATTTATGGATGAATTGGAAAAATATACGTAAAAAATCTGTTTTTACATTGTGTGGATCAAGTACTTTTTGATAATCAAAGTGAAATATGTCATAGGCTTATAACAGGTTTAAAAAAAAACACCCTGATTAAAATCTGATATATGTTATTTTCAAATGTAAGCATGATCTTGAAATAGAATCATTCCAATATTTCAGTTAATACTTTTGGATTTTTCTTCTTTTTAGGCTAAAAGCTTTCCATGTGATTTCATAAATGGCTATGGTTTCAAAGTAAAATTAATGTTTCTATTAATTACTAAGCCACAGCACAGTTAAAAACAAACAAACAAAAAACAGAGAAAGAGAATGAAGGAAAGGAGAGAAGAAGGGATGGAAGAAAAAGAAGAAAAAGGGGAAAGAGGAGGAAAGCAAGGAAGGTAGGAAGGGAAAAAGAAAAATCCATTCCAACCTTTTTTCCAAAGTTCTCTGCACATTTATTCTCCGTGCATGCTAATGTGTGTGAGAACTGCCAAAGTAAGACTTGCAAAGTCCAAAGCAGCTTCAGAAGCAATACTAAAGAATGTGTTTGTTTTCTTTTATATGCGGAATTGTCTATGAGTAAATTTGATGAAATATTGCAGATTTAAAAAAGCTAATTACTGTGTGGTTTTCCATGTTTCTGTGATTATGCTAACAGCTTTTCCAAGGAGAGCATTCTCCTCCTTTTAGTTACATCGTTTTTTAGTATGCTTAAAAAATAACTTTTCTTTTTTGTTATATTTGTTTCTAACCAGTTACTTGAAAAAACATTTTTATGTTTTATAAAGTCCCATTTGAAAGAAGTTTTGAATACAAGTTGATTGAAAGTTGCACAGCTCCTATGTGCACTGCAGGGATGAATAATTTCATAACCAACAAGCCAAAGCACAAATCATCATCAAGTATTACTGAGACTAATTGGTTTAGCTTAGATATCTATCTTAGCTGTAGCACTATGCTATCCTGACTTAGCCAGGCTGAAAAACACAGGAAGCAGACACTAAAATCTTCACACCACAAGAATCATAGACTGAAAACAGTGAAACTGTTTGCAAAAGGAAAATTACAGAAGAATCTCTACTGGACCTATTCCCTTCTTACAGTGTCTTGTTCCACTTTATTTTGTGGGCTTTTGGTTCTTTCATTAGTTTCCTCTGGGTGAGGTTGGAGGGGAGCAGGGCTGAAGAAGGGAAGTAGCTGAATTTTTGCTCAACCTGCAGATGTGGGTGTTACTGCCATCTGAAACAGCATCACTCCAGCAGTCTCTTCTGTGGTCACTGAGCAGCCTCAGGGACCACAAGCCAGGCAAATATGCAGTTCTAGTGTGGGAAAAAAGCTCAAAAGAAAAGCTTGAAAGCTCAATCAAGTCCTAAGAAATGGCAACTGCCTAGGCAGGACCAGTCCAGCCTGTGCAGAAAATCAGATTACATATCCCTCACACCCTGCAGGCTTATGAGGTCTTGCTTCAGGACTTCAACTAATAACCGAGAGCTTCATTCAAAGATTTATCCCCTTTATATTGATTTTAGCATACTTGAATGAAAATTTAGTCTGGTATTGCAGGAAAAGAGTCAGCCAGCCTCACCTAACTAATTTCTACATTTTCAATAGGAACAGCTCTTTTCAACATTGCTTCACTAATGGCATTTTGGTGACAAATTTGCTTGGTATATTTATTATAACTGAAATTGGCCAAAATCAGTAAATGTGCAGCATCTGTATAAATGTACTTCAAGGGTGAAGAGTCAAGAAAGCAGGGCAGAGAGCACAAGTTCTGTGTTGGAGGTTTTCCCACTTAGGAAGCCTTTAAAATGAAAGCAGGGTGTAATACAGAAGCTGTAAGGTTCAAGCAAGAACTGTGTCTGTTTGTGAAAGTCTGGGGTTTGTAAGGCACTCAGTTGCAACAGATAATTAAAATCACCACTTCTAGTTTGCGAATCAATGAAGGGTGGGTCTATGAACATTTGTAGCAAATGGACTTGATTACATGAAAAGATCCAACGGTGGATCCAACAAGTACCGATGACAAGCCATGCTGATGCCTGTCTGAAATGACTTAAGTATCAGATAGGCCAAATATTTCAGATTTTTTAAAAAAACCAAACAACAACATTCTCACCACTTTTCTATGCTTTCAGATTTTTTCCTATTTTCTGGCATTGTTAAGCACTTTTGTTATTTCTGAGCATGTTGAGGCAAAGCAAAAGATAGATCCATTACAGGTTTCAGCAACTGGTTGAGCTCCTTAGTTTTAAAACTGAGTTGATGTTACATGCTCACTTCTGTAACTTATTTCCAAAACACAAGCTTTTCTCCTTGAGTAACAAGGTTACAAACATATACTTGTGTGCAATTTATCAAACAGGTTACGCTTTGATGATTTCAAGCAATGGAGTTAGCTCATCTTAAGAAATCAACAGCTTTCAGCTGAAAACTGCCAGAGCTTGGATGACATGCAATAGCTGAACACGTGTATGTTCCCAGTCTGTTGCAATGCCAAGAAAACGGCTTAGCTTAAGCCATCGTTATTCTCAGTACTGATGAGCGACATCTATTTCTTCCTCTAGAATTCTCAATCATACTCCTGCATCATGATTAAATTCTAATATTAATGCATTTCATTCCCACGAATATGCTTTAAACTAACTTTAATATCCCAGTTCTCTATTATCGCACTAAAGTACAATCTCCTTTCAAGCTAGGCCTGAGAATAATTTTCTGCTTAAAGGTCAACGATTCTAAGTAGTCTAAAACCTGCAAAATTATTAAACTTCATTGTGATTTGGAGAAGGGAGAAAGGGGCAGAATTACTGATCCAGATGCGGTATAATTTAAGAAAGTCAAACTGAACGAATACACTCTAAGAACTGTTGCTCTTATGCCCATCTTCAGTCTGACCTTAGACAGTAAAATAAGAGTTTATATGGGGAAGGAATATCAAAAGTTTTATTAAAAGAAGAGAGAGCTTTTCTGAATTGCTGCAGGAAATGCCCTCCCCACCCCCCAGAAAATGTGTACATGCATTTCCAAAAAAGCTGATTTCATTTAACCTTTGGGAAACTAGGACCTTAAACCTCTGTTACATCCAGTCACACACCAAGTTTGAACGTCAGTCCTGGCAGGTGTCAGAGAAAGCTCTGTGCAGGGGACACAGAAGATAATCCCACTAGGAGGTGTGGAAAGAAAAAGAGATCTACTCTATAGACTTCAACTGAGTTGGTCATTTCAGATGTCAGAATAGCCACATAAATTGGGAGACTGCATAAATAAGAGTGAAATTAGATACATATTTTCATTTCTTGACCTTGCTTAGAAGTTTCTTTCCATATAACCAGCGATTAAAGAGCACTATGCAACTAAGAAAGCAAGTAAAGTAGAAAGTAGGAATCCTAATACAACATTCAGACGAATGTCTCCTCTCTCAAGAGCTATTGAAAGCAACCTGAACAATTATTTCAATTATCCCAGATTGCTTTATTTTTCAAAGAGAGAACATAATAGTTTTGTCTACGTGTGCTATAAATGAATTCTGAAGGTAAAAAATAGAAAGAAATAAAGAGTAAAGAAACTGATTAACAGCAGCGTTTAAAACCCCACTGTAAGGCTAATCTTCTGTTCTGAACTGCTCACCAGTCGCTCTCAGGGAAGTTTAACTGCAAATAAATCATGTGTGGTCTAAAATAGTCACTTACATCCTTGATGGCAAATATGAATCCATACTCCCATGTATTCCACACTGAAAGACTCACAAAGGTATAAAGGCAAAACTTCCCACTTTTTAAGGATTTAAAATGCATTTATGAGTTCTGCAGAGTGACTAACTCTTGTGACCTACTCTCAGGCACAGTACTCTCTCCCAGGAGCATCAATAACCAGATCAGTCTGTAAGGCGAGGCGTTTGCACACAGAAAGAAAGAACTTTGCTTATCTGGGGACCTGATGCAATAAGATGCTATTTTACCTCTCCTCAGGCTCCACCAATCCCAACTAACAAACCAGTTAAGAGTTCACAAACCATGAAAATGTTTTTTAAAAATGAGATTTTAAAATAAATCCACAGTCTTTCTGCTTGCCTTTTGGACTTTGAAACTTCAAAATCTTCATTTTTGTTATGTAAGGAGAATTAGCAATCTTGACTCATAATCTGTAATTATGAATAGTAATGATCAATAGGATTCATTCATATTTCCCTGACTCACAGGAGCCAGGATTCTGGGGAAGTGTTATTTGGCATATTCATTGACTTTAAGTTTGGAGGAAATATGTATTTGAGCATGGGTTTAATCCTGGAAAGATTCATGTGAAAGAACAGAGTAAAATCCATTTTTCACTGGAGTTCGTGAAATTAATGCTGCAGCATTTTCATAATGATCAGCTTGTATAGATTAGTGGTTTTCTCCAGCCCATCTTTTCAGAAGAACCAGATTCTACATCACTTTTAATTCTTTTGCTGCTGATCATACATCATTCCCCATTTTGAAATTAGCCCTTTCTATGTTTAGAACCTGGAAATGATCCAGTATCACTTGTGGATTAACAGAAGAATTCAGGACGCAAAACTCAAAACCAGACAAAGTGTTAGTACTTAATATTCCATTTTTACTGGATAACAACCTTTTATTGAAATACGTTAGGATAGTCTTCTAACACCCATAACCAGAAGAACGCCAACTTCCGAAAGCAGCTAGAACAGAAACATTGCTTCAGAAGATGCTACCCAGGCATGGGCCAGCTTCCAAATTAATATCCTCTGGTGTAAATTTCAAGTAGCCCCATTGACTTCTGCTAACTCCACTGGAGTTCCTGCTGGAGCGAAACCAGGGTGAAGTCAGCACCTGGCAGCTCACTATTGAATGCTGTCCATGTCACATGCTGACTGCTTTCTAAAAGTAATCCTACCGTAAGGTTAGCTGTGCTTAGTCCAAAATACACACTGTCTGTCTACTATGGGCTTTGTGATGGAGGTGGTTGGTAACTTCATACCTAAAATTTGAACTGAGGCTTAAAGGTGCTTTTGAACATTTGCCACCCAGAATAGTAATCCCAAATATGCACTGCAACCTTCATTTCTCTCTCCAGCCCCCAAGCAATTACGAAATACGTTCCCAAGCCTTTTTTTTTTTAAATACTCTGTGTGATGTCTCATTATTTTTCACTGCAAAGCAGCTCTCCACCTTCACCTGCCTATTACTAGAACAAGATCAGATTACATGACCAGGGCAAGCTGGTTCACAAAACGTCTATTTGCTATCATGATTTATAGACTGACTGAAAACCAAACTGACCTTAGTGTAAAGCAATGTAGTTTAAAAGAATAACTTAACATCAATTAATTTCATAGGAATACAGGGATTGTTCTGCTGTTTAGGGACTGCCAGCTGCTCTATTTTGCCTTGTGCCAAATCCCCACAGGAGTCTTCTTTAAAACTGGTAACTGAGGGAAAGAAGTAGCAGAAGGGAAGGAAGCATAAAAAGATTTACACCTGACATTTCTATCCTACATAATAGATTCGTTTTTTTGCTGCAGAAGTGTTATTAAGGGTGATCTCCAGGCCAGGGCTAGCCAATGAGCTTAGAAAACAAAGTCATTTGTGTTGCAATTGCCTTGCAATTGCATTGCAAGCCACTGCAAGAACTCAGACCATTGTAAAAGGCTCAGTTTTTCAGTTAATACTAATAATTGAAAATGAGTGCTAAACACTGTCTCTGCACTGTTAGAAGTCAATACCTTTTCTTGAAAAAAAACCACAATAGAAACAAAGTCTGC
Organism: Falco rusticolus; assembly: GCF_015220075.1. Taxonomy (NCBI): domain Eukaryota; kingdom Metazoa; phylum Chordata; class Aves; order Falconiformes; family Falconidae; genus Falco; species Falco rusticolus. The sequence goes on from NC_051191.1 coordinate 17,529,066, forward strand.
TTTCTCCCTTGGAGCACTCCAAAGAATGACAGGATGCACACTACCCAGTGTGTGAGTAACACTTTATAGTGTTTATTTCCTCTTCATCTGATTCTCTGCCTTTGAGAGTGAAGATGCATACACCCTTTTATTGTTTCTTTTGATACAAAGGGTTAAGTTCAAACAATCACCTGGTTGTGCCTTACTGTTACATATGGTCTATATATGACAGAAACTGATTCAGAGGCAAGACTTGCTCCTACAGCAGACATACTAATCCACTTACTCTCTTCTCTAGTAGGCTTTATCAGTCTCCACTGTTTCCAATTCAAGTGTGTTTTCCACAGAAAAGACAACAAAAAAAATCCCACCAAGCCTAAATGGACTGTTGGAGGGGGACTATGAACAAGGCTGCAGGGCACAAGCATGAAATCTTACGTACAAAACACAATGACCCGTTTATGGGGAGGGAGGTGCAGGAATTTTTGGCAATGCTGAAACATTCTAATAATGATCCTAACATAATAATTAAGCAAGACCTGTGAGTGACAAAGGAATTTTCAAAGTAGCCAGTTTTTCTAATACTGCAATACTATCTGTACAAGGTCAACAGATGGACCTCTAAAGCCAATGTGATGGCTCTTTCTGCACTTCATTGCCCAGTTTCTGCCCAGATCGAATTCACACCGTTCTGGCACAGTTCCTACTACCAACGCTTGGTAGAGACTGATAGAGGAAGAATAATGAATACTGACTAAACAATAAGTCTTGTATTGATCTGTAATTACCCACAAGTTCTTTTAATATTCTATAGATGGACGGTTCAGTGAATATACTTTCACATGCATATACGTACACAGGTACAAGCACTCTGAAAAGCCGCAGATGTGTTAAATGTGAAATTTTGATTCCACGCAGCATACAAAGTTTGACATTTTCCACTGAATCTCTGCACAAAAGGTAACAATTCCATACATATTCATTAATTTGGAAGCATCAAAAGTGTATCTATTTAGAAACTGTGATTTCAATACAAATACTTCAACAGATTGTATTTTATGTATATATCTTTTTATGACATAAGGAACTACATTCAAATGTGGAAAAATTCTGCGCTGGGTAATTTGCATCCTTATGTCCTATTATAGATTTTCCTATTTGGATTTCCATCTGGTCTTCAATATCCTTCTCAGTTTATTACTTTAATGAGATCATCTTGGGTTTACATACCTATAATTTTATTACTATTTGGAATTAGCATTACCTGCTTACCTATCCATAAACCCTTTGGTCTTACCTTCTCAGCATAACAATGAACAATGCTTGGGTAATGCTGCTAAGAATGAACAAAAGGACTAGAGGTGAAATAATCTTATTCTCAAGAACCTCTAATTAGGAAAAGAGAGTTCACGCCAACCTTTTTCTTAACCATTTGCATGCTGTTCTTGAAAAAAAACCCACAAAAAGTAGTTTAGGGTTTATAAACAAAGATCAAGGTCTGATGAGCCTCTATTTTAAACTTTGCCAGTGGCTTGTAATATACCCTTGAACAAGCGAATGTGTTTGTCTTCGGGAAACAAAAAACAATATATGCTCACTTAAAGGGATGTCAGAATGCCAGCCTTAATACAACACTGTGAATACTTAAGCGTTATATAGCTACTATGCATAAACATTGGTAGAAATAATGTAATGCTTCTGCTTTGTGAAGTTCATAGAAATCTGGGATAAAAACCCTGGCAAGGCATACAATCAAGACACATGATGTTTATTTGCATTTATGGTGCAATATAATGCAAGAGAGGTGACTGGAAGAGTTACCAAATTCAGTCCACTCTTCCTGTAGAGACAGGTCCTATTTTCCCTCTCATAATGCTACCAGCTTCACCTAAAACTAAGGTCTTACCCTTATGCTTGCATCTGAAAGACTAGTCTAGCACCTCTGAGTAATAAGGCACATCTTACAATTTCCAGCCAACATCTGTTCATGGCCAATTTATTCCCATTTACTCTTGTGCCAAAATTGCTCTTCTGGTAAAGTATCTTTTTTACCACTTTAGTGTTTACACCTTGGAACATAGCGGTCATTTATCAATACCCATTTTAACTTGTATCAAGCTCTTGCTCTTTCCTGTCATAAAATAGTCCCTCAATACAACTGGTAGAATGACATCTTTCTCTGTTCCTAACACAATTCCAATTTGTCATCTTAAATATTAATTACTAGCACCGTGCATAAAATTGCAGGCATGGTCACACCAGTTTAATTAGTCCATGCTGGTTTATCTCCATCAACATTTTATGTTGATGAGTCTCCAAATTGTAGCAGAAATATTCTCTGCAAAGGTATGTGATATTTTTGTTGGATAATCCCAGGTTTCATTTTATTTGTACTCTTTTATGATATTCCATTCATCCTTTGTACTGAAAATTCATCTTTCTTCTGCATTTTACATTAACACCATTAAAGAAATCATTAGATACAATTTGTCCTAATAACGATTCTTGTTAATTCTATTAATAAAATCCCTTTCAGACCAATAGTGCCCTTTTAGCAAAGCCTGCTATTGTTAGCTAGATCCCTTTATGGTCCACTGCCCTATAATTCTTTTATTAATCCTCATTTTCTGAGGTTTACCTAACAATTTTGTATGTGACACCATATTAAATGCTTTAGTGAAATCCTGACAGATTAAATTTAGCTTTGTTTGTAGAAAGCTATTTATTTCTCTTTTTTTTTACAGAAAATCAGTTATCTTATAAAGAGAGAGACAACCTTAGCATGCTCAGCCTTAGTAAACCCATGATGCATTTCTCATTTATCTACAATATCCCTAACTATTCTTCTTTTCAAAATTTGTTCATAGATTTTGCATGCACTCTAGGTCAGCTTCCTTTACATTCCAGTTCTTGTCTATATTAAAATCCTCTAGCTCTTCATTCCAGTTGACTTCACTAATTAGTTTTCTTAATCTTTCAGTCTTCCCTTTTCAAAATTAAGTGTTTAACTACAGATCTATTTTTGTTTATTCCTCTAATTTACTCATGAACATTCACTTTGTTTTCTATAACAACTTGTATAATATTTTGATGAAAATAAGTTCAAAAGATGATCACCTCTTCTTGGTCTGTTGACTATCTGGTGAAAAAGGAGTTTAACTGGAACTTACTGCAATTAGTAAGGCTAGGCCACAGCTGGATGTTTACAAAATTCCATTGTGAACAAATTTACACAGTTTTTATACCCCCTGTTATATGGCAGAGTTTCTGCTCTGTGTTCCAGTCAGACCAGAAAAGCCTACAGAAGAGTCATAATATAATCCAAACAGGGCCTCTTATCATACTTCCAGTAACAGTTTTTAACAGAATCATATTCTCATATCCTAGTTTTTATCGTTTCTCTGACATATCATCCACAACCCTTGTTCTTTTATGTCTACTGATCTCATTCAGTGTCAGCAATTTCTATTTCCTCATCTTCTGGTATTACTTTTATGCATTAATGCCATTTCTTACATATTACATTAAAATCAGCCCTGAAAATTACATGTTGGGGTTTTTTTCAAACTTATTTTGTGGTATGAAGCAACAAATTCCGATCCCTCCATTTATTTTCATATGCTTATAATGCTTTCAACCTTCTTCCCCAGGAACTTGAGGGATTTAACAGACTCGGGGGGGGGGGGGGGGGGGCGGGGAGGAAAAGTGGTTTCCATTGCTGTTTTTCTAACCCCAGCATGCTAAAGTTGTTTTCTTGTAGTGCAATTACATTGTTACATCATTTATATAGAGACAAATCAGGTACCAGAGAAAATAGCATGATAAAACTAAAGTGTCTATTTGTTAGATTCACAGATCCATTTCTTATTGAACAGTCACGCTTTTATCATCCATTTGTGCCCTTTTGTATCAAAAGTATTGATTTCTTGCAGAATGAGGTGTTCCTTAAATTAAGGCATAGTTAGTAGCTGGCGCTGAAAGATGTCCAACTTAAAAGTTACTCCCTAGGCACAAAGAAGAATCTTGGTAAACAGGAATTATAGCTCATCTCCACAACAGATATTTTTCATCAATAATATAGATAAACACATGGCACAATACGTGGTGTTTATGTCATATGTCTATTATCCTCTACTTAGGATGGAGCTAACTTTGGTTTTTTCTTAGTTTTTGTCTACCTGACTGTGATCACTTTGTCTCCTAAAACAAGGTAGGAATTTTCTCCTCAAATATATGTACCTTTCAGGGAAATTACTATCAATATTATAATACTCTGATATGCGTTGGCATCTCTACACAATACTGACATAGGAAGAAACTATTTCTGAAAGAGATGTATTTTTCAAAGAATATTGTAAAGAAATAAATATTAAATAAATGGTGCAGATTTGACTACAAAGTACCATGGGCTTCACATGAAACCTGACTTTTCTCAAAAAACCCGATTTCTTATTGAACTGCCATTGAAGTCAGTGAAGGCTGCTGTTTGATAAGGGTAACTTCTCCTTGCTGATAACTTCATTTGAACTGAAGGAGTAAGCATGTGACACTTAGACTTTGATCTTATTTTTATTGATAGTGTAGTGTAATTTCACTAGATTCTTCTACAAAATACATTAACATGTGGACTGTTATAACCGGGTGTACTAAATCACTGTTTTGAATCAGTCTTACTCAACCACTTCACTTTCAATTAACGTATTTTTGAAAAAAATAGATAGCCATACAAATCAGCTGCTTGTGTTATCCTCAGAAAGCCTTTGCCTTAAATTTTCAGCAGTCGCACTGACCCATGATGCATCCCACAGTATATCAGCCTGAAAGGGTGCCACCCAGCCAACGTGACCCCAAGATGTCCTTGGTTTCAACAAAAAGCTATCCTGACTCTCTGCAGATGCCCTTCACAGATATTTCAGAAGTTGTTTCTTAACAAAGAAAAACTTGCCTGCATTGGATAGGACTTATTATAGAGTACAGCGAAAAACAAACGCGAGATTATTCTTGTAGTGCTGCTGAACATTACAACTGTACAGAATCTTAAAACTATATTTAACCTTTGGCAGGTGAATAGCTGAGAAAGGAGTTCATGGAGGAGGGAAAGGTGCTTGTGTTTGTACCTCCCTGCCAGCTGGGCTGCTTACATGCTCTAGCAGCAGCAGCTAGTCTCCCCCAGAATAGCCATGAAACATTATATTTCATCTCTGCTCTCCTGACAGGCCCTCAGCATCACCCCCGTGATGGTGGCCGTCTGCAAGGGCACTGGGGTGCGATGTCTGCCCCCCAGTGCAGTGCCAGCGGCAGCCCAGGGAAGGGGCACTGCCAGCTGTGCCCTCCAGCTCCACCTGCGGAGCATCAGGGAGCACCTCCTGAAGGCAGGCAGTGGTCCGCTGCAGCAGCTTGGTGCCACGGATCAGGGTGCTTTTTGGAAAAATGCTTCACAAAAGCTACCCAGGAGGAGGTGCCATTTCAGGCTTTCTCCTAGGGCAACCTGACTGGGAGCCTAGCGCCCTCAGTGCTGTAACCCCCAAGGACCTGTCGTCCTGCCCACCAGCCCAGAGCCACGGAGAATGTTCCAAAACCTACCCTGGCAAATCCTACGGCTTTACTGATCCACAGTGTAGATAAATGAAGGGGAACCTGCAAGGAAGGGGAGGGTCCTGGACAATAATGTGCCTGAACATTTAGTCCATTACTTCTAAATTTTCTCGGAAGAGGTAATACTCCCATACAGGCTTTCACTCCAGTCCTCAACTGCATTAGGAAGATCGTCAGAGATGAAGCTTCCTGTTCCCATTTTTCCCACCTTCAAAAAAGGGCCCAGGGCAGACTTGCACCAGTGCCCACTACTGTATTTAGTACTTCTGCTTTTCCAGAGAGGCTTGGGTACAGTTCCCCAGTTCAACATGCAGTGGGTTTTGTTTTTTATTATTATTATTATTATTATTGATTAAAATAAATTCTAATAGAATATAAATAAAATAATAAAATCAAATAATGAAAATAATAAGCAAAGTACAGAATCTAAATTTCAAGGATGGTAAGGAAGTCCGAGCAATGGCAGGTTTTCGGGAACATTTCCTGAGGCAGCTAAGGTTTATTTTGGGGGACTGTCATACAGCAAACACAGTCATAATGTCTTGCATTGTTTCAGACGGTGCAAACACAGTGTTCTATAGGTTCACATCATTCAGCTTTGGAATGTGACTTGCAATTAGTATGTTATTTGTTACCAGGCACAGGACCAATTAACTGTGTGGACCTGGCAAGGATCTAAAACAGGCATAATACCTACTTTAAACAGACTTCAGAAGGCCTTACTGCATAACATTTAAGAAACAAATCCAAAAACAGCTGAAAAGTACTGCATTAGGATCGCTGCTTTAGAGTGTGTTACAAAGCTGATAACAAATCCTTAGCATGATCTATTTAAATATCTTTGAAAAGTATACCGCTATTATTAAAAACACCAAAGATTTAAAATGCAATATACCTTACAAATAAAAAGTAAATTTATTTTCATCTAGATATGCAACATGGAAGTGCTCAAACATTTCTTCAGAAGGTGCCTACTTACTGAATACAGCTTGCCTTTGAGCAATCTTCTGGAATATTGATAAAAAGCAAATCCTCTTGGTAAAGAGCTGAATGCTAAACTAAGGGGAAAACAATACACAAAACAGTAACCGAAGTAACAGAGTAGTAGATAGCAGAACTGAGCAGAGCACAGTATGAAAACTTGTATAAGTGAGATAAACTTTCATGTATCTACCAAAATGCTGCAATTTAAGATAATTAGATTATTGAAAGTGCAAATTAGTGTTGATAAAGTAGCTAGATACAGGTTAAAGACCTTGTAAAATTTTTCTGAGAATTTACTAAAAACCTGAAACAAGGTCTGAGATACTACTTACACCAAATAAAATACACAGTTGGTATTACCTGGCATATGATAATCTTTATATTTGTACAGAATGTTACTCTTGTCCTGCGTGTACTCCTTTAGACTTTGTAAATGTCACCAAGGACACGAGATTATTCTTACGAGGAAAGCCTGTACTGGTAAGTAATTGATTACTAGTATAACAGTTTCGTAATTGCTAAGCCATTTATCTAAGCAATCAAAACAGATCAGCAAACAATATGCTTCCCCAAGTGGAGTTATTTTATTTTTCCCTGAAAAAAGTTTCCACTCAATTATTACAGCAACTTTGTTTAATCTGTTTTTTGTTGTTTGTGTGTTATCCCAACAAAATTAAGAATTATAAACCATGACTTGAAAACAATTTATAAATTCTCATTTAAGTAAATTAATTTCAGTCTTTTCTTTAGTGATTCATCCTCAGCAGAGGAAAAAGAGGTCAGTAATACAGTAGTCCTGCATTTGAAACCTGCTGCTAACATTATTTCTTTATATCAGGAAAAGAAATATTTTCTATTAAAAAAAAAAACAAAAACAAACCAGAAATATCCCCCAGGTAGGTTATTGGTATATTATAACTTCCTCTACACTCCCCCACCCATCCACTCTTTTCCCCTCAAAATCCCAAACACCTAAACCACAACCAAAAAAAACCACCATAATTCAACATTTTGGCTACTTAAAGAATACGTCACTCCCTGCATGACAACTAGGTAAGAATGAGAGCCTCGGGGCAGATTTTGATCTTACTAACACCAGTATAAATGAAGTGATGAAGTGTCACTTTCTTGACCTCAACAGATTTACAGTTAACTAAGATCAGAATAAGATCAGATAATAAGAATAAGAATAAGAATAAGAATAAGAATAAGAATAAGAATAAGAATAAGAATAAGAATAAGAATAAGAATAAGAATAAGAATAAACCACTTCCAGTTTGGGGTGGGATGACAACCAGATGCTGCAATTCTCCACGCAGACAATGTTTGAGCACTGGCACAGGTTTGCCCAGAGAGGTGAGGAGTCTCCATCCTTAGAGATATTCAAAGCCATCTGGACATGGTCCTGGGCAACCTGTGCGACCTTGTTTGAGCAGGGCGGTTGGTCCAGCTGACCTTCAGAGACGCCTTCCAAACCCAACCACTCTGTGATTCTGTAATGACTGCTTATGGATTTTCCACTCAGTATTACCCTGTGATTACAGACAGACATAAAAAGATTCCATCTCTTAGGCCAAATAACTATGGAAATACTACAAAGTGAAAGCCTCATATTGGTTTCCCATCCCCGGGAAAGGAAAGAGATCTCTTCTGCTACCATTCCCATCAAGTCTTTCTTGAGTCACTATTTTAGCTGGCAATGCTGACTCACCAGTCAAAATATGTGCTTTTCCCTTCCAAAGGCAGAAACCCCCACAGGCAAACACTCTGTTTCCGTGTTTCTCTGCTGTAGGGCTGCTGCCTGTGGACGCAAGGTGTTTAGCCTGGTTTCCTAAGGAAGTGAGGCTTGTGCCACCTGCCCGCTATCCCCTCCGCATGCAACAAACAGCTTTTAAAGCTGTTTCTAATTTTAACAATGTTGAATTGAGATAATTAGATGTCAAAACTAATGCTTGTACACTGGCAGCTGTGCAGCGAGACCAAACAGGTAAGGGCTAAAGTGAGAGCTCAACATCTGCAATCCCTTTGGCCTGCTTGCTGGTCCATCAGCTCCGTTCACTGGCGCACAGCTGCCCCCAGACAGCCCCAGCACCAGGCATTCTTCATCCATGGATCTGAGCGACTCCCATCTGGGAGTCACATCCAGGGGTCTGGAAGAACTAATGGCACTGAAAGAGTAAATGTGGAATAAGGAGGAAAAAGGTGACTATGTCTGGGGTAGATAGAGTGGGAATGCAGGACAAACATCCAAAGCAAATCCGACTTTTTATACTCTGTTGCTCAATGGATCAACTTGTTTACTTCTTATCTCCCTGGCAGCCCAGACAGGTACTGATCCATTCTAATTCTCCATAAGGAGCTAATATTTTCTGAATGCTGTGCCTCGAAATGAAGGATAGCTCTTAATGGCAGTCCCAATTAGCCAACAGCCCAGTATAGACTGCTGTATTGAACCAACTGAAGAAAAAGGGAGGCTTTAGAGATCATTCATTCCCTTAACATTTGCTTTCCCTTGCTTACATCGTGCCCTTTAGCCCAGAAACTCTTTGCTGCAGATCAGGTACATTGAAGCATTATGATGAGTTGAGACATTGGGAGTGATGGGAAAAGGTCGAGCAAATCCAGTCCCCCTCCTTCAACATGCAACTCAAATGTGACGTTAGTCACTATTGTCCTTTATCATGGGACCATTATATGATGAAATGTCCAGCTTATTTGGGGGGAGAATGGCAGGAACTAGGGATCTAAACACTATGCTTTTATGTGGTTATGGTATGTTCATAGGTGGATAAAGCAAGATAATACTCAAAAATGTAAATATAAATCCCCGGAAAAAAGACACATGCCAGAAAAGGTTTTAAAAATGCTTTGTCTCCCATACTGAAATGACAGGAAAAGGAGCAATACCTAAATATTAAAGTTCCCAAGACATATCTGACCCCCACCCCCCACTCCCACTTCCTTTGGTCCAATTCAAATAGCTGTGCAGAGGAGAAAAGAATAACAAAAGAGAATTAATCAGAGAAACTCAGAAAAGTGAGAACATTCCCATCAGCTTCTGCTTTTATCCCTAGAGACACCCTCTCACCCATTCACCAAACCAAGTGTTAAAAGAATTTGCTTTAATTCTTTGTTATCACAATCAGCTTTTCCATCATAACTTTTTTTTTCCTGTTGTTTTCTCAGTGCTAAGCCACAGCAAGGTTTATGCTTAGTTTACAATTGACCTACCCTCTTTGAACATGCCCAGACAACAGGAAACTGGTTTCTCTGGAAACAGGAGCTACATGAAATCTTTTAGTACTCGTATTCATTTAAGGCTGTTCACACACATACAACAATAAAGCACCAGACCTTCAGCACGTGACTCAACTTTACCAGGCGGTAATGAAGGGGATCACTGCCAGTGACACACCAGGCTGGTAAAATGAATTGGTACCATTTAAACATGAACAAAAGAAAAATTCCAGCATCTAAACCACTTAGTCTATGTATAAAATCTCTTCGTGTTCACAATAATTAAGAAAGCAGAAACAGTCTCGGAGATAATTATGCTGTGCATCATGGAGATGTAATGTCATCTTTTTGATGATATGGAGACAGCATGGCCACATATACAGAAAGATCCTTTATGTAGAACAATACATTAGCTCCTGCTAGGACTAATAAAACTAGTTAAAAATATTCAAGACAAACCGAAGGCTTCCTCATTTCCCATTAACTCATTTTTTCAATTTTAAAGAGTGCAGTTGGTGACTGTCTTGGATACAGCAGACATGGGTGAAGGTGACACCAACACTTGCAGTCTACTTTGTGCTCTCAAGGCAGTTAGCAGTCCCAAAATAGGCATGTCCGAAGTAAAACATATACTAGTTTCTCAGGCACTGCCATTCATAGGGTGGTATTAACATAAACCTTCAGGTGCTTTAGGACAAAGCACAGGACTGTGAATAGCAGCGGCTGAGGAATCAGCACGGGAATATTGCTCTTGCAGCCATTGCTCTTGGGACAATAACCTTTAACAAAGTTGTGGGCAGAAAGTGAAGATGGTGACATCTTAATTTATGTCTGCTAAATTGAAAAAATCAAACAACCCACAACAAAACAACCTGTCAGAGCTCAGTTTCCTCACTTCCTCAGCATTTTTCAGCGGACAGCAAGTTTCCTGACTTTACTGACATTCCCCATAGAATTTTAGGTACGTTTGGATGTGCTTAAATCTCATTGTTCCTAAATTGTCTATGATCAAGAATGTTTACAGATCTTTATGGTGCCTTCACACTTAAATTAGAACAGCAGGATAGTGCATGGCAGGGAAGAAAGAGGTAATGAAGCCATCCTTCCCCACACTTTGCCCACAGAGAGATTCCAGGAGGGAAGGAAAGTTACAGATTTTGAGTAGCCCATGCAGAAATAATTGTATTTCAATCAGTGAAGAAAAAACTGAAGTATTTAGTAATGAGACATTTTAATTCTGGTGACAGAACTGGATTTTATGTTTTGAGGAGGAAGCAAAGATTAGTTAGGAGCTGGATACAAGGGTGGAGGAAGATGACAACTAAGGACAAAAGAAGAAAACAATCAGAAGTCTATCATCTGACAGAGACATAGAAGAAAACCATATTATTCACACACGCACATGATACCAACACACACGCACACATTCATACAGATATTTACATATGAAATGGTAAATAAATATGGTTCCGAAGTCTCAGGTGAACACTGCTTAAGAAGAAAGATCTTTTTCTAGTAATAATGGCTGGGTTTATATTTCAGGGGGGAAACTATTACAACAGGACCATGAAAACTTCAGACAAATAGATCCATGTTAAGGGACACCAAAAGCACAATGTCTGTAAGAGGAAACAGCCAGTCATCCCAACTTTTGCAGAATCAATCTGAGAAGACAGAACAGTATGCACTCAATTTAGTTTCGTTTGCCAGATCCTATAAACATATTAACAACATCCCTCGATGAATTCAGTTGAATCCTGCTGATAGACCTAAGAGCATGTATATTTGTCCTTAGTAGATATAAGAACATGAATCAGTCTAACTAAAATATTTTCCAAAGGTTCTCGGGTTTTTGGGGTAAAAGTAAGGCAATTACCTTACTTAAGTAGAAAAAGATTAGCAATAGGATAGCTGTTGGCAAGACTGCTAGTTTAGAGTGATATTTTCTTGAGCCAAGGCCAGATTATAGACTGTTTTAGCATTGCTAGTAGATTGCCAGCACTGAGGGAGGTGTTGACAATCACAGCTGATTGGAGTTTCAGTTACTTTTCACCATTTTTTCACTAAGGAAGCTGTGTAATTACTAGTGGTTTCTCCAGTTTTCAGGGCATATGTTTGCAAGATGGCCTCAATATAGTCAAAGCACAGGTGCAACTCTGAAATGATGTAGTGGCTTGGGAACTCAAAAAAGCCAGTGTCAGTTTTTCTTCCATCCTGTGGGCAGGAAAGTCATGTGGGCTTCCCAGGTATGTCCACCAAAAAAATGTGCTGCTCTGCAAAACCGCCTGAGTTCTCACATGAGCTATTGTAGTAGCAGCTACGACAGAGCAGACAGCCCTGCCGCTCTGCTTGGCTGTTCTGAGAGTTTACTTGTCCGTCCCAAAATCCTTTCTTACTAGGACAAACGGCAGCGCATGGAATTCTACAGAAAAATGTCTTTGCCACTGCAGAACACTAAAAATCTTACTACCACAAAGGCGAGAAGTAGGAAAGATTTTGAGGTGCCCAAACCCAGTCATGGTACATGTTTGAGAGAGAGGTAAACCACAGTCACTAACGGGGCTCCTTGATGGTTTGGTGACAGAAATGTAACTGCAGGTGGGATGCAGGATTTTTATACTGAAATGTGCCTTTAGCCTGAGGCTTTATGTTGCCAGTGTGACTACATCTAGGGAGGCTTTCTTAGGCAGCCACAGGGAAAAGGATCCTAACAGCATTGTTTTTCTGGATCTTCCCTGATGCAAGGACTCCAGAGTTTGTTCAGCAGAAAAGGATCTTCAGGCAGACTACCAGAAAAGAAAGAAGACTAGGAGGAATTGCTTAGCTCCTCAAATCCAGTTGCCTCCTGCTGGAGTTCACCACGTCAAATAACCCTAAACATCAATGGATTAAGCCTTCAGATGGAAGCTAGCAAGTTCTTGACCCTTATATTGGAAGTTCATTTCAGATCCTCATTCTCTGAATAATTACAAAAATCCTTCTGATCTTTCTAATCGTCTGACTAAATAAGCGTCTGCAGCAATTCCTGCTCAGTCCTTAGATTAGCCAAGAATTCAAGGAGTACGATGCCTTCTAACACAATTACCTGGAAAAAAACTCTCGATGAGAGCAAAGCTGAATTATTTCCTTGCTTTAAAGACATACTCATTAGTTTGGGATAACCTATGCTGTAAGTGTTTACAGAATAATATTTTATACTATGTATCTAATTCCCTTTAGAATTTAGGTCCATTCTCTGCCACTTCTAAGACCTATCTTCCCTAAATCACTCAGTCTACTCCTTTATGGCCTGTTAGTCATGGAATCATAGAACAGTTTTGGTTGGAAAGGACCTTTAAAGGTCATCTGGTCCAACCTCCCCTGCAATGAGCAGGGGCATTTTCAAGCAGATCAGGTTGCTCAGAGCCCCATCCAACCCGACCTTGAATGTTTCCAGGGATGGGGCACCCACCACCTCTCTGGACAACCTGTACCAGTGTCTCACCACCCTCATCGTAAAAAATGCCTTCCTTATACCTAGTCTGAATCTACCATCTTTTAGCTTAACACTGTTACTCCTTGTCCTATTGCAACAGGCCCTGTTAAAATGTTTGTCCTCATCTTACTTACAAGCCCTCATTAAGTACTGAAGGCTGCTATAAGGCTTCCCTGGAGCCTTCTCTTCTCCAGGCTGAACAACCCCAACTCTCTCAGCGCGATTCGTAGGAAAGGTGCTCCAGCCCTCTGATTATCTCCACAGCTCTCCTCTGCACTTGTTCCAACAGATCCATATCCTTTTTATGTTGGGAGCTGAAAGCATGACTTTTTAAATATACTCCTGTCAATGAACACAGAAGTTGACTTGTCTTTGAATAACGGTTACTTGACATTAATAACATTATGTACTCTTTTGTTTTGGTTTTGTTTTTTTTTTTTGTTGGTGGTGGTGGGGTTTTTTTGTTGCTGTTGTTGTTGTTTTTTTGTTTGTTTTTTTTTCCTGATGGCACCATAGTTTACCATCATGGTCCAGGCAATTCTGAAGATTATGCCTTGCACACCTATTATCAACAAATTCTCACTTTCTGCAGAATTTAGGAGCTAAATCCAGGGAGACAAGTAACCTGAGACAAAGCCAAAGAAGGGCAGGGGAAGAAAAGCTCACAATTGCCTAGCTGCTTTCATGGGAGAAACATATGGCAAAGGTGATCAGGATCTTGAATTATGGTGGACTACAATCAGTAGAAGATCACTGTCATTGTTCAAGACAAACAATGATAAGATAATAAAGGGAACTGAAAAGATCTTGATTGAGTTACATTTACAAAGAAATGTAATCTTTAAGTTTTCAACCTCTGGGTGACTTTATCCACATTAAATCAAATAAAAAAAATCTTCAAAAACTAATGAAGAAGAAGAAATAATTAGTTTTTAATAATGCATTCAGCAGTTAAATAAGGTGTGATGGCAATACCTCTTGTGTAAAAGTCTACATCACAGCATGGAGACATTCTGCTCATCCAAGAAGTTTTATGAATAGAACTTAAAAAAAAGGTCACTGGTAAAATCATAGAGCTCTGAAGAAAGCAGAATATAAAATTTGCTTTATTGAATATTGTTTAAATTTTCTGAAATAAAAATATGCATGCGTGTCCAAAGAGATATGGAACTGGATTATTTGATTTCTCTTAAAGCATCATCCTTGAGTTTGTTCTGTAAAAAGAAACACACAAGGGGTTTTTTTTTGTTTAATTGATCTGGTACATATCATATTCTTCTAAGACTATATTTTTCTATGTTATATGATAAATCTGTAGAGTAGACAGACTGAAATTCTTTAGTGGAATTGGCATCATTAAAAATATGTGTCCTTAAAACGTCATCAGGAGATGGAAATGGAGTATTTTAAAAAGTATTACGTTGCTTCTCATGAAAATTAAGACTGAATTAGTTCTGCAGTACAAACTACGCCTGGTGTTTCCAGTCCTATTTGTTCTCAGCTTACTGAATTTGTGAGATTTTAATAAAACACAAGAGAGATGTTTCTACTGGACACACCGAGAACTCCACATGCAAAACAAAATAACTACAAAATAAGACTTTTTTAAAAATTACAACCAGAGTGAGACTTGCCATATCCTAGTTTTCATGATAAAATTTTGATAAGAAGTTTGTATGTATTCTGAGAAATGCAGCTGTGCTTTGGAACAGAGGTCTGCCACCTCATGGAGTGACTGTGACAGATCAGAGACAAGCACTGTGGCTACCTTAGAAATAAGACTGAGTGTTTTAATGGCCACAGATAATATGTATGGCTCAATGCATTTAGGTGTGCCATGAAGCTCTTGTTGGAAGGTGAGAAGTGATCAGTGAAGAAAAACCATTATTCCTGTACTCATATTCCAGTTCTGTCAAAACATAGGCAGTATTTATGGCATGTCTTACCATTTGGCATCTCCCAGGCTTGCCGTGCAGTTGTACAGCCCCCCTCCTGTTATGAGATCCCACCAGCCTGCTGATGAGCTGTGCAGGGAAGTGAGGCCCACAGAGGCAGGCAAAGCTAGAGGACTGCACTGCCAGCAGAGGCTGCCTGGCAGCATGACCTGCTCTCCAAAACAAGCCCCACTGAAAAGCATGCCATCACAGAGCACAACATGTACTACATTTTGTCCTTCATTATGCAACTCAATTTACAGTGGTTTTTCAAGCAGCCAGGTCAAGAAAATTTAGAGACTGGCTAAATGTCAAAGGCTCTCACATGCTTACTGCATTGTCCTATGCCTAATCCTGACACAAATGCTTAATTCTGCAGCCCTTGCATAGACTCAGTACCTTAATGGTGTATGCAGAATCAAGCTCATGGATGGATCCTTGTGGGATTGCAGATTTTTGCGCTATTGATATTTCATCTGAAACATGGGAGATGCTAATTGCCAGCTTTGCGGTTTTCCCCTGGTGGCCATACTAAAAAATATGTTGCATATTGAAACTCACAATGTAGCTATGGCAAAAAAACCTTACAGCAAACAATCCCAGCAAGGAATCAAAATTCCAGTTCTCTGCAGCAAACATTTTCTAACAGCTCTATAAATTTTAGTCTATGCAACAGAAAAATCTTCCGTTTATTAATTCTCTACAATACAGTAAAACACACTCATGCTTGCTTTCTTTTCCTTTTCCCTCATTTGCCAGTATATATCAGAACTCCCTGGAAAGCTTAAAAGCAAACAATGTGGCTTTCTTAATCAAGAGAAATGCTATAAAACAGCCATTCACAGACAGAAATGTAAGTAGAAATTAATCAGATCTTAATAAAAAAAGAGAAAAGCTTTCATAACCATCTAAAATAGCGAAATCAGACATTTAAGATTCAGAATAAATTATAATATAGTGTAAATATGGCATAATAGAGAACAGGTCCAAATTCTTTCTATTATTACTAATTTCCTTTTTTTAAGTTATCTGCCTCAGCTGACTTTTGATCAGAAGCCCATGTTAGCACCTCATCGGCAATTCTAGCAGAAGATCCAGTCGAGGTCTGGGCAGGTCACCTGGAGTCATCCAGTTTAAAGTTTTTTGGTATGTACAGCAAACCCACACAAAGCTCAGACTGTATCTTGGAGGCCAGAAAGCTAAACGCTCTTGCTGCCAGGCTGACTTCCAGTGGAGAACAGCACTGGTCCCATTTTTGTAATTCTCCCCCTAACCTCACAGCACTGACGTGGCTGCACAGCGCTACCTCCCTGAAGTGAACGAGCACCATTCCTGGTAATTATGCAGCCCTTCAATCCACTTACTCTTAACTTTTATTTCCACTGTGCTATATTTGACACAAAATGTTTAATCAGGTTCATTTATCATGACTGGAACAGCCTGACTCATTTCCCATTTATAATTAGAAAGGATTTCATCTAATAAATGCTGAGCACTCTCAGCTCCCAGAGTCAGTGAATGAAGAGTTTGCTCAGCTCCATGCAAGGCCAAGGGCACCTAAACCTGTTTTACATGGAATTAGCAGAATACCAGATTTCTTCAGAAAACTTTCAAAATTTAAGGCAGTTAAATGTTACTTAGGTCCTCTGTATGAGGCCCCAGCCTGGAAATATGGAGGCAGCAGGGAAATCATGCACCTTTCTGCTTTGACCACTGTGTACATAAAACGGTGGCAGTGAGGGTTTTCTTCCTTTGTTAAGTACATCCAGGGAAGCCTAACTACTCATTTTCTATCTGTAGAATATTAAAAAGTTATTTCCTAAGCAGCTAATATCCCAAGCTTGTAAGAAGAAAATCATCATCATAAATTTAATGAAAACAACCTACAAAGAACATGTTAAAAAACCCCAAACCTATGGTCCAAAGGTCAAAATAAAACAATGAGAGATTTAAATGTTGGAGGATATCAGAGTGGAGACACAGAAAGCGACTCTTCAGTCTAAGGCCACCCTGCATTTTTCTTATTTTCCAGTGATGATGCTGTGTTTGCCCTAACCCTGAGCCGTGCAGCTTGCTTTAACCCAAGTCAGAAAAGGCAGGTCATTAACCACTGCCAATCAACTGAAACACTGCATGGTCAGCCCTGAAAAAAACCATGCCATGATTCCCTAAAACCGAGTCTTCATCAGTTCCTATTTTAAAATGAGATAAAGATAACTAGAGGGAAAAAGAAAAGCATAAAAGAATAACACAAGCAACAATGGGTGAATAATAATGAATGAAATGTCACCACTGCTGTATTCTCTGCCTGAAGGCCTTTACTGGGGAAGGCAAGAAATTGAATTGCGTGTGCTAAATTTTGAAGTTGTGTAAATTGGAATTTGGCAGCTGATAATGGCTAAATTAGCTGGATATCTTCTATGCTGGTAGTCATTTAACATAGATGGGGCTATAGCTTTAGCAACAAATCTTACAAAGTAGGAAACACTCCATAATAATTCATATAATGAAAAGACAAGTTTATATAGTATGAATACCTATGAAGACAATAAAAATGAAGTATATATGCTAGGAGTGTGAATTCTTCCTGGTAAGACTTTTATTTCTCAGATACTTTTAAGGAGTTTAGGCACTTCCTGGAAGATGATTGCTTTATTAAATACCAATTAATTACCTAACTTTGGTATTTGATCTAACTTCATGCATCAGTCTAGTGCTTAAAGCCAGGTAGGGTGAATATAGGATATACTATTTCATTTGTAGACTCCGAAGGAGATGAAGTTAAAAAATAAATAGCTTGTTATAAAGAGACCCTTGATTTTCATAGTATCATAGAATAGTTTGGGTTGGAAAGGACCTTTAAAGGTCATCTGGTCCAACCTCCCCTGCAATGAGCAGGGGCATTTTCAAGCAGATCAGGTTGCTCAGAGCCCCATCCAGCCTGACCTTGAATGTTTCCAGGGACGGGGCACCCACCACCTCTCTGGGCAACCTGTTCCAGTGTTTCACCACTCTTACTGTAAAAAATGTCTTCCTCATATGTAGTCTGAATCTACCATCTTTTAGATTATCACCGTTACTCCTTGTCCTATCAGAACAGGCCCTGCTAAAATGTTTGTCCTAATCTTTCTTATAATCCCCTCATTAAGTACCAAAAGGCTGCTATAAGGTCTGCCTGGACTCCTTTCTTCTCCAGGCTGAACAACCCCAACTCTCTCAGCCTGTCCTCATAGCAGACCTGTTCCATCCCTCTGATCATTTTTGAGGCCTCCTCTGGACCCGCTCCAACAGGTCCGTGTCTTTCCTGTGCCCGGGGCCCCAGAGCTGGACGCAGCACTGCAGGGGGGCTCTCATCAGAGCAGAGCAGAGGGGCACAGTCACCTCCCTCGACCTGCTGGCCGCGCTTCTTGTGATGCAGCCCAGGATATGGTTTGCAAACTTGGAAGGGTTAACTCAATCCCACTGTCTATGTTACTGATGAAGACATTAAACAGTACTGGTCCCAATACGGAACCCTGACGGACACCACTTGTCACCAATCTCCATCTGGACATTGAGCCATTGACAACTACTCTCTAGATGCAACCATCCAACCAGCTCCTTATCCACCGAACAGTCCATGCATGCAATCTGTATCTCTCCAATTTACAGAGAAGGATGTTGTGGGGGACCAGGTCAAAGACCTCACAGAAGTCCAGGTAGACAACATCCATAGCTCTTCCCTTGTCCACTGATGTAGTCAATTTGAAAATATTCTTTGTTAAGTCTGCTATTCAACTTGTTTATTTTATAAATTAAATGCAGTTTTATATAGTTATTTTCACTGACCGACATTCTGACAAGGCAATTATACCCTGCCTTTAAGTCATTACAGTTATGTCCCCTTCTTTAACTGACTCTGACCGTAGTAACTTTTTCCCCACCTATGGCTTCTTACAAATTCCTGATTTTCACTTCAAAAGATCAGTGTTTCATTATTGCCTCCCCCCAGGACGATTATTCATCCATTTCTGTCTTCATTTCTCCCACTTTATCTTCCCTTTGCTTTTTTCCAACTATTATGCATCGAACACATTTCCTGCCCTCCCTCACTGCTGGCCCCTTGCCTCACCAAAGTCAGACAGATCTCTCTTTCCTAATTCTCAGTACAAATCTTTCATGTCTATTGCATTGACTTCAGGAGGTAAAGCACAGAATTAAAATCCAGCAGCTAGACAGGTTAAGATGTCTGCCAACCATTGTGCTACTTCCCGGCTCAGTGCTGCCCTGTGTTTGAACAGCAACTTCCATAAGTGACACCACCCTGAAGAACCAACTTAACCTAACTCATCCCATCCTAGGGAATGCAATCCTGTTCTCCCACTCTGCACTGCTGTTCTGCCTTGCCCCCACGGTCAGTAAAACTGGGGACCATGAAGGCTGCTTTCTGCAATCCTAAATCTCTCACATGGAGTAAAACACAACAAAAGCTTGCCTCTGTATAGTACGTACGCTTGCTGCAAAGCAAATTATTCAAAAGAAGTATAGAATGGTTTTCATTTTAGTAGAGTAAAAAAAACCTCATGCAATTCATAATTAATATAACAAATATGAATTATATACTGTAGGTCGTTCCAGTTGACAAAGAAGATTTTAAATAATTTAAGATAACAAGTCTATGTATAGCCATTAGAAACACACAAATTAGTCCTTCATTTGAATGCATTGCTCAGCCTTATAAAGCTGTACAAAACGTTTGTAAAGAAATGGAAATATAAAACCTTGTAGATTTTCCCTTGCAATGAGCACTAAACAAGCAGAGACTTGAATTATAAGTGAGAGCGGTGACATATGCTAATGGATTTGTCATCAGGAGATAATGCAATGCCATTAACTCATCTCATTTCAGATTCTAGCAACTGCATGTCATGGTAGGTAACACAAGCTGCCTCAAGATCCCAGAAAAGGAATCCAGGAGAACAAGAATTTGCAAGACTATGGCTCATGGGTATATCTCACCTACAGTCAGAAATGTCTATTTTAACTTGGTTGGATTTCATGTGTAATGAGTATCGTATTCAAGAATGAGTAACTTGACTCACTATGTCCTCCTAACTCTGTTGAGAATGAATGATCAGTTGAATGCCATTATTTTTGTATAATAAATATGCACAGGGAGGAAACAAGGCTAATTTCTAAGTGTAGAAACTCAAAATTGTCAGAATCACAGCAAAATCAGAGATAAAAATTGCTTTTCATATGGCCTACGCAAGCTCTCCTTTAGGTTGCATCTGAACTCCCGTTCTGAGCAAAAATTTAAGGAAAAGAATCATTGAATTCTTATATATTCTTAGTAAAATAGTGTTAAGCACAGATAGAATTGCTCTTCACATAATAAAATCAAAGATAATTTCCTCTTTATTATATACCTTAATAGCATTATTGTTCATTTAATGTAAATAGTAGAACAGTCTAGACCATAAATACATGCATAATATTGATTAAAACTTAAGCTACTATAAATGTACTCCAAATGAATCTGTAACAATTTACAGCAGCTAAAGATCTTCTTCACCGATACCTCTACTATATGTTTATCTCCATCTCTTAAATATGTAATTATATACTTATCCAATGGACTGGAATGACTTGCAACAATTCTAGACTATTGGATAAATAGGAGTTTAGTTTAATATAAGATAAACACTGCTTCTATAAAATTCATTACTTACTGTGTAAATGTGTTTACATCAGCTATCAGAAATAGAAGTCGATGGCATTAAAAGAAGTGGGGAAAAAAGCAGGTATCAGTGTCTTTGTCTGGGCTTTCAAATAGAAAACTCCCATGTGTATGGTTCTCAACTCCCAGATGTGGTTCAGTGATAAAGTAAATGCAGCTTTAGGTTTCCTCGTACCAGATCAAAAATGTCATCACCATAAGACACAAAACACTGATCCTGTATTAACAAACATTGTCATTTCAAATGTGTCCAAATTTTTTTGGGTGGCTTATATCCTAATGGAGGGGTTTTCTTCCCCAAGATGGCACTGGCTGGCCAGGTATCTTTCTGCAAGTCTAACGTGTCTTAAAACCAGCATGAACTCAGTAGTGCTTGCTCTTGCTAGATCAGCAGAAATGCAGTTGTGTACCTGCTCTGGATCAAACATCAGCTGCTGGATGACCTGGGAATGCACAAGTCTGACAGGAGGGAGCAAACAACCCTTCCTTGAAACCCCTCTTGGACAAGCTTCAACATTGCACTTGCGCCATCCCGCTGATCTTCACGGAGCTACTGACAGTAGTACCAGCAGCGTCAGGTCTCACTGCATATACCATGGCCAGCCTTAAAAGAATCCCGTAAAGAGAAAGTATTTTTCAATAATTACCTTAAGCCATCATTTTTAAAAATTGTTTCTAATTCTGCATGATTGGCAAAACATGGGAGTTGCAAGCTTTATCAGCTTGTAACAGATTTGGCCGTACTTAAACGTAAACCTACTTTTTTAGATACCTCAACCTGCATGTGGGAATATTAAGCTGGGCCCTGATTTCAGGTGTGTTTATCACTGCTCAAACTCAGTTTTTGCAATGTCTGAAAATGTTGGTACTAGTGGTTTCCAAATAATAAAACAAAGTTCATTAGAATGAAGAAGTCTTAAGAGCTCCTATACCCATTTCAGATTCTACTTATTTAGTAACTATATTAAGGAGAATATTGCCAAAAGTCAATATGAATAATCACTTCAGTTTTAAGTGATTAATACTTGGCTAAACATGGATAGCTGAAGGCACAAATATAGATCTTTAAGTTTGCTGCTAATTATTGGAGTCAGTTACTAGTGAAAACAGATGTGTGGAAAACTTTTCATCATAAGTTTTCAATGGCAATTTTCCTATTTTCATTTGTAAATGTCTTTTTTTCAATTCAGTATGAAGAATAGAAACTTGACACCAACGTCCAATAACAGCATGGCAAAGAATTATCTCCTTACTGTTCTTCACATTTAATGCCAATCTTCCAAGAGCTTATCTGGGCTACAGAAACTAGATGTTCAACTTTGGAAGTGGTCTATCAGGGCTGGCATACAGAACAATGTATTACAACCCAGAACCACTCAAAGCCAGGGTGTACCTAAAATCTGGATGAGGATGTAATTCTTAACTGTGCACATCAACACAGATGCAGAAAGGCGAGCAGGTTACCTTGGCTTCCTCAGTACACTGGTACACTTTGTTCCAATAATATCAGATACCTGCTCTTTTCATGTATGTCTTAGAGCACACCATGGCTCTAAGCTGGAAGGAGGCTGGAAAATTGGTGTGCCAGATCCAAAGAGAAATGGAGAGGGAGGTGGTCCTACAGGTCATGATTAGAACTGCTGACGAGAAAGCAGTTGTGGGCTAAAAGTAAAGGAGTTGAACTTTTCAGTCCAACACAGGCAGCTAACAAGAAAGAAAATGCCAAAGTCTTCCTGCATAGACACCTGAAAAATAAGTGGAGCCTGGAGTATGCAGTGGGGATGTGGGAAAGGGTTTCTGCTGGAAAGCTGAAGGGCAACTGGTAAAAGTGCACAGAGAAAGCTTATGTCACTGTTGGTTTGAAGAGCCCTGTCTTTTGCATGAACTTACATGAATCTTCCTTTATTCTATTCCATGCAACTGATACAAAAAGTGTCCGTGAGCCCCAAACCCTACCTGCCTACCATTTAGTCAGATATTTTTACATGGAAATAATATTGGTGGTACATGGAACCTCTTTCATACCTTTTATATGAGGCTTTTTGAAGTCACTTGATGCATGAAAACAAACTGTTTCAACTGAAGCAGGGAAAGGAAAAAGTTCTGTTATTTTAAATAGTTGAGGCTATATTACTTTCTCCAATATGTAAGTCAGAATATCTTAAATGTTAAGCTTTATTATAGGAGTTAAGGCGTAATCCAGCCTGTATTTTTTTCATAATACCACATGGAATTCTTTGTGTAGTCAGAAGATTTGGTTGCCTGCTCACAATTTAGGTGCTTTCTATAATAAAAGTCCAAGTTCCCTAAATAACCCCTGAGGAGCTCCTTACCCTAACAGTAATAAGGAGGCATAAGCAGTAGGTCTCCAAGTACATCTTTTCAAACCTGGGCAGACAATAACCAGCAAAACTGAGTCCTTTAATGTTACTAAAGTGCTTACATAGGTCGTTAAAATTTCCATATCTTACAGGTTATGGAGGAAAAGCTTCTAATGTCACAAGGACTCAACAACTGCTGCAGTATTGTTTTCTAATTTACCTTGAATTTGTATTTTAACAGAGCTATAAATACAATATGTATGTTAAAAATTGCTGGGAAAATGCAAAGTTGATCATATTTTGATGGTCAGGTCAACCGTAGGTAATATTCTAGAAAAAAACAGCTTACTAAAAATAGGGAATGTGGGGTAGATAATATACCAAAACAATTACAAATAAGAATTGTGTGCAGCAAAACAAAGATGATCTCCTCAGCTGTGTCTTCAACTCTTGAGTGCCACAAATGTATAATGTATACAGTATTAAAATTCTCAGTTTGCTAAAGTGAATACAATATTTTATAAAAGAAGTGCTTGGTGGAATGACCTTGTTCATTTAAGTCCTTGGTTTGTTCAACAAGGCCCTGGTTCCACAGCTGCCCACAAATGGACAGGCTTCTGAATCTGTGAGGACTTCTCAGGTCTTTAAATAGGGATCTGATTAGGTGTAAGTGTCCTTCCAAATACCTGTCACTTGGCGGAATGGAGCCCAAATGGGAACAAAACAGGATCAATGAAAACAGTGTGAAATGTCACAATGTTGTAACATTAGTCCACCCAAACTTGCGTTGCTGTTACACAAAAATACACTTTAAAAATGAAGGTGCTATTTTATCACATAGCTCCCTCAGTCACAGGCTTAATGAGACTAATACAGATGACTTGATGCTATAGGCACCTGAGCACTAACAGACTGATAGAACTCATTAAATAATCAGTAGATACATTGCATAGAAATAAGCAACCAAAATCAATTGGGATTGATTAGACCTTAAGATTACACAGAGATTGTTCACTTGTCTCACATAAGATACTGAACATCTGTGTGGCATTATTAAATGTGTGATTGCATATTATAAGTGTATAACCACTTTTCGTCATTAGCTTCTACTGGCCTGCTTGTGAAGTGTTGACCTAAATGACAAATTATCTCTCAGTTTGTCTTCATAAAAGTTATCAGGTTCCTTGATTAACCAGTATTTTCATTTAAATAATGCTGTGTTGTAACAAATAGATTCCCCTTTAAGAACCAAAGTTATCGAAAAATAAACTGGAAATTATGAGAATGGGTCAGCAGACCTGTGGGTATGTTCAGTGCTTCATAACATATTTCACTAATTACACAGTTTCTTCAAGGAACTTCATAATAATTATTCTAAATAAAACACAGGACACCATAGGAATGTAATAAGCAGAAATTACATAAAAGCTATCAAACAATTCAGACTTGCTAATGACAGCACCTTAGAAGACCCTAATGGGTCGCACTTAATTATGAATTAGTTCAATAATGAAAGCATACAATTTAAATAATTTCAGAGAAAATCAAAGAGAATCTAGTTTTAAAGCACACATCACCTACAGTGGAGCAAAACAGAAACACTGCTGAAGAAAAAGTTGAATGAAGACAAACAACTTTTAATACAGCTTATCCTTTTGCAGCTGAACTGAATGTCTTAACAAATCTTTCAAAATCCACTCAAATGTTTTTCCTACAAAAAGGAATGATGCATCATCAATCTCTTCAACATATCCTTCAGAATGAGAAGTAACAAAAGTCTTATTTATGACAGCTATGGTGAGCATTTTTTCTTGAGACACTCTACCATTAGAAAGCTGTTAAGTGTTCCTGTGCTTTCAAAACCATTCTATTTCGAGAAAACAATGTCTCTGAGTCATTTTCTCTGTGTACCTCTGCTTCTCACATTATTGGGGACATTTTATCTCTAGGAATATTGAGTGAAAACAGGTTTAATTTCAGAGTGTCCTTCCCTCCGGTAGCTTGCCTGTAGTTCATCTGCCATCTGATAATACTCTCTTTCTGAAGGTAATACTAAATCCTGTTCTACATAATGTGATGGTTTAAATACTGCTATGAAAAAAGGTGAGGAGGAAGATTTATACTCAGAAACATTATCATTAGACAGAAAAGGAGATCCTGAGAAAGAAAGATAATACTGGTAGTTTTTTTCCCGGTTCCCCAAAAGGTAAGGAACATATTTTGTCAGTATTTGTACAGAGTTTTGACCCTACAGCTGGGGACCCAGCCCACAAGGAGACACATCAGCTGTTAAGATCAGACACACAACACATGCAGATACACTCAACAGCTCTTTGCCCACCTTTTTTCTCAAAGCGCTACCTATTCTGCTGTTAACGGCCTCCCATGACTCTCAAGTCCGTGGTATCAAACAATTCAGACTTGCTCATGACAGTATGACTTTGTTGATAAGAGTTCTTTTAATCCTGCTCAGTCATGTCTACTTCACGGTCTTTTGTGGTAGACATGGACTTAAGCACAAGGAACAGCATTTCCACTTTTAAGAGACTGCAATCTCAAGGAGCACCATTCACTTTTCACCCTCTTCACAGTGGATCAGTCAGAAAGGTATAACAAGCTGTCAAGTTGGAAAGGAAACTATTTTTTAGCAAGGCACTTTCCAAGTTTTCCACATGGTGTCAGTGGCTCCTCTCACTTTTTTCAAAACAAGAAGTCAGATTAAGACATTTGCAAACTCATCTATGTTGTCACATTTCCATTGTACATTGAGTCTGCAAGCACTACTCAGATCATACTTTTATCACTGATGCCCTGCACCTTAAAAAAATGTTGCTTGCACTTTAAATGAAGAATTCATTGTTAGTCATCCTCTTTAAAAAACACATTTGAGTAAACACTTATCTTTAGTGCCAAGCTTCTCCTTCTTAACCAGATCTGCTTGTTTCTTAAGATAGGCAAACAGGCACAATAAAGAATATCCTTCTTTAATACAACTTGATTAGCCCTGAGCAAACCCTACATCCAACACACAACCCATTGACAAAGTGCTACCCTTTTCACATGCTCAAGAAGTCCAGAATAGATGTTTTATTTTAATTGCACTAAATCAATAGACTGTCCTACAGAACATTCTTATTGATTTATGACTCATGACACACATTAAAGCCATGGCTATTTTTAGTGTCTTACTAAAAACAAAGTATGACTGTGTTCAGAACACAGGCAGCCCAATAACATGTGCATCGCAAAGGTTAAAATTGAATTTTAGATTTACTTCTTCTTAAAAATAAATTGCAGTAGGCTTCTTTATATTAAAATAATTGCAAGCTGCCTTTTTAAAACAGCATTTAAAATGGCATTCAGTGAATATACCTTGTGACTTCAACACCTGAGCTTTCAAGAACTCGTATGAAGAGGAGGACAAGAGGATTGCAATGTCATTTACTGCTACACCTGCACATGGTGCTGTGCTCGGGCAGCACACTCAGCCACCTAAACGTTGTCCTGATGCCACTTTTCCTGCTGGTGATGCCCAAACACATTTTCTTCTAAAGATAGTGTGTACCTGCATCAAGGGCCTAGCTGGCCATCTGTATGGACAGCATAACCTGTCTTAACTGTCGTCTTAAGATGCCCTTCTGCCCTTCAAAAGATAGTTTAGATACACTGACTGTTACCTACATGTTAAAAGCCCACATTTCCCTCCATAATCACTATATAATCCTTACTAGTATAGAAAGTAGTAATATTACTGTAACGCTCTTTATTCCTGCCTTTAGCCATAGACAGTAGTGAGCTAAGAACAATGGTCACCAGTGAGCAGAGGAGGGAGAACCTCCTTTCCCACAGATAAAATCTTACCTTTGTAAGGCTCCAGAGAATCCTGTGCAGAAAGATTACAGGTATGCTTGCTAATTTTTTTTTCCCTTATCTCATTTTTTTCTGTTCTAAGCTAGCTTCCAGTGAAATCTGACAAACCAAATACGGATGGAGACACTTTCCTAGATTTAGAAGAAACACCTTTTTCTTAGCCATAAAGCCCTTCAGTCTGGAATGCCCTGCTCAGTCAGTCATCGCTACCAAAGCACATGAAATCCTTCTCCTCTCAGGCATCCTCAGATTCCTCATTAAGATTACAGAGCACAGAAAATCTGGCCGCTCTATGGCAAGACATAAGAGTCAAGCTGGCACCCTGCCAGCTGCTCCTCCTAAATCTTGAAGTTCTGCTTTCCAGGAATAGTCTCCACTGGCCACGAGGGACAGGCACTCATTCCTACATGCAATATACTCATGTCATACTGCTTCTGGTCCCTTTGGGCAACCAAATATTTCTCAAACTGACCGTCACACATGCATACATACTTCTTCTTCGAGCATGCCTGGTGGTAACACCTAGTTCCAACAGACATGGTCAGCTCCAGCTGCACCAAAATATTAATAAACTGCAGACTGATGCTGTACCATCAGAGAAGACTTCAGGAGAATCAGATATTTCAGAACTCTGTAGTACCACTAATTTTGATTTTTAAAAGGCTAATGCACTCTGATTAGAGTCTCCTTGTGTGCATAATATGTTTAAAATAAAACACATACCTTTGCAATTTCTGTAGCTAGAAATTATAATAGGAATCATTAGTACCACTTTCAGTGTACAGAAAGTCCTATTATGAAGTATAAACTACACCTTTCGTTCTGTATGCAGTACATCACTTCTTAAAACTTTTTTTAAATTGACTATCAGTCACTTTGCAAGAACTGAGAGACGTAGATATATGAACTGATAACAGATTACAGACTGTTTTTCTTCTAGGTTAGTGTTGGAAAATCACTTCTATTCATAGCCTGCATGCAAGGAATTAGTGACCTCAATAAGTTACTGAAAAATCCATCCCGTGCTGAAAAGCCACTATTGCATTTATTATTATAATTAGTCTTACCATTACAACTTACTGTCAGGCTGCAGACAAAAAGAAATGTAGGGCTTGATCTAAAGCTGGTATAGGAAAT
Organism: Falco rusticolus; assembly: GCF_015220075.1. Lineage (NCBI taxonomy): Eukaryota > Metazoa > Chordata > Aves > Falconiformes > Falconidae > Falco > Falco rusticolus. Next base: position 17,557,317 of record NC_051191.1, read on the forward strand.
AGAGTGATAGTGGTATGTTTTCTGTACCATACCTGTAACCAATATTTGTACTTGGTGGCCACATTTTTCAAAAGCAAGCACTTAAAGGAAGGCACCTTAGTCTGTTTCTACATTTTTCTAAAATTCTGAGCATTTCCCAACTCCAGAATCTAAAGAAATTTACTAAATACAAATATCAAGGGTTCATTCAGGAAGGAGTACTGACTGATGCTTAATTTGAAATCTCTGTTATTGAATAGTCAGAAAGTTTCACTATGTTTTACTTAGATTTTTTTTTTAAATAAGGAAATCTCTGGGGAAGAAAAAGAGACAAAAGAGAGTGTAAATTAACATCTGCAATAATGCAGAACCATGGAAAGCGAGCTGTCCCTCACTGCTGTATCCCATAGCAGTGTTACCTACTTTGTTTATCAATCTGAGCCTTAACGCTGCTCAGTTTCTCCAGGATATAGCTTGACTTATATTTTCTAACCAAAAAGAATTACAAAGCAAAATCCAAAAGTTACAGATACTCCCAAAGGTTCCTGATGAAAGGAATAACCCTGTGAAAACAGAGCTGATGTTGTAGTGTTACAATCTTTAAATCCATAACAGAGATCGATTGGTCAAAAGGTGGATACCACTACTACTAGAAGAGCTTTCCAAGGAAACTGCTGCATTCAGAGAGTGAAATGTAAAATGAATGTATAATGATAAACTACCTGTGTGAAGTACAAAATTAGTCTCTCATGAACCTTCTGTACAACTATATATATCTCATCATGTATATGACGATTATAACATACAAGATTTGTATCAAGGCATGGCTAAGAAAAATAAAGAAGTTGTTGCCTTGGAGCGCTATCACTTATGAACCCTGAATGACTACAGAGTAAGGAATAGGACAAATTGAGGGGGAAGAAAGTGGGAGATTACTACTACTCAGAGGAAACCACAGACATTCAACGTGCAAGGTGGGAACTCCTGACACTGGTGTTGACACCAGGGAGTAAAAGTTGGAAAGGGTACATCACACAGCTCAGAGCTCCAGGAGAGAGCAAGCAAAAACATATGGTCAACACTGTTACCAGTTTGCTCTGTGTAGCAAGAATGGAGCAACTGGAGAAATTCCTGCTTCCAGGAATTAGAAATGGCTGTGTGATTACAATGTACAATATGCAGATCATCCCTTGTAACCAGAAATTTCCATGTAAAGAAAATCTAAAGCTTTTTATAGGCCACTGGAGTATTTCTACATTTTTCTATTTTCTGAGGGTGAATGTATGAAAACTCATTTGAATTAAAATAAAATGATGCATAACTTTTTCAGCTCATTACATAATCACAACCTTAAGTACACTAGCATAATGAAGAAGAAACCTAATATTTTTTTATTTTGTGTGTGTGTGCAGCTTTGTACACTCACTGTGTACAGCAGGAAAAACATTATCCTTGAGTGCATCCTAAACCAGCATCAATTTAGAATGGCACATACATGGGATGTATAATTTTACATCCCTCCCATGTTTGCAAATGGGAGCAAAAGAAACACACCAAGGGACAAAATGTGATTCACTAAAACCAGATCCTGCCTTAAAGAGCTCACAACATACATAGTTCTTGCGGACAGTGAAGGCTATAACCTACCTCAGGACCTTGGGAAGGGAATAAAATCAAGGTCTGTGGAGTTTCACGTCTTTGGAATGTATTTTCCAATTTTAATAGGCGCGGCTCAGATTCACTGCAGAAAATATACCAGGGCAGCACAAGTTTTCACACACAGTGAAAATACGAGCAAAATAGAAAAACTAGTTTCCTACATTATTGACATAGTTCGGTCTGCATTCAAAAACAGTTTCTCCAAAGCAAGGAAAAAAAAAAGGAAAAGTTATGTTTCCGTTCATTTGTGCTATAAAAGAGACTACTCGGGAGCTAATAATACAACGTGCCACTGCAGATTTTACAGTCAGATTATGACTCCCCCTTACGCATGGCTGAGCCGTTTCGCTCACAAGTAGTTCTCCACAAACAAAGATGGATGACTTGGAAAGGCACTGGGCTTCGTGTTTGTCTCGGATGAGTGTAAATCAGGAAAAACTACAGTGAAGCCAACGGGATTACTGTACTATAAAATGGATGGGAGAGCAGGACACAGCTTCCCGCAGGCAGCGTACAAAGCGGCATTTTAAAGCCACACTTTTACTTCACCGATTTCTTTTGCTAATCTGGAACTATTTAATGATGATTTTCCTCCCCAAAGCATGACGGTGTGTCACCTTACTTCTTTTCTTTACATGCCCCAAAGCCTAATTTAGCATCAGCGAGGCTTGGTTAGCTCATCATCTGCCACTAAGCAAACCTTTGCAGGCGAGGTGCCCCCAGCCCGGCCCCAGGGGCCGCCCGCTCCCGCTGGCACTCCAGATGTGCCCTAACTCAGCATCAGCAGCGCAGAAACATGTTTCTGTGTCCGGTCCCCCCCCCGCACAGCAGCAAGGCCAGAGAGGGGCAGAGGAGCCTGTCCTTACCTGACTATATCTCCCCTGTTGTGGTGGGTTTACAGGGGCTGTGGGAAGCTGTGCAGGAGGAATGACAGAGGCATTTTAGTGAAGTGCATGGAGTGGCAGGAGGGCTGTGACACAACAGGCATTTTGAGGGCAACGAACAAAGAAAAAATGCATTTTCATATCAATCACACTTTAGAGAAAGGAAACAGGCAAGAGAGACAAAGAAAAGAGGGCATATTTCTGCCTGCTTTTGAGCTTCCAGAAGAGGCTCCTCCATGTAAGATGTGGTGCATAAGAGAAAGCACCATCGCATTTTCTGCTAATTATCCTACAGTGTGCACTGCGCTGCTGCTGCCTGCTCGCCTGGAGCGGTGTGATGGGCTGGCACTGGGGAAGCAAGCCTCATCTTTAAATCGTCTTTAAATTGAGATGCAAAGTATTTCATAAAGATATGCACAAATTCTACCAGAGGTTCTTAGGCCTAATAATGTTTCCTAATACAGTGAGGAAAAAATAATTCCCTCTGCTTTAAGGATTATCAGGTGAAATTCTGTGCTTAAAGATATGCATAAAGTTGGACTACTTGATCAGAATGGTCCTTCCTAGCTTCGGATATCGACACAGCTATCTCTGATCATCTACCTAGAGTATATAGACCAAATAATGTGTTTTCCTAATCTAAGATTAATTGCTAGAACTTTTCAAACAGAAATAATTTAGTCTTTGAAAAATAACACATATATTGGGAAGTATCTGGTTTTAAAATCAGTAGGACAAGGGATACTGCAGAGGCTTGGCTTAAAGTTCTCAAAGAAGAGAAGAAATTTAAAAATACATCATAGCTACACAGAACAATATGTAGACTGTAATTTAGATATTAGATATTTAGATAGTAAATTATTTAGCCGGCATTGTAAGTTATTTACATGTTAACATGCACCAGTATGTATTCTTATATTTTCTATAATATGTTTTGCAGGGATTTAGAGGCACTTCATGGAAGTGATATGGCTACTACTATGCCTGTCTTCACCTCCTCTCACTTTGTAACCAGAAGTGCACTTACACAGAGGATGGGCAGGTAGTCTGAACTTAGATCCCAGGCTCTGAGCTGGAACCACCGAATGACTCCATCACTGCAAATCCAATTTTGGCAGTCATGGCACGGGCTTTCCAAGGGATTTAGATGAGAACTTTAAAGCATTTGTACCTTCCACAGTGCTAAAGACCATGTCATGCCTGCTGATAGCAAACTGTGCGTTGAGATACAGTCATCTGAAAAGGAAGGACAGCCTTGACATTAGAATGGGTAGAACTGGATAGGATAGGATAGGAACAGATAGGAAATGCTCCCAATTTGTGCCCATTCCTGTAACATGGTTGCAGAGCACTTGCAGGAGATTCAACAGTATCATCATCCCAATTTTAAAACTAAAAAGCTGAAGATCGAAACTTATTACTGGTCAGGCAGAAAATCTGGGCAATGCTGAAGACTGAGCCTAGCCTAAGTTCTGCACCTGCATCCTTAGCATCAGTAGGTTGATTTCCAGAAGTACGTTGCAGTGGAGCAATCTTCTATGCTAAATATAATTTCGAATTTTGCATGAGACTTCAGAAATCATAGTGTTTCTGCTTAAGTCTTGTGGTAGCATGGTATTATGGACTTTTTTGAAAGGTATATGTATTCAGGGGCTTTGTGGATTCTTTCTGGCCTCATGGGAAAGTATATGTGTCTCTTTGCAAAAGAATGAACAATAAAATCTCAGATGTACAAAGCAGTGGAGAGGAATAATACTGCACTTCTCCCTAGGGAAGGACTACATGCTTTTTCTTTCTTTCTTTCTCTCTTTCTTTCTTTCTCTAATTTCTACAGGTTTGCAAATGCCTGTAAGCTCCATGAGTTCCTACTACTGCCTCTCTCAGCAACTGGCTTACCACTGAAGGAATCTGTGGCAGGAAGCGTTAGCAGAGTTGTAATGAATCCCCAAAGGCACAAATGACATATGCCACCCTTTTCAGCATGTTTTTGGTTTTTTTTTTTACACTGGGGAGAAAACAGTTGTCACAAGCACTTCTGAAAAGTAATTCGCCATCTGAGATTCCTGGGTTACAGGTAGCTGGGTAGCTGGTCACAATAGTTTACAGGTAAAAAAAAAAAAAAAAAAAATTCTTTGCATGAGACGCACTCTCTCTGCCTGTTTCCTGAGACTTGAAGACGCACTCTCTACCTGTTTCCTGAGACTTGTCACCAGTTTACTGAATTCCCTGCAGACAAAGTATTAACAAAACTATCATGGCATTTCTCATATTAGCTGATGCTAGCGATATATGGTCCCTAAAGCTCAGTGCATGGCAGACTCTATTTTCAGCTATTGGGTTATTCCAGACCATGGGTCACTTTGCCTTCCCCCTTAACCATTACCATAACTTTTTTACACTTTGCACGTGAACTATGCCCTGGGACCTCACGACGTGTGGGAACACGCAGCGGTCGCTGCCTGTAATGATCACACCTCCCTGCTTCCCCTTCCCTGTGATACAGGCAACGGCCCACATGGCGTGGCGCCCAGGGAGCTGCACGTGTGTGGGGGCTGCCACGCTTGCCGAGCCCCAATGCCTGTTTGCAAGGAGAGCGGCAGAGCCGGCCAGCGCGCCTGGGTCGGTGGGCAGAGGTGGGCACAGCCACAGGGGGAACAACCACCGGCGGGAAACTTGGCTGTGTTACTGGGAAGGAGCATGTGAGGAGTGTGCGGGAGCTGTGTTATAAAAAAAGGTTTGTTTGTGTTAAGATGAAAACATATGGCTTGGTAATTGCCTTCAAATCAACTCTTGACTTGGCAGAGTTTAGCTAAACCAAATCAGTCTTTTGGAGGTTAGGCCAAGAGCTGCTTAAATTTCACAGGCCATGTTGCATTTCATATGATACCTATTTATAAAATCCTAGCTAGGTTTGTAAAGTTAGCATAGAAACAAAACTTCTGGAGAACAACCAACTTTACAGGAACCATCTGTGTCCTTCCCCCCTTTAAACTCAGTCCACAATTTCAGCAAGTTTCTTAGTTCAATACGAACCCAAAATAAAACTCCAAAGTTGAAGGCCTCCAAACTTTCGTTGGTGCTGCTTCACATCAAGGCTGACATTTGCCACATTTTGTCTAATGAGAGAAGCCAAATACTGACATTTTTACCAACAAGATGTAGGATTTCGGAAACGATGCTATTTCATGTTAGTCTATTGGCCTGCAGAATTTGGGCTATAATTATTTGATTCAAACTTGTTCTTGTGTACAAGATATGTACAAGAAAATCTGTGTATAAAACAGATAAACACTTATTTATTCATTCATCCAAACCTGTTCTGATCTACAGGCTAGAAGTTGTGTGCAGAGATTAACGCTGTTACCAGAGACACCTCGCTGAAGTCATTGCTCTTGAAAGATCTGACTGAGCTGTTGTTTTAGACCAGGGTTTATGTACACATCACACACTTCCCAGCAATATTTGCCTGCTCTGTTTTCTTATGATAGTGGTAAGGTGAAAGGTATACGCATCTTGCCTTTGTGAGTACTTCACAGAACAAGAGAGTAGGATTTTTGTGTACTCCACTTAGATGTCTGCCTGCAGTAACAAAAGCACAGGGCAGTGAGGGGGGAAAACTGCTTATGTGCATATACTTGCTGTCATTAAAAAAGTTGAGCAATGGTTTCCTGTCATAACTAGAACTTGAAAAAAAAAACAAATAAACCATAAATCTGCCTAAAATCAGCTCTGCAAGCTCACGCTTTTTCTGCAAACTGCTTGTTAGATCCCTGATGAACCCACTGAACAGCTTTTGGATTTGATGTGCTGCAGCCCCTCTTCTAGGAAAAGGCAATTGAGGCGACTCTTTATGGCTCATCAGATGGCTGTGTGATTTTCTATTAACTAGACACAATGCCCAGCCCAGCTTCAGCATGTCACCTCTATGATGACATCAGCATCTGCATCTGATCTTTTTGAAGTCTATATGAGTTTTATTACTCAAATTCTCTGCTGAAAGGATTGGTTCTCTCAAGAACGAGAGACTAGAAGAGGTAATAGATTGCCTTCCCTATTTGCCATCAAAACCAGGAAATTATTAGCTTCTGACAGCTTTGAACAGTTCAGTAACTAGGCTGACTTGTTATTACTGCTGCTAGTCCTCCAAAAAGAGCACTTTGCATCTCTTACCTTTTCCCTTTTCTTTCAATAGTTGAGTAAGCAAGCAAATGTGGAACGTAAGCCGTAAGTATGAATGCCTGATATTCAGTGTCAATAGTACTGGTAGCACATATTTATCTACTACATTGTGTTGGCATTTATCCATTAGAGAGCATTAAGGAAGAGAACTATGCAAGCCCAGGGAACACTAACTCCGCAGGCAGCCAGACCTGCTCAGCCACGAGACCGGCACTGGCAATTACAGACACGCCTCCGGTGAGGCGCGCTCGTCTAAGTGAGCGCCCAGTGCCTCGTGTGCTGCTTCACACAGACCTCCGGACATTTAGCATCTCTTCGTCATACTCATGCAGTTGGCAGGTGTTACAACAAGGATGCAATGGCCTTTCTTTCCGGGACCTTTGGGGGAAAGGTCTGAAACGTAAAGCTAAGCTAATCATGGTACCTCCAAAGCAGCCGTTGTGCTGTCAGCTGATGTTCAGTGGAAGGACTGCCTCCGTATCTCCAGCAGAGAGGGAATGGATGTGAGCACAATGCAAATAATACCAAAGAATTTCTGAGGTTTTGCAGCCTCAGGAATGTGTCCCCCACTAAACAGTCATATTCTCAGCTGCAGAGCTTACACAAACCCTCAGCCACTCCGGTTAATGTAAATTTCCTCTAGCCCAGCGCCCTTCCTCCCCGATAAATCTCAATGCCTATGAATAGCTAGTGCATTCCACAGGAGCAGCCACAGGAAAATAAATTAATTTAAACACTAGCAAGGATTCCAAAGAAAGAAATAGAGCCAACAAGGTAGCGATTCAGACCTCAGTCTTCTGTTCTCCAGCATTGCATGCTCACCCCTGAGTTTACTTCACCATCCTACAGGCACCTCACGAGGCCAGAAGGGCCAGGACTTCTTTCAGCCCTCCTTTTTTTCTAACAGTATGAATTGTTTTTACTCCCCCCCTCCCCACTGGAACATTGCTCTGGCATAATTCTGTGATATAAAAATCTATATCTTACTATTTAAAGTTTTCACTTAGGGAACAGTGTGTGGAAATATTCACTACTACGCCAGAATCACAATTCTTAAGTCAGTATTTCATTACGGGTTAGGAGAAAAGGGTGCCTTTAAAAATCATTTCGCATTTTCCAATCTTGCCGACTTGCTGAGTTTTCCAGTCTGAGATCTGATGAATCAATATTACATTATTATTACTAGCACCTACAAAAACATAATTAGAGTGCTAAATATTATTTCAATGCTTTGAAAATCTCATATCAGTTTCAATCATCTGCCAGATGATGAGAAGGAGGTGGTGACTTATGGGGAGAGCAGAAAAAGCAGCACATTTCTCAGAGTAGCTCAGAATGATTCACAGGAGAGCAATAGTGGGAATTACAGGGCTCACAAACACTGATCAATAGACAATCTTGAGAGTGAAGTTCTTTGTGCAGCCACAAGATATCTACATCAGCTGTGGAAGCACTCTGTGTGTGAGGCCACGAAGCAGAGTATGAAGATTGGATCAGAGGCTGAAAATGGTGTGAAGCCCGCTGGATGGATCCTGTGGACAAACTGTACCAGTAAGCAGCAAGGGCAGGCTGTGTGGAGCTTGCTTGGTGTTGCTAGATAGGTAGGCTAGATTTGAGCCACACATGGCCCAGTGTGCTTTTGCAGCTGTGTCTGGCCAGCCTGCAGAAGGTGAGCTCCCAAAGAGTTTTAAAAAATATTGCTGAAAGCTGTTACAAGGGCTACAGACCCATTTGTCTCTTTTCAATGTTTGAATTCCTATAAAAATACTACCATTTAGTGCTGATACGAGATTCGCTGCAGTCTGTCGGAGCCACTGCAGCCAATGTGTTGTAGGTTGTGTTTGCTTTGGGTATCGTCATCTCTGACTTGCACACATGAAACAGTGTGAGGTATTTGTGAGTTTAATTTCCCCCACTGTTTCCACATGCCTGCAGATGAGTGGGATGGTGGCCTCCTTTCCACATTGCCGGAAAGGAGATGGTAATCCTTTTTCCCTTGGCTGAATGTCAGCTGCATGAAAAGCCTCCCCTCCAGCACGAAGCATCCCTCAGTGCATTAAATTAAGAGACTGGCCCCAAACAGGCAGGGTTGACCTTTCTATGCCCTCATACTGTCCTGCCTTTAAGGAACATGCCTTTTCCCTTTTCACTACCTTTTTTTCCTAATCTTTGCAGGTTTTTTTTTCCTCCCTAAGCAGCTTTTTACAGGTGGGTTGTGGCGTTACTGTCTACTCCAGATCCAGCTTCTCTGAGTCAGGCACAGGGGCTTCAGGCAATGATTCAGCATCCTACAAAGAATGTATATTCTAGGAGAAATGCTGCATTAGGAATTGTGGACTTTCTCTTTTCTAAAGTTGATGGTTAATACAGAAATTGGTTTTTTCCCAGCTAGGCTTTGGAGAGAAAATTCCTGGGGAAGGTTTGGGTTTGGGGCCTGAATTTTCCTAATCCTACACCACAGGTCCTCAAATATGTTGTCAGGCTTAAATATCAATTTGACATAACAGCCAAATGTGGCAGGGCCTCATGTGGATCCCTGAGCACGGGACTATCTGACTTAGCAGACTTTACAGAGAGGAAAGAACTACCCTAACGACGAAGACCAGACCAGCACCGTGGATTGGAGCTGCCTTGCATGCAGCCAGCTGCAGGACGGAAAAGTTTTCTAGAAGTAGTATATACACGTTACAAGAAGAGAGCTGGGCCAAAAATTATTCACTATTTATGAAAGCTGAAGGAAATTTCCATACCTGAACTAGAGACCTCAAAGTCAGCCTGGGAGTTTTGGGGAGCATCAAGGAGGGAAGGCTGAGCACCTGTGTGTCCCTGCTGCAGCCTACGTAGTAGAGCATGGTGATCAGCAGGGGTTGATCCCACTCCAGCAGCCTTGCTCTGCCCATGAGCCAGCAAGGGCAGGCTTCGTGTGCCAGCATACTCAAACTATAATTTTTGTGCATGTTTGGTTAGTGGTGACGCTGAAGTGACACACTGATTTATCTCTGCAGTGCGGATGTATTCTAAATTACTACCTAACTTGAAGAAGCAACCCTAGAAATGAAGGGACGCTCTGGCTCATGAACAATGCTTTGAGGGATCTCCTGCTTGCTACAATTTTAAAATGTCTTTGAAATATTGGATATCACTGTAATATTTTTAAAGAGGAAAAAAACGTAGGGTCGGTTTGTTTGCTTTTAGGAAAGTTCAGATTTCTGCTCTGTCAGGCTTGCAAGAGTCCCCTTAATAAACTCAAGACATCATTATCTATACAGGGCTTTTGCACAGGACGGGTAGAAGATAAACAAGCATTTCCACGGCTCCTCCAGAACTGCTGTTTCTATAGGCTGTAATTGTTATTTTAATAAGTGTCTTACCATGACATTCTCTTTTTAAAACGGACCTTTTCCTTCTCTTAACAAATAGGCTCCTGTCGAACACCAATCCAAGCATTTTTGAGAACTGAGATGGTGGCGGTTATTAGTGACTAGACACTTCTGACTGCATCCTAGTGCTTTGTTCCTCATAGGATCTCTTCCCAAGCTGTAAAATGCAATGCCTGATTTAGTTTCCAAAGCTAGAAGAATAACACTAATAGACAGTAAATGGGTGTGAGTTGTCACATACACCAGCATTACAGAGTATGTGTTATGTCTCAATTAGCAGCAGGCTTGAAAATCAGTGGGAACAGACAGCATTTTTCCTGGTTTCTGTTGCAGTTCTTGAGCTGCACAGAAACTAAAAGAAATCCAGTTTATCTTTACTGGTGAGGACAGAAATGTGGGACTGTAGTGCAGCCATATCCCTGACCTGCCTGCTTGGTGTTTCTGGATACTTCTACACCTCAGTCTATTCCCATGCACGCAGCTGAATGCTAACACTTAGGTACCTCACGGAGGCAAAGCTTAAATCAGGAAAAGCCAATGTGATTCTCTGGACAACAGATGTTAGGTATGTGCAAAGCACCACTGCTTCTGGGTATTGCTAAAATTAACTGACAGTCCAGCAGAACCTGTTTTGCATGTGTAGGAGTATGTAAGCCCCAACGCTACAGAAATCAGCTGGAGTTTTACCACTGATTTCCAGTGGGACAGAATAACATTTTCTCAGTTGTGACCTGTTTTCCAAAGTACACAATGATCTCATTTGCCTGCTAAGACAATGCAACAGCTACCAGAGGTTACAGGGAAAGTGAAATGAAGTCAACAGTTCATCAGTTTACCCTTGTACTGTTACTTTGGCAAAAAAGACCTTCAGAAGGGGGCAATGCTCTAATTCATGGGGTGTTGTTCCCTTAAAGTACATGAAACACATTTTCATATGGTTTAAACTGCTAGACATAAAGATGACATAACCTGCTCCGTAACTGAATCAACTGAGGTAATTTTAATATATCAGTCAGTAAAGTCATCAGGTACTAAGAAAATAATGTATCTCCTTTGAGAACAATATTTAAATATGCTTCTATTGAATCAGGGTTCATAGATATCTTTAAACATTTCATTAATTAATTACTTTTAATCACTGCACCATACTTCAAAAAATTCTATCACCTGCATAGTATTTCCATTGACTAATTTCCAAATGTATCAGAAAGGGAATTAACAGTCACTCTGCATAATACATTTCACAATTTCAACATTTCCCTTTTATTCCCTGAAATGTTGAGTAAGCCACAGACCAAAATGCATTTCCTTTGAGAATGTCACTGGCATGTCACCGGCAAAGCTGATAAAAGATCCTCTAACAGATGAAAAATTCACCTGCACCATTCAAGAAGAAAAGCCAAATGCTAGAAGTTAACAGTGGTGCAAATAAAGTTAATCCCCCAAAATATATTTAATTATGTCATATTTAGTTCTGCTTATGTTTATTTGACCCTTATCTGAGATACTGCTCATCACATTCATCAGAACGTGAAGCAATGAGCTAAACAGGGAGATGCTATGTGTTGTCTGTACACATTTATCCTCTTTTATACACTTTTAAATGCATTGACAAACCCAAAGGTAAGCAGAGTAAGCGCTAGCGTACCTCTTTCATATCTGACATCCTAGCAATATGATCCCAAAATCAAGAGAAGCAGTTAAATTAACAGAAATCAGGTTCATCGACTAGTGAGCTGTGGTTAAGTGGAACAGTCACTCTGAAGTCTAACAGTCTGGGTTTGTCCTCACTTAACCCAATTCTAATTAAGCATACTAGATATAACTGTCCAAATTATTCTTAAGCTTATCCACTTTACAGCTTGTGTAAAAGCTGATACCAACACCAAGTCAAAAAATAGCATATTTTCAGCTTTTTGGTGCTAAACTGAGAGCAGAACAGATCTCACAAAAAAATTCTTTTAGCAGGGAAGGCTTCATCCACAATTGAAAACATCAAACGAAAGGTGCCCAGAGCCTTTGCTATATTCTTTGTATGCTGCCTTTGCTACCCATATCTACAAGACCGCCGTAAATATACAGCGTACTGGTAGCATCAGCTGAGGCTAAGGAGTAATACGACATTTGTGTTTGGTGGACATATGTTATACCTGAGGCTGGGAAGGGGGTGCAAAACCATCCACAGTGGCTTTTCACAACTGCTTTCATTTACCAGCTCAGACACATAAATGCACCAGCCATCTCCCAGCGCAGCACTGAGCCTGACCTCACTGGGAACTGGGCATCACTATATGCCCGTTTCAGTGCAAAGCCATAAGCCCCACAGGATCCTGCTCTGATGCTGCACCCAGCCACAGGGGCATCACTGCCCAGAAATCACCAAACTCCTGGTCATGCCAAGGTGGGGCAGAGGCACTGCACTGGGCCGGGGGGGGACCCACCTAGCTATTAGCCCAGCTATTAGCCAGTGCTGTTCCAAAAGTAGTCCAGCTCTGCACTGGCCCTGGGAAGAGGTTCACTGGATTCATGCCGCGCTGTAGCTAATGTAAATCGCGATCTGTCTCTATAAAGAACTACCCCGGTATCTCTTTCGCTGTCACACAGTTAATCTACAGGCAGATAATTCAGCCTTGCTTAAAATTTGACCATACAAACAAATTAAAAAAGTAGCAGGAAATAACATTTTCCACCTATTTTAGCACATGATGTATAATTTATCCTTGCTGAACTTTTTCAACGGGTATCAATATCGTTACAATGTCACTCCAGTTGGTAAATACACAGGTCAGTTAAAAGTCCGGCTGGGACATATACATACCTCTCCACTTACCATCCTAAAGACCTGTGCTTTATTGCTGTTTGGAAAAACTGAATTATATTTTAGAGGAAAATAAAATGGTTACATTTCCCCCAATTTTCTTTGTAACTATCTCTCATTGTATTATCGCCTCTTTTTACAACCTTTTTGTGTCAGCTTGCACAGCGTGAAGAAAGCAAATGAGTACTGCTAATAAAATACACCAGCTTATCTGGTGTAGCCCTATATCTTCCTCAGCTTGCAAGAAGTTCATCTTCCAGCTCATAAGGAAAAAGGAAAATAACTCACTTATCATACAAGAGGCCCAAAGTATGTTCTTTCCTTAGACTGAGAAATCACAAACCCACTACTATCTTATGGCTTCTTACTGTTGGTGTCTGTGCTCCTAGGCCACTGAAACATAAAATTATACCTTTGCCCTTGATAAGATTCAGCTGCATTAACAGCACCCTAATAGTTACAGAGAAAACAGAACATTCATATGCAACATCAAAAGTAACATTAAGTTAGAGATTTTGGGTTTAAAGAGACTGGAAAGTTAGGAACACTAGTACTTCACATTTCTGTCTGTAATAATAAACGAATTTTAGAAAAATAACCCTAAATGAACCATCACTATCCACAGTATTACTGATAGACAAAAATGTCCAGTAACTTTCTCCAGTGTCATGGAACAAGTTAATTGGAGCCAAGGAAAGATTGTTAGAGAATTCTGATCCACTAATCCAGCACACAGTTTGAACTCTTCAGACACTTTGAAAAGCAATCAGTACAGTTGAGATACCGGATTTTGTTATTTTGATTTAATTTTTTGAGGGCAGTATCTTGAAAGAAGAAAGATGCTGCAAGGAAATTAACACCTTGGTACAATGCTTTACAGACATATGTTAGGTAATTCCTTGCTTTGAATATGAATTTAGATACATCAATTAGATTTAAGTTCTCTTCTGGGTATTTTCAACACATTGAGTTTAGGCATAATTGGATTTTTTTACCCCTGAACACTTAATCATGCCTAAATCAAAGAAAAAAATCCCTTTCAGAAAAATCTTGTAAAATACAAAGAGACTTCTCTATTTGCAAAAGATCTGCCAGCTTTATTAAGTTTCCTTCATTTAGAGACTTGCTTGTTTTTACTTTTATCCAATTAATGCATTACATCACTTTGATGTGTTGCTTTTTAAATACATGGTATCTGTGCTTATATAAAGTACTAGATACATCAGCACCATTCATTATCCCAAACTGAGATAACACTGTACTCATCTCAACCAGAGAGATGATTTTAAGGCGAGCTGATTATTCTCCCATTGTTTAAACAAACCTTTCATCAGTTTTAGAATGACATCGCTGAAGTTTTTTCTTCCCTATAGAGTGATGATTTCTATCAAGTTAGTAGGAGTCAAAGAGACCTCGAGTGAAAATGAATGGAGAGCAAGTCTTGTAAGTTGAGCATATACGAGAAGTGTAATCCTTTTCTTCCATCTTACACATCTTTCCCAATAACTTCCAATGCAGAAAAAGCCAACATATGTGAATCTTGTTAGAAATAAGCTCTCTTCTCCCTACCCTTGCACACCCAAAGGTGGATATTTATGGAACTTGTTATGCACCTGACAGAAGTGGCAGCATTTTCATGAAAACTGCAGACAAAAATAAGATTTGACTAGAATATTCAGCAACAAGCACTTAAAAATGAGCTAATCACTCTTTATGTAAGACAGCCAACAAATCTTACCTACGAAAAACTATAATTCTTATTAGTGCTAATAAAAATCTGGTTACTGTGGGAAAATGCATATTTGCATATTTCATCTGTCATTTTTAAGCATGTTGCACAGAAGGACTGGCATCATCATCAATGTCTGTTTCATAGGCAAAAGATCAAAAGCATCACAAACTTAAGTGTGATTATTGACTAGACCAGTATCAAGAAGAGATCCAAACAAAACTCGTCTCAACCCCAGCCCAATCTTAGTGCTGTCTTTGCCTCTAAAAAGTCAAGGCACAGCTTGCACAGCCCAACAGAGCACAGCCAAGTCACATCTCTGAGGGAGACAATACAAAGGACTTCCTTCAGAAAAATAGCTTTGCCGCAAACATTAACCTCTGCATCTGTATTGGCATATCTGAGTTAAGTATAATAACGTAACCTATTTGTATGGAAAGCTGATGAGTTTTGTTATACAGAGCCTATGTAAATACATAAGTCGGGTTTTTACTGATATAACTACATAGGACGGACACACACAGACTCATCTCTACCAAACGGTTATAAATAGTCAAAAATCAGACGTGCTGCTCAACCTGTGTGTATCACCTTTTGGGAGCTGCTGTTCAGTCGAGGTGGAGAAACTGTTGTATCTCATTGCCATGGCAACATGGGATGCGGCTTCCAGGCATGACGCAATCTGATAGTCCAACTGCTCCATGAACTCCTGTTCTGCCTGGAACTAAAAGCCATGCTGAGAAGGATTAGTACTTTCATTTCTTCAACTGCATGGTTGAAGAAATGAAATGGGAAAAGCTGGGACAGCCTTAATACTTCATGAGAGGCTTTAGCCTTAAGTAAAACCTCTAGCTAAGGTTATATGAAAGGTTCGAGAAGGAATACTGGAAGTTTCCCAACGAATCTGAAAAAGATGTATCTCTAGAGTTATACAACTTCTGTCACAGGCTATGGGTAAGTCTTTAAGAAAAAAAATATATATGAAAACCAGCATCCTTTTTAGGCTAATAACATGTATTTTGAAATCTTTTTCTGCCTGAGATATGCTTCTTCATTTGCGCATTCTGTACTTGATATATTTGAAAAATAAACTTGCTTTATGAGTGGCACTCAGCTTGTGTCAGCACTTTCGCAACGTAAACACAAAGTTTTACATTAATGTAGATTACAGTTGAAATGTCTTTCTCAAACTCCCAAGTATGCCTTTTTTCATTAACTATATGGATCTTAATGAGTGCAGAATCACTATGTAAAACAATAAGAATGAGCTGAGACATCCCAGTGACTCCCATTGCTTCCCATCCTCTTTCTGGATTGAGTCTTGTTTCACTTGACACAGTCTTACAGTTGAGCAACCCAAATATACTGCCCCATTAAGGGCTTGGCAATTACTCAACATTAGCATAGTGTAAAGCACCAGCCACTGGACGCCCCCCTTGTAATTTCTAAATTACTGAGTTTCTTTGTAGGGATTTTTGTGATTTCAGCTTGTTTAGAAATGCCTGTCAACAGCAGGAGTAGTTTATACTTGTTCCTTCAGTTGCTTATTGACCTTTGCAGATTTTGTTTCTACAATAACATTTTCTTTTCAGATTTGGTTTCTGTACTAACACGATCATCAGGTTAATGGGAAAAAATAATAATATCCTTCCTTTAGCAATTACACAGCTTCCTACTATGTCAATCTCTTTGCCATTTTCTAAACAAATGCACAACATTTTTCTTCATTATTTCCACATTTGCCACAAGCTGTGTCACAGGTCCTAACGCTTTTCTTGGAGTGATTTGCAACTTCTTTCATTTCTGTTAAAGTTGAATGAGCACTCATAGATGTAGGTGTACAATCCTTGTACAGTTCTCTTTTGGTTTCTTGTCATTTCATCACATTTCTTTACTGTGACTTGTTCGGAACCAAAATTAGTAAGTCATTCATTCCTGGGATGTCAATGTTGTGACACGAACCCATCCAGAGCCCCCTTAACGCCCACCTTTGCCAGTATAAGACAGTTCAGCCGAACCCTGGAGGGTGCAATGTGCTACCGGGAGAACGACTCCTGCCCAGGGCTGGGCACAACTTTTTTTACGTGATCGGGGCAGAGGCATAAGCCTCTGAGATGTCAAAATGCTGGTCTGCGGGACAGTAAGCTACATGGAATAAGAAGCATGGTACACCTCCTACTTCATGTTACATGTGTGAATAGTATTTATACGTATTTTAAAATTTATATTTCTAATGTCAGGTACAGAAATCTCCCAGTAATTTCTTCTGAGTGTTTACCAAAATGGAAGCTTTTGCAGAGCTTATCAAGATACACCCTGTTCCAAACTTCTTATGTGAAAATGTATTTCTCATTAAGAATTCACTGGTCAATGTGGTACTTTATATCCCCCTGTCACCTCCTCACAAGTCATACAACAGTTCTTGCAGGAAAAAAAAAGTGAGTGTTTTGGGAAGCTAAATACCTTCTCCAACCAAATGTGGAATAAATGGATTTTCACTTTGATTGTCTTCATTGCTGTGGCCATAAAAGCTTGGCAGCAGCTTTTATATATAGAAGTTCTAAATCAGTCACCTCTTTCATCAAAGGCTAGAGCACCCAGTTGCCCATATGTGGCGTCCATTTCTTGCTTCTTTTGTATCTGATTTTAGCCCACTCTCCCTTCTGTCACCCTCCCCTCCTCACTTCAAAAGCAGCATCTCAAACAAAGCATTTGGGAATGTGGCTTTTTCTCAAGTGACATCTCAGAGTTGAGAGATACTTGTGAATATAGCTAGAAGTTACCACTTCACTACCGAGTTCAGTCTTTAATTTCTCTGCAGGCGATGCTGCCTGTAACCCAACAAGTGGTTTGAATTCTCCTTGACAGAAGGGTCTAGAGATGGGACAGCATCTCTTGATGGCCAAAGTAACACCATTTTAAAGGACTAGATAAAGCAATCATTCAAGAAACAAGAGCTATCTCACCTACATGGCATAGTTTGTTTACATTATACAATTTCTGACGCAACCTGCAATCCCAACAACAGGGGATACTATTTATTTTGCCACAGGATTGTGTTAGCACAGTACCTGCACTGCTGTTAGAAATGTAGCTTTTGTTTTTCTGCCTGTCTGGATCTTTAACTGGGCAAGTCCCACACTGATGTAAAACATGCTTTTGCAATTATCTCTCTCCTTTTTCTTAAGAAATAAACCCTGAAAATTACCAATTTGCTTCCTATCTTGTCAGCTCCAGGAAGAGATCAAAGGATGATTTTTAATACGGAGAGTTGGGTGCTCTGTAAACCAAAATTCTTTCTTCATTGCTGTTTTCCAATACTCAAGAGACTATTCTAATAGTCTCATGAAACATTCATTTTAGTTGTCAGCTACGGACTTCTTGAGATCCCTACAACAAAACAGTGTAGAAGGAATGGCCTGCATTAATATTATAAGAAAATCCTTTAATGAAAGTCTGGATCAACCAAGGTTACAGGAAGATTAATTTAAGATAATTTTGAAATGTGGAAGCAAAAAAAAAAAAAAAAGAATAAATATAATGTGATCAAAGGGTTGTGACATAACTCCTTTTAAGTTAAAATCATGTGAGACTTAATGAAGAACACAGTGAACATCACAGTTAAAGGAGCTACACCTAATGAAACGTCATACATGCAGAACTGAGACTGCAGTAAGTACTACAATCATGTTTATACATAAGGGTTGTTTTACTGATCCATCGGCACCACAGATACAACCAAGAGTTCAGAAGAATATCCGACATAATGGCTACAACCAAGAGTTCAGAAGAATATCCGACATAATGGCAGTCTCACCGTCAAGCACTTTTAACAGCTTAAGAATGTACTTCTTCTTCTGTGGTACATGCTTGATTCGAGCACCAAGACGATGTTTGTTTGCATTACCAAATTAGATTTTTTTGACACAAACTGGGTGTGTGCTTGGGCAATTAAAGCTAAACCAACCTCTACTGTGAACACAATTCCTAAATTAGATTTATTTTTTAAACATAAATTATAAATTATTCTCCCTCGTATTGACTGACCCATCTAAAAATTACCCATTTACTTAATATATTATGACTATGATTTTAAAACAACAAATGAAAAGGAAAAGAATCAGTAGAGAGAAAATATGATCACGATGCAGCTAGACAGGTGGAAGAGTACAAAGCCGCAAATCTGGCTGCTGGGAGAGAGATTATTCTGCAAAGTGTCTGTATTCACATCAGTGAAGGTGATATGCCTAGTTAATTGGTGAATAAAGCACAGCACTGAAATCAATGAAAAACATTTCTAACAGATGAGAACATAGTTGGCGCTCTACGGATTTAGTGTAGCAAAACTGATAGGTTTATGCAAGAGATTATATGATACAGTTGCTCGTGATTGTAGGGAGACTGAACTCAATGGCCCAGAGGTCTCTCCCAGTTCTACACTTCTGAAAAACTGGTACAGCTATTTTAATTAAAAAGAAGAGACATAATCTGTGATACAGTGTTAGGACTCTGGTCATTTCAATGGGTGGCCACTATTTGGCATCTCATTAATAGGAAATTACCAAATATTCTAACATTTTGTCTCTAGTATGCAGAAAATCTTCAGGTTTGATTGCTTACTATTAAAAAAAAAAAAAAAAAAGAGCAGAAAACTATAACCTTGTATATCAACCTCAGTGCCTGTCTCCATTACGGATGGGTATGTTCTTTTAAATGCTTTAGTACTGCATGGCTTATACTTCTTTAAAATCACCCTTGAACAATCTGCTTTTATGTTAAGAATCCTGAATTCCTGGAAGAGTAGAAACCATTTGTACAGGTAGAGAACATGTCAAATGTAGAACTGCATGTTCACAACCCCTTTAAGGTAGACACTGAATTTCTCTTTATGAACATGTAAAAATGATACTGATCAAGATCTGTAGGACCTATTGCATTATAGATAATGAATAATAAGTTAATAGTCATCTTGATGAGGGGGAAAATGAATTATCAGGGAAGGACTAGTAAACAGGGAGCAACTTTCATTATAAATAGCATTATATTAATGTAAAAAAAACAAGAATGATGAGAGGATTAGGACTAATGGTCCTAGAAATGAACTCTTGTAATTATTTCCTGGAATATCCTCTCAGTTTGACACCACCACCTGGGATGCAGAAGGATAGTGTCTAAGCAAATAAAATTATTCACCTCTCATGCATATTTAGTCTTTGCCTCTTGCAAGGCCACCTGCATCTGTGAGATGTGGTCAGGTCGCCACCTCAATGTTACTGAGAGCTGTACTAACAGCCTGCTGACACACGGGCTCCTTTTCACTCGTCTTGCCCTAAAGTCTTACTTGCTGCCACCTTAAAAGTTCACTTTGATATAAACTCCAACACTGACTCCTCATTAACCACCATCTATACCTCTCCTCTGATAAACCCTGCAATTTAGTCATTACCCCGAAATGCCAAAAAACCTTGTGCAGCCCTGAACGTTACTGCATCTCTGTGAAAACTGAGAAAAATTGGTAGCCACATTACAGAGATAACTAGCTCTGCGTGTTTTTAATATGCATTTCCATGTGTTGGGAGACACTCCTCAACACAGAATGTTAAAGTAAAATAAAAGGGTGAGTTTTATCTAAAGTAAGTTTTCTGCAGTGTAACAGGAGGTTGAAAACATAATGATTTAACTTAATTTAGTATAATTGCAAAAGGAAGGTGATGCTTAATTCTAATCACCCAAATGAAAGTAAGTGCCAGCACTATGTCAGGGGAAGTTTACAGTGCCAACAAAATAGAACGAATTCATCCCTCTGGCTTGGGAGGAAGGGGTGAACCTGCTCTCTTCCACCACCAGGATAATACCACTGATTTTGGGTAATAACAGATTTACACCACCATGCCTGAGATCAGAATATAGCTGGTAATAAAGCTTCAACGTGTTTCAGGAGTGAAGAGACTTTTTCTTCAGGGACTTTAAGATTAAGCACACATTTTAGAGCTTTATTCAGGCAGGTTTCGTTCAGGCTGAGTTTCAAAGAACCTGAATGACAAAGTGCTAGAAGGTGACTTTCTATCAAAAAGCACACTGTTATCTCTTACTCTCATATAATAATATGCCATGAAGCAGCAGGGATTATGGACCATTTCTCTCACACTGTTTTCTTTCTGCCTTTTCTCATGAGCAGGGATGCTGGGTAGAGGCTACAAAGATTGAGCTTCTCCATCTCCATCCTCCCACCCTCTCCCACCTTGACAGCTCGTGGTTCACCAGGACGCTGAGAACCTGCAGAAGATCTTTTGCCACAGCAAGTGCTCTGACACTCTGATCCTGCCCAAAACAGCCCTGAGGGAGAGGAGTCTGGTACAACACGCCGGCCCCAGGGTCTCCTCCGGAGAGGTGAAATCATGCTTGTGGGACATGGACATCTGAGAGGGGAACAGCATGAGCACCAAGAGCAAGGAGCAGCGCCTGGGGCAGAAAGGAAGGACCCACCGCCCTGAAAACCTCTCCCACCTGGGGAAGTTTAACACTGGTTTAACTCTCTTGGTGCAGACCAAAGTACACAATACAGCTCACAACTACTTTTTCTTTTAAAGACATTTTTCTCCCTGCCCCCCAGCTCCCATAAAGAAAAACCATCCGTTTTTGTTAAGGTAGCATCATGGCATCTGGATGTCAGCTTTCTGCCACCTGAGTTAAACAGTAACCATAATGAAGGGCTTGTGAGAGACACTAACTGTTCCTGATGTCAAGCCTTCCCACAATGGGGAACTGCTTTTAAATCATTTCTCTGAAGAATAAAATAGAATAGTTTAATGATAATTGTTTTATTTCCATGGAGAAGTGAAGGAAAAGCTGTGGGGCTCCTATTCTTCACCATGACAGATTGAGGATTCGCATGAGGATTCTTGTTTCTGCTTTCACTCATTTCAATTTTTCTTTCTCAGTTCTCTTAATTTTGTTTTTGTTGCCCTCCCTGTTCTTCTATAAATTCTTGGATTTCTTTTCCTTCTTGGAGCTTTACTCCAAGCTCTCTGCTCTCAACTCCTCTCCATGCTCTGTCTTCCATGTTGCTCACTCACAGCTTGTTAAATGTGCTCTCTCCTATTGACCTCTCTGGTGCAGCGATAGCTGGTCACAACCCTTTGGAGACAACGGCCAATCCTCTCTTTCAGTGTGAAGGGTTCAAGCCAAAACTCAAGGACAGTAATTTTCAGAGAGGGTCAGTAATTCTAAGGAAAAACAGAAGCTGTGTCTTACAGACAACTGTACTGCACTCAAAAACAAAAAAGCATTTGTTCATCACTGTCTGTCTATTTTGATCCAATCTCCCCTCATGCCTTTTGAGGAGGGTGGGAGAACCCTAACAAGGATAAGCAAATCATCAAACCAAAATCATATGCACACTGTCAAGATGAACTGGCATTTGAAAGGCGTGCCTGCAAAAAGGAAGGATAAATGTTCCTGCAACAGAGAAAAGGTGATTTGCAGGAGGACTACTATGATCCCAGCAGAAAAGGCACATTCTGTGTCAAACACTTTAATAGATTTTTTCAGTAACTTCCCCAAAAAAGGTTTCTTCTGATTCTTTTTGTTTGGATTACAGTACTTCGCCTTTGTCGGGCATGACTCATATGCACAAAAATGTGTTTATCACAAATGAAACACATTTTCAGATTTATATGCTGAGGTAGCCAAAACTCAAAGCTTTTGACTTTTGAAGTTTTAAAGTATTTCTAATGATGACAGGAAGGTCTGATGTGCTTGAAGATATGGGGCTCATCACCAAGGCGGCAGTAAGCTCAAGTGAAGGCACAACAAACCAATTTTCCTCCATGACTGGGTCACCCTGTACCGAGGTGCAGAGGTCTGGTTACATGCACACCAGTGAGCATGTACCCATAGGTCCAACGCTGGAAATGACATTTCTTCTGCATTGTGTGGCCACATGACATCAATTCATGCTTTAAAAGTTGAATGTCATATCAATCTGAAAACATCACAGCATCTTGGCAACTTATACTGGAAATTGAGAGGTATAAAAGGAAAGTATTACCCTATACTGCCCTGGTGCTTCTACTTTTCCCAGTGTCCGCTACTGGCCAGTATGAAAAGCAGGATGTTGGGCCAAATAGCCTGCTGTTACCCCAGCTGAGGAAGCAAATTTCATATCAAACATTTAAGATATCTTAGCAATAATTCTTGTATTTGCTGTTCATGTGGAGTCTAGGCTGCCTGAGCATATATTCTTTTCACAGTAGGTAATTCAAACGTACTAAACTTTAAACACAGAAGTGATTATCAAATACAGAGTACAATAAAAATTAGTGTGTGGTAGGAAGGTAAGAATGTGTCCTCTACCTTCAAGAGCTACCACACCTGAATTGGTGGGTCTGGTGCACCAGCATTTTTAGCAATAATCACTCACAGCCTCATTCCCTTGATGTGAGCAGGGAGAAACTGGGAACAAACTGAGAGACAAACTGAGACCCTCGGTACTCCTAAAAGCCATGGTCAGTCCCATGAGACAGCGTGGGGGCACGTGAGACCTTCCTATTCAAATGAAAGTGGAAAGAAGAAACAAACAGGACAAGAAATCATGTTCAAGAGCTGATCACTGTGCACTGTGCCCCTGCCAAGGACGGTCTGCACGTTATCTCCTGGAGGTACGTAGTGACAAAACCATTCTGGTTTTAAGGTAGCTACAGGCAGCACAGCGTCTTATGCTGTGGACCGCTGTGGCTGTCCCCAAGACTCTTGGTAAAGGAAGCACCCTGGTATCAAGTACTGTAACGCTGAACTGAGATTATACCAAAGCAGCTAAGTTTTCTTGTGCTGTCTCTCCTATTACTTATTTCTTTCCTGCTTGTTATCACAACTATGCCGTAGAGAGTTTTCTTTGGAACATTCTTCTAAACACAATGGACAGCATACATTCTTTATCCTAATGGAAAAGTGCACGAGGTACCCACCGTATCTCACTTCCTCTGAATAATTTCAGGAGAGAACAGAGTGAGATAAAACCAGGCTACATTTTTTTATTCAGAAAGTGGTGAAACCTCATGAAGGCAATGCTCACATGAATAAGGCCGCAAAAGTAGGAGCTGCAGGACCTAAACCCTCCAACTTTTGTTTTCTCCTGTGCTACTGAGTCATGGTGGGAACTGGGTCCCGGTACTTAAAGACCAATCCACATAAAAATTCAAAAGCAATGGGCAATTAAGGCAACTTGTTAGGAAGGGCTGTAAGATCCTGACTGTCTCTACAGAGATGGCATAAAGTTTTGTCTATATAAAAATGGTCGTGTACTTTCTATGTCTCAGCCTCACAGTTTATTTTCACACTTATGAACACCTGAACCCCTAAGACTTTTTAGTAAAAGGAACTACACAAATGTAAAATACTAGTTGTGGAAGCGAACTGTCTGCACTGGGAATTTGACTTCTTTACATATCAGCAACAAGGTATTTTTATACAGGTTCCACCATATAAGGGGAAGAGAGCATTTACTACCATAAAACAGCACCATTATGTCGTTGGCACGAAAGCAGCAGCAAACATGCTTTCTCAGTTTAGTTTTGAATCCCAAGCAGAGCACACAGTATTTCACACAGTAATAGGCAGTAACTTCCACAGACAGCGAACATAATTACAGTGTCCTAGCTCCCAATGGCTGAAGGTTGTAAAGGATAATATATAGCACCTGCTGAATCTGCAGAAGAAAAAAAAAAAAACCAACCCACAATAAAGAGCTCCCTATCAGCACACTCCTTTTTCAGAAGGACTTTCCAATAAGCATACAGGCAGGTGTTTTAGGATGGTTACGTCACTGCAGCTGGTTTGACAACAGTATTTGACAGCTGCAATGAGAGAGTGGGAGGTGATGGGAACAAACTATGTCAGGTTTTAAAATCCAGCAATGCAAAAGGTAGGGAAGTTTTGAGTTACCCTTCCTTTTGTGCAGCACAGTCCTCTTACTGCTATCTAAGGGACAGCTACCACCCATCCTATAAAGATTTCTGAGTTCTGGGGTGCAGAACTTTAAAAAGCAAATGACACAAAGACACCCACACTTCCACAAACTCCTTACTTCTGCTTCCCAGAACCTCCTTCTATTGCATCTTCTGAACAAGAAACAAGACGACTTCCATCATTCAGGAGCTGCAGAGCTGTGAAGAGAGGCACACATGCTTCCAATTGCCCCAGTCACAGACAATGAACAGCTATGAACTGACCAGGCTCTAATTCAGCCTTCCACAAACCTCCTCAGATATTCTAGATTTGCAGAGTACTCCAGAAAGCTGGCTTCACATTTAAGCTTTGCTTTTAGATGCACTTGATCCCAACCATGTGGATGGGGACCCTTAAGTAGCCAGAAAGGCACTGTTCCTCACTCCTTTTTAGGTTATGTGCTAGATTACAGCATTGTTGAAATACAAAATGCTGGATTGTACCTGACTGCGTAATATTACAGGGTGATGCCAAGTTATTTTTTGGAGCTTCTGTCAAGAAGGTGAGTCTGAAGGTGAAAAATCATTAGACAAAAGGGAACTCTGCCCTGAAGGTCCTGTCCCTGCAGAAGATCTGCCAACCAACATTTTACTATGATCACTTCACCTTCTGGACTCATCATGGCTTCTGTCATCACGGTTCACAGAGATGGGTACAATCACTTCAACAACTTCAGCCAACCTCATGAGCCTTCCTGAAGATTTAAGCCAGGACCCTGGGAGCAAAGTCGGATGGAGAGCACATGCAACACAGGAGTACCATGGCTCTGTGTTCCCATCAGTGAAGGTTTCTCAGCAGATGACCAAGTCAGGAATGAAGCAAGCCATATCCAGTGAGTATGCTTGAGTCAGTCCAGACCCCGAGTTCTTAAATCTTTACTAACTTGCAGCAATCTTTACTTTCTATTACCTGGGACAGGCTTTTATAACTTATGTCATCTCTGTCATCAGAAAAGCACTCTAGCTGCAATAATTTTTCACACTGTACATCACTGCAATTTATTTATTTGACGGGAAAGGAAAGGATAACTCAGAAAGAGAGCTTTTATTGTGATGTGGTCTCTATTGCAATGCTTCCCACATCCATGCCCATTTGTATTCCATCACCTCTGGGTTATGAGCATTCCTGTCAATGGGGATTGTCATGGCTGTAAAGACAACTCCTAAAACCTTCAGATTAAAGAATTTTTCCCCGGCACTTTTTTGGTTCACATTTTTATAAGGCGTAACAGTTAGAGGGTTTAGAGGTTCACTGATCACCCACTGTCAATCCTATTTGCTGTTTTCTTTGCCAGGAAGGCGGTAAAACGCATTTAACCTGAGCCCCTCTACAAGATCAGCTTTCTTTCCTC
Organism: Falco rusticolus; assembly: GCF_015220075.1. Classification (NCBI taxonomy): domain Eukaryota; kingdom Metazoa; phylum Chordata; class Aves; order Falconiformes; family Falconidae; genus Falco; species Falco rusticolus. The sequence goes on from NC_051191.1 coordinate 17,583,301, forward strand.
CACTAAAGGTTCTCGTCTCACCTCTAGAGTGAAATTTGGCACCAATTTCATCAGAGGCAGAGCTGAACCCTAAATCCCACCCTCCTTCAGGATCACTTCTATGATGCTACAGGTATTCAGGACACAGATTCAGATGATCAAAGTGTCCCGAGAAAGCTATCAGCTGTCACCGCTTCCTTCGGCAGTTTTAACCACGGGAATATTGGCTAAGTTCTTTATGGTAGATTTGACTAATGTAGGGATAAAAAATAATTTATTTTATGTAACAGGGAGACTGAAGAGATGGAGAGTATCCACTGGCATCTGGAAATGCACCTCTGTACAACCTACTTCCCTAGCATCAAAATCTGACTTCACCTGGACCAAAGAAAGGCCACCTGGCAGAAAGTATTTCTCACCGTGCCAGAACATGGAGCTGGGGCAGGAGGGGAAAGACATAGATGCTTGGCAAGGTCCAATCAAAGAAGATTTACACAAAGAAAGAAGTTTGTGGAGGGTCAGGAAAAAAATGTGAAAGGAGAAAACCAAAGAAATTAGAAGGGTACACAGGGAAAAGACAGTAAGGTCAGATTAGACATATCTTGCAACTTTCCAGATGAGAGTGGTTTTCTTTCTTCAGCTGAAAAGTCAACCTAACCTTCCATGCTCAGGGAAAAAGCAAACCCAATCAGTACAGCTTTCAGCTGACCCTAGTGTTGATGCTACATTTCCGACAAAATAACGGACAGTCACTAATACATGGTATGCTCTGTATATAAACACCAAAGTCACACCAGGAATGAGCTGCTTCTTTATCCTACAGTGTAATATAGTCAGAAAACTGTTGCAACAGTGACAAGAGAAAGATCTGTCTCTGAAATTTTTATCTGGTGCTAGAAACAAAGACACATGGGTCTGGATCGTGCTATATACATGTGGAAGCAATGACAGAGGAATAGCTGGGATATTCTAATTTTTCAAAAGAAGTAAATTCTGCTGACCATATTCTTTTCTTGACTCTGTGGGCTACAATCAGCTCTGTTATGGTGGTATCATTTACAACAAACTTGATTTAAACTGGTTGCATTAGGGCAACCAGGAATCTACATGGGTTTCAAAGTTCTTAAGCTTATTTTGCAGTGAGAGCGTGATGGTTTCTGCATAGGCATTTGCTGCTGAAATGGGAAATAGGTGGGCTGTTTGCTGAGTCTGTCAGCTGGAACACTGACAATCGCTACTTGGATTGCTTCAATGTAAATATAATTTTCTCAGACTTCAGTACTCTGGGTCTGAGTCTTTTAACGTTAGTATACATTAGACCATTTAATTCTTGTTTTTTATTTACATCACAAGAAGACAATCCTGACCTTTATGTTTAACGATAGGATATATTTATGCAGCTTGTAGGAAGTGATGGTAAGAAATTTTTTAAGCAGCACCATTTTATGTCTATATTTCTTCCCCCGCCCCCCCGCCTTTACAGAGGTCCAATGTGTCAGTGCTGTGCCCTGAAGAAAATGCATATTTGCAAGCAAAGCCTCTGGGCAGTTTTCATTTCATAGTAAGAGTAAATGTCAAAAGTCTTGCTTCCTTTCTTAAACCAGAATTTCACTGTTAAAGCCCACTTTGGAAAATGTTGCACTTAATAATCACTTAATCGATAGACAATGCTACTAGTTGGGGTGTGTGTTTTTCATTTGGGCTAAGTTTGCTCATTTCATTTCTTCTAGAAACTTTTCTGCCTGTGGTGAATCTTCAATCCAGCTTCTCTAAACGTGTCCACTTAACTTCTGAAATCTAATTTGTTCCTGCTCAGTATTAGACTCCCATTCTTTCTGATTATGTTCATATACATCTGGAAATCAGCCTGATATGGTTTAGCTTCTAAAACTGCAGCTGCACTCCCTCATTTTATAGCTACGGTCAATGCGAATTAGGCACCTGGAATCCTTCTGTCACTCAAAGCATTTTAACTGTATTTATTTTGAACATCTCTCATTGGCATTTCTGCTCGTCTGATGGTTTGCAAGATGTTAGTTTCCTTTTTCACATTCCCTCGGTGCAATTGTGTCATTTTCCATGAAGCAAACTGTTTACTTCTGTCAGATTATCTACCTGTACAAAAGCAGTAATGGGATCTGCATGCGGTGGTAAAGTTCCATCTTCGCGCCTCTCCAGTGGCAGCGGAATTTCATACCGTAACTCCAAGCATTCAAGTCTATGAAAATTAATCTAAAAAGACTGTAACAAGTCTGGCAAGTAACATTTGGGGGGTTTATAAGTGCTGCACACAACATGCTTTCTAAGGTCTGATTGAAATGTAATGCCTCCTGCAATGGGTAAATGCCATAATATTTATACCATTCGCTTTTTGTGAGGGAAGCTTTTAAGGTTATTCTTTTCCTGTTGAAATCATATTTGTAATACAGAGAAACTATTACCTGAAATTGGAGAGAAAGTACAGGAGTCCAGTAAATACACTGATTTTCCAAAAGCCTCCGCAGGCACGATTAAGCAGTCACAAAAATAACACCGGCCGCATTTTCTGGAGAGGATCCATACTACTCACAACTTCCCACAGCCACCCTTCTGCCTCCTACTTGTCCTACTTCTGCACTGTGGAGCAGCCACCTTATCCCAGGGAACATTTCCAGAAGCAGTTTCCACCGGAGCGAACCTGGCAGCACTTCCCCTCCGCCCCACCGCGGGGATCCACGGACCCCTGCCCGGGGGCTGCCCCCAGCCCAGGAGGGCGCAGGCAGAGCGGTGGTGTCACGCTGAATGGCCATGCCACACTGGCTCTGTCCCCCAAGCACACCTGGGGGACCACTAAAGGAGCACCTTCCTCCCTCCTCCCCGCCCTGACTCCGTCCTGTAGGATTTGAACGTGAACAACTCCCTTGGACAAACACACACCTGTACCGATAGGCATACTTCTGGCCTTTAAGGAATTTATTCTGGTGCCTTTTTTTTTAGGATTTTCAGTTTTACCTGTCAGTTGCATTCACTGCTGGCTGGCTTTTCTTTCTCACCTGCATCATGGGCGGCACATTTTCTATGAAGACACATGTTTTTCAACCCACTTACCTAATTCCATCAGTACAGGCAGAAGCTGCCTTATTAGTAATATTCATATAACTCAGTTGTAATATTTTTTTTTTTTTTTTTGCTTGGTAAGCAGTAGTATTGGCATGAGGTTCTGATTTCAGGTGAAACAATCACTGCCCACTACAGCCCCTCAGCTAGTCAAACAGTCAAAGCAAGGAAAGCAAAACAAGCCAGTCAGACATTATCAGAGAGAATGGTGATTAGAACAAACAACAATACAGGGGAAAAATGCATGGCTATTCAGAAACCGTCTTTTGGGGACTGAAGAAGAGATGTGGAGCCATTTTTCACTAGGTTCAGGAGAAAATGTCAGCATGCAGATGCTACTGTACTGTCAGATTGCATCTTAATTTGGCCAAAGGGGACCCAGGCAGTCACCCCTCACAGACAAATTTTAAAGGCCCATTACAAATCTGATTTATTGCTTGCTAAGAATCTCCCTTCTATGGTCTGCAGATTTTACATGACACAGAGCTGAAATCCAGCTACAGATAAATGTAGCCTTCTCTATATGATTTAAATCCATCTGAATTCTGTACTTCTTGGACACTGGTCAAGCCTCCCCCCGTCTGCCCACCCCCCTTCCTCCATATACCTTGAGGCAGTTTACTTCAGAATGAAGCAGAGCATTAACCGGTACAAAATTGCTAATTTGTATATAACTCTCCTGCTGTCATTAAAAAAAAAAAAGCAAAACAAGCAAATGCCTTTTGTTCTAAAAAGGCAGGGAAAATTTCTAGGAACAAAAGAAATGCATCTGCCCAGCAAGAGAAATGAAAAATTGCTGGGATTTGTTTCAGATGTTTAGGCATGCCGGTGTTAACAACATCCATTCAAATAAAAACGTTAATTTGCTTCTGTCTTTGAATCTTCAAAAATATTCTGTTGGCTTTTTCCTCAAAAAAACCAAACCCCCACCACATTCCTTGCCTTCAGTGAAAAGCCAAAGATCGTAAGAGCAAAATACATTTGGAATTGCAGAAGAAACACCATTCAAACTTGCTGTACTTGAACTGCCCATTGTTACCACGTACAACAACCACAGCTCAACTTCTAACCGTGCCCGCATCACAAGAAATTCAAAGTCAACAGCTCCTTTTATTTCCATAAACATCATAACCAAAGCCTTCATTTGCAGTTTCCCTGGCAAAATCCTAACAGCATTGGAACAGTCATCTGACAATTTGTGAAAGAAGCATGCAGCTCGCCTTAAAGCATGGTGTTTCGTACAGGAACTACTCTAAACAAAGACAACATCAAAAGCAACACAAGAACCGCGCAAAGCAAGTCCGACAGCCCAAGTTTGGATCCAACATCTGGCTGAACACAGTAGTGCCTCCAAATTTGATTTTGCTTTGTGGGATTAAAAGCCATCTAATCTCTTTAACTGACCCCATCTCAGGTCCCAGCTATACTGCTTTACAAACCAAGAGAGAGAGAAAGCGAAAGGGGTGGGGGGGTGGGGGGGTAGGGGGCAAGAAGGAGAGGCAGAGTCTCATCCCACCTTTCCATGGCTCTCAGCCCGTCTGTCTTCGCGTGATCTGCAAACCACCTGTACTGATCCAGCCCATTCTGGGGGCAGAAAATACCTTCCCGGTAGATGTAGCCTCAGCTGTGCTTTGATTTTTCGGCACGAATGTCTAGAATCTTCTGCTTAAGCCAGACACAGCAACACAAAACTGCAGCTGAGCTCTTTTGTTTTCCCTCCTCCCCGGGCTGGAGCAGCAGCACCGCCGGCGCCCCCGCTCCCACCCCCGGCGGCCGCCCCAGCGCTGGCTCCGCCGCCGCCCCCCCCCGCCCGGCAGCCACCGCCCCCAGCCCTCCCAGCGCCCTCCCAGCGCCCTCCCAGCGCCTTCAGGAAAAGGGGCAGCTTTAGGTGGCGGTCAGGTGATCTTCCCGTTACAAACAGAAAGGATGCTCGGGGATGGAGCGCAGGGATGCGTGGTGGGTTTCAAACTAGCCATTTACATTACAAAGCAGGGGGAAAATACAGCTCGGAGGAGACCGGCAGGCGTTCTGCTTCCCGGCGCTCCTCTGGCCATCCGCAGGAGCAGGCACAGTGGAAGGATGCGTAATTAAACTTTTCAGTGGCCATAATCACACATAGCTTGTATACCCTGACACTTATAAATATATTTAAAAGTCGGGGCTTATGCCTAAATAAACATAATTATTTTTCATATTTCCAGAGATGGCTCTGTAAGTCCCTTTACAAACGTACTTTTTTTTTTTTACAAAGATCTTTTAAGTATTTCTGCTGAAGGCACATTTATTATCTCAACAGCAAATGGACCATACCCAACCAAAAACAATTCTTTGTTTTTTATTCACATTATTACATTGTAATTCAAAATATTTTTGACATAAGGGCCATTATGTGCAAACCCGACTTTCTGAATTGTAGCTTATCCAATGTCCCCATTCCCTGGGATTACCCTGATTAAAGCTACCATACTGTGCAGGGCTTTGGAGCTTAGACTCTGAAAGACTGAAAGAATGAAACTGTAGCCCCAGATCCTGTGAGAGTCCTAGTTATTGCCAAGTTTTCAGAAATACCCAAATAATGTTGCAAAAGTTAGATTGACTTGCAAACAACATATTGCAAGCAAATCTTCTAAGGAACAAGGACTGCCAAGTCTTGACAAAATACTGATTTTTTTAACCCCAGTTATCATTAAAATTTTTCTATCAGGTTTAATAAGACCAGAATTTCATCTGACACATCTCCTTTGCATTCATGACAAAATGTTAGCAAACAGGAAACATTTGCAAAACTAGGCATAAAGGGTAAAGTAGCCATCCATGTTCAATCAATATTTCTGAGAAACTTCAAATGTGTAGATGTATATATCGCCTATTCCAGAACAAATCCAAGCCCACCCTCCTATGATCATATTCGTAAAGTCTCAAGTGAAAGACAGAAATCCCACTCATCCATCCATTGTCCAGCGCAGGCACTTCTAATGCTTCCTGATGTTTCCAACAATATCACAAATAACCATTTATCCATCTCATATTAACTGCAGATCTCTCCAGAGACCATGCTTCAGTCCCTCTGGCACCACACACCGACAGAGACTTCCGCTTTTTGCTTTCCATATTATCACTGTTAGGATGTTAGGTAATTCTTTTGGATAAACACACCAAGGTTTAACCTGAATTTGGTTTAGGATACCAAAGAAAAAGAGCTATATGAGATACCATGGATGATCTGCACCATATTACAAAGCGATCTCTACAAGATTCATACTACCAACACTCTTTATCTTGCTCCGACTTTCAGAGACTTAAGGCTTTTAACTCTGACACGTCTTTACTAGTGATGCTGTAGGAGGAGTGCTTCACATCATTTCTGTCGTAGCTAAAGTTTCTGCCATAGTTCATGAGCTCTCGGGAGAAGCCAATACTGGCTCCAAGAGGCTGGTGAAATTCCCGTAACTATAATATAGGAATTTCTTTCAAAGCAGTCTTCATAGGGAGAAAAAAAATAAATAAATTTACTGCAGTTTTGCTTGTGCCAGATTTCATTTAATTGCATGTTGAAAAAATTGCAGAATTGGGACTCTTGTCACACCAAGGTAAGCATATCCTTGTAGAAAAATATTTAGTGCTTTGCACGCTTGAACACCTTTATGCTAATCCCAACAATGAAGGCCACAGGAACCAACAGAGGCCAGAAAACCCATACAATTCCACCACGATCATCTAAGTTTCTGGATGTGCGTGGAATCCTGCAGTTTTTTTCAGACTGTATATTCACATGTAGTTACTCCATTAATATTTTTTCCCTTCACCTTCCTGAAGCAACTATAGTGAAAGAAAGGTAATGACATATATTGGCTAGAATTGGTCAAACGACAGTCAGTTGAGAAAATCATCTGAAGAGGCTAGCATGGACAGTCAAATTATATTTCTTACCCTGATTGCTTCAGAACTCATAACACAGAATTGTATACATATTACTGTTTTCTAACTTTGATATCAGCAACAGTCTTTTATTGCTATAAAGTCAACATAAAACTTGTTTTTAGAAAAGAAACAGGCTTAACCTATTATTGCTGAAAAGGCAAATAGACACCATTATCCTGCCAGCCTGCAGTTACAATACGTGTAAATCATGGGGCTGCTCAACAAAATTTCCACCTAAAGTCAACTACTAACATGCAGTTGTGTCACTCTGTGCACAGAACTTCCACTGACAGTGATGAGTTTCTTGATGAGCAAGAGAACCATATATTATGCATACTTATTACAGCCACCAAAAATGTTCAGTTTAGCAAAGCAAAGTACACTACAGATTTTCAACAATGAAATGCTGTGGTCACCCATCTAGTGTCATTTAATCTCTAAGAATAAAGCAATGATTTTAGACTTTCCATAAAGCCTTTTATAACATCTGGGCTGCCACACAAATTCACAGGAACAAGAAACACCGAATTTACGTGTTGATGCAGTAATAAGTACAGGCCTCATGCACTGGAAGAAACTGGATTATTACCTTCCATCTAAAGGCTGTATGTATACGTACATATAGTTACACAGACATACAGTCATGTATACATAATTAACCAAACCCATATAATAAATATGGATGAAAACCTGTCTCAACCATGCAGATAACAATTTTGTTTTGGAAACTGTGTGCAGTAATACTTATCAAAATCTGAACAAACTGATATTGTACTCAAGAAGTAAATCGAGCGTTTTTTAATCATGAAGTTTATCACCTGTAATCCTTTGAGAAGAATTTGAAAGTTTCCCAGCTGAGTCACTATTTTAAAGTTATACTCTTTTAAAAATTAGAACTTTAATTTGAACAATAACACATACATAATCAAATTACTGAGGCATGACGAAAATAAATTAATGGTCGACTTTGTTATAGAAACAGTCTCAATATTTGCAATGTTAATTTCAAAACAGTAAAACCATGCATATATCAACATAAAATAACAATAAAAATTCCTCTTTTACTTATAATACAGATCAGCCTTACGGCTGGATTTATTCCTAAATGAAGCTATAGAACTAGGTTGCATATTTTTACAGTTTATTTATATGCAAGTTAAAAAGGTATATGCTTAAAAATGAAACTATGTCCAATCAGTAAGAAAAGGATATGTCATGTAACTGTATTTGTGAAGTCTTTTTGAATTTGTGCGGCAAACAGGCATGAATGCTTTCCTTTTCCATTACTCTTTAGACACAGAATTTGCAAGTCTGTCTTTCAAAAGTAATGCTAAAGGAGATAAAACACTATTAACTTCAGATCACTTACATCACTATTGCTGACGAGTGAAAATATCCAAGTGCACACAAGTTACGCGTGTAATTTATACAATGAAGAATCCACTACAGCAGTAGCACTGACAGGATATTAAGTATCTTGCACCTTCAGAAACACTGTAAGTTCTAATCAGTAAGGTTAACAATTTTGGTCTAAGTTTGGTTTGGTTTTTGAATGCACCTACAGTCTTTTGTGCTCATAGGAGAAAGATGACCAAGAGGAAGGGGAAAGAATGGAGGCTGAGGTAGAGATGCAGTCCTACTCCAGTGACATTATAAATAAGCCATTTGACATGTGGGGGCTGTGACCCGTGCTAGCGAAAGCATTTAGTGGAGGCCACTCTGTGGAATGTATTAGTCATTATCTTTGACTTTAAAACAAACATAAAGAACTGAGGGATGATGAGCAAGGTTAATACAAACATCCTTTGGAGCTCCTGGCATTTTCTTGTCAAATTACGGGAAATCAGAGGAAGAAATTACGGAATAATTCCCTTCCACAAAAACCTGATGAACAATAAAAACATAAGAAACAAAATTCCTTTTGAGAGTGAGAAGAAAATTCACTATTTAGCCTGGTAGAATGTCCATGCTGTTTTTTTCTTTATGGGAGCGATGCAGGAGTGACATCAGCTCTTGCACACTACTAAAGAAACTGCTTGGGCAAAAGGGGAGTTGAATGGAGAGATACTATTCAGCACTGATGACAGCAGCAGCCCCTCGGTTGCTGCTTTAGAAGACTGGGCTACAGGAAACCTCTCAACACTACAAAAATGAGGTTTTGGACTATGTGTAGCCATTGAAGTATCTCATACCTCTTTACCCATACCTCTCAATACCCATATCCTGGCTAGAATCTAGAGCTAGGCTAAACATTTTGCTGACCTGGACTGAAGAAAGAAAGATTTCATTCTTCACTTTGCCATATATACACGTGTGTACACATGTGCATGGTGATGATTGCTCTGGGTGACCCCTATCAAACCCAAGAAAGGAAAATGGTACTGCGGTGGTTTAACCCCGGCGGTGTCCGTGCCCCCCAGGCGGGCAGGGGAGCCACCCCCAGCCAGGCCCGCGGGGGTCCGGGCAGGGAGATCGCTCTGGGGGCCGGGGCCGGGGCTGCGGCCAGTCCCTCCCCCGCCGCCTCTGCCGCCCCGGCCCCCTCCGGGGGAGGCTCCTCACACGCCGCCCGGCTCCAGCCCGGGCCCCCCGCCCCGGGGGCTGCGGCCCTGCCCGCAGCCCGGCCCCGGCCGGGGCTCCGCTCCCCGCTGCCGGGAGCTGCTCCGGCGCGGCGCGGCGCGGCGCGGGCTGCCCGCCCCCGGGGGCACGGCCCCCTCCGGGCACCCCCTGCCCCGGCCCGGGGTCCCCCCCGCTGCGATCTGTCCCCCCGGGGGCGCCGCCGCCGTGGCTGAGGGCTCGGCCTTGCCCAGCGGCGGGGCCGCCTTGGAGCCGGCTGGCACGGGCTGGCGGGCAGGGGGGGCTGCGGGCACCTGCGCACAGCGGCCGCCCCGCCGCCGCCGCACACGCCTGGCGCACCAACACGGTAAATGTACCTGTCCCTCAGAGTAACACAATACCATCTTGAAAAGTTATACAAATAACTGACTTTAGTATCTAAATGGTCTTCAGCGATGCTGTTAACCTCTACACAGGCATGGCCTTCCATCCATGAAATGGCAAAGTCATTCCCTCGTGCAAAGTTTGTAGAGGGTTCAATTCAATTCAATTTGTAGAGCATTTGGGGAATGGAATGTGTAACTTTCAGCCAAACTTTAAGAAAAATTCTTGCCAGCTCATTTGCCAGCCAGTTTTGAGGTGTGTGTTTCAGAGAAGACTGAATGTCTTCATCTCACTGTTAAGCACAGTAATCTTAACAACTTTGGCAGAAACAGGTGGGTAGTGATGGAAATAAACCCCATAAAAATGTCTCGTTATTTTCTGGAGGATATCAATTTAACTTTCTTGGGACAGTTCGGCTGCTTCTCCCTGAGACTCTACTAATGCCTGTACAGGCCCATGATGAGAAGGAGAAGATAATTATAGTCCTCTCCAGACAGTGTGTTCATTAAGCATGCTATCTGGGATAAGTAAGTTTTTAATTGGTTTCCAGTGCCTGTAAGTAGGATGGCCTATAGTAGTATGGCAGTGAGGATCTGCACCCCTACTGCTTTCCCCGTTGGAACTCAATAAAGTTTAATTGGATTACAATGGGGGTAGCCACAAGATGTCAATTACTGGTTTATTCACAGTGTGGACCACTTCTTCCAGTGGCGCTTGATTGACTCACTCTGCACACTTCTCTTATTACAGGACCTCTTCCCCTTCTTCCCAGAGAATAAGTATTGTACAAAGATGCCATACTCTTTATTAAACAGCAGCATTATCACACAACTCCTGTGGCACTGCCTGCAAAAAATAAAGCTCTACCTGCTCTGAGTTTACAGCATGTGACCTACTTTATTTAAAGCCAGTTCTGGAATGTCCTTCTGCATCTCTGACTTTGTCCGTGTGCTGACTCCCTCCCTAGAACTGGGAAAAGATACCATTTTATGAATTAGGCAAAGTGATCCTTTGTCCAAGGGCTAAAAAATACATGCATTTTTGTTTGTTTGTATGAGAAAAGTTTGAAAAAATCTCCATAGATTTCACCTGTTTAAGTATGTTAAATAATAACAGTCCCTTAACCTAGTCTGACTGCTTCCTAGTCCTCTTTCATCCAGTTTAAGATCTGAATCCACAGACACCAAATGCTTTTGTTAAAAGCACTTAGTATGTTGCAAAATTAAATTCATTTAAAACTGGCCAAAGACTTTGCCAGTTCTTTTACATAAATGATGTTGTTCTTTCCTCTGTTAAATAGTCAAGCATAATGAGTTTTGATTTGTAAAACTTTTTCATGGAGAAAAATAATTTTGTGACCTGTAAAGGACAACTAAGGTGTAAATTTGAAAAATCACTGTGGTTGTATCAACATTAATAACGACTGACTGTGGCTTTACTCCAACATTATTTCACTCTGATTTATAAATAGCTGAATTACATGATGGCAAACATTCTTTAATCCTGTGCACAATACTGATCTGACCACTAGCAGGAATGACTCTTGATTGAGCCTTCTTACATACTTCTTATTACTGCACTGTGCTTCCAAGTTATTACATTTTTATTCATCTATATGTTTGCTCAGCACTCACTAGTGCCTATGTATGATACAAAACCCATTTAAAACAGTTCTCAAAATTCTAATTACAAATTTTGGATTCATATCATACTAATACTAAATAAAAAATCAACTTGTTAAGCAGAAAGTATATTAATTTATAATATTTCCATTCAACATTATTATGCAAAATGCTAGTTATCCATTTTGGTGTTCTATTTGTATATACTTTATTAATGTACTTCGTTTAAAATGGATTATGTTTATATGGGGATGCTATAGTATGTTTGCAAAATAAAATGGAAGCCCTATACTAGGGGTCCTCAAACTACGGCCCGCAGGCCGGATACGGCCCCCCAGGGTCCTCAATCCGGCCCCCGGTATTTACAGAACCCACCCACCCCCCGCCAGGGGTTGGGGGGAGGGGGGGGAACCAAGCAGCCGCAGATGGCTGCCTGCCACTTCATCCGCGTGCCGGCCCCCTGGTTAAAAAGTTTGAGGACACCTGCCCTGTACTATTTGCACAAATAGTGCAGCTCCACAGTTTGCTAGTTACAGAATGGTAGCACATTCACTATTGTAAACTAAAGACTATAATTTTCTACTGAAGCCAACAAACATTTCACTGATGAGTGGCTGATTTTAGATTTCAAATCTGAAGAGACCAAACAACTAGAAATCATTATGCTTTTTTTTCTTCTTCTTCTTTTCCCCCCCAGGTTATATGGCAAAAGGAGATAATAATTTTCCATACTATTTTTCTACCACTCTAAAAATCTTAATGTGGGGAACTCATTGGGACCTCTACAGGCTAGGAGTTTAAACTGAAGTTTGGATTTTTCCTTTGTTTGACTCAATAGCTCCTACTAACAAAACCCCCATAATGAAATTACTCAAAATATATTAAAAATATTATATGTATTTATTATTATGGGATACGATAGACACTGTGTGGATCAGATACTATTTTAATTATTTTACTTCACCTGTCCTATATTTTCAGCATTTTTACTATGTGTGGTAATATTTTCTAGTTAATAAAAATGTGCTATTATTATTATTAATTGTATCCATCTTTGTATTCATATGCTGTTTTAAAATACATGTCCTTGCATGTTATGTGCATTTTAAAACAGTCTGAAGAATTAGATAAGTTATTTCCTATAGGCACACATAAAACTGACGCTTATAGTTTTGTAGTTAAATAAATTATTGGATAGTTGTATAAAAGACCTTCAGACTTTCCTGGTACCATTTTGATGTTTTCTTTCTAGAAGAATTTGCCTAAAAAAAAAGCCCTTATATTCATAGTGTACATAGTAATATTCAATCTAGTCATTAATAGTCAAACACACACACAATGGCACATCTGACATAGGCAGCTGAGTTGGGAATTGAAACCATAATAATTAACAATAGATTTCCTGATCTCACCATGACAAGTAAATGAAACACTCTGCAGTGTGCTTGCCCACTGGAAGAGGGAATTAACTCAGTATGAAAAGCAGAATGGAAGCATATCACTGACTAGATCTAATGCACAAGGAATGCAACAATGGGAAGCCTGTGTCAGCAGAACACATCAAACTGTTTTCTAAATATTGTGCATGAGCACGCAAAAACGCAGACATACATATTCCCTATAAGAACCATCGCGAAACATCACAAGAACGCAATCCCAACTCCAATAAATAAATAAATAAATAAACGTAGTCTATGTTCTTACTTCCTATAAACAATGTAAGCTACTGTTGACATTTCTTCAGCAGCGGTAATTTTATTCTCGTTCAGTCCCGGTTTCCTCCCCAAACGGCTCCTCCCTGCCACCCCCCGGCGCAGCTGGCGGCGCGTCCCTGTTCAGCACCTCGGAGAGCGGCCGCCGTGCCCGCCGCCCCGCCGCACGCGGCCCTCGCGCTGCGCAAACCACCGCATCGCGCTTTCATTCCCCATAAAATACCGGGCCCTCTTCTGCATGTCTGCTATGACTGCTCCATCTTTCCTTTCCTCGTCCTCAAATTGCCTTTTTCTTTTATAGCGACATTTACTGTTGCAGCAACTTTCCTATTTGCCTGAAACAATACATCCTCACGGTCGCTCTTTAAACTCACCATTTCTTGGGTTTGGTTTGGTTTGGTTTGGTTTTTTTTTAAAGGCTGCTTATATTTAATGCTGACAATCTCATCACAGGACATGCAACAGAAGTATTGTATCAAGCATTACGGTTTTGTTCTTTAAATATATATGTGGTCACATATACTGCATTCTTTTACACTGGTACAAGACTTACTTTATAATAGCTCTGAATCAGGAATGATTGTGATTGTACCCATATAAATCAATTCACTATAGCCATAACAGTACAGTTGCAGTTACTAATCTTCCTTCACATATTAAACACATTTGAATTATCCAGATTCTCTTCAAAACTTGAAAGACCAGTTGAAGTTTGAAATTATAACTAAAAACCTGATTCTGCAAAAACTTACAAGGGTGAATAATCTCAGTCAGTTGACTGGAACTGCTCACCTGTACAAAGCCACATGATACATCCTTGCAGGGTCTGTACCTAAATGATTTCATTAAGGCTCAGAGTTTAATTAACTCTCAGATCTAAATCAAGAATGATTCCCAAAAGTCAGTACAGATTCACTGGTGTAACAGTGACATATTTTTTTGTGCTGGTTTCTTAAGGAAAATTAGGTTCCTGTGATTGCAGAAAGGGAAGCAAGAAGGTAGGAGAGGAGGATGTGGGCATGAGATGTTCACATACATACATTTGTCTGTCTGTCCTTCAGGCTCCCCTACTAAGCTTGAGCACATTGGTGAATTTCAAATTATTTTTACAGTGAAACTGACATCTTTAAGCTACCAAACTTTTACAAGTTTTGTGAAGATACAGAGGGGCAGGGGAAATAAGGAAAGGCTGAATAAAGAGCTCATTCTGGAACTCAACCACAAGATTCATAACAGACCAGTTTTGTGGATTTGCAAACATGGAGGCATTCTTACTTGTTAAAATCTGGGAGAGTTCTGAAAATCCACATCGCTCTTAATATTGTGGGTTTTGTATGTTTACTCTGCTCAATGGAATTCAGAGTGCATCCTCAGCCATTGTCTCCCCATCAGAATGAGAATCAGAAGTAGCCTCTCTTTCTGGACAACAAACAAAACACCTATTCAGTGTGCTTCAGAAGATTCAGACACAAAAATATCCTCAAATGAAAATGGTCAGACTGTGGAAATGTTCTGAAGAACTGCTTATATTGGCTCTGAGGAAACTTCTACCAGAAATCCACTTCCATTCATAGCACTTCTCAATACCCAGTAGGAAAATCAGGCATTATAAAGTGGAAGGTCTGAAGGGTAAAGCCCACATATCTTAAAAAAAAAAAAAGAACATGTATCCTTTAGACAAGGAGGAAGTCAAAGTCACATACAAATGCAGCCACATTCAAACACCATCAACAAATTATAGCCATAATCTGGATTAGTCAGAATTAAATTTGGGCTAACACATAGGTCACTATATATCCTGACAACTGTGGATGAAGTACAGTCCATCTGCCTCAGTCAGTCCCTGAAGACAAACTTCATGGGTCTGAGGTGAATGCCAGGGTCTACAAAGCATATTGGTCTGAAGAAGCAGCTCTTTCTTGAGGACATCTCACAGTGGCACAAAATCATACATCCTACTTCCATATACAGTGAAAGAGGAAGGCAAGCCATCCCATTACAAGGCCAGTAGCTCTTCACTGTGCCATTATTTATTATTACTAAGATCCCATGCCTTCAAATCCAAAAGCAGACCAAATAATGCATTCACTTTATAGGCACTGAAAGTGAACGTCATGTGGAAACCAAATCTGATGCAGTAAGCTACTAATTAATAATATTTTATCTCTAATGGCCTTTGTTTTTTCCTAGCACAAATAAAAATGTTTTCTCTATAAGCATCTTTGATGACTTGACTATGATAGAGATCGCAACTTTTCCAGAACTCACCAGAAGTTTTATTTTTCAATAGGATTCTAGAATTCAGCAACCCCACATTTGGCAAAAGAAACTTGACAAGTAAAGATTTTAAAGGAAATCTGTGAATTAAGATGTGTTCATGTTTAACTACAACTCAAGATACAAAGGCCTTCTGTAAATAATATCCACTAGTGGGGTTTTTTTTGCTTTTGTGGGTTTTTTTGTTTGTTTTTATATTAAAATAAATAGTAACAACTTATCTGTTTTTCTGTTAATCTGAGCTGAAAGTTATGACTGGTAATGGGTAGTGAATGGTACCAATAAGAAGACCTAATGTAGAACTACAATTAAGATTTCCTAGGTCTTACATTCTTTGCAATGAGAACATTAGAAACAGTTAAAACACAGATGAAGTGTTGCAGTTCCTATATGTAAAACCCAGTAATAATACTAAAACCTCAATCTTTAATGATACTTTAGGTGGAAATTTTATTATTTACTATTATATGCCAATTATGAATTGGCATCCCAAGCACACAGCTCAGTCTCCTCAGAAAGTAGATAGGACAGTTCCTAATTTTGCAGAGTCAGGCCTTTATCCAGTTGTCAGACTCAACACTAAGCGCCTAATCTTGCCCTTTCTTCTACTTTATTTTTCTTTACTCTGTGGAATACCTTTACACATGAAGAGAAACCCACTTTTGACATACATGTCAAGATTTTTATGTCACAGTTTACCTCACTGCACCTGTTCTCCACTGACAAGAAAAATTCTTGTGAACAAAGGTTACATATACCAAAATTCAGTCCATATTCATTCAGCCCTTCCAGTATTGGATGCTAGCTTACTTTCTGATATCAAATTTCATAAAATATTTTTTGAGCACCAACATTTGAGTATTGTTGCTAAAACTCTTCATAGCCTAGCAAGCACAAAATACAAATAGAACATTACTTTGCAAATCTTTCTGCCTTGCTACTCTATTAAAATATGATACAGAAGGACTTTTCATTGTAACAAAAGAGCAGGACAAAAGTAAGTTATCTATGACTACCCTTAAATGAGAGGTGAAACTTTGGCTATATTATAGATATTGACTGCTCATCTCATGTTCCCTAATGGATTCATAAAGGGAGTTGTGGATTTTTGCCTTGCAAATAAGTTTCATCTGCCTCCAGTGATGGTACAGACAGCAGTTTTCATACACAGAATATTAAGTGTATTTTTCACTGTGAATAAAGAACAACAGTTACTCCTCTGTACTAGGATGTACTGCAGATGCTACATGGAGCTTTTGGCATTCTTTCCCTGCTACTAGTCAACTTTTTCTTGTCATAGCAAAACACTCTTATTTTTACAGATAGTCTTAGATAAGTAAGAGTTGCTTAATCAATACAATGATCTTATTGCCTATAGAGTAGCCTATTGAATAGTATTGGCATTTCATCACAACAGGGAAAAAAGATGACTGAAATGCGAAGAACTCATTTCTTTAAAACCAGTCTACAGTCAGATAAAGTGTATTCTGAATTGAAAATTAGGTAATGAATGGCTGGATTGCTTCTGTCCTCTCTTTCAGAAGGTCAAGTAGGATATATTGGGAGGAACTTCTTTCTTATTTAGGGCATGGCTAAAACTGTCATCTATGTGGCTCATTTCATGAGATAAGTACCCCATAGGGAAGGAAGAGAATCGTTAGAGATGAGTGATGAGCTAGACCATCACTTCAAGCAGTAGTGACTGAAAGCAGGCAATGACTCCTCTTTGAAAACTGTGGATCTGTGTGGAGAAGATTTGTGCCTGCCTCATGATTCTGTGGCTACAGGTTTCAAAGAATCCCTATATCCCACCAAACTGCAATGGAAAACCCATGAGATAATTCATAAGAAACAAGCTCTTCAGCTGCCTACTAAGAGTATAAAACCACGTTATATAGTTCTTGTTCATATTCTGGATGGGTTCTTTTCACTTCCCTTCTTCAGAACCGTATTTTCTTTCAAATCTGATCATAATGCATACTTCTATTGTAAAATATATTGATATGAATCATTTAACCATAGCTGAGCTGCACAAGCATTTCAGGGGCAGATGCTATTTTAGTAGATTTAAAAATGAAAAAATAAAAGAAGCATGATATGATGTAGTAAAACGGCCTTGCTACTTTAGGACCTTCATATTATAACCAGTAACACTGTGGAATCGTTATTCCGTGAGGGAGAAAAAAAAATAAAAAAGGAAAAAATCATTCCTTAGGCTTCGTCACAATTTCCACCACAGCTCATTTGGCATAATTGCTCTTTTTTGTTTTAATTTCCTGACCTTAAAGTCCAACTTTCTCTTTTTCTGGTTATTACCAATGGATTAACAACTCTGAAAGTCAACGAAGCTCACACTGGTTGTGGTACAGTAGACTTTGGTCTTTCCTTAGAACACCAAGTTGTTCAGTTAGTTAAAGTTATTTGAAAGGTGATGAGATAACCTAATTAACTGCCCCTTGGTATAGTTTCTTATATCAATAACGCCTCTGGAAAGTTAAGAGAAATAAAAAATTATTCCCGTCAGAAATACAGGAAATTCTCGTGTCAGAAAATAGTTAAAAATCTGCACACACACACACACACACACACAATCTATCAGGTAAAATGACTGTATCTTTAGATACCCACATCTCAAAGCAGAACATTTAAGCCTCAACTCCCCAACAGCTGAAGTACCAGCAGCATACAAAAGAGGAACATTCCCCCAACAAGAAATAAATTCAGATGCTGAGATTACAGTCTCTATCCTAAAATTAAACAAACATAAAATAAAATAGATATTTGGACCTTGGTTAAGAATTGCACAGCAGAACAAACAGAATTAAGTATGCCTGGAAGTAACATAGCTGACATAATTACAGTAGAAAAAAAAATCAAAGAAATAAAAAACGTTCATGTACCATGAAACTTGTGCTTCAGCAAATATGAGATCGATGGATTATATGGCTTTTGAAGGCTTTCATTTACAGCTAAATCCAAACTGAAACACCAAAGCATTAAAGTCAGAAAAATCTGAATGTCAGCGTTTTTTTCAATGAACCAAGTATTAAAAGTACTCCCTAAGTGAGCACTTCTTTTGTTATATAAATCCCTGTGCACTGAACCGATTTCCTGTTAGTAGACTGAACCATGGATTAGGTACATTTGATTTGAAGAATGTCACTAATGAAACAAATCATCAGGAAAGGGAAGAGAATTTTAAAGTGTGCTTAGTGCACTGCAGGGTCATAGGACAAGGTTTTGTAGAACAGGGTAGAAGCTCAATAGAAAAAAATAAGGGAAAAATATGAATGTATATATATTATGATGTGGCTTTGGAAAGCTGAAAAAGGCACTTGGAACCGAAGTAGTTGATGAAATATAAATGTCAACAACCATTATAGCTTAATGCAAGTGAAACATTTGTAATACAAAGTTGTAAAGAAGTGTGGCTGTAGCTGAAGTCAGTCTGGGTTAATGGAGGCCATATGTTCTCACAATTCAGACCAAACAATTGGTAGTCAGAGCCCCTGGTTTCTATTGCTAATGTCATTACACTGGTGTAATTTTAAACAAGTCATGACTGCAATGCCTCAGTTTACCTATTCACGAAACTGGAATGCCATTTAACTGTGCTGCAGGGCTTAATTATGCTCATAAAGTACATGGGATAATTGTAGGAAACATTATATGCATGTGAATTTTTATGAGCATAACATCTGTATCAACAGTTCTTTGAATAATAAAAGACATGAAATCTGCAGGATGGCAGGTGTAATGAAGAAGGGATTTTTTTCCATCATTGTATAGTAAATTACACATAATTAGAAAAAGCAAAACTGAGATAAAATGGGACAAATTCGTAATTGTGCCAAGAATCTAACACTCATCATCCCAAACATAATAATCTGTAGCCTTAGGACATTTTTCTAGTATTTGTCTGGAATATAATCGAGGTTATGCCCCAAAATCTAAAAGTCCATTGTTTATACTGGTACAGATGACTTTGCTTACCACTGTGTGGCACAGACACAAACCATGATTGGCTCTTTGTTTCTATGCCAAATGATTGCTTTAATTATGACATTTGCATTATCATCAGGACAAAATAGTTCAGCAAATTATTTTACCACTTAATGTGAAACCCTCTATATATTTCAAAACACTGTTACATATATTCTCCTCTGGAGACAGTCATGGTGAAGAGGAAGGTGTATCCTCAGGAACTTTCTAAAGTGTCATTCTTGCTGCCTTCACATAGTGAGATATTTGTATATGTGGTGCCTTTGACTCACCCAACAGTCCCAATTCAGTTTTAGTCTCTTCCTTTTTTTGTGGTTTGTATTAGTTTGGGTAATTTTGTGGGTATGGTGCATTTGGGGGAGATTTTTTTTCTTTGATCCTTTGTTGTTGTTGTGGGAGGATCCTGTGTTTCATTTAGGTTTTCAATCTTACAGACAATATCACTGTATGGCAGAAATCAGATATAAATTTATATCCTCCTACATTAAGAAATCACATTCTCTGTCAAAAAACCATTGTCAACGCACATTTAAGACTATCACTAATAACTTTTACAGAGCATCACTTCAGAAAAATTAAACCTTCTGAAAAGCATAAAATAAAGAATTACAGTACATGACAGCTCAGTCTAACTCACTCCAATTCTACTTCTGCAAAAGCCACTGGGAATATCTGTGACAGCCTATCTCCAAAAGCAGTGCATGACAGAGTAGAGTGGTAAGAAGATACAGTGAGTAAAGGCGGGGCCGGTGGGGGAGTAAATACAGTGTTTCTGTGGAGTAGCTGAAGTGCTTTTTCCATAATTCTTGTATATTATCTGCAAAAACAGAATGCAAAATATATATGGCAGGCCACTGATAAGCAAGGGCAGAGCTACGGTTAATTTTATATTTCCTCATTTCCCACAGTTTGAATTTAACAGGTCAAGACACTGGTGTTTAGCTTCTGGAAGATGCTACAGAGGGAAATTTATAGATCCGCAGGTAACTTGTATATATGTCAATTCATTTGTTGGACTACTTTCCATAAAATGAAATAAAATTTCATTTTTGCGAGCTTTTGTGGGTACTAAAATGTAAGAGCAAAACCATTTTTATACCAGACTTGAAGTTGATTTAGGTAGCTACAGCTATTGCGAAAGTTGAAAGCTGAGATGCTGCTGCAATTAGGCAAACAGGGAAGTTTCTTTCCACACCTGACCACACTGCTACAGTGGAAGAGTGTCCATCATTCCCATCATTGGATGCTGGAGTTACTAAGATACTAAGAGAGAGAGACCATTAGTTTTTCTCAAATCTAAACCATGTCCGTCTCTGCAGGTTACACTACATCCACGTACAAAAAAGAAGGCAGATGTCTTACAGATCTCTACTTTTGGAAGAATATGTACAGGACTAATATTTCCCGGCTACAGGCTCCTTCCAGGGGTTTTTTAATGATCAGCAGTGAGCCTGGCTGGTGGAGCGTGCTGAGTTGCTGGTTCTTTGTGAAAGAATGTGCTCAGTCCCTGAACAGTGAAATGCTTATTAGTTAAGTTGTAATCTGTTACAGAGCAGCACAATATATAAATCCTACTTGATTTTTCCCCCTTATGTTTATGACTGAAATGCTTGACTATATTTTACACTGTTTTACATGCCTTCCCCTACCCCCTCTGCCCCAAATCATTGCAGTTACTTTTTTAATTGAAACAACCAACCAAACAAAAAAATCATCAGACATAATATAGACAGAGGTTGGATGAGAGAGTGCTGGACAAAATTAAAAATAAATCAGCAAAATGTATAGTGTTTAAGTAGCAGACAATTCCTATTTTTATGAAAGCTATCTAAAAAGGCTTCATCCTGTAAGTTTTCTTAGAGACAGATAGCACAGAAGTACTGTAGTCTTGAAAGGAGAGAAAAGAACTACAGAAAAATGTGTTGGGGGAACAGAGCAAAAGCTGTGTTCTCTATTGCAATTTTTTGCTATCAGATGAAAGGACGTGTGGCAGACTTGGGAGGAGATAGTTTTTTTCTAAAAAAAAAAGGCAATTTTCAAAATTGGTTTTGTCATAATAACAACTTGCCAAGTGTTAGTCTTTTAGAAAGTCAGCTCCAAGTTCATTTTTTCTGACTTCTGCTGGATTTTGGTGAAAGATTATTTAGAATAAATAACATCCTGCAAATTGAAACAAACTATCTGGCCATAAACCATATTCAACTTAAGGTGGAAAACTGAAAATCATTGTGGGCTTCCTAAATTATAGACAAATTTAGATAAGTCTATACATACTCAAGAGATATGCATACTGTTAGAAGTACCCAGTCCACAGGAATTTTAGAAGAAGAAATGAAATCATTTGAGTTTATCTAAAGAGGTCTTCAAGCACAGTATTTGGGTTACTATATTCAGCAAACTGCAAGTTGATTTGAAATGGAAATATGTATCTTTAGAGTAAAAGGAATGTGCAGATGGTCTTGGATGACTGAGAAACAAAATGAGTACTAGCACAAAATGAGCACAAACTGTTCATTTTATGAGTTGTCATGGAGAGAATTATGAATGGAAAATATTCTTACGTGCTAACGAAGGCAGGAGAGCCCTGAAAACTGCATTAATTATACTGTAACTGCATTACTCCAGTATGGACAATTTGTTGTACTATATTTCTTATTTTAAGTGCTGACAAACTACCTTGTAAAATTTGATGCAAACACATATAGTTTCCTGAAGAGCAAACCAAAACATTTAGATTGGAAGGAAGAAACTAGCTATTTGAAAAAAGTTTGCTCATTCATCGAAAACTACTTCAGCAAAAGTGAACATACCAAACCTGAGGAAAGGTCAGAAAGGACAGGAGTGCTGCATTTCATTTTCATTCCAAGGCAGGAGACTAAAGCAGAAGCAGAAATGACTGCGTTGACTTCTGTAAACCCAGAGTTGAACAGGTGATGCAGAGTATATTAACAAAGTACTGGTAAGAAAGACCAACTGATCATAGTTGGGGAGGTATGTTGAACCAACAGTCCAGGTGTGGTATCAGTATGATATTACTGACTGATGAGAAATCAGTGACTGAATAAGTTGCTAAAGTTACCATAAATTCATTCATTTAACAGTTAATCTGATAGGAAGGAAGATTGTGAAAGCAATATAGCGTGTCCCATTTCCAAATGTATCGCTAGAGGACTTGCAGTGCCCATGAAGAGAGAAAGCCAATGCCATCAACGTTGGGAATAGGATTTTCAGAAGTACCTCCACAACTGGGAAGGAAAATGCCACAGGAAGCCAACATTTGGGGTGCTCTGTTACCCACCCACCCCAACAAAGACTGAATGAACAATTACCTATTTAAGTACTTAAGTACATGAGATTCCATTTTAAATCAGGCATGTTCAGTATCCATTACAAACAGTAGGAAATTATGATGTAAAACTGAATATAGCAGCTTATGTTTGAGAAGGTGCTAAAATTAAGGAAAAAACCCCAAACCGCATTGCATTCTAGTCATCAGCTGAAAGCACCAAAACCTCCCTTTTGACAGTCATGTAAATTTGAAGAAGTTCTTCACCTTTTGTGACTGTGCTGGCAGGACAGTAGAAGCAGAAGCAAAAAAAAATCTGATTCTCACTTGATAGTTAAAATACACCAGTTCGGAAGCAGCATAATGCTGGTTCCCGAGCTGGTTCCCCCATGTAAAGTGGTTTTACAGACTTTGAGATCAACTCAATTTAAGGCAAATTCCCTTCAGAGTGTCACAGCTTATAGTCATAATTTTTTGAGTGCATTGATGGATACACAAATTAAAAAGCAGCATCCATTTTAGTTGATGAACTTGTGATGCCATCAGTAGTGGTGTGCGAACAGATGTGTATACCAGGGACATGGCCTTTTTCTTTAACAGAATCAATTCACTAGAAGGTTAGGTGCTTCAAGACCATGTAATACAAAATCATTTCTGAATAAGGAGAAATGATTGATCTTCTTATTCTTCAAACACCTCCAGAGGCAGTTTATTTCTCTAGCTAATCTCTACCAAATTCACATATATAATAAAATTAACACTCATGCCCAATGCTTGCCTCTTTCTGCATCATTTTCTTTGGCTATTTTATTCAGCCTGAAGATTCAGTATTTGCTTTCTTCCTCACCCTGTGTATAAAAGGTTTGTTATTTTCAGAGTTTGCATCAAAAGAGAGGTGAGAGGTGTTAGATGTGTACATGTGGCACACAGACAATAAGGCATGAATTTAGTCTCACTATTTGTAGAACATTCCTTGTTCACAAAAGAAAACTTCTTTTTCTTTTCTTTTGGCAGCCCCTAGTTTTCACAGCAAGTAGCCAGCCAGCAACGAGTAGTGGGTGTTACTAGATAAACCCATCAGGACCACCTCCCTTATCTATGTTTACATTTGCAGTAAATCCCTGTTCTGTATTATAAAAACATTTAAAATTCTTTTCCTTTTGTTTCTAGTTAATGTAAGAGGTTTAAAATAATTGTATACTCAAATACAGAAATGTAAATATTAGTGAGATAACTAAACTATTGGTTCTTCAAGGTCTTCTTTATTATATTTCACAGAACAAACTTATTTCTCTTTTGTTTAATTTTTTTTTCATGAATTCTTTGTAGGATTTTACATATAATTTTCAATATTTTCTTATAACATGCTTTAAAACCTGTCTGCTTATACTTAACTCCGAGTATGTATATGTCACCTTGGATTTACGGTTCATTGGGGCAAGAAGGCAGGTGTTTTGGTTTGATGTTTATTTTTGGTTAGTTTGTTTGTTTTTAATCAGGAGATCTACTAATAAGGTTCTCACCTACCACATGACTAAGGTCTCTTTAGCTGGTTTTTGAAGTGTTGAGCTTTCCACTGACCTTAGCTGGAACTTTGGATGCTCAATTTGGTTTAAAAATACAGACTTACTGTTTTGTAAAACAAAATTACACATTCAATGTTTTGGGTTTTTTGGGGGGTTTTGCAAATGTGTCTATTAGTGCATACCACCACAAAATAATTAAAACCCAATGGATTTGCATGGTTCTTCACATAGTTCCCCCAGACTGGCTCCTTTCTGGTAGGAGATGACCACTTGATGTAAGCAGAAAGGCACCTCAGTTTCCATGCCAATTCTATAAAGTTCACACTCTCTGCATATTACCAATCTACATTGGTGTCAATGACTGTGAATTACCTTACATGATTTCATTTTAAGAGTATTAGCAGAGAATAAGGAAATAAGATCCAATTTTTGCTTTAAAATCTTTGTTAACAACTGTAGAAATTGCCCTTTTAAGCAACACTTGCTAGAAAAATAAATGGACAATGTTTACAGACCAACATTCTTCAAAGAAAAATCATTACAGTAATAATAATACATTAAAATATGATGACTTTATTCATGTTAGGCTTCCAATTTTTTAAGGGACCTATATGTTACTGAAATAATTCCAGCTACATAACTCAAAAGAAAGACCAATTCCAGAATACAAATGAATGCTTAACAACACGATCTTGCTACTTAAATCTGGGAGGAATATTTCATGTAGAAATGCCTGCACTGCAGCCTTAGCTTTCAAATGGAATGGGCTACATGACAATGGCAAAGGCAGGTAAATGCTGGAAGCTGTTTCTGCATTAGCATGAATAATTCTTACTTTTGTTGATGCTTAATCCAGTTCTATGTTCCTTTCCATCCCCGTAACATTCCCATCACTCCTGAGGTCCCCTCCAAAACAAAATATTTATTCTCCAGTGTATTTAACTACCTAAAAACCTCACTTTTACACAAAAGTTTCTAAATGTCATACTTTGGAGCAGAAAAGCTGCAATCGTAGAATCACAGAATCTTAGAATTATTTAGGTTGTAAAAAACCCTTGAGATAATCAAGTCCAACTGTTAAGCCATCACTGCCAAGTACATCACTAGATCGTGTCCCTAAGTGCCGCATCTATGCATTTTCTAAACACTTCCAGGGATGGTGAAATATTTAGTTGTATTTAATTTCAAAAACCTTAAATTTCAAAAAGGTGAAGTAGATATTTCCCTTCCCTCTTTATAATTCATCTATGAGGTTAAAGCAAAGTTCTCATGTAGTTTGACACCTAAACTGCATTTTTCAGGAAACATATTATTCCTCACAAAAGGTCACCAATAGCCAAGCCTATTACTAACACTGCCTTAACGCTGCCTTGTTTTAGTTGGGTACACATTTAGGGGGTTGGGGGGGTGGGGGGTGGGGAGGGGTGGGAATTTTGTGCTGTTACAGTTTTATTCCTATACTTAAAAAATATATATATTTTTAACACACATTACAAATTGTAAAAAATATATATTTGAAAAGCTGAAACTTCTAAATTATCAAAACTGCAAGCAAAAGTAGCTGCTCTGAATTGCTCTCCTCCATCAAAGATTTGTTTCATTTTGTTCACAAAATCCATTGTTTCTGAGAAGTGTTCTAATTAACAGCTTAGCTACAGTTTTAAAATATTTTCCATGTGACTTACTTTTCTCTGGTACAAGACAGATAAGGAAATAAATAGATTTGCTGTCCCAGAATTGCAGTTAACCCTTTTAAGTCAGCTGATTCATTCCAAAGCAATTTTCCTTAATATACTTAGCACTTTATCCAACAAAAGGAAAAGAAACCAGCCTCACCTGAACATTAATAAATGTTTTCCTTCTAGCTACCATTCTAATTAATTACACAATCAATAACGGAATATTTCTAACCTCATGTGTAACACAATATAGATCTAGTTACTTCAAAGAGACTATTTCTCATCTCAGTAAAATTTACAACATATATGCATAAAGTCAATCTAATGGGAACATTTCAAAGCAGTCCCATTTCCATGTGAGAAGTATGACTCTGCCTAAACTGCTATTCCTTTCGACATTATTGTACGGTGTCAAGTGATTTATACAGTGAAAGGTAATCAGTCTATAAATAAATGAAAGGTAATTGAGGATATATTTGCAGCAGGAAAAAAAAATAATCTTATGATTTGCAGTGGAATAGTTGTGCCCGCATACCAGGTTTGTTCCTAAAATCTGGTGCTTTGATTTATACCTACAGTCTCACACTAAGAGAGGTACAGCAGTTTAAGTCAATGCAGAGCACATTTTCCATGGCTTCACCCTCTCTCGCTTCCTCCATTAATTATGCTGGTTCAAGATGCTGACCTGGCCCAAAGCTAACCAAAAGTACCTTTACAGGAATAATTCTGGGGCAGATCCACTTCCTAAACTTGCTTACAAGTCACACAATCCCCATGCCAGCACAAAGGTATAGACACTCCTTAAGATATGACTACCTTAAACTTACAACATAGTCTAATTTACCCATATACAAGTGTGGTATAAATTTCACAGCATCCTGCTAAGTAAGATGCTTTTGCTGCTTCATTATTACACATTACAGATTTAACTCAAAGGCTGGACTTTGAGCAGCTTATTACAACCCTTTGAGCCAGCAGTTCAACCAGTTTTCAGTCCATCTCACAGTCCATTTATCTAGCCCATACTTCATCAGTTAGTCCGTGAAGATATTATGGGAGACAGTGTTGAAAACCTTGCTAAAGTCAGGATAAACATAATCTCCTGCCCTCCTCTTGTCCACCAAGCTAGTTATTTCATTGTACAAAGGCATGATTAGGCATGATTTCTGCTTCATAAATCCACCCTGACTATTCCAAATCACCTTCTTGTCCTTAATACATTCAGTAATGGCTTCCAAGATTATTCGCTCCATCACCTTCCCAAGGACTGAGGTGAGGCTGACAAGCCTGCATTTCCCTGGAGCCACCTTCT